>NC_140581.1:829605323-830805323 GCF_964204655.1 Triturus cristatus | reverse complement strand
TGAGTATAGGGTATTGTACTGGAACGGTGCGGAGTGTAAAATTGTGAGTCTATGCTATGAAATATCGTAGATCTTCCTTCGGTCCCCTTCAACGCTCCAGCCTCGTTGCGCGTGTGCCGGCTGGTCCGTAAGGCAGAGTTACAGTGAACCTGTCTCCTCGTCAATGACAAGCTGCATCCACAGCGGTCCAGGGTTCAGGCAAGCACAACAGGGCGGGCCGGAGTCATTCAATACCTTGAATCAGAAAGAAGCTGCACGCAGCGATGCCAGTGAAGCTCCGGCCTCTTGTCGGAACGGGGCCCCTCACGCACCTCTGGCTGGCGCGAAAACATCCAAAGAACGCCCACTCCGTGAAGAACAGGTAGAGGCCACTCGGGGGAAAAACGTTAGAAGACCTTTATTTTCAAAACAGCGTGTGCATAATGCATTTCAGCCCTGCGGCCTTCCTCAGATGCTGCTGTATGCAAAGGGTAACTCCACCCCCACCTTTAAATGTCCAGGAACACTACCATTGGCGGAAGTCCGCTGAACAAAAGTCACATGTTGCAACTCCACTGCAGTTCTGCCACAACTACAGCTCCCAGAATGCTGTAGAACCGGGTGAGTGTTGCCAGGTAGTGACTGAATGTGGTAACCCCTATGAGTATAGGGTATTGTACTGGAACGGTGCGGAGTGTAAAATTGTGAGTCTATGCTATGAAATATCGTAGATCTTCCTTCGGTCCCCTTCAACGCTCCAGCCTCGTTGCGCGTGTGCCGGCTGGTCCGTAAGGCAGAGTTACAGTGAACCTGTCTCCTCGTCAATGACAAGCTGCATCCACAGCGGTCCAGGGTTCAGGCAAGCACAACAGGGCGGGCCGGAGTCATTCAATACCTTGAATCAGAAAGAAGCTGCACGCAGCGATGCCAGTGAAGCTCCGGCCTCTTGTCGGAACGGGGCCCCTCACGCACCTCTGGCTGGCGCGAAAACATCCAAAGAACGCCCACTCCGTGAAGAACAGGTAGAGGCCACTCGGGGGAAAAACGTTAGAAGACCTTTATTTTCAAAACAGCGTGTGCATAATGCATTTCAGCCCTGCGGCCTTCCTCAGATGCTGCTGTATGCAAAGGGTAACTCCACCCCCACCTTTAAATGTCCAGGAACACTACCATTGGCGGAAGTCCGCTGAACAAAAGTCACATGTTGCAACTCCACTGCAGTTCTGCCACAACTACAGCTCCCAGAATGCTGTAGAACCGGGTGAGTGTTGCCAGGTAGTGACTGAATGTGGTAACCCCTATGAGTATAGGGTATTGTACTGGAACGGTGCGGAGTGTAAAATTGTGAGTCTATGCTATGAAATATCGTAGATCTTCCTTCGGTCCCCTTCAACGCTCCAGCCTCGTTGCGCGTGTGCCGGCTGGTCCGTAAGGCAGAGTTACAGTGAACCTGTCTCCTCGTCAATGACAAGCTGCATCCACAGCGGTCCAGGGTTCAGGCAAGCACAACAGGGCGGGCCGGAGTCATTCAATACCTTGAATCAGAAAGAAGCTGCACGCAGCGATGCCAGTGAAGCTCCGGCCTCTTGTCGGAACGGGGCCCCTCACGCACCTCTGGCTGGCGCGAAAACATCCAAAGAACGCCCACTCCGTGAAGAACAGGTAGAGGCCACTCGGGGGAAAAACGTTAGAAGACCTTTATTTTCAAAACAGCGTGTGCATAATGCATTTCAGCCCTGCGGCCTTCCTCAGATGCTGCTGTATGCAAAGGGTAACTCCACCCCCACCTTTAAATGTCCAGGAACACTACCATTATATATATATATATACATTCACTGAAAAAAACATAGGTTTCAGGGGCGTTATAGTTAGCTGGACTTTTCACTCGTACAAAACCATTGAAATTCCCCAGTTATAGTTAGTTCAGCTAACTATAACTCGCGTGCCCGCAATCCACTGCTGATGACGTCACATATTACATCACTCATGACATGGTCCGTGACATCACTCATGACATCACTGATGACATCACTGATTACATCATCCAGTGAATGTGTGTTTTTCTGAAAATTACATATGTTTTATATATGTATATCTCAAGGTCGATGGAAGAATAAATGGATGATTTGTTTTTGAAAAATTGATTGTATAACTGACTAAGTGCATCTTAGTGAATACATGGCTTAGTGAGTAATGTTTAAATATGTAAATATCTGTATCAGTCTCTCACTTTGTGTATAAGTGGCTGCATGGGTTGGTGAGTAGCTACATGAGTGTCTATATAGGTTATTAGTTGTTTTTTTGAGTATCAGTATAAGTGTCTGATGTCTGTATGGTTCGGTGGGGGGTATTACGTAGTGCATAGGTGCATGAATGAGTGACTCACTGTTTGTATGTGTTGAAGACAGCATGTGTGCAGGACTGTATGGGTGGATGAGTGTGTTAGTGAGTGAATGACTGTTTAAATAGTGTCTTTATGAGTAACTACATATGTTTTAAACTAGCATATGTGACTATTGGTGTATATAAGTGGGTATATGTGAGAGATTGGAAGAGTTCCTGTATGAATAAGTATGTGTTTCTATAAGTGATTGTTTAAAAGACTAAGTATGTGTAAGTTTCTGTAGAAGTAAGTGTGGCAGTGTGTGTATAACTGTATATGCAAGTAAATGGATGTTTGATTCTTTATTAGCATGAGTGACTGTGTGTGAGTAACTCTATGGATGAGTGGCATTGTGTAACAGGATGTATAGGTGCATGAGTACATATGATGAGTGAGTACATGTATGAGTGACTGTATAGGACTGTTGGTGAATGAGTGGATGTGTATGTGGATCTTAGAATTACTGAATAGGTTGTTGTAACTGGTATTGGTATGTCCATTGTTTTGAAAATTGTATTTCTATTTTTGAATGTGTGTATTAAAGGTTATATTAGGGGGAGAGGTGGTCTGCCACTCTATCACAAGGATGATGTCATGAGTGATGTCATCAGTGATGTCATTTGAGATGTCATCAGTGATGTCATGAGTGATGTCACTGACCATGTCATGAGTGATGTAATATGTGACGTCATCAGCAGTGCATTGCGGGGACGCGAGTTATAGTTAGCTGAACTAACTATAACGGGGGAATTTCAATGGTTTTGTACATGTGAAAAGTCCAGCTAACTATAACGCCCCTGAAACCTATGGTTTTTTCAGTGAATTTCTAAGGTTTTTTAAATGCTAATTCCTAAATATAACGTGCCTGAAACCTATGGCTTTTTCAGTGAATTTCAAAGGTTTTTTAAATGCTAATTTCTAACTATGCCTACAGAGATAGGACATGTGAAGAAAGAATAAAAAACGTACAGAAAGAAAAAAAAGAAGTGCAGAAAGAAGCAACAGAAGTCCTCAAAGACGAAGAAAAGTGCAGGAAGAAGGATAACGTGCAGAAAGAACAAACAGAAGAGCAGAAAGAAGCCTTGTTGCAAAATCATCCTGTACCCTCAACATTTTCAGATGGATACTGGTGGTAACTGAGTCTGACTAACCAGTCCTAGAGCCAGTGCTATGTTAAATGACACTCAGAATACAGTGAAAACACCTACATACACTAGGGAACACTATGCGTTGGGGTCACCCTGTGATTAGCATGACCTCCTCTGTAAGCCCCTAGTATATAATAGGGCAGGGGATTAAAACTACCTCTTAAAACGCACAACAGGGCGTGTTTGCACACGTCACCTCAGGCCCCGTCCCCTCCCTTCCCCACTGTCTAAACACGCCCTGTGGCCGTTTTAAGTTAGGAGATTAAGTCCCCTTGAATCCTGAGGGTCCCTAGGGTCCAACTAGACCACTAGGTACCTGCAGTAAGCGCCACAGAGCTGCGTTGCAGAGAGATGTAAAAAGGGGTACGGCCTAGACCACCTCTCTGCAACGCAGCACAGTGGTGCTTACTGGAAGCACCTGGTGGGCAGTTGGCCCCCAGGGTCCTTCAGGATTGAAAGGGAATTATTTCCCCATCTTAACACGCGCCACAAGGCGTGTTTGCACACGACACCTCAAACCCCGTCCCCTCCCTTCACCACTGTGTAAACGCGCCCTGTGGCCGTTCTAAGTTGAGAGATTAAGTCCCCTTGAATCCTAAGGGTCCCTAGGGTCAAACTAGCCCACTAGGTACCTCCAGTAAGTGCCACAGAGCTGCGTTGCATAGAGGTGTAAAAAGGGGCGTGGCCTCAGAACACCTGTCTGCAACGCAGCTTCCTGGCACATACTGGAGATATCTGTTGGGCTAGTTGGCCATCAGGGACCCTCAGTATTGAAAGGGAATTAATTCCCCAACTTACAACTGGCCAGGGGGTGCGTTTGCAGAGTGCAGCAAGGAGGGGGCATGGCCTACGGCGCGATGCCGGTGTTTTATTTTTTTTATTTTTTTTAAGAAGGAGGGCTGTGTGGCCCACTTTCTTTTTCTAATTTATTGGCCCTGGGGACCCCATTGGGAACCCCATCCCCCAGGGCATGCACCCTAATTTTTTTTGTTGAAAAAAATAAATTTGGAAGGGAGCCGCGTGGCTCCCCTCCCAAGGCCTTAATCGGCCCCGGGGACCCCAACCCCCGGGTCATGGCCTTTTTTTTCTTAATTCTTTAGGAGGGGGGCTGCGTTGCCCCCCTCCTCAGGCCACTTATGGACCCGAGGACCCCATCCACCGGGGCCGGCCTTTGTTTTTTATTATTTTAAAAAAATATATAGTTATAGCAACACCTAGGACATGCTGGATAAACTGTATGTACCTATCACCATGACGATTTGCGTGATATTCATTAAAAGGCGACTATGCATACAATGAATCCACGTGGAATGTATTTACACCGCTAGTGAAGCTCTGACGTGTCTGACGCCCTACCGTGCCTAATCCCGGCACCCCCGCCGGTGGGTACTCTCCAAGTAGACACCCTTGTCGTTTATTTATACAAACATGGGTAGCTATTGACGGGCACATTTAATACACACGCACACCAAGCCATTCAAAGCGGAATCGACAACAATTCGACCAAACTATGCAAGAAACCCCCCTCATGGTTAATAAAACACACATCCACCGCCGGATGTGTAATGCTTTTTATTTTACTCTTTGGAAAGGAGACAAACCTCACTTGAGAGTCACAGCGTGCTCCTGGCTGAGGCCAATGCTGTGTTACACCCGCCAGTGCCCGCCGAGTGCCACACACCTCTGTGTTGTATTCCACCAGCTAGTGCGTATGCTATGACACTCTCTAGCCCATGTGCACTGTAACACCCCCCTGTGAATATGTCATGCCACACTTGCCTTCGCACGGGTTACATTACCCCATCTAACGTGCCTTCCTCGATGCCTATGTTATAACGCACAGCGCTATGCCATACATATTACAATCTGGGATCCATATCTTTGTCACAGTGCATATGCAACGTTACACTCCCCAGCACATATTTTATATTACAACTTTAGAGACTAGTTAGGTTACACAACACTGCCCTGTGCATATTACACTCCAAGGCGCATATCGCATAGCACGCGCTAGTGCCTGTGCTATCTCGCGCTCTCCAATGAATCTGTCATTGCGCACAATGTATTGCATATTATATTTCACGCCCGGTTCATCTTATATCACACTTTTTGGTGCATAGTTTATACCATATACCATATCTAATTTTCATTTTCAATCGTGCTCTCAGGACTATGTTCTATATAACACTGCGTCCACCTACCCTTTTCACGGGCATTACATTTTGCGATGGGGGGTGGAGGGTCAGGGGGCGTTTCTGCCAAGTGAGCCCGGAGTCACAGTCACAAACGTCCTCTTCTTCCTGAATAAAAGTGAGATTATGCTGCATACTAGTTCATATTTTAAGTAGTTCACCCAGACACACATTTTAAAAACAATAAAGTTCCTAATACCCACCTTCTCTGAACAGTTAACTTGCTGGCCCATCCACCTCCTCCCTATCCTCTGTTGTCTGAATCCATGGACTAGCCTCCTCCCTCCTGCCATGCATGGTCTGATGTGCTGCCACTGCCCTCCATTTAGCATGATGTACCAGTCCACTCCTCCTGCCCTCCATTGCCCAATTCTATGGCCCATCATTGACCACCGGCTTAGCCTCTGTGCTTAGTTTGATGCCCCCTATTCTCCTTCCCCCTGCTCTTCGATGTCTTTGTGCATGCCCCTGCTCCATCCTTTTTGCCCACCATGCTCCATGGACCTGCCACTCGTATCTACTCTGAGTGTTCTGTTGAGCTGCCACTCCCCTCCCACCTGCATAGCATTGTCAGATGACTGTAACCTGTCCCTGCCACCTCCACCCTGTCTGTCCACATGCCATGCCCCTATCCCCTTCCTCCAGTCCTCCATGGTCCATTTTACTGCCACACCCTTCTGCCCTCCCTGGGCTGTTGTGCTGCAACTGCTCCTCCTGCCTGCCCCGCACGGTCTGTTGCGAGGCCCCTTCCCCTGTACTCTGTTGTCTGTGTCCAGTTCCTGACCCTCCCTTCTATCCTCCATGGTCCTTTGTGCATGCCCCTGCACCCTCCTTCTTGCCCATCATAGCCATTGTGCTGCCACTAACCCTCCCGCTTGCCATGCATGGTCGTCTGTGCTGCCATGGCCCCTCCCACCTTCCCTGTGTGGTCAGCTAGCTGCCCCTGACCCCCTCCCACCTTCCCTCCATGGTCTGTGTGCATGCCATCATAGTCTCACTGTTGCTCTCCATGGTGTGTCTTGTTTCTAGTGCCCAACCTGCCTGACCTCCATGGTCATCTTGCTGCTCCTGCCCTGCCCCCTTGCCCCCAGCCCTCTGTTTCCATGTGCAGACCCCTATTCCCTCCCTCCTGGCTTGTCTGTTCCATTGTAATGCTCCTGATCCGTCCCTCCTGCCCTTTATGGTCTGTTATGCTGCAGCTTTCTCTCCTGTCTGTCCATTATGGTCAGCTAGCTACCATTGCGTCTTTCCCCTCTGTTCTCTGTTGTCTATGTGCATGGCCCTGTCCCCTCCCTATTGCTTTCTATGGATTGTTGTGCTGCACTCTCGTCCCGCATGCCCTGTGTGGTGTATTGTGCTGCTGCAAACCCTGATGCCTGCCCAATAGGGTCAGTTTGGTGCACCTCTCCATGTCCCTCCTGTCTTCTGTTATCCGAGTCCAAGTCCCTACCCCAATTCCTCCTGCCTACCATGATCCAATGTACCATACTTGCGAACATTTTGAACTTGGTAAGAGGGAGATTTTGAAAAAAAACTGGGGCATTGATTTTCCCCTTTGAGTTACATTGAAAAAGAGGAGCTTGTAGACAGGAGACAGATCAAATAAAGCCCATTTGAGCTTAAAAACATTGGACGTTTCCTGGCTGAAACGGGTCTGTTGGCATGTATGGTTGTACTACCACTGCCTCTTCCTTCTGCCCACAATGGTCTATTATATTGCCACAGCCTCTCTTGCCAGTCCTGTATTGTTGGTTTGTTGCCCCTGCCCCCCTTTCCACTACCCTCCATAGTCTGTTGCGCTGCCACTGCCCTTCCTGCCTGCCCTGTGTGGTCAAATTGTTGCCTCTGCACTCTCCTACCTGCCTTCAATTTTCAGAGTCCGTGCCCCTGGCCTCTGCCTCTCAACAGTATCCCAATGAACAACTAGATTGCTAACATTCTATATTTATTACAAAAGTGTGGAACACGTGACGTCATCTTGATGTAATCAAAACTGTAATACCTAGAGCATTTCCTTTAGAAATTACATACATGAGAGGGTCTTATTTGCATCAAAAGTATGGTTAGTACTCTAAAAAACTAAAATGGGGACATATTTTCTGAGTTTTCAAATAGCGACAAAGAACTTTTAAATTATTTGTAATTTTTATGTTTTTTTATCTAGTTGACCACTTGATTAAATGTTGCACTTAGGGGAGAGGATGTGGGGTTACTTCCAGAGCTGCAGATTTTGCAACTGGGGAACCAGGTTGGAGTTTCTGCTTCAGCTCAACATTCTGCGATTCTGGTCAGATCACTTCATCTCCCCATGTCTACAACCAAAATGAATTTGATCTTGTGTGATGTAACCAATGCCTGACAAGTCTGCACTATATAAAACTGCAAATACACAAAAAATAAGTGTTTTGCACACTTCTGTCATTGGGCTACATGTGGGCTACATCTAGGTGATATTTGTGCTGCATTTGGGCTCTTTTGTCTCTGGTGGCCATCTTGGGAGATTTATTTGTTATGAAGTTTCCTAATTTCCTCATTTACTGCAGTCTCCTCAGTAGGACATGCTTTCAGTTTTTTACTTTGATTCCATCAAAAAGGTATTCAGATATGTCACACATTTGCCATAAATTCTGAATGTTAGCACTCTAGTTGCTCATTAGATCACTGTAGTAAAGCTACTGCTCACCACGGAAGTCTGCTGCTGGTATTAAAAGTGCATGTTACAGTCTGCATATCAGATTTTGTTTATGAAATAGAAGAGGATTTGAGAAGTCACTCAAAATGTGCCCTAATTTTTCTTTCTTCAGCACTAATCATAATTTCTATGGCAAAATGAACCCCCTCATTGTGTTCCTTTTTAAATTAAATGTTTTAAGTGTTACTAGTTTATTCCATTCAAGATGGCTTCAGGTGTGCCATACTTTTGTCATAAGTAAGACAGTAAGCATTCTAGTTGTTCTTAAGAACACTCTGGGACATTTTGTCATTGGGCTATACTTGGGCTACATCTGGGTGATATTTGGGCTACATTTGGGCTATTCTGTCTCTGGTGGCCATATTGGGAGATTTATTTGTTATGAAGTTTCCTAATTTCCTCATTTACTGCAGTCTCCTCAGTAGGAAATACTTTCAGTTTTTTACTTTGGTTCCATCAAGAAGGCATTCAGATGTGTCACACATTTGCCACAAATTCTGAATGTTAGCACTCTAGGTGCTCATTAGATCACTGTAGTAAAGCTACTGCTCCCCTGGGAAGTCTGCTGCTGGTATTCAAAGTGCATGTTTCAGTCTGCATATCAGAATTTTTTTATGAAATAGAAGAGGATTTGAGAAGTCAAAATGTGCCCCAATTTTTCTTTCTGCAGCACTAATCATAATTTCTACGGCAAAATGAACCCCCTTCTTTTGTTCCTTTGTAAATTTTATGTTTTAAGTGTTACCACCTTATTCCAATCAAGATGGCTTCAGGTGTGCCATACTTTTGTCATAAGTAAGACTGTTAGCGCTGTAGTTGTTCGTTAGAACACTCTGGGAAGCTGCAGTAGAACACAAAGTTATCAACTGACAGTCTCTGCCCTTGTTGGATGTACAAGTTTTACTGAGAATGTCAGACTTCATTCTCACATGACTGAAAAAGATAATGTGAATTTACAGAAAATATGCTCTCAGTTTAGCTTATAAATCACCTTCCAAACCTCAGTGGGAAAAGCATGAGAAAATAGTTTTCTCTCAAACATGATTCATAATATCACAGCAGAAGGCTTTTTCACATGGTAAAATCACCTTAGAACACACCACAATTCCTAAAATGAGTATGGTACCATCAACAAATGATTTATAATGTAACTAAAGTCTTAAAACCTTCTATTAACTGCAATGCTTTTTAATTAGGTGCTATCATGTATATTGGCCCCAAGATGGCTGCCAACACTTCTTGGATGAAGTACTGACAGCCAATCAGATCTCACGATGAGATATGTGGTTAGGCTCCGCCCAGATATCACTAACTTTTTTTCCCTAATTTTCTCAGGAACTACTGAACGGATTTACACCATTTAAGCAAAAGGCACGAGTCTGAACTGAGGACTACCTCTTTGCCAAATTTGGTGTAATTCCGTTAAGCAGTTCGGGCTGTAGCTGCGTCAACAGGTCCAAAGGGAAAATGCATGGGGAAAACGTGTTTTGGGACCCTCCTTTTTTCTCGGCCCCTGCCTGACGAATCACCGTGAAATTTTCAGGATAAGAGCGGATTGGAGCTGGCCAAAAGTTTGGAAAATTTTGCGAAGATTCGTCAATCGGCGCCAACATTATTCCAAATAGAATGTTGCGGATTTCCTATGGAAAATATAGATATATAGATATATAGATATATACATATGGGTGGGAATATTCAGTGCTTATGACTTTGATGAGGATCCCCTGGAAGAGAACATAACATTATCTTTCTGCGTATCCCTGTTTGAGCCCACAGCAAGTTCAATGACTGGCCCCAGATCCTGATCAAGCTATGTCCCAAACTACTACCAGAGTGAATTCGTTGGGGCGTCCGATGAGGTCCTGCCATGCAATCAGCTGGGGAGCGGCGAGGAAAGAGAGCGTCCCTGCTGCTCCACAGCCTTTTAAAAACCGCCGGCAGCCGGTTCTAACCAGCTTTGCTGGCGTAGTGACGATGCGTGACCCGGAAGCAATTACTGCCAATCAGGCAAGGGAGGCAAGAGGCGCCGCGTCACTGCTGTGTGCAGCGCAGCCCTGCCTCCACGCCTGCTGCGGGGGACCGGCACGACCGCCATAAGCACGGCGTGTCCGAGTCCGTCCCCACCTTTGGCAAACGCTCTCTAAATTACACCTACTGTTTGCGAAAGAGCGCAGGCGCCTTGCGTCAAGTCAGAAATACCAGCAAGTTTGAATTCACTAGTTGAGTGCGTGTGTTCACTCAAGTGGGTGGAGCTTCATTAGTGCAATTCAGGATCCACAGTTATGAGGATTCATTTGCAGCAGTCTGAGTCTCCAGCACACAATTGCTATGAAGGAAACTGGACCCACCACACCAGGAAAAATGCAATAATGTTAAAGTTCGTCTTCCACTGTGTTAGTGTGACTACATACACAACATAATGATGTTGTGTTTCTTTAAATTGCAGTTTGACCCAGGTAACAAGTAAGTCCAGTAAAATATTTTAATTTTAATGACAGGGGTCGCAAGCAACCTACTAGGGGTCGCAAGCTGCAGCATAGGGGTCGCAGTAACATCATGTATTTTTCCCCCAGTCTTTCATTACCCTGATGTTGCTAAAAAGGGTTTCTTTGGATCAAAATACATTCTAATCACTAAAGTAAACGCCAAACACAGTGGTACATTTTAAATCCTTAGTTTGTGCTTCTCCAGAACGAACACTCATAAAATATACTGCCTACTAGTATGGATGACCTGTAATTCCTACACCCTGTAATACTCATTCTGCCACATGCATCAACAGAAGGAATTGCGATTTCTAAATAGCGATTTTTAAGAATTATAATTCCTTATGCATGTGGGAATCGCAAAATAAATAGCGATTCCAAAACATTACCTAATAAGGATTCGCAAATTGCGAATTGCTATTAGGTAATGTCACTCCATTCATTCCTATGGGCCTATAGGAATGAATGGGAATGCATTCGCAAATTGCAATTACCAAACTGGTAATCGCAAATTGTGAATACAGTTCCAAGGGTGCCAGGGAGCCTAAGGCCCCCCTGTTGCCCCTCCCCCAAAAGGTAAGTATGCACATGTGCAGCGCACACATGCCCTAAGGCCACTTTGAAACATGCACTTTTGTGCATCTTTCAAAGCATGCGCAAATTACCATCAACTTCAAGTTGATGGTAATTAGCGTTTCCTAAATGCACAGTTTGCATTTAGGAAAGGCTTGATGCATCGCAATTAGGGAATCGCAAATTGCGATTCCCTAAATGCATTCGCAATTTAGGTAAACACAATTTTTGGAGATTACCCAATTTGCAAATTCAAAGCCTTTGATGCATCCGAAAAGGCCTTTTTCCGGTCGCAAACGAGCCGATTCTGCGCAGCTTGATACATGTGGTCTTATGTAATATTTACTATAGATTGATTTGCACACGTATGGTTCATTGTCAATGTTCAATGCTTGCGTGATGTAAAGTGCTCGGACACCCTACACTGATATAAAGCAAATTAACAGAATGTGAGAGAAGGTCTATGGAGAGATGAGAGGCACTGGAGGAGCGTGTGTGGGAATTTGTGGTGAAAGATGTCATTAAGGGCACCAAAAAAGACTGTGGCACTGGGCGCCACCAATGCTAAAGCCAGCCATGCAGGTAGCAACCCTAGCTCATTCGCAGCCCGAACTCGCTCCATGTCTCCTGGCCTCTGTTTCTGCCTGTGACAGAACTATAAAAGGGCGTATCTATACAACTTCGCGGCCTCACCTCACACATTGAGAATTGACTCCTCGGGAAAGCTTAACACAAAAAGCACAGCAGCAAGCCCGTCAAAGTGCACAGTGCAGATACAATTGGTTTGAATGAGCTGCTCCCGCAGCTAGTTTAATTTAAACAACTTGTGTCTAATCAGGTTGCTGCTACACAAAGAGATCCTCCCCACTTGACCATGTTATTCCCTGTAAACACAGAAGATGGACTTCTTGGCGGGAAGGTGGGCCCAGTTCAGAAAACACTGCAGCAGGCTAGTAAAGCGTACAACTCAGCTAAAACAGCAGCACATTCTGTAAAACTACTCATTTAAAATGAACGTCTTGATTTATTCACAGACACAAATCTCACGAGCATGACATTAACCCATCTAACCTTTGCTGGCAAGAGCAAAACTGGCAAAAACGTGGTTTGCGAGCACTGCCTGGGGCATCAGTGTTTGACTTCCCTTTCAGTAAAATGCAGATGCCATCAAGTTCTGTATTAATACGAACACACCAGAACCGCCACCATGACAACGAGTTTTGTACTGGAAGGGAATGGGCCTGTGAGGTACAAACATTGGATTTAAGACCTTGCCAAACGGGTGGGAGTCCAAAGCTTGGAACCATGTTTCCAGAGAAAAGAAGCTGAAGGGGGAACAGTGGTTTCATATGATATCCCTTGGTACTGCTGCATCAGAAGACACATTCTACCAACATGTCTGACCGAGACTCTTGACTAGGAGGGTATGCGACGCAGGACGCAATGTTGGTGCGGTTTCCACCAGAAAAATAAGGATTCTCTCTAACATTAGCCACAAATGCACATTTCGTTCACACAAAATTATATCCAACTATTGGGTGTGTGTGTATACATGTAACTGTTACTTTTAAACCAGGATTTGATCAATTATAAAAGATGCACAGCGTCTTTAACATACGTGCTATAATAGTCACAACTTAACACACAGAATGATGAACACTTTAAATACTTTTTTTATGCCTTTCCCTACCCTCTTTCTCCCCAAACTAATCAACTCTTTGAAGTCTATGCCTCATAGTATTTTTAGAACACCTCTCATTGCTGTGAAATAAACACTCAGAAATCCTGAGCAAGGCAGTGGTTAAAACCATAAACCCATTCATGGAATATCAAACACCCACTGTTTACACAGCCTATTCCTATAGTAGGATGCTGACACAACACAACTTACAGAATTTCCACACGACCATCCAATCATAACAAGTCTGTAGTTTTAAATTTTGCTTATACCTTAATCACTAGGTCCAGAAAAAAAATTACATTTCAGAAATGAAAAAAAAGGGCAAAAGCTAGGCAAAAAGCAAAGCCTACATTAAAATATAAATGCGTATAAAACCATGTCGTAAAAAGCTGCAGAAAGTAAGCGGTTGTAGTACATGTCACCACACAAAACGATTATATATTAAAATACGTATGTACTACATTGGCTTACTGATATTGTTAGGCCATTGTTATTTGAACAGTGCACCACCATAGTAGCATATGCGCCGGCGGTTGGAATATGTGCATCTATATAGCTCTGGACTGTCTGGAATGTTATTTGCCACGAGACTTTGTCCATCAGTGTGGCCTTTGTGCTGTTTTACAGCCAAAAAGTGAATAGCCAAAATATGCGTAGCTGATAGTTCTTGGCTTTCTGGATTGTGCACTGCCACATAACTATTGGCTGTCCTGCGTGTTCTTTGCCTCCCACGTTTGGCCTTTCTGGATTGTGCACTGCCACATAACTATTGGCTGTCCTGCGTGTTCTTTCCCACACATGTTTGGCCTTTCTGGATTGTGCACTGCCACATAACTATTGGCTGTCCTGAGTGTTCTTTGCCACACACGTTTGCCCTTTCGGGAATGTGCATGCCGCACATCTCTGCGCTGTCTGGAATGCATGTTGCCTCGAGGCTCAGGGCTTTCTGGAATTTGCACTGATATATGACTTTGGGTGGTTGAGAATGTGCACTGGCAACTGGCTCTGGGCTGCCCTAAAACTGCACTGCTGGATTGTTATTAACCATCTAGAATGCGTGCTGCAGCTTTGCTCAGGGTTGCCTAAAATGTGCATCGCAGCTCGGCCCTGGAGCATCTCAAATGCACGTTGCCACACTGTTATATGTTGCTACAGCATATCTCAGGACTGCCTGGATTAAGCATTCAGACATGGCTCTGAGTGAGTGGCCTGGAATGCGGTTTGCCATGCAGTTTTTGGCTGGATGGAATGTGAATTGCTGTGCAGCTATAGGTTGTGTGGCATGTGTTGTGGTTACTCGGTATTTCTAGTCACATCAAATCAGATTTGTAGAGCGCGGCTAATCGCCCGTGAAAGAATGCAGGCGTTGAGGGCTACTGCTTCGAGAGGTTCAGTTAAATAGACAGGTTTTGAGTCCCTTCCTGAACTCTGAGAGTGTGAGGCCCAAAAGTGAAGGGAGAGGCCTTTCCAGGACTTGGCAGAGAGGTAGGTGAAGGAGCGACCTCCACTGTTGCTTCAGTGGATATAGGGGTGTGAGCGAGGAACCGGGAGGCGGAGCGCAGGTGTCTGGGGAGTTGGTGGAAGATCAGGCGTTAGTTGATGTATGCTGGTCCTTGATCGATGAGGGCTTTGTAGGTGTTGCTCAGCATCTTGAAGTGGCATCTCTTTTGAATGGGGAGCCTGTGGAGCTTCTTGAGGTGGGGGTGATGTAGGTCCGGTTGGGGAGGTCGAGGATGAATCTGGCCACAGCATTCTGAATGGTCTGCAGTCTCTTCAGGAGGTGATTGGTGATTCCGATATAGAGTGAGTTGCCGTAGTCCAGCCGGCTTGTGACCAGGGCTTGGGTGATGGCTTGTCTTGTGCTGATGGGGAGCCATTTGATGATTTTCCAGAGAAAGCAAAGATTGAAGAAGCAGGCAGACAAGACTGCGTTGATCTGGCTCTACGTGGTGAGTTTGCTGCAAGGTTGATGCCAAGGTTGCGGGCATGGTCTGTCGGTGTGAGTAAGGATCCTAGTTCGGAGGGTCACCAAGAGTTGTTCCAAGTAGAGGTGTTGGTCCCGAAGATCAGAACCTCAGTTTTGTTGGTGCTGAGTTTCAGGCAGTTGTTTCTCATTCAGTCTGTGACGCTCATCATGCATCTGTGGAAGCTGGATCTTGTGGTGAAGGGGTCTTCTATTAACAAGAGGATGAGCTGGCATGAGCGATGGATATTGATAAAATAAGGCAGTTCATACTAAAACATTCATGGGGAATACACAGGATTGGATTCTGAGAAGTGGCAGATGGTGGAGGATTGCTTCAAAAGTACTTCCATCAGTCATTTGCAAACCAAGGAGAGGCAGTTGTTTCTCATCCAGTTAGTGATGCTCGTCATGCATCTGTGGAAGTTGGCTTTTGTGGTGAAGGGGTCTTCTATTACCAAGAGGATGAGCTGGGTGTTGCCTGCGTAGGATATGATGTTCAGTCGACTGGATGGAAAAAGAAAGAAGTCTAAAGTGGAACCTGGCATGAGAGATGGATATTGATAATATGAAGCAGTTCATACTAAAACATTCATGGGGAATAGACCGGATTGGATTCTGAGAGGTGGCAGACGGTGGAGGATTGCTTCAAAAGTACTTCCATCAGTTCTTTGCAAACCGGGGAGAACAGTTTTCAAGTGTGGATTAGTCTGAAATGACTTTCAAAATAAAGGTGGAATGAGCCAGAAGGAATGGTTTTTCCACACAGGAGAATGCATTTACATTTTCGAGTATAGTGTCCTCCCCAACTTAGAGAGGTGATACCTACAAAGAATGGATTTTCTGATGTGAGGAAATAGAGTTAGTAGAGTCCTAAGAAAGCCATGGTCCCACGGTGGCAGTGTAAAAACAATAGTCAAGATCTATTCTAGAACCACTTTAGACAAAGCTGGTAAACAGTGGAAAATGCACATTAAGAGTATCAAAATGCCCTTCATTGACAATACTGGACAAGATCTTTGTATAGAAGTCAATTTGCAACAACAAAGGGTATGGCAAACCTTAACTGGAAAAGAACCATGGAAGTCTGACATATCTAAGAAAGTCTCTTTTTTTAGGACATGGATCCCTTACCCGCCAATAGTGGCATATTTCCTCATAGGATCTACTCCTCATTCAGAACAGACATCGTGCCTGTCTGAATGGACTCGTAGTGGAAGGAGCTCTGATGGAGATCTCTCTCTAGAAAGGTACTATTTTTAGAACATGAGATCTAAACATATATACATTTAAAATTATCTCAAATCAACTGACATCATTTTGTTATGGTTGACCCTGGTAAAGTTAAAAACTGAAAACAAAGTTTGGATGCATGGAATTTAACCAATCTCTACATCCCCTGGTCACGGTCAAACTCTCAAGCCATAACTGCGTCAGCCGTTTTCTTTAGGAACCGACAAATCCTAACTCCATCCCTACCATTCTTGATATATATATATTGTGTGCATGCGGTGTAAGGTGTGATAAGTGTGTCAATAATTAGAGAAAGTAACAATACTCACACTTTAACTTAGCCTATCTGCAGTAGTACCTGAATTGGAGGTGAAAGCAGACCACAGATACTTTATAATACAGCCTTCCACTGTGCAATATTACTATTAATCACTAACATAATACTCAACTTTTCAATATGTCTAACACACAGTAGACCCACTGCAAAATATGCTACACCTAAATGAGTTACTGCAAACTTCAGGCATTGTGAAAAGCACATCTATGTGAAGGAGAAGAAACAAGAAATCCCATATTACCGTATAGTAAATGACGATTAAACTATTGAGGGAAAGCAATGATACCCTCCTGTAGTGACATATTGGTGAGGCTAAATAAATAAAAATGCCAATGAATATTAACACTCCAGAATTGGGACAAAGACGATACACTAGTCCAAATGTCATGCAGCACAAAGAGTGGCCCTAGTTACTTTATCAAGGCGTGATTCTTTGGCCCCACCTAGATGCAGTTTTTTCGTGTGAACTGTGTCTAATCCTTATCAGGAGAGACTTCTGTTTCTTTTCAAGCTGGTAGCACAGCCAGAAGTGTATGAACGTAATATTCATTGGCATTTGTATTTATTTATCCTCCTCAATGTGTGACTAGATCAGAGATTCAGTATTGTTGCAATGATTACTAGTACTATTGGACTATGGAAATATTTATTTTAATGTATCCATGCTCTACGTTATCCTCCAATTTAGGCAACTATTGCAGCCAGGCTAAATTGAACCAGGAGTATAGTTACATTCTCTAATCATTCACACAGTTATCACACTCTACACTTCACACACTACAATTATACCACAAATGGTAGGGATAATGTTAGAGAGAGTGGCGGCTGGCATCTACCAGGGGTGAAGGCGACAGACGTGTGCACAAAATTAAATTAAAAAGACTTACCAAATGACACCCTCAGCTCCGGATCTCTTCTTTTACTGGCGTACACGAGAACTGGATGCTGCAACTTCCTTAACCAATCCTGCCGCTGCTCTCATGCTGTGAGAGCAGGACCCTGATTGGATGGAGCGACCTCACTCAGCGCTCCACAGTGCCCTGGAGGCCCGCACTCCTCCCTCAGCAAAACCCCTCCACCGACAGACGCTATTGCCTCAGCACGCAACCTCCACCGATTGATCTCCGACTGCACCGACACTCAGGCCCTCCTGAAGAAAGTCCCATGCAAGTGACACTTCAAGAAAGCCAGCTGGTTCTCTACCGCCCTTCATGAGTCTAGAAGCACCTGTTGACAGCTCGAGAAGAGATGGAGGAGCAGCAAGACCCTGGAAGACCACTCAGTCTTAAAGACCGCTGTCACCGCACACCACAACCTTATCAGGACAACAAAAAAAGCGACCCTACAAGAAAGAATCAACGCCAACACACTCAACAATAAAGAACTTTTTGCCATGGTCAAAACATTCGGCAGACCCAGCACACATCCCACCCTCCCAAGACCTCTGCAACAACCTCAGCACCTACTTCCACTGCAAGATTAGGGCGTTATACGACAGCTTCAACAGCCTCGACACCCAGGACCCTCCCACCATACCTGTAGCCACCACACCCTAACACACCGGATCCCAACAGACACTACTTAGCAGGACTCCCCACACCGCTGACAACAACCTCAAGATCATGGACATCATCCACTCGGGTGCACCCACGGAACCCTGCCGGCAAACATCTTCAACAGGGCTGGCACCACCATCACACCAGAGCTCTGCCACACCATCAACTCCACCACCTTCCCGGAAGACTAGAAGCACACAGAGATCAACCCCTTGCTGAAGAAACTCTGTCGACCCGATGGAACTCAAGAACTTCAGACCCTCTCTCTTCTCCCCTTCCCAGCCAAGGTCATCGAGAAGGTCAACAATGCCCAACTTATTGAATTCATTGAAGGGAACACCATCCTGGACCTCTCCCAATCCTGCTTCCGAAGCAACCACAGCACCAAAAGAAACGTCCTCACTGCCCCAGACGACATCCGCACCCTCCTCGACCGAGGCAAAATGGCAGACCTTATCCTCCTGGACCTCTTGGCCGCCTTCAATACCGTCTCTCACCACATACTATGCACAAGACTACATGATGCCGGCATCCGCGACAAAGCCCTGAAATGGCTACGCTCCTTACTCCCTGACCGAACACAGACAGTCCGACTACCACCGTTCCACTGGGAACCCACATAGATCAGCTGTGGAGTGCCCCAGGGCTACTCCCGAAGCCCCATTCTCTTCAACATCTACATGGCCTCGCTCGCAGCCATCATTAGGAACCATGGACTCAACATAGTCTCCTACCATGATGACACACAGCTGTTTCTCTCCCTCACCAACGAACGGACAGTCGCCAAGAACAAGTTCCATGATGGGATGAAGGCTGTTGCCACCTGGATGAAGAACAGCTGCCACAAGCTCAACTCTGAGAAGACTAAAGTCCTCCTCGGGGGCTCCACCTTCTCCGCCTGAGACGACTCCTGGTGGCCTGCAGCACTAGGAACCCCTCCACACCCACTGACTACTCACAAAACCTCAGCATCATCCTGGACTCCTCGCTCACCATGAACCGCCAGATCAACACTGTTTCATCATCCTGCTTCCATATGTTACGCCTGCCCTGAAAGATCTTCACCGAGTCCAGAAAGACGGTCACCCACGCACACATCAGCACCAGAATTGACTATGGCAATGTGCTCTATGCCGGCATCACCCAGAAACTCCTCAAGAAACAGCAGAACATTCAGAACGCCCCCGCTAGACTCCTCAACACCCCACGCCGCAACCCCGGCCTCACACATGCTTACAAAGCGCTACACGACGTGGGACCTACATACAACAACCACAGCCTCGCATTTCATGCACTCACCAGAGAACTCCGCTACAACGATCTGACCCTGGCTACCATCCCACGTATCTGCAAGACCACAGCTGGAGGAAGATCCCTCTCCTACCTTGCAGCAAAGATCTGGAACACCCTGCCTCTCCACCTCAGGCAATGCCCGTCACAGCCTCAATTCAGGAAGGACCTCAAGACCTGGCTCTTCGACTGAACCACAGTGCCTTCGACGGACCAGTAGCCCCCCCCCCCCCCCCAAGTGCCTCGAGACCCTTATAAGTGAGTAGTCACGCTATATAAGCCACCTGACTTGAATGATTGATTGCACTTTCTCTAACCCAGCTGTTTTAAGACAGATGGGTTAAAGGTTTCAAATTACGCATGTCTGGCTGTCCACCACAAGATGGGATGCCAAATGGACATGTGCATTTTGAAACGTGCATAGCCATCCCACCCTCCTCCCTGCTGCTGTCACTCAACAGCGGCCCCGCCCCTATCCTGACACTCTGTTTAGGATGGGGCATGAAAAATAAAATGGTAATTTAAGTGGGTGACACTCCTTCACTGCAACCGAGGAGCCAACCCTGGTTAAAGATAAAAGCATCCTGAAGCAGACACTGACCAAGTTAAAACTTGAAAGTTTGACCAAAACATGTTTACTAGGGAATATGGGAATTGAATGAATTCCTATACACCCAAACGTTTTGCAATTTTTAACTTTACTGGGGGCAACCATATTAAGATTCTGTCGGTTGAAAGGTAATTTTAGTTGTATATAATTTTAAATCCCATGTCTTACATATAGTGCCTTTCTAGGGAAAGACGGCATCAATAAGAGCTCATTCCACCAGGCATCCATTCAGACAGGCATACTACCTGTTCTGAATGAGGAGCTAATCCTATGATGAAGCAGGACAGGTCAGGCTTCCATTATTCATGTCCAATTATGTTCACCATGCCTTTTGATGTTGTGCCTTGTATACTGGGAGCATGTATAGCGAACTTGTATAATTTCCTCTCACTCCCCTTTTTGGTATTTAACAACAGCGTTGTAAAGGCTGTACTGGTAGCCAAATAACTTTGGCAAATGCCATTAAATATTCACCTTTGCCAAATTAGGGATGCAGGAAATTAACCCTCAAAGGAAAAATTCAAGAGGTTATTTCCTCCTTCTGCACACTGAAGCAGATCTGTAGACTACAATTAGAATACTATACGAGCTAATATCTATCAAGGGAAAATGCCAGGAATAAACCAAAACATTTGGAATTCTGTGTTGAGTACTGAATCTGCATGTTATCATTCATTTCCAGGTTGAAAACCTGGAATAAGAGTGTCAAGAATTCCTGTCATACAAGGGAAACACGCCCTTATGTAAACAGGAGAGCTGTTACATAACTCAAGGGAAACACGCCCTTATGTAAACAGGAGAGCTGTTACATAACTCAAGGGAAACACGCCCATATGTAAACAGGAGAGCTGTTACATAAATCAAGGAAAACACGCCCTATAAAGGGAGGAACCGGGAGGTACAAGGCTGTCGGATATTGTGTTTACACCGACGTACCTGCTTCGTGAAGAGCAGTGTTCCGGAGTGGTGCTCCAGTAAGGCAAGAACGGAGGTAGGTCGAGTCGTTACTCCCTGGGCCGTGTCTTGCCCCATCGTCACCTGTGAAGGACCCGGAAGCTCTACCGGTCAACCATTGAGCTTCGCTTTTTGACTCGGCTGAGTCCAAGCGCAGTGGCGCTTTTGCTGGTTGGAGTCGTAACTCCCAGCCCGACCAGAGACACAGGGACTGCCAGCTGTAACGCACACCAGGAGGTGTTTGCCGCGTTACAGACTCGGAAGTCCACAGGATCGATCGAGCGGCTGCTCTCGGTTCAGTCTTCTTGCTTGTGATTGGGGTATCGGTGACGCATCACCAGGAGGTGACTCCGCGTCCCGGTGCAGTCTGAGGAAGAGGTTGAGCGGCTGCTCCCTTCAGGTAGAGACCCCGGCTGGGTGTTTCCCTGACTCCTCGATTCTCCCCAACACTCTTCGTGCCCCTCACAGCCTACCGATTGGCATTGTCGGCCATTTCATTTCTGCCCTCTGTTGGCATACGCCGGGATCGGCGTATATGCAGAGGACGGTTAGGACCATCCGTGCTGTGGGCTGGTAACGTACTTAGCCTGGAGGATTCCAGTGACTATAACTTTTGTTTGTTCTTTGTATTTTATTTGCCTTCATTAAAAGAACTAACCCTTCACAAGTGGTTGCGTCCTCATTTTCGTGTCTGTTAAACGATCCTGAGACGTTCAGGGCGTTACAAAGAGGTAATCATCATATTAGGAGCTGATATTTCCTTGGTGTGCTAAATATGCCACCCTATACTGCAAGGCTAGTAATCAGGTCCTTACAGTTTTTGCTGTCAAGGGAGGACGCAGAGGACATTAAGAAGCAAGTGCAAGACTAGGCTGCAGATAGTGGTGAAAGATTGTAACCAAGCATCTTCACCATGGGTGAGGAACCATACCTTGTTTCTGAAGCCAAATGTGGAAAAACTGGGAATGAAGAAGGATTCTGCTACTTGTAAAGGAATGGGGAATGGATTATATTAACTGTTGCACTACACAGTAAAGACTGATGTAATAAATATACCAAGAAAAAGACTATTTAAGTTCACCTATTTAAAATAGAATGGCTATAATGGGATGGATGCTTGCAGACAAATAAGCCATTAATTATAGCACTACCTCAAAGAAGGTAAAATTGTGACCCAATGGGGTAAGAAGAATATGAAAGTATGTCTCAAAGTGTAGCATATTACACATGTGGGCTTACTCCAGGGGTCATATCATGCTCCCTTTTTCTGCACCGGCGCAGAATGAATACGTGCATCTTTTTGGGTGTCTTGAGCGCATACATTAACTCGAAATATCTCTTAGAGCATGTTTTGCTGACAGAACTTTAAAACCTATGAGGAAATTACTGCCTTGTGGTTCTAAGATTTGTGGTCAGCAAAACATACACTAACTTGGAGATATTTACAGTTAACGTATGTGTTAAGGATACCAAAAAGAGACGCACAGATACCTTCTGTGCAATCACAGTGAAGAAAAAGGCATTATGACACGACCCCAGTTTAGAATAAGTGCGACTGTTCTTCTTTTTGACATTTAATTCTGGGCAACCTATAACCAACTCCACTGCTGTCTACTCAATGACACAAGGAAATGTAAACTTTATGCCAACATGAGGGCAGAAAGACTCACGAGAAAGCATTACATTTCTACTGAGCCTCATCAACTCATGGACAACAAAAGCCGAGGAAGCATTCATCAAGTACGCAATGAGAGTGATGCCAAGGTTCTCCATCCTCACCTCCCCATCAAGGAAAGAGTAAGCACCTTTATGCAAGAGGACACACAACTCTCATGTCTCAGCCACTGGATCCTTGGAATATGGTTAATCACCAGTTAGTCCAAAACACTCAAAATGACCATGGACTCTCTATGCATAATTCCAAGTGAGGTTAAGGAGAAGAAATGGAACGGGTAAATAAGATGTGGGGGCGTGATGGCGGGGGCAGGGGCTACAGGATAAAAAAACTATTTAACACTAATAAACTTTAAATAATTCCACACCAGCCTCACACACATAAAGCTATAAACATCACTACTTCATGCACAAAAGTGAAGACTGCCAAAAGTGAGGAACGAAGGAAAGAAGGAAAGAAAGAAAGAAAGAAAGAAAGAAAGAAAGAAAGAAAGAAAGAAAGAAAGAAAGAAAGAAAGAAAGAAAGAAAGAAAGAAAGAAAGAAAGAAAGAAAGAAAGAAACACACGTATATGAGAAACTGAACTTCCCTTTTGAATCATAAGATGAGACTGCAAAGTGTAAAAAGGGATTATATTACTCCTCAGGGAAGGGAAATTGAACGAACTGCTGAACTATACTGTAAAGGCTGATTTCAGAAATTGAATGACATAAAGACTAATAAAGTTGATGGGTTTAAAAGAAAATTAATACAATGGGGCAAACAGGGATAGGCCTCACGAAAACTCAACCTGTAAAACACAGGTTCAAGAAGGGTAAGAGTGTATGCCTAATGGAGTCTAGCACCTAAAGTATTTAAATACAATTTGTAGAGTTTATGGATAATTCCAGCAAATTCAGGTGCATTCCTGGTAAACTCTTAATTCCCATAGGAGTTTTAATTCAGCAATGTTCAGACACCAATCTATGTTTTCCCATGAACCAGCCATTAGGTGTTTCACAATATAATTGCTTCTTCGGGGCTTATATTATCTCACCAATTCTAACAACCATGGACTTTTTCTAAATAAACCATCAAATTTGAATCTTTACAAATAGCGCATTTTAGGACTTGTGTAGAGTAACTGGCACCAATAACAAACTAACCACTTGTACGCATGCATTCTATGTAGAACTGTTAATTCCTTTCTGATTTATATTCTAAAGCAACCATGGTATGGCTTAATGTTACATTTCTCTAGCAGCTCCCCACATGTGTATAAACCCAAATTACTTGATATTTTGCAAGCATATAAACATGATAATCTAAAGAACTTCCCAACATAACTCGTTATCAAAATACATTTCTCTTCACAGTTCTGTAGCTGCAACTCTTAATGACAGTCATAAAGATATTGTGCAAGAACACTATCATCAAATTGAAAGATAATGTTGCTCAACTCCTCTTGAATCTAGTAATGTGATTTGGCAGTGAAAGGCAGAGTGTATGTCTTCTCTTTTCTTTTCTGAAGAAGCCCCAACATTTTAAGAATGTTGACTGGACATGTCTAATCATGCGCTTCATATATTGCAGTAAAATTAAAACATAACTTCAAACGATGTATAGCCATTGCTGAACTTGTGGAAACGTGTAATATTTAACATTAGCATAAGCAACAGCCATTTTGGCTGTGGTGTCCATTTTGTTTCCTTCGCAATTCTTTCATACTCTGCTTTTTGCCTTATCACTCTGCTTGTGTCATCCATTTTAGTTGACCTCCTGACATGGCTAAGCAATGTACGTGCTGGGGGTTTGTAGCTGCCGGTGCACCTGGTCTTAGATGTTATCTGTTGACTGTTTACTGCTGCCATAAGCATTCCTGCTTCCCCTCCGTATTTGCTGACCAAGTGGTTATCCGTCTGCCCTTGTTTGCTGATAGCTATTTCTAAACTTGTTCTTTCCATTTCTGTCCATATGCTTACATTGCAGAAAACCAGTATATAAGGACGATGGTCTGTGAGTTCAGTGTACTACCTCCTGCAGCACTTGAGAGTGTTGTGTGGACGTGGTCCCACTCATGAGTGATTAATAAACTTGATTAATTTTATTTCAACTCCAGTGCCGAGCTCTATTTTGTTAGTCTTTGGACCCGTGGACGAGAGGGTGACCCTGCACCAGTATGCTCACTTTAGGGTGCATTTCCACAGTTGGCGCCTGACACGTGGGGCCGCATTGGAGACGCGGCCATCCGAAGGAGTGGTCTCGACGGAGGATCGAAATATTACTGAGGATGCGCACTGCATGAGGAGACCCTCGTCTTTGCAGGCTGACATGACTTTTCCGGTTTTCCCGATTTGACCCTCCGGGTGGTGGCCGGTCTCGATGGGGTTTTCTTTGGCGTATTCTGCAGTGACCATTAGGTCAACCAGAGATCGGCAGGTGCGAGTTGGAGACTTCTGTTTGGTAAGGTCGCTGAAGCGGCACTCTTGATTTGCTTGGTTTGGTTTAGTTTTGTATTCATGTTTTGCAAAGACTGAAGACAGGTAATGTGGAGATTTTTCTCCTTTTGGAATATTTGTTTGGAGTAGTAACATTTTACATATACTTGTGAAAACATTCCTGTTCTCAGCACACTCCGTAAGTGGTGTTGCTGCTCTTGTGGTACCAAGAACATTTTGGAACAAAGTCAGCCGGCTCCTCCGGAAGGGACCCAAAATAGAGAGATGTATATCAAATACGGTATTTCTCCCATAATGTATGGTTCATTGTGGAACAAACACACAAAGAAAGAGTCTGATTTACAATGGCCAGTGAATGAGTCATTCGATTCTAAAAAGGTTCAATATGTAGAGCAGTGTTTATTCAAAAGAAAAAGTAGACAGGATATGTTTGATTGTGTACGTATGTGGGATAAAGAAGTCCGGGAGAGAGCGAAGAGAGCGGAAGCTATAGCGGAGAAAGAGCAGCGAAAAACAATATATTTATCGTTAGCCAATACTTAATAAGCCTCGTGACGATTCTATTTTATTAGATCGACCCCCACCCCGTATAAATTTCCCACGCCGAGTGCCCCTGAGGATGAGGCTTCTGACGAGGAGCTTTCTTCTTCAGAAGATAAAGATAAAGACAAGCAAAGTGGGTGACAGACTCGCTCTACTTTGACTAAAGCAGAAAAAGATGCATTAAAAACCGCTCCTAGAGAGGAAGCTCGTCAGAATAACACTGCATCGATCCTTATAGCTATGGTTCAAAAGTGGAAAGATATAGACCAATTTTATTACGTAGAAAAATTATCTTGGGAGGTAATATATGGTTGGCGGAATATTTCTAATGAAACGGAGCCAGATGATATAAGTACTGATTATAAACAGTTAGTAGATGGGACTTACCTTTTTTCGAACCTACCTGATATGATTAGACGAGTGGTCAAATTACGAAATGAAACATTGCGTTTACGAAAGGAGCAAGAATTAGCTAGGAAAAATAAAGTTGCAGAAGCAGTTCAATCTCAGGCAAACAAAGTAGATGTTTCGGTAGATGCGGACAAACCCAGTAGTAGTGAAGCTGTCATGAAACCAATGCGTGAATGATGATAAAACTTCGGATGATGCAAAGGGATATTTTATATATTATTGGAGTAGAGCAGATGTTATGGCTCTTAAGACTGCTTTGCCTGACCCCCAGAAAAATCCCGCCGCCTTTTATGAGGAGGTGGAGGGAGCCATCAGCTCCTGCACTATGACCTTGCCAGATATTGATATGTTCGTTGGGCTTAGTTTGCCCCCTGATATGTGGAGAACAATACGTAAAATAGATGATAATGTGGCATATGGTGATTCCTGGGAACATTTAGAAGAAATAGATGCGGAAAGGGAGCCTGCGCAGAAACCTCAGAAGGAGATATTAGATCTTCCTAAAGCTATTGTGACTAAGTTGATGACTCTCATACCCCCTAAAAAAATAGGTTGGACTATGTTAGTGTCCTGTAAACAGAAAAGGATGAGTTAGTTTCTGATTACTTTTCAAGATTTGAGGAGAAATTCCATGATTTTAGCGGCCAGTCATTGGTCGATGATACGGGTAAGCATTTGTTTGTCGATAAATTAGTCGCTAATATGTTACCGGAAATAGCTAGTCACTTAAAGGCTAGTGAGAGTTCTTGGACCACGTCTTCCCCGTTTTCCCTTTTAACTATGGCCCAATATTATGAGCGATAGGAACAGGACGCGGAAGGCAGGGAGGATAAGAAGGTTAAAGAGTTAAAGACAAAAGTTATATTGGTTCAAGTATATGGCCCACCATTTAGGGGAGGTGGAAGAGGCCGACGTGCAATGTATACACCTGGAGTGCCCCCTCTCCCTCGAGCAAATGTGTCCCCTGATCAGTGTGCTTATTGCAAAGAGACTGGGCATTAGCGTTCTGTGTGCCCTCTTTTGCGAGGTCAGCAGTACCAGTGGGAAGGGGAAGTATGAGAGGATGCCCAGGGAATTCAGGAAACAGGGGAGGTACAGGAGCTTGTCCCAGGTTTGAGGCAGTTGAACAAGGACCAAATTACTCTAATACTTTTGATAGACGAAATCAATGCCAAATGTCTGATTATTCTGCTGATGCACTTGCAGATTCCGATTATGCATAGGGATGCCTAAGATGGGGTAAGGGACCGGTTGAGGTGCCAGTAGATCAAATGGGTCCTTATGTTGATGCAAACGTCTTGTGATCTACTGATCGGTTTCTGGTTGACACAGGGGCTACCCGTAGTGCTCTGTCTAAAAGATTGGTTCCTAGGGCTCCCCTGTCTGGCACAATGATAACATCAATAGGGTTCGATGGAACACCTACACCTAGCCCGCTTTCTCAGCCACTTGAATTCGATCTTGACAAATTCACTGCAGCATGTCCATTTTTGCATTCCCCTAACACGCCGGACAACATTGTGGGTATCGATATGCTTAAATATTTTCGTGCTACAATACGTTGTTCTCCGGAAGGTGTGCGTGTTATTTTAAATTACAATTATCAAATGGTTGAGAGATCCTGCCTTATCAATGAGGATGCCGCTCTGGCGTCCCTACCTTGTACTTTGTGGGCTAGATCAGATACTGATGTGGGTCAAATGGTAATTCCACCTGTGCACATCCAGGCAAAGGAAGGAGTTTCATTGCCTCGTCTGCCCGAATACAAAATATCCCGAGAGTTTGAAGAAGCACTAGCAGGTATTGTTCAGGATTTGATTAAAGGTGGGGTAGTGGAAGAAGTCCCCTACAATACTTGCAATAGCCCTATCCTTCAGATTTTGAAAAAAGACACGGACACTAAAATTTACAGATTCATTATTGATTTGCGAGAGGTTAATAAAATTGTAGGTCCCCAATTTTCGGTAGTTCCTGATATCACGACCCTTCTCACTATGGTCCCTACCACTGCCACTACATTTTTGGTGATCGACTTAAAGAACACATTTTTCTCAATACCCATTCACCCAGACAGTCGTTATCTTTTTGGATTTACGTTGAAAAATAGATCATTCCAGTTCTGTAGAGCTCCACAAGGCTATACAGATAGTCCTAGCATTTACAGTCAAGCATTAAAAAGACAACTTGCTTCCTTTCCTGTACCAAAAGGGGTGGTCCTTATCCAATATGTCGATGACATTTCGTTAGCTGCAGATACTCCTGAGCAGTGTGAAGAAGGAACACTGTTATTGTTATCATTTCTTGCATCACATAATCACAAAGTCTCTAGAAAGAAATTGCAATTTTGTAGACAGCAGGTTACCTATTTAGGTCACCTCATGTCTAAGGAGGAACGTGCACTCACACCAGATCACATTCAGACCATTTTAGATACTCCTGTGCCCCGTACTCAGAAGGATGTCCGTGCACTGATTGGCCTTACTTCTTTTTGTAGGCAGTGGATCCCCAGTTTTTCGCACATTATTAAACCTTTGTTGGCCCTTTTGACAAAAGACACTCCGATGCCCCTCCCATGGACTACTGAATGTCAGAATGCCTTCCAACAGTCATGCCAAGCTCTTTGTTCGGCACCAGTTTTAGGAACTCTAGACTACACTAAGACTTTCACACTATGTACACGAGAGGGAAGGTTGTGCCCTCTCGGTTTTAACACAGATGTACGGTGACAAACAACGTCCTTGTGCATATTTCTCAGCTGTCCTTGACCCAGTCGCTCGCGGGCTGTCTGGACGTTTCCTAGCAGTGGCAACAACAGCTTTATCTATACGTCAGAGTAAAGGAATAGTTTTGTCACACAAACTGCTTGTGTTAGTACCCCATTCAGTTGATGCTTTGCTAAATCAAACGAAAAACACAGCATTTGACTAGTGCTCTCTTGACAGGATTTGAATTGACACTTTTGGCCCCTCATATCATATTGAAAAGATTTTTGACATTAAATCCTGCTACACTACTACCATTTCCAGCTACTCGGCCTCAGTCGCAAGAGTTACATGATTGTATATTCCTCACTAAAGAGCAAACAAAGGGTCGTGTTGACCTACAAGATACACCTCTCTCTAGTGTTGATGGGGAGTTATGGGTTGATGGCTCATGTCTGAAATTACTCGAGGGCACTACATCTGCTGCCTATGCTATTACGACACTTCAGAAAGTAGTTGAGACAGTTTGCATCCCACAGAAGTCGGCCCAAGCAGCCAAGCTGATTGCACTAACAAGAGCATATGAGCTTAGTACAGACTTACTTGTCAATATGTTTACCGACAGCCAGCACGCATTCGGGAGTGGCACACAATTTTGGTCGCTTGTGGAAAGAAAGGGGCTTCCTCACCTCACATGGGACAAAGATCGTGCATGGAGAATTAGTGCATAATCTTCTTACTGCCCTAACCTATCCTAAGAAAGTGGCAATTGTTAAGTGTAGTGCACACAAGAAATTCACTGATTAAATAGGAGCAGGTAACGCCTTTGCGGATCACACAGCCCGTGAGACCGCAATGCAGCGAAGTACCACATCTATGTATGTGGTGAAGTCACAAGCTGAACGTTGGCATGATGCGAGGCAGGAAGTGCTGGACATGCAACAATCTGCCTCTGCTAATGAACTAGATCAATGATCAATGGTTTAAGGAGAGAACACTGGATGATGAGGTCTGTTGGAGGAGTAAAGATATGACCAAATGGAAGTTACCCACAGCATACTTATACCCTTTGATTCAGATGGCACATGGGCCGGCACATGTTGGTGCATCCTCAATGGCAAAACAACTTATGCAAGCTTGGGATTATCCTGATATTGCCGGCACTGCAAAAAAGATAGTCCAGTCTTGTCTGGTCTGTCTCCAGTATAATCCTGGAAAGGGAACGCGAACTCCAACAGGAGGGTTTGCGACACCAACTGCACCTTTTAAGGTCCTGCAAATGGATTACATTCAGTTTGAGCGCTGTAATAATCTAAAATATGTCCTAGTAGTGGTTTGTGTCTTCAGTAAATGGGTGGAGGCGTATGCTATGAAGGATAATACAGCTATCACAACAGCGAAGGTCCTTCTAAAGGAGTTCTTTCCTCGATTCGACGTTTGTCGGGTCCTATGGAGTGACAACGGACCTCATTTCATTGGGCAAGTTGTAGAAGATGTCATGAAAGGGTTGGGGATTAAGCAGAAATGTCATGGCACTTTTCACCCACAGTCAGCAGGCCTGGTGGAGCGTTATAACTGCACCCTGAAAAGTGGCAAAAATATAGGCTTCCACGTCTTTGAAATGGCCTGATGCACTGCCCCTAGCCTTGCTTTCTATTAGATCGATACCACATACACGATCTGGCCTTACGCCACATGAGCTAGTCTTTGGGAGGCCCATGAATATTTGGGGGGTCCCTAAGCCTCGCCCTAAACATGATGCTCACCACGTATTGATGAGTGACTATTTGTCCCAGTTAACTGACAGCTTGTCTTCTATTTATCAGCAGGTGCGGGAAGCTCTTCCAGACAGGTCGTAAGGTGATGGACAGAATCTGCGTCCTGGTGACTTCATTCTGAAAAAAATCTTCCAGCGGACGAACAGCTTGGAACCTCGCTGGCGTGGCCCAGAGCAGGTCCTCCTTGCTATCAGAACTGCAGTGCGAGTGACCAACAGGAAGAACTGGGTCCATGCCAGCCATTGCCGAAAAGTTCCGTTCGCCTTGGTCGAACCTACTGTGCTGAAAGATCACCGCGACATTCAGGTTACCGAGAAAGGACGAGCTGCGTCACCTGAAGGGACTGAGGAAGTCTTCCGAGATCACACGATCCCAGGAGCATCTAGATATCTGATTCGATCAAGGAAAAAAGACACTTCATCGCAGAAAGAGACTGTTTGAGCCACTGTCCTGGATGGTTAAAGACGGACTACAAAGGGGGGTAGTCTTTTAGTGACTACTCGTCTCAACGTTAGTGAAGAAACCAACGCCCACCCACGACCTTAAGGCATCAACTGTTTTGTTGTTTGCTGACAAGATGAACATGCCTGGGGAGAAGAAATCGAATGCTGCAAAAATCTGTAGCAAATGCACAACTTAATAAGATTTGTTACCCCGATGAGGAAGGGGACCCACAAGTAAAAGGAACTGTATGGGAAATAGAGTATCGCAAAGGAGATTCCTCCACAAGCTATGTTTTCCCCAACACTCGAACGCCAAGGGTAACAGGCCTTCTGTTATCGCTGTTATTAGAGCCAGAGTAAATCTTTGTGTGAGCAGTTTTGGCTGTATTCCTGTTGGAAAAAGTGACTGTACTACAGTATTGAATATCACTGGAACGAATAGCAATTTTCTTTCTTCACATAACACTTATTTCATTTGTGGAAGTAAAGGTTACTATCATCTACCAATTGGATGGTCTGGAATATGATATGTGTCCTTCTTGCTTCCTCCTGTGTTCTTAGCATCTGCATCTTATCATAAAGATCAAAAATTGTTTAATGACTTTTCCTTGAACCGATTCAAAAGAACTATAAATAATGATGAAGTGGATCAAACTGACACTGCATTACAGCGATATGTTGACTTTAATTTGGGACTTTTTTTCTTTGTTGGTGCAGCTTTAAATAGCAGGAAAATATGACGCATAACCCGAGTGGTAGAGGCAGTGACTAATAAAACAACAATGGCTCTTGGAAATATTACGGAAGAACTCCAAATTACTAGAATTGTGACTTAGATGTGATCTTAGCTGATCGTGGCAGAGCATGTTGCATTATCTGGGGTAGTTGCTGTGTGTTTATCCCTGAACACGCCCCTTCTGTTTATGATGCCATTTCCAAAATGCATAAAATAGCCACTGCGATACATCAAGACTCAGTAACATGGACTTGGACTGGATGGTTCTGGAGCATATTTTCTGAATGGGGTCTGAAAGTATAGTCGGTCTTATTCATAATTATTGCAATTCTCTTCTCTTGTTGTTTATGTATTCAATGTGGGCCAATGCTCTGTTCCCTCTGTATTTCCACTTGTACTACTTCTGTACCATCTAATACGAATGTCCATAATGCAAATGCCCACTTAGCAGTGGAACAAGAAATTTGTGAAATAATGTCAATGGATATTCATGATGTATATCATAACCCTTTGAAGGGATAAGAAAATGTCTTAGCTTATACTAAAAGGGTCGTCTGTGGAAATGTGTAATATTTAACATTAGCATAAGCAACAGCCATTTTGGCTGTGGTGTCCATTTCGTTTCCTTCGCAATTCTTTTGTACTCTGCTGTTTGCCTTTTCACTCTGCTTGTGTCATCTATTGTAGTTGACCTCCTGACATGGCTAAGCAATGTACGTGCTGAGGATTTGTAGCTGCCCTGTTTACTGCTGCCATAAGCATTCCTGCTCCCCCTCCGTATTTGCTGACCAAGTGGTTATCCGTCTGCCCTTGTTTGCTGATAGCTATTTCTAAACTTGTTCTTTCCATGTCTGTCCATATGCTTACATTGCAGAAAACCAGTATATAAGGACGATGGTCTGGGAGTTCAGTGTACTACCTCCTGCAGCACTTGAGAGTGTTGTGTGGACGTGGTCCCACTCATGAGTGATTAATAAACTTGATTTATTTTATTTCAACTCCAGTGCAGATCTCTATTTTGTTAGTCTTTGGACCCGTGGACGAGAGGGTGACCCTACACCAGTGTGCTCACTTTAGGGTACATTTCCACAAACTGATCACCTGTATCTACCTTTGAAATCATACATATTGACATTATCAGATAGCTCCCACAATAGTGCCATTATATACCAACAGGGAACTAAAACTGTATATTATATACGAGGCCTACAGTGCAATTAATCACACACATGCTAGTTACTGCATCTTTCTAGACACTGAAATAATATTCAAATTGATTAGATAACGATCTACACGAGTTCATCAAATGCATTGTTTTCAGATCCTGTGACTATCTCAGGCACAGTTAAGTAAAGAAGTGAGAAATAGCAGAGGAGAGGAATTATTCAGTTCCACCCACCAAATCTGCTTGAGAAAGCGTCCTACTGGTTTCCAAAGTAACACAATAAGTTCCGATCTCTACCTACTTCCTCAGCACTATAAGCAATCATTAGTACAATTTCACCAAGCATATTTCACAACTCTGGTCAGGCAACTGAATGGTCATCCACTCTGCATGCTGAGCGAAACTACATTGCTAAGTAAAAACAGAAACCTCATCTATGATATGCTGGTTAACCTCTTGTTCAAAGTGTACCTATCCCCTCTAACTGATCTGCTTCGAATACCCTGATGACACAAATCATCCAAAACATCAAGACTATGTGAATCACTACCGGCAGTATAACAATGGATGCTAAACAACCAAATGTACCAGTTGCTAAGATTAGATTCGATTAGATTAAAAGCTTATAAAGCGCTTGGTTACTCCAACGCAGTGTCCCGCGCTGAGACATCACAGCCTAACAAAGGAGCACTATCACGCCCCCCCAAAAAAACAGATCCCAGCATAGACCGTCTATTCGCAGCAACAACGCTTAACACCAGTCCCCTGGTCATGACTGGAAGAACCTAGCCTTACGTTTTCTGCGAAACATCGCTTCAGAAGGATGCATCCTCAATTCCAGAGGCAGCATGTTCCACGCTTTGGCTGCTAAGAAACTAAAGGATCTGCCTCCCAAGCGTACTTTTTGAACTTTTGGCACCACCAGCTTAGCAGTTTCCACGGACCTGAGATTCCGGGTAGGTCTATAGGGGGTGAGTAGATGGCTCAGAAGCCTAGGCCCTTTCTCATTATAAATCCTGTGGCAGAAACATAGGGCTTTAAAAATGACTTTCGCCTATACTGGTAGCCAGTATAGCTCCCTCAAGGCAGCTCCCACCGTGTCTAGGAATATTCAATATCATGCGGGAGCCTGCATTTAGGACCTTCTGCAGTATGTTCAGATTGCCTTTTGTAACCCCTAAATAGAGGATGTTGCAATAATCCAAACGGGATGTAACCAGGGCCTGCACAATAACCCTTTTGGCATCTAAAGGTAGAATATCTAAGATTTTACGTATTAGTCTTAGAATGCCAAAGCAAGTGCCTGCCAGAGCTGATATTTGACCTGTGAACGATAAGGTGTCATCAAACCAGACTCCCAAATTTTTAATCTTTGGTTTAGGAGTCGGGTTGGTCCTAGTTCTTCCGGCCACCACATATGGGACCAGATGAGGGTTGTTTGCCAATAACCATAACCTTCGTTTTGCCTGCATTTAATTGCAGGCAACTGAACTTCATGCAGCTCGCCAGATCACTCAGGCAGGCTATACATTTTGGCGCCGCCTCTACATCCTTTTCCTCTTATGTGACAATCAATTGAGTGTCATCAGCATATGACACTGGTTTCACCCCATGTTTCAATACAATATCCACCAGTGGGCACATATACACATTAAATAATGTTGGACTAAGGGCAGAACCCTGTGGTACCCCTTGAGACAGACGACAAATCTCGGACTCAAAGGGACGTTGAAGAACCTGAAAGGATCTGTTTAGTAGGAAGTCTTTGATCCACTCCCATGTGCTCCCTATGACACCGACCTCCCAAAGCCGCTCCAGGAGAAGGCCGTGGGAGACAGTATGGAACGCCGCACTCAGATCTAAAAATATCAGTGCTGCCATCCTTCCCTCATCTGCTGCTATTTTTAGTGCCTCTTAAGCCAGGAGTAAAACCGACTCAGTGCTATGGAGTGCTCTAAAGCTAGATTGAGTTTCATGAACCACGTCAATTGGCTATTTCAGAATTTTTGCAAATATACTTTCCTGTGGATCCTGGCAAAATCATCACACTATATCTCTTTGGCCTCAGGAGTTGGTTCAGCTATCAACCACACCTATCCATGTGAAAAACCTTCGAGGATTATAGATTTAAACCTCCCACTCCAAACCAAAATTGAGACGAGGCTCATTTTACACTGTTATTACTTTAATGCACGTTCACTTACATATCACTCTCTCAGAGAGTAAAGACATCACTAGTACTAGTAATGTTATGTCTAAATTATGGCAATGGCCTTAACAAAACACCCTCCAAGATGGTAATCAGCAGCCTACAAAGACTACAAAATATACCAAACATACCAATCCTAAACAAGCAGGTAGGACCAACATTAGCATTATTCTTACACTAAAGGCTCAACATTTGCTACCAGTCGTGACAAAAGGTCTTTCAAAACCTTCTGCTCTGCACACTGGGAGGCCCAACTTTCCCGCAATCTAAACTCCATCTTTAAAGCCAGAAGAGAAAGCTCAGATCAAGAATAGCTCTGCTGTTAATATTTGCTTCAAAAAATTGCATAGGTGAAAACTCCTCAGTAAAGACATTCAAGTGTGCAATGTATTCTTTACATAGAATATGGGCCCTCAACAATCATGAAGAATTCAGGAAAGCCTTATAAACCAGGATTTTTCCAAAATCAGGACCCCCGTATTCGCAGAAAGCAACTTGGACAGGACTGTAAAACGCAGCATATGATTGTATGACTGACAGTCCCTTTTACATGCATAAGATCCTCCAATATACTGCCATGTAAAGTCTGGAGCACACGCTCATGACCTCACTTCTTACATCAAAACTCAAAATTAGTAGATCAAAATTTAACCAACACCCTCCTCCAATAAAATACATGCACTACTAATTTCGTAATTACTTCATGGCCAAGTGGAGAGCACCTGGGGTCAAGGGGAAAGAAAGTGATAGAGAATTATAAATAAATATAAAAAATGCTTTACTAACTGCGCATTGTATATCTGCATCCTAACAGCTGATCTGTACAACTGTAATATGGGATACATATGGTAGACTAAGATGAGACGGGAATTAAATCAACATAGATCAGCTATTGGAATGCAGAGATGCATGCCTCATTCGTTAAGCAGTTATTGGAGTCAGGTTATACAGAGAAATGATCTATATTGGTTTATCTTTCAGAAGATCAGCGTGAGAGAGGTGGTGACATGGATACAAATGGAAAGAGACCTACAGAACAGGGTTAAATGACAAAGAAAAATGGGAATGAGTACTTAGAGTGGAGAAAGGAGATTAAACTCAGTCCCCTTTCTATTTCTATTTTATTTTCCATTCTTTCGAGAGTGTCAGAAATGATGCATTGTGTGAATTTAATGTTTAATGGATTGACGAAAGGCTATTGTGCGAGTGCTGGATCGGCCTTAAGCATCTGAAGAAAGAACAGTGAGGATGAGAGGACTTGTGTCACTTTTCAACCAGACACCATCTTATGGGTTAATAGATTGTAGCGGAGATTCAGGGTTCTAAGACAATACAAGAACTGATGCTTCTTGGGGGTGGGAGGGATGGTTTGGGTTGTGAAGAACCAGTCGTATTTATATTATTTTTTAAGAATGTGATGAAGGACTGTGGATGCGAATGGGATGTCCCTTTGGATTGATTGAGAGAATCTACCCTTGTGTTAAACCAGTCTCTTTTCTATGGCCACTGCGAGGTAATGAAAGCACACTTTAGAATAATACACTAATCAGGGGTAAACTGGAAAAATTTGTCCTGAAGGCTATTCCACTCATATAAAATATAGGTTTTAAAGTAGCAGTAGGGGGAAGAATAATACATTTTTATGCAACAAGTCTGGTTGGTTTTTACTTTATTTAGCATTCTACCTGTAGGATAGTTCTATTCGTGCCTTATGACGTATTATCCATATAGGTGACAAATTGTTTCTATCCCACATGGGAATAAATATGTTGAGGGATCTTGGACATTTAAATGGAATAAATGTTTATTAATAGCAGGTTGTATTGGTTAGCGCCGTGAAGCTATAAGACTACTATAAGACATATGGGACTAACTAAATGGAGGACCTCTGTTGAAATTTGTACGACTTGAGTGGCACTGTCATTTCACATCATGCGCTCCAACCCTGTCACAGCTACTACACTATATGACTATATGACATTGGTTGTAGTCATTCTAGTATGATATGCATGCCTTTCTAATTAATAAGCAAGTGGTACACTAGGTCATCAGAGCCCGGTCACGCACTCTCTTGGAGGGAGGACCGTCCACCATATTCAGAGATGCCTGCCTACCTATCGGGCATCATTGTGCATTCATTCTATTAACCCATGGTACAGTTCTTCAGGCCACTTGGGCAGAAGTTGACTGACAGATGTAGGCATAGTGCGTCGAACAACAGGCAGCTTCCTTTGCTCTTCACTCCTATAGGATATTTGGGCCACTATCCTCAGGTTCAGAATTAAGTCCACATATCTGTTGGGCACAAGCAAAGAGGCCATGCAGTCTTGATGGGAATGTTGCAATCGTAACCGTCAGGTGTTGGATGGAGAACAGTCACTGCAGCACGGAAGAGCTGGGCTTGCAATCTCTAGATCAAACACATAAACACCACGGACAAACCACACTCCAATTTGGCCTTGTTTCTACTTTATATAAAGATTTTATTAGTTAGACAGTTCTAACAAATATAACAAAAATCTGAGCTGTCCCTAACCACACTGCAATGGGATCAATTTTGTAAATACAAGCGGAGAAACATATAATATCACACACTCAATCAATCAAACAGTGGCATAAACATATTCAATTTAGAAGTCCAAACCAAAATAAGAAATCAAAGGGTCCCGGGTTTTTTTATGTTTATTCAGTCATCACCTTGTCAGCTACTTGTTCAGTACTGATACTTGGACTGCTCAGTAAAATAACTGGTTGTATGCCATTGCTTGAGCACCTTCATATTCTGGGTGTCTTTTGAGCCCATATGAGAGTTCTGGTTTCAGTCAATATTTGAAAAGGGTAATTTTACACCATGAACAGCAGCTTAAGAAATGTGACTGTTTTGTGGTGAGGCGATACATCTCACTATGGAGGGGGTAGCAAGTTTTAGCACTGCAGGTCTGGACGCATGGCCTGGAGCAGGGGAGCTTGGTTCAGGTTCAGTAACATACATGCCCAAATACTTAAATTGGTGCCACAGCTAGACATATCTGCCAATTCAACACCACCTCTAATCCTTAAAATGAGTATATAATTGATAATTTATCTTGATACCTCCTCAAACTTTTCAAGTATCTCATAGAGCCCCCGTCGTGACCATTTTGGGTATTTAATATATTATAAAAGATCATCCGCATATAATGCAACACAGTCTTAATGTCAATTTTCATCATCTAGGCTATGCACCAGTCAACACACCTCAATGGGTTTGATCGCCAAGCTGAACATGGTGAGAGGTGGCAGCCTTGCTTCATTTTGCTTTCTCTCTGTATACTGGGATTGGAGAAGACAACAATCCCTTTATCTGGACTTGTACTATCGGATTTGTGTAAACAATTATATTAAAAAAATGTTGGCCTCATATTAACAGTTTTCATATTCCGAATAGGTATTTCCAATTTAGCGTGTCAATGGTCTTTTCAAAGTCAATTAACTATCACTGCAGGTCCGGATGGAAAGCCTTCGTCATAGCCACAGACAAATGTGCTCTTTTTTTATAATTAAGTCCTTCTGCTCTCATTAGTATAAATAAACCATATTTGGTTGAGATGTGTTAGGGAGGGTTCACTGAGGCTTTGGCAATTATTTTAATTTTGGTATTAAAGACATTGGGCGATACGCACTACAACTCTATGGCTGGCAACCCAGTTGCAGTATTACTACAGTTGTTGTCAACCACATATCAAGAAACAAATATCCCACCCAATTTGTATCGTCTACTGCCTTTCATAAATGTTGTGTTGTTAAAGAAGAGGGTCTTTTGACCATTTTAACCAGTAGGCCATTTGGCTCCGGAGTTTTCCCACTATTCACGGTCATCAAGGCCTCGAATAATTCTGTCACAGTCGAGGCCTGTTCCAGGTTTAATCGGTCTACCTATAATAAGCGTATTACTTGCATATCCTCAGTTCCTCTCAGAACCTCTCCCCATCGGAGTGTCTGGCTTTACAGAAGTTAACAAATGTTTCAGCAATGATTTGCAGATCAAAGATCCTGTATCAGTTTTCTGCATGCAGTTCGAGGACTTCATTGCATCACTCTATTTTAACCAGTGTATACGCTTCCCTCTTTAGACTGAGCTTTACAAGTCTAGTCTATAGCTCTTGATGTGTTCCAAAAGTGATTAGGTACCTTAAAGAACAGTCCCGTCTCTTGAAAAATCACTTACAGCTTAGGTGGGGAGATGGGCATATGTTTAAGCAGCATAGCTCACGGGTGTTTTTTGGGCTTATTCAAAGAATGAGAGTTCTCTTTGGACCTGCTTAGTATAACAGGGGAAAATCAGCGTGTGATAAGCAATTTCACACCTTTTGCTACGTTTCACAGAATTTCCACTTTTAGTCCAAGACCTGGTTCAAGGATCAGATTAATGAGTCAATCAGAACTGGCAGGCCACTTGACATTTTGGATGAATCAATGAATTCTAGTGCATCTTTCTTTGGGTACAGTTGAGATTCCAAGTAAGAGAAATCTGATAATTGGCTTTGCATTTCTGACTCCATGCGGGTGCCAACAGGGAAAAAGTGTTTTCTGCTGAAAGACTTCTACCTGGCAAAGATCTATAGCTGGCCAACAGATCTTTCACCAATCCAGAGGGCAGGTATGGTCAGTCATCACATCTCTTTGGCTCAAAAGATAGTAGTAGTCAAGCCCTCAGACGAGTCTTTACCTTAGGTGTCGCTACTTTGAGGTCACAGGAGTATTTGTCTAAACTGTTCTGATCTAGTGAGGTACGCATGCAGAGCCCTTTCCGATTACACTGAAGAGTGTGTTGACCCAATCAAGAGCAACGCATGGACATAGTAGTTATATGGTTCCTGGAACCAATCAAACAAATGCAGTCAATCAAGCAATTATCTAATGTCTAGGACAAAAAGGAAAGTTTTCTTGTTTCCTCTGGGGCTGGGAATGAACTCCTGGAATGCTTCTCTTCACCTCCTTGACCTCTGGTGATTCAGATATTCCTTGGGTAGAATTCAGTCAGCTGGGCCTTGCGCTCGGTCTAGGTCACACTGCTGCTACAGAATGTCTCCTTTAATTAGGCAAAGTCTTGGCTTCAAGGGAAAGAGCTGCCCAATACCAGGTGACCTTACCACGGACCCCCAAGTTGCTAGGCTATGCACAGCACAATACATCAGACACGGTGGTAGGCAGAAACATGACTGGCAAGGGATCTGATAATGATTCCCCCAGCTCAAGAGACATTTGTGGAACGCTGGAGCTGGATAATGACATGAAGGATGTTATGTTCACAGAAGGAAGAAGATAACTTGCGAAGGAACCATCATTTAGTGTAGACACAGACCATGTCCCCATGTTTTGTTATTTACCCATCCTAAAGGCCTTCTTGCCATGTGCACATATATACAACCCACAGCACACACCAAGAAAGGGAACATAAGAAACCGTTCCAGGGTTACAAGTAAAAAGGTCTGCGCGCATGAGACCAACATAGCATTCCTCCTGCAGATGGTCATGTTTTTGACCATTCTCACTAGCTTTTAGAGCTCACTTACATTCACACACAACAATGCTAGGGCCATCTGCACACTGATATGTCAGGCGGCCATGGGGAGCTGCAAACCATCTCCAGCATCTGCAGTTCCTCTTTGTTGGGGACTTCCTCCTTGACAATGAATGCCACCCACGATTTTCATAAACCACCTAGCAAAGAGCACTTCCTTTCCGTAGGGAAACCTGTGCTTCAAAGGCAGTTGACACTGCACCTCCTATAACACCAGATTAGGTCATTCGTACAGGAAATGCCTGGCCTTGTTTTCAATCCCCTAAAGGTGCTACAATGTTAACAGATCAGTTCCAGATTAACTAAAGTATCAGACAGGGAAGCTACAGAGCTCCATGCGCTCAGCTCAACAACACCAAGCCCAAGTTTCACATCAACTGGTGAACTGCTGGAAGGGCAACTTGGTAACCTTTTACTTGGCAGAGAAGGGTCCTCTGACATGCAATAACCGATTTATAGCATGGAGGTTTGTAATGCAACTGGCAGGATCTGAAATGATTCCTACATTAGAAGTATGCGCATAAAGACAGAGACGGATATGGGATGTTTTTAATGTTATTTCAATGAAGGTGCCAGGCTCTCCGTTCGCTATCAGATCACAAGCTGCAATGCACAGAATGGTAGTTTATTCTCAATGTACATATTGTTTAATGTTCACGTCAAAGCCATCTGTAAGACATTGCTGTAGCCACTAGCATTTCTTACATGCACATAAATACACGTCGGGCCTCTTCTTTTCACTCGAAGCATAGTTTTTATGAAGTTATGCTTTTAATTAATGCAGGGTTGTTCTTATTTTCTCAAAGGCCCACTACTTTCGGTTGTTTAGATTGTGTTCGTGAATAGCTGACTGGTAAACATCGCACTTTAAACAGATTTGATTTAAAATTCCACTTGTCTAAACATTTAACATGTTGCCTAAAGGGTTTCAGAACGTAAAGTGCATTTAGACCACAAAGACAATGCTGTGTGACGCTTATAACGTTTATTTTCAAAAGCTGATGATCTGGTACAGTACTTTCAGGAAAACACGAGGCAAATTTCAAACGTGGATGAGACAGCAGCAACTTATAAACAGCCTGTCATTTGTCAAAATATCCGATACACTGCTATCAAACAAACATAATAAAATACATTCATCTTTCAGAGCTAGATGGAACCATTTAGCTTAATTCCAAAAGCACACAGAAACTCAAATTTTCGGTTACCCGAATGTAAGCCCTGGGGCGATGAAGTTTCTGAAGGTGGGATTGATTCCTTGACCAGGAATCAATGACGTCCCCTGGAGCCAGTGGACTGTGTGTGCTCTCTGCCTCTGATGTTCCTCTCCAGTTAAGGTAGGATTTGACACAAAAAGAACAACATGTGACAGTAAGAAGTCCTGTTATCCTAACGGTAAGAAGGAGCAGATGGGAGAGCAGCTTACTGTATTAACACATGTGCTTCAACAAAGTGGAATTTAAAGTTCTTTTATGACCGACAGGGTGAGGCTTGAAAATAGCAAGCAAGGAATCCCACAGTTTCGGAGCATAGATGGGAAAAGCTTGGTTGGCAGTTTTTTGTTGTATCTTGGGAGTTTATGGGTCATCAGACATTTTCTTATAATTGTGCATGTTCCTTCAGCTGTGACAAGCTTCTCATGTAATTTTATAGGTGATGCATAGAATATGGAACAAGATTCTGGCTTCAAGTGGTAGACAGATTAAGGATGGGAGAGAAGTGGTGAATCTTGTTGACTCAGTTTACTGTCTGAACTGTGGCATAAAGGACTACTTTAAAAGATTTCAATCACTTGTGAGACCAGGTAAAATGGTGTAAATCCACGAGTATGGGAAAGGACAAGTGATTGCACCCCTCAAGTCCACTTCATGTATGTGCGGTTTCATTTTCCTGAGGAGGTAGGATTTGTATATGGCTTTTCATTTTTCTAGTAAAGCGGTACTGCATTTAAAGACAAATCATCCAAACATTAGGGATACAGCTGAAATTTCTAAAGATGGCATGATTTCAAGAGGTTTGCAATATTCGAGCCATTAATAGATTTCTGGTTGGGTCTTGCTTGTGTGAAGAAGAAATTCAGTTTCATTGAGATTTAGTTTCAATGAGAATGGAGGGCCATCCAATTTTGAAACTTAGAGAGGTGTTCTAGATATTTGGTGTATTTTACAGATACAACTTTGAGGCTAGAAAGAATACTTTTTTGAAAAAGTTATTTTTATGTTTTTAAATGCGCCATTCTTAAAATAAATAATAAATACTTATGTGGGTGAAGACCGAGAGCGGCTTTGTTTTGGAGTAGGAGGAATATGTGGGTGGCTAACACTTTGGTTTCCTTCCGCTTTTACCGTTTAAGTGTAAAGTGGGAACAAAGAGCAGGATTAAATATTCATACTTCGAATTTTTCCTTACAACTATGGTGTCTATAATACTGAATATTTTCCAAGAGTGTCCAAGTTTTACAAGTTAAAAGAAATAACCTTTTGCCTGCAACAACCATTAAAAACATACTTTTTCAACCTTAGAAAGACATCAAGGGGCCTATTACGATGTCAGTCGTAAGGCCTCCGACCTCAGGTCGGAGGCTTTACGACCGACACTGTTGGTTTCAGTTCCTACCAGCTGATTTTGATTCAGCCAGTCGGAATTAAAACAGGCCAGTCATTCTGGCTGGCTTCCAATGGGCTCAAGGAGCCCATCGGCCGGTCGGAACCGGCCCGTAATCCAAATGGACGGCAGTTTACGCCTTCTGGTTTACGATGCACGGTTTCTGGCAGGGTTTCCATGCCGGCCTTTCCGAGATGGAAACCCTGTTCAAAAGATAGTTTGGGGGCCCCTAGCAGGGTCCCCTTTCCTTTGCTGCCTCCGGTTGGTGGCGAGGGGGCACCAATAGTGTCCCCTGTTAATCCTAGCACACTTGAGGTGCCTGCCACGGGGTGCAGGGATTAACACCACCTCACATTTCCCTGTGGGAGCATGTACTATGGGTCGTTTAAAGTCGTAACACATGCTCTCATTTGGAAATGTCGGAATGCGACTGCACCATGTGTGGTCGTCTGATAATGAGCGGTCGGGACCACCGACCGGAGGTCGGTCGGTCCTGTTTCCGAGACACATGTCCGCCCAACATTGTAATAGGCCCACAAGTGTTGGGGGAATTAGGCATGGATTTGCTTCAGAACTTGAACTGTCACTTGACAGGACAGGATGGGACTCAATGTGTACTAACATTTACAATAACAAATTGCATTTTGCAATTTAAATGACAGATTTTATACTGCTCTATTGGCTTAGTATAAAATGTAATTATTGGGATTTTTCGGGCAATACTATTTACTGGGTGTGTGGCCTGAGAAGGATAAACTGAGTCATATATTTTGAGGTTATGATAAACTAGGTAGCTTTAGAGTTGATATTTATGAAAAAGGGTTATGTGGTGTTAGGGAGGTTGTCTTATAAATTAAATCACAATTATTCAAAATTCATAATTATGGCAGATACATTAGAATGTGCAGATTGTGGCTTAAGAGAACAATATTTGTGGTACAGATAGTTGCTGAGGGTATGCTACACAAACGCTAGCCATTGATGGAAGACTAATTATCTAAATACAAGTCCATAATGTTCAATAAATGGATAACCTTTTGGGGTTTGAGCTTGTTTAGAGGAAATTAGACTAGCTGTATGGCTAAAAATGAGGACTGTGTTCATGGTTTTCAGGTGATCTGGTGATTTTGTGGCGGTCTGTGATACTGTGTTACTGCTGTCTTGCCTTTCTATAGTATTATATATTTCATTTTTCAATCCTTGTGTTTTTTCTGGTATTCATGGAAACGCCTACACCAATAGCTGGTAAAAAAACAATTGTATTCCTTGTGAACAGTGAGCCACCCACAACACACACTGGCGAGTGCCAATCTCCAACAGTCACCTCAAATTCGAAGCAGGTTTTATAGACCTCTATGAAGAATAGAGTTCTAATCCAAGGAAGCATAGGGGCAGAATCCAGCTGAAACAAAACATGTATGAAGACAACACATAATAAAGAACACTAGATTTTTCTTGCATGTATTTAGAGTACTATATTATGAGTGTCTTTTCTATAGTAGACTGATTTTGAACATAGCTAAAGAAAGTGTATACTGCTTTATTTTAATGGTGGTTTACACATTTTGTTCTCCATTTCAATTTGCACACTACTCTTTCTTTCTATTACTGTTTATCTGTGATACGACTTGCCAGCTTCCTATGTAATTTGTATACTTCGAGAAGATAGTGTTCACAGCACATACGGTGCACTTTCTATGAAACATATCTAATCACAATCCCATTTAAGTGAGTATAGTGGTATTTTAGTGTTCTATTCCCACCACTAGCTAGGCATGCAACCTATAGGATCAGGAAAAACCCTATCAGTCTGTAAAATCCTAGACCTTATCTCGAGTGTGTCCAGAAGAATTGTAGTACAAGACCTTGTTCTTTCCCGGTTGGACTACAGGAACGCACTGTAGATAGGCTCCCCCAAATATGTCATCAAAAGGCTCCAGGTTGTCCAAAATGCGACAGCAAGGATCCTATAAAAGTTCCCAAAATTTACCTCAGCAAACAGTACTCTAGCGTCTCTGCACTGAGGCAAGGATAACATTTAAAACACTCTGTCTGGAATATAGAGAACTTAACGCCAAACGACCCATTATGATACGGGCACTCTTGACCCCCTGCTCCCCCAGTAGGGCTTTAAGATCCTCTATGGGTCGACTCTTAAAGGTACTTACAATTCACAAGGTAGGTCCTTTACATATTCCAGCCCCAAACTTTGGAAAACGTCTCATAGAATTAAGGTGCCTAAACAATGAATCACAGTTCAGAACAAGCATTGGCATAGCCAATAGGTCTCGCCTTTGGGACCTTATAAGTATTTAGTAATGCAGCAGGTCCCAAAGGCGAGACCTATTGGCTATGCCAATGCTTGTTGTTTTGAGAATCTGGTCACCCTACCCATGACCCAATGTTTTGGGGTATTTCACTAGGAAACCTTCATCTGATCTACTTATGTACCACTGGCATGCTTTCATTTCTTCACTCATAGTCCCAACCCTCTGACACGCGGCTTTGTTATCTTCGGTGCCTGTTATCACACGCTGGCCCTTCAAAGAAAGGGAAAGGGGACAGAGTTGCAGTAAACAGTCATTACCTGAACCTACCTTTCGCCCAGACTGCGTCGGCATCCCGGGCCCCACTGCCATGCTCAAAAACGAAAGGTACGTTTTTGGAGTGCTCCCTGTTTTGCCAAGAGCCAGGCTGCAGATTTTCGGCGGGCTGCGTAATCCGCAGGGCAGGATCTGACGTCAGAGAACAGGCTGCAAATCAAAACAGAAGAACGGGCCGCTGCATTGCCCTGCACTGGCAACAAAGCGCGCGAGCACGCATGGATGGGCACAAGCTGTCGGTGCTGTGTCTGGCGGGGGGTCGGGGTGGCACTGGAGGGGATCCGCTGTCTAGAGTCCAGTGCCACAGAAAAACCCCAAGAAACAAGAGAAATGAAAAAGGAGGGGCTCGTTTGAAGAAGTGGGCACAGGTGACTTAAAGAAGGGACCGGTGATCATGCGAGAGGTGCGAAGAAGGGGGCAGTGGGCACAGGTGAGGTAAAGAAGGGGCAGTGAGTACACATGAAGTGTGAAGAAAGGGCAGTACTCAGTGCATAGACGAGAAGGAGGCGGTGGGCCACGGGTGAGGTAAAGAAGGGACAGTGAGCACACCTGATGTGTGATGAACGGGCAATACTCAGTGCAGAGGTGACAAGGGGGCAGTGAGCACCGGTGACGTAAAAAATGATCACGTGTGAGGTGTGGCGAAGGGGCAGCACTCGGGGCATAAGTGAGAAGGCTGAGTGGGATCAGGTGAGGAAAAGAAGGGATAGTGAGCACACACAAGGTGTGAAGAAAGGGCATTCATTACTCAGTGCATAGATGAAAGAAAGAGGACAGTGGGCACAAGTGAAACATGAATATAGGGGCCTCCGCACTGTGCGGGGAAGGCTGGAGCAGCCGATTTGGGAGCCGGGGAATTATACCAATCGAATTACGGTAGTTTGTCTAGTAGAACAGACTCTCCCCTAATTTTCATACCACCGCGGATGCAAATGAGGATGCTATTCTGGCTCACCGTATCAGGCGCCGTCGCATAATGCACTCGGAATAATTTTATGTAATCGGCGGGTTGAAGGACAATATTTCACATGAAAACAGGCCGAAGGTTGACCAGGTTGGGCATTTTTTCAGGCATCGCTGACTGGTGCGGGAGTCTGGTAGATAGAAACGGTTGGGCCGTAAAAGGAGAGTAAAGAAGTGGGGGAAAAACGGGCGCGGCCGGTTAGAACCTGCATAGACAAAGGGGTACCCGCACTCGAGAAGGGGGAAGTACGAAGTACGAAGTTGCCCCGTTGCAGAATGCGTTTGTTTTAAGATCGATGGTATCATGATTGACCAGGATGAGATTTACGGTCAGGGAGGCAGAGATAGAAGCGGGGAAGCAGGTAGAGCACAGCATGGTTCTAGCAGCCGGCGAGTCTGGGCAAAGCACTTAATCCCCTTATTGAGATAGGGAAAGCATGTGACCGGAGTAATGGAACTGGCGCTAATACAAAGCACTCCAAGGCATTTATATCAAGCTCGCGCTAGATTGCAAAGACACACAAGCATTGGCCGCGCGGCCGTGAAAGTGACGCGGCCGCGCGGCCGTGAAAGTGAAACTGATCAAGATCGCGATCGTGCGCTGTTGCCGTCCCTTCTAGCGCGCAAAAGTGAAAGCAGCTGCAGCGTCACGTCTGGCGAGTGGTGTGCGATGTGCGCGCACCATGACGAGAGAGGAAAGCCAGATGGCGCCTCTGCTCGTCACTGTGCGCGTAACCGCACGCTCCATGCCACCCAAAAAGCTGTGATCTGCTTTTTAAAGCCCACTTACTAAATGTCTCGCCAGAGCAACGCATGCGCTGGCTCAGGCGAGACCTAAAAAGGCTAAAAGCAAAGATATATTCACATTAATTACCCCCCCTGTTCCCTCGAAGCAACGCTATGTCCTAGCCAGCGCTTGGAAGCTTACGGGTAGAAATGCGCTTTAGAAATCCACACAGCATAGCAGGTAGAACAGCCACTGCATTCTTTATTGAATACCTGAACAATATCATCCCTCGTGAATTTAGATTAATGGGACTTAACTATGTCACACCAAGGCATACAATATGTATTTATTAATTCATATATTTTCTGCTTTTGTTAAGAGCAAGTACAATGGGAGGAGGGAATTCATACTTGGATGAAATGAAGAAGCAGAAGTATGCTTTAGCTTGAAATTGGATTAAGTTTGTTTCTAAACAGGACCACGAGTGTATATATTTATATTTCATACATTAAATCAATTAATGCAATTCTTAATTTCATTTTCTAGAAATAACATCTGAACACTTGTAGCTTAGTTGGCTTTTGTGAATTGTGTGTAGTGGGAATTAAAGTAACTTTATACAATAAGTGTTCTATCGTCTGTAGGCTACATTCAGCATTTGTGTACTTCTACTTAAACAGGTAAAATTATCTGAAAAAATCTTTTGAGGATTATTTGATGGGCAGGGCCTTCAATTCCACAGTTTATGATATTATGGTTATTTAATGTTTAAGGTTAAATAAATAGCCCAATTCGTTAACCAAGGCTCTAAAACATATTATGGCATACCATACAACTATTTTGTGCTTAATTAGTTCCAGTTCTAGATGTCAGTCAGAAATGTTCGTGGTGTGATTCCTTAGCCGGTACGGCTAAATTATCCACCCCTAGCTAACTTACAGCTACGCCTACGATGTTTTACATATTGACGCGATAGGCATCGCGAGTAATTGGAATAGTCTGCTTTTCCTCTTTTAGAGACAGATCCAAACTACATCTTATTGGGCTACTGTAATCACGAATTAAGTGTGTTTTGCCAAAACATTGACCGGCTTAGGTCTTCAGCCTGATTCGTTTGATACTGTCTCTGTGACCTTAATATTGCGACAATTGTGTGCATATCGCTAGACAATGCCGAAATACCAACCCCTATTAATTCTCTTGGGTTCTGTTTAAAAAGATGCGAGTGCGCCATCTTTTAACGTTGCTCGGCTTGTAACTTAAGCACTGCAATTTAACATCTACTTTTACAGCACACATTTTACTCTCCTGATGATTTATTCCTACTGGACACATGCTTGTGAATTTTGTCCCTAAACCGCTTTTCTTTAAACCTTCAACACTATCTTTTAGTTTGTTGAATAATCCGCCCGTATTTGATTCACACTTACAGGGCGGGGTCTCAATTACCTGAGTTGTTACCGGGTGAGGTGAGGTCTGACGCTCACACAAGTCAGGTGAGTTGGTGTGCTCTGTCTCATAGACGACATATTGGTTGTTACTGTCTTGATAACCTATTTCTAACTTTGTATGCATTGAGGAATATTGAAATAGAACACTACCTGTCGTCTGTTTTTTATTTTCTTTCAACAGGAGTGAAATACACCCTACTTGCCGTGAGGTCGATAGGTACCAGGTTGTATTATTGAACAACTTGTCACTCTTTCTTTTTCTTTTTCACTTTGCAGTAGCAATTATGTATTGGTCCTGAAGAAAGCCGGGAAAATATTCCCATCTGGCTGAAACTAGTTGACCCCTATATGATGCAACCTATTTGCTAAAAGTTGCCGCTACATGTCTTTTTAATAGGATTGGAACAGAGATACTTAATAAACATAGTTTTCCCTGTCCAACTCCCTTTTTAAAATTTTCCATTTGCACTGCACTCACTACACACAGTACCCCTCAACAGGAATACATATGGCCCCTCTTGGTCGATTTCTCCTTTGAACTTGTACTCTGCTCTGATCTTGCCCACTACATCTGCCTCTTGGCTAAGAGGAGTAGTGACAGGAAGGAAGGATTACCAAGTGATGACACTGGCCTCCCTTGGCAGTTGATGGGAATCCGCATCTAGAGTACAACGTTCTACTTCTGTCAACCACACTGATAATAGTTGATCATAGTAAACTTCTATATTTCATCTGTTCTTTACATTCATTTCCTCATTTTTTCACGACCACCAGTTCACTATTGTTTTTCGTAAGTCAGAAATGTTTCCCTTAAGACGGAGTCAGAAATTTAAGTATGTGGGGAAATCATTTAGCTTTCAGCTCAGTTTAGTTTCCTATCTGGTTTTCTCCTCAGGAGTAATTTGCTTGAGTGCATTGATAGTCGAGGATTTTATAAAACCACTTCTTCTGGAGACTCAACTTGCTGTAGCATAAAGGATTTGGTAGACTAATCAATTAGACACAGGTTTTTAAATCTTACAGTGGTGGCTGGTGCATAAGGGCGCTGGAGCACAGCCCCAACAGCTCAAGCAAACTTTAATGCAGAAGTTGCTTTTCGCAGCTACAGCAGCAGAAACGAAGACAGATGAACTGACAGACCTGTAATTTCGAGTACTATCATTGCTGTTGGTTGTGTGTTGGCAGTGCGGAGTGTGCATGTCGATAGCAGCAAAGGGAAAGAGGTATCACCAGAATTCTGGGGAATGCGCATGTCAGAGCGGTGCTTTACATTTCAGCTCCCTTCAAACATTCGCAAGAAATAAACATGCTGGTCATGTACAAATCAGCGCAGCATGTCTGAATATAGAAGCCTGCTTGGGCGGCAACGCTTTCCAACCTAGTTACCCAACTCATTATCTGAAGATAGACTAGATGGGGGGTGAAGCAGGGTCAGCCCCAGGCTAATCCTGACTTCTGATCAGTCTTTGAACAGACCCCCATTTTCAGTTGGATAGGAGTGTACTGTGAAGTGCCCGCCAGACGCCTATAGGGAATATCCGTGGAGTGAATGTTCAGCAGTAAAAGTAAATGGACAGGCGCTTGTTGCCTATGCCACAAAACCTATAGCAATATCTGTGAAGAAATGGCAAGCACATCATACATAAACGTTACTAGCGTTTCAGGTGATTTACTTTTCTGCTTGTAGTTGTGAGTGTTTCTTTTCTGTGCGTTTGTATTTTCAAACTTCATTCCAATTAAAGTTATCAGCTGTTCACTCAGTCAGTCAGTCAAATCACTTTATTCGAAACTTAAATTATTAAGATCATAAAAGTACACGATATACAAAAAAAAATACACATTAAAATACAGCTTTCACAATACAAATGGTAACAATAATGTAATAAAAACCATTGATTTTAAGAGCAAGATTAGAATGCATGGGATTGTAAAAAATAGAGCTGGGCGACATTGGATAAAATGATGTTTGCGCGTAAGCGGCCAGATAAATCTATTACGGTGAGTCTTATAAAATTTACAGAAAAAGAAAATATGTAAATTTGATTGGGAGGAGGAGCATTCGCATGGGCAGGGCGGAAGGTCAGCAATAGAATAAATGCCAGATGGATAGGAAAACATGCAAGGAATAAGGTTCAGACGGAACCTTACTAGGGTGAATCGATGACGTGAATTAGTCACATGAGATAAATAACCTGGGGCGCCTTCCTGTTCCATTGGGCTTGTAACGCCCTGAACGTCTCGGGATCGTTTAACAGACACGACAATGAGGACGCAACCACTTGTGAAGGGTTAGTTCTTTTAATGAAGGCAAATAAAATACAAAGAACAAACAAAAGTTATAGTCACTGGAATCCTCCAGGCTAAGTACGTTACCAGCCCACAGCACGGATGGTCCTAACCGTCCTCTGCATATACGCCGATCCCGGCGTATGCCAACAGAGGGCAGAAATGAAATGGCCGACAATGCCAATCGGTAGGCTGTGAGGGGCACGAAGAGTGTTGGGGAGAATCGAGGAGTCAGGGAAACACCCAGCCGGGGTCTCTACCTGAAGGGAGCAGCCGCTCAACCTCTTCCTCAGACTGCACCGGGACGCGGAGTCACCTCCTGGTGATGCGTCACCGATACCCCAATCACAAGCAAGAAGACTGAACCGAGAGCAGCCGCTCGATCGATCCTGTGGACTTCCGAGTCTGTAACGCGGCAAACACCTCCTGGTGTGCGTTACAGCTGGCAGTCCCTGTGTCTCTGGTCGGGCTGGGAGTTACGACTCCAACCAGCAAAAGCGCCACTGCGCTTGGACTCAGCCGAGTCAAAAAGCGAAGCTCAATGGTTGACTGGTAGAGCTTCCGGGTCCTTCACAGGTGACGATGGGGCAAGACACGGCCCAGGGAGTAACGACTCGACCTACCTCCGTTCTTGCCTTACTGGAGCACCACTCCGGAACACTGCTCTTCACGAAGCAGGTACGTCGGTGTAAACACAATATCCGACAGCCTTGTACCTCCCGGTTCCTCCCTTTATAGGGCGTGTTTTCCTTGAGTTATGTAACAGCTCTCCTGTTTACATAAGGGCGTGTTTCCCTTGAGTTATGTAACAGCTCTCCTGTTTACATAAGGGCGTGTTTCCCTTTAGTTATGTAACAGCTCTCCTGTTTACATAAGGGCGTGTTTCCCTTGAGTTATGTAACAGCTCTCCTGTTTACATAAGGGCGTGTTTCCCTTGTATGACAGGAATTCTTGACAGGGCTCTTTAGATATAATTTTACAGACGCTTTTGAGCAGTTCAGTTTGAATCGCTGCAATGCCCTTTGGTTAAAAAATAATGTTTTAATTACTTTTTTAGATACTGTAGTGCAAGTTGAAGGAGATGTAAATAGGTGACCTAACCCAAGAGTGGTAAGGCAATTTTTAATGTATAATAGCCACTGAATCCTTTGAGCGTGCTCCAAAATAAGGCAGCCTTCTATAGCCTCTGGGTAAGGTTTACTGAAGCTCTTCTCCAGATCAAATGCCATAACAGTATAGGTGCCAACCTGATTATAACATTGATGTAAGGGACATCCAGCTCAGCATGACATATAAAGTTGGAACAGCTAGCTGGAAGGCCAATGAGTCTTTTCCAAAAGGAATTTTCAATAGTCTGGAGGGTATGAGCATTGGTATATCCCCATATCCCTGCCCCATAGGTTGCCACTTATATTGATCTGGCAGAGTAAACCCTTTTGATCGTCTCTAGGGGCTTTGCACCCAATTTCTTTGTAAAGGAATTAAGTACTATTATACTTTTTTCCAGTGCTAGGCCCCTGGTTGTGATCATATTGGACCAAGATAATTGTTTCTCAAAGGTTATTCAAAGGTACGAAAAGGTATATGTATGGGTTAATGCACGTCCTTCTATGTAAAAGTGTAGAACCGTCCTCTGTCTACGCCCAGTTATTAAGCCAAGAGACTTCGCTTGCTTTTAAATCTAAAGTGTTCATATAGCTTACTTAAATCCCCAGTAGTTGTTGTAGGGCTCGACTAGTACGGGCAATCAGAACAGCATTGTCTGCGTATAACAGAATTGGAGTGCGCACATTCTTAATCGTTGGGACGTACAGGGTGAAATTAAACAGGGGTGTTTCTGCCCCATTCGTGTAGATGGAAAAAAGGCATGGAGTAAGGACGCTCCCCTGGCGGACTCCCCTCATGATTGGGAACGACTTAGAGCACTCACCCTGGTTTCCATAGCGCATGGTTGCCGATGCTGATGAATAAAGTTGTCTGATGAAGGGGGTTATCGTATTGTCAATACCCATTGCTGCCATTATTTTCCAGAGATGGTGGTGAGCTATGCAGTCGAATGCTGCTGAGAGATCCATAAATATATTTGAAAAAATAGGGGTACCCCTGACTAAACTTCCTAAATCAGGGTCTAAATTACATGTGTAATGAGAACTTTTAGGAAATACAATAAAAGTGGACCTTCTAACTAATGTCAATATGAAAACACCCAGATATTGTTACGTATCAAAAATATTTTATTCATACAATGTTTTTTATCTTTTTTTCTTTACTGTTCAAGAGAAATATCATAAAAACCATCTCATAATATATACAATTTGTTTTTTTTTATTTACTGAATTCATTTGAAACCACATTATCAGTCTGTACTCCCTACTCTAGGTTTTCAGACATACTCGCTCATTCATTCAGTGCCTATTTCTGCACAACTTTTTGTGAGAATATCATACCAGAATTGTATGTATTTTTAAGGCAAAACTTGGACTATTCGATTAAAGTTCTATCTTTTCATATTTAATGAAGAAGCCTCAGATTCATATTATTACTTTAGGTCCCTTTTGGGACTTTCTAGGATTAAATTATACAATTATTTTCTTAATATGAAATGTCCAACAATAGAATATGATGTCACGGGTCAAAGTCTGAACACAATAAGTGGGATCCTCCTTAACCGGGATCGATCTTGCGGATGAAGGGTATTAAAAAAGCTATGTATCTGCATATAATTAAAGTAATCATTGCGGGTTAAATTATATTTGCTCACTAATGATGAGTAGGGAATTAGCTGACCATCCTGCCAGAGATCGCCTATGCAAGTAATACCTAAGTTACGCCACCGAGTCATTACTACATCCTGAAAGATTACTGGAAAGATACTAGATGATGTAAATGGAGTATACACCAGGATTGTATCAATGCCCATTTGCCTTTTGATTAGCCGCCAGGCACCAAACGCAGCACTCAAAATCTTAAACTTGGTGTTTTTGAAGTAGCTAGGCTCTATAATTCTCAAAAAGCTTCCTTGACATTCTATACCCATTGCAAATTCGTAGATTGATGGTGAATGACTAGCTGGAATTCGTATCCTAGGCCCAATTATCAGTGGTGAGATAAACTGTAACACCGCAGCCAGGTAATAGTAAAGAAAATGAGGGATCCCCCAACCTCCTCTTGATTTAGGAAGAATCATTTTTTTATATGACCTACGATGCCCTCCATACCCCCAAAGAAATCTGGCAGACATCCTTTCCAGTTGTTGGAAAAAGGTCGAGGGGAACGCTAATGGAACTGCCCTGAACATATATAAAAATTTAGGTAGGATCATCATTTTTAGAACACTGCATCTGCCAAATAAAGATAGATGGAGATGGTCAATGCGTTCTAAAGATGAGTTCACTTTTTTCAGTACAGGAGTCAGGTTGAGTTCTGGAATAGCAGCAACCGGTGATGTAATTTTTATGCCCAGATAAGTGGCCTCTGGGATTATATTTAGTTGTAATGGGGGGTTCAGACCGACAAACAGAATTTGTGTTTTTTGTATATTTAGCCTATAACCAGAGAAGTTGCCATATTGGGATGCGAGATCTTGAATTATTGGTATTGCCCCCTTAATATCCGTTGTCAGTACTACTATGTCGTCTGCATAAGCTAGAGCTCTATATATCGTAGCAGCCACCTGAACTGGTTTTATATCCTCTGCGTTATTCAATCTATTAAAAAAAATGTCAATATATAAAGCAAAAAGAAGAGGTGAAGCAGGGCAACCCTGTCGAGTCCCACGATGGATACTAAAAGGAAGAGATTTCTTCCCACCAATACTAATGCAGGAAGAAGGGGCAACATAGAGTGCTTTTAAGGCCGTAACCATTTTAGGACCAAAGCCCTTTCGGGTAAGAAGGTCCCAGAGATATGGCCACGCCACCCTATCGAAAGCCTTTTCGGCATCCAACAGGGTGATTCCCATATCTATGTTTGAGCCATGGGCCCAGTTCATTAAAGCAATCACTCGTCTGACATGGTCAGTAGTATCTCGGTTAGGAATGAACCCATGCTGCAGGTGCGAAACAATTGTAGCAATAACCCCAGAAAGGTGGGAGGCTAATATTTTTGAGTAAATTTTGCTTTCTGCATTTAAAAGAGAGATGGGTCTATATGAGGCCGGTTGTAAAGGTGGTTTCTCCTTTTTAAGAAAGGCCATGATAATTAATTCACTCCAAGAAGGGGGGGTTGTCCCTTTCTGTGCTTCCAAGCATATGCAAAGTAACGCCTGTTTAAAAACATGTCGAAAAGTTTTGTAGAACTCAAGAGGAATTCTATCTGGTCCCATGGCCTTACCCGCTGGTAAGGAAAGAATAGCTGCTTCTATCTCGTCCCAAGTAATATCTTTGTCTAATAAGACTGCCTGTATAGATGATAACCTAAGGATGTTGTTATTAGCAGTAAAGTTTAAGACCGAGTCCGATGTGTATGATATCACCTCCTCCGTATATAGATTCTTGTAGAATAAACGAAAAACCTCCAAGATTTTATCAGGCTGATCGTGGACTTGGCCGAATTCATCCTGTATTTCATTTATAGTATTAAAGATTTCTTTTTGCCGAATTTTTTTTGCCAAAATATGTCCTGACCTCTCCCCCAGCTCATATACCTGTGCCCTGAAAGCAGCAAGCTGTTCTGCAAGTTTGGAAGCAAAATTCCATATAGCCTAGACTTGAATATGGCTAAAGTAGCTTTGATATCCTCAGTATCTAGAGAATTCTTAATGGCTACAGCTAGTTTTGTCTCACTTTCCAGTACTGCATTATAATAAGTTGTTAATTTGCGCTGGTACTTTCTTTGCTTATTGATTGAAAAAGAGAGAGTCTCCCCCCTCACCCCTGATTAAAAGCATCCCATACCATCTGAATAGACGTTGAACCCGTATTGTAGTCGAAAAAATCCTTAATCCATTTTTCCATATGCTCGATATAGGATGGATCTGCTAAAAGCCTCCGTTCGAATGTTCATGTCATTACTTTACCCAGCGATCCAGAATCTATTTTAATCTCTATTACAATGGGATTATCATCCGAAAATTTTTTGGAAAAATCTCATACTTGCAATCAGGTATTAAAATGGAAGATATGAGAAAATAGTCCAAACGAACACATTTTTGATGGGGTGCTGAGAAGAAAGTATAGCCTGAAAGAAGATTGGTTCATATTATAATTTACTTTTGGCTTCACTCCCAGACGATATTCTGCTACATCAAAACAGATGGAATGAAAAATTGGGCATTGCCAATATCAAAATTCAAGAATCTATAGTTATGGCTAATACTATACTAATAACTGGGAGAGCCCGCACACAGCATTATGGCCTTATTTGATTTGTACTATTCACCCTCCAAAATTAGTAAATGGGGTACTACTGTAGGTACCTCATGCAATAGATGTGGACTCTTTGCAGCAGATGCACTTCATATGTTTTTTGCGTGTCCTCGACTGTTCTCTGTATTGTCTGAAATTCAAACTTTTCTTAAAGTATTGATAGGTCAGACAATTGTTTTGTCAGGAGAACTAGTGCTTCTCTTGATTTATCCGAAGGTCAGACAAACTTTCTTTTTATTTCTATGGCAACTTGGAGGGCATGCATTACTCAAGCTTGGGTAAATCCAGACCCTCCCTCCTTTTCTTCTTGGAGAGCACGCTTACTAGCTAATTATAATTTGGAAAGGGCTATATATAGGGCTAAAGGCAGGAAAAGGAGAATGATGGGTTTACAACTCTGGGCGCCTCTAGAGAACTGGATTAATGAGATTTTGAATTAAGATTTTTTTTATTTATCATGTGCCTGGAAGTCCTTTACCTTTGTTAACAATCATGTATATTGTGTTCATATATTATGTGCTCTCTTTTTTTTTTTTCTTCCGCTGTTCCCTGCTTGCGCTTAATGAAACTGTCAATAAAGAGATTTAAAAAAAAAAAACAAAGTCTGAACACAATCTCAATTATAGAGGGCGTTATGCCTTCATCAGGTAGCCATGTGTAGTATGAAACCTAAAAGAAAATTTGGAAGAGAACCGTCTGTGTCACATATTGTAGGTCCTACTCAAAGTTTCTACTTAACTTTAAGTTAGTTATATTCTAAAAAAATGTTTAACGTGTCACAGGAAGAAAAAAGAGAAAAATGAAGGAAAAGATATTTAAAAAGTCCTCCAGTGGACTGGAACATGAATAAGTTGAAAGTCCCTTCAATCACCGAATTTCGTGCTTTAGACAGAACTTTTAAGTCAAAGAAGAACATAATAGAAATAGTATATTTACAAGGAAAGCCCCTTCTTGTGTAAAGCTCAGATCCAGTTCTCACAATGAGTTCAGAAGTAAAGGGCAACTATAAAAACATTTGCGTGACAAATTACCCAGTGCAAAACCGATGTTACCAAGAAGACTGTGGTACATGCTACTTTAGCTGGTATGTGCTTTTAACTGTAAGGGACGAGTTGTCATATTAGTAGTGCTGAGGTATTCAGTGCACCTTACATAGAGAACAGAAAGATTTTTAAAAAGACTGCGTTCCATAAGCTATTTATTAGAATTTTAAATTACAAAATGCTGGAACTATGGTTAGCAAGCTTAACCGTTAATTGGATATCTGAATGCACCCCTGAGTATTGGGACCGCTCAACGATTCCCTGAAGGGGAGATAATTGGGACTTTATTAATAACAGTATTAACTCCCAAAACGGACTCTGTTGGTATGTATCTTATAATGTGTAACATGGAATTCTCCATTTGCACAATGCGTCACTACTGCTATATACGTGCCCATGATGCTCTTACCAGTGTGTTTAGTTCATGCGGCAATCCATTTGCACGCCGTTATCACAGATGGGGTTAAGGAGGCCGAGATCTCACACTCCAAGGATCTTCGGCAGATTTCCCAGAACGGCTAGATGCACCTCACGCCGTGTATGGGCACTAATTGCTTGGATAGTGGCCGACAGCGTGCTGCCGTAACGCTGTTGAATTTAAAGCGGAAAATCTCGCGCCCCAACCTGGGACTGTCATGTGGGATGCTTAAATTCAAAAACAACAGTTGACGGACAGAATGCAGAACAATGTCATACATTCACCCCAGTACAGAGATCTGGGCCTAAATCCATCGTTTTTTTTGCTCACCATGCCATTCCAGTTTGAACCCAGCCATATGTAAATCAGTCTTGACCCTGTGCCTCATGGGAACAGTCCAGCCCGAACTGCCAAGCCAGGTACTCCCTGGACTGGAACCAAGCATCCTAGGACCGGTTACGGGGTTTCACACCTCTTCAGCCAGGATAGCTTGATTCCAGTGGCATGGAGAGCACGGGACTCACGTCTGAGCATACCCGTCCCACTCGGGTTGACAAATGCATACTTAAATTCGCCACAATCATATGAATCTAATAAAAAACATACTGTCTTCATAATTAATGATGGAGGTATGTAGTCAGAATAGCAGTTTAGTACAAATTGATTTATGGAAACCATGAACTTGCAAGGTAGTTCATGGAGGAAGCTTTTTAAGAAAAACGACTGTGATAGGTGTAATAAATCCAAGGGGTGAGGTGTGATATCCATAAATGCCAGGTATAGTTTCTCCTACTTTACTTTGGTATACTTGTCCATTAGTATGGTTAGGTTAAGGCTTTGGTCCTGGGTGCCACTCTCCTTTTTGAACCCGTATTGTACAGGGATCAGGATATTATTGTCAGTGGCCCATTCCTCTAATCTGTTCAGCAAAACATGACCCATCAATTTGGCGGTGCTATCCAGCAGAGAGATTGGCCGGTAGTTTTTAGGCTGGGATTTGTCTCCTTTCTTATGAATTGGGACTATGATAGACCTCTTCCACGAGTCAAGTGGCAAGTGGGCCCACTGTGGCAATTACATTAAAGACATTAGTGAGCGCCTGCCCCCATCGATCAGGGTGCACTATAAAAAGTCTACTGGTGTACCATCCGGGCCAGGGGCTCTATTAATAGTGGACTGTGAAAGGGCCAGTCTTGTTTCCTGTAGGTCAAAACATAAGAATGATTGAGTAGGAGAACTATTCGGTATCAGCTGACTAGCCAATCCCTTTCCAGGATGGTTAAAAATAGAGGAAAAATGTACGATCCAGGAATCCTCGTCCACGTGACATGCGGTACTCGGATCTTCAGAAGGTTTAAGAAATGTTCACTTCTTACACATGCAGGAGGCCGGGGCAAAACAGACTGTGAAGAAAACCTGCAATAATGAGTATCTGTCACCAAACTTCTAATTGTAGGTTAACTTTTATATCAGAGCAGGGAAAGCCAATGAATTAACAGGGAGAGTATGGGCATACCCTGCTAACTTAGGGCGAACAAAGCAAACACAAGGAGATGATGGAAAGAGCACCGAAACATTTCAGACACTCAGCCCCAGATCTGGGTTGAATCCATCATCGTTCTTTAGCTCACTTCGCCACCCCAGTTCAGAGCCAGCTATATGCAAATCAGTCTTGACCCTGTGCCTCATGGGAACAGTCCAGCCCGAACTGCCAAGCCAGGTCTTCCTTGGACCAGAAACCAGCATCCTGGGACCAGTTTCAGGGTAACACCCCTCATCAGCCAGGCTAGCTTGAATCCAGTGTCAAAGTGAGCAAGCAACCCACATCTGGGCATACCCTGCTAACTTAGGGCGAACAAAGCACTGGGGGTGAGTATCTGAAAAGTTTCGGCGCTCCGTCCATCATCTCCTAGTGTTTGCTTTGTTCGCCCTAAGTTAGCAGGGTATGCCCAGATGTGGGTTGCTTGCTCACTTTGACACTGGATTCAAGCTAGCCTGGCTGATGAGGGGTGTTACCCTGAAACTGGTCCCAGGATGCTGGTTTCTGGTCCAAGGAAGACCTGGCTTGGCAGTTCGGGCTGGACTGTTCCCATGAGGCACAGGGTCAAGACTGATTTGCATATAGCTGGCTCTGAACTGGGGTGGCGAAGTGAGCTAAAGAACGATGATGGATTCAACCCAGATCTGGGGCTGAGTGTCTGAAATGTTTCGGTGCTCTTTCCATCATCTCCTTGTGTTTGCTTTGTTCGCCCTAAGTTGGCAGGGTATACCCAGACGTGGGTCCCTTGCTCACTTTGCCACTGGATTACAGCTAGCCTGGTTGATGAGGGGTGTTACCCAAAAACTGGTCCCAGGATGCTTGTTTCCAGACCAGGGAAGACCTGGCTTGGCAGTTCAGGCTGGACTGTTCCCATGAGGCACAGGGTCAAAGCTGATTTGCATATAGCTGGGTCTGAACTGGGGTGGCGGAGTGAGCTAAAGAACGATGATGGATTCAACCCAGATCTATGACTGGGGGTGAGTGTCTGAAAAGTTTCAGTGCTCCGTCTATCATACCTTAGTGTTTGCTTTATGATGTGGGGTCTTCAAAATTCAAAAAAGTGTATTTCTGGAACACGTGGAAGCATTTCACCTTAGTAATCCGATTTGATTTCTGCATTGACACCTCCTCTCCTCGAATCACCTTCAAAGATTTGGGGGTTGTTCACTTTCCTCCCTAACTTGTATCTATCTAAGGCATGTACTTTCACCCCACCACTTTCTAAGTTCACCAGCTGCCACTGTGTCACTTTGTAAAGGGGTTTGGGCTGGAAGACTCTTTGTTTTGGTGACTTGTATAGGAGTTTCTTGCTCTGATTAGACTACTTTTGGAACTTCTAACTGAAAGCCAATTCTGAGCCATCTATAATTGAAAGATAAACACATGTTAACTTGCACTACAATATGAGATTTATATAGTTCATGTTTTTGTAATGGAGCAAGGAAGATGGGGCAACATGCCCTGCCATATTAACTGAAATAAACATATTCTCCATTTGTGACTGCATTGATCGCATGCCAAATGTATCTAAGAGGCAAGCACTGGTAAAGTATGCTTTTGAAGTGCGAAAATGGTCCTGCATACCTTCAGAGTGCTTTGCAGAATTGGGCTTCTGGAGCATGCATTTAATTCAATTTATGTTCTAAGTTGCATATATCATCACCAATTTTGAAAGTCTTCCGATGTAGCAAAGATGACTACAAGGTATCACTTAGCAGAACCCCTCCCATGAAAGCTTGAACCTAGCCTTTTCGTTCTTAGGTCCATGCCTTTCTAAGCTGGTTCATCTTAAATAAAATGGTTTCCAATTTGAGCTAATGAATGCTGAATGTCTCATAAATTTATACCAAACCTTTTACAGCTATGGTGCGCCAAGTGTAATGGTAGACCCTGACAACAGAGCGATAAAAAGTGGAGAAAACATAATTCTTTGCTGTCAATAATTTAGTCCTTTATTTCCTCAAAAAGGCTTTATATCAAAGTGGTCATAAGGGTGTATAAATTAATGGATATTAATGAACATGTGATTATGGTATTTCTTTAGCAAGAACCTAGTAAAAACGCAGAGGAGCGATGTACATGGTCAAAAAAGCAAGCTTATAGTCGGCAAGTAATACATGGTCAGAAGAAAGCTTAAAGTCGCCGAGGAATAGAAGAGGAAGGTGAGTTGTGGGCAGCTAATGTACTGTCATATAGCAGTCTTTAAAGAGGAGAGTCTTCAACTCTTTCCTAATCTGGAGCAGCGTTGTGGCAGTCCTGATGAATACATGAATGTCATTCAAGATCCTGGGTGCATAAATGTAAAGACCTGTTGTCAATTTTTTTTTACACTTCTTAGTCTGCAGTCTGATGGTGTCCTGGCTGTGGCTGTGCTGCAAACCCCCATTGATGGTGAGTTTATGTGCAAGTTAAGTGGGGGTGCTGGTTGTGATGGTTTTGTAAATGATGCAGCTGCTTTTGAAGATGGTGCGGGCTGGCCAACGGGAGCCAATGGAGTTCCTTATGAGTCGGGTGATGAGATCATTTTCCTTCAGGCCCTGGGTGAGATGTGCTGAGGCATGTAGGAAGCCTCTAAGGGGTGATGGTGAGGAGCCTGGGAGACCTTGGAGTAGGATATTACCACCATCCAGACATGAGAGTACAAGGACATGAACATCAGTTCTAAAGTCGTTTTCTGGAAGAAACTATTTGACTTTCGATAGAAGAGAGGGCTGGTACAAAGGCAGCCTTCATTGTTTTTTTGAGGAGTAATGTATTCCTTGAGAGAGAGGTCGGGGTCAAGGGTGAATACAAGGGATTTGGCATTGGTTACACTTGGGGTTCAAAACCGTCAAGTTTCATGTCAATAAGCCAAGTTTGTACTATATCTTGCTTGTTATTCGCAAATAATAGAAATTCTGTCTTGGTTGGGTTGAGCTTCAGAAAGGCTATTCACATGTTAGAGAGTCCTTTATCTAGATTATTTTCCTCAAAAAGGGAACTCTATCCTAAGTTCAATGATCCTCACTTTACAGGAGCCAGTTTTATTCAATGTAATTGTCCTAGCGAGGGGTGGTTGCATGAGGTTACTTTCTGCATCCTGTAAAAACAAGGAGTACGTATAAGAGCACAGTTTAGTATCCAAGCGCCTCTGATGAGCTACTGCTGTGTGGTCTTTATATAGTCTGCTGAATCTTCCACTCTCCTTCCATTGTCCGAGAGAGGAATAATGACTGCTATAGCTGGTTTAGCCCCGTTCCTTCTCTTTCAGGATTTGGTACTCATGGTCAGGCCCCGTCATCCTCTTAAAGGAAGCTCTGTCTCCACCCTTCTCCTTCAGACAGTTATGGCTGTCTTGGAAATGCATTGCTCCTGAATGCCACCTCGACCCAGCCGGAACATGAAACAAACATTGTCTTCTCTGCTTCTGCTGTGGCCACTGAGCCGAGCAAAGTCTGTTTTGGGACTCGAGTAGCAGGAAATGTGCCATACACTGCTGAGTGATACTTTTGATTTGTTTCTCTTATGGTGGCCTCCTATCCAACCTAACTGGGCCACCCAACACCCGTAGAGGATGCTGATACATTTGTGTCTAAACCTATTGGACCGGTTTCAACAGTAGATACACAGCCCCTCAGTGCCTCATCCTAATCAGGACTTAGACATTTCTTAGTGCAGAGGTATTTAAACTGTGTGGCGAGCCCCCCGGGGGTCAGTGACTGCATTCCCAGGGGGAGCATAAATGCCTCTGCATAGTCTCCTTAATGAAGATGGCCTGAAAGCGTGACCTTGTTTGTTAGGTCCATTTCCATGCGGTCTGCCTTTTTATGAAGCGGTTGGGGGCACAGTCAGTGATTGGGGTGGCAGAGTCAAAGATGTGGCTAAAAATAACAAAACTTTCATTAACTATTTTGTTATATTTTTCACCATCAGGTAGCTGCATATAATCATAACACACCACACACACCTTAAATGAAAAATAAATGCAAGTGTAACTAATCGGTGGAAATGTATCCTTTTAGGATTTTTATCTACCAGGCTGGATAGATCCATTAGGAGGGGTGGTGGGCTAGCTGTGATCTACCGTGAGCGGTTTAGAGCCACTTTTTCCTCAGTCCCAAACACCCATTGCAAGGCACTTAATTTTGCCCTGCAACTGAATCCAAAAAAGACTTTTAGAGGTGTCCTCTTATATCACCCCCCTGGTTCTAGAAGCTCCTTTGTCAATAATCTAGACTTTCTGATTGAACCTTTTCTCAACACAAACAACTTCTCTTTTCTGGGAGATTTTAATGTATATCTGAAGGATTTAACCGACAGAGACACTGCTGCCCTTTTAGACACTTTTGAATCTATTGGGCTTTCGCAATTGGTGCGTAAACCCACACATGAGGCAGGACACACACTGGATGGAATTTTTACATCTATACTGAGCTTGATAGTAAAAGACACCCAGCCTCTTCCCTGGTCAGATCACTCCATCATCCTTTTTAATTATTCTTTCCGTATAGTACCAGTGGTGGCTGCAGACATAGCCCACTCAAATTCTTACAAAGCCTGGAATAAGATGGATGGGACCATGCTCCAGACCTATTTGGATAAGTCTAGACCTAAGATTAGTACAAATGTAGATTTGGCAGCGACCAAATACACAAACTGGCTCCATGAAGCCTTCAAGGCCACAGTGCAAATTGGGAACATTTCAGGGAATCAGCAATCCCCCTCTGCCCCTTGGTTTACAGAGGCGTTTCGACTGGAAAAACAAAATTGTCGTAAATTGGAAAGACGTTGGAAAGCACAATATGATACTATTTAGAAAAGCCATTATAAGTCTGCACTGGCCAAATACAAGATGATGTTAATTACAGAAAAAGGATGTTATTTTGCTTGACACATTGAGAAGACTAAAAACTCAACTAAAAAATTATTTGGGGTTGTAGAGAAGCTCAGCTCCTTGCCTAGTAAAAAGACCACGGAAGCCAAACAAGGTTTCTGTGATGATATAGCCACCACGTTCAGGAATAAAGTTAATAACATTTACGAATCCTTTGAGGCCATGGCTACACAGGAGCTTACAGAGATTAATCCAATCACTGACCCCTGTAAAAATATATTTCAGATTTTCTCACTTGTTACCAGTGAGCAAGTGGAAACGCTTATCACGGAAATTAACTATGGATCCCCCTTGGATCCCTGCCCCCTGCAGTATTAAGAGGTATAGCCAAGGAGGTCAGTCCTTTTCTTTCGGAAATTTTTACTGTTAAATGGAAGGATACATCGATCCACCCATTGATGAAAAAAACAAGCCTGGATGCCTCTGACCCTCGAAATTATCAACCTATTCCTATGCTGCTCTTTCCAGCTAAGATAGTGGAGTAAGTTATGAATAAACACCTAGCTCAGTTTGTTCAAGAAAATGACCTGCTTGATCCCTCGTAATTCAGCTTTCGTCCAGAACACAGTACGGAAACGGCCTTGATAAAGGCTACTGAAGAAATCAGGACAGTAATGGACAGGGGTGGCAAAGCAGCTCTGATCCTTTTGGATCTCTCGGCGGTGTTTGACACTGCCAATCACCACCTATTGCAATCCGGCCTGAGAACGCTAGGGGTAAAGGGTGTAACTTGCAGAAAGAACACAAACAGTGGCTCTGGATGGCTTCAAATCAACACTCTATGTACTATCATGTGGGATTCGACAGGGCTCATCGCTTAGTCCATCCCTTTTTAATATTTTTAATATTTACGTGTCGGAGTTGGCTCCATTGATCCAGCATTTCGGCTTTAGCTTAACATCTTATGTCGATGAGATACAGATTGTAGTAGCAGCGTATAAAGAGCAAGCCTCTCCTGCACTGCATTTTAGAAACTGTATGCAGGAAATTAACAGCTGGATGGGCAAGCAATTTCTTAAACTTAATTCGTAGAAAACCGAAATATTGATTTTAGGCAACCTCCAACCAAGATGGGATTGCACCTGGTGGCCTACAGATATGGAAGAGTTGCCTAAACTAGTGGAAAAGGCAAAGAATCTTGGGATTTTAATTGATAAGAAACTAACATTTGCCCAGCAAACAAATGCTATGGTTTCCACCACATTTTACCTGCTCAAAAAACTGAGGAAGGTTCTTCCTTATATCCCTATGGAGTCTAGAAAGACGGTAGCAACTGTATTAGTATTATCAAAATTAGATTTCTGCAATGGGTTGTACCTGAATATGGAAAAACAACATTTAAAAAAACTGCAAATGGTACAGAATGCAGCTGTGAGACTCTCCTAAATCTGCCCAAGTATGAATCAGTCTCGACTGAAATCCGTAAACTCCACGTGCTTCCTGTAGCAAGTCGTGTAAAGTTTAAGACACAATGCCTAGCGTTTAAGGCCTTGAGCAATATGGGACCAATGTTCCTAAGAAACATTTTTGCTTGGTACTGCCTGGGTAGATAGCTTCGATCCACTGGCATTAAACTAATGACAGTTCCCAGGATTCGCACCTCTAGTTGGGAGAGGCGAAGCATTGGCTATGGCGCGGCAAGTTATGTAATACACTTTCCACGCATATCAGGTCTAAAAGCTCCTTAACCTTATTTAGAAAGAGTCTGAAGACATGGCTATTCCTGCACAAATGCAAAAACCTCTAGGGCTTACTGTAGTTCCATAGCGCCAAGACACCTCTGGGTATTCGTTGCACTTCATAAGTTATATTAACATTAACATTATGAAAACTTCAGTTACCTAATGCGATTCATGCATATATCTGTGCGTAACCTAAGAGGCACAGAATTGAATCTTGGTTGGCACAGTTGGAATAGTGATTTGTGTATTATCTTGTCAAGAAGGTCCCAGTCTGTGAAAAAAAGCACTGTGCCTACATAACTTATTATTTATATCTATATATTTTAGGAATAAGTAGTCAGGCTATACCTAGAAGCATTTTCACTCACAACACCCAAATAATGGGAATTACAGTTTTTTGGGTAAATTTCTATTTGTTTGATGAATTTGCCCAATTTTAAATTTCTAATTTATTGTGGATTATGAGTTACAGAAAAATTATCCATGAAATGATCTCTTACTCCATCTGTGAGCTCAACCTTGCCCCTCCAAATTCCCCATTCTTTTTTTTTTTTTATAATTCTTTTTATTGAACATTCAAGGAAAAGGTCCTGTTACACAAGTGACCATTATCAATTTCTATGTCACAGTGTCTTTAACAGGAAGCAGCATCATGCATTATATTAGCATACATTACTGAGATGTTCACATTCTGTTGGTATCAGGGCGTTAATGGTTCATCAATGGAGGGGACAAATGGGGGCTCACACACAATTCCACGATACACATTCCATTTAGTCCAGAGCGCTATCCATTTTCGGGGACAGCCACGGGCTACATACACTGTTTTCTCCCGTGCCATACACCAATCCAAGTCCTCTCTCCAGGCATAGAGTGTCGGTGGCGCTGCTGCTCCCCAGAGTCAAGCTATATTTCGCTTGGCTACCATCTGTCCAAGCGTCACCCACGTTTTGCCCTTTGCGTTCAAATCCGTGGGCTCCCAGATGTTTAGGAGACATCTTTTGGCCTCAAGTCGAAAGTCAACCCCCATACCGTGCTCATATACTCATACACTTTTTTCCAGTAGTTTTGGATTAGTGGACATTCCCATAGTATGTGTAGAAAGGTCCCCTCTAGGCCACACTGCCTCTTACACATCCCATCTTCACTCCTGCCCATTAGTACTAGTCGTCGTCCAGAGAGGTACACCCGGTCTAAAATCTTTAATTGGATCAATCTTAGTTTCGCTGAGATAGCGACTTCCTTAGGGGAAGAGAGTGCTTCCTGCCATTCTTCGTCGTCTATTTCTAGACAGTCCCTCCCCCATTTCTCCCTCAGTGCCAGTAAAGGATCGGGAGTGTGAGGTATAAGCTTTTTATATGTGAGGGATATGCCTCTCTCTGGCAGGTATCCGTCAAGTAGCTTATCCTCAAGAGGGGAGGACTCTAGAAGCGATGACCCAGCTGGGATGTTGGCCTGAAGGGAGTGTCTGACTTGTGCGTATCTAAAGTATTCCGAGTCCGCCAGCTCGTGTGTCTGCTGTAGTGAAGTAAAGGACACCACTCCATGCGGACCCCAGAGGTCTCGTATACGGGAGATACCTATGAGGTCCCACTTGTCGAACCCCTTAGTCCGTCCCAATGTGCCCAGACGCTCGGAGTCCCAGAGTGGAGTTGCTAGCGTGAGTCAATTGGCCCATCCCAAGCTACGGTTGCCCACATGCCAAAGTTGAACCGAGTGTCTGGTAGGCCCTGTGAGGGGAAATTCGGTTGGTTTAGAGTAAAGCAGTCTCCACCCGGGAGAATCCACCTATCCATACAATAGGCGGGGTCGTTACCACTGCGGCACATACATTGGTTTATAGCGGACAAATTCCCCAATCTTTGATATAAAGTTCTGAGGGAGGTCCCCACTTCAAAACATTTTGCTTTGGGGGGTCCAGAGCAAAAATGTTTGAAAACCTCTGCCTTAGACCGTACCAGTGCACCTGCTCACAATAATATTTGAAAAAGCGGACGCAGTCGGAGGTGAGCGTGCAGTGTTATCAAACCAGGACATCCTTTTTATGCAACATCCAAATCAAGAAAATAACTCGGTCATAAGTGCGTAAATCTATTCAGCTGCAATCAGCCCTGTTAAGTAAATAACACAGATTCTCAACATGTAACATGCACGTTTAACAAAGAGTCCTCTCTCAAAATGCCATGTGTCCCATTTTTCAGTATCCACAATGTAAAATATTTCTGTAGCTAATACACTTTTGTACAATGAAGTGAAAAAGGAAGGAAGAAAACAAATCTAATGTTGGATGCAAACAAAAATATGAAGCTTTCTTTTCCATTTATCCTGGATCGACCTCACTCTAATTCTCTGGCAATTGTGAATCATCCACTCCATCCTTCCTTCCCTTTCCTTGTAGATAACTTAAATCTTCATGCCATCTCTTGCTCCCTCTAATCAATTTTTTATCATATTTATGAGACTGTAAAACGACTACAGGCCACCAAAACACAATTTGTTAGGGAGGTTTGTATATTGCCTTGTGTCCAATCTCAGTTACTGCACAGTATTGGAAATCCCGAGGAAAAGTCATGCAAAGTGTTAAAGAGTCTGATTGATGAGGTAAAACCTGTCCACAGATGGCATGCAAAAGCCCAGATGGGCAGAATCAAGATTACGCATGCTTAAACAGATGCAGTCAGCACATACAACAAATGTTTGGAAAGTCCATCAGAAAGCCTAGAAAAAGCCCTAAACTACTTTGCCAAGTTTCTTGTGTACATGGGTGTCCCTTTTACAGTCATGTTTTTCTGCCACTGTATTGACATCAAGTGTGAACAGGAGCCAGTCAACAATGATGATCCCAAAGTTCTTGCATTTAGTGACGAAGAGTGGGTTGTCCAAGGCCTGGAGGTCAGGCAGCAGGCATAGAGTTTAGTTGTGTTCCGCCCCCCCATCATTAGGATTTCATTTTTGGCTTTGTTCATGCAGTGGGAGCTCTTCTTCATGCAATAGAACCCAAGAGCTAGGTGTGAGGTGATGTTAGTTTATTGTTCTAGGCTGTTTTATAGTCAGACCTGAATTCGAAAATTCATCTGATATTGTTTGAAGAGTTGCATGACAATGATAATGAAAGTGACTCAACTGAACTTATTCTTTTTTGGGTGATCATAGGAACAAAAGTTGGCTCCACGCCAAAGAAGTTCCAGATACACATGTCCAGTTTTTTAGCCTTTTCAAAATGATCCTTTGATCCACAATATCGTAGGAAGGGGAGACATCAAGGAGGACCAACGTGCTTTTTTTAATTAATCCCTGACTAGCAGGAGAGCTTCTATAATGGTGGCTTAGGTGGAGTTTGATTCCTGAATGGAGGAGATGGTTATGCTTCATATATTCAAGGAGATGTCTTGTAACACACCTTTCCATGATTTTGCTAGGGTAAGATGGGTTACAGCTTGGTTGGTAGTTTGGATCTTTCCTTTCAGTCTGATCTTTTTTTCCTGTTGTTTGGGTACTGGTGTATTTTGAAGGTCCTGGAATCCCACCTATATATTACGATATCTCCATTAAGTGATGGAAGGACTTGTTTGATGCATGCAGCTGGCCTCAATTCATTGAGTAAGCTAGATGTTTTGGCCTTAGTGGAAGTCTTCAGTTCTGGTTCAGTCCCCAGCAGTCTGAAAGCAGGGGAAGTGGATTTATGGAAGAAGCACACAGCAATGAGGTATGAGGCAGTTCTATCTGCACCTATTATTTGGTGGGGTCAAAAAAGTCGGTATTAACTTCTTAGGGTGCCAGGGATCTGAGGTTCAATACCTCTAAACCTCCAAAGGAGTCATAAACAATACACTATGATCCAGCACACCACACAAACATTGTATGTAATACAGTATTGTAAATTCGAACAATATCAGTCCAATCGGCAGGTCTTATTTCGAAATTCTTTATTCAATTTTCTTTCTTTACGCTACGCAGATTTTAAAGAAAGAAAATTGAATAAAGAATTTCGAAATAAGACCTGCTGATTGGACTGATATTGTTTGAATTTACAATACTGCATAACATACAATGTTTGTGTGGTGTGCTGGATCATAGTGTATTGAAGTGGATTTATGGTGTTGAAGAACTGTGGGCAGGTAATGAGATGGTTGTTGGGTGATGGATTCAAATATATTGCATATTTTGGACTCATATTTGAGTCTCTTCCTAGCATTATTGGATATTGTTGTTCAGGGGAAAATAATATATAACTTCTCCAGACCTGTACTCTAAAGCACAGCTGTTGTGCCTTCACCTTTTTTGAGAGGTATGTCTAAGATGATATTGCTTGTGGCCTAATGATGTGAATTGGACAGTGAAGGTCTCAATGGTAGCCAAGAGGGTAGGCGTCAACTACTCAGGCGGAACTTAATTAGCAATAGGGGGTGTTACCCAGTCTTATTCAGTACACACTTCCTTGCACTTTCGGAATCTCAAAATCACAATTGGTGGTGTGTTTCGTTGAGAGTGTACCATCCTTGTCAACAGAGGTCACATTGGGAAGCATGTACTGTCAGTGGGGCATGCCGTTTTATGTTAGAACACTGCATATGCACTTTAGATTTTTCCATTCAGCAAGTATTCCTAATATTTTTTTCTGTTTTAACTCTTTTTTGCATGGCATGGATAAATCCCTCATTGCTTTCCAAAAGCTTCATTATGAGGCCAGCTGTTTGATTGGCCTTTTCTCTTCGTATAGCCTAAAATGGCCACTATCCAGGATATCCACATCCAAGTTCCTGGAATTAGTGGGTGTGGGTTGTGAAATCAGGTATCTCAGAAGATTCTGGCAAGAGGTCAGCAGGGCTTGAGAGTCTGTTATTGAGAGAGTGGGTGCCATTTTCTGCAGTCTGGTGATTTGCACTGGTATACTGTATTTAGGTGTTACTTGCAACATGGTATAGCACTTCTATGTCAAAAGTGACTGCAATGAATCCTTTTCTTTGTGTATGTGTTAGTATTTGGGTTCAGCCAGTCAACAGCAATGGTGGCTTCCTTGTGCCACACTACCAAGGGTCATGCTTGCATCTCTAATTTAGTGACTGCCCTGTGCTTCTCCTGTTTTTGTGCGCTGCTGGGTGAACTCCACATTCCACAGCCTTGACATTGAACTAGGCAGACCATGCCCATATTATTGCAGTGAATGCAAGAATAGGCAGGGATTTTGGTCAACAAGACCAAGCACATAATGACATCCTCAGGGCAACCCCTAAATACCTGCACCTATCCTAGGGCACCATAGCCATACTCCAACATACCTGGCCTTCATGTGTCGAGAGCTGTTGTCACCCTAGACACTGGTGGGGACCGTGGCTCAGTTTGGGTATGCTCAGTCAAAGAGAATTGACCTGCGGCAAAAAGCAATTGTTGTCAAGTATTCGCACTGGTGTCATCAATCATGTGAGGTAGGAGGGGGAAGGTAAGGAGAAGCTCCTAGATGGTTGTGTTCTAGCCAGTTGCTCCATGGAGCTCCTAAAAATCGATTCCCTTGGAGTTCATTGCGGAGATTCTCAATGAGCATCCAGTCTGTCAGCTATCTTGTCTTAACCGAGTCCTGTGCTTTTCATTTACAAACACCTGAAATCTGTCATTTTAGTCAGAATGCAGACGATTATTTAACAAAAGGGCAGTGCTTTCTTGCTGACCTGGTGGCAGCTGGTAACTGTACGTTTTTATCATAACTCCCTGCTTCTGTTCCACTGCTGGATCGGATCTTTTTATCAGGCCCACTGCTCTACTCACCTTCTTACCTTCCTATCAATTGTATTGATCAACACATCTTATCCTTTTCACTGTCTCATTCCCTTCTCTGTTATCGTCCTCACTCCCATGACAAATACCATTTTTGGCGGGAATTCTGCAAACTGGTTGCTGCCCTCTTTGTCACAACTATTTCACCCTCCCTCACTCTCACAACTATGAATTTTATCCCAATTCTGACACTATCCTTTTATGGTCTACTGTACAGTCCACAATCGACCTGAAAATTCTTTGCCTTATTGTTCTGTATCCTGTATCTGGATCGTGGCTTGCACCAACTATTAAGTTCTGTGGTCGTGCATTTTGACATGCCAGAAAACCTGCAAAACAAAACCACTGACTTCTCACTTCACTTCTTTCTTTTCTTTACTCTTTTTACGATTCAGCCTTGATAATGGTATACTAAATGTATCATCATCGTCTCTCTTCTCGCCCACAAGCTTAATCAGCTTCCCTACATCTTGCTCTGCTGATCCAGTCTATCTTCCTTCTCTCACAGATACAGACTTTACATCTTATGTTCACAAACAGGCAAACCTCATTTGTTTCACTCCACTCCCTCTCTTTCCTCTGCCACTTTCACACCTTTTTCTCTGTATTTATTGTTGGTTCTACTTGAAACGTCCTCACTTTAGTTGGTCTCTTCCTGTTTTCTAGTGACACTAGCTATCTGGCTCTCTGATTTCATCCTTTTATTTCCCTCATTATGTCTTTGTTTACAAATGTAAAGACCTTTGTTTTCTTTTTCTCTTTTTAAGTCAATCATCTCCTGTCTCACTACAATCCCGCACTAGATGTCCTACCATTTGCTTTTCTAACTATTCAACATGTAAAATCTTCCTATTGCTTATTCAACACTACTAAAATCGCTAATACATCCCTATTCATCCCCCATATTTACTGGCCTACACTGCCTTTGCTGCCAACGCTCTCCAATCCATCCTTTAACTCTTGCATCGATATGCTAGCTCAGGGGCAGTTCCTCCTCAGGTGCAGAGGAGCGTTGCCCGCCTGCTGTAAACACAGCAGGCAAACACAAATAAATAAAATGGCATGTCAATGCCATTTTATTTATTTGCCACTCCACCGGCTAACGCTGTGTACAACGCAAGGGTGGGTGCGGGGCTGAATTCTGCAAATACAGGATGACAGCACTGCTCTATAGTGCCCATGTCGTATTGGCCGGCGGTCTTGTGACAGCCAGCCCGACATGCGCACTGTAGACCCAGCAATCCAAAGACTGTGAAACGGCCTGAGGATTGCTGGCACAGGCCCCCAGCCTCAAAATGAATGCTGGGTGAGCCTGTTCCCACCAACCCTGAAGCTGCTTTCAAAGCGTGAGAACAGCTCCAGGATTGGTTGGAGTTGCATTTCACAGGCAGAAAGGAAGTCCTTCTGTTTGCTGTCCACGAGCAGGAAAAGGAAGCGCAGCATCGGTGCTCCCAGATTTATGGAGAGTCAAGCGCCTTCGCGCCTCACCATTTTTTTTTATTTAAGCCAGCCGCCACTGTGCTCACTTTCTTTGCTAATTCGATCAGGTTTCATTACTTCTGCATTATTTGTACGCGTGCTAATGGCATTGCTCCTCCCTACCTTCCTTGCTGAAGTTCACATATCTAAGAAACTTTGCTCTGCCTCTCAGTTTCCTTTACCTACTCTTCATCATCCATCTTCTTCATCTCTTTTCCATTCTTTTGTCCTTCTTTCTACCAAGCTTTGGAATGCTCTTACTTTTCACAGTTGTTCCACGTTGTTCTCAGCCAAGGTACCACTTGCTGTCTTTTTGGTCCTGATCATCCCAAGCAATACTTTCACTGTTTTGTTTTCTTATATTTATTGATTGTTCTATCATTTACTCTTTGATCGGTGAGTTGGCAAAAAATGCAACCTACATGTAATAAAATTCAATTAAATTAAATACCTATACTACAAATACAATCATCACTCTTTTTGGTCAATTTGTCCCCCATCCAATTTTTTTTTCTTCCAACAACAAAGAAATAGGGAAGAGCCTGAATAAACTTTATCTGAACCAGGGCCATACACACTCAAAACAAAACGATTCCGTATAAAGCTCAAAATTAAAACCCATAAATGGTTTGACAATATTAGTAGTGCTCACTATTGGACAAAATATAGAATATATTTTTTAATTGTAAGTTGCAAGTCAATAAGCTTTTTCATGATATATCACCTCACCCACATAAAGTAATTCATTTTATTATCAACATGTGTTGTATATATAGATCAGTAATTAAATAACCTAGTCTTTGCTCATAATAATATTGAACTTATGTTTGATATACATATCAGTGTTTCCAATAGTTATTTCATTTATAGATTACACCAAGAGGTAGTTTCACTGTTCCGATGTCGCAGCCAAAGTAGATGACTAGAACGCAGTCCAATTTTCCTTTAGAACAAATCCGGAGTTTTATGTTTTTAAGCAGGGACCCATTCTGCTATGGTGGTCAACATGTTTCGGCTGGGTTTGGGTTGGGTTTGCCCCATGGTGTTTGAATTCCTTATTCAAAAAGATTGGCGGACCCCAGCCATTTATGTTCTAACCAAAATCCATAAAGACCTGAATAACCTGCCAGGAAGACCGATCATTTCAGGATGTGGCGCAATTCTTGAGCTAGTGGCACAATAGATTGATGTGTTTCTCAAGCCATTTGTCCACAAAACCAGAGTCTACATCAGAGACGCGATGGACTAATATCAATCAAGATGAGGCACCAGTCATGGAAGATGTATTAAACAAAAGAGGAGCACCACACCCTGTACCAACAGAGTTCTTAATCAAATTGACAAGTACCTGTCTTAAGACAAAATGTCTTTATATGTAAATCTGACAGATACCTTCAACTCAACTCAACTTTGAGGAGAAATGGATATACAACCAAGATAATCAATCTAAAAAGCCAATTAAACAATGTTACAGACATATTGGCAATGCAATTGCCATTTGTGAGGGTTGCCATGAATCACTGAATGATTACCATACATGACTGAACCATTGTTGCAATATTTGAACTTTACAATACACACTCACAAAAACAGATTTAATTTTTCATATTTTCTGGATTACAGATAATAATGGCTTTCTTTCAGTACGCTTATACACCAAACTTAGTGCCAGGAACACTCTGCTTCATTTTTCTAGTTCAAATGCAAGATCCCTACCAGAGAACCTGCCATACGGGCAACTCCTGTGATTACGCAGGAATTGCCTGAATTAGGACGAATTCTTTTGGATCGCTGAAATATTCCAGGAGAAATTTACAAAATTTAAAACCTTACTAAGCATGCCATTAAACAGGCATGGTGCACCCCATGTAAGTCCCTTCTGGTACCCGTAGAAATTAATAAAAGGCACTTTAGCTTATAGTCCATGTGCTAATAAAATCAAAAGCATAATCAAGAAGAATTAGAAATAGTTGCAAGATTTGAACTAGGGAAACCATTATTTGCCTTCAAAAAAGTAAAAAACTTGCACTAGTTTCTAGTGCGAGCAGCAAGACAGCCAAAGAAAAACAAAACTGATCTGCAGTCTATCCTTGTCTTGCCCCCTTGTGCAAGGCCACTTCAAGTGCGGTTCCTGTATTGTCTGCAGATTCACTAAAAACACCAAAGAAATATGCATTAGGGGAACATGATAAAACAACATATGTTCTCCAATTGCAACACAAAATTGTCGTATATTGTATTACTTGTCTTTGGGCCATATGTAGGTAAATTACATTTACCGATTCTTAAATACCGAATTTTACCGATTCGGTATTTATGAATCGGTAAATGTAATGTAGGTAAAAAAATACCGAATCGGTAAGTGTCGGTATTTTAGAATCGGTATTTACCGATTCGGTAATGGCAACTGGCTTCCCATTCATTCCTATGGGCCTGGAGGCCCATAGGAATGAATGGGAAGCCAGTTGCCATTACCGAATCGGTAAATACCGAATCGGTAATGGGGGAGGCATCATCATGGGTGGCAGGGTGTCACATTGACACCCTGTTGCACCCCTGATTCGTCCATGTGGCGCACATACATGCCCTAAGGGCATGTATGTCTGCCACATTGCACACTTCAAAGTGCACAAAAATGCTTTTTTACACCTATTCGTCATTTACCACCAACTTTTAGTTGGTGGTAAATAACGAATCCCCACACCCACGACACACTCCCCCTACATCTCATTTCAGGATTCGGTATTTACCGAATCGGTAAAATTACCGATTCGGTAATTTTACCGATTCGGTAAATTACCGAATCTTGAAATGATCCCCCTACATAGCAAAAGCCTAAATACCGGTCGGTAACGGTATATTTACCGAAAATCGGCCGTTACCGACCGGTATTAGGCTTCCTACATATGGCCCTTTATGACTTCCACTACATTTGACTTACCACACAAGAAGTCAGGACTAGAATAGTACAGTACAGATCTAGAATCCACTGTAAGATTCAAGATGCACCATTGGTCGCACACTACATTGAGAAGGGACACGACACAGATAATATCACCTGGACTGTGTTGATGGTCGTCTCTACAGATGGTAGGGACGGGTCGATAATGCCCCGGTTGTCGTTAAGTGAGGTGAATTTTATAGAAAGATGCAATACAGTGAGCAATGGAGAAATCGGTTAAATGACCATGATGAATTATTGACTATGATGTGCAACTGAAATATATTTGACAACTAAGACACAGGACATACTTTTTTAGGTCGAGCATTTGAGACCTCTTGTATATACTTTAGTATATACTTATATGTGTATGTACTTTGTGGGCTCTGGAGATCAGCCCTAGGAGTTGTCTGCTTCCCCTTTGGGACTTTTTATTTTGTTCAACTGCCTCTATTTAACTGTCTTGATAGAAAACGACCAGTAGAGGTCAGTAAAATACCAGAATTGCTTTCTGCTGAGGGACTTTCTTTTTTAAAAAAATTCTGGCAACTGCCTCTATTCAACTTTCTTGATAGAAAACAACCAGCAAACGTCAGTAAAATACCAGATTCACTTTAGCAATCTCTAGATTCCAGTCCATAAAAATTGTCTTCCACGAGCACCCTGAAGACAATAATATTTTTTTTAAATCTTGTATTTTCAGTGATATGACCACTGAAGGCCCTGATTTTATATTAAAAACAGAGCTTTGGACTATACCATTTCCCGCTGAAAGGCAATATTTCTCATACCTGGCGTGTCACGCAGTTTGGTGCTTACTTTCCCTCCATGTTACAGAGCAGTAGATGTTTCAGCACCCAGGCTAATGTGCTTCATAGCTAAATACATATAAGGTCCCAAAGGTGAGACCGATTGCATTGCAAATGCTTGTTTCCTTTAATTGTGTATATTTGTACATATGGCTGATTAGAAAAAAGGTTGCTAACAATGATGTGTTTTATCTGTTATTGTGTCCTGCATACAATACTTGATTGCATCCTCTAGAAATTCTTCAATGTATTAGGCATGAGAGATACCTTCACTCAACTATTAAGGTGTTTAGCTTGTCCTGCAGCAAAGCACCACCTTGTATCCACACTTCGGTAACGACCACACAAACTAAAACGTAAGTGACACCTTACTGGCCCACTGGGACACGTTTCACGCATACTCCATCTATGAGTGCAGCTTGATTTTCAGCACTTTATTTGATCTGCCTTTTGGACAATTCTCTTCAGAGAAGACTGTGCTTTTGGTGTAATATCCATCTTTTCAATATGGCACCCAATGATGCTGGCTTTTTAAGGAGGTGCGAACCCTCTGCAAGTGACCTTATATCATGCACAGGCACGCTCACTATTACAACATGGTGGCCGTGTTTGTAACCAAGATAGGACGCTGCATGTGAAACAAGCAATCAGATTGATCTATTCCTTCCAAGCGGTAAGCAACCTGAGCAGGTCACCACAGTATGTAGCATGGGGGTGTTAGTGCAAGAGATGCGTGTACACACGCAACTTGGAGTGGCTTCTGTATTTCTTTTCTTGTGGGACAGAAGACGACAATCGGTGTTGGATCCAAGTGAACAACTCGCTCAGTTTCACCATGGTGCATCTATAGTTTCTAATTAGTAAGGAGATTTGGCACTAATCAAGTGATAACACCGTATTTGAGTCAACACACATGCTTTGTCAGTGTCTAATGTAATGCATATATTGCAGATATCGAAGAGTTGCATGAATTCTTTGCACTGCAACCTAACATCGTCGACCCTGTGAGCATACCGAAGTAAGCATTCTCTATGGTCTGAGACGGTGGTCACAGACAGATGGAATGGGATCTGGTGACTCCTCCATGCATTCTGGCGTAATACGTTTGTACATAAGATTAATTCTCACATGCTTGCACCTTTGTTTGTAGCTTTGCAGAAATGGTGAACTCATTATTAGGTTGGTTTTAGGGAACCACCACACAGACAACTTTGAAAGAAATAACTATTGTAAGACTCGATGATCTGTCCATTTGGTGATGGATTTATACCTATACGTATTTATAGAATGTTGGCCACTTGCAAAACAAAGTGTGGTTATAACGACTACAAAACATTTCAAGGCTTTTTTTAATTAATTTTTTTAGGTACGAAGATTAGTAAATGTCCTTGTTGATGTCCTGAGAAAGCCCAGACCAATGTCGGGCTGAAAAGCATCCACCATGATAGCGGGTGGAGTCCCTGCTTAAAGACCTGAAACTCTGGATTTATTCTAAGGAAAAATTGGACTGCAATCTAGTAAATGGTCCTCTACTTTGGCTACACCAAGGGAACAAAGGGACTAACTACATCTTGGTGTATTCTATAAATGAAACAACGACAAGGACAATATGATTATGAACATGGACTTTGTTATTGAGGTTACTGATGTTGAGAGTGAAATTGTTATCCGCGTGAGGTGATATATAAAGGAAAAGCTTATTGAGTAGGCACTTACAATTAAAAAATATATATTGTGTCCAACAGTGAGCAGCACCACTATTATCGAACCAGTTAAGGGTTTTCACTTTGAGCTCTACATGGAACCATTTTGTTGAGCATGTCTGTCCCCCATTTTGACACCAATGAGGTCATATAACATATGATATCTGCCCTCAAGAGCTACTTGCCCCTTTTAAACCCTCAAATGCATTCAAAAGAAAGGCTTCCTATTCTTCTGCGATTGTTCTTGGTTATTATTTTAAATTTCTCTATTGATTGGAGCAATTAGCTTATGTGGTCATTTTTTCTTTCCATTTGTTAACTGTAGCTTTTATAATGGGGATATGCTACAAGCATAAGAAGGCACAGAAAAAAACATAGGACTCTGAGCTACTCACATAGAACATGAGTCATCACTAATATCACTCAGTTCCCACCTACTACCTAAAGATGTATATCCCCTATTGTGTTTCACACTGTACCAATCTTCACAGCACCCAGTGCTCTCCCTGGGCTCATCACTTCTGGCTCCCCACAGCAAATCACCCTTTCTTCCTTGGGACTTATTACCCTATGTTCCCTGGGGCTCATCAACCAGCACACCAAATGCACATTCCTTTGCACCCTTTACTGCACACCACTCTGTGCTACCCTGGAAGTCATCATCCAGTACTCATCTAGCACACATCACTTTACATCCCTTTGCTTAAAATCAAACTGAACTCCCCAGCTGCACATCAACCTGTGTACCACGGCACTGGTGCAAATCAACCTGTGTTTCCTGCTAACGAGGTTATTTATGACGTGGGCTATGCACGTGGGTTCCTGTATGTCTCCTGCCCTATGTGCATGGGTACATCTATGTCTGCTGGTCTGGGTGTATGGATTTCCTATCTTTTTTAGTCTCTGTACATGGGTCTTTTAGTCTAAAGGTCTTCTGGTGTGTGTCGTGTGTGAATACAATACATAGGCCGAAATTGCTGGCCTTGGCGATACCTACTATTTGACATGATGAGAGATTGCCAAGCCACTACAGATGTCAGTGTTATGACAATATGTCTCGAATGGGACAAACCTAGGGTAAGCAGTAGCAACAGCTGTATAGCTTTCATAGCTCTATTGTCTGTCCAATATTATATACCATGATAAAACAAAAACTTCTATTCATAGAACACTAAAGGACACAAGATTGCTATTGGGAAACTAGAGCAATGGATACTAAAGATTTGATGAGTTCGGATATTCAAGGGAGAGGGATTTTGGGGAGTGCTCTTAAATAATAATGTGGAGTCAAGTATTCAGCTAGTGGATTTCTTAAACTGCAAGTTCCATATTTTATCAATTGTGTTATAACTCGGGAAGGCAGTACATAATAAAGGTTCTGTGTCTAATATATGCAATGAATGCGGCAACACACCCACGGTTGCCACATGTTACTAGCAGATCACTAGCAATTGTGTTGAATATAAAACCAAAGCTAGCATAATTTTATTTGGCATGGGGACTTAAGCCTCTATGATACTTGCATTCTGTATTGACAATTAAACCGGATTCGCCATCTGACACTATTTATCAAACTCAGCAAACAGACCACATGAACACAATTGCCTGCAGTAACTTCAACATAACTAAAGAGATTTGTCTTGGATGCAATCATGAACATTATCAAAGGTTACAGTGTAGCACTTTTACCTGCAGCAGTGAGTTATATCAGTCATTGACAGCTCGCTCCAGTGGGTCAAAAACAAGGGAATGGGGCCTTAATGGCCAGACACAGCTCCAAGAAAAGAGGAAAAGGGGAGGAAGAGACAAAGGCCGAGGATTAGGGCACTAAAGGTTGATGGAAGCAAGCATACAACTTTTCACAGCAAGCTTCCACTAAATTGTCTTCAATGGAGCTCTCAACATTCCATTGTTTTAATACTTGTTAAAGGAATTCTGGTGAGTGTGTAAACATGGCTATAAGTTGCTTTCCCTTTCATGCATTTTGTACTTTTTACTTGTAAACAACAAGTGTTTGTTATATTGATGACAAAAAGGAAAGCAGTTGTTGGCACTGGGCTCTCTGTACCTTATTACCTGAAGTGACCAATGAAATGTCATCCACACCTAACTAAAAATAGCACCGAAAGAGATTGTGAAATATCCCATCTGCAATACAGTAAATGGTACAGATCTACAATAAAAAAAACAGCAGGGAAAGGGGAACTTTATTACCCTCTGTCATCTAGCCCTCACAACCTAAAGCAGAAGATGTGACAAGACTTGGTTGATGACTTTGTATGCAGAGTAGCATGTGATGCATCCACATGCACAGAAGGACCTCCGGCCTCTTAAACCAAGACCTGATAAGAAGAAAGGTATAGGGAATGATGCTCCACAACAATGTGAACTATGTCCACGATCTAAACTAAGATGAGTGGGAAACCACTAAGTGAAGACATGAATCTGTACCCACTAGGAGTGGGGAAGGAAAGGATTCCTTTTATTTTAGTCACCCTCACACACCCTAGTGGTGTCATGCTTCATCATCGGGTCACCCTGACGCCTAGAAGTCAGGGTGGGCTCGACCATATTCCAGGGAGCTCTTACTGAGATTTGGCCAGGGGGGGGGGGGGGGGGGAGTATAAAAATTAAAAACCCTCAGACAGATCCTGGTGTCCCTTTATTAGTGGATCTGTCAGGGTCATTAAAAAGTTAATAAATAGGGTTAGTGGGAGTATTATGGTCTTATGACCGTAATGCCAACATGTTTCAGTCCAGTGTAGGCCAGAAAGGTCTCGGACTTTCTTCAGGGCACAGAAACAAGTCCTCCCTGGAAAAAGAAGTAGATGGGGGGGAGGGGGTCCCTATCCTGCTTTTATGTAAGGGCAGATAGCTGCTCCTTAGAATCAAGTGAACAGATCATTTATCTGATATTACACTCATATCTCCATCCCTCTTTGGGAGAGAAACTGCGTCACTGGGGGCCTCAGGAGGTCATGGGGTAGCCGATTAGTCACACATGCATCAAGGGTCCTGCCCCGCAGAGTAACCTAGTAGGTCTGGGTCCCCGGGCTTGCACAAGGGGTCTTTTCTTATAATGTAGCTGTGCTATCTTTCTCAGTAAGTTTGCGCATGTTTACAGGTTGAGAATGGTAGGAATAAAGACTATTTGTGGAGGATAACCATGCAAAAGTATGCTGTTTCTGTAATCTTTAAAAAAAAAAACAGGAGGGTTAAAATATTTCACAGCAGTTTGGGTGAAAAATGTACAATGTAGTTAAAGTAAAACGTTAAGTGACTTTGCACATACAATATCTGAACGCAGCTACCTTTTGTTGTTAGCTACCAGCTTTCAACAGCACATCGGATCCTTCTTAAAGTATTAAACCTACTTTTTGTTCCTTCAGGTTTTTCTCACTGAGCACCTGATTCATAAACCTCTGTATTACAAAATCGATAATCCGCCTTTGTAGTTGTCCTCGTACGTTAGATTAAGAACTTTCTAGGGGTCTTCCGCTATGACCAGGAGAACTCATAATAGTCAAAATTCAGCCTTGAGGATTTTTATATAAGATATGAAATCTGCACAAGTAAATCAGGTGGAACCAATTCTCCTTTTTTTTTTCCCCCGAAATTTTACATAGCGCAAACTTGACCCAAAATCGGGTATCGGGGCACTTTACATGAGCACCTGTTGCGTTACAGGAGGACAAATTCATTTTTGTTAGGCACGGGGAGATTAAGTGATTTTCCCAGAATCACAGGATGTTGAGCGTCATTGCCGAGACTCGAACCTGCTTCCCCAGATTTGAGGTCGACCACCCTAGCCGTTTGGCTACATCCTCTCCCCATCTTTTCCTTAACTCCAGTGAAAGTTTGTTATTCCGTACTATCTTCCCACTCTGTCAATACTGCTGCTCAAACCTTACTTAGAAGTACCTTTACAAGTGTTCCAGGGTTAGAAGCGCCACGCAAAAGGTTTGTGTATTTCGAGACAATTGTGTGTTTAAGGGTGTTCTGTGTAATTTGCATAGCCAACACACTTACCTCCCACTCCTTACATATTTTAGGTGTACTTCATAACTCTAAATTTTAACTTACCCTAATTATGTGAATCAAGATGTCTCATTTAGAAATTCAATTTTGTATAGTGAATCAATCAAATTTACAAACGACCAGGGTTTATGGAGACAAAGTTACAGTTGAGTAAATATACTTTATTGTATAGTGGATTTGGGCATGTAGGGAAGGATTATGTTCACTTAAGGTAAGAAGTGTGTATGTAACAAGGACATGATGACATGCTGCTTAAACCCTAACCAAAGTAACATATTAGAAGGGCAGATGATTGTGTACGAATAAACTACAGACATGGCAAGTACTTACACTCTAAGTAACATATTAGCAGGGCAGGTGATTGTGCGAGGATATGACTATGGGTGTGACAAACTTTAACCAAGAAGGCTTTGTGTCAAAGTGGTCGTTGGAATATAAAAGGCAGTTGGAGGCGGTGGGAAGAGTTTGGACTTGATCAAAGGAATCGTCCTGGGTGCAGGCGAAGAGCTCACTTGGCAGATACAAAATGAGGACCTTTGTGCTGCTGTTGGTGTGTGTCTACCACCTTTAAATGAAAGCTAAGTAAAACTTATTTGTTTAACATTCATGGAGTAACACAGATATTTTCTTAACGAGAGGATGAGTCAAACGTTCATTTGATAACACAATTTGTTTTATTCCCTTAAACTAGACTTCGGTGCATGTGTTGGCTAAGTGATGCCAATGCTTAAATTATATGTACAGGAATTACGGGTTTTGCTGGAATTCATCCTGTCTGCTATAAGTCTAGTGTAAGGCAAGTAGTGAAGACAGTCTATTACTATCTCCATGTATTAGGCTGGCTTCTAGCCAGTGTATTTCTGTGTGATGATGCACTTGGCCTATGCAAATGCCTTACATATAGAGCATCTACTTTAAACATCACAGAACTGATGAAGAGTAAAGCAGCGCATTGCCAATACTTGGCTCTTGCTTATAGCACATCACTCACAATTGCATGGACCCAAATAAACTGGTTACCAGTTTCTTTCTTAAGCCAATGTCACTGACCATATGACCTGTAAGATGTATATATATTTATATATCTAATTCACTGACTCTGGTCTCATTTTGCTTTTGCCCTCATGAAAATATCTCCTTCCAATATCATGATTCTGTGTTTCTGCCTGGAAGACTGCGACTTCGAGTGAATATCAAAACAGAATTTCCAGACTGCCATAAAATTGAGGCTCAAGGCTCTATAACGTTCATGGGGTTCTGCAACATTGTTTTGCAACAGCGTTGACACTCATGCTATTACTGAAATTGCCTGCGTGTGCTTTCCACTCCGTTTTATGAATTGTGCTTTATTCAGTTTTTCTCTTTAAAAGGTGACGGTTCACTTTAAATTAGGATACATCTATATTAGGAAGAGCACAATGGAACCTAGTGAGATAGCGGAGAAAAAACGGAGGCAATAAACAGGAAGGGAAGTAAGTGTGATAAAGGAGTGGGTATCTAGTGGGTTTTGGCCAAGGATCAGGTATGAAGGAAGATTAGGAAGCTAATCAGACAAGCATTGGCATAGCCAATAGGTCTCGCCTTTGGGACCTTATAAGTGTTTAGCCATGCAACAGTTGCATAACTAAATACTTATAAGGTCCCAAGAGAGAGACCTATTGGCTATGCGAAGCGGCCGTGCGGCCGCGAAAGTGATCGCGATCAAACATCAAAGCGGCCGCGAAAGTGAAAGTAATCGCGGTCAAGCGCGCGCGCACATGCACTGTAGCTCTAGGCTGGCCTGGTAGCACTTTTTGGAGCCCTCTCAAAATGTCTCCCCAGACCAGCGCATGCGCTGGGTCAGGCGAGACCTAAAAAACAGGAGAGGAAGAGAGAGCAGGAGCTGGGGAAGTTGGCTAACAAGCCCTAGTGAAGCCTATAGGTCTCTACTGGCTCCAGCAATGATTTTCAGCCATACTGTACAGCAGTGCAGCGGATGTGCACCATAGCTGAAAATAATGTAAAGCAAAAAAAAAAACGCTATGACGTGACAGTCAAATCATTTTATAGGCGCATGCCAACTGAGATCCGTGCGCCTAAACAAATACCAATTCAAGATGGATTAGAAGATAAAAAGTTGTGTGAAATGCATTTTTTGATATAGTGCCTATTTCATAGCACTAATGTACTTTTAAAAAAGACAGGCGAGTAGTTTGGAAGCGGGTGGGGGATGAGACAACACAGAGGGAGCGTGGGTTAGACAGAAGGACGCATGTGTGGGAGAGTAGGACATTTGAGGGAACAATGGAGAAGCGCATTCAATGGAGGGCTGGTGGGAGGGAATGGGGAAGCAAAAGACAACAGAGAGTGGGTGGATGGAATGGGGAAGCACACGGACAACAGAGGATGGGCAGAAGGGATGGGGAAGGACATGGACAACAGAGGGCAGAAATGGGAAAGCACACAGACAACAGAGTGGTCGGGTGGAACATGGGTAAGCAGACAGACAGAGGGCGGGTGGAGATGAGATAGCACACGGACAACAGATGGTTGGTGGTTTGGAATGGAGAAGCACACTGACAACAGAGTGGGAGTGATGGGGAAGCACACGGACAACAGTGGAAATCTGGGTGGGGATGTGGAAGCGCATGGATAACATAGGGTGGGTGGGTAGGGATGGGGAAGCACACTGACAACAGAGGGTGGAAGGGTAGGATTTGGGAAGCACTCGGAAAACGGAGGGTGGGCAGGTGGGGAAGCACCCGGACAATTAAGGGTGGGCGGGTGGGGAAGCACTTGGACAACTGAGAGTGGGAAAGCACTCGGACAACAGAGGGTGGGAGGATGTTAAAGCACAAGGACAAAAGAAGGTGGGAGGGTGGGGAATCACTCGGGACAACAGAGGGTGGGGAATCACTCGGACAACAGAGGGTGGGGAATCACTCGGACAACAGAGGGTGGGAGGCTGGCGAAGCACTTGTACAACAGAAGGTGGGCGGGTGGAGATGAAGAAGCACACCGACAAAAGAGGGTGGGCAGGTGGGGATGAGGAAGCAAACGGACAACAGAGAGTGGACACGTGGGGAAAGGAAAGCACAGAGACAACAGAGGGTGGGCAGGTAGGGATGGGAAAGCACACAGACAAAAGAGGGTGGTCGAGTGGGAATGGGAAAGCACACTAAGATTGGAATGTGGGTAGATGCGGTCAATGGCAGAAAGCGGACGGTGGGAGGGCATTCAATAGAGATGCACACGGACAATGGAGGGCAAACGAGGATGGGAAAGCATAATGACAACAGAGGGCATTCAATTGGAAAGAACACAAACAAAGGAGGGAGTGGGACAGCAAGAACGAAAACAGAAGGTGAGCAACTGAGGGAAGAAGTGCAAGGGGGGAAACACACGGGTGAGAAAGTGAAACACAAAGTACCCGAGCGAGACAACTGGAAAACATACAAAGAAAAATGTAGTGACTGAAAAGGGATCTGTAGAAGCACACACATAATGGGTCCATGCTACAGTTGAGGGGTAAACACCAGAAGAGGAAGTAAAGTCCACAGAAGCTGACGAATCAGCAGCAAGCATATGAGAGTGATAATAAAGCCAACCAATGGTAAGCAATGAGAGAGCTCTAAGCCCACTGTAATGTAACAATATGTCTCACAACAGACAGAACATGTGCTGTCTTAGGCATGACCTAAGAAGCATTAGAGTGGTAGAAAGCAAGTATAGAACATAGTAAGACTACTAGAGAAAAGGATAGCACTCCAAAACCATTTAAAACATAGGTTGTTCTCCCATTAAAGACGAAGAGGCCAGATTAACAGGAAAACTGCAAACTGGCATTCTGCAAAGGTTTTTTTTGCCCTTTGATCCAAGGCAAGGCATTAGGAGGTCAGTAAAGAATCCCCTGAATGGATTATATGCCGATCACTTGGGTCAGCAGCAGACAGAAAAGCTCTATCCAAGACTATTTAAAGACTTATCATTGGTACTTTTTATTGTGTGCAATGCGTGTTGGCATTGTGGGATTGTGTGTCTGGGCAGAACTTTCCCTAAAAGCCAGAAATGAATGCATCTGAAATGTTTATACATTTGGAGTGCACAGTAAAATATGACAGCGCAGGACACTGCCAACGCGAGTGAATTTCCTCAAGTGTAAATCTATGTAATTTAAGAAAACACCGTCTGCTTCCGTTTATTCCTCTATGCTGTTCCTAGTGGTTTGTTCGAGGAAAGAAGAGACGAAAACAGTTATAAGGAAAACCAGACGTGATGTCTTATTGAGCCAAACGTGAAGATTTCTGGGCTCCTCGGCCACAGTCTCTCTATTGACTCCGGGCCCATTCCTCGGCCTTCAGGCGTGACTCACAGACGGAACTTCAGTCTCTGGAACAATTCCACGCGAGGCGTGTGTGGTCCTCGCCACAGTAGCAGCACGGAATGTTTCTTTCCTATCCTAATATCACCGAGGTGGAGCCCACGGAAACAGAAAGTTGGAACGGATGAGGGAATGTCAGTGTGGCGTATTTTGGATCAGTGCAGCTGACACTGTCAGAATTATTTGATATGGTGTGCGGATAGAGGATGGGAGTTTTTCTGTTGGAATTTAACAACCTGGTGCACAGTTCTCTTTTTCAGGCTCTCTGTAGTACCGGTGCATTAAAAGAAGGATCACATGAAGACTCGTTCATTAACTCATTCAATGAAGGTGTAGTTTGGTAGATCTAAGCTAGAGACAGCTTCAGCTGTCAAGTCAGCCTAATGTTTTTGTTTTCCATATATGTGTGTATATGCCCATAATAACTTCTGAAATTCGGAAAAATATGGAGCTGCATGCACTCCATGAACTCAGGTTTATTCAAGCGAACATTGGAGTTAGTCAAAAGTTTCTGCTGAAAATCGAGTTTTTGCTTTCTTAATAACTTTGCACCGTTCGACAAAACGGAACAACACTTTCCAGAAAAAGTACACACACTTTGGGTTCAGCATGGCAAGTTGATGCAGATCCTTTTGGGAGGGGGCTGGAGGGGGCAGGTGGGGAGGGGGGCGGAGAGGGGTTAAGAATATAAAAAAGAGAAGTTCCATTTTAATTTCCACAGGAATCTCTGTGCTCCAATACAGTAAACACAGCAGCACAGAATTACATCAAACTTAGCATGAACGTAGAACTTTACTGAGGAAACTACCTTTACTTGGTTTGGTGTAAATCCATTCAGTAGTTTTCAAGAAATAAGTGTTTAATTAAATGTGGATTTGAATGGGTTAAATTAAAGAGATATCAACTGTTGGAGTTCCATGAACCCATTTTCATGGACCTCTGTCTATTCAGAATAAAAATAAAATTTCCAATCACATTTTTTTCTGCTGTCAATTTCGGTTCTGCCAATCCAAAGTTGGATCTGAGGAACCAAAGGACTCTCACTAGCTGGCTACAACTTTAGAAAATTGTTGCGGACACTTGTTGGCTGTTTGACTGCAAGGTGTTGTGCAGCAGGGGTTGACTACCTGCAACAGGTTGGGCATAGAATCAGTCAAGGCCCTGCACTCAATGCCCGCTGTGCATGGCTGCAGGCTGTGCAATTAGGGGAGTTGGCTGTAAATATCCACTTAGGTGCAAAGAGATGTGGAATATGATTAAAAAAAGTCACTGAAAAAAAACAAAGGTCTAAGTTAAGTTACGATAAGCTTTGGTTACAAGATCATAGAGTAGGTTAGAAAATAAAAAGACGGAAAATCACTGAAAATAAACATAGTTAAAGTGCATTTATATTTATAGATACAAACCAAAACCTGGACACAATTCAAAGTAGTTCCTTTGCTTGGTATGATGTAAATCCGTTCAGTAGTTCTGAAGAAATCAGCGTTTAAAAAAATGTTTCGAGGTGTGGCCAAAATGGTGGGCGGCTAAGACGTGCGTTGCCGGCTCCCTGCCTGCCGAGCAAATTGACCCTCTGTGGCGCTGTGGGTTAGCCGAGATGGGACTGCACCCAAGACCGCACTGGGAGCGTTTCTCCTGACATCGAAACTAGCAGCTTCTTAAGAGATCCCTGGGTGCTGATGGCCTCGGTGGGCCACAAGATGGCGACTAATGCCTGCAGCCTTAGAACGGAGCAGCAGTCTTGAGGGAGCCCAATGTCTCTGCCAAGTCTGTAAGGAGGAGGAGCGGGTCCCCCTTCCCGGTTCTGTGACTGTCTGTGGCATGCTCCCGCGCCCGGTTCTGAGGCACGCAGGTGGTGCTGGTAGGTCGCATGGGGGGGCGGCACCTACAGGAGCTCCCAAAAAGCATGCGGGCCGGTATCCAGGCCAGCGCTCGTTGCGCTCCATGTCCCATCCTCGCACTGGTGGGCCAGTGGGCCAGCACCTGTTGCCCTTAGGATCTGCAGGAGGACAAAACTGCTGAGGGCTGCTGCCCAGAGCAAGCAGGACCTGCTAGACAAGTGCATGCCCCGGGGCGGGTTTTCCCCCCACCCGCCCCTGGGCTCCCTATATAAGAGTGAGAACTGCGCGGCCCTGGAGCCTGGGAAACTGCTACTAAAGTACCAGGTAACGGATACCTATAAATGTGCCATTGGTTATTGCTGCATAACAGGGGAGCTCCTGGTTCACCGCCTCCTGTGACCGTCCTGGAGGCCTGACCTGGTCTACATGGAGCAGGCCAGGCATTTTTGCTGTAGAGGATTGTGACTTTGGGCCCCCGCCCCCCTCATTGGGATATTGCTGGCATGCTGCACCCTGCGCGGAGCTTGTAAGCTGTTTGGCACGGGGGCAATCAGTAAAATTTACATTATGATTTGAAAGAAATAATAAACACAGAAGTAAGGGAGTTCACAGAGAAAGATGTCAGATTAATAAAACATGTAGAACATGTCTTATTCAAATTAGAACCAGATGACATGGGTTCAAGAACACCATCAGTTGCAGAAATGTTACTAATAATTGGAGATAAACTCAGTAAAGGATTTGTGATGGAATTGATTGGAAGTTTATATAACTCTCTGATCACAGGTTCACAGAAACTACATGAAAAGAACAGAATAGTGCAGGAGAGTAGAATTATACCTTTTCTAGGTTGTCCTTTGGTACTGAATCCAGCCAATATATTTTTTCACATTCCATGTGCTGAAGAATGGCTTACTGTTATTGATTTTTGTCAAGTTCATGTCACAGTGCTATTGCATGAGAATAGTCAGTAATATTGTCAAAAAGAAGATGAATGTCTGGGGCACATAATTAGAAAAGGAGCTAGAAAGGTGTCACCAGAGAGAGTGGAAATAATTCACCAGATGAATCCACCTCAAATTCAGAAAGAAGTCAGGATGTTTTTTGGAAATGGTTGGCTGCTGTAGTGAGTGGTTACCAAACCTTTCCCTAGTGGCTAAGCCTTTACTGAGGCTGACACACAAGGATATGTCTGATCCGCTTCCATTGGACAATTGCACACAAGCATTCCTAGAGTTGAAAGAGAAAAAGTGTTGCGCCCCAGCATTAGGAATGCAAGTTTATTTAAAAGAAAATACACCAATTTGCAGTGAGAGGGAGGGCTGCGCTCTCTCAGTGCCTGTTCAGAAATCTGTGACATATTTCAAAATGATCCTTGACCCCAACGTCACAGAAATGCTCAGATGCCTTAATTTAGTAGCTATGGTAAATGTCAGTCACAAAAAGAGTGAGAAAATAATGCCTTCCTTTGTAAAGTTGTTTTGGGAATATACTGTGACCAAGAAATGTCTGAATTCAAATGTATTGAGCTTACAGCCACAAATGAAATTGTTTGTAATGAAACAGAATCTGAATGTCTAGGTGTCATGAATCTATGCGTAAAGCCAAGGTTAGACTTTAAGGATGAACGTCTGATTGAGCCCAACAATGTCCATTTTGTAGATTGCCCAGGTTTAAAAGGTAATTATGACAGATTAGGAGCAGCACACGCTGTGCTCCCTATATATTATGTTGTCAAACCTTCATGGCTTTCAGAAGTTACATCAGGCCAAAATTCGAAACTGATTGCCCTTACCATAACATGCAGTATAACTGCTCAAATGGGAGTCATTCTTGTCATAGGAGAGACAAATGCTAATTCAGTTGTACAATATTGTGTCCTGTTAGCACATATATTCAATGGAATTTTCACAGGTGAATATGAAAAGGATACTGTTTATTTAATGCTGATGTTAAGGACTTAAAGAGGAACAAGAAATGTTTTAGAAGAAGAACAAGGTTGTATCAGAACAGAATATGAGAAAAATGACAACTGTATAGGAGCAAATGTGTTATTGCAAAAACGGATGCCCAGGTATATATTGCCAGTTTCTCTGAAATAAGCTGATAATGAGGTCTCAAAGATGATGTGTGCAGAACCACAGATTGGACAAAGATTGGATTGTAGCTATCTGCCTGAAGTTTCAAGCACAATAAAGCAACACAAAGACAGCACAGAGTTACACTTTGCAAAAGACTGTGTTTCAGCATCACTGAAGTGGCTTGAATATGTACATGCAAATGCACTTGTGAAAAACACTGATGAAAAGACTAGCCATTGCTGTGAAGGTCTGGTGATGTGGAGCGTGCAGTCTCTCACCAGATTGCAGCAGCTACACAAGGTCTGCATAAAGGTTGGTGCCAAAACTTTGATCTGAGAGATGTTGTGAAATGGAAAGGCCTGTTCCAAATTATCCTGGCAAAGACTGATGTGAAATGTGGTGGCCTTCCAAATTGGGTGTATGCCTCTCACACACTATGGTCCTGTGCCCCCCTGATAAAACAGCTCCTCTTCAAGAGAAGATGTCAGCAGTGGTCAAAAGCCAACAGAAGAGGGTCAGTCAAGCTGTAAGGGAACACACACTGTCTGAAGCAGCATTAAAGCAAACTGTGCTGGAAAAGCAAAAAGTGAAAACTGACTCAGATGAAAGCGGTGTCAAAGAAGTGAATGATTCGGGTGCAGCCTCTGAAGGAAAAATTAATGCTGTGGGCCTACAAGTGGAGGAAGAAAAAAGCTGGCTGAAAGGGTATCCAAAATGTCTGCAGTGGTCCCTTGAAAAATCATTTGCACCCATAGCTGAAACGTCTGAAACTGATCAAAGTGAAAATAAAAGTGAAAAGCTTGGATTGAAAACGTGCAAAGGATTGATGGTGCTCTGTCAAGAGTTTCTCAGCACCTGAGTGGTCAAATTCCATGAAAAAAATACAGATTGCCACTTTGAATGAACTGTGTAATGCAAAGTTTGAACTGTATGAGCCACCCTGATAGCAAGCTGATAACAAAGAGTCAAGAAATGCTGAAATAAATAACTGAGAACTGTCAAGAGCTGAAGAGAAAAGAATCTTTGAATGGAAAGAAGATTTGTGGTGCAGAAAACTGCTGATACTATCCGTGTGTACATTACTTTGCTCTGCCCAGGGTTGGTAATAGAATCTGAACTTTCCACCAGTTGGCCCAGAAATATTTCTTGAAAAAAAAGCAATCTATTTAACGATCCTTCAGGCTGTAGGAGATGAACTTGTGGAAATCTTTCTTGAATACTTGCTATATTGACTTTCTTTTTCATTACTATGGTTTTATTGAACTGCAAGTCTTCAACGATTTCAGTTTTTTTTAGCTTGGACTTTGATTGAGGTGAAAATGCTGTTTGATTTTTTCAAATGTTTGTTTTCTTTCTGAAATTCCCCATTGACATGCTATTTGCATTGGACATAAACTATAGACATTTTTGAAAAAGAGCATTTTTGTGCAGCGTTTTTAAGAGACAATACAGTTAAAGACATTGTTGATTTTTGGATGCCAAATATGAAGGAAGAACGCCAGGATATTCAGCACACTACGTCGAGAGAGACTAAACATAAATGGACATTAATTTATTTGGCAGCAAGTTTATCTAGTGTTATGAGTATTTGTGTAATAGCTTGGTTCCTACATGTGATATTTCCTATGCATACACTTGTATACCAAATACCTACACCTGAACATTTTTATTTTACTCTTTCACTGTTAGATGAGAAACATAGGTTTTCTTACCAGAACAATTCATTTATTTAAATGTCGCATACATTTTGCTAATATTTTTGATTGTTGGGTTTGTGGATTGTTGCCTGCACACCAAGAAAAAGGGGGAACGCCTCTCATACCACTCCCATTCTCCCACAATGGCTATTGCACGACTTGGTTTGGAGTTTTATGGGCAGCACATGTTAGTAAGATTTTTACCTTTGATATAGGAGGTCTTAATAAAGAGCTAAACATAGCATGTTATCCAGATGATGATGGTAACCCACAGGCAAAAGGATCAGATTTAGAAGTGGAGGAATATGGTGGTCATGGTGATTATATCAATAAGTATGTTAATATGTTCTCTTTTATGCTTTCTGTACTCATGAAGTTTTATGTATCTGGAATATATATTTTTATTATTTAATTAGACAAAATGTGTTTAGTAGAGTCTAAAAGGAGGGACTGTTGAAAGGTAAACAATTTATTCTGTTAAGTTAGCCTCTACTCCTCTTCCATTTTGTCTACCAGCCCCCATATTGCTGGCATACTGCACCCTGCGCGGAGCCTGAAAGCTGTTTGGCATATGGACAATCAGTAGGGGCCTCACTCCTTAATATTGTCTCCATGCCCCAATATCACACACAGTGGTCAGCCTAGGGGGGGGGGCATAAAAACATGTCTAAGAGGTGAGCACGTGGGACCCGCTGTCGCGTAGAGCCCCCCTTCCTTTCACCCCTGGTCCAGATCAACCTCCCTGGAGAGTTGCCACAGCTGTTCCTGCGCAGGAATCGCAGCTATGTCTACAGCTGTTGAACGGAAAAAAATGTATTCTGTTAAGTTAGCCTCTACTCCTCTTCCATTTTGTCAACCAGCCCCCATTTTGTGTTTCTGCGGGGACTTTCGTAAAGTCAGAAGTTACGTGTTCACTGAAAGCTGGTTGTATTGATAAGGCTTGCGTGTCACAGTAAGGAGCCCTGCCCTGCTGAAGGGCCTAAGTGAACAGATGCTTTATCTGTTAGCCCACCAACGCCTGTATCCTCCTCTGCCTATCTACAAAGATGACGTGGGTAGGGGTCTATCAGGATTCAACTGTTCAGCATGTAAGCATTATACAAAGGGGTTGTGTAAGCATTATGTACCAATGACGAAGTGGTTTCAATGTGTTTCACGAGGCACCAAAAAGTATAAATGCCATGTTTGAAATTGAACTTGTCAGCCCCCTCCCTCTGGCACTTGCAAATCTTACTTCTACACAGCCAAGGGCAAAAAGGGCCTCTTCCTGTAGGACATGCTTACGAAGCCCACTGGGGGAGCATCAGGAGACAGGCCATCCACGGCAAACATTGAGAATCCTCCTGAGACTGACGATGCAGCGAGACCAGTAACCCGCCCTTTCATAGAGGGTTTATTTGCTTCCCTACATGAAGACCGACAGGTGTTCAATAAGGATCTCCCCTCTGATATACGCGTAGTCCATCGTGATCTTAATATAGTAGGGGAGAGGGGTCGCCGCTTTGGTGGACAAGGAAGTTATGATGATGAGATTGAAGGGCGGCAACAGGAGGTGCTTTTTTTCTCCAGGAACAACAAATTGACGTTCAGACCCACGTCGAGGACCTAGAAAAACAATTCAGGCGGAATAATATATGCATCCGGGATTCCAAGAGACGTGGAGGACGCTAACCTAGAGGAATATTTAGGAGCCCTGTTTCGCCGCATTCTAGGGGCATCGTCGGACGTGGAGAAACAGATAGACCAGTTCCACTGTGTGGGCCCACCGAGATCTGCAAAAGGCCCACTGGCGAACATATTAGTGGACGTACATGACTTTCAGACAAAAGAGTCTATTCTGCGCAAGGCCCAGGATATCCATCCACTCCAGTTCAGAGGACATGCACCTCTGCTATATCAGGACTTAGTGACCATTACACTACAGAAGCAGCACAACTTTCTCCCAGTCACGGCCCACCTGAGTAACACCGGCATTTTACTATTCCTTAGGGTCATCCATTCCATATCATCGTTCACCTTGAAGGCAAGCCTTACTAAATTCAATCCCTCATGGAGGCCTACAAAGTCCTTGACATTAAAGAGCCCTCCAAAGAGGGTCACCCAACTAGCCTTCAGGATCAGACAGTGAGACAAAGACCGAGCTGGAAACTAAAAAAATAATCCTCCGACAGCCTGGGCCCTAATCCTGTGACTATAGCAATAGAAAGGAGCGGGTGGGGATGTGGGAGACAGGGACGGGACGAGGGGGTCCTGCTGTTTTGAGCCTGTCCCGTAGACTCTTCCCTGATGGGACATTTTTCCTCATTAGAACTCTCCCCTGGTGTTGGCTATGATCGTCTGGACCATGCTCCACTTGTTGTACCATGATCAAAGGACAGTTGCAAATATCTACTGATTGTTTTCCCCATTTGTTTGTTGGGGTGGGCTGGGTGTATTTTTCTACTTCCTCTAACACGGACAATCCTAAGCTACTCAATTTGTCTTGTATTGGGTCATTGAAATGGACAACACTTTACTGTTGCATGCCCATGTAGCTCCTTGATAGAGTTTTATCAGCACCCTACCTTCAGATTTAGATTTTCTGGAGCAAAGGTTACTGGCCTCAAAATCCAGGGCCTTAACAATCCCCCTAAAAGGTCAGCTGTCTTTTCTTTCCTTGAGCAGTCGGGCATTGATGTGTGTCTCCTACAAGAGACTCACTTAGTTTCTAAAGATGTCCATAGGATGCAGTCCCGCTGGTTCCCGCGCCAACTATGGTCCTCAGGTCCTGCATAGAAGGGCGGGGTGGCCATTCTCTTCTCAAAAGGCTTTGAGGGGGAAATCCTAGCTACCATCGCAGAAGTTAAGGAGCCCCTCCTTGCGCTTCGAATCAGGGTGGGCACCTTTCACTGTACCCTAGCGAATATATATTCCCCTAATGCAAAACAGGAAAGATACTGGGGAGACCTCCCAGGTCTCTGTTTGGGAAGCCTTAAAGCTGGCGGTGCGGGGAGAGTTTCTCCCTATCTCTGCGGCTGAGAATCGTTGTTACCGGGACAAATGGCAAAGTCTTGAGAGAACAGTTTCCAAATTAGAGGCAATACATAAACGGACGGGCCCCTAGGGTGTGGAGGGAGTTAGAGAATGCCCGGCTCCTGCTTAAGCATCTTAACTTGGACAGGGTAGAATACGCTATGGTGTGCCTCAAACATAAATTTTGCCAGGGAAGCAATCGCTGTGGGCGCATGCTGGCACCTCATCTTCGCAGCAAAATCTACTTCCGATTGGTGAAAAGATCTGAACCAGACCCTCCACAGCAACCAGCAATCATGAGGGAATTGATTTGGCCTTTCAGGCCTTCTACGCTTCTCTCTACGCTACTGCGATGGCCCCAGTGGAGACCCCTCAGGATATCTCCATAATATCGCCTCTGCCTAAGACAGACGCTTCGGATCTTGATCAGCCTATTCACATAGAAGAGGTGTTATCGGCCATTATGCTACTGAAGCAATTAAAATCTCCGGTTTCCGGCGGCTTTAGCTCTCAATTATATAAAAGTTTTTGTCAGGAATTAGCCCCCTTGCTCACTCAGATATACAATTAGTTTGCTGAATCGGGCTCCCTTACGGACACTATGCTGGAAGCCGATATTTCGGTAATCCCCAACCAGGAAAGGATCCGTCCCTCTGTGGGTCATATAGGCCTATCTCTCAAATGTAGACGCAAAATTATTCACTAGTATATTGACACACCGTATTAACCCATTATTGTCAGGACTGATCGACCCGTATCATGACGAGTTTATCCCGCTCGCCAGTTCTGCGACAACACCAAGCACCTACTTGCTTCTGTCCATCGATGCAGAAAAGGTGTTCAATCGTGTCAATTGGCCTTACCGCTTTGAAAATGGAGGATATTCAGCACTGGTGAAAGTGCAGAGCATCTATAGTGTCCCCCGAGTCTCGGTCAGGGTTAATGGCATATCGTCCCCTCCATTCTTCATCCAGCGGGCATGCGCCAGTGCTGTCCCTTATCTCCTCTTCTGTTTGCTCTATACATGAAGCCCCTAGCGCAAAGGTTGAGGGAAAATCTGGACACAACAGGGATTCCTTTTGGCAGTGAACAGCATCTGAGCCGCCTATATGCTGACAATGTTATTTTATCCATCACAGAAGTTTGCAGTCTCACTTCCGGCACTCATCACTGAGCTTCAGGCTTTCTAGAAGGTCTAGGGATTTAAAGGAAACATGCAAAAATTACAGATACTGAATCTCTCTGTCACTCCAACGCACAAAGCTGCTTTCTGCTCCCAGTTTCCCTTTGAATGGGCAGCCGATGCCATACCATAACTAGGCATTTCACTAGCCCGGACTATTTTTAAAACATTGGCCACTACTAACTATGCATCTGTGGCCGCTCAAACACGCACAGACCTGTCAACTTGAAGCCGTCTTTGCATTTCATGGTTAGGGCGAAACGCGGCGGTCACAATGAATATTCCCCCATGCATATGTTATTTCAGACTTAACCCCTGTCCCCACCGCCATATGCAATCCGCTCCCCCAAACTGGACGTCAATAAATTTGTCTGGAAATGGCAGAAACCCCGCCTCCACAAACTCCTTATGTACCGCTCGAAACGGGATGGGGGTCTGGTGGTACCCCAGCTGCTCCGCTATTACCAAGCTGCTCAACTTGGATTTTTAGAGCAATGGAACTGCCTGCTCTCTGAGAAGCACTGGACGTTTATGGATCAGACCATTGCAGTGACCAATATATGGAAGGAAGTTTGGCTTCTCAGTAAACACAGGGCCTGAGGCCTCTATTCTTTCCCAGGGACAAGCATTACACTCAAAGTATGGGACACTGTGGCGATTAGAGCACGCCTGACCACCTTCCCTTCCCCTATGATCTCAATCTGCGCTAATCCCGATTTTACTCCTGGAATGCATACTAAGCCGTTTTGGCGCTGGCTAGACAGGGGTGTAAAAGGTGTGGGGTGCCTTTTTGATATACACAGGCTTATCCCCTTCAACCAACTCCAATCTGATTACTCCTAAACTGACTTAGACTGTGAATCATATTTACAACTGCAATACTGGGCAACTGGTGCCGGGATGCGACAGGGTGCGGGAGGACCGATGACCCCCTGTGAGAAGTTGCTACTTCTCAAGGTAGATGACAAACTTCTATTAACGGAGCTTTATACCTTACTGGGAGGTGGGACACCCCGCATTAAATCCAGAGAGCAGCTTAGATGGGAGACCAAATTGGGCAGAACTCTCTCTACTAAGGAGTGGGAAGATGTATATTATAGGGTACATCACACAGCGCATAACATGGCCAGTACTAAAACAGCATATAAAATGGTTTCCTACTGGTACCTCACCCGATGAGACTTCAGAAATGAAACACTGGGTGCTCGATGGACTGTTGGCAGGGTTTTTAGGGCATAAGGACCCTAATCCATCTTCTGTGGCACTGTCCGAAGCTCACTCAATACTGGAACCAAGTTTTAGAAGATATTTATTCTGCTTTTACCACCCCGAGGTTTCCAGCCTACACCATACTGGGACTTCTGAATCCCCTGACTTACCCGTTGCGCTCTAATAGGGGAGACAAATAGCCCATGCTCTGGGAGCAGCACATCAGGTTATATTCTCTCCCTCGGGCACAGATAGGAAACCAGACCACATCTCCTGGTTGCATAAATTGTGTTTTTTCCTGGGAATGGAGAAGCTGTCAATGGCAACAGTTCTGTGTCGCGCCTCCTACTCAGACATGTTGGCACCTTTTATCAAAATTATTTCCTCTGAATTCCGAGAGTTAACCTGCCCGGCCAACTTACGGCTTCTTCAACTGATCCCAGATACGGCCTCAGCTAAGGCCTAGACTATCCCTTGCAGCTCCTACATCTATTATATCCACACCCGAACTAGTACTTTGCCCGCATTACTGACCATGCCACCACTATACTGAAGGAGAATTGGGAGGGAAGGGGTGAGGGTCTTTTTTTACTTCCATGATTGTTTTGTTTCACTTAATTGCCTGAATCACATTGTCGGCCCCAGGGCTGTAGGCGAAAGCTGTGTCCTAAACTACTCTGGTTTCTTATATCTGAGCACGACCGACCCCCTGCGGTTGTAGGCGACATGCTGTGTTTTCACTTGAGATGGCAGAGTTGTTCCATAAAAAAATGTTTGTGTGGGCTTGAAATGGTTAAAAAGTTAGACTTGTCTGAATTTGCGAACCATTGATGGTCAAAATTAAGACAAACACATCCTATTGGATGAGGGAACTTTTTTCTGCATGCTCAATTTTGGGTCTTGTGATTTGTAATTTCTGACTGGCTGGCTGCAAGAGAAAAGTTTCTCTTGCACCTACCATAACAGGACGAGGGGCACAGTCTCCACATCCTGAAAACTAATTGAAAGGCCATATAATGGTGCAGGGTGAGCAGATACTGACCCATAGAGGGTCCCTCAAAGTTCAAAATTAAAAACAAAGCATTTCAGGGCACAGGATTCCACTTTCACAAACACAGTCTCAGGTATTGCCATGCTCCATATTCACAATACCTGAACGTACATGACCTGCCTCAACATCAAGGGAGTAGCCAGAAACTTAACGTACCCACCACCTTGAAACAAAAGCTCCAATGACACAAAGCAAGCAAAGAAAGTGAGCCAACCCCTCCCTCTTCCATCCAGACATCTATCCATTCATCCTTTCACCCTTCCATCCACCCGCTGATATCCACTATTTCACCTTTAAATTCTTGCATGCATTAATTTTTTCATACATCATTCAGTCCTTCCCCATTTATTTATTTATTTGACAGACTCATAGTGCGCACAGCTACCCCGAGGGGTTTCCCGGCGCAGGATAGAGACAGATAACGGTGACCCCAACAGGCAGCTCAAAAAGCTAAGTCTTCAGATTCTTATGAAAAAGAAGCAAGGAGTCCTAACAGTGGCTGGAAGAGAGTTCCACAACTTAGGTAGGTGAAAGAACGTCCTTTCATGAAGGTTAGTTGAATCTGGGCGTGGCGAACAGCGAGAGGCTAGATGATCTCAGCAGACACTGTCAATAAAACCGCTCTGTGTAGCTAGTCGGTGGTATCAGTCAACATCTGATCATGAACTTAGCTGCATCCCTCCCGTCGGCAACATCTCGGGAGAGCATGCTCCAGGCCTCCTCTGGGACCATGGGCAGCACCTGCGCAACGAGTCCCATACAGCATGGGAGTAACCACCCAAAAGGCATGTGGTGTTCATTGACCACAGTGCCAGGCTCATGGAGGAAGACATCTTCTTCCCTACTGTGGAAATTTAGCGTGCAAACTGAACATTATCTGCGCCATCTTGCCTCTCCCCAGCGCCACGCACAGCGAATGCACGGCCGCCATTTTAGGCACCCCACTCTCTCCCCGCTCACTCTCGATCGCCAGCGCTTTCCCCCGGCGCTGCGAGCATCCCCCGCGCGCCGGCCACCCCCGCTCTCTCATACAGGCCATAAACCCTCTCCTTCTGCGCGACCCTGCTACGGAACCACTTCCGACCGACAACCCATACATGGTCATGCCTCTCCTTTGATAACCCCCTTCCTCTGCGCCCCATTGTCTGAACTGGTCCCAGGCCATCACCTAGCCCTGCGGATGCAGTTTATTGCCCCTACTGTAAGGGAAACACCCCACATCAAAGGGATTACAGTAGAATCAAAGCCCCTACCCCCTGAGACCCGGCCGGTTGCACACACCCCCGGGAATTAGCGGAATTCCCTGCTGCGCGATAGCCATCTCCCACTGCGGGTAGGGTGGGAACCTCTACTGTAACCATGTGTGGGATCGGATCTGAGCCGGGGCTTCAGGGGATATTTCCCCGCACATCAAGGGAATCTCAAGAATGTACTATGTATAATAAAGCAATAAACCAGTGTATAAGAGACCAGGTCTCAGAGATGCAGTTAGAGCACCTCGTGACGATACCTTGCTGTCTGATCTGATGTGTTCTGCTCCGACGGAATAAAACTTTGTTTCCTGCCTTCCAGTCTCCGGCGCCTGCCTCTTTTATTGGTAAATTATCGAGTGGTATGAGAGGCGATTACCGCCGGGCAAATACTTGAAAGGTTATCGACTGAAACTGCCGCTACCATTTAACAATTGGCGTCCCAAACGTGGGGCCCATCAGCGACACGTGGATCCAGTGGGAGAGGTCCCGACGACAGAGTGAACGACTGCAACGATCGGGAGAGCTCCTGCCCAATAGACCCTCGTCTGGCAGCCGATCATCCGAACTTCACTGGTTCCGAGCAGACCTCTCTCGAGTGATCTACGGTCCTGACTGGGAACCATCAGGAGTGCCGCGGCAAATACGGAGAGTAGAGGACGATCGGGCGCTGGAGGCGGAAGACGAGAAACTGTCCACGCGGTCCGGGTAAGGTCGTGAAATACAACAAAAGTGCGAAATAATTGATTGATTGTTTGAATACTAGTATTGCTCATTGATTGTTCTCTTTGAGATATTCGCTGTCTACAAACGGGGAGGAGTAGAAATACTCTCTCTCTCTCCCTTTGCAGATAGTGAAGGGTAGGTAACGCAGACTTTTGTCCCCGTTGAAACCCGTCGTGCCTATCTTTATCTCCCCATTGATTGATTGTCCGAACATTGATTGTTTTGAAGAATAGTGCTTTTTGAGATATTCTCTGTTTGCAAATAACGTAGAATAGGAATATTCTGTCTAGTCTTTGCAAATAGTGAAGGGTAGGTAACACAGACTTTTGTCCCCGTTGAAACCCGTCGTGCCTATCTTTAGCTCCCCATTGATTGATTGATTGATTGTCCGAACACTAGTTGTTCGATATTGGTTCTTTGGAGGTATTCTCTGCTCACAAATAACGAAGAATAGAGATATTCTGTCTAGTCTTTGCAAGCAGTGAAAAGATAGGTAGTGCTGACTTTTGTCCCCGTTGAAACCCGTCATGCCTATCTTCTCCCCACTGATTGGTAGTTGGTTCTGCCCGGACCGCTTATTAGAGGTGAACCACCCGGCTCCACTGGAAGGCACCCCTAATAAGGACATGTTCACTAAATATGGACTAGTCGCCGTAGCTTATAGCAAGCTGTGGCATAAATATACCAAGAAGGACCCCGAAAGTCAGTGGCCACTGATGGGATCCTTCAACGACCGCAAGATAGAAGCGCTAGAAGTAGCTCTGCGTAGCAATAAGACGACGCCTACTATGCTTGACAGTATTGGCATGTGGCGCAAAGAAGCGACGCAACGGAAAAAGAGGGAAGAAGTAAAAGCAGAAAAGGAATTACGAAAGGCAGCTCACCTTGCCGCTAGAAAGTTAGAAGAAGACATAAAGGAGAGAAGGGAAACTAAACTAAGACAGGAGCCCGAAACCTCAGGCCAGTACGCTGTTAGGACCCCTTCTTTGCTCTACCCTGAGTTGTCCTCCAAGCAGCGAACGAATGACGAATTACTGTTAGGTCCCCCGATCATTTACATGCCCCCTCCGTATGCACCCTCCCAATCAGTAGTGCAACACCCACAACCCCCGAACACGAGCGAAAGCAGTACAGGGGCCTCGGCCCTCACGGCCTCCGCGCCGGCTGAGCCTCTTGTACTGAACCCAATGTCGACTACAACGCTAGATGACCATGAGATGGGAAAGAAAGAGTCCACCAGAATGAATCGATTAACTAAGGATGAACGAGCAGGAATCGATAGGATAGTAGGGACGCTGGTGGAGCGAAAAGAAAGTGAGGAGAATATAACAGACGTGTATAGCTCGTATGCCGACAGCCGCAGACGACACTTCGTCGTACGGCTCTGTTATCACGCCCTGAATGCATATGAGGACAGATACCACGATAAAGGTCCCGAAGGCTTAGCGGCCCTATATAGGAAGGTAGACATTGGGGAAGAAGGAGAGGGCGATGTAACGAACCTCTTCACTCGTACACTCGAGGTCTATCGACACCTTAAAGAACACAGGCAGACAACCAAAACAGAAACCCCCATAGCAACTAAGCCCCAGGGAGGAAGGGCCGATGCCATGATGCCCATTAAAGAAGCTGCCCCCTACTGGGTCCCCCCACGGGGTCAGGGAACACACGACGACATCAACCACCAAGATGCGAAGGGAAGGGTTGTATATAACTGGGTCTACCAGCCGTGGGACCGGCAAGATATTTTGACCTTTAGAAAGACTCTACCCGACTTGAGAAAGAACCCGACTGCCTTCTACACTGAATTGGGTACAGCCTTAGGCTCAACGATAATGACGTTAGCAGATATCGACTTGTTCTTTGGGCTATGCCTGCCGGCTGATGTGTGGAAACAAATCCGGAAAGTTGACCACGCTGAGCCGTTCGGATATACCTGGATACAACTCGATACCATAGATAAACAGCGAGAACCAGGACAGAAACCCCCGAAAGCCATCTTAGAGCTCCCAGACAAGATTGTACAAAAGCTGAAGACTCTAATCCCAGAAAGAAAGGTAGACTGGTCGATAGTGACGGCTTGCCGCCAGAAACCCCAGGAGGATGTGTCTGAATACTTCTCCCGATTCGAGACTGTGTTTTCCGATTACAGTGGCCAAGACATGACCACCGCAACCGGACACCACCTCTTTGTCCAGAATTATGTAAAGGGTCTGTCTCAAGAAGTTTCCCAGAAGCTACAGACCAGCGAGAGCAGTTGGGCAGCCTCCAAACCCGCAGCAATTCTCCAGATGGCCCAATACTACGAAAACCAGAAGAACGAGAACGATAGGGCGTCAGAGAAGAAGAAAAAGGAATTAAAGGAGAGGGTGATGATAGCACAGTTGCAAGGGGTGACCATAGGAAGGGAACCCCCAAAAGAGAATTACCAACCAACCGCCCCTAGAAAGCTACCCCCTAGAGACCATACACCTACACCCTACAACGGACGGAGAGACTTAGATGGGAATCAATGTGCGTTCTGTAGGGGGTTCGGACACTGGAAATCCCAGTGCCCGGTCCTTCTGGAAATGAACAAGAATAGGGACCCCAGAGACACAGCGTATGACCCCAGAAATAAAGGACAGGGACGAGGTCACACGAACAACACCATCAACGACAGGCCAGGCAGACCAAACACCTTTGATCGCCCCCGCCAAAACCAGTGTCAGCAGTCCGACTATGAGAGCACTCATGACTTCGCATAGGACCGCCAGGGGCAAGGGAGGGATCCAGTCGAACTCCGTGTTGACCAGCAAGGTCCTTACGTCACCGCTAAGGTCTTGGGCACAAAATCTCCATTCCTGGTAGATACTGGGGCGACACGTAGTGCGTTATCTAAACGACTGATTCCTAGGGCACCCTTGTCTGGCTCACACGTAACCTCAATAGGCTTTGACGGAACGCCCTCCACTAACCCCTTATCAGCACCAATCTACTTTGACTTAGAAGATAACACCACTGACACGACCTTTCTGCTCTCCTCCAACACCCCCGATGCTATTATGGGACTCGATTTGCTAAAACATTTTCGAGCCACCATCAGATGCTCCCCAGACGGAGTTCGAGTCATCCTACACGATAACCCAGATCTGTCCAGACCCTGTCACACACGGCGTATGCTCTCTATAACCGATGCTGATATGTCCCTACTCGACACATTACCTTCACATCTATGGGCTAAAACCGACTCAGATGTAGGGCGCATGGTGATCGACCCGGTACACATAACCGTCCGACCGGACGCAGTGCTCCCGAAGCTTCCACAGTATCGGATATCACCCGAAGGCGAGAAGGCATTGGTGGAAATCATCGAGTCCCTGGTCGAGGCAGGAGTGGTGGAAGAAGTAGTCAGTAATGTTTGCAACAGCCCTATCCTACCCATTGTAAAGAAGCAAGGCGAGGGGGATGAGAAAGCCTACCGTTTCATTGTTGACTTGCGAGAGGTTAACAAAGTAGTCATACCCCAGTACCCCGAAGTCTCAGACATCACCACCATCCTCACCCTGATTCCACCCACTGCCACCATCTTTACTGTTATTGACCTCAAGAACGCATTCTTTTCCATCCCCATCCACCCAGACAGCCGCTACCTGTTCGGCTTCACTTTAAAAGCCCGTTCGTACAGATTCTGCAGGGCACCCCAAGGCTACACTGAGAGTCCCAGTATTTACAGCCAAGCCCTCAAGAGGCAACTGGATGCAGTCCAACTACCCGATGGAGTGGTGTTGATACAGTACGTTGATGACATTCTTTTGGCGACCGACACCACTCCTCTCGCCGTCACAGCCACCATTCACCTCCTCCGCTTCCTTGCGGAGAACGGTCACAAGGTCTCCAGAAAGAAATTGCAATTCTGCCAGCCCCAGGTAACTTATCTAGGCCACCTACTATCCAAAGACGGGAGGAAACTTACCCCTGACCGAATTCAAACCATCCTAGAAACCCCTGTTCCCAAAACTCAGAAGCAAGTACGATCCCTAGTGGGCCTCACCTCCTTTTGTCGACAGTGGTTGCCAAACTTCAGTCTTACCATAAAGCCTCTGCTTTCCCTGCTGGCTAAGGATGTCCCCTTCCCCCTCCCCTGGACACCCGAATGCCAATCCTCCTTCAAAGAATTACGAGACGCCCTCTGCTCGGCCCCAGTCCTAGGAACCCCAGACATTACTAAACCTTTCTCCCTCTACACCCACGAAAGGGAGGGATGTGCGTTGTCTGTCCTAACCCAGTCCATAGGCCCTAAGCAACGCCCTTGTGCCTACTTCTCTGCCACTCTTGACCCCGTAGCCAGAGCTTTGCCCGCCTGCCTTCGAGCAGTAGCCGCCGCTGCTGTCTCTATCCGACAAAGTGAGGGGATCGTGCTCTCGAACCCCCTCACGGTATTGGTACCCCATGCTGTTGACACCCTCCTGAACCAAACCAAGACTCAACACCTGACTAGCGCACGACTGACTGGTTATGAACTGACTCTGCTTGCACCCCACATCACATTGAAACGATGCACCACTCTGAATCCAGCTACACTACTGCCTCTCCCTGACGCTGACCCCAATGCATCCCCTATACATGATTGCGTGACCCTCACCGACGAACAAACCAAGAGTAGGGTTGACCTCCGGGATACTGCCTTCCCGGACCCTGACGGAGAACTGTGGGTGGATGGCTCATGCATCAAGCTCCCTGATGGCACCACCTCAGCTGCCTATGCAGTCACCACAGCTCGAACAGTTGTTGAGACAGCCCGCATCACACAGCGATCCGCACAGGCGGCTGAACTAATTGCCCTCACACGAGCCTGCATCCTGGCAGCAGGGACAACCGCAAACATTTACACAGACAGTCAGTATGCCTTTGGGGTAGTTCACCACTTCGGGCTCTTATGGAAAGAGAGGGGATTCTTGACTTCTCATGGCACACCCATCATGCATGGAGATCTAGTCTCTGCCCTGACCGAAGCAGTCCTCCTCCCCACACGGTTAGCTGTGATCAAATGCCAGGCACACAAGAAAGTGACAGACATTATAGGTCAGGGAAATGCACTAGCTGACATTACTGCCCGAACCACAGCCGAGAATAGGTCCACGACCCGCATGTACGTGACCAGGTCACAAACTGAGAAATGGAAGGATGCTAGGGAAACGATTAGGGACATCCAATTAGCCAGCACACCACACGAATTAACTGAATGGGCCCGGGTGGGATTGAAGGACGATGACGGTTGTTGGCGAACTAAAGACTCGAACAAATGGTTGCTACCCGACTCATACTTGATCCCCATGCTGACCATGGCACACTCCCCCGCACACATAGGGTCTGCCCCCATGATCGAACTCATCTCCAAAGTCTGGCACAACGACAGAATACCAGACTCAGCCAAACGTCTGGTCCAACAATGCCTAGTATGCCTCCAACACAACCCTGGAAAAGGAACTGCTGTACCCCGGGGAGGGTTTGGGGTCCCCAATCACCCCTTTGAAGTCCTACAAATGGACTATGTCCAGCTAGAAAGGTGCCAAGGTTTAAAGTATGTGCTTGTCGTTGTGTGTGCCTTCAGCAAGTGGGTGGAAGCCTACCCGACCCATGACAACACCGCTATGACTACTGCAAAAGTACTGCTGAAGGAATTCTTCCCCCGATACGGCCTTTGTCGAATTTTGTGGAGCGACAATGGCCCCCACTTCGTAGCCGAAGTTATCCAACTCATCTTAAAAGGGTTGGGTGTAAAACAGAAGTTCCATGCGGTCTTCCATCCCCAATCTGCAGGCCTGGTTGAGCGACACAATGCCACATTGAAGCTTAAGATAGCAAAAATAGTCGCCACCACAGGACTAAGATGGCCAGACGCTCTCCCACTAGCATTGCTATCAATGCGTTCCACCCCCACCAAACACCACTTAACCCCCTACGAGGTCGTCTTTGGGCGGCCCATGAACCTTTGGACTGCACCAAAACCATCATCCATCCACGACGTCCCGGACGTCCTCATGTCTGACTATTTGTATAACCTAACTAAGACGTTGTCTGTTATCCATCAGCAGGTGCTGCACGCCATTCCCGATGTTTCCAGGGGCCCGGGACACGACATCCAACCCGGTGACTTCGTCTTAGTGCGTAACTTCCAGCGCACCAAGAGTCTGGAGCCCCGGTGGACGGGCCCCCTGCAAGTCCTGATCACCACCCGAACAGCTCTTCGAGTGGAGGGGAAACGCAATTGGCTGCATGCACACCACTGCAAGAAGGTATCACCGACCCTGACAACCACGGACAACATCACCGCCCAAGAGGAACTTCTGGACAAAGACCGACCATCCCTGAGCCGCTGCCCGGATACAGAGACACTTGAGTTGATTGAATATCCCGATCCCACTGTGCCATCCAAAGAAGGGTATAACTTGCGACGAAAGGAGAGAACTTCGGCTAAGCAGACCACAGGCTAAGTGGAAATCTCAGAACGGTAGCCTAGTCACCTCAAAGGCCACCAGGAGAGAAACTAAAACAAAGTCTGTGGTTCTGCCCGCTACCGAGTCTCTTGAAGGTGATGGAAGCGCCCGACATGAAGATGATGGAAGCAACCGGACGTCCGAAGATCCACTTCAAAAACCCAAAGACTGACCGAATGCACAGCTTTAAGACAATAGCACTTTTCATTTCCCTTCTCTTTTGCCTTCTCCTCGTGGTTACCTTCTGGATCATGGAGGAGAGCACACCCGCTCATAAGACATTGCTGACTACCGTTCAACCTACCACCACGAAAGAACACCATCTGATCTCACTTTCACCCCAACTCCGAGAAAGGCGTAAGGAGTTCTGGAATAACTCTTTTGTGCAGTTGCTCCACCAACACAATCTTGCCACCAACGCCACTAACTGCTGGATCTGTGGATTGCTGCCCCATGCCACTGGGCACTCAATCCCCTTCATCCCTTCACCTTTTTCCGTCCATGGTTCCTGCCTCGCCTGGCTGATCCTCCTGCAGGAGAGCTACAAGGACAATGCCACTTCCGGCAGAACCATGTCACACTTCTACCATGGGTTCTGGCTGAACAAAACCGGTAGAACCTCCGCCCTCTTCTGCCCTCTGAGATCGAACACTTCCTTTCACATGGACATCCCCGCCAAAGAACGAATTGAAATGCAAGTGTTCAACAATCCAGCCAGACCCACCTTCTCTTACCTCCGAAAACGGACAGCCGCCACCCTAACAGTGGCCCTGTCCGTCATCAACATCACTGGATCTGTATGCCTCGAAGGCCTGGGGGCACAGCTGGTGGGCCACAGCTCCTGCCTCATCACCCGAACATTGGACTCAGTTGACCCACCTTCCTTTGTTGCCTCCCCGAATATGTACTTCGTGTGTGGTACTAAGGCCTACACCTGGCTCCCGAAAGGTTGGGGAGGCACCTGCTACATCGCCTTTGTCCTTCCTCCGACGTATGTGGCTCCAGCAAACCATCACCGACAGAAACGTGCCAAAGACATTGTACAAACCGACTCCACCAGAGCACAGTTCATGGACGCAGTAAAGGGTCTTGTTCCGCTCTGGGGTCCGATGGCAAACAGCCGTGCCATCCGCCACTTAACCCAGGCAGTCGAAACAGCAATGAACATTACAGCTGGCGCCCTCGCCAACAACACCGCTGAGCTTCAGGCCGTCCGCCTGGTGGCTCTCCAGAACCGCCTTGTTCTAGATGTGGTTCTGGCTGACCGCGGAGGAGCATGCCGCATCATTGGGTCCAGCTGTTGTACCTACGTACCGGATAACTCACCCTCAGTCTACAAAGCAATTGAACACCTCCACAGACTGTCCACAGAGGTCCATCAAGAACAAGAAGAATGGTCACTGGGGAGTTGGTTTTGGGACGCTATTAAAGGTTGGGGATGGAGGCTGTTTTCATTTATCCTCATACCAATCATGATACTATGTGGATGTTGCTTGGGGATTCAGTGTCTGCCACCTTTATGTTCGTTTTTTATGAACTGCATCTGCCCTAAGACTTTGGACTTTGAAACTGAGCGGATGAAAGCTCTGAATGAGGTGGAGGTACGGGGTATTATGGGGATAGATCCAAACTAGGCAAGCTGGCGAGACATGTTAAAAGGGAGGACTGGGGAAATTTAGCGTGCAAACTGAACATTATCTGCGCCATCTTGCCTCTCCCCAGCGCCACGCACAGCGAATGCACGGCCGCCATTTTAGGCACCCCACTCTCTCCCCGCTCACTCTCGATCGCCAGCGCTTTCCCCCGGCGCTGCGAGCATCCCCCGCGCGCCGGCCACCCCCGCTCTCTCATACAGGCCATAAACCCTCTCCTTCTGCGCGACCCTGCTACGGAACCACTTCCGACCGACAACCCATACATGGTCATGCCTCTCCTTTGATAACCCCCTTCCTCTGCGCCCCATTGTCTGAACTGGTCCCAGGCCATCACCTAGCCCTGCGGATGCAGTTTATTGCCCCTACTGTAAGGGAAACACCCCACATCAAAGGGATTACAGTAGAATCAAAGCCCCTACCCCCTGAGACCCGGCCGGTTGCACACACCCCCGGGAATTAGCGGAATTCCCTGCTGCGCGATAGCCATCTCCCACTGCGGGTAGGGTGGGAACCTCTACTGTAACCATGTGTGGGATCGGATCTGAGCCGGGGCTTCAGGGGATATTTCCCCGCACATCAAGGGAATCTCAAGAATGTACTATGTATAATAAAGCAATAAACCAGTGTATAAGAGACCAGGTCTCAGAGATGCAGTTAGAGCACCTCGTGACGATACCTTGCTGTCTGATCTGATGTGTTCTGCTCCGACGGAATAAAACTTTGTTTCCTGCCTTCCAGTCTCCGGCGCCTGCCTCTTTTATTGGTAAATTATCGAGTGGTATGAGAGGCGATTACCGCCGGGCAAATACTTGAAAGGTTATCGACTGAAACTGCCGCTACCATTTAACACTACGGTACCCAGACTCTTGAATTCCCTCTCTGCTGGGGCAGTAGGGAATTTGCCAGGATTTACAAGGGGGGTAGAGGCTTAGACCACCAAGCTCTACGGGGTGGGGTGTTGTGAGACGAAAATAGGGTCCCCTGGGGCGGGGTGGTGGTGGGGGCAACCGTCCTGTTCACAGAAACACCTGGGCTGGGATTTAACCAGGTCCCAAGCAGGACGTCAGTAAGGGGTTTACTGAATGGGAGAAGCGGTTGTGAGGAGATCACTACCAGGTGAAGCACCTCTGCCAACACATTAGCCTGCCTTCTGTGACAGTCCAGGCTAAGGTCCAGGATCCCGGTCACCCTTGTCACCACCAATGCAAAGGATGCTCCCTCCTCCGTAGCCACGGGAGGGGGAGAAAGCATGCCACTATCTGGAGAAGTGTCCAGTTCACTAGCCTCCACCAAGCTCTCAAACCTGTTCATTTGGGGATCTAAAGCCTGGTATTCTTCAGGGTCCAGCAGCCCCTCCCAATCCTCCCAAGCCCAAGCCCATAGGAATAGGGTTCAGGCTCCAGCCTGGAAGGCATGGCGTCGATCTGAGCCGTACAATGCCCCTCCAGCTGTGTGTCGGACTTGGGGATCACGGGGACAGCTGCAGCGCCGGGAGCATCAGCATCGAGACCGGAGCCCGGGAAGGTCGATTTGGAACTACCAGCGTCAGTCCAGAGCTGGCTCCGAACCAGTAGAGACCCCTACCGAACCTGTGGGGCTGAAGACATGCCGGCGGGAATGGGCCGCTCAAATATGAGGAACATGGCCTCATAAAACTTGTGAAGTTGAGCCGGAGTCACTCCAGCTCCAGGAAACTTGAGGAAGTGCGGAGTGGACCCAGGTTGTAGCTCAAGTGCAGTGCCAGGCCTCAAATGATGATGTTCCCTAGTCTCGTGAGCCAACGGATGAGGCGGAGTCGAGGACTTCTTCGCGACCGATCAAAGGACCTTCCCCAGGAGTGGGATCGAGAGCGTTGCAGCTTCGCAGAATCGGACGGCAAGGAGCTTGAGGGAGCACTCCCTCAAGGTCTAGGGGTTCATGGCGCAGCAATCGGCATAGGTCTTCTTGCCGTGGTTGCGTCCCAAGCACCAGAGGCATACAAGGTGCGGGTCAGTCATCGACATCTGTCAATTACAGGCGCTGCTGGGTTTGAAGCTTGTCTTACTAGTGGACATCCCTGCCACACCAGGAGAAAAACTCTCAAAAAAGATTTGACAAAACTTCAAAAAAGCACAGTCAAAAAATTACTGAAGGGGTAGCTCTTTCCGGATCTCCACTGATTGGCACGGAAAGAAAAGAACTGATGTCAGCACGCGGAGTTGGTGCCTAAATAGGCACTGAGCACATCACTTCCGGCCTGGATGTCGCCCGCAGAGCTGATCAGCGCTACATACCGGCACACCGGGGTACTGCTCACAAAACTATTCTGGATCCATTCCGATGCCTGGGGATAATTCTAACGTTAGCAATCTGCGGCTAGAAATCTCTATCAGATCACATTAGCCACAAGAGGTTAAATAACGTAAATAGGGCATTTCCCATTGATTCATTTAACTTGCATATATTTTTCAATTAAGATGTGTATCATTTTATATGCAGTTACCTGAAGGTGAAAGGCCAACAAAATAGTTACAAGATATTTCCTTCTTTTTAGACACGCTTTGGCCTCGCTCCTGCACTCACTGACCCACCCCCATTGCATTCAAGATAGCAATTGCCATACTTTTTTTAATGCACTTCGACGCTGCCTGGGATATGTGCAGATTTCAGGCCACAGCAATCCTGCTATCCTTTACACCCCTCAGAATGAAGCAGATTGTGCAAAGCAAATGCAATATGCACTTGCAGAATACAAGCCTGCATGTACGCATTGTTTTGTAATAAAGATGTGTCTCATTTAGTCAACGTATCCTTCATGTTAATCTCGTGTACACACTATAGTGCCTCTGGCAACTCCTCTCTCCATTTGAAACAGCTGCGAAGAACAGTAAAGTACATTTCATATATACTGATTAGGTATCTGCCTGAGTGGTACATTAAAAAGAAATGCATCATGTGTGGGATGCTTCGAAAGTCTGGGCAGATTGGTGAAATAATTCCTGATTCCAGAACACTGCTTGTGGTGGTGTTAACAAGAATTCCTGTATATAAAGCAAAAACAAAGAGGCAAACATTTTTCGCCCTTGCTTAATATCAGGCCTGGGCAGTAAATTCAGTTCTGTTTGCGGAATTTGGGTAATTTCACGTTACGGGAGAACACAGAATTGCCAAAAATTCTGCAATCCACGGCTTCGCAGAATTTTTTGCTTCTTCGCGCTTTTAAAATGCGTGTTCGCGAGATATTTCCCCCGAGCACGCAAATAGCGTTCGTGAACAGGAAAAAAGCATTGCGAACGGGCGGAACAAGCAATTTTGCGTGTTCGTGGAACTCTGCGTGCTCGCGGAGAATTTACCATTTCACGAAGCTTTGCGTTGCGCGACTATGCAAATTCCGCACACCCCTACTTAATCTACTTGAATATTTACGAATTTCTTTCCTGCTGTAGACCAAAGCCCCTCCCTACCCCTATCCGGCTAGCACAGTGATATGAACCACACAATATTAAGTCACATCCCAGTGCTAGACTGGGCACTGTGAACATCGCATGGATGACTACATCATTAGTCTTGGAGATCTCGGAAGGCAAGACTGAAAACTGGGAGCTGAATTCAAAGTTATACAAAACAGAGGGTCAAAATGAGAATGAATGTGTTTAAGAGCTAGAATAAGTTGATTAAACAATTGTGCGTCTGCAGAATATGGCAGCGATAGGACAAACAACTTCGGTTGCTTTATTATAGAACGTGATCTTGGCACTGAAGAGAAACATAATATTTTTTTTCTGGGCCTTGTAAAATACTCCGCATTCACAAAGACAGTGCAATGACTTTTGCAAACGCAAAGTCTTGCTCCACATTGTACACATATGTGAAACGTTAGTAAAGGAGCTATAGTGAAAGCTATCAAATGTTTGCACTGTAACTGTGAAAAAAAATGTAGTCAATTCCGATCACAAAACCTTTTTGTGAATTGCTACCGAAATGTGCAAAATAATGTTAAGTTAACGAAAAGTGTAAGCAATATGCAACTTCGCACCAGGCCAAAATAGTTTGAAAAAAAGACAAACAAATAAAGAAAGTCATTTTAGGAATCGCCGATGGATGCTGCATATTATTGACGTGCTTATTCTGTAGAATACGATTACTTGCAGTGGGCTTTGGTCCAGCACATTGCTTAACAATGGTTGGCTTTCTTGTCAATCTTTGCTTGCTTCTTGTTTGATGGCCTTATTTCCTGTTCTTGTGTTTGTACCTCCTCTACAGCATAAACATCTTTACCATCCTTGATTGACTGACTTGTATCCTTACACTGCGTACATTCTTGGAACTACTTTTATCTTTTGCTTCAGCACTTCATGAAAGTGTGTTTTCTTGCTCTGTTCCGCAGGTGCTGCCTCTCCTCTCACATCCTTGCCAATGCTTTACATGTTTCTTCTCACCCTCACAGCAGCTCCTGTTCTGTTCCCCCACCCTTACTTGAATGCGTCATCAACACAGGGAATGGCTGTTTTTTTTTTTTTTGCAGATGTTGATTAGCACTGGCAATAAAGCACTGCAAAGCCAAAACGTTGAGGAGAGAATGTGGCCTAACGGCTAGGGCGGTCTACCTCGGAGCTGGGGAACAGGGTTCTAGTCTCGGCAGGGACGCACAACATTCTGTGATTCTGGGCAAGCCACTTAATCTCCCCGTACCTAACAAAAAAATTAATGTGTCCGTCTGTAACGTAACTGGTGCTCATGTAAAGCGCTCTGATACCTCTGGGTCTAGTTCGCGCATATAAAACTCCACACAAAAAAAAGCATTGGCCATTTTATTTCAAAGGCTACACCTGTTAGCTTTGACAATGGTTGTTTAGTTTGCATAAATACAGAATATGGACATGCTGTAGAGTTTTGCATGTTCGTGTGACCAGTTTACCCATCTGCATTCCAAGGGGTGCTCAAATCCATTGAATCCTACAGTGACTGTTCGCAAAACGTCACAAACTGCCCACCTCTTTCTTATTAATGAGGTGGAACTTGTGACACAATGAAAGAAGCTGTGACTACTAGGAAGAAGTTGTGAATACTCGGATGGAGGCCTATGAGCGAAAGCAGACATCCCAGTCTTTGTAAGATTCCCACCTAATTAATATTAATGAGGGATGTGTTTTGGGATCCTTGTAAACAGCCCCTTTGCACTGCAAAGGATTTGAGCATCCCTCCCCCCCACTTTGCAAAGTCACAGAGTGGTCAAAGTGCAATGGAAAAAACTGCTGAAACCAGCCTCTTATGAACAGGGGGCATATATACAGCACTTCATACTGCAGTTTTTGTCTGATCTAAAAGCTGGAAACACTATTACCAAATTTAATAGTATTCAATTTACTGACTTAAAAGGGGTGGGAAGGCTGACTTGACCTTGCCGGGAAAAGAACTTTGATTTGTAGATCAGGTGTTACAGTGACAACCTTTCAACTCACTGAATCACCCCGCCAGCTTAAATGACATGAACCGATGTGGAGCATTAGAAAACCAATGTGAATTTAATGGTATTACTATAGGAAAGCTTCAGTACTTTAAAGAAAGTGATACATTCTAAGAGGATGATATGATCTCTCATTAGATAAGGCACCGCCCAGAAGAACCGCAACCTAGTGACTGAGGCGAACCCGTGGGCACGTGGCCGACATCAGAATCACAGCAGAAGGGTTGATCGCGTAACAAACCACGTGCTGCTCCAACTGTCGTTTTTTAACTACACATTACTAAAACGAACTCAGAAGTGACCTTGGGCGGATGAGGCCTTTACCAAAACTGAAGAAGACGATCCGACCGAGATACAAACTAAAAGCTACCACAGTCTGGCTTTTATCTGTACTGGAAATCCTGCTAGCTGCTATCTTTGCACATAGAACTTGCCCTCTTTTCTCCCTTGCTGGGGACGTGGAACCATAATACCCCAGCGTCGTCATTTAGAAAATTTTAACCAATCTCTCTTCAATTTTATTTTCAAAACCATGTTGTTGTTAATCATACTTCTTGTTTATTTATTTGTTTTTAATTAGTCATGCAAATAAAGTAAGTTATGTTATGTTAGTGACGCCCATGCCACAGCTCATACAAGTACGTGCAAAATTAAAAAAAAAATGTGTTCCAAACCTATGTTAATCTTTTATTAGAAAACACTCAGCCACTCAGCTGACTTAGAGCAGAGTCTCTCAATGCATATATCTTGTAAATAACATAACAAAACACTCGCCTGATAATTCAAATGACCTCACCATAAATAAATAAAAATATTTTTAAACTACAAAAATAATCTCAGTAAAATAAGTATTCAAACTATAGGATAGTGACAAATGTAAGGTGACAAATGTGTGTCTTTATCAAGAACACAAACTACTTGGATAAACGTAAGTAACTGCATGTGCAAAAATCATATTAAGTTCAGTATATGTTTCACTTACGCGTGCTGTGGTGGATAAAGATCCTGATGACAACTGTTCTGACATGGTGGTCTGTGGTAGTAGGGATGTTTTGGCTCAAACTACGTAATAATATTGACTTGAATGTCATTGTTAGGATATTGTAATATCTACTTTTCTTAGATGACCGCTACATGGTCTTGAAAATGGAGTATGCCTTCCTTATTTTAAGGTCTGACGCACTGCTGAGAGTCAGCGGGTACTGTGGGAGTCATCTTACAGCACAGACCAGACAAAGTCATAAGAAATGTTTGCGAATTTGCATTCTTAGGGATTTTTTGCGAATTACAAAATTGCAATTTGCTAAGCCCATTAGTGAATTAAGGAAACAGGTTTGTGATTCCTTAAACGTCACCAAATTTGCAAAGTTCTTGGAACAAAAAGTCGTAACTCTTCCTGCAGATTAATCGCCTTATGAATATCCTTCATATCCTTCGGGGAGGGGGGGGGGGGGGGGGGGTGGCGTGGTCACGCCGGTGACGAAGATGGCCACACGGCAGTGAAGTTTCAGCCTTGATGGCCCTTACTTTATGGTATACAGACCTAATATACAATCCTTCCTCATCTGACATGCGGAGCAACATCGCCCTGTGCCCGGCGGCATGGAATCTTGATATCTGGGCCATGCTGTGATAAATGAAAGGTGTGCACTTATGAGTGATCAGGCCGGTCTAGCCTATCCTCGGAGGCCCTGCGGCGACAGGGGCCGTGGCTGAGCCGGAGGATCTGGCTAGCGAGTCTTGCTGGGCGCCCCACTTGCCAACAACAGTGTTGGTTGCCCACTGCTTGCCGCGAGCTGCAGTCAGAGCCTACTGGGATTGAATGCTTCCAAGGACAGCGGAGCACGACGATTAGGGGGGGGGAGTGATCAGGTGGCCCAACGTTGCCAGGAGCTGGACCATGCCGCAACATTGCTTCGATGGCCAGGCTCTGTGGCACTGAGGTGCCTGCTTCCCTTGGCACTGTCTCTACCTATAGTAAGGGATGTGTGGAGAGGTGACTGCTGGCTGCATATGGTTTGTTGGCAGTGAGGAGATACTCCCAGCTTGGTGTGCTCAGCCTCTGCAATTGAGCTGCGGTGTGCTGTTGACTTGGCTATTCTTGCCTGTGTTGTGTGGGTCCCCTGTCCCCCCTCCCTTTCCTCTGGTGCCTGAGTTTCATTGAGGCACACATCACTGCCATGCCCTGGGGACATTTCTGGACTGTGACCCCCATGTCTGATCTGGCGCTCTGTGACCGCCACATGCCTCCTGCTGGGGGGCCTCACTGCCCTTCCTGAACTGAAGTGGCTGTGCCCCGTGCCGCGTGGGCATTGTACTTCATGATTGTGCGACAGGCGCTGAAGTTGGACCCCCGAGTTCTCGTAGACCCTGCGGCGACAGAGACCGCAGGTGAGAGGAGGATCGGGCTACTGTGCCTTACTGCACCCCCCACTTACCAACAGCAGCATCGGATGCCCTCTGCTTGCTGTGAGCTGCGTTCAGAGGCTACTGGGACTGAATGCTTCAAACGACCGATGAGCACGACGACTAGGGGGTGTGATTGGGCGGCCCAATGGTGGCATGAGCTGGGCCATACTGCGACATTGCTTGGATGTCTGGTCTCTGGGGCACAGAGATGCCCGCTTTCCTTGGCGCTGTCTATACCTACAGTAAGGAATGTGGGGAGAAGTGACTGAGGGCTGCACATTGTTTGTCTCTAGTGCAGATGCACCTGGCCCTCACGCACTTTTCTGAACTGGAGCAGCTGTGCACATGCCCCGTGTGGGGTGCGCATTTCACTTCCTGATTGTAGGACAGGCGCTTGAATTGGGCCTGAGCGGCTTGCCCCACCTCATTGGCCGCATTTGTCTATGCTTGTGCCGCAGCAGAGAATGTGGGCGGCAGATATGTAGAGCGTACACTGGGCTACTACCATATTGTTATTGACACGCAGGCGGTGGTTATACTGCCACATTTGGAGTGTCCCACTCCCATCTTGAGTGCTCTGTGCCATGTGGTCATATCCTTTAGGACGCAGTGTGACCACTGTGCACGGTGCCCCCGGCTCTCCCCAGTTGCCCGCCTACTTCCCACGCATCTTCATAAACTCATGGCCTTCTCCTCCCGGCATCGGCCATGGGGTGGGGAGATTCCAAAAAGTCCAAACTTCCTTTTGAATGAGCAAGACAATCTGGGAGACCTGATTCTATGTCTGACACCGTAGAACGGGAGACTGACCCTACCACCACGGATCAACTAACTGTAGTGAGCACCATTATGGCTGTGTTGTGAGCTGAATTCCGCTCCATAGATGCACAATTTGCACACTGACGAGTTGCCTAGATCGCATGGGGGAAGAGAACTGACTGTCAGATCATCTGTCTAAATTGGTGTGGAAGAACATATATCTTGCCTGAAGGACTGCGCAGCGCCCTTCAAGAAACGTCCAGACAAGATGGAACGGCTCCTGAAGGGGGTCGCTGTTAAGAATGAGTATCTCAAAGTGAGATCGGGTAGGAATATTATTCGCATCAAGGAGTCCACAAACATGGGGCACCTGGACCAGTTTATGGAGCAGCTCCTAGTAGAGATATCTGATCGTCAAAGCTTCACAGACACATTTGTGGTGGAAAGAGCCGATAGAACTCTGGGACCCAGGCCGCTGCCTGCAGCACCTCCCTGAACTATCATTGACTGTTTATTAAACTTTAGAAAGCAGAAAACAGTACCTGTCCAAAACGTATATACTCAGGCCTAACACATAGGTCTCTGGATAAACAAAAGACTAAACTGGAACAGAGCGGAAACAGATAGATAACATAACACACCACACCAAGAGATTAGATACAAAAATATATATCTCTTATTTATTTTATTTTTGATCGTACGGTTCTTTTAAAGATTTTCAGATTTTTTAACACGGATAGGTCAATAAGAAACATACGTTAACAAATCGATCAGAAAGAACACATATGTATGAAGATACATGCATTGTTCAATGTCCCACAAGTGAATATCAATCATGCTTACACACATTCATTCAAAACAACAATCGAAACAACAATTCAGGTCAAGGTGTCAAAAGAACTATCCAGTGGTGCTCAAATAGATGGTGTAACTACTGTATCATCAAGATGGACATAGGTGATACTATGGGAAACGGAAGGTCGATGATTCAAGCGCCAACGCGCGTTTCGGTATAGGACCCACAGGGGGGCCCCACCTTCATCAGGGCGTAGACCAAAAGGGTAGTTGGGGACATGAGCAGTGCCTAGAATCAATCAAATAAATAAACATAAACAACAAAAACAAATTTACATAGTCACACATATACCAATAACTTAGATACACTTTTATATCACAGCAGAATATATATATATATTTCTATCTGTCCAAGTCAGTTCCAGTAAATAAAGGATAAAGAAAGATAAAAATTAACAAGGTCCAAAACGGTACCAAGGTAGCTAGAACAAGGGCACACCCCTGAGAAAAGAGTTCCATTGTAGAATAAACAAGCATATTGCACACCAAAGATGAAGCAGGAAAGAGAAATATGTGTCTGATGTTAGATTCAGTCAACAACATAGGTATGTAAAAGAAGCATATACAACTCCACCACCAATATTACAAATCCCAGTGTTAGATTCAGTCAACAACATAGGTATGAAAAGGAAGCATGTACAAACGCCACCACCAATATTACAAATCCCAGTGCAGATCATGCATATGTGAAAGAAGTAAACATAATATATCTGTGGTTGTACGTACTTGGAGCTAAAATTAACCCACGGGCTCAACGTCAAAGTGGGAAGTTTCAATGTGATATTGAAATACAGGGTACTCGCTATGTCTCAGCGGTACAATCCCGGCATATTCGCAAAAAGATTCACCGCCCAATCAATTCAGGGGGCAGCTATTCAATATTTCTGAGGGGAAAACATATATATATAGTTTATAACGAAGGAAAAGGCAGGAAAGATCAACATAGGTTCACACTGGGTCATAGGACCACATGACATTTAGGATAGTTATGCAAGAAAGATTGTTGGGCAGTCAGCAACATACCTATCAATCACAGTTGTACAGAGCCTAAAAGAACGCCGGGGGTTCAGAAGTGCCTAATGATGTTCAGGATAACAGCTATCCAAGAAGAGGGTAGATACCCAGTCCACAGTCGCGTATACGCTGCAAAGGCGTTATAACGACAACCTGTAAGTAAGGAGCAAGCAAACACAGGCTATAATGATCCAAAAACGAAAGGAAACAGTTCCAAAAGGTTCAAGACGGTCCAGGAGCATCAGAGATACTCGTGATACTGGTGATACTAAGCAAGGTAATAACGGGAACCCTCTAGGTTCAAAAAAAGGGGGTGTGTAAGCCGCACTTAGACAGCATAATCCCAGATATGAATAATGGACAAACAAGTATCTAAACAATTACTTGGGATAAAAGGCGCTCGATCTCTCAGTGGGACAAGATAACTTTCGCGAGGGTTAAAAATACGGGCTGTATCGGTCCTATCAAGGGATACTTACTGGCTGGTTCTTTTACTCCAGTTTTCTCGGCTCGTCGCTCCCGCGGTAACAGAGGCTTGGGGAGAGTCTGCACTAGAAAAGTTTGCGCGTATCGTCCCTTTAAGTACGTCATAGGCCTCCCACGCACCAATCGAACGCTCAATAAACTAAGGAGGGGTGGACATAGAAAATGGACTGCCCTCTGAAGATCAACAGGATGACTAGAAAAAGGAGTCGGCCATGTTGGCACAAACGCGCACAACCAGAGAATTCAGAGAACATGCCTCAAAGGGTGATAATACCAAGGAAAAAGATAGATTAAATCTGTCCCACAAACAAATCAATACACAGGTAAGCCTAAGATCTTTATTGCCGAAAAACGAAGAACAAAAAATATGTTGTCAACGATGTCTAGTCTAGTCCCACATAACGATAGGGAGAAAACAGACACCCATAGGCTCGGAGAGTGAGAGTCTGTTTATTATTATGTACTGGAGGCCAGAGAGTTATATGATGGCATTTTCCCATTGAATCATCTCGTTTAGCCCCCGTTGTACTGAGTCTAAATAAAAAATCCAAAATGTCTCTCTCTTTTTCCTTATGGCATCAGGGTTCCTTCCTGGTGGAGTTTGTATTTTTTCCAGGATGGTCCACTTCAGTTCAGTTTCTTTGTGGTTCTTACTCAACCAATGGCTAACCAGAGGGGCAGAGTTTTTTTTTATCCGGATGTTCGATTTATGTTCACAAATCCGATTTCTTACCTCACGGCTGGTTTCCCCGATGTAGATTAAATCACAGGGACAGGCAATGATGTAGACAACATTGGAAGATCGACAGTTGGTCATGCCTTTAAGGGTGATGTTCCGATTGTTGGCAGTGATGGTGTTGCCAACGATGGCCTGAGGACATGCCTGGCAGGTACCGCAACGATGGTTGCCTTCAACGGGTTTAGATCCAGGGATGACCGTCTGGATCAAGGCCTTTTTCTCAGTGATTTTCCCTCTGATGAGGCAGTTTTTCAAATTCTTATTCCGTTTGAAAGCAAACAGGGGTTTAGGAATATTGATTCCGTCATCGCCGACATTCAAGAGGTACCATAGAGAATTAATGGTTTGTCTGACCCTGTGGTTAATGTTGCCAACATTAACCACAGGGTCACTAACATAACATAACTTACTTTATTTGCATGACTAATTAAAAACAAATAAATAAACAAGAAGTATGATTAACAACAACATGGTTTTGAAAATAAAATTGAAGAGAGATTGGTTAAAATTTTCTAAATGACGACGCTGGGGTATTATGGTTCCACGTCCCCAGCAAGGGAGAAAAGAGGGCAAGTTCTATGTGCAAAGATAGCAGCTAGCAGGATTTCCAGTACAGATAAAAGCCAGACTGTGGTAGCTTTTAGTTTGTATCTCGGTCGGATCGTCTTCTTCAGTTTTGGTAAAGGCCTCATCCGCCCAAGGTCACTTCTGAGTTCGTTTTAGTAATGTGTAGTTAAAAAACGACAGTTGGAGCAGCACGTGGTTTGTTACGCGATCAACCCTTCTGCTGTGATTCTGATGACGGCCACGTGCTCCCGGGTTCGCCTCAGTCACTAGGTTGCGGTTCTTCTGGGCGGTGCCTTATCTAATGAGAGATCATATCATCCTCTTAGAATGTATCACTTTCTTTAAAGTACTGAAGCTTTCCTATAGTAATACCATTAAATTCACATTGGTTTTCTAATGCTCCACATCGGTTCATGTCATTTAAGCTGGCGGGGTGATTCAGTGAGTTGAAAGGTTGTCACTGTAACACCTGATCTACAAATCAAAGTTCTTTTCCCGGCAAGGTCAAGTCAGCCTTCCCACCCCTTTTAAGTCAGTAAATTGAATACTATTAAATTTGGTAATAGTGTTTCCAGCTTTTAGATCAGACAAAAACTGCAGTATGAAGTGCTGTATATATGCCCCCTGTTCATAAGAGGCTGGTTTCAGCAGTTTTTTCCATTGCACTTTGACCACTCTGTGACTTTGCAAAGTGGGGGGGAGGGATGCTCAAATCCTTTGCAGTGCAAAGGGGCTGTTTACAAGGATCCCAAAACACATCCCTCATTAATATTAATTAGGTGGAAATCTTACAAAGACTGGGATGTCTGCTTTCGCTCATAGGCCTCCATCCGAGTATTCACAACTTCTTCCTAGTAGTCACAGCTTCTTTCATTGTGTCACAAGTTCCACCTCATTAATAAGAAAGAGGTGGGCAGTTTGTGACGTTTTGCGAACAGTCACTGTAGGATTCGATTGGTGCGTGGGAGGCCTATGACGTACTTAAAGGGACGATACGCGCAAACTTTTCTAGTGCAGACTCTCCCCAAGCCTCTGTTACCGCGGGAGCGACGAGCCGAGAAAACTGGAGTAAAAGAACCAGCCAGTAAGTATCCCTTGATAGGACCGATACAGCCCGTATTTTTAACCCTCGCGAAAGTTATCTTGTCCCACTGAGAGATCGAGCGCCTTTTATCCCAAGTAATTGTTTAGATACTTGTTTGTCCATTATTCATATCTGGGATTATGCTGTCTAAGTGCGGCTTACACACCCCCTTTTTTTGAACCTAGAGGGTTCCCGTTATTACCTTGCTTAGTATCACCAGTATCACGAGTATCTCTGATGCTCCCGGACCGTCTTGAACCTTTTGGAACTGTTTCCTTTCGTTTTTGGATCATTATAGCCTGTGTTTGCTTGCTCCTTACTTACAGGTTGTCGTTATAACGCCTTTGCAGCGTATACGCGACTGTGGACTGGGTATCTACCCTCTTCTTGGATAGCTGTTATCCTGAACATCATTAGGCACTTCTGAACCCCCGGCGTTCTTTTAGGCTCTGTACAACTGTGATTGATAGGTATGTTGCTGACTGCCCAACAATCTTTCTTGCATAACTATCCTAAATGTCATGTGGTCCTATGACCCAGTGTGAACCTATGTTGATCTTTCCTGCCTTTTCCTTCGTTATAAACTATATATATATGTTTTCCCCTCAGAAATATTGAATAGCTGCCCCCTGAATTGATTGGGCGGTGAATCTTTTTGCGAATATGCCGGGATTGTACCGCTGAGACATAGCGAGTACCCTGTATTTCAATATCACATTGAAACTTCCCACTTTGACGTTGAGCCCGTGGGTTAATTTTAGCTCCAAGTACGTACAACCACAGATATATTATGTTTACTTCTTTCACATATGCATGATCTGCACTGGGATTTGTAATATTGGTGGTGGCGTTTGTACATGCTTCCTTTTCATACCTATGTTGTTGACTGAATCTAACACTGGGATTTGTAATATTGGTGGTGGCGTTGTATATGCTTCTTTTACATACCTATGTTGTTGACTGAATCTAACATCAGACACATATTTCTCTTTCCTGCTTCATCTTTGGTGTGCAATATGCTTGTTTATTCTACAATGGAACTCTTTTCTCAGGGGTGTGCCCTTGTTCTAGCTACCTTGGTACCGTTTTGGACCTTGTTAATTTTTATCTTTCTTTGTCCTTTATTTACTGGAACTGACTCGGACAGATAGAAATATATATATATTCTGCTGTGATATAAAAGTGTATCTAAATTATTGGTATATGTGTGACTATGTAAATTTGGTTTTGTTGTTTATGTTTATTTATTTGATTGATTCTAGGCACTGCTCATGTCCCCAACTACCCTTTTGGTCTACGCCCTGATGAAGGTGGGGCCCCCCCCTGTGGGTCCTATACCGAAACGCGCGTTGGCGCTTGAATCATCGACCTTCCATTTCCCATAGTGTCACCTATGTCCATCTTGATGATACAGTAGTTACACCATCTATTTGAGCACCACTGGATAGTTCTTTTGACACCTTGACCTGAATTGTTGTTTCGATTGTTGTTTTGAATGAATGTGTGTAAGCATGATTGATATTTACTTGTGGGACATTGAACAATGCATGTATCTTCATACATATGTGTTCTTTCTGATCGATTTGTGAACGTATATGTTTCTTATTGACCTATCAGTGTTAAAAAATCTGAAAATATTGAAAAGATCCGTACGATCAAAAATAAAATAAATAAGAGATATATATTTTTGTATCTAATCTCTTGGTGTGGTGTGTTAGGTTATCTATCTGTTTCCGCTCTGTTCCAGTTTAGTCTTTTGTTTATCCAGAGACCTATGTGTTAGGCCTGAGTATATACGTTTTGGACAGGTACTGTTTTCTGCTTCCTGAAGTGTTTTCTACCCCGCTTGTATCTGCCCTCTATTGATATTTAGGGGTACCCCTCTCGTAATTGGTTATTAAACTTTAGAGACAGGGATATGGTAATCTGACTGGTTCGTGTACAGGGCCCTCTGCAATATCAAGGGACTACTGGCTCTTTCTATCCTGACTTAATATTGGTGGTACAAGAGGCACATCGTAGGTCTCAGGAAGTCAAAGCTATTCTCTGCAAGAAAGGCCTCAGGTATGGCATGCTGTACACCGCCAGGATGCGATGTAGTTCTGGAAGAAGCTTTGTCCCAGCAGTGCTCCATCGCCTCAATCCACTCCAGACCGCACACCCATAGACTTGCAAGCTTCACAGAGTTTGGATCACTTTCCTCCTGGCTGATTTGTCCACCTCCGGCCTGTCCATGATGCTATGCGCCGACTGAACACCTCTGGAAACACTATATATTCACCCTAACCGTGTTGTTCCAGATAACACAATCGCTTAATTGCCTGTAACCCTATTATGCCATACATCAGGTATTTCAAACATATGGGCTCCATTTGCCGCAGCACTGCCCACCCCATGGTGTATACCACAATATGTCTTCTGGGATTTATTTTTGGTTTGGTTAATTGAGGATTCAATGAGCAGTTTGGTGCTTGGTGTGGGTCGGGGCGGAGGGGATTTGTTTCAATGGGGACTGTTACTGTTCTTTTATTCATTCACTAACAATTGTCTGGAAGGAATCACTGTTGCAGCCAAACTTAAAATGCAGACCACACAATTCCCACCATGACTAAGACATTGAGTGGGCAGGCGTAACTGGCTGAGAGGACGTTTTGAACATGGAACGTCTGGGATTTAAACAATCCCAGCAAGGGCAAGCAACTGTTAGCTTACCTCAATAGACACGGGCAAAGGTTGCTTTCTTGCAGGAGACGCATTTCCCTCCACAGGATTCCCTTGCCTTTGCAAAATACATGGGGATCCCATAGGTATTTCACTAGCTACAGTACATATTTGAGGGGGGGGGTGCACAATCATCCACAATAGCATCCCCTTTAGTCTTACGGCCAGATTCCTAGTCAAAGAGGGCCACTATGTGGTCCTAGCTAGCCTGGTAGAAGCCCACTACATTCTGCTCGTAAATGTATATGCCCCTAATGTGGATGTCCCAGCTTTTTTTCGTGTATTTCTTCCATTGTGGGACGATTTGATGCCACTACAATTATACTTGGGTACAAAACACGTAGCTGGACTCCACATGAGCTCACAGTGTCAGCAAGCCACAGGCCACACGAGTATTCAAAAATATTACTGACACCTACTCCCTGTAAGACACATGGTCTCACACAAACTTTACCACACCTGCATGTACATTCTACTCTGCACCTCAAGCTGTGTGGACGCGCATTGATTACTGGTTTTGGTCGACAAATGCTCTTGTCTGGTTGGGAGGCACACAGCACTTGCTGCGTACGCTATCGGATCACTCCCTTGTGAGGATGGTTCTGCGTATCCCATTTCATGGGGGACTGCAGAGGAGATGGCGTTTCCCTAGCACTGCCCTTTTGGATGCAGTGTTCTGCACCAAGCTCCATGACTCCATGCTGGAATATTTCAAACAAAATACCAGATCTGTGGCTAGCCAGGCCATCCTGTAAGATGCTTTTAAGGCATACACTCGGGGAATATGCATCTTGAAACATGTAGGGGTCCTCTGAGATATTCAACATAGCATTACACAGATTGATGCTGAACTGAGTGACATTAACAATGCTGATGCACAACGGGGGGGAAGAGGGGCCCAGCTGCACTGCCACTCAGCTCAGATGGACGAATTTCGCTCCTTAGAAAGCGAGAGACCGCCTTTTTGGGCAAACATGTAGAGGAACACCGGTACGGGGAAGGTGAAAGCCCAGAGCGCACATTGGCCCGCCTCCTCTGCCTGCATCGTAGCCCCTACTTTATAACTGAACTTCTCCTTAAGGAAGAGGAGCAGGTCACGGATGACACTGGCATCACCGAGCACTCCTTCACTACTATGAGGAATTATACTCCACAAAACTTGAAGAGAGGGCGGATGCCCAGGCAGCATATCTGGTGGAGGTTGCGATGGTGTAGATCACGGATGTGCAGTGTCAATCTCTGAGCGAGCCTATCTCTGCGGAAGAAATTATGCAGGCCATTGATGCTTTAAATGGCTCTAAGGAACTGGGCCTCCATGGCCTGATGGGTGTTTCTAAAGCACATATAAACATATCCTCCCACCCCACCTTTTATATGTGTATGTTGAAGCCCTAGAGGAGACCTCTTTACTGCCCTCGCACAGAGAATCAGTCATCACACTGTTTTTGAAACCCAGTAAAGATTCCCCCAGCTTTGCACCTCATACAGAGCCTTCTCCGTATTAAACTTTGATAATAAAATCCTAGTCAAAGTGATTGCCACCCGATTGTCGCTGTTGATGGATCAGATCATCTAGCGGGTCCAGACGTGGTTCGTCCCCATAGATCCATGTCTCTCAACCCCCGCACAGTGTTTGCAGTGCTTCATAGGGTTTCCCCAGAGATACTGGCAGCCATCACTCTGCTTGACGCAGAGAAGGCCTTTGATTCTCTTGGATGGCCATTTCTCCAAGCAAAGTGGCAGAAACTCGGTCTCCCTAAGGGTTTCATTGCCCTGCTTATGTTTCTCTACCGCCAGTCAGTGACACGACTCCAAGTGAATGGCTTTCTCACTGACCCATTTGCGATTGCCAGGGGTGTGCGACAGGGTTGTCCCCAGTTACCACTACTTTTATTATTACCATGGACCCACTAGTACACCAGCTCCAGGGAAAACATATGCATCGTGGTCTACACTTTCGCCCGGGCCCCTGCTCATCTCTATGTACGCGGACTATATTTTATTGTTTATACGTCAGCCCGCCCAAAACCTTGCTCCCGTTCGGGAGATCATTCGATTCGGGGTGTTTTCAGGATTCAATATCAACTGGGCAAAATCTGAGCTATTCCCCTTACTGATGCTACCACACTGCTGCCATGCAAATATCCACTTAAGTTGTGCGTCATACTCTATAGTGGTAGGGAGCAAGTGATCCATCCAAATTACAACCCCATCATTGACAGGCTTACAGTCAAGATAGAGTGGTGGTTACGTCTACCCTTTATATAGCGGGTCAGATAGCCATTCTTAAAATGATTCCCTGCCCCACTTTCTTTATCTCTTTTTTAACATTCTTATCCCTCTGACAAATGCCTTCTTCCTTACCATCTGGGGTCTGTTGCTGTGTCTCATTTGGGCCTGCCGTAGGCCACAGATTCAGTGGGATACACTTGTGCTTCCCTATGACTTTCAACTATATTATTTAGCAGAGCAATGCCAGTTTTCATCGCATTGGTTCCATGATGATGCCAGATTGCACTATGCTATACCAGAGCGCAAGCGGAAGACGTCCCATTATGGTCCACCCTCCTGCAGGGAATCAAACTAGACCCCACTGATATACAAAACCTTTCCACCACAAGCTGGACAGAGAAGAAATTCAGCTATCCTCAGGGGAGGGGGCCTCTGTACTCACGTCTGGTTTCACTAGCAGACAATTTGTGGATCCCTCCGACTCGAGAACAGGTGGTACAACATACACTTAATAAATTTGACTTGCACACGGTGGGAGATACATTCCCCAACTGTCATGTCCTTTCACATACTGACAACATCAGTTTTACACATACTACACATATGGACCACTTTATCTTGCACCGACTCCATGCAGCTTTACAACTCCGGGAGGCGTGAAGAGGACCCAGAATAAGGTTCCATGGCTGATGCATGGGAGTGGGGCCTAGATTTGTGTCATTGTTCCCTCACCTGGTCTGGCGACTTGGACGGGCGCTGCAAAATCGAAGAGCACTTCAACTTCTTAGATTTTTGAGGAACTTACCTGATGATAACATCGAACACGATGACTAGCGCAAAGAATGTCTCCACGACCAGGACCAGGACGTTCCACATGACCCAGATCTGGAGTGTTGCGGAGTCGACTGTCGTCGGGTACTAGGAACTCCTGGAACCGCTACTGCAGCGCCTTGGGGTATATGGCACGTCACATTCTTAAAATTTGCGGCCTCGCTCCAGGCACCAAAGGCAAACCAGTTGGGGGTCTGTAACACAAATCTATCCGTGAAAGGAACTTCAGTTTTGTAAACCCCATAGGTTTTTTAGGGGACATCCCTAAGCAAACTGGGGCGGCTGGTGTTAATGGGCGTAGAGGGCGTTGCCCTACCACCCTGAAAGAGAAGCAAGATGAGCAAAAACGCCCAGCAGCTTGAAACAAATGATCGGCAATAAACATGTTGAATTGTTGACATGTCCTGCTGCGCATGTGCCAGGCAAGGGCGAGGTATTGCTCGACCTGCAGGCACAAGCTGCAGCAGTGACATAATTTTAGAGCGAGCGGTGAAATACAATTGCCATCTACAAGGATGCCTTCGGGGCGCACATGCAATGGCCCAGGAAGGAGTGAACAAAACTGTATTCATTTCAATGAGAGGGGGTGGGCCAGACTGCGGCCGAAGGAAACAAAGAGGAAGTGGATAGGTCTTCCCGAGAGGGGGCGAGGTGTAGGAGGGGTGCCTCTCCTGAATAACTTGCAGTATCACGTGTTTAAAACTACATGGTTTCGCTTTTGAAAACGTTAAGAAGCAGCCTGGACCTGTTACTTCGGAGGGGGCCCCGGCCTCATCTCGTTTGCGTTTCGTGTACAACAGAGGCCCGAAAGAAGGAACCGATTTGACTGTGAACACCAGTATAACAAATGTTGGAGGGAGCATGGAGAGACTAACTGACCTCGTGGCCTGACCTCCAAGCCTGATGCGAGGCATCGCAGTCGCAAGCACTGGTGGAATTAAAAATTGCTCTCTCTCTCTCTCTCTGACTCTTAGGAGCCTGTCCTCGTGACCACAGCGGTGTCTGGTCAGTACTACAAAAAGTCAAAATTAAATATACACGTTACTGTTATTTAGATCACTGTTTAGGTGTGTTCTGTTTGTCAGGGCCCGGCGACCCGGCACCAGCAGCGTGCTGGTACTGTATTGGCATGTGACGTGACTGTATTTTAAAATACTGTATTTCGGTAATTCGAATTATTCTGATTCTATTGCGCGTTCGGCACTGCCCAAGTTTCAAAAGTTAACGACTGTACCAGCGCAACAGTAACCCAGGCCTCACCTCAGACTGCTACCATTTGCCGCTAGGCTGCATTTATTGATAACAGTAATCACATTGCACGTTTTCACCACTTCTGTCAAATAGCTGAACATTTTATTATTATTAAATATTGCTTTTCACCTCCTCAGGTCCATCCCATTTTGCCTGCGCGAGGTGAGGCTTTTCGAAACTCAGCCTTTCTATTCTCTTTTTTCTCTCACTCTCTCTTTTTCGCTACGTATTTTGTTTCTTCTTCTTCCTTCTTTTCCTCTCTCTTCAGTCTGTCTGTCTTCCCTCCCTCTAACCCACTCCGAGCTCTCCACACTTTCTGCCTCTCTTTGCTCCTGTGTTTGTCTAGTCTTGCTATTTGCCTGTTGATCTCGTAAAAAGACGCCATCCAACACAGAAGTAATTTCGGATTTCAAACCTTTACAAATATTCCCTTTTTGTGTGTGTTCTCAAGAGGGACGTTCCCTCACTCGTGACTTTTATTACAAGGGATATTTGTAAAGGTTTGAGTTCGGTGGTCACATACATGGGCTTTGCTTTGCAGACATAATGTGATGTGTCGCAGAAACACAGTTTGTATTTGAAGGGCCATTTATCTCTCTGAGATGGGGTGGATAGCACGTGGCTTTACAAATGTTCATTGTTGCCAGCTTTCTGTGCACTGACTTTCGTAGATTTGTTATCATTAAGGTCAGTGTTGGCCCTCCCACCCCTGGTTCGGTCTCAGTCAATGGAAAATTGTCCAGGGCGTGTTTTGTAAAGCAAGGGTGAAATCCTGCTTCATCATGAAAGGACTCGGCAAAAGATGGGGTGATGTGGCACAGGAGAGGGTGGAGGACAGGGTGTGTTCACTGAGGAGGAACACAACCCATGCACATTCTATTGGACTGCAGCATTTGTATAGCGCTTACTATGCACGTGTGAGTGCTGCAATGCTTTCCTATAGTGCTTACTATGCACGTGTGAGGTGCTGAGAAGCTTTCGTTTTTCAATCATGCACTCCGTGAGTCCAATGGGCCTCCATTCTTCGATTTTCTCCTAAACTGCACTATGATTTCTTTGTTGATGTTCGTGCACTGAGCCCCTGCTGCTCGCACATGTATTAAACCAGTAAATGCAAATTTCCCAGTGGACTCAGGCTGTGACTGACTGTCATGCCTGCACATCAAGGACTTCCTCCTCCAGCAGTTTACAGCCTGCCCTGTGACATGTGTGCTGTGTGTGTTTATGGCCTGACAAATGGCTTGCCGCCTATTTGTCAATGGGATGACACCATTGCCAAGGCTGTACTCTGCTCTTGCGTAAACTTTTAGGTAGAAAATCCCAAGAGACCCCTCTTCCCTTTGATGCACTGTGCTCTTGTGAACAGGTCAGTTCTCTGGTTATACTGAATAAGCAGCTATCACCGACATTAGCATATGAAGTATTTTTATTGATGACATAACTACAGTATCACAATTGCTTTGTTCACCTTCTTGTGCTCTCAAATTTGCTTAAAAATGCACCATTTGCCCATTTGTTTTTCCAAATATTCCTAGGGGGATAACTCCACCCCCCCAAAACTCTTTATGACGGTCAGGCTCACTCGCTACCCTTGCTCGCCACAGGGAACTCATCACAAATGTTTACGCCCTGCCACTTTCCAATGTCACTAGCCGCCCCTGGAGACAAGTGCAAAACAATTCGACAAAACAGAGAAAAAAAAAGCCCAAAAGACACACTGAATTAGCTCTCCAGATCTGTGCTGATGGCACAGAAAGAAAAGAACTGATGTCAGCACACTGTGGGATGCCTTTATAGGCCCCGCGCAAGTCATTTTCAGCATTGAGCCGACTGATGCCACATTCCAGCTCGCTTAGGTACTGATCAAAAATTTCCAAATCCAGTCAGCTGACTGGGGAATATTCTAAGGTGAGGAATCTGTGGCTAGAGGTCTCTATCAGATAGGTTCCACAATTTGCAGTGCGTCAGATTTGCAGACTGTTGATCATGATTCATGGTTCTTTTCACCAAATTAAAGCAAAAATAATCAACCTGACCTATTCAAAACATCAACTCGCAACACAGCTTTGCGAGTCACGTATCACAAGGGTCTGGCAGAATAAAATATTTTATTTTGGATTTATCAGTTGTATTTTTTTCTTCTTTAGTGTTTGGCTTGAATTGCTTTTCTTAAAAATATACATAAAGACTTTCTGCTCTAGGAAGTAAGTTTTCCAAACAAAATGGATACAGAGATTCGGGGAAAAACCAGCGAATACATAAATTTAAACCATCAGCCATAGCAGTTAAACGTTAGAAGGGACCTCTGGAATGCTGCACCCTTCAATTGTGTACAATCACGGTTGCATGGGAATGAAGTGAAATGTCTACAGACACTGACCACCCACACTACAAGAAGCCCTATGATTAAAGGAAGTTCTTTGCTCGAGTATCTTGCCAGCCAGCACAGTCTGCCCCATGCTGTAATTTAGATTTGCAGCCTCTTCATAATCTGTTACATATGTTGTGGCAAGTCTTCCTACACTGTTCAAGAGGCAAACCGCTGAAAAGGAGCAGCAAGCCATGCTTTGCGTGTAAAACGGCATTCTTCTAATACCTCACTTTCAATTACACAGAAGAGTTAGATGTCCAGTGAGGCTAGCCACTGCAATGAAAACAGGAATCCCACTTGATGATGAACTACAGATTAGTTTAGCCTCCTTGCCCGGTCCCTTCCTGGTCTAATGAGGAAAGTCATTAAAGTGGGGTCTTAAAAAGGCTGTAGCCTAGTAAGCTGTAGCCTAAACATGCACCAGGAGCGCAGTAAAAGATTGCAAATGGATCTGTCACTTTGTTAAGAGATTACACAAATTGAACATTATTGATAAACCCATTGATTTACTATTTGTTTATTTTAGTTCTCTCCATAACTACTAAAACATTCTTGGAAACCCTGCAAAAAAATCGAATGTGCTCTTTGAACACAACGGGGATGTAAAAGATTGTTTACTGGGCGTACTAGTCCATATACACACACGCCATTTTGTCTGGGGTAATAAACGCCTTTCGTAAACCTCTTCCATGAAATGTGCTTAGGAAACGAATGGTACAGTGGGATGATATACAGACGGCTCCCAATCAAAGTGACCTATATCAAAGGAAGTCCTCGGTCTGTGCGCACCCGACGCTGCCTTAGAGGCCAACTCATAAAGTAAGCACATGGTTTTAAAATAGATTTATATAGGCCTGGACATTGTTCAATTTCAGGTACATAATGAAGCAACTATGGCCACAATGATCTCTTATTCCTTCTGTAATAAAATGCATGGTCAAAGGATGCCACTTGCTCCAATTCAGTATCAGTCAGGACTTAAGCATGCACTGGTGAGTATATCTCCCTTGCCATAGTAAGCGTTGTCATTTAAAAAAAATATAATTCAAGGCTTAAATTGAGTGGCTCCCTATTAATGTGAGCACGGGTGCAAGAATATGTCAAAGACCAGCACATTGACTTTGCCATCTCGGCCATTTTTCATTTGTGCCAATAAGTTCCTCTGTATTTTTGCTTCGCCTCAGCCCTTTTGGGGAGTTAACCCCCACAGTCCTCTGAAACTGCAAATCTGGTGCCTCTCAGGGCTACCACTGAGCTGCCCTAAGAATGGGGTGAACCTCTATTGGTCTCCCCTCTGTAGTTTCAATAAAGTAGGCCCCACTGATGCTCTCTGTACAAGCCTCCGGTTGAGGACGCTTATTAATATTTTTGGGGTGCATAGCTGCTCCCATTGTAGGTTTCTCTATTTCCTAAAAAGCACATTCAAAATCGAGACCACCATAATGATCTATTTATGCTAGGTAGCTAGGCCTAGTATGTCCCATGTATAAACACAAAATCGAACAACCAAAAGAGGCGCATAATTGAATAAAGTGTATTCCATCTCTTCTTTAATTTACAATATTCAATTACAAAACAACCTGTGTTTTGTTATGAAAGATCACCTCTTCCAGAAGAAATCTCACACCGCAAAACACGTTTCCCAGGAGTTTTCTTGAGATTGAGAAGAATAAATTAAAAAAGACTTGAACTACACTTTCTTCATTTATGGCACTCGTTTGGTTGTTTGTAAGGTAGATGATGAGTGCTGCCTACAGAGGACCATCCCACCCATCTCTCCTACACTGTTCCCCATTACTAGACAGTCTGTCGGAAGGCAATCCACATCGTTTCCACCACAACATCCCTCTCGAAGGTGCCCCTTGGGCCCTCAATCAGAGGCCTCTGCTTTGCTTTCTGGGAGAGGGTTTTCCCAGACCCTCTTTGAGGAGAGAATTCTGTCCTAGCTTGATTGTCTGGACATCCAAACTGAAATAATGCACTGGACATTGAATAGTAATGGGCTTCTTCCAAGCTGCTAAGATTTGGAAATATGGAGTAGTCCTGCACCTCACTGAACATCCTTTGAACTTGAATCTATGAGGACCCTCTTGCTGAAGGTTCTTTCAAGTGTGTGGAGCCAGTGTGCTACTCATTTCCTCCTGGTCAGAAGTAAGCCCAAAGGCCATGGGAAGTTCTACTATCCTGTCCTGAAGGGCCCCTTGCCCTGTATGGAAGTTTCAAGCCCGCCAAGGGGACCTGAGAGTATACCTTATGCCTTGAAGCTCGTGCTGCCCTCACCACGAGAGCAAAAGCAGTCTGCTGAAAAATCGACATTGGTGACTGTTGATGTTCATGAACAACTGCTGTGCCCCAGAAAGACCTCATAACAGACAGAGTTGTGCTGTTGAGAGATCCTCTACTATAGCATGCAGCTGAGGCGAACGGTGACTGTGTGGCAAACATACCACTCAATGCAAAAACTTTTACTATCCTCAATGTTGCACTCTGAGCTACCTAGCATGGCGTTAAAGCACCCAGTTGCCTAGACAGCTAGCCGGACCCAGAGGCCCTTGTGGTGTGCAGTGAGTACTGTGCACTTGAGGACTTGTTACTGATACTTTTCTTGAATTGTCATAGTACTATATTGATTTATAAATTCATTAATCTAATGGGAATGCAAACCATAAACCATGCCCAGTGTTACACTTCAACCCATTATGTAACAGAAGATTGAGCCCTCCATTTTGTTACACTATCCATTCAGTATTTAACGAACACTGGCCATTTGCAAACTCTCCATTATCAGAGTGCAGAATTTATATTGCAATGCATTAGTTCTATACCTTCTAATTCTAGGCGTATTCTGAGCTTCATGGACATTAGAACGTTGTGAACCTAAAAGATTCACACACATTATATTGAATGTTTAGCCAATGTTTAGTTTCACTGCTGTATACTTTTATTATCTGGTTTAGCCGATCATGAGTACCTACATATGATTATCATTCTTGTGATTTCCAGTTACACTGAGTGACTACTGAGTAACAATTGCGTACTGTGTTTTGTGAACTCTATATTTCCGGATTACTCTTTATACTGTAGTCTTGAGTGATCTGCAGATCTGGTATTTTGAGCAATGGTTACAGTGTGCGCTGTTTAGGAGAGAACAGTCCCTGAGAACTTTACTTGACACTGGTGGCCACCGTTGCAATGTTAGTCTGGGCCTCACAGAATACGTCATTATGGTCCATTAAAGTTCAGTTTCCAATATCTGAATTGAATCCAATCATGGTAATCAAATAGTTTCAACTGCGATGCATGAGGGTGCCACAGCTCTGAAAGAACTGTGTAAAGTAAACTTAAAACAACTAGCAACATAGGTACACTGGTGGATTCCTGGTCCACTTACCAAGCCCTTCACAGTATGAAGGACCCTTCTGAGACAGAGACAGCCCCTAATACAACCAATGCTTTTATTCTCCTGGCACTATCCAGTCCTGTAACTTCATGAGCACCAAGGGAATCCCGATTCAGATTAATCCACTACAGTTAGGTCCAGAAAGCTATGTTAGCAGAGACAGAGAGCGAGTTCCGCTGTGCGCAAACTAAGGGAAAGAATGAGACAGAACGAGTGGGGAGGAGAGGGAGAAGACAGAAAAATATGAGGGAAGGGCTCAAACTCTAGGTACAGCTCTTGAAGAGGCCCTGAAAATCTCCAGTCTCCTAAAGCTCCTGAGGCTGTATTACCCCCCTAGAAATCCCTACCCTTGATATCCCTGTATCCCAAAGAACTTATTTTTTTTATTGTTTTTGTTGCATATTTATATAGCGCGAACTCGACCCAAAGGTATTGGAGCGCTTTACATGAGCATCGTATTTACATTACATATTCAGACCCAGGGAGATTAAGTGATTTGCCTAGAATCACAGGATGTGGACGCGACGCCTAGGCTCGAACCCTGGTTTCCAGCACCAAAGTCGGCAGTCTAGCCCACGGACCACATCCCCTCCCACTTAGTTGAGATGTACTCTGTGGAAATGCATGTTTCTGCATGGTTGCTTCCTTTAAGCTTACCTGTGAATTCTATAAGCATAGGCAGAAGAAAGTTGAAGTGTGTTCGCCTCTCAGATAATTGGAAGATGTGAAGGTGTTGAAAATACCTGACTGTGAAAATGAAAGATGCATTGACTGGGATGTATGGGACGAAGCCCACTTTAGTGGTTGCAGGCTCGTTAAAACAGAAAGGACAAGCTAATAAATAGGCAGTCAGTCTCAAAGTCTCAGACTCAAAGTCTCAGTCTCTCTCTCTCTCTCTCTCTCTCTCTCTCTCTCTCATATAACAGATGCAAAAAAAAACTCTCCGATGGTCCTTCTGAGCTCCAGGCCTCCTAAAAGGGGCAAAGCTTAAGAGTATAGGGTATTTTGTGATGGACAAGACACTGAAAAAGGAAAGGGTACCACGGCTAGGTCCTCAGAAGGCTGTTGTCATTGTGGTTGTTTAGCCCACAGGAAGCAGACTGTCCTCAATTAAACTCCTTAATAATCCTGAAAGCTAGTGCTCTACTCTGTGTAGAACCACCAGGACTTGCATAGCTGGGAAGTGGCACTTGAACTCATATGTGAGGCAATGCATAACAATGTCATTGGATTTTGCTGCAACTGCCATCCACTGCAAGTCTAACATCAAATTTCACCTTAGTAGGCAGAGGACACCAAGTTAATTGGGTGTAGAAAAATCATGGATGACAGAAGTATCTAGGCAATTGTTCCATAGCTTGTGACAATTCACAGAAATCTCCTCTGGCAGAAGAACCTTCTTGGGTGATGTGTTGAAAGCCTCCTGAATGAAAGTGACAGGTTCTCCAGTTTTACTAACAGGCTTAAAAGAATCCATGACGGGGGGAGGAGCCTAGCGCTTGACCAAGATGGCCGCGTGAGCCTTGAGCTCCCGCGCCCTCCTGCAATCATCCTGTCCTACATCCTGATTTTCATGCACGGAATCCTGCAGATGAGTCATAGCTGGGGCGATTGACGTTGTCCGGGCTAAGATCGCCCACCGGGAACCGAAGTTGTGCATGGCGGACGATTGCGGCCTACCACCGAAGGATGCCAGGGGCTCGCGTTGGCAGGACGCCCGGCCACTAATTGAACAACAGCGGCCTCGGGAGGTGTGCACTGGTGGATGGGTGCCGCTGTACTTTCACTTTCGCTTTCTCACCCTTTGCTTGCTCTGGTTCGGGAGTGCTGCACGCCGCTCCCCTGTTATCTGGAAGACCTCCGCTCGACCCTGGCTGGCTGTTGAAGTCCTGGTTGACCCTGTTTCCTCTGGCTGAGTGAGGGACGTCTTTTTGCAACTGACCGCCCTGCTGTTCGAGATGTCGACCAAATCGGAGGTAGACAAGTCGAAGTCTAAGACTACCAGGCGGGGAGGCTATACCCAATCCAACAATATGGATCGCTATGCCCAGCAGAAGGGGTCGCCTGGTGGATCGGGACAGTCGCTGGAAGCACAGAAGGCCGATCCATCCCCGGCCTCGGAGCTCTCATTGCAGGATATTAAGGGGGCGATTGAGGGGATGCAATCGTCGATTGGGCGACAGTTTGAGGCCCTGGCGCACAAGGTGGACATGATACTGGTTGATGTCAACTTGATTCGCGCGGACCTGGGCAAAACCAATGAGCGGGTCAAGTCCCTGGATCTTAAGACTACTGGCCTCGCGGATGATGTCTCGGAACTCCAGGCTGAGGTTCGCAAGTTACGGACCGCGAATGACCTTTCCGCCCGCCGGCTCGAAGACTTTGAAGGTCGGGCCCGGCGCAACAATGTGCGCCTTATTGGGGTCCCGGAAACTTCGGAGGAGCTCTCCGTGGATCTACTCGTCGAGGATTTGGTGGTGAACCATCTTGCGCCAAAGGGCCTCGGCAAGTTTTTTGCGGTTGAGCGGGCTCACCGAGTGCCTGGCGGAAAGCCTAAGGTGGGAGCCCCCCCGCAGCCGATTGTCGCCCGGATCTTTAATTTTCGAGACCGAGACGCTATCCTGCAAGCATCAAGGGTGAAGGGCCCGGTGCCTTTTCAGAACGCCTCTGTGAGCCTTTATCCTGACTTCACCCAGATGGTGCAGAAGCAGAGGCAGAGTTTCCTGGGGGTGAAGAGGCGGCTTAGGGAGATGGACCTGAAATATGCCATGCTTTTCCCCGCCAGGCTACGTGTGGTGTATGAGGATCGGACTTTCTTCTTCGAATCGCCGGACATGGCAGGGGACTGGTTGGATGCGCTCCCTCGGCGACGGCCCAGCGGGGGTCGTGTTGTTGGAGCGGAGGGTGACCGGGATGGACAGGAGTGATACCTCCGGTGTCGGTCTGTTTTGACTTAGCCCCGGACAGTGACTAGCACCTTACTGCAGTAATGGGAGGGCGGCGGGGGGAAGATAGGAGCTCTTTCCTCCCTTGGGGTACTTTTTGTAGATTTGTTTTTGATAGGGCGACAGGCACACTGCAAGTTGGGGGGCTTTGCAAGCTGACGCAGGGGTGCAGGGAGGGGGGGGGGGTTTGGGATGTTGGTGTTGTTTGGGGTTTTTTTCTTGCAAGGCGTAGTAACTGTTGTCAGTATTGTCCGATTGTGGTTCTCCGGGTGGGGCGGAGGTCTCTTTGTGTTTGGGGATGGGGGATAGGGGCTTAAACATAATTAGCTGGAATGTTAATGGCTTACGGGAACCGTATTAAACGGGGGATAGTCCTATAATTCTTGAAACGGACCTCGCCAGATGTGGTCCTCTTGCAGGAGACCCACCTTATAGGGAATATGTGTTATGCACTCAATAGAAAGGGTTATAAATTCATTGCTCACTCGGGGTTCTCCTCGGGCTCCAGGGGTGCGGGCATACTTGTTAGAGCTTCCCTACCATTTGAGGTTGACTCCACTATTGCTGATGACAGGGGGCGCTTTGTGGCTGTGGCGGGGAGGTGGGAGGGCAGAACGTTGGTATTGGTTTCTGTTTATGTCCCTCCTGCCCTGCAGGCCTCCACGTTTGCTGATCTGGGCAAGGCCTTGTTGGAACTCCCTGAAGGGATGCTGGTGGTGGGAGGAGACTTCAATGCGGTTGGATCTGGATTGCTCGATAGGTACCCGCCCAGGGACACCGGGGGGGGGCTCAGAAGTGGCTTCCCGATTTTATAGATACTTTTGGCCTGGTGGACTGTTGGAGGCTACGGCACCCCACTCAGAGACAATATAACTTTCACTCCGGGGCCCACGGTAGTCTCTCTCGGATTGATTACTTGCTCACTCTGGCTGCGCATGCCTCATTGGTGTCTGAGGCTAGGCACATGGCACGGGGTATATCCGATCACTCGCCGGTGTGGGCCCGTCTGGATATTGGCCGGGTAGTGGGGGGCAGGGTGGCTCCCATTAACCCCTGGTACTTTCGTGACCCCAAGCTGCGCAGTGCGTTGCTGAAGGTAGTTGATCACTATTTTCAAGATAATCAGGGTTCAGTTGAATCTGCGGTGTCCTTGTGGGAAGCTTTTAAGACTGTATTGAGAGGGGAGGCCCTTTCCTTGGTAGTGGCCGCCAAGCGGCGGAGAGACGCCGAGGTGACACAAGTTGAGGATGAGATTGCGGCTTTAGAAGTGGCCTTGGAAGAGGATGCTGCAGCGGCCACACTGCATAATTTGAGCCTGAAGCAATTGGAATACAGGGACCTGGTGACGAACACCGCCAAGACCCTCAATAGGGAGCAGCAGGGTTGCTTGTACGATGTCGGTGATAAGGCCGGGAAACTGTTGGCGTGGTTGGATAAAAAAGAGCGTGTTAATCGAGTGGTTCCGGAGTTGTCGATGGATGGGGGTGCGGTTGTCACTGACCCCGACGGTATAGTCCAGTGTTTCTCGGACTATTTTCGTACGGTATACACCTCGGTTTCGGATCGGCCGACTGAGGACTCGTGCGACCTTCTGCGTGATATTGCCCTGCCCTGCCTTCCTGCCATCGATAGGGATGATCTCGATGGAGATATAACTGTAGACAAAGTGGCGTGTGCTATCCGTGCGCTGCGCTCGGGTAAGGCCTCGGGCCCAAATGGTCTGCCGATTGAGTTGTATAAGCTTAGTCCGGATAAGTTGGCTCCTCACCTGCGCGCCATGTTCGTGGCGGCGCGGGTGAATGGGTTTCTTCCGCTCGATCAACGACTGGCGACGATTGTGGTAATACATAAAGATGGTAAGCCCCGGGATAAGTGTGGTTCCTATCGGCCGATATCACTTCTCAACGCCGAGCCGAAAATCCTTGCCAAGATCCTTGCTAACCGCCTGGTCCGGGTGCTTGGAGATTTGATCCACCCGGACCAGTCGGGCTTTATCCCGCACCGTAACACTGCACTGAATCTTAGACGCCTTCATGGAGTGATTGCTAGGACGGGCACGATGCGAGAGCCGGCCATTGTGGCGGCCCTCGATGCCACGATGGCCTTCGATACGGTGGAGTGGGCATACCTGTGGGCTGTGCTAGCCAAGTTTGGCTTCGGGCCTGGCTTTGTAGGCTGGGTGAGGTTGCTTTATGAGGGGCCCCTTGCTAGCGTCGTGGTGAACGGGCGGGCGTCGACACCGTTCGAGCTCGGGAGGGGCACCCGGCAGGGCTGTCCACTGTCGCCGTTGTTGTTCGCCCTTGCTCTTGAACCGCTGGCGGCGTGGATACGATGGCACCCGGATATACGTGGGATTCGTTGGTCGCATGACCACGAAGACCGTATTTCGCTTTACGCCGACGATATTCTGCTATACCTCACCTCGCCTAAGAAATCTCTCATAGTGGTTTGTGACGTTTTGACTTCTTTCGGTAGGAACTCTGGCCTTGTTATTAATTGGGGAAAGTCATACTTGTATGTCCTGTGTGGTGATGTTCCGTCTGTCCCGCGAAACTGCTCGATCCAGATCGCCCGGCAGGGCTTTTTGTACTTAGGGATCTATATTTCCACCGACCCCATTTTACGATACGAGAAAAACTTGCTCCCTCCCTTGGCACGTTTGCGGAGGGACGTGGCGGGCTGGCGGCGGTTGCCGCTTTCCCTCCTTGGCCGCGCCGCCCTGTTTAAAATGATGTCTCTTCCCCGTTTCCTCTATGCCTTGCAGAATACCCTTGACTTGGTACCGGCCAGCTATTTCCGTGAGGTCGAAAGCCTCCAGCGCGCGCTATTGTGGGAAGGGCGACCGCGCGTAGCGATTGCTAAGTTGACGCTTCCGTGGTATGACGGGGGTATCGCGCTTCCAGACATTCGACGTCGTTATTGGGCCACTCAGTTGAGCGCGATTAACCATGGTGTCTATGGTCCGGCGCTGAGTCCCGGATACGCCATGGACCGGTGGTTGCTGCGTGGGGGTAATTACCACAGAGCGTTGTATTCGAAGTCGTTGGACTTAACCCTTACGGGGCCCACCAGGGTGGCCGTGCAGGTGTGGAAGGTGGCGACAGATTCACTGGGCTGGAAGGGTAAACTTACCCTTGCCACCCCGTTGTTTGCCTCCGATATTCTGGGAAAGCTTTGGCATACAAAAGGGTTTGAGAAATGGGACCTGATCGGTATATCCAGGGTTGGAGATATATCCAGGGTTGGAGACCTTTTGGTTAAGGGTAGGGTAAAGTCATTCGAGGAGCTGCAGAAGGAATATGAGCTGGGGAGCACGGAGTTCTTCCGATACGTTCAAGTGTGTCACGCCTTGCGGTCAGTCCTTGTAGAGGGGGAGAAGGTGCCTGAGTCCTCTCCGTTAGAGGACCGGATCCTGGATGGCCATATGCCAGAGAGTACGATCTCTCTCATTTATAAGAAACTGATTAATGTTCGGGCAGATCTTCTTCTAGGGTTGCGCGCTCAATGGACTAGGGATGGCCTCGAATTAGATGAAGAGGATTGGCAGTATGCAGTTTCTTCTCCCAAAGAGGTCGCGATCCCGGCGCGCCTGCGGCTGGTGCAGCTTAAAATACTCCATAGAGTTTACGTGACAGGGCCCAGGCTGGTCCATATGGGTTTCTCTGAGGAGGGCTTATGTAAGAGAGGCTGTGGTATGGAGGGCACCTTCCTACATATTATTTGGGAATGTGGTGCGATCATGGAGTTCTGGAAGCAAATCCACGATGTGATGGGGGAGGTGACGAGCATCGTCATGCAGCCGGAGAGGCGCGGTGTTGTCTCCTGAATGTTTGGGGCCCTACTGACCACGACGCGGCACAGACTCAGTGGGTGACCCTAGGGAACATGGTAGCTAAGCACGACATCGCTCGCTTGTGGGGCTCTACCAGGCCTCCTACATTGACAGCGTGGATGGAAAACATGGATTGGAGCATGTTTAGGGAGAAGACAGTGTATTGTGCTCGAGGGCGCCCCCGGAAATGGCACTCTGTATGGGGACGGTGGAACCAGTACAGAGGGGGCATATGCCTGCCCCCAGACCCGGACCCGCCTGAGGAGCAGCTCTCCCCTTAGCATTCTTTCCGGCTTTGTACTCTTTGCTGGTATGTGTTTGTCTTCTTGAGTCTCTGCCTTCCCCTCCTTTCCCTTACTATAGACCTGTGTTTGATGGACGAAATGGGGCTCGCTCCACCTGATGGGAACCCTTTCTGTGCTTTAAGTACTTATCGCCTTGCTTGTGTTTAGGTTTGGGTTTGTGTTTATTTAAAACAGAACCTTTTGATTCTCCTGTCAGTGAAATGTGGACGCTCGCTTGTGTTGTGTTTCTAAAGCTGCCGTACCTCCGGGTTGTCGGCTGAATAGCTGTGTCCCTGACTTCAAAGAATAAAGGTTTTTAAAAAATAAAAATAAAAATAAAAAAAAGAATCCATGACAGACTGCAGATATGTGTTTTCTGAAGATGTTGTCTTCCATGGGAACACTTAGATTATTCTGATGTGTTGTGTAAGCACTAGCCTTTTCTCCTTCCACATTCAATGAATAGCATGATTGAAATGTTGCAATCTTTATTCCATTAAGAAGTTTACTTGACAGCATTATCCTTGTTGGGAACTCATAGACGGTACCCGAGGAGCATGTGAGACCCGCTAGCTGATGGTTCTGCAGGGCTTACTAAGCCTAGCCAAAGAAAGAATAAAGCATGCGCTAAGACTGACTAAAATCAGTAGAGTGAAGAACCTAGACCATGAAATGGGAGCCTGATAAAACCACCAAGGTAACAAGTAGAAACTGGTGCACTTCACCAATAATACAGGTGTTAAAAGGTCCCTAGAGTGCAACGGGAGTCCAAAGTAATGTGACTGTTTTCTCTGCTAAATTTTTCCAGTGGCAGTAGACAAGGAAAATATGGTTGATTTACAGGTCTCAAATGGAGCTGTAGACTGACCACAAATCAGCAAAGTTTTCACACATACATTTTGTTCATGAGAAATGTGGCCCACAAAACCAGTGTTTGAGGGTGGGGCTCCAAAGCAGGCTTGACTTGGATGTCTTGTAGAGACCTACATTTGATGTCTCCAGAGTCTGGTGGTGCAGCTTTAGTAGTTAACATTGTGCTATTGTTAGTTCGGACTGTAATAAAATTTCAGTTCTCTTTACGCCAAATCAAAAAACAATTACATAGAAGGATAACTCGTGAAGACAAACGGAATGCAGTTTTCATCGGTTGATTTGTGGGTTTGAACGAATGCAAATTTAGCTTGCAGGAAATGTGTACAATGCTCCATTCTACTTAAAAATGTGTCCTGCAAAATTATGCTCCTTATCCCTAAACAGAGCAAGCAGGCACACAGCTCCACACCACAATCAACGGTAAAGGTGTGATCGGTTACTTGGTATCAAGACACAACAGAATATTATCTTTAGCAGAGACAGGGCAGGATACAGTGTCACACATAAATGGTACAGGACAAATTCTTGCACAGGGACAGCCCGAAGGTCTGCACAAGGATCAGGAAGCAAACATTGTCATACAAAGTCTGCAAAGGATAAAAGTTCATTCTGGCACAGAGAAACCATAGCACAAGATGGAAAGAAAACAAGCACTGGCAAAGTAGGTTGTGCTTTTTGGCTTTGCCAGTGCAGACCTTTTAGTTTTGCCAATGCTGTTCAGCATTGGTTAAAATAAAAAATAAAAAAAAGTTTATTTACAATGCTAGTCATAATGTTACAGTAACGGCGCATGGATGCATCACTACGCTTGGGTAACTTTATGGCTTGGCCACTCTTATGCTTTTTTTAAATGTATTTTATTTTTCTAAGATCGCAGACACCCATCTCGGACTGAAAGTTTTAAAAAAAACTTGCACAAGTGTCGTTTGAGATTGAAGCAGCAAGGCACCAAAAATAAAAATAAAACATATTTAAAAAAAGTGATGAGGAAGTGTGGGAGAACAAAGGTGCAGTGGGTGCAGGGGTGAAAGTAAATGCTGCTGAGCTGCCAAAGCAACAGAGGGCAGAGGTGGAGGAGGGCAATGGAAGAGCTAGTCATGGGGAAAAAGCTGAGCAAGAGAGGAATGGGTGGGGAAAATAATGGGCGATATTTAGGAAGCAACATTGGAGAGATGTGAGAAGTAAGCAACACATGGGGGAGAGAAAGAAAACTCATACCCCCCCCCCGCCCTCCCCCCCCCCTCTCATAGAGTGCTACCAGAAAAATAAATAATGTATTCTTTATGGTCCAACGGAGGGACAAACACAACGGGGGGAGGAACGCCTAAAATAAGAAGGAAGCAAATGCGACTGATACTGAAGCCAACCAATAATAAACAATGGACTGACAGAAAGCAGGTTGTAAATTTGAAATTATTTTATAGTCCACAGTAGGACTTTTAGCAACTAACAGCTAAGGCTTTCTATAGGCAGGACCTAAACACGGATTCAATAACCGGAACAGTAATGCAATATGCAAGGTTAGTGCCATGTGTTTAAGCAGGATTTTCGAGGCAAACAGACCACTCACAAAGAACAAATAACTATATATGTGTGTTCAAAATGCCCCTGTAAAGACTGAATCTAGTCTGAAAGGTCGTCTTCAGCATGAATTTTCATTAGGTTAAAAGACCCCTGGAGGCCACGTTTGGTATAGCATAGCATGTTTGATTTGATACAGTAGTTTAGATATCAGGGGTAATGGAAATCTGTTTCTGCCTCATAAGAGTGGTCCTTCTTCCTGGAGAAAAATTAAGAAGAAAAAACACAGGGACAAGCAAGCAAGCAGAAATGTCTAACCAACCTATTAGTGATGTACTTATCAAAATACGCTTGAGATGCTTCTTTGAGCTTTCTGTGAGAAGTTTTATTAGTGGGTTTATTTTCTTTCTAGGCTAGTCTAGGCTTTCTCGACGATTCCAACACATGCAATACAATACAGAAGAGCATTTAAACATTTTTTTTAAGTTAAAAGGATGCAAAGTGTTTCTTTGGTTATGCAGTTAACACAAAAGCCTCTCAAAGCCACAATGACATAAAAAGTAAAACCATTTCTGAAACACATTACGGATTCCTTACACATATGGCACGGATCTGGCCAAGCATACACGCTTTCGGCTGGGGGTGACTAGCACTATTGTACAACTGTGTTGTTTTCCTTAGACCTGACCCCACTAATGGCACTGCTGGGCTACTTTGCTGATGTTCCAAAGCACTATTGTAAACTAACAGTTCAGTTCTTTCTCCTTGCTAAATGGCACACAGCGATGTTACGCTTGTGGGGTCCAACCCCCAATAAGTCTAACCGACTTAAAGGTGCTCTTTCCTGCAACAAATCCATCAAGTTATACACAGGTCTTCAACATCTCATGTCTAGACCACATGGTAGTTGGGTTCCCATTTGCTCTTCCCTCCCCAATCATAGCATCACTGCTAACAGCAGGCCCCAATATATACCCCTCCACTCCATAGCCGGATCAGACTGCTCTCTCATTACTGTGTGCAAACTATTCAAGTGGCAATATGAATTAATTCCCTTCAAACAGGCCATAATCCGGGACTGAATGTTCAATTTCACTAATATCAAGAATGTAAAAATTCAACTCTCTTAAACGTTTCCTGTCCTAGGAGTTTAGGCAAATGGGCCATGTCTGTTTATTTTACTTTCTTTATAATATAATTGTACTGCAGCATAATTGAAAACTAAACACATTACAGATTTATGAAAACACTAAACCCCATCACGGGCCTTAAAATAGAGAAACTCAAAATATTAGTCATCGAGGTATGGTTAACTTACATTAGTCCAACGTATTCACAAGGCTAGAAAATCTAAGTATATATTCACAAATTAACTCAAAATTCCAGTTGATATTTCCCAAATACACTGGTCAGCACCACGGGACTCGATTTATTACGACTGCAAAGAGACCAAGGCCCTGATTTAGCGTCTGGAGGACGGGTTCTCTGTCACAAATGTGATGGATATCCCGTCTGCCTTATTACAAGTCCATTAGGATAAAAATGCACTTTGAATAAGGCGTATAGAATATCCACCACATTTGTGAGGGAGTACCCACCCCCCAGACTCTAAATCAAGCCCAACATTTTGGTGATAATAAAACAAAAATTGGAAGATCTGAACTGTCTATGACCCTATTAAGATTGAGATCTTCTTTGACTGCCTTTCTATCTGTGTGTTATTCTTATTTTACTCCTGCATGATAAAAGGGCAGTACCTAATCCTAAAAAACATATTTCGCTACATCATTTAGTCCATTGGAACAGTAGTTAACCAATACCTCAGCACTGGAGCAGTAGCTATCCAAGCCTAACCGTTTTAAATTGGCTTAACAAAATAACAAAATGTTCTACAAACTCCATCCCCATACTGAATTTGTACAGCCATCCTCACATAACTTTTCAGTCTCAACCAAAGTTCTCATGTTGTACATCCGAAATGAGTTCCTTCACTCTAAGACAGATATACAATATGTGGGAAAGTGTTTTTGGTTCACAGATGGGTATAGCAGTGTTTTTTTAGTCAATGTCTCTCTAGGCTCCAGTAAAATCCAGTAATGCCCGGTGCCTTAGTCACTAAATCTAAAAAATTAATATGTCGTTTTTGAACACATATGGTATGTCAGGCGATCTTAAGTGAGGATATCTAGCAGCCACATTAAAACCATGTTTAGCTGCCCATATCCAGATTTATATCACTGGAATAACAGGAACAGCAAGTCACTTTTACAATTTGCAGTCTTTTATTCACATGTGACAGCATGAACACGTTCCTCACCAGATTTAGCGAATTTTGCCAGTATTAAATCCAGATATTAAGATGAGCTCCCTTGTGCTGACAATTCTGATATTATGAGAAATCACAGAGGTGAGGCCAGTAAATCAGGTGTGGAGTTCTATAAGAATAAAAAATACTGTAATTATTCAACAAACATACAAAGGCTTGGCAGAACTCACACTTAGGGGGTTCTCCCTGTGTCTCCTGACAAACTATAATCTACATGCCGCGTACAATGCTCGGTCTTCAGTATCCCGGAAGAAGGGCCAGTCCCGAAATGCATCGGGGATTGACACCCCTGTGATCTTATAACAGCGTACTTCATGAATGATCTCAAATACGAGTGTTGAAACTGAACATTTGATTTAACAAATCTTTTCACGAAACTGTATACTATTGGAATAAACAGTTACCCATGAACATTAAGAATTTTTGATTACGTTTATTGGAAGGCGAACCTGTTTCGCAGTGGAGTGCTTTATGGGATGTTCCTTCCAGTGGCGAAGGACTTTGGATGTTCTGCTAGAAACACTGACAGTGTTATTCAGTTCAGAACACTACTCATTGTTGTCAGACCTCAATATCTGTATATTTTTTGTGTTTACCTTTCATATAGTTGCTCTTGCTACTTATCGGCTATAAACTCTCCTTGTATAGCTGCAAATTAAGAGGATTGTATAGATCCATATAGTATCTTCTTTATCGCATAACTTGCATTCATTTATGTCGATAGATTTCACTAGGATGTTGTAGACTTAGAGCATCTTATGTAAATTGCTTTGATGATCTAAGGCCTTGTACTGCTATTTAAAAACCTCAATGAAGATAATACATTGAATTTATGATTACGCGTGCCTTTATTCATTCACTACAGAGGAATATTTCATGATTTATGGTATTTTACTAGACAAGGCTGTTAGCAAGCAGGATAATAAGTGACCACCATGATGCAAATTAAAGTGATGGTGCCTTGCAGACACTTCTTCCGTTTTTCGTTTCACAGATTCTATCTGAGCTAGCTAGTTTAAGGTCGAGTTTACGAGTACACCCAAATATCTGTATTCCTTCACTAGTTGCGCATCTAAGTCATTAATTCTCCATTTACATTTAATGTGGTCCCTGCCACGTTTCCTGACTTTAGTTTATACTAAGCACTTATAACGGCAGAATACGGTCCGAATCGCTTGCATCCAAATCAAATTATTATTCATGTATTACTAATATGAAGCTTTGCATTGCGTGGACTGTTGTTATAACAATGGGTAAACCGATATTTTGCTGGCCTGCTAAAGCCAATCCAAGACTTTTCCTACAGCCAGTTAAATATGATTTTTACATACCACAACTGCATCTGAAGGTTTTAGAGAGCTTTATAAATGTAACAAACTTACAAGAAATATGCATTCTGAAAGGTAGGTAGAGTTAGTTAAATGGAGAGTAAAAATAAATGGGTGAAGGAGAAAGTAATGAGTCAATGAAGTAGGCAGCAACATTCTAAATCGGAATCAGTCGAAGTAGCTTTTGAATAGGAAAGTTTTAGGCCTCTTATGAAGGAGAATTAAGTGCCTTGGGGTCAGTCTCGGGTAGAGGCTTAATAGTATTTGGGATCTATCTGTACGTTTCATTAAGTGATGAGAACTAACATCTGGCTGATCAATCATGTGTGGCGCAAATATTTTGAGTAATACATAATTTGGGCAGTAATGTATTATCATCCTTCTAGGCATTTCATGGTCTTCTAAACTTCTTGGTGTCCCCCCACATCAATGAGGATCAGCTCTGTTGCACACTCTTGTGCACGGCAGTTTGTCGAGTCTGGTTGGGTTGTGGGGCTGGAGATGTCCACTCTTTTTCCAAATGTTTGACACTATTCCTTATTTAAGATCTGCAGCCATCCAGTTTAATTACAAGAATGTTGATGGGAGTTCCATTCTAGGCTGTGGTGGAGGGACAGTCTTAAGGACCGGGGGAAGTTCAATGGTGGAGCTTCATGCCAAGGAGCCTTCTCCTAAGATCAATAAACTAAATGATCTTCCATCAGTCTACCCGCTTACTTAAAAGTGACTAAGAGATTGTAAACTCGCAGGTTAGCCTAGCACAAGCAGGATCAGTAGATACATAAGCAGAAACTGATACTGCACAGAAACTATCCGTGGGACAGCTGAGAGGGTTCTGAAGCTCAGGACTTCCTTACGTTCATGCAGACCCAGATCCCCAAAAATGCTGAATTTTATCTAAGGTTTGGATTTTGATTTTGATTTCAAGCCATGAAGCTTGGGCTAAGCACTGCTTCCTGTGGCCAGTGCTCTTACACTGGCCATTGGTACTCTTTTTTTTTAATTGTATACATGCACTCTTGCAGAGTGCATGCGTCTGGTGTCCTCTCCATGTGTCTGCAGTCACTCTACAGTTTAGCCCCCTGCTTGTCCCCTCCTCCCTCCAACCTGTTAACCAGCAGCGCTTGACGTTCCATGCTAACTTCTCTCAGTTCTCCTGCAGATTCTTGAAGATCATCATGGACCGCTTGGCCATGGATTTGTCCTTGGTGCTCACTGTGCAGTCCATCCTGCACCTTGCAAACCACAGCTTCCTGCCAGACAGGCGCCTGAGACCAACAGCATACTGCATAGGGGAGATCTGCTGAGCAAGGAGCCACAGTGCCCAGAGCAGCCGGGAGAACAGCACTGTGAGAAGTTGGCCTGGCATGTGCTGGTCACTAGTTATAGTGGCCACCTTGCACCAGTCCAATTCGACTCTTATGGTAGATAGGTTTAAGACAACCTTTTAAAGAAAGCTATCCTAGTGGTAGCTGTGGAGAGCAGCCTTCAGGCTAAGTCTCAGAGAAATGTAAAGCAGCTTGTTTTACCTTATAATCTCTTGAATTACCAAATGAAAGGACACCACACAGGTATATATATAAAATATATATGTATGTATTACTAGACACACTCTACTAATCTCTTTATGAGATTAGAAGCCAGGAACACATTCAAATATCAATGTTTCACAATAGGTTAAGCACAAATATGGCTGGGGCCCTAGGGGCGTACCAAACCATATACTAAAAAAGAGGTTTAGGAAAGTCAACTTGCAGAATGACAAGGCCTAGGGCCTGTAGAATCGCTGGGGCTTCACTACTGCAGTGAAAGCAGGTAAGTAACAGACCCACGGGAGACGCATGCAGTGTGTGAACACAGCTGGGGGTTCCCTATTGATTACAATGGAGCAAGTCGCGGTTTGATTTTTAAAGTTTTAGGGCACTTCGAGGAAGTCTACAAGCAAGCCACTTACAAGGTAAGTAATTGGAGGTCCAACACACACTAGGGCACCAGAGTGCACGAGTTACCTCATCCAGGGAAGCCGGGTGCATAGGTGTCTTTTGGTGTCGGGTCGCGTCGCTGGTTTCTATGGAGACCAAAGAAGATTTGCTGCTTGCGAAGACTGGAGAAGTATCCGGTGGAATCCAAGGGTGGATTCGAGATGCAGATGACCTGAAAATTGAAGGGACAGTGTTCACAGTCACTTGCCAGTGACCGGGGGCCAGGAAGCTGGTTGCCCACGGAAGTTGGGTGATTTCAGGTGATCGAGGGTGTTTTGACTCTTCACTCACGAGGTCCAGGAAGGATCGACGATGACCAGCAACTGGATTCGGAGTGTCCCACGACGTCTGCAGCTTACTGGAGGTGTCGGCAACCGGATTGGAGCCAACAAGCCTTGGCAACAGCAAGTCTCGTGGAAATCGAAGAATGTCAGCGTTGCAGACCCGCAAGGTCTGAGGGGCTCACCCAGCGAGGGTAAGTGAGGGCAGGCCTGGAGCACCCAGGGGAGCCCTTTGGTTCGTTCAGAAAGTCTTCGGGGGACCCACAAGCCAACGGGCAAGGGATCGCGAAGACGCCTCGTGAGGGAATGCTTTACAGAAACTCACAGTCACTCGGGACGGGGTAGGCCTCTGATTTTCGGTGCACAACCTGCTGGAGGCTTGGGCCACAAATGGTCCAAAGCACAAGTTCGTAGAATGTCGCGAAGGGGTTGCATTCGACAATAGTGCACGGTTCCCAGGTATTGCAGTTCCTAGTCACTTGTGGGGTCCACTCGCCTCAGCTTTGCTGGGGACTCACAATGGCCATCGAGAAGTCAGGAAATCCACTTTCGGGGCTGCAGGGACTTCGAACTCTGGCGGGAGCAGGAATGTTTGCGACCGTTGATTAGAGTTTCTGGAGCATGCCAAGCAGGGGAGTCACTCCTTGACTCCAAGGGAGATTCTTCTGTCTTCCAAAGGTAGTGGAACGTCAAAGGGCCAGGATTCTTCTTTGTAGAGCGTCGTCCAGGGTTATCTACTTTGCAATGGCAAGGTTTCCTATCTTATACTGAAGATAGGGGAGGGACTAGCTCTAGGACCACTCCTCTGGGAGGGTCAGGGTAGGGGTTGGTTACACCCACTTCCCTTTGTCCATTTTTGCGCCAGAGAAGGGACAGGTAGCCCCTGAACCGGTTTGAGCTGGCATATGCACAGAGGAGCCAACTGCTTCCCCAGTGCAGGACTTCAAAGCACTCTAGAAGTGCAACCACCCAGCCCCAATACACTAAATCCTGTCTGGAAGGTGGTGACACCTCCCTGTGACAGGATGCCTATTGTTGGGCCTCCTCCACTGCGAGTTTCAGTCAGCATCAGGAGGGCAGCCAAGTGTCTGTGCTGGTGGCATCCATTTTGTGATGCCAGGGCTCTTTCAAATTTCTACCGTGTTACCACAGTAGGCACATGTCTTCCCCTCTAGAAGGGTGGGATCACACTCCCACATCATGGACTGATGTGGGGGTATGATTCCAAGTTGTTTGAAACCAAACACGACATGTTTTTATGCATTCATTCCAAAGTTAGCGTTATAATGCACTTAAGAGTATATGGTTTAACCGCATCCACAAACAGCCACTGAGAATAGACTCTGCCAGCTGCAGAGGGGCCCTGCTCATGCAGAGGGGCCCTGCTCATGCAGAGGTACCCCCTCACATTGTAAACCAAGTACCCTGCCCTCAGGATTGATAGGGCCTGCCTTAGGGGTGACTATATGTGTGTGTATGGTGCGATATAGGGAACCTATACCTCAGTGAGGAGTGCTAACACTACCTCGCCCAGGCTGCTGTAGCAGGCCTGTGGTGTCTGCTTGCCAGGGGTGGCATAATACATGCTTCAGCCCCTGGTAGGCCTGTGAAGTACCTATGCCCTAGGTACCTAAGGTACCATATACTAGGGGCTCATAAGGTACCACAGTATCCAGTGTATACATCAGAAAAAAAAAAGTGGGGGCAACATAAGTACAGATCCTACTCTCCTACAAGCACAAACCTCTGCCGCTCCCAGGCCGCTTACCGACACCCCCGCCCCACTATTAGCCAGCTCGGGACTCACCTCTCCCAGCTCGCCAGCGATCGTCTCCAGTCTCGGTGCTCCCAGAGGCGCAGTGTGGGTGCTGCCTCCTCCACCGCTGTGCTTCCTCGTCCTTCCTCTCTCCCTCCAGGGGCTCCCTCTCTCGCAGGCTTCCACTTCTCCTCACCTAGGACACTAGCACCCAGGGGTATGGATCAGCTTCTTTCACAATACGGGCCAGTTGATGAAAAGCATTTTAGAGTTCTTGGCATTGTGACTGAGCCGGTGCAAGTTTGGTTGCTCTTTTCACTGATGTTGCTGGCACATTCTGCGCTTCGAATCAAAGGATAAATGCTGGTTGTCATTCTTTAGTGGTTAGTATTTGAGTGCTTTATAACAACACCATTTACACTGCACAATGACTTTTAGTATATTAAAGCACTGAGGAGATTATATAAATTGGCCACGATCACAAGATGCTGAACTGACACCGAGAGATTCGAACCGGTTCCCCATGTCGGCAGCTCTTTCTTTTATGCTACATCTTTATTATAGTGCTGCAGCAACAAATGATGGATGGAATCAAACATTCTGATTTGCATATGGCTGGGTCTAACTGGGATGGTGCAGTGAGGAATAGAACGATAGATTTAACCCAGATCTCTTGACTGGGGGGGGGGGGGAATGTTTGATCCATTCAGCATTCTGTCCATTAAATGTTGCCGCAGCACTTTTCGCCCTAAGTGGGATGGGTATGCCCAGATATGGGTCCCTTGCTCGCTGTGCCACTGGATTGTAGCTAGTCTGGCTGATGAGGGGTGTTACCCCGAAACCAGTCCCAGGATGCTTTTCTGTGGTCCAAGGGAGACCCGGCATGGTAGTTCGGGCTGGAGAGTTCCCATGAGGAACAGGGTGAAGACTGATTTGCATATGGCTGGGTCCAAACTGGGGTGTCTGACCGAAGGTATTTCTGAATTTATCAGGGATGGCTAGCAAACTCCCACTGGCAATGTCCCAAATTGCATGGGTTTAATGTCCCAGCATGCAGACGTTGTTGAGACCTCTGGGACAAACTAGCTGAACAAAAGACCATTTTCCCAAAAACAATAATATGCTTTGATTCTCTTTCTGGAGGAGCAGTAGTGAACGTTCAGGGACTTACCTTGTTCATAGAAGCTTGAACTAACAAACTCTCAGGCGTTGGGTGCTAAGTCGAAGAAGCTGGATCTCTAGAGGCAGGCCTATGAATTCTAGCAACTGGGCAACTTATATGGGGAGCTGACCACGGCTTCAACCTAGTCCTATGTATATTTTCCATCAGGGCCCGGTAAAAAGGCAGTAATGAAGTATCATGTCTATGCTGCTACATTTTCCTTAGTCTCTCTTTTTGGTAGCTCTAGGTCCTGCACTTCCACTGCATTCTGTAGATCTAACTTTAGGCCTCAGTGTAATGAGTGGGCGAGTAAACGGTCAATCTGCTTGTTGTGATCCTTGCCATACAGAACATTTTGGAAACCTTGACCGGCGTCAAAATCTGATCCAAAAAAGGCAGCCAGAATTCAACAATCCTGGGTTTCATCCAAAGTTGATGCCTGCACCTCGGTAATCTCATAGCAACACACTGGTGCAGCCAACATCAGCTATGGATTAGAAAAAGGCATCAGAATTGGATCCAGTGAGGACTCCGCTAGAATCAGTTCCAGCACTGGGGCAATCAACACAAGGCCTCCAGCACAGGAGTGGAAGCATGCACTGATACCAGGAAACAGGGTAAGTTAGTGTTCGGAACAAACCTGCCAAATTAAGTCTGACAGGGGCCTGTGATTCTCTGTAAAGGTACAAGAGGAAACCGGTATAATCCTGAAAAGTCGCAACATGGCCTTCCTAAATTCTCTATCTGCTGAAAGTTCAACAACAGCCCAAGAAACTCAGGCTGCACCGAAATCGACCTGGGAAGAGGCTTGGAGATGGATGAAGGCAGCAAAGGCTGGCCCTTGGAATGCCCACAATGCAGATTCTCAATGGAGCAGGAGTGGATAGACTAGGACTTTTTGCACTTATTACACAACTTGTCCCTCGGCTTGTCTTGGACTTACCCGATGACAGCGACTAGGAGAGGAACACGGTCTGCAGTGGGGGCACGATCGCTGTTTGAAGTGTGACCTGTCCAGTTTCTTGTGTTTGGCAAAGTAGAGATTCACCTCCTGATACCTGAGGGCATTTGGGTGAATTAGGAAGCATTTGTTGAAGGTCTATATGGACTGAATCATGCTTCGAGCCTAGACACCACATGTAGACATGATTTTGATCAGTGACTGACATTTGCTTACTGCAGTCGCTACACAGTTTGTAGCCTCTGGATTTTAGACGAAACTTTTCCATACCTAGCACGCTGTCATTTTGTTGAAATATGCAATTTTGGCATCTGCGAAAGCTGAAAATTGAGAGCGAAACTTCAAATCTGCATCGAACGATGTTGAAAGAAAGGAACTGATGTTATTGTTTAGTGGTAATGCCTGTATATGGCTTCACTGTGACACTTCCAAAGGCGGAGTGAGGCCAGCCTGCGGTCTGATGATGTCACCTGCTGTAAAATACTATAAAGGGCGCCATTATTCTGCTCATGAGAAGAGAATAGCATTTTCAGCAGAGGAACTGACACAAGGGGACCGACATAAAAATGATCTGTAGTCCTCAATAAAAAAACAGTATAGGACCAATGGGCGAGCAGGCAGTGTCCGGACATCTGAGGGCTGTCTCTTCTGTGGCTGGATTCAGCCTAACATGTATGCATGTCTCACCAGAGACACTGTAGCACACCGAAAGAAGTGATTGATTTAGTATCATCAAGTCCATTCCATAGCACTGAATATCTCCCAAAAAAAAGAAAGAGTTCAAATATTGATTCACGTCGAGTTGTTAATGATTGGCCTTTATTCCAAATTCATAAAAACAGCCATTTCCAATTCACAGGCAGCCGACACGCGTTTCGCCCAATGGGCTTCCTCAAGGCTCCAAAGTGGGATGTTCTCACATCTATTACCTCGCATAAAGTATCAATTCCCATTCGAGTCCTGTCGTAACAATTCTTATAATTTCTGGATAATCAATCTCATTTGCTGTCCAACTTCAACCGTGCATGTTAATAGATCCAGTCCTCGTCATACTCTGTATATATACGTCATTCTTGGGACCATATTACGTCCTTACTGCCGCCAGAAATCCCGACAGCATCACATCAAAAGTTCCAAATGCTCACGAGCAGGGATTTCTGACGGCAGTAAGGACGTAATATGGTCCCAAGAATGACGTATATATACACTGAGTATGACGAGGACTGGATCTATTAACATGCACGGTTGAAGTTGGACAGCAGATGAGATTGATTATCCAGAAATTATAAGAATTTTTACGACAGGACTCGAATGGGAATTGATACTTTATGCGAGGTAATAGATGTGAGAACATCTGACTATGGAGCCTTGAGGAAGCCCATTGGGCGAAACGCGCGTCGGCTGCCTGTGAATTGGAAATGGCTGTTTTTATGAATTTGGAATAAAGGCCAATCATTAAAAACTCTATGTGAATCAATATTTGAACTCTTTTTTTCTTTTGGAGATATTCAGTGCTATGGAATGGACTTGATGATACTAAATCAATCACTTCTTTCGGTGTGCAATTGATTTTGAGAGTCATTTGTGATCTCAATGTTTTCGATTCTTGAGGTGGATAAGTATCAAACACTGTATTAGCACCCTATATTCAATATCTCAAAACATGGCTTTTCCACCAGTAGTATCCCGTCTCCCCAGCGCCTTGAGACCCTAACGGGTGAGTAGTGCGCTTTATAAGTATATTGATTGATTGATTGATCTTTAATACTACATTTGAAGAATTACGCTTTATAAAACTCATGATGATGTGCAAGTCGATACAGCATATCCACCCTGTCTTTTGTGTATATGTATGCATGTCTGATAATACACCTCTCATCCCAGCAGGCGCTAAGATATGTTAGGATGTTTCTAGAAAAACGATGTTTGGTGTGTTCATTTTGTTTACTTCCCTAAACCTTACCTCTACCAATGCCATAATTATTATTGTATAATCATGCTACATATAGCCTGTAGCAGAGTAGTGCATAATAAATATACATAGATGCAAGACTGTGTGTCTGCTGATATTATAGCTGATGAATAATTGTCAGTGTACCGACCCCTTGTGCACCACAGCTTCTGGAAAGATGCGAGAGCAGTCCATTCTTTCCGCTGTGAAGGGCACATACGGCTATTACTGCCTCACTTTTTACCTCACCCCTATCGCAAACATTCACTTCATCCCTCTGACCAGACAAGATGTGTTTTAACCTCGTGGTTTATTTCTTGGAGTCCAAGTCACTGAAGAACTTCACAATAGCCATGTGGGGATATGCCTCTATAAAGAGAAGGAAAAAAACTGCCAGTTGTATTGCCCTCACCATACTTAGAATCCATACTTTCTCTCTTTCCGTGACCACTATGCTGTTGTTTAGGTCAAACCAAAATTATCGCATCAAATGGTTTCGGTCATGTTTGATACTGAGTTACCGACCACAGAAGGCTGGGCGAATCCAGGGATGAATCACCATAAAAGGTTACAAATGTAAACTGGTCCCTTAACCCTCTTCCACCGACTTGGATGAAGCCCTCCTTATTCCTTTGGCACCTTATGCCCATCAAAGATCACTGATATTGTGCTACAGAGGCAACAAAAACGCAAGAGCGCCTAGACTCTGAAAGTAGAGCCCCATCGCTTGAACCATCTGCCTGCATCAGCTAATAAGAACTGAAGGACATTCGTGAGTGCGTGATAATGTGTGTATGCATGAGCATGTGAAAAAGTGTGTGCAGGCATGTGTTACAGAAACACCTACTACAGGCTCCTGGAATCTCCCAGTAAAAGTATCTTGGAAACGACCTCCTAAATCTACTAGGAACACCATTAGTGAGAAGTAAAGACAGGCACAACATAACTTCCTATATATAATACAGTGAGCCCAGTACCTTTCTCCAAGAAGATGTAATGAGTCAACGATAGAACTCAACCAGAAGTCTCCCAGAATGCAAACTCTGTAGCTAGTGCACTTTACTTCCAGCCACTGCTAAACGCTGGACTTTTTTTTTTGCAGTCATTAGGTAACCACCAGTCTTGCTAGTGAATTTTTTTTTAAAAGGCCAAAAGCTACTAGCTAGCGATGTTGTTTATTGTGCAGAACAAAACGTGCGGGTATTTGCTTGGCCCTCACGTGAGCGCTCTGTTAAGCATGACCTAGTTTGCCTGCAAAGTTTCCTACCTAGAAGCTAAATGCATCTAATGACAGCACTTATGTCGAAAAGTATCGGAGCAGTGCAAACCTACTGTGTTTGAAAATTGTTAGTTCCTGTGTTTTGTTGAGGTTGGCTGATTCCGCGCGTGGCATTTTAGAAGTCTAGAATTAAAGGTTCGGGAAAAAGAACAACCAAACTTTATGACCGTCAGCGCCGCGATACGCCCACAAAACTAAACCGAACATTATCGGTCAAACGCAGGTTTGTATACGAGGCATGCCTTCCGCCCGCGTGCCCTGGCATTATACTGTAGAAACCTCAAGCGCGAGGGCTCTTCGGCTGACCTTCGGAGAGCAGAGGTCGTCCTACGGCGCTTCCTCTTACTTTGAACGGATGGGTTATTTTATGTGCGCACGGGAGCATATACCGAAAATAGTCATAAAAAGCAATTTCCGACCTGGGGAGGGCATCAGAATCCCATGAGATGACCAACAAAGAAATGTATGTTTGCAAGTTGTCCTCTGGGGAGGTTACAGAATCAACAAGCAACCGAAGGAACGGAAAACGATGTGAAAGGCTTTCTTTACATTGATCAGAAAATGACCGAATGGAAAATCACGCAAAGGAAAATTATGCCATAGTGAGTAGGTGGTGGGGGTGGGGGGTGGATGGTTTGGGGAGTTGGGTTAGGGGTCTGGCTGATAAGTTTTCTTGGTACCCAGTGGAATACCGAACAAGTATTGGCTAGCCAATAGGTCTCTCCTTAGGAACCTTATTAACCAGAGCTATTGGCTTTGCCAATGAATTTAAACTATGTTGTACAGCAGTGTGGCGGATGTGCTGCGCGTTGAAAAGTTATAATACAAAAGTATTATAAGCTTTTTTGTACCTTATATATAACCAAAAAGACATTATGTACAACTGAACGACCCTAGTAAAAAAACAATTAACGTAAAAATGTCTTCTAGTTTTTTTGTCCTTGCAGTGCAAGCATCTTCTTCCTGACACTTCTAATCCTCATTTGTTATAGCTTTTTTTAGGTCTCGCCTACCATTGCAGCGCATGCGTTACTCGCTTTGCGAGAGATATTGTGGATGAGTAGATTTCAGAAGGGGACTTGAAGCCACGCCCATCCTTTTCATTGGGTCACATCAGCGTTTATGCTAAACACTGGCTCTCCATTGAAAAGGATGCTTTTTTGTTGCCGCCCTTTCTCCTTTTCTTCCAGGCCCACCCGGACTCAATAAATCAAGCGCTACTACTCACCCGTGAGGGTCTCAAGGCGCTGGGGGAGAGGGGTTTTCGCAGGTTCCAGTCCATCAAGGAGGGGGTCTGTCGAAGAGCCAGGATTTGAGGTTTCTTGTGAAGATGGGGAGAGATGTTGTCTGTCTGAGGTGGAGAGGGTCCGGCCGCGAGGAAGGAGAGGGAGCGGTCTCCTGATCTGGTCTTCTGGTGCGGGGGACCACAGCGTAGGAGAGCTGGACTGATTGTAGGGTCCTTTTGGGTGTGTGGAATTTGAGTCGGCTGTTCAGGTATGCTGGTCCGGTGTCATGGAGGGCCTTGTGAGCGTGGGTGAGCATTTTGAAGGTGACTCTAGCTTCGATAGGGAGCCAGTGGAGTGTGTGCAGGTGCTGGGAGAAGTGGCAGTTGCTTGGCAGGTTGAGGACCAGTCTTGCGGCGGCGTTCTGGATGTTCTGTAGCTTGCGTGTGAGGTTTTGTTTATTCCGGAGTAGAGTGCGTTGCCGTAGTCGAGTCTGCTGGTGACCAGGGCGTGAGTGACTGTCTTTCTGTGTTCGAGGGGGATCCATTTGAAGGTCTTGCGCAGGATCCGGAGGGTGTGGAAGCAGGAGGACGAGACTGCGTTGATATGGCGGTTAATTTTGAGCTCAGAGTCCAGGATGATTCCCAGGGTGCGTGCGTGGTCCGTGGGGGTGGGGGGACGTCCGAGGGCGAGGGCCACCAGGTATCGTTCCAGGTGTCGGGGTGTGGGCCCATGATGAGTACTTCTGTTTTGTTGGTGTTTAGTTGAAGGCAGCTGTTTTTCATCCATTTTGAGACGGCTTCCATGCCTCTCGAAAATTGTGTCTGGCGGTGTTGGGTTCGTTGGATAGGGACAGGATGAGTTGGGTGTCGTCTGCAAAGTTGAGTCCGTAGGTTCTGACGATGAGGACGAGCGGAGCCATGTAGACGTTGAAGAGCGTACGGCTGAGGGATGACCCCTGGGGAACTCCACAGGTGGTTAGTGTAGGGTCCGAGAGGAAAAGGGGCAGTCTGACCCGCTGCGTTCTGCCGGAGAGGAAGGAGTGGGTCCAGTCGAGGGCCTTGTCTTGAATCCTTGCGTCGTGGAGTCTGCGTATTAGGGTGCGGTGAGAGACTGTGTCGAATGCCGCTGAGAGGTCAAGGAGGATGAGGGCTACTGTTTCTCCTTTGTCCGGTAGGGTGTGGATGTCATCTGGTCTGGCGAGGAGGGCGGTTTCCGTGCTGTGGTTTTTTCTGAAGCCGGATTGGGAGGAGTCGAGGATGTTGTGCTCTTCGATGAATGTGACGAGTTGGCTGTTGATGGCTTTCTCGATGACTTTCGCTGGGAAGGGGAGCAGGGAGGTGGGTCTGTAGTTTGAGGTTGGTGGGGTCCGCCAAGGGTTTTTTGAGAAAGGGTTGATCTCGGCGGGCTTCCAGTCGCTGGGAAACGATGCAGTTGCCAGGGAGCGGTTAATGGTGTGGCGGAGCATGGGTGCGATGGTGTCGGCGGCTCTGTTGAAAATGTGGTGGGGGCAAGGGTCCGTGGGGGCCCCAGAGCAGATTGAGTTCATCGTCTTCAGTGGTGAGGGCTGTCCAGTTGTTGATCGTTGGCTTCATGGTGTCGAGGGTGGTTGGTGAGGGTTCAGTGTGTTGGTTGTCTTCATCGAAGTTGTCGTAGATGCTCTTGATTTTGTGGTGGAAAACGGGGCTGAGTTTGTCACAGAGTTCTTGTGAGGGTGGGATGTCGGTGGACTCGGTGGTAGGTTGGGCGAACTCCTTGATGATGTTGAAGAGTTCTTTGCTGTTGTGTGCGTGGGTGGAGATTCTGTCTTCTATCGCTTTTTTCCTCGTTTGTCTGATGAGTTGGTGGTGGACTTTGGTGGCGGCTCTGAAGTTGTTGTGGGCTTCTGTGGATTTGGTGTTCCTCCAGTCCTTTTTGAGGTGGCGGCAAGTGCGTCTGGACTCTCGAAGTTCGGTGATAAACCATCTAGCTTTCTTGGTGTGGGTGTTGTTGTTTTTCTTGAGGGGGGCTAAGGTGTTGGTGCTGTCGGTGATCCATCTGTGCAGGGTTCGGGCTGCAGCGTTGGGATCGTCGTTTTCCGCGACGGTCGGGGTAGAGTTGCTGAGTGATGAGGTTAGCTGGTCGTCAGTGAATCTGGTCCAATTTCTTCGTGGGAGCAGGTGCTGGTATCTGTGGATGGTGGGTGGTCTGAAGGTGAAGTGGACGCATCGATGGTCGGTCCATGTGAGTTCAGTGATGTGGCTGAAGGTGATGGAGTTTCCTGTTGTGAAGAGGGGGTCGAGGGTGTGCCCTGCTGAGTGCGTGGGTTCGGTCACGATCTGGCGGAGTCCAATGTTGTGGAGGTTGTCCAGGAGGGATGTTGGTTGTCCAGGTGGAAGTTGAGGTCTCCCAGCAGGGTGTAGTTGGTGGATGCGATGGCCTGCGGAGAGATGATGTCCATGATGGATTCAGAAAAAGGTCCGCAGGGTCCAGGGGGTCGGTAGAGGAGGGTGCCTTGGAGGGTGGTGGTGGGGCTGGCCAGTATCTTGAAGTGAAGGTGTTCCATCAGGTCTGTGGGCTCGTTGGGGAGTGTGCTCAGGCGGAGAGTGGATTTGTGGACGATGGCGATTCCTCCTCCCGGGCGGTTGGGGCGGTCCTTCCTGGAGATCTTGTATCCTTGGGGGATGGCGATGTCCGGTCCCGAGGAGGTGCTGGTCCATGTTTCGGTGAGGAACGCTACGTCCGGGGTGGTGCTGTCAAGGAGGTCCCAGATTTCGGTGGCGTGTTTGTGGAGGGATCAGACGTTGAGGAGGATGCATTGCAGGGTCTTCGGTTCGGGTATGTTCTTGCGGGTGGGTTACGCTGGGTCCGTGGTCTTGGCGGTGCTGCAGGTATGCCGGCAGCGGTGACAGCTGAAGGGTCTGTGGGTGTCGGCCGGTGACGCTAGCTTGCAGTTGTTGTTGCGGCCTGGGTCGAGGGTGTGGAGTGCCGCCGGGTCGTAGCGTTGGCGGTGCGGAGATCCAGGGTTTCTGGTGCTGGTCACGGGACTGGCGCGCAAGCGGCGCGACCGCACATCGGGCACCATTAAGTAGGGGTCGGGGAGAGCTGGACAGATGGGAGGCGGGAGCGGGGAGGGGAGCAGGATTGGTCGCGCTGGGGGGAGGGGCCACGGGGGCAGCAGGGAAAAACAGCCGGCAAAGGAGGAATACGGGGGAAAAAAGGAGAAAAGAGTGAAATAAGGCAGAGAGCAGGGAAAGCACAGAAGGTAGAAAAGTGTAGAAACGATTTGAAAAAGGGTGAAAAACGAGTGAAAAATGGACTGGACAGCGGAGCGAGACAAAGGAAAACAGAGGTCCACTGGACCACCGGGGAGGCTAAGGGAAATAAGGAAATAAGTGGAAAAATGAGAGATGGCAGAAAAAGTGCATAACAGAAAAAGACAGAAGGAGAAGCAAAAATTAGTGAAAAAAACGGAAAGGAGAGCGGAGCGAGGCAAAGGAGAACAGGGGTCCACTGGCCCACCAGGGATGAGGCGCAGGTGATCCTGCGGGTGGAGGAGGGCCTCGAACACCAGCACACACAAGAGTGCAAGTGCAGGGGCATGCCTCACTTAATGGTGGTGCTGCGAGGGAGGGGGAGGAATTTCACTGACAATGAGTCAGTGGTCTTGCTCGCCTGGCCACGTAGCGGCCGCCATTAAGTAGGGGTCGGGGAGGGCTGGACAGCTGGGAGAAGGAGGGGAGCAGGATTGGTCGCGCTGGTCGTGCTGGGGGGAGGGGAATGGATCGTCTGCTTCACAGCGGTCGTGAAGCAATTTCTTATCTTTAGGGGGCCATCTGTTTCTAATTAGTTCATAGCTTGGTTCATTCCGCAGAGCGAGCTTTATGGGGCCATCTGTTTCTAATTAGTTCATTGCTTGTCTCTCCGTGCAACACTGTACAGCGACACCAGGAATGTCAAATTTTGCCATCACAAGCTCACCGCATTCCCTGAATATAGGGCTTTTCTACCCTTTTTTGAGTCCTTTGGGTGGGGACCACCGGCAGGCAGTGCCTTAGAACGTCATATTTACCGGACCGTATGGAAAGGTCAGCCCATCATGTTCCCTTCTGAATACACACGTCAAGGCCCAGCGATCTCCTACTGTCGGGAGAACGGTGACGGGTGCGACCATCTGAGGCTCTGAGGCAGCCGTTACCTCCACCTCCTCCTCTTCCTCATCGCAGTCCTGAATAATTGCCTGAGGGGTGGGGGGCTGAAGATGGGGCCTGGGAGTGATGAAAATGACTGGTAAGTAATTGGGCTATTCACACTGCTCTCCCCACACATGAGGAATGTTTTGTGAAACTTTAGTCATAATTTTGTAGATGTGAATTTTTCATGGAGATTCTGAAGTAAGTTGCACACAGTGACTGACTGCTCTTTGACACACATGCTTAATTTGCTGAATAATTAGTGGCAGTGCTCCAAGTTTTTTCTCCGAAGCCCCGCCCCCTCTGCCGAATGTCGGAGCTGCCGAATCCAACGGGGCTTATCTTGATTCCGCCTTATGCTTTTCTTCCACCACCAGACCATCCGCCCCTTTATCTCCTTGAGTTCCTTTTCATCCTTGCTTTCTCCCATCGTTACTGTTCTATCGTCACTCTATTGCTCCTTCTTATGTCTATCTCTCACTGTTCTAGTTCAGGGTCTGATGATAACAAAGAAGTCCAGGTTCCCTGGAATGAATGCCGGTAGGCCCAGAGTTCAACCACTGGTTCAAATTAAGCACTGCCTAAATACTTCACCAGCATATTGTGCAGGGCCCAGATAGGTTGCCATTGTAAATCCCCTCTTGGAATACTGTTTGAAAAGCGCTTGTCAGGTGTTTCTTGGTACATGGATGTGCTTTACATATACACATGCATGAACTCGTCATACAGGGGACGGAAAGAAGTGAGTGAAATCCTGTAAATAAACGCTCTGACTGAGTAAAGAAGAGCAACTATTAGTAGACGCAAATATCACTTGAGCCCATTGGGCCGGCGAATGCCCTTCTCTCTCCTAGACAGGGTCGTAAACAATTGGCCAAAACATTCGACAGAATGCGCTGTGGAACTCCCAAAAATACCTTTCAATATTTTCAGAACAGTTCGGGGCACGGTTCTGTAGATTACACCAGTTCTATCATTTCTGTGCATCTACGGGAGCATCATACCCTCGCCCAGAGCAGCGTTTGCAAATCTGAAAAATGTATGAGCATAATAAATGTATTTCATAGGTTTAATGACAACGAGGATTGCGTGTTGTCTGCGGCATTGCACCAGTTCCTCGCGAAGCATTGCACCTAGCTGCATTCAACTTACTACAAATGAGGGAAAGCGAGAGCAAAAGAGAAGACGTATGATAAGAGAGGAAATCGTCGCTAGCAAATATGATGTCCTGTCAGTAACTCCCCTCCTCCTAATAACACTTCATAGCTGTGATTTATTATTAATTGCATCAGTGTAACTGTAATAGTAGCAGCAATCTTTTGGCTCAGGGATAACCGGGGCTTTAATTTGATTGGGAAAACTGGGGAGGGTCTCTTAAAGGGACATGGCCAATGTAATTAAGGGCGTGGCTTAAAAACACGTAAACTGAAACTCTATTCTTAGTGAGTGTGCCGCCCGACTGATATTTTGCTGCTTCTCTCATTGCTAGTACAAATGCAATGCAATAGATTTCGCACTTACAACAAAGTGAGCTATTGCCATTTTGCATTACACCATTTGATTAATGCTTCACGAAGGGAAAACAAAAACAATGACATTTACAATGCCAATAGCTCAAAATAATGTCATTGCGAGACCTATTGCATTGTAAATGCTTGTTTTGTTATGGGAGGGGGGAAATGGAGGTGGGGAAATAGAACCTGAATTACGACACGAGCAGCGGACGGACACTAGGAGAGCATCAACAGATGCCAGATTCGAGTGCAGACTGAGGGGTGCTGAGGTGGTAGTGTGCTGGTGTGGACGTGATGCAGAGTGATGCTGAGGTGGTGCTGAGTGATGCTGAGGTGGTGCTGAGTGATGAGGTGGTGCTGAGTGATGAGGTGGTGCTGAGTGATGAGGTGGTGGTGGTGCTGCATCTGTCTCCGTGCTCCTGTACTGGAGAGGAGAGTTGGCATCAAAACAAGCGGACGCTGTCTCTTTGCACACAGTGTCCATTTATAGGCTACTTGCAGAGTTGATGAATCAACAGCACAATGTGACCCTCCATATACTGCCCTCAGACGAGATGAGGGCATTAGCACTGTTTAGGGCTGACTGTGCATGCAGTAACCCTGCTCTATCTCCTTTCAATGGAGATGGGGCTTCAGCACAGACACTGTGTCGGTTTGCACTAGCCTTTACACCTTCTCCATATTTTGCCTGTGGTGTGCATCTTTGTAAGCAAGATTAGATGGGATACGGAATACAAAATAATGCAAAACATAGTTTGCCTATATCTGTGATAATTTCTTTTAAAAAACCATATAAAACAGTTTTGTGATGGGTACGGACTATTTTCTACAGATCATTCCAGTGAAGCATGTGAATAACTGGATTAAGGACTGAAAATTAAAAGCAGTCAGTTCTTCAGACAAGTTCATCTTTTAGGCCTTGGTGTTGCTAAAAAATGTCCTCAGGTTTCCTATTAAAGTTCTGTCACGACTACTCTTGATGTCAAGGAGTTCTAGAGAGACTCTGTAACTAGCAGCATGATCTGGGTTACCGGTCATTCCTTAATTTAGGAACAGTGCATCCACTTCATATGTAGGGAATCGCTCAGAGTGCTTCAAGAATCCAGATTTGACCGCAAAAGTGAGTTTGTGTAAACCAGGCTGTAGTAATCAATCAATCAATCATGTGTTTGTTAAGCGCGACTACTCACCGTAAGGGTCTCAAGGTGCTGGGGAGGAGGGGGGATGCAGGTTCCAGTCCATCAAGGAGGGGGGTCTGTCAAAGAGCCAAGTTTTGAGGTCTCTCGTGAAGATGGAGAGTGATGTTGTCTGTCTGAGGAGGAGTGGTAGGGCGCTCCAGGCTTTGGCCGCGAGGACCTAGAAGGAGCGGCCTCCTGATCTGGTCTTTTTGGCACAGGGGACCACGGTGTAGGAGAGCTGGGCTGATCGTAGGGTCCTTTGGGGTGCGTGGAATTTGAGTTGGCTGTTCAGGTATGCTGGCCTGGTGATGTGGAGGGCTTTGTGTGCGTGGGTGAGGATGTTGAAGGTGATTCTAGTCTCGATGGGGAGCCTGTGGAGTGAACGCAGGTGCTGGGAGATGTGGCAGTGTCGTGGCAGATTGAGGACCAGTCTCGCGGCGGTGTTTGGATGTTTTGTAGCTTGTAACTTGTAGTAATGGGACCATCATATCAGAGATAGCAACAGTAAAATCCGGCCACCAGACCATAAAACACGCCCACAAACAGCCAAAAACAGCCCACACACTGATCTGTCAGACCAGGTATTCTGGCACAGCTAGTTTGCCCTACATGCAGTGCCACTGGAATTATGTGGCAGGGGAGGACCAAATTATGCAGCAAGAAGCAAATTATGTGGCGTAATGTAGTGTTAATATTAGCTCATTATTTTGAAATGTTTACACATGTTAACACTATCTGGACCAAGGTTTCACCTCATTAGTGTCACTTAGATAGCCAAAAACAGAAAATAGGCAACAGAAAGATAAGTAACTTGTGAACCGTTTGAGCTAGAAATAGGTTTTTTTTAAATCTGCAGATATGCAGCACCTGATGCACTATGTGACAAATAGGCTAATTTAAGTGGCCCTGCCTACAGGTCAGCCCGTCACTGATTTTGTTGCTCTCCTTGTATCTCTACTCGTCCTCGAATCTCTCTCTCGCTCTCTCCTCTCCCCTACCATACTCCCCAATGTGCCTGTTGCATGTAACCTTGGGGCGATGGAGAAAGTGATAAGGTGCCAGCTGATGCCTTGTGCCTTCAATGGTTCCAGCCACTAAGGAAATGCCAGATGAGGATAAATGGCCAATCCAGCCCTGTCAGTCAATGTGGATTTTTGTAACTGCAAAACAAAAATGTAAGGATTGCTCGGTGGAAAGATTCAGCATTCAAAGCCTAGATGTTTGCACAACCTTGTTAAATGCAACTTCCAGAGCACATGCTCCATGTTCATATTCAAGCAATGTTGGAATTTAGCAATTTATGTACTTTCATTTGCGTTTTGTTAGGTTAGTATTTATAAGGCTATGTTAGTAGCAGCCATCACACCTAATGTACCTCACTGAATTTTCCTTGTCATACAAGCTAAAGTTAGCGGCTCCATTTTGTAGTTCATATGCCATGTTACACTGTGACTGGATTGGGCTCCAATTATCTGTATTGCTTGCTTCCGACTTACTAATAAATTGGCCATTCTGTCTTCACAAGCCTATCCTTCTCCGTAGCCCTGCTCCCACGTTAGAAGGAGCCGAGCCCTAGCAAGGCAACCTTGAGATAGTGATAGTGTGTACCCATCTTGCAGGTGGTAGCCCATCCTTCTGTGCCTTCTTTGTTCATGTACGGCTCAAGCCGGTAACTTTGCACTGGGGGCATGGTTGGGGGTTGTCGGAAGAATGATTATGCATTACCAAGTGTAGGGGAGCCAGTCCCCTCGGCAGCCATCTGTTGAATAAAGTCCATAAGACGAAGTATGGTTCAGGAAAAGATTTAATCCATAAGTAAGGAAAAATAGGAAGCACCGCTGGTTACATAGCTTCAGGCTCCAGCAGACTTCCAACAACTGTCTCCTCTTGGTTCATGGGACCGATCACCTGTTCTATTCTAGAACACTGTGATCGTGCCATGAACCAAGGGTTTGTAAAACAACATGTACATGATCTCGTGCATGCAAGCACGAGATAGACACTGGAAAGGTAAGTTAACACATATAACACATCTTCCCCCCTTAAATAAAAAAACACTTAATACACAAATCTATTTCTGATAAATGAAACAAAATCAGCCATCCACCCTGGTTTTTTCCGCTGTCGTTTTCCAGAATCTGCATTATAATCATTATCATTGGAAACATTGACAAAGCCATCATTACAGATTGTTCTATTGACAAGATCTTCATCCTCAAGTTTGTCAACTGACTTCATTTCATCCTCAGAATTGAGATAAATACTTTTGTCCCCTTTGAGAACAGCAATTCTACTTAAATTCCAGACCTTATTATTGGTAAGTTTGACAGAGTTCTTAAGTACCTCTTTTATTTCAAATGGTCCCATAAATTGGCTTTCCCCTTTTTTGACTTTCCAAGGTTTTTTTACTTTAACAAACATTCCTACCTTAACAATCGGATCATGAACAGACCCTCTTTTCTTATCATACCGTTCTTTATTAACAGCATGATTTTTGATGAGATTTTCTTTTACAATCTGAAAATCCAAACTAGACATGGTAGATGGAGTTAACCATGCAGGATTGCATTTGGTTCTAGGGAGTCTACCCCTCATTATTTCAAACGGGGAGTAACCCGTCATAGCATTAATGGAGGTCCTATACATCCATACAGTTTTAAAAATTTGAAGTTCCCATTTGTCATTTTCAAATCCCGTAACTTGGATAGCACTTTTGAGAACTCTATTAAACCTTTCAATGACACCATTTCCACTGCGGTTGTACAGAGAGGTGGTACAATAAGTAATGTCAACTCTATTGAAATACGCTTTTGCTTTAAATTGAACACCATTGTCTGTAATAAGCCGTACTGGTAACCCCTCTTCGGTGAAAATCTCATCCAGAAACAATAAAACAGAATCAGTGTCCACTTTATCTACAATTTTGACCACTGGCCATTTTGAAAAAACATCGATGGTTGCAAGAACGTATTTAGAGTTAGGGCCAACAGGACCATAATATCCATGGCAATGGTATGCCACGGATAATCCGGAATGTTATGTTCACCAATATTAGGTTTTAGGGTAATCAAATTCTTATCAGCATTCGCACAAGTGATGCAATTCCTAATAATACGTTCAATGAAAACATCCATGCCCGGCCACCAAAAATTGTTTTTCACTTTCTGCTTGGTTCTAACAATACCACAGTGACCCTCATGACCGTGAGAAACAATATTATTTCTTAATTTGCATGGAGGAATGGCACGATCTCCCCTTTTTAACACACCATCTACCAAAGAGAGTTCATCCTTTACCTCCCAAAAACTTCTTAGGTCAGAATTGATGTTCTTTTTATTAGGCCAACCCGATAAAATATACCCTTCAACGTTTTTTAATATGGGATCATTTTCAACTTCCTTAAACCAAACTTTTTGGTCAATTGGTAAAAAGTTTTCATCATGTACCAAAGCTATATGATAATCATCCCACTCATTGTATGTGCTTTCTCTCAGAGGTAAGGGCATTCTTAATAGAAAGTCAGCCGTTACATTATCTTTCCCGGGCACATAAACAATGGTGTAAATAAAGTCTTGAAGGCGCATAGACATTCGAGCTATGCGTGCTGAAGCTTTCAACATGCCTTCTGTGGTTAAAAGACGTACTAACGGTTTATGGTCACTTCTAATTAAACACTCCTTGCCCCACACAAACACCCTGAAATGCTCAAGTGCCCATACGCAAGCTAAAGTTTCCCTTTCTATGGTAGAATATTTCTCTTCTGCAGGTGTGAGTGCTCTGGACGCATGCGCAATGATGTGTTCTTTACCATTATTGGATTTCGGAGACAGTACTGCACCTAAACCCTTTGAACTAGCGTCTGTAGTGATATAACACCATCCCTGGGTGCTGGTCAGATTGGACTTTGCTGCAGTGTATTTTACTAATAAATGATTGTTTGTATTCTCTACTGTCTGACCGACTCTTCACTTGTTTGGAAGGCTACGAGGTGGTCGTAAGTGACCCAGGCGACCCTAATTGGGTCATTTCCTTGAGCAACCAGTCCCAAACAGCACAGCTTAACTAAGGGTGAAGTTTACATCTACTTGCAAAATAAAACCGAGCTGTCTTATACCCGCATCGATGAAGTGAGGCAGAGCGAACGCATGGGGAGTTCAAATAAAAAACGCATGCCATTTGACAATCTTGTGTTTTTAAAGTAAGGGACAAACTTCCCACGGACACAATGCTGAGTAGTACCCGTGTCCTACCCATAACCCTCCCTGTCAGCCCCGCCTCGACCTCAGGGTATCTGGAGCAACAGTGCAGCCATCTGTCATTTTACCAGTAAACTTTGGTTGCTACCAATTTCCTTTAAGGGTTCACTGGTATCCAGGCAACCGTACGGTACTCCAGGAAACGGCCCCATTTGAAATCTGAAAGAACTGGTTGAACACACCTGCGAGGTGCACAATGAAAAGCAGGGCACGGGAGGACGGCTTTGCTGCAAGACACACATCTTAGAGTGCAACCTTGAAGGCTGAAAAGAAGTTAGAAATATACAAGAAAATGACACAAAGGACAAGGAAGATGCATTAAAGACACAGCGTTGCTCCTACCTGGGCTCACGACAGCAGCCCGCACATTCTCCTGGTCGCCAGCTTTCCCCGCCGCCTCCTACCACCCGAGGCCGCAGTTGGGAGAAAACTACAGGACCCAGCATCCCTCCCCGCCACGCCCACATCCGCCGGACATCGCGCCCGGAGGCGCTACATAGAGCGAGGCTCCCTCCGCGTCGCGGGACGCGCGCGGGCGGCGCCGGGCTGAGCCCAGGCAGAGGGCGGGCCGTCTGTGGCCGTCCGGGGTCGATCAGGGTCGGGTCGGCCTGGTCCTTGACAACGTGTGCCCGGTTCACCAAGGTCCGTATATTTGTCATCAACTCTTACAGCCATGGGTAAAAGGAAAAATCCTGAGGGAGAATCTGACTCTTCACGTTCCCTGCCTGTGAATCCTAAGATAAGGAAGACTAGAGCAAAGAAAGCTCGCCAACATGCAGCCAGTAACTGTGTAATGGACCGCATTGAGGTTATAGTCGATGAATGCGGGGAACTACTTAATGCCACCCCCTTGCCGGCTATTGGTGGGAGAAGTGTGTCTACTAAAGGTGCTGTTACAGTTCCGGATATGTTCCTCTCGAAAAAGGGTGGGGAGGAACAAACAAATGGGGTAAGGGGCAAAGCTTTGGTCCCTACTACCCCTACAGTATTAATGGCTGCGAGCCAAGATCACTCTGGTAAATCCCTTTCCGATCTTAACTGTCCTCCGGGTATTGCTTGTAGCAACAGGTTTTCCATTCTGAGCGAAGTTGATACTGATGTTAGTTGTCCAGCTCTGCCTTCTCCTGCCCGTTTGGATACAAATATAGGTCCTCTTCTATCTCAAGATAGCTCTACCATTAACCTGCCCGAGGGATTTATAGGGACTGAATCTTGCAAACATGATATAAAATCTCTGTTGGTTCTAGTGAAAAACTTGTGCCCCTTGATTGAGACTATGCAATCTAAGATTGATATATTATCAACCACTGTCATGAAGTTGGGTGAATCTAAGATGGTTACTGATATTCATTCTAAGTTAAACTCTGTCAACTCGGAGAGGGGTTTGGTTAAGGCCCCCTCAGAGGTGCCTGATGGGCCGCCAGTGCCATCTAATGTTAATGCTATGATTCTGCCCCATGTTTCTCACCCCTTGAATATTCAGTCTCGTCTCCTAGCTCCATCAAGGGCTGACTATGCCGCTGCCTGCACCCCACCTCTCGTTAGACATCCTACCAGAGCCTCTCCTGGTACGCCTCAGGTTTTGACACGTGCTGGAAGACCTTCCCTTATTAATGAGAGAACTGGAATCAATCCTAGAGGTAATCCTTTTTTTTTTTTTTTTTTTTTTTTTAAACCGTTTATTGCAGATTGTAAAAATTACAGGTATGGGCCTACAACCACCCGGCCGGCCGCTAGAATGACAAAAGCATATTGCATACATACAGTAAAAGTCTCTCGGCAGTGCAGAGCAGTGAAACAGGAGTAATCAATGGTGCAGGCCACACAGCTCCAAGCCCACAGTACGGTTCCCTTTTCTTGAAACAAAACAACACCAAAAAACCACACCCGCAAGGCAACCCGCGATCCAAAGTGACAGCACGTGCTCCATAAGTGGGGGATCAAACCAGCAGCAGAACTCCGAGGAGGGGAATGGGAGTAGATCAGGGACTGGGGGACCGCGCGCCCGCGGCCGAGGGAGGGGGGGCCGTCTAGGGAGACGGAGCAGGCGAGGCAGCCGGTAGCAGTGGTGGCTCACAAATACCCCTGCGGTAGGCGTTCCAGGGGCCCCAGAGTTTCACCCACGCCCCAGGCTTACCCCTCGCCACATACACCACCTTTTCACGAAACATACACCAATCCATATGCTCTTTCCAGGCCGACACCGCAGGGGGCCTCTGGGATCCCCACAATTGAGCAATGTCACGCTTAGCTATCATGTATCCCAGAGTCACCCACCGCGTCTGCGGGACCGAATAGTCATTTGGTTCCCATACATTCAGCAAGCATCTCCTCGCTTCAGGCAGCAGCGCGACACGCGTAACCACACGCAGGACCTCATGCACACCACGCCAGAATCGCTCCACCTTCGGGCACTCCCACAGTATATGCATGAAAGTCGCCAACGCACCACAGCCACGCTTACACATTCCGTCACCAGCAAAACCCATACGCAGAAGCCTTGGCCCCGTCACGTAAACCCGGTGAAGGATCTTGAGCTGGACGAAACGAAGGCGAGCCGGGATGGCCACCTCTTTCGGAGAGGCCACCGCGGAAATCCAATCCTCGTCGTCCAGCTCCAGCCCGTCGGCCACCCAGGCCTCGCGGAGACTAGTCAGCAGGCACGATCTATCGTTGATCAGTTTTTTGTATATGAGGGAGATCGTGCTGTCCGGTACATGGCCGTCCAGCACTCTGTCCTCCAGGGGGGAAGACTCCGGAATGGATGCGACGTCCGGGAAGACGGAGCCCAGCGCATGGCGGACTTGTAGGTACCGAAAGTACTCACTGCCCTGCAGCTGAAACTCCGCCTGCAGCGTCTCAAAAGTTTTGAATCCCCCCCTCGTCCAGAGATCTCCCACCGTGCTGATTCCGATCGTGTCCCACTTCTCGAAGCCCTTCGACGTCCACAGGGAGCCCAACCTCTCAGGCGCATACAGCGGTGACGCCCGGGTCAAACGGTCCTTCCACCCCATAGCTGCATTAGCCGCGTGCCAGACACGCACCATGACACGCGTCGGTCCCGTCAAACGGGAGTCGGGCGCGCCAGAGTAGAGCGCGCGATTGTAATCGCCACCGGGTAGGAGCATCTTATCCATCTCAAATGCCGGGTTCAAGGCGGGCCCATAAAGGCCATGATTAATTGCAGCTAGTTGGGAGGCCCAGTAATACCGTTTAATGTCCGGGAGGGCGACCCCCCCATCGTACCACGGGAGCGTCAATTTAGCCAGAGCAATGCGCGGCCTCCCGTCCCAGAACAGGCGCCGCTGGAGGCCCTCCACCTCACGGAAATAGCGTGCCGGGACCAAGTCCATAGTATTCTGGAGGGCGTAGAGGAATCGCGGCAGGGACATCATTTTGAACAAAGCCGCTCGGCCGAGCGGCGAGAGCGGCAGATGCCGCCAGCGCACCACGTCCTCCTTCAAGCGCTGGAGGGGGGGTAGCAAATTCCTCTCATAGCGGGCCTCCGGGTCAAGTGTGATATAGATGCCCAGGTACCGAAAACCTTGGGAGGCAATCTGGATCGGGCAGTCCCGTGGTAGGGCCGGAGCCTCCCCGGAAAGCACATAGACACAGGATTTCGCCCAGTTGATGACCAGGCCTGAGTTGCGACCGAATGAGCGCAAAACATCAACCAGGACGATCAGTGATTTACGCGGGGAGGCGAGATACAGAAGGATGTCGTCAGCATAGAGGGACACACGGTCCTCATGCTCGGGGGTCCAGCGGAGACCACGGATAGAAGGGTGCCACCGCAGCCACTCCGCCAGGGGCTCCAGGGCCAGGGCAAACAGGAGAGGCGACAGGGGGCAACCCTGTCGCGTACCCCTCCCCAGCGCAAATGGGGCCGAGACTCGCCCATTCACTACCACCTGCGCCAATGGGCCCGAATATAGCAATTTGACCCAGCTAATGAAACCCGGGCCGAACCCGAATTTCGCCAGCATCGCCCAGATGTATGGCCATTCAAGCGTATCAAACGCCATGGTGGCGTCCAAGGACGCCAAGATGGCCGGCTCCCGCACAAATGGGACACGCGCGAGCACCCCGTGCAAGCGCCGCAGATTGAGCGCCGTGTTGCGGTGCGGTATAAAGCCAGATTGATCTTGGTGGACCAAGTCGCCCACCACGCCAACCAACCGGTTGGCCAACACCTTGGCAAGGATTTTGGGCTCCGCGTTCAAAAGCGAAATCGGCCTATAGGATGTGACCCGTTCACGGGGCTTCCCCTCCTTGTGGATCACCACAATTGTGGCCAGACGCTGGTCCGGCGGGAGGGAACCCTGCGAGTGGGCCGCCAGGAACATCGCGCGCAGGTGGGGCGCCAACACATCTGGGCGTAGCTTGTAGAGCTCGATGGGAATACCATTGGGGCCCATGGCCTTGCCGGATGCAACCGAGCGAATAGCCAAGGCAATTTCGTCCGAGGTGGGAGGGGCGTCCAGCGAATCCCTGTCCTCCACCGTTAGGGAGGGCAGTGCGATGTCCCGAAGCAGGGCATGGGAATCTTCCTCCGAGCAGGGGGAAACCGGGGAGTAGACTTCGCGGAAATAATCCGCGAAGCAGGAGACAATGGCTTCCGGCTCGGTGACACACGCACCATCAACACTCTCAATCAAAGGCACCACGCGGCTCGCTCTCTCCCTCTTATCCAACCACGCAATCAATTTGCCAGCCTTATCACCCACATCATACAATCGCCCCTGCTGCTCTCTACTGAGGCCCCTGGCCGCCTCCGTGACGAGGGCCCGATAGGCCGCCTGCTTTAGGTGTAGAACATGCAACTTGGCGTCTGTTACCCCGCTCCCCAGGTCACCCTCCAGTTCTGCAATCTCGGCCTCTACCCGGGTCACCTCCTCCCGCTCGAGCCGCCGGGCATGGGAGATAAAGGAGAGGGCCTCCCCTCTAAGGACTACCTTGAAAGCCTCCCACAGGGAGATGGCCGAAGAGACCGACCCCACATTCTCGTCGAAATATCGCTGTAAGGATTTGATCAAATCGGCACGAATGGTGGGGTCGCGCAAATACCATGCATTGATTGGGGCCACCCTGCCATCCCCCCTCGGGAAGACATCGAAATGCAACAACAATGGGGAGTGGTCTGAGATACCCCGCGCTAGATGGCGCACCTCCCCCACCCTCCCTGCATGGGCCGCCGGGACAAGGATGTAATCAAGCCGCGAGAGGCTACCATGGGCACCCGAGTGGAAGGTGTACTGTCGCAATGCGGGATGCTTTAATCGCCAGCAATCCACCAGGCCCAGCGTGTCCAGAAGGCCGGGCAGCCACGCCTGTGCCCGGGGGAGGTCCCTAGGGGGATGGCGATCCATAGACCCAGAGGCTACCGCATTAAAGTCCCCTCCAACCACCAGCAGGCCACTCGGAAGGTCCAGAAGGAGGCGCCCCAGGTCCGCGAATGTGGTGGCTTGTAACCCAGGCGGGACGTACACTGATATAAAGATAAACACTCTACCCTCCATTCTTCCCACCAGAACCGTGTAGCGTCCCCTCTCATCATGGCGCACCTCATCAATCTCCAACGGGAGCGAGTTCTTGATCATAATACCCACCCCCCGCGAGCCCGAGGTGAAGCCGGAATGGGCCACCAAACGATATCCCCGCCGATTCATTGCATGAAAGGAGTTACCTATAAGGTGCGTCTCCTGCAGGAAGACAACATCTGGTGAAATACGTTTTAAGTACTGCAGGACCACACCACGCTTAATCCTATCCCCCAGGCCGTTAACATTCCATGACAACACAGTCAAATCCCTACCCCCCATCATACGTCGAATCAATCGGTCGTCCCCCATCGAGCATCCTAAAAACAACAACATAGTAGCGGGTTTGCCCTGCGGTGCTAACAAACAACACACCCCCCCCACCCCCCGGTCCCAACAGAACTCCCCCCTCCCTGCACCCCTGCATGAGCCCAGACAGCCCCCCCAAAGTGCAGTGTGCCTGTCGCCCCATAGCTAAAATACTAACTAGTCCCCCAGAGGAGGAGGGAAGCCCCCAACAGACCCCGCGCGACCTCCATAGGAGGGGAACATACGCAATCAATAAATGGTGAAGGAACAACGTCCGGAGCAAGGCCTATTCAGTCACCCCTCAATTCTGATCCGGCGGGCCCTCCTCGCCAGCCGCGCCCCCCCCGCCCCCCCGCCCCGATCTCCAGGCAGAGTGTCCAGCCAGTCCCCAGCCGCCTCGGGCCGGTCGAAGAAGTGCGTGCGACCATCCACCTCTACCCTCAGCTTGGCTGGAAAGAGCATTGAGTACTTGAGGTTCAGGTCCCTTAGGCGACGTTTAACACCAAGAAAGCTCTGTCGCTGCTTCTGGACCGCCGGAGTAAAGTCTGGGTAGAAATGTACCTCCATGTTGTCAAGCTTGACCGGTCCCTGTTGCCTGGAGGTCTGGAGGATAGCATCTCTGTCCCGAAAATTAAAAATCCGGGCAATGAGCGGCCGCGGCGGGGCACCAGTCTTAGGTCTGCCCCCGGGGACCCGGTGAGCACGCTCCACCGCAAAAAGCTTACTCAGCCCCCGGGGCTGGAGATGGGTCAGGATCAAATCTTCCACGAAAAGATCCGCCGCCTCCGCCTCTCGTCCCTCCGGCACCCCCACAATACGGACATTATTCCTCCGGGCCCGACCCTCGGAGTCCTCCAATCGCCGGTCCATCAGGGCGCTCGCCTGGCCAAGCCGGCGCACCTCCTTCTGGAGGGCCACCACGTCTGTCGTGAGGCTCGTTGTGGTGTGGGCCAGGGAGTCGACTCGGTCGTTTGTTTTGGACAAGTCTGCCCTCACGAGGCTCACATCCACAAGGACCGAGTCTATTTTTTGCGCTAAGGTGTCGAAACGCTGGTCCACCGAGGCCTTCATCTCTGCGATGGCGCCCATGACGTCCCGGAGGGTCAGATCCACCGGATGAGCAGATGCCTCCGTCGGGCCCACCGGGGATGCACGCGATGTCTCCGGAGAACCCTTCCGAAGCGTGTAGCGGTCCATACTGTTGGCCTGGTGCGCCGTGCCACGGCGGGTCGTCTTCACCTTCGCCCGGTCGCCATCTTGTTTGGTGGACATGCTGGCTCTTCCACCGTCGTGCCAAGCTCCCCAAACGGGCCGCTATACCAAGTCACGGGTGCCAGGGGGGGGGGCAGGGGCGACCACCGAACCGTGGGTCAACCCACCGCCGGCGGGTCAGCCGGGCTCCTGGACAAGGCCACACCACCGCACCCCGCTCCGCAGCCCGACCCGGCTTGAGAGCTAGGAGGGCGCAAAAGCGAAAGTGAAAGTGCGGGGTACGCCAGTCGCCCAGCCCCGCTCGCCGCTGTTATTCACTTTGTCCCCGGATCGCCCCACTACTCCAATCCGGGGGGCCGGCGAGGAGAAGGCCGCAACCTTCGATCGATGCTCCCACCGGCGTTCGGGGTCCGATTCGAGCCCAAAAAACGGGCGGCGCCTCAGCTCCGGTTCCCCAACACAGTCCCCTCAACAAGGACAGGATATCGCCAGGATTAATTCAGGAGGTCGCGGAGGTCCTCGGGAGCCTCGCACCTACGCGGCCATCTTGGTTGCGCGCTAGGCTCCTCCTCCCTAGAGGTAATCCTTACCATCAAACCCAAACACATGGGTCATACAGTCGTATTTTTCATCCACGAAAGGTCTTTATGATAAATGTCCCTAGATTGTCCTCTGGGTCCGATTATGAAACCAGTGAATCTCTGATTAATAAGGTTATACACTGGTTCAGACATGTAAGGGGTTGCTGCTCTGTAATCAGAGCTGACATAGAGGGAGCCAGCAGGATTTCTCAGCATGGTAATGGGATGGACCTTATAGAGGTCATTTTTTATGATCCCACCATAGCAGATAACCTTATCAATCTGGAGTTCAGAAGTTGTCCTCCTGACTATTCCACAATCCAAATCAAGTATTCCCCTATTCAACCTTCTTGCTCAGGTGGTGTTTGGCCTCAGCCCTTGGGAGAATCCTGCCTAGAACTAAATGATTGACTTTGTAAAGAGGATAGCCTAGTGGTTTCCCCTGTTTCCTCTTTTTTGCCTAATAAAGTCCTTAATATCGGTACTCCGGCTAGTATGGATAAACAATATGCTTCCATAGACCCTGCAAGGATTACCTCACTGAATAGCATCCCGGAGATCAACAAAGTCCCTAACATTGGCAACTTGGGTAGTATGGATAAGCAATTTTTCTCTGTAGACCCGATAGGGATCACTCCACTGAATGGCATCCCGGAAATCATCCAAGAAGACAGTGTAACCCTCCCTGAGTTTGGTACACTCCTGTCCTGGAATATCGCAGGATTGAAATCTAAGTTGAATGATCCAAACTGGGTACTATTTATTAATTCTTATGACATCTGCTTATTCCAGGAGACCTGGCTACTTGAGGCTCAGTTCTTAGCGGGTTTTTTGAATTTTAACGTTTTGGCCGTAAAGGGCAAAAAGGGGCGTCCCTCAGGTGGTCTCACCATCTGGATTAGACAGGACCTAGGTATTGTTGTTAAGGAGATCCCCACTTCTCACCCAGATATCCAGCTACTTAAGCTTAAGTTTAGAGATGGCAAATTGCTGGATATCTATAATATCTACGCTAGAAGTACTAGGGGCAAGAAATCTGATATTATAGCATGTTTGGATGAACTGTTGCTTCTCTACTCCCAGCACTCTTATGTAATTCTAGGTGGTGATTTTAATGTAACCTTTGAACCCCTTTCTGGTATAGCTTGGAGTATCTCGGAGGTTGAGGATGGTTTATGGGGTGTCCCATGTTTAGATCTTGAACCTGTCACTCGTTGGTCTGAACTGGCAATCCAGATCAACGCCCTTTGTTTGAGCAAGGGGCTTCGTGCAACTAACGGCAGGACTGAACAAGATAAATCCGGATCAATCACCTTTAAGAGTGGCTCCCGTACCAGCAGGATAGATTATATCCTATTATCTTTAGATCTATGGGAATCCCTGAAGGGCATGGAAGTTATAGCCAGATTGGAGAGTGATCACAACCCTCTCTCTCTAACTTCCTCGTTTTGGGTGACTCCCATTGCCCATAGTAATTTTTCTCTTCAGCTCCATCAAGACGTAGTTATTTCTAATGATATGCGTCATGTAAAGTGGGCAAAGGTTGCTCAAAGTCAAGAATGTCTTACTCATATTTTTAATAGATTAGTGCTTGCCACTCAGGATATGGGGGCCGTACTTAACCAGTGCCCCTTGGCATCGCATTGTAAACTCGGAACTTCGATCCACGAAACCTTCTTCTCAGAACTTAAAGATATCTTTGTAAGACCCCTTAAAAAAACTAAACCCAATGACGACTCCCCACTACGGTGGTATTCTACCGATTGTAGAGATGCTCGTGCTAATCTGGGCACCACACTGAAATCTGGTGATATCTCCTTAGTTCGTCCTGCTAGATATGCTTATAAGCAAGCTATCTTTAAAGCCAAGAGAGCGTGGGACTTCCAAAGATGGCAGGAACTCAGGGAAGCAGGTACCCATAAAGACATGAGACGATTCTGGTCTGTTTTTAAATGGGGGGTTGGAGGTAACCCTGATAAACCACAAAACTGGGTTTCACAAGATGATTGGGTCAAGCATTTTGAATCTCTATATGCCATTGACGAAAACATGTGCCCATCTTCAAATTATCAATGCATTTTCTACAATGAAGACGCCTTTACTCTGGGTGATGTTGTTACTGCCCTCAAGTCATTGGTTCCTGGGAGGGCTCCTGGGATGGATGGAGTTCCTGTTGATATTTTTTTCTGTAAAAGCGAGTCATGGGGTAACTATATTTTAATTTTAGCCAACTTGATTGCTAGAGGCGCCCCGGTTCCCACGTCCTGGAAAGGAGCAGAAATTATTCCAGTGTTCAAGAAGGGGGACAAGTCTCTCCCTGTAAACTATCGTCCAATCAGCCTGATTGATACCACACAAAAGATCTTAGGCAGGTTGATCCTGAACAAAGTGTTGGATTGGGCCCTAGACAATGCAATCCTTTCCCATCTACAAGCCGGCTTTAGAGCAAGAATAAGCACCATCGATCAGGTGCTGCATTTTGCTATGCTCTATTGGAAGGTGGTTTACTTGGGGGGAGGCAGCCTATATGCCGCCTTTATTGATCTTAGGGCAGCCTTTGATTTAGTCCCTCGGAAAACCCTATGGGTTGTCCTAGACAACTTGGGGATGCCAGCTGTTCTAGTTTCTCTAATTGCCAGACTCCATGTAGACAATTTTGCGCAGATTAGATGGGGTGGTGTTGGACAAGTGACCAGGCAGTTCCCTATCCAAAAGGGGGTCAGGCAGGGCTGCATCCTTGCGCCAACCTTATTTTCTCTGTATATCAATGACGTAGCAAAACTATTAATAGACGCGAAAGTGGATGCCCCTTCTCTGGCAGGTGCGAAAATCCCTATTTTACTGTTCGCCGACGATTGCCTTATAATTTCTAAAACCCCGAGCGGCCTACAGAGGTCCTTAGGTTTGTTCGAGGAGTTCTGTCTAGCCCGTGGGCTCGAAATTAATGTTTTAAAATCCAAATTCATGTCTTTTAATCAGCCAAAATCTACTAAATGTAAGATATTTATGAATAATTTGTTACTGGACCAGGTCCAAGATTTTACTTATCTGGGCATTTGTATTCAGCATGATCTGGGTTGGAAAAAGCAGGTAAACCTGGCATCTCTTAAGCACTCCCAACTCTCTGGTGCTTTAAGCAAAGAACATGCTAAATCTTTGACCAAACCTATTGATCCTGCACTTCGGGTGTATGATGCCAAAGTGGTTGGAGCTGCACTTTATGGAGTTGAGCTGTGGGGATTTGAAAATGTACATAAATTATCTTCCTCTGAAAATAATTTCTTTCGAAATCTAACTAGACTACCTCAGAGTACTCCCCTTTGTCCCTTGTTCTATGACCTTGGTATGAGACCGATAGCATTAATTGCCTCATTCCGCCCTATTCTATACTGGCGGCGTTTATGGGTCACCCCCGAACTTAGGCTTTTTGCTCTTGGCCTCATGGACATTATCAAACTGGACATTTGCCGAAAGGTCAAGTGGCTCCGTAGGATCTATGAGTCGCTTCGGGACCTGGGCCTAAAAAACCTGTGGGAGGATCCTCAAAATGCTTGCTTCCCCACTAAACAAGTCCTGAAGGCTTTGTACTGGGAAATGGTAGCTTCCCGAGTTTTCAGATCTACAGCACCGCTTTCACTATCAGGCATCTTCTTGGACTTTAAGGACACCATCTCCTTGGCACCCTTTTGGGATGATATTACCAATCCTTTGGACAGGAAGCTTTATTTTCAGTTCAGAGTTGGTAGTCTCCCAGTAAGAGAGTTCACATCTAGATGGTCCACAGAAAATGTGCTTAATTGTCCCGGTTGTACTGCATCTATTGAATCTGTTAATCACTTTCTGTTCCAATGCCCTTCCTACATAATTCCTCGACAGACCTGGCTTAAACCAATGTGCCGGACCTTGGGTACTAGAAATACCAAGGTGGCAGTTCGTATTTTACGGTCTGCTGAAACTTCACTTGTTTATATATCTGTTGCAAAGTTTCTTGGCAGGGCATGGGTGATTAGGAGCAAAATGTTGTCTTGATTAATTTTCCTTCCCGTGAATTGCTCAATTATTCTGTAAATATCTCTATTTATTTATTGTTTTAAACTATCCTAAAATATTTTAAAATGTATTGTTTTGTAAATGTATGGTATTTGTATGCTTTTATGACAATCGTCGAATAAAGCTTTCTTGACTTGACTTGACTTGAGTAGAACCAGTTGCCTAAACAAGCCTCAGTTTTCACACACTACTAAAGTTCATATGGTAATTTCTGATTTACATACATGCATTCCAACCTTGCCTGCAGTCAGCACACATGGGAGCGCCGGTGCGCTTCGGTTCCAGTAATTATGGCATTGCTGGCAATCCCTGCAGTGCAGGAGTGGTCGAACCACTCGGGTCCGGCGTAGGTAAGCAATTGTAGGTACCAAAGTATTGCGGTACTTCAGACTAGAAATGCTTAAATCTTTAGAAACCACAATGTTTTTAAAACAGGCAGTATTTCCCAGCCCCGGTGCCTCAATGACAAGTTGTGGGTGCTCCCTTTTGAGGGTATTACGGTAATAGCAGTCCCTCACAGACGATAGTGCTGGTGTGGTCCTTGGACCAGGAGGAGAAATCCTCCCGGACTCCGACCCCCTTGACGAGGTGTTGATGATCCCTCGGGATCCAAATGAGACAACCGAACACCCAGCAAAAGCCCCGGGCTCTGCAGTGCAGCGCGTGTCGTGAGGCAGTGACGGGACCGGGAAACAGCAGCACTCTAGCACCCATATAAATACAAGAGAAACAAAACCTGCAGACTTCTGGGAAGTGCTAGTACACGCCCACCCCATAAATCTTAACTGCTTATTGCTGTATTGGTGTGTGCACATTTAAAGAGGCATGTACTGGGACCACACGGGTGCCGCGATGAGCCAGGAAAACACTAGTAGTAAATTAAGAAATGAATTACACATGGAATGCCACTGAAAAGTATGGAAGGAGACAAGGGCACAATAGCACCGCAAGCAAAGCGCGTGCCCCGATGTGTCACGCTGCAGCAGCCGCCGTATTTCGCTGCTAGTTGTAAATAAAAATAAAAAAGTTCCAAAGACACGAAATTCAATCCCAAAAGTAGAAAGCAGACAAATCCTGCAGCGATACTCCATGGGAGTTAACTTTTGAGAAAAAGGTGGGACATGCACCAACTATTAGCCATTTGGAGGCTATGATTTTTGAATGATGCAGACAAAAGCCAATCTAAAATGAAGGAAGGAGTCAGACCCCACAAAGTACATACAACAGATCATCCTGTAGCACAAGTGCTGTAGGCGCAAGATAAAAAAAAGTGGCCACCAACTCCGCCCGGCATCACTTTACCATGGACAGGAATTCGAACTTTCAACCAAGATGAAAAATCCAATGGCAACTCATGGAACCACTTTAGCGGTTCTACCGGACTATTTTTTCAGGATTTTTGAGAGACGGCGGTAAGAAGGTGACTCTAGAATATATATGAAAGGAAGATGTGATAAACCAATGTCACAATAAATGCAGCAGTGAGATGGCTGTCAGGAAGAATAGTGGGTGTGTTTGAGGTGAGCATGAGGGGAGTTAGAAGGGCAGAGCCAGGAAGTCAGAGGATGAACAGAAAGAAGTATGCAAATGAGAAGTGTTACAGGAAATAGTATGTGAGATAGGGAAGTGGAGGGGTGAGAAGGAAAATTGTAAGGATCATGCGTTTAAGCAGAGGAATGTGATAAATAATAAAAAAAATAGTTCAAGAGTGTAGCTATGAGCAGAGAGGACAGTGAAGAGAGCGCAGGGGACAATTTTAGGTTTTACCTGTGCTGTCAACGGCAGAGGGTGTCATTACGAATAAAAACAGTTAATGTGGCACCACTGCTAGTGTGTGTGGTACAGAAAATGTACCTTGTACCAGGAAGGCAAAAATCATTATGCTGGCCATAGGTGGTGCAGAGGGAGACAGATTTGTAGGGATTGGATGGGTAAGGGATTGGGTAGGTGACAGACTGGGGTGTGTGTGTGTGTGTGTGTGTGTGTGTGTGTGTGTGTGTGAGAGAGAGAGAGAAATCAGAAATGTGTGACCGAAGCTAGGTATATTAGGTTAAGCTGGGACAAAAGAGGGCGAGAGAGATCATGAACACAAAGTGTGAGGGATGTGAGGGCAAAAGAATACAGTGAAAAGACAAATAAGGGTAACACAAGAGGAACATAAGAAGAAAATGGAGAAGAGAGGGACATGTAAGCCAAAGATGTGAGCTTGAGAGAAAAGGAGGGAAAGAGAAAAGGGAAAAAGGGAGAGAATGGATAGAAGTAGAATCTGGAAAGAGAGAGTGGAAGAAAGCAATCTAACAGACGGGGATATAAAGGCAATCAGTAATGGGTGGGGAGATTGAAAGAGCAGCATAGAGGAGTGTGAATGTTTTTAACCTTTTGCCATTTTGTCTTTAAATTGACACGCTGGTTACAACCATTTTCACACACCACGAATAGGGAAGGTCTCTGTATTAGTATAACAAGGACCTAGTCTTTGAGATGTAAAGTGCTTTGACAAATATGCATGTGAATGGCAGCAGTTTGATTAATAGCAGTTGAAAACAGCAAGAATGCAGGATATGACAACAAGAGTTAAGGCAGTGAAAACAGCAGGACTTTCAGGATGGTGACATAGACTATCACTTAAGTGAGAATCTTGTCACTCATGCATTAACTGTAAATGTCCTGTGAGTGACAAAAACTCGCACCATTCTGCCCTGCTGAATCTAATCTGTAGCAAATGGATGATTGCACTTGCTGCCTATCAGGAGAATAGGAACCCTGCTTTCTTACAAGCATACCATGCCCTTTCTGTAAGGATGCACAGCTTGCACTGCTGCTGTCTGATCTGTACATGTCCTGCTGTGGGGAAAGTTTGTGCTGTGGCTGTGCTAGCTGCAGTTGTCCTTTGAGCGAAGGGGAAGCTTGTACGGTTTCTTCCCATGGTGTGCCTGCTCAATGAAGAATGGGCATTTCCACTGTTGTTGTCCCATCTTATGAAACAAGCATTTGCAATGCAATAGGTCTCGCATTTGTGAGAGTTTGAACTATTGGCGTTGTAAATGACAAGGTCTTATACTCATGTGCTTTGGTTTGGAATGGAGTAGATGTATGTGGTTTGGAGTGGAATTATGTGTGTTGGATTGGAATGGTTAGTTGTGGAATTAAATTTGGTGGAATTGTGTTGTGAGTAATGTATTTGTGTAGTGGAATTATGTGGCATGGTGAATAGATAGGGGAGAGATCTTCACAGAATAGTTAGAAAGGAAGACAGAGAGGGATAGGTAGTTTGTGCATGAAGTGGTGAATGAACTGCAGATAGAGGACCAGAAAGAGTGTGTGAGAACAAGATAAAGAAGTGGAGAGCAGGCCACAGACTCAAAGAGGGGGCGCCTGTGTATGCAGCAGACACCACAAGAAGAGGAGAGGGCGGGTTTGAAGGAGGGCAACCTTGGAAAGGCACAGGAAATAAACTGTGCTCGAAGACCTGAAGTGAACCACATGAGACAGGTGGAAAGTGTGTGTGAGAGCAAGAGAAGGTGTAAGAGATGGTACGAGAGAGAGGGACGAGTGGGTGGAGCACCTGGGGGGGGGGGGGGAGGTTAGAGGTGGACCAGTGCATAGCGTGAGGAGGAACAGGAAGGTAACAGTTTATAGAAGCCAAAAGTGTGAAACATTTAAAAGATTGTTGTGAATTTCACACCAATAACTAACCATTTAAAGAAATATGTAATTATTCAGGGCAACCTTGTGAAAAGTTTGCTTCACACACCTGTCTGCAGAGTGTGTGCTTTCAATGCAGAGCTAAGATTGAGCATGCGAGTGATTAGTGGTGGGCACAGTTGGCCCCCAACCCCGGCACCCCTCTCGCCTGCCATGGAAAGCTGCAGTGAGCTGCCTGGGATGGAACAAAGAAACATGGACCAGCACATGCCTGGGAGGAGTTTCACACAGTTAGGAAATGGCTTAATTCGTTATAGCACTTCAAGCTGGCAGCCCAGCATGTTCCTAAACACCCCTAGTTATTAAGCCTGACAAAGCGTGCACACGCTGCGATCAATGCCGTACCCTTTGAGGGCAAGATTAAAAATAATGGAAAACACGGTCACTCAACCACAACCCATACCTCTTCTGCAGCAGCTTAGCACCAGAAAGTGTCCCTAAAGGTCACAAATGAGCGCTCTCTAAAGCGCCAGAAAAAACAAAGAACGCTGGATGGTCTCCTAAAGTACACTCGAAAATGCGCAAACCACATTAATCCCTTTATATCTTTCACAACAACGCAGAACAGTCTTTTAGCAAGCAGCAAGAAAGTTCTAGTTCGAAGCAGTGCCAACTGTGCCGTTTTGAATAAAACAAATAAAACCAAACTATACGGATCCCTAGAGAGAGCTCCTTGTTGATGGAACCATGCTATGCTTTAGTAAACGTGAGAAGAATAATGTTTGGAACAGGGAGTACACACAATAGGTTCTGTTTAGGCAGCACGTAGAATAGTTAAAGGGACAACGGCTTCAAATCGGGATGAAGATATCTTTTGTTAAGCAGTAGAGATTGGGCTTTTGATTTTGTTTTTTTTGTAAGAGGTCAGTATGGCCAAACAAAATGAAATTCGGATAGGATGGCCGTAACAATCCTATGAGATATTTTCAACATGGTAAATATATTTTTTATATTACAAGGAAACGATCTTAGAGAATGAAGTGGCGTACCTAGCCACTTTGCCGCCAGGCAAATGCATGGAAGAGCGGGGTTGGGTGGGAAGGGTGACGCAGCCCGGGGCGGACCGCCCCCCCTTGCTATGCGACTGAGAAAATGACTATTTTGTAGGGGGCGGGAAGCACAGAACATTAGGCGAGAGTCCTACATTAACGCTTTTGGAAACTTCATAAGTGCGGGAAACTGAGGTGGTACTGTTGTGGCCTTGTGCCTTTTCCCCTGACGTAATGATTCTTAAGATGTATTATTCTTTCAGAGAACCAAAGCCACAATCCGGACAGTGTTCCTCCCTTTGTATATATGACTGACACTTTCCTTTCAACCAAGGTGTTGTACAAAAAACTACCCAGGCAATGCTGCGAAAGTCCATTACTGTGCAATATGCCGAATAAAAGCACACTAGTTTTCTCTCAAAGTATCGTAACACCTGCAAACCTCTTTCAACATACCGGTTGCAGGACCAGTGTCTTGGAACAGTGTAGCAAGTGGCACCAGAAAACCATGTGCGATCCTGACCATCGGCTGCCAAACATTTGCAGCTGTTTGCAAGGACTGGTGATCACTTGAAGAGATATTGAATTATCATGGGCAGCAATTTCATAATAAGACTAGATGACAGTGATACGTTACGGGTGAGCGTTTGCTACAACGATAGTAAAAATCGAACGCTCTATGCACGTAAATGTGTGAAAGTCATAGATTTCAGCATGCAAAAAAGTCTCTACTTTAGGGTGAAGGTTTAGCTGTAGCTCAAGTGTTTTCCCCAATGAAAACAAATCTCTTCCCTGCACTCTGCAAACTATGTTGGAGTAAGGGAATTTTTCACACCGAATTTGCACACTTTTGGGCACTACATTTCGGAGCACACAATGGTTGAGGAAACCGCTGGGGAATATCCCGTCATATGTTTGAATTTTCCGATGTTCATCGCTTTGCCAATGACCACCTCTCACCATTGAAAACATGCATTTAGAACAGAAACAATAACATAACTGCCGAAAATCGGCCATATTTACATAGCGCGATATCGCACGCTAAAAAACAAGTGCTTTGCTGAGGAGCGGGTTGGAGGGGGGGAAATAGGCAAAGCTAAAAGAAATAAGCGGCACTGAAAGCGATCGCAAAAGCGATTGCTATTGTAAAAAAAAAAAAAAAACACGCCCGCTAGTGGAGCGCGCGCGCCACAGCGTCCCATATGTTTTCAATTATCGCGCCCGTGTCTGGGCACGATAATTGAAACCACATGGGCTTTTTGTGCGCGTAACAGACACCAATAGGCCATGGGCGGAGCAATGCGCCCGCCTTTGGCCTATTGCGTGCTCTGTTTAAAAAAAACTCGCACTCAAAGCCCAATAACGGAAGCCAAAACCAAACACACGCACAAGCGTGTACAATTCCAGGGTCTGTTTCGGAACCCCGGACAAAAGGACTCTCGCTGCGCGAGCAGTGCTGCGCACTGCATCGCTAGGCGTGAGACCTAAAAAAAGAATATATTAAATGTCCTTGCATAACATGCCCCATGAACCAGGGACTGTTTCACAATATTTGAAGTGAGATACCAAGAGCGATAGTTCTGAGGAAGGCACCTGACCCCTTAGGGCAATATCAGAGCGCTGAAACAGGTAAACAAAAAGTAAAGCAGGGCTGGTTGCTCGGCCCTCCTGTTTTAAATTGAGAAAATATGCAAGCAGAGTATAGTTTTGGCTTTAGGTGAAACAAAGAGTGTTTGAAAGGGACTGAACAACTCTGTAAAATGTTAAAACATATCCGACAATTGGCTCCACCTCATGTATAACAGCATAGGCAAATGTTTACAATTTAGCCACCAGCACTCTACATGCTAGGTTTTTAACTCATAAGATCAAGTTGCTTACCTTTAATAATGCTCTTACTGGAGGATTTTCTATATAATGTCAGATTCTTCCCCTTGTGAATACCTCCAAGCTCAAGACTGGATCTGGAGATTTTTCTCAGCATTTATCCAGCGCTCCAGCAGGTTGCATTGTGTGGCTCCACATCTACTTCTCTCCACCCCCCACGGTGATGCTAAAACCACATATATGCACCACTCCTGTGTACAGACGTCAGTTTCTTTCTTGACTCTGTCCGACACAAAGCTTAATAAGTGATCAGATGTGACAGTGTGCAGATCTCTAAAATGGGATGTTTATATATATATATATATATATATATATATATATATATAGCTAAAAGGGTCTATTCCTCAGACCAGGCAGGTGGCATGGCAGTGAGGAATCTGGTTAGAGTGTCCACCAGAAAGAGTGTTACTATAGGTAAATAATTTGTTTTTCTGCTGGATACATCTAACTGCAAATTCCTCACCTTGTGACTAGATACCAAAGCAGTACCTCCCAAGTTGGTGGGCAAGTAGAATAGCTCAAACCAGAAAATGCTGCAGGCCCGAATGGGCAAAATGCCCTTCCCAGTTGTGCTTCGTCAATGTATGGATTGATGTACAAGTCGCAGCCTGACAGATGCCCAAAGCAGGCACACCACATGCTCTCACAGTGGTAGCAGCCTTGGCTGTGGTCACATGAGCCCTCAGACCCTCCAGGGTCTTGTTTTTTGCTAATGTGTAGCATATTTTTATACAGAGGACTATCCACCTAGATAAGGTCATCGTTTGCACTGCCTTACCCTTCTTAGCTCCAGCAAACAACCCGAAGAGCTGGTTGTGTTCTCGGTGCATCTGATGTATGCACTCAAAGCTCTCTTGAGGTCCGAGTGCATCTCATGTGAAGCAAGTCATATGCATTGTTATGGTTTAACCATGAACAGTGTTGTGTTTTGTAATGTGGCTCGCGCATGTGACAGACTCTGCGTGAGAATTCTAACTGCTACATTGAGTTGCTGTTAGATATCTAAACCAGCTAGACCTGGCTCACCGTGGGCAATTTATCATATGGAATAAACTTGTATCCAAGACTTACCCTGCTGTGTTGATCCCTACTTCCTACAGTGGTGAATGGGTATCAAGAAAGAGGGAACATGCATGAACCTAATTAACATTCATTTGCTCATGTCTCATTATTTGAGGTGATTTATCTTAAAGTTTGTGGAGGTAAACATTGGACAGTAATCAAAAAGCAAACCTGCTAAATCATTCCGCCCAACAAGATGGCAAAGAAAACAAGCTGGAAACAACTGCCCAGAATGTATTTTCAGGTCGCCATTGAAGGCTTTTCAACAGCTGATGCCCATTAAAGAGTGTGAAAACAGCCCAGGACATCAGCATTAGCTTTTTTTTTTTAGATCGAGCCTGGGCAGCGCATTCGCTGCTCTGCGAGCCATGCTGTATTAGAGTATGTACTTGAAGACCCGCCCACTCTCTGCCCATATTTGTCATTGGCTTGTGTCATTGTTCTTCGTAAATGCTGGCTTCTGATTTGTTATTAGGCTTGTTAGTCCCTCCTTAGTACCGCCTTGTCTTCATTTGTAACTTTCCATAGGGACTGGCCCTTTTACTTCGGTTGTTACACGGTATGTGTACTTTAGTCTGTAAGCACTATTTTCTTTAATGAGTTTCTCTTACTGCAGGACGGTCTCTCATGCCCAGTTGTGACCACTGGCTTATTTTTTAGCCAGCGTTGCAGCTTGCTCCCCATCGCCATCCCGCCCCCGGTTGCGCGCGCTACACTGTCAGCATTAGCAACAACACGGGCGCCATGCTTAATATTTCAGCAGGCACCACTTAACTTGCTGACCTTGCCAATGCTTGTTTCACAATTCAGGCGTACATTTCGTTCAGTGCACGGCCGCCGCGCTGGTAACATTCATTTTCCACATTTCAAACGTTGATTTCTCTCAGTGCAGCTCCCATCTCACGGTCGCTGCACTAGTCAATAACTTTTTCCCCCCACATTTCAGGCGTTCATTTAGCTCAGCACGGCACCCATCTCACGGCCGCTGCGCTGGTCAGCAACGTTCATTTTCCACCTTTCAAGTTTATTTCTCTCAGAGCGGCACCCATCTCATGGTCGCCGTGCTGTTCGGTAACCTTTTTTTCCACACGTTTCATGCGTGTATTTCTTTCAGTGCACCCGTCTAATGGTAGCTGAGTTTTAATGTGGCTTCTGGTTTTTCACTGCAGCAGAAGCACACCATTGAGATGCCTTAAATACAATTGTGTGCGATTCAATTGTGGCTGCATCTAATTTCTTTATCATTAAATGTGTGTTACCACCCATGTGGAATTGTATCAACAAACATATAATGTAATGTTGTTCTTGTTTTATTAGTCCAGTGGGTAAAAGTGCCGGAAATGCATAGCAGTCTTGGCAACAACAGGTGTCTTCTGTGTGCATGGGTCATGGAGAAAGGGTTAGACGTGGGGCTGGCTCTACCTAGTTTGTGAGGTTTCACTCAAGACTGGGAAGCATGTAGCGGACACGCCACACCCACAACGCGCTGCGGAATATCACCAAGCCAGCCAGTCCTATCCCATGGGCACTCTGAGACCCCCGTCTTGCGGTCATCGGCTGCAAAGATGTTGCTTCCGCCTGCGCGGAGTCACCTCCCTTTGTATGCAGCGCTGCTACACTGTATAGAATATATTGGGTAGCAAACTTGCATGTCAAAACAAAGTCAATGTATGTCTTGCTTCCATAGTTAAGAGACTGTATTTTACACAGCTCAGACAACACATATTTCCTCCACTGATGTAAAAGGGCTCCTTGTCATGCGTAACATTTAAAGCTCCAACATGCCCACTGTTTTTGCTTGGTTGCTCTGCCTCTCGCTGGCCAGAGCAAAAACACATTTTATGGTGGAATGGTCTCTATGAAAGAATGCATATTCATGTGTGATGGGATGAGGGAATTTAATGCAACTGACTCACCACCTCGAAGACAACAACATACTGGACCCGTCCCAATCTGGATTCAGACGAAACCACAGCACCGAGACTGCCCTCATCGCCGCCACAGACATCAGGCGCCAATTAGACAACAGCGAAACATCAGCCCTCATCCTCCTAGACCTCTCGGCCGCCTTCGACGCGGTCTGCCATCGCACCCTTCAGATCCAAAGTCACCGACATCATCTGCGGCGTCCCCCAGGGCTCCTCCCTCAGCCCTACGCTGTTCAACATCTACATGGCCTCCCTCGCACAAGTGGCCCGCCACCACAACCTCAACATCATCTCCTACGCCGACGACACTCAGCTCATCCTCTCCCTCACCAAGGACCCACGCACCGCCAAAACCAACATCCACGACGGAATGAAGGCCATCGCCGATTGGATGAGGAGCAGCCGGCTGAAACTGAACTCGGACAAGACGGAGATCCTCATCCTCGGACCCAACCCCTCGGCCTGGGACGACTCCTGGTAGCCGACCACTCTAGGGACAGCCCCGACACCCACCGACCACTCACGCAATCTAGGATTCATCCTCGACTCCTCCCTCTCCATGTCCAAACAGGTCAACGCCATCTCCTCCTCCTGCTTCAACACCCTCTGCACGCTTCGCAGGATGTACAAGAGGATCCCGACCGAAACAAGAAGAACGGTGACACAGGCTCTCGTCAGCAGCAGGCTGGATTACGGCAACGCACTCTACGCCGGAATCCCAGCCAAACACCTACGACGACTACAGCGCATCCAAAATGCCTCCGCCGACTGATCGTCAACGTCCCCTGCCGCAGCCACATCACCCCCCACCTGGCAAACCTACACTGGCTCCCCGGCGACAAGAGGATCACCTTCAAACTCCTTACCCACGCACACAAAGCACTCCACAACACCGGACCCGCCTACCTGAACAGCAGACTCCGCTTCCACACCCCCACCCGCCAGCTCCGCTCCGCCAGCCTCGCACTCGCCGCCGTCCCCCGCATCCAACGAACAACCTCCAGCGGCAGATCCTTCTCCTACCTCGCCGCCAAGACCTGGAACACCCTACCTACCCAGCTACGGGAGACCGAAGACTTACTCGCCTTCAGAAGACTCCTCAAGACCTGGCTCTTCGAGAAGTAGCGCAACCCCCCCCCCCCCCCCCCCCCCCTCTCTCAGCGCCTTGAGACCCTCACGGGTAAGTAGTGCGCTCTACAAATATCTTGATTGATTGATTGATTGAAAGGGTGTCGAGAAGCAGGACACAGGAGGATTTCTTTTTTCTTTTCCTAGTGTGCGGGAGCACGTTACTCACACTAAAACTGTCCTATAATACTAGTAAATATAGGGATAATACCAGATAGGTTACCTACACACATACTTTCCGTTTTTAAATGGAAAGGGGTAAAATGCCAATTTATCTAAAAACAAGCCTTCTGACCTATTGGCCATGTCAAAGTTGTTTGCCAATGCACTTCAGCATCAACAAAAAACATAAGAAGGAAAAATAGTTTGATGATGTGGCTTTACTGAATTTTACGATAGTCCACTCTAGGTCACTCCACTCTACGACAATCAATGCCATTGCACAACACTCCACGACACTCTGCGCCACTTCACTCTTCACCACCGTATGGCACTCCATAACACAACTCTATGCTACTTCACGCCACTCTATGCCACTCCACTCTACTCCATTCCAGTCTATGACACTCTACTCCACTGTATACCACTCCAACTTACGCCACTCTAACTCCATTCTATGCGACTCCACTATGTCACACCACTCTACGACATTCTACTTCATTCTACTCCAAGACACTCTACGCCACTCTAATCCAATCTACGCCACTCTCTTCTATGCCACTAACTTTTAGCCATGCTGCAGCCACGCTGGTGTACAACATAGGTAAAACACATTTGGCAAAGCCAATAGCTCTTGCACAGGCGAGACCTATTGGATTTGTCAATGCTTGTTGTTTACTGGCACCACTACTCAAAACCTAGAGTACTCAGACAATTTAAGGGAAAGAAAAAATTCAACCTTGCATATACATTCTTTTAAATGAATTGTATTTGTAGCTGGCGTAAAACATAACTGGATAACATAAAAGCAAAAAAAAATAAAGAATTGACTTTTGATGAGGAAAAGGACCCGCTGAAACTAAACCGCATCTTTCCCAAATCCACAGATTGGCAGAAAGTGACCCTTTCTTTGTATACCGCTTCCCTGGGGTACATTTCTCAGATTTATATGTGGTACTTTTGTTTCATTTTAGACACAGTCCAGTCCATTGTAACCATAAAACGCATTTCAATGTTTTGGGCAAAGGGTTGCTGCTTGCTACTCGCACTGGCCAATGGAAGACATTTACTGCCAATTAAAAACAGGATGTTTGAGATTTTAGTGATGTTCTCCGGATGACCTATTTTTTATGATCATCTTGACTTTTTCATGAAACAACTGCACGTTTAATTGGCCCGGCTCTGTTAATGAAGTACTGACCTTTCACCGTAATAACAGCGAGCATGCCAAAGCGAAATGGGTTTTCTGTTCTCTTTGCAGCGAGGGTAATGCTGCAGCAGCCTATGTTAGAAAAATCTTCATGGGTGGTAAGTGAAGGTTCCGAGGAAAGATCAATCTACTGCAAGTAAAGATGCTGTATGCACTTATGCGAGCATTTAGCGCCGCACCTCACAGAGTTACAACATTTCAATCAGGTCAGAGAAGTTGAACGTTTTCTCAAAATTTCCACTTTCTTTTTTTTTCTTTCTTACTAGGTTATCATAGACTACCTTTATTGCTGTGCTCCTTGAGCACATTTATGGAAATCTTGACAGAAGGAACAGTCTGCTTTCTTTTTCTTTACATGTTGTCTGTTTCTTTTTAATCAGTTCCTAACTTAGACATTCAACAGGCCAGCCACAGCAAAGGCTACAAAAAAAAAAAAAATGCCTAAGAGTAAATCACAATCTTGAACACTATCATTAAAACCACTATATTAATCTGCAAAAAGTGATGTAATAATCGGCAAAAAAAGACAGGGAAGTAGACATTGTATGACCATCGCCAACTGTAACCAGTGGTCATGGCGTGTGATCACTAACACATCTACGCGGCCAGGTCCACTTAAGAAAGGAATCGCAAAAACCAAGCTAAGACTAAACAGCACAATATGCAGCAGGTTAGCCAGATATCCAGACGAAAACCTGTGTCCAGAGCGGACCAAAAACACATCCAGTACTCACACAAACCCACCCACCAGAAACATGGGTCAAAATCTAGTCTTTAATCCGGAGTAAAGAAATCAGAAAGCAACTCCACAGAACAAGCATTGAGAGCATAAATCAATGGGGTACACACATACACAAAAGAGGCACCTGCGGCACTGCAACAAATGTACAGCAAACCACTGGATGATGTCCACATGGGGACACCTACATGCTAACACCAAAAGGTCGCCGGTGTTAAATCAACACTCAACCCACCACCGCTTAGAGCATGAGCAAAGCTTCACATTATGGACCAAAACAATGCAAAGACAATGCGAGAAGAGCTCGCCAACAAACAAATGCAGCTTCACCGGCAAACATGCCGATGCAACAGCTCAAGAAGACGAACCTACCTACTAAAATGAACTTCAGTCAAAGGAAAACACTTCGAGACAACACTGTACGAGAACGCATAGAAATTCACGCTCAAAAAGTGCACCATCAGTGACCTACTCCTTATCAAGTTCCACATCACATTGAAAAAAAACATGCTCTTAATGCCACGACCACAGAGACACGTGTAATATACATTGTACTAAGATATTATGCAATCATGGATGTAAGTTAAGTGTCATCTAGAATGCAAAGACAAAAATACCAACAAAATGGAGTCCTACATTTATGATTCACCTACCAGGCATACACCACATATCAACTCTGTACAATCTTTTAGCTTCTCACAGTTGCCAGGGAACACAGGTACAAAGCAACATATTTATCTCGACTTGTGCATGTGAACAGTTTATTGTGCACAATTAATTAAAATCACTGCATATTAAAACAAGCATTAGCATAGCCAATAGGTCTCGGCCTTGGGACCTTATAAGTGTTTAAGTCATGCAGCACATTATCCCACACTCTCATGCCCATACACAGGGACTGGGAACCGAAACTGGCCCTGGCACACTGCTCAGCCGGCCCCCAGAAGGAGGGTGTACAGCTGAGCTGTTTGCTAGGGCCGGTTACAGACAATTTTGTGACAGGGGGCCGATATTGCCAGCCCCGGTAACTAAAATGGCCCCCAGGTTGTGGAAATATGGATTTTTATGAGCAGTTATGTCCCCTATCTTGGACCCCAACGGTTTCATGTATAAATCACAAGTACATGTATGTTCCCTCCAGTTCCAGTTATGAAGACGCAAACACATGTGCGTCCACCGTCAACATGTCCTCTTTCAGATCCGCCATGAATGGGCCGGATATTCTATTCCTAAGTATGAAAGGCCACCGGCCTTATATGGTTTATTTATCCCATTTTACAGTCCAGGCGAGTAGGCCCTGATTCTGCCATTAAGCCTTTTCCTGCCTTCTGCCTCTGAAAGCTCCAGTCTGAGCCTGCATCTGTATCCATGAACTTTGTCCTACTCCCTGCGCGGCTAACGGTGCTTGACTCGGCCTGTCGGCCTGTCTGCCTGCCAAAAACTGTATTTCACCTTCAAGATTATCTGCTCTGCTCCGCTCCTCATCCAATGCATTCCTGTCTAGCAGTTTAGGTAAACATTCCTCCAGCTACCGTGCAAAGAGGCCAGGCCTCGCTGTCTTTATGCAAGTAATTCATAGCCCTGTTACTATGGAAGATTTCTGCCTTCGCATCTAGTGTAGACACTTAGACGCTTGTACACGCACTAACAGTCAGTATAGTCAGTATAGAATAAGATTCTATCCTAAGAGACCTCTCTTTTTGGATAACACAGTTCTTTAAACATAGGATGTAAGATATGATTTAGGATTAGGTTGACATAACCCCAGACTTCTGTCTCCACATGTAGAGCTAAATGTCAAGTCCCATTCTCCCCCCTAGTTGCACGTCAATCACACGTCATGCTGCTGCGCGCGCATCTCTGCCAAGCATTTTTGCTGACATTGCGAAATTCTTTCATGGAACCACCCATTTGTGACATCATACCTAATGACGTTCTTTAGTTACGCCTAGTTACACCCATTTTAGTTACGCATGTATGCCTTTATCTCTGTTATCAACTGTTACGCCTCCTGCATCTGTTTCACTGTAATGCCTCTTCTATAAAAATGATTACCTGTCAATAAAGTATTGTCCTTCACTTCCTGAACCTTCGTGGTGATGGAATATGAAGCCCACAAATTCGAATTGTGTTTTGGAATAAAGCCCGTTCCGAACCTCTAATACCACGGATTCTGCCTCTTATTTTATTGAGCTATTCTTATTAATTTTCCGCATCAAATTAAGTACTGGTAATTAAATTATTTACCACATATATGGCGCCCGAACAGGGACACTTTCTCATCTCACGCGCCGGAGGTGCGTTGCAGGCCCGGTCTCCTGCCACAGCTGGACGGACAACAACGCGTACCCACAGGATTTCCTGTATCTCCCTCCTGCCGAGCGGGGGTAACTGAGGCTGCGATCAACACCCAGACGAGGCGGTGAGAAGTGCGAAGTATCCCGACCAGAGCCTAGCTGAGAGAGCAAGATCCGAGGTATACAGAGGCCCACCAGGTTCCGAAGTTCCGAAGTTTCGAGTCGAGTCCAGTCTGATCCGAGTCCAGTTCAGTTCAGTTCCGAGGCCTTCCGTTCCGAGCTACCCGGTGAGTACCATTGCCGGGGAGGCGTTCTGACGTGCACATAGGTTGTGCCGGTCAAGACGGGTTTGGGTACACAAATCCGGTCTGCACTGTTTCAGCAGTGTATCTGTACTGTTTAGCAGTATATCAAGTATGTCTAGTATATAATTCAGAATTACCTAGTTAGTGCCGAGTATTATGCTTAGTGACTAGTTCCCTAAATGGCCATCATTGTTGTTCATTAAATGTTAAATGTTAAAATGTTTTAAATACGTTCTGTATATTGTGGTGTGAATGACTGTTCATTATTGTGTTTTGTTGTATTAAACGTGTTCAAAATTAGGTATCAGATCAGTTCTCAATATGCCGCTCTTTTCGAGATTAAGACAGATCAAAACTAGAAAAGGGGTACTCGAAGAAGCTGTTCCCATTCCTCCTAGGGACACTCCAGGGTACTTCATGTATCATAAACATGGCCTAGACGCCATATTATTTCTTGATTTATGGGTAGACTACACCAAGGAATTACCAGAAAGTCAGAGGTGGCCCGCAGCTGGGACCTGGGATGCAGATTGCATCATGAAAGTAGAGGAAGAATTATGGAAAAAGAAAGCTAGACAATCACAGAAAGATGCCATTGAATTATGGCGTAAAGAATCATATACACGTACAGAAAAAGCACTCAGACAGGAAGAGAAAAGTAAGGAGAATTCAAATAAAGTCCGAGAAAATCTATTAATTGAAGAAGGTACCCGAGCAAAATCAGAACAAGCAGACAGACAAAGAAATGCCCTTATGAATGGTATGTATCCTCTTCTGGCCGAAGGGTTACCTAAGGCTACTCCAGAGATACCAAAAGACTTGCCACCGCCATTGTTTCCGATAAAAGTACATCCCAAAGGGCATCCCAGAACCGCAGAAGATGTTTTCCTTTCCTCTTATTTAGACGACGCAGCTCCCGAGTATGCTAATACTGCACCACATAGACCGCCTGCCGAGGGGGTTCAACGCCAAGACCCTCCGTCTGTACCTCCGGAACAACAAACTCCGACACAAGTTCAGGCAAGCACATCTGTTTCTACAGCTGTACCCACACCTATGGTTGCTATATCACGTTCAACGAATCCTTTCACATCCAGCACCCCAGGCGGTGCTGCAGGAGGTACAGCAAACATTTTTTTCACGCCACCCAGAGTAAATAAACTTTCCTTTCAAGAATTAGCCCACCAACGTACGCCCAAACTAGTAACTCCCGACATGCTTAAGGAACTTCTAGTAGATTGTAGATATGACCCTGTGCCCGGCAAAGAGGACGAAATGCTGCTGGCATCATTACGTATCCGACGAGCTGCAATATATTTAGGGAGGCTACCAGGAATGACTACACATTTAGAAAATATATATCACTTTGTCCAGTCAGGGCGAGATTCTGAGAGTATTAATAGAGCCATGGAGTACCAGAAAGTGGAGATACAGGGGGAACTGTTACGTTTCCTCATAAATTGTGTGATCAGAAATCAAGACCGACCAGGGGTAAATCCGGAAGAAATGCGAATTCTTACCACATGGAGTCGGAATATATCAGAGGGGAGACATAATAAACTATTAAGTATAGTAGCTATGTGTCGAAAGATCCGCAAGGAAGTAGAACGAATACACGAAGAAAGATTAGCGGTAGACCAGCCTGAACAAAACGAGGAGGAGGAAGAATTAGAACTGCCCACAGGACAGTTAGAAACCATGGCCTATGTAGGTAGAGGGAGATCTTGTAATAATACTAGATGCTTTACCGATCCGATACGTCCGATACGTCCAGATAATAACAGAAATTTCCAAACACCTATAATAAATATAAGGTCCCCCGAACATTCGTTCCAAGCCGCTGACAAATTACTCCGAGAACGAAGGGGTTATCATATACTCGATTCTATGGACGAACAAGAATTAGCCAGGTCAGCCGTTCACTGGGTTGACAGTCCCGGAAAATATAGTGATGATACACTAGCACATACGTTTTTGAACCTCACCCCAGATGAACAGCGTTTAGCTGGTATCTACATGATTCAACAACTCCTTATATTATATAAAAGCCAACACTCCGATCCTGGTCCCCTACCTGATATATTGACTGAATTACTCACGAATAAATGGAGAGGTTCAGGTACTGAGTTAATTAGAGAAATACTGGAATCCAGAAAGCAGTACATTCTTTTTGTATGCCCCGAACATGTCTCACTGCCCATCAAGGAAAGAACGACGTATTATATGGATAGACAGAATCCCTTACGCGAAGTCCACCCGATAAAAGGTGATGACAATCAGTTTAAACGTGTGTTTGTATACACACCCATATCTAAAATGGAACTATTAGAAATGAAGAAAGTGGTACCCAGTCATGACAAAGACCCAGCGGGTTTCCACCGTGAAATTAAAGACATGTTGCTCATGGGAGAGTATACCTATCCCGACATTATGAAAATATTAAAGGTATTAATGCCTGCGGGCATTTACGAAAAACTCAAAGAAAAGGATTGGGAGGTGGGAGACCAAAAGATAGATTGGACAGCATTAGAAAACGAAGAAACAGCTCGAGGTCCAGGTTTAGGGCTCGGGGAAAAGACCAGAATACTACCAGGTTTATTAGTACAGGTACGTTTATTAACTACGAAAAAGGAAGACTGGGGTGCAATCTCAGCCTGTAAACAAAAGCAAGATGAAGACACTAGTGATTTCTATGCCCGATTCGAAAAATGTTTTGGTATAAATAGTGGAATAAAAGCAAGTAGCGAATCGTATCCACATCTGTTTGTGACAAAATTAGTTGAAAATGCCTTGCCCCAAGTTAAGAATAGAGTATTGAAATTCGAGAGTACCTGGCAAGGTAACACTCCGTCACAAATGTTACAAATGCTACAGTACCATCACAATAGAATTAGAGAGGAAGAAGAACATGAACAAAGACGCATGAAAGACACGAAAATGAAAATGCTAGTTTCTCAGACAGTTCCAGCTGACGGTCATAAAAAGGGTATGACACAGTCCAGTGTTTCAGCAGGTCCTGTAAAAGGGACATGCAACTATTGTAAACAGCCAGGTCATTATGTACACGATTGTCCAGTTTTAAAACATAATATCGCCATAGGTAATACAAAAGAAAGACCACGGCCACTTAGACAGGATCAGAACCAACAAGGAGCCCCGCAGCATGCACAGTCCATGCCGGCTCCGCAACAATCTATGCCAGCCCCACCACCGCAGCCTATTGCTGCCACACAAACAACCACACAACAGATGTACCAGACCGCACAGTATGACTATCCTGATTATCAACGATACTCATGAAACAGCCTAGAGAGGGAAGTTGGCTTACCCCTTATCGAGGTCCCTGTAGATCAAGAAGGACCTTATGTACACAGTGAACTATTAGGCCAAGATAGAAAATTTTTACTTGATACAGGGGCAAGCCGAACAACCATAAAACGTAGTGAAGTTCCAGGGGCACCCCTCTCAGGCTCACAGAATATTTCCCTTGGTTTTTCAGGAAAACCTATCATTAACGAAGTATCACAGCCTCTTCCCCTTACGATTGGTCCTTTGACACGAACTACAGATTTATTGCTTACTAAATCATGTCCAGAAAACCTGTTAGGTATAAAAACATTGAAAGCTCTAGGAGCTATAATATGTTGTTCTCCGGAAGGAGTAAGATTGTTTTTACGTGATTTCAAAGGGCACTACGTGTCCCGAGACATGGATCACCGACTGCAGACTTTACCCACACATTTATGGGCACAAGGCCCTACAGATGTTGGTTGCATGAACATTACACCATATCGAGTCACACTAAAGACAGGAGTGGTACTACCACGAATGCGACAATACAAGTTACCCCCAGATGCTGTAGTGGCTTTACTGCAAATCATTGACGAGCTTATTACCCAAGGAGTGGTTGTGGAAACCGACTCCAATGTATGTAATTCCCCGATAATTCCGATTCTTAAACGAACTGATCCAAAAGCCCCGCCAGTATACCGATTGGTTATTGATCTGCGCGAATTAAATAAATGTATTGTACCACAATACCCCGTAGTCCCAGACATTTCTTCATTACTGACAGCCATTGATTCCGAAGCAACATTCTTTACTGTAATAGATCTCAAGAATGCCTTTTTCAGCGTCCCAATAGATCCGGAAAGCCAATACTTGTTCGGATTTAGTTTAAATGGACGAAGCTTTAAATTCACACGCGCACCTCAAGGATTCACAGAAAGCCCCAGCATCTATAGCCAAGCACTGAAACGAGAACTTGACAGTATCCACATGCCAGTCAACACTGCCCTGCTTCAATATGTCGATGATCTGCTGATCACCGCTAGAAGCGAACCTGAATGTGAAAAAGCCTCACTGACGGTTTTACAATTTTTGGCCGAAAAGGGGCACAAGGTGTCCCCTTCTAAGCTGCAATTCTGTGTCCAGCGAGTTGTTTACCTTGGGCACTCGCTGTCCAAGGAGGGAAGGCAGCTTACACCCGATCGCATCCAGTTAATTGCTAACATGCCAATACCCAAGACACAAAAGGAGGTGCGGGCTTTTATAGGCCTCACTTCATATTGTAGGCAGTGGATCCCTCAGTATGCATTTCTAGCAAAACCACTCATTCAGTTGACAACACAGGAGGCAGCCACATCGACTGTCCTCCCTTGGACCCAGGAACATACACAAGCTTTTGAAAGCCTAAAGAAAACTTTATGTCAAGCACCTGTTTTAGCAACACCATGTTACAATAAACAGTTTACACTCTTTGTTACAGAACGCGAAGGTACTGCCTTGTCAGTACTCACACAGGAACAAGCAGGATCACACAAACCATGTGCTTATTTCTCTAGTACATTAGATCCCGTAGCTCAGGCTCTGCCTGCGTGCCTGAAATCAGTGGCAGCGACAGCTTTAGCAATCAGACAAAGCGATGCCATAGTGTTAGGACATCCATTGACAGTACAAGTACCACACGCAGTAGAGGTTCTTGTGAACCGAACGCAAACACAACACTTGACTATAGCAAGACTCACTGGTTACGAATTAACATTGTTTCAGCCACACATAGAAATCAGACGTTGTAGTACATTGAATCCTGCCACACTTTTGCCAGTAAACGGAACAGACCCACTAGCTCATGATTGTATTGAAGTTATTACTATCACGACGAAACCCAGACAAGACTTGACAGACGTCCCATTGTCAGACCCAGACCTGACGTTGTATGTAGATGGTTCATGTATGAGAACAAGTACAGGAGAGCTAGTGGCCGCGTATGCAGTCACAACAGTCACTGAAGTCATTGAAACAAATTGCATAAATACCTTGTCAGCTCAAGCAGCAGAGCTCATCGCTCTGACACAAGCCTGTATTCAAGCTACGAATAAGAAAGTCAACATATACACTGATTCACGTTATGCATTCGGAGTTGTACATGACTTCGGCGTGCTGTGGCGAGAGAGAGGTTATTTAACTTCTCACGGTGCTCACATTCAGCACGGACCCCTCATTCATGCCTTATTAGATGCAATACATCTACCCACTGCAATATCAATTATGAAATGTAAAGCTCATACGAAAGTTACTGATATCATTTCCCAAGGCAATGATCTAGCTGACAGAACAGCTAAACAGACTGCTCAAACTCACACATCTGACATGACAAAGACAATAGTTCCGACACCAACACATTGCATGATGGTTAAGGATCCCGCTCTTGACGTAATTGACATACAGACACATGCTACACCAGATGAAATAAAGAAATGGACTGAATTAGGAGGGATCCAAACGGATCAAGGATGGATGACGAAGGAAAAATCTGTATGGTTCCTTCCTGATTCTATGGTTCAAGTTATCATTAATACAATACATAGTCCAGCGCACCTAGGAGAAAAAGCTATGCTAGACAGCATTCAACACATTTGGTTCAACAAACATTTACGAGCAGCAGCTAAACAAAAAGTTCGTACCTGTATGATCTGTTGTCAGTTCAACCCAGGTAAAAGCATTCCCGTAGAACAGGGTGGATTTCAGCCTCCTGAGCACCCTTTTGAAGTCCTCCAGATGGATTATATCCAGATGGAACGATGTCGAGGATTCAAATATGTTCTTGTAGTTGTCTGTGCTCTTTCCCGTTGGACAGAAGCATACCCGGTCTCAGATTACACTGCCCCGACTACTGCCAAACAGTTGGTTCGAGAATTCTTCCCACGGTACGGTTTACCACGTGTTGTCTACTCAGATAACGGCCAGCCGTTCTCATCCGAACTAATGAAACACGTTTCACTTTTGTTAGGCTATCAATGGAGATTTCACTGTGTCCGACACCCCGAGGCAGCAGGTCTCGTGGAACGACATAATCAAACTCTGAAAATTAGATTGTCCAAAATATGTAGGGAGAAAGGTGTCGATTGGGTAGTAGCCTTACCAGTTGCACTCTTTTACATGAGAATGGTAGCACACTCTCGAACAGGGCTATCCCCTTATGAGGTGATCTTTGGCAGACCACCAAATATGTGGGGGACGCCTATACCACGCAAAATAACTGATGTTGACTGTAATATGCTGACAGATTACCAGGCTTCCTTGATGTCTGCACTACAATCTTGTCGTTCACAGGTAGCTGCAGCCTTTCCCGACAACACCGAGGTGAAACCCCATGACGTAGTTCCCGGGGACCTGGTTTTAGTGCGGAATTTTGACCGGAAGACTCAGCTGGATCCTAGGTGGAAATCGCCTCAACTTGTACTGCTCACCACAAGGACAGCCGTAAAGATCGAAGGTCGCAAAGGTTGGATACATTCAAGTCATATCAAGAAATTTCATGGACTACCGTCTGATGTAAACGATACACCTCGCGTGTCTTCACCGATTGACTCAAAGCTTCCTTTGGTTGAACTAAGCGATAAGGAACTATACAAACTAAAATTACGGTCTAAAAAGTCAGACAATTTGATTGTTTAAGTCCTCTCCAAGGTGAATCGGTCGAATTTGTCTCTGACATGTATCCCCTAGACCTGAATAGAGAAAGAAACGGAAAAATGCAGTTGAAAAAACATGCGTATTGTAAATCACTGCGTAGTCATTGCACAGGGACGTTATTAATTTTGTTTTTCTTAAGTCTTTTAATAATCGCTGCAAGTATATTGTTGCACATATATTATCCTATTTCTAAACATGTTTACAATGTTACTGCTGAACATTCTTTTAGTGAATTACCCCCGCATGAGTTGTCCTATAGATTTGCGCTGCGCAATAACACTTTTATTAGTATGTTACATCATTCCCATCAGACTAGCAATGCTACAAATTGTTGGATATGTGGCCGACTCCCTCCCTATCAGAACTATAAGGGAATTCTGCCTCTCTTTCCATATCCGTTCACACACAATGGCTCCTGTGGAGCATGGTTTAGTTTAATTAATTCCCTAGATTCGAATTCCGCAGTTTATCAAGACAACTGGGTATGGGGAAACCTGAACTTAGTTTTGCTTAAAGTCTGCTACCCTAACAAGGAGGGACTTCCCAAAAGAACAGGAACTGATCTAGAAAATGAAGTATACGGATTAGGTAATTTCACACTTAATCTCATGATCCTGAATATTGAATCCGAAGCTGCACCAATTTTGCCCGCTATGTCAGTATTTCCAGTTAAAGGTGAATTGTGTGTAAGAAAGAATGGTTCTATACATATGGGCCATAGTAAGTGCACCACTGTAATAGAATTCAGTGATCAAGGCAAGTCTACATTTAGAGCTTTTCGCCATTCCTACTTCGTATGTGGTCAGACTGCATATACACGTTTGCCTCTAGATTGGGATGGTACCTGTTACATCGGATTCCTTTTGCCACCTGTTTTCCTGGCTCCTCCTGATTATCATAGAAATACTGATTTAGTACACAATAGACAGCAGAGAGATCTCCCAATCGTCGATTACACTGAAACAGCATGGGAAAAATACACAGATTTCAATAAAGGTTTCTTTCCTTATATAGGTACAGTCACTAATAGTAAGCTGATACGTAGATTAACAAGAACCCTTGAAGCAGTAGTGAACGAAACTATTTCCGCCTTAGGCAATTTAACAGAAGAGCAGTCTGCTATGCGGATTGTTGTGCTTCAAAATCGTCTTGTCCTTGACGTCATCCTGGCCGATAGGGGCGGAGCTTGTAGGGTCATCGGATCAAGTTGTTGCATTTTCATACCAGAAAATTCGCCGTCTGTATATAAAGCCATAACTCGCCTTCATAAGATTGTAAGCCAGATACACCAGAATCCAGGCACCTGGACTTGGTCCGGTTGGTTCTGGGGCGTGTTGTCAGCCTGGGGATGGAGAATGCTCTCCTTCCTAGGTATTGGCTTTCTCATACTATTCAGTTGCTGCTTATGTCTACAATGTGGGCCAGCGATTTGTGGTCTGTGTGCCACCTCGTGTATCCCACATCCAAGTCTTCGTTCGAGATCCCGGAAGAAGAAAGAAGAACAAATGATGTTATGTGAACAGATCAACGGATTGATGAAGATTGATATCTCTTAAGGGCAAGTAGGGGACAAGGAGGGAATGTGGAAATATGGATTTTTATGAGCAGTTATGTCCCCTATCTTGGACCCCAACTGTTTCATGTATAAATCACAAGTACATGTATGTTCCCTCCAGTTCCAGTTATGAAGACGCAAACACATGTTCGTCCACCGTCAACATGTCCTCTTTCAGATCCGCCATGAATGGGCAGGATATTCTATTCCTAAGTATGAAAGGCCACCGGCCTTATATGGTTTATTTATCCCATTTTACAGTCCAGGCGAGTAGGCCCTGATTCTGCCATTAAGCCTTTTCCTGCCTTCTGCCTCTGAAAGCTCCAGTCTGAGCCTGCATCTGTATCCATGAACTTTGTCCTACTCCCTGCGCGGCTAACGGTGCTTGACTCGGCCTGTCGGCCTGTCTGCCTGCCAAAAACTGTATTTCACCTTCAAGATTATCTGCTCTGCTCCGCTCCTCATCCAATGCATTCCTGTCTAGCAGTTTAGGTAAACATTCCTCCAGCTACCGTGCAAAGAGGCCAGGCCTCGCTGTCTTTATGCAAGTAATTCATAGCCCTGTTACTATGGAAGATTTCTGCCTTCGCATCTAGTGTAGACACTTAGACGCTTGTACACGCACTAACAGTCAGTATAGTCAGTATAGAATAAGATTCTATCCTAAGAGACCTCTCTTTTTGGATAACACAGTTCTTTAAACATAGGATGTAAGATATGATTTAGGATTAGGTTGACATAACCCCAGACTTCTGTCTCCACATGTAGAGCTAAATGTCAAGTCCCATTCTCCCCCCTAGTTGCACGTCAATCACACGTCATGCTGCTGCGCGCGCATCTCTGCCAAGTATTTTTGCTGACATTGCGAAATTCTTTCATGGAACCACCCATTTGTGACATCATACCTAATGACGTTCTTTAGTTACGCCTAGTTACACCCATTTTAGTTACGCATGTATGCCTTTATCTCGGTTATCAACTGTTACGCCTCCTGCATCTGTTTCACTGTAATGCCTCTTCTATAAAAATGATTACCTGTCAATAAAGTATTGTCCTTCACTTCCTGAACCTTCGTGGTGATGGAATATGAAGCCCACAAATTCGAATTGTGTTTTGGAATAAAGCCCGTTCCGAACCTCTAATACCACGGATTCTGCCTCTTATTTTATTGAGCTATTCTTATTAATTTTCCGCATCAAATTAAGTACCGGTAATTAAATTATTTACCACAAGGTACCCAAAACCGACCCCAACCTGGCAGGTCACCAGGGAAACGCCCAATGCCCGCTACGGCCAGTCCAGCCCTGCCCACTCACTACAACAACACACAGCATGCTGGGACCCATAGGGCAAATCTTATAGGAAGAATAGTGATCAGACAAGGCCTACTCTTGCAGGCTAAAAATAACAGAACTGGAAGAAGCACAGCCATTCTTCTTGTTCAGTACAGTTCCCCCATGAGGATGCACGCCATTTACCACCCACCAGCTAACAGCTCTGACTTCACGGAGGAATTTATCGACTTTGCAAATGACCAATACTCTGAAAGTGATAGATTGGTCTTTGTAGGTGACTTTAATCTCCACTGGGGCATCTCAGTTGGTTCGGCCGCCAACCAGCTGGCCTCTTTTCTCTCCGGAAATGACCTTGTGCAACACAACTCATAACCTCCGCATGCCAAAGGCTCCACTTTTGACCTTATCTTCAAAGTTAACCTGATAACAGTATATGATCCTATACCAGTAGACTGGTCTGACCATTTCCTCATTCCCTTCTCACTTCACCTCTGTCATGTTGTCACTCTAGGTCAATCCAAAAGGGCCGCCAACTGGTTTCGCAACCCAAAAAACATCAATCTTAACACACTCAACAATTCAGTTAAGACTACACTTCCAGACATCAAGCCCCAACTCGGACTTTAACAACGTGACTGCACAATGTTTCACCAACCTTTCTGTCATGATCGACAATTTAGCTCCACTTCAAAGCAAAAGGAAAAGGCCCATACCATCTGCCCTATGATACAATAAGTCCTTTTATGATGAAAGAAAAAATCTAAGGTGCCTGGAGAAAAAAGGGAGACAATCATCTACTATTATTCATTCATTCATTCAAGAGTTCTTTATTTCGGCCTTTGTGGCAATAAAAGCACAAATAAAAGGTATGACACAATTCATACATTAAAATTTTCAGTAAAAAATCGAATTACTTCAGAACCCTCCTTGAGTCTGCCAAGAACAGACCAAAGAAACTTTTTGACTTAATCAGAACTACCACTAATATCCCCTCCTCATCGAACATCAAATTTGTTGACCCTACCAAGAAAAAAGAAGAATGTCTTCAATTCTTAGACACAAAAGTTAACTTGCTCATTGACCATACTTCACACCCAATCCTACAAGACGAATGCACATCCAAAGGTTCCTGGCACAACTTTGACGTCAACACCACTGACACCTTCCTCAAAAACATTTAAAAAACTAAACACTCGACCAATCTCTGGACCCTATCCCAAGCGACCTCTCAATATACCTTTACACCCATATGCTCCCCTTTTGGTCCAACCTGATTAATCTATCTCTCAGCCAAGGTTCCTTTCCTGATGTCCACAAAATGGGTCAGGTGACCCCAGTACTAAAGAAAGCATCTGCCGATGTCAACGACTTTAATAACTTCCGCCCTATCACTAACTCCCCTTTCCTTACTAAAATCACTAAAGGATGTGTATCAGAGAAAGTTGATAAATTTCAATCTGGCTTCAATTGAGACTGCAGCACAGAAACAGCGCTGCTATATGTAATTGACGATGCCCTCTGTATCCTTGACTCGGGTAGCTCTTGCCTCTTGATCCTGCTTGACCTCTCCGCAGCCTTTGACCCGGTAAACCATTATACCCTTCTCAACACTCTAAAACATCGAATGGGTTTTGAAGGTGTAGTTCTTCAAATGGTTTGAATCATACCTCACGGGTCGATCTCAGATGATCAAAATTGAAGACCATCTCTCAAATTCTAAGGCTGTTGATCATGGTGTCCTCCAAGGCTCTATCCCTGCTCCCACAATATTCAATCTCTACATGGAACCTCTAGGAGGACTACTACAAAAGTCTGGGATACCTTATCACCTCTATGATGACAACACCCAACTCTACCTCAATGTGTCCTCAGCGCATGAAATTTCACTCCTGGCCACCACCCTCAACGCTATCCAAAAATCGATAGCATCTCACCTCCTAAAACTAAATCCTTCTTATTTCAAACTGAAATTCCCCACCTCCTGTACAATCTTGGATGGATATTCTGAACATTCTCAACTGAAAACCTACCATAGTTGATAGTGCGAAATCCCTAGGAGTCATCCGGGACAAGAAACGTAACATCCATTCCCAGATCAACACCATGGCAAAAATGCACAATACCAACTTCACCTTCTAAGGGGTATCCGATGCCTCATTCCCAAACAAGACCTGAAAAATATTGTTCAATCGCTGGTTCTCTCCAGACTGGACTACTGCAATTCACCCCTTGCGGGCCTCCCCAAGATCCACCTTTCCCCTTCGAAATCCATCCTTCATTCAGCTGCGTGTTTCGTCTATGGGGCAAATAGAAACGACCACATCACACCTATGTTGGTAACTCTTTGCTGGCTTCTCTAATGAAGCCAGGTCAATATTTGAGAATGCTTGTATCACCCATAAATCAATTCATAGTTCCACCCACGCTATCTAACAAACAAACTCAAAATTTCAGGTGGATCAAGATCCTTATGTAATGCTGAAAACGTTCTGCTCGAACTTCCGACTTTCAAAAGGGAAAGACTTATGGTGCAACCTTTCTCTGGTAGTGCAACCAGAATTTGGAATTCACTTCCTCCAAACTACCACCTCTTCCACATCGTCAAAAAGGACCTCGAAACCCGTCTCTTCTAAAGACACTGTTAGCAATAATTCTCTGACTGTTTCATATTCCTCACTGCATTACTAGCTTGTCCTTCCGCTTCAATGATGGAATATGCACCTTTGAAACCACAATCGCTCCAACTTTAGCTTGCAATGTGTACATTTTTAGTAAATCTGTATTTTGTAAACATATATCCATCACTGCGTAACTGTAGTAGCTATACGTACTTGCACAAGTCATATGTCTCCAACGTTAGTCTGCAATATGTCATTTTTAGTGAATCTATATTTTGTAAATATGTAACCCTTTCTCTGCGTTACTCTAGAAGGTATACATCTAGTCACCTCTATCATGTTATCTGTAATGTCTGATCGAATGTACTTCGCTCTAGTACATGCTATATAAAATCGCATAATTAAATTAAATAAATAAATCAGACATGGTTCAAGTTAAAATCTAAGCAGTCTGCAGAAAAAAACTGTCAAACTGGCAACAACCACAGACGATATTTGCCCTGTTGGTGGTAGTGTAGTACAGTGAGCGGAAAAGATGTTTGAAGGGTGGTTAAATACCGGTTTTAGTATCAGTAAATAAAGGTTCTCAGGCTAATCCAGGCTTTCATTTCCCTACAGAAGGTAGCATTCGAAGCCCTAGCTGGTTTACGGCAGAGTCCTTACATGTATGCAGCACAGTATGCCACTACCCTGGAGAACATATCGTGCACAGCCTCAAAAGACAGCGCGGGTCAATCTCATGTACACACATGGTACTAGTGCGTGTGTGTTAATGTGGAAATGTTTAACATCTCCGAGGGTGGGAGGGTGGGCAAGATTGCAGGGCTGCCAGTGAAGAAGGATATCTCCCTTATGGGAACTAGTAGCTAGTGACTCATTAATGGCAGTAGTTTCCTTCTTGGATTTTCAGCATTGGCTCATCCCAGGCAGAAAGGATCCCGGGCAGAAAGGGAATGCTGTACAAGTATGCAACCTGTGTAGTACTTACACTCAAAGAACCCTAGACACCTTTAAATGGCAGACTGTGTCCTTTGATCTTTTGTTTGCAGAGTTGTTTTTCCTTGTGTGCCACACTTGCATGGGGTTGGAAGCAAAGTTCGTACATATCCCAGATCTATGCTTGAGTAGATCATCCACTCCAGGGTTTTATTTTGCATTCTGGGATTTGTTGTCCCGTTTATTTCATGTAAAAAAGCATTTGCAATGCAATAGGTCTCGCAGTTACGCGAGTTTAAGCTCTTGGCATTGTAAATGACAATGCCTTTTATTTACATTTTTAAAACGAAAAAAGGCATTGTTATTTGCAATGTCAATAGCTTAAACTCATGTAAATGCGAGATCTATTGGGCTATACCCACCACGAGTTCTTAATGGAAACCCACAAAATACGTAGGCGCTGCATTGCCTTAGTTGTTGATCAAAAAAACATAACTTTCTGCTATGACCCCCTTGCATCCTATGGGTAGCATTAACAATGCATCCTTGAGTAACTGTCCTATAAGAATATGCTGCTCGAGCTCTTGCCAATGGGCACAGTGAAAAACTATTAGAAATATGTTTTACTGACAGTGTTGGAATGGCCGGCTGCCCCCTGAGGCTTGAATGTCCTTTGGTACTATTTATAGGCAGTCCTACCAAATCCCATCATCCTATGCATCTAGGTCCATTAAAGAAAATGCTCTTGGATTATACCCGTGCTAAAAAGAGCTTCCAACTTAGCCACTGAATGGTTTGCGTAGGGTCACACCTTGCGAATGATGGGAAACAGTACGTCCATATCAATACCGTGAGTCATTGGTTCTCCAACAATTCTGGCCCTCGTATGCTACGGCTTGGGCATGAAAGGACCACTGTTCCCTGCTCAGTGCTATGCTCTCTGTTCCCAAGAAGCCTCTTCTGTAACTCACTGAAGGATTACTTATAACTGGGAAATGCGCGTGAGCAGCACGCTGGTGACCAATCGTTTGTGAGAACGCTACTCTGAAATACGATTGTCACCATTCATGCTTGCAATGCAGCACTCTTGGACATGTAAAATATGTTTAGGTGACCTAAGGGGAGCCCTTGCGACACTACCAGATTACCGGGATACTTTGCCTTTAATGAAACACTGTTGATTGTCCAACCAATTAAACTGACTTATTGAAACTACTGGTGCCTCACTACTGTGACTGCACTCAAAATGCTACCTACTCCATGCTTCGAGTGGCTCAGCTGTGCAAATGCGCTGCGGAAATTCACTGCCACTGCATTATACTTGCAAGCGCTCTGGGTGGCAACTATTACATGCTCACTTGAAATGCTTATCGGCTACACCTTTAACCTCGTGGTATAATGAGGGCCACTAACGTTCTGGCCCTCGGCAAGGGTGCTCCTACTTGTCTGATAGCTGGCCGCCCTCATAGGTCTGCGTGACTGTCTCTTATACCCCCTGTCCCGGGACTAGCACTAGATTGTTCGTCCGGCACAACCCATACAACTGGATGTAACCCTCTCCTAGTCAGAACAAGCATGGAGTAAACAAATAGAAAAAAATGTCGGGCCACTCTTTTTTTCTATTTCTTTACTTTTTCAACAATCGTGGCACCCACACTTTAGCTTAACATGGCTAGAGGTACAGCGCGTGTGCCGCCAACATGAAAAAAAAGTAAATAATTAGAAAAACAGGCGCGGACTCTAAAGGGAAAGCGGACACGCTGCAAATAAAAACAAGCTCTCACCATTGCGCAAAGGCAGCCGCTTGTTTATATTTGCATCGCGCTTTCACTTTAGCGCGATACAAAAATAAACACGCAGCCACCCTTGCCAAAGGCAACTGAAAAAACATAGTGCCTACTGACTAATGAAGGAGACCGTGTAACGCTGCAAGTAAACGATCCAGTCCGGATGGGCGGTCCCCAAAGGAGACAGGGCGGTAACAAAGAAGCCTCATTTTCAATCAGAAGACAGCGTTTACCATAAACGATGACGCCAGCCAATAAAAAGATGGGGGGGGGGGGGATTCAAATCCACTCCTAAAACCTACCCTACTACAATATGCCTTGCAGAGCGACCAGCGCATGCGCGCTGCAACGCTAGGTCTGCGAGACCTAAAAATAATAATCGGGAATACAAGTCTCAAAATGGAAAGATAAATCATGGAATGGATCAGCTGCGTATGTTGGGCCTCGAAAACCTGGGAGCTAGGTGTAAAACAAGATAAATGTACATGGGTTGTTTTTAAAAAAATGGTATTCTGTGACTTTTGTACATTGTCGCCTAACGTTTGGCTACCAAAATGATAATGGTGATGTGTGTGTTTGTCCTGAACGGCTGAGAGCCTGAAGGGTGGAGAATGGGCATTGGGGAGTACAATGCAAAGAGAGGGTTGAAATAGGTTGAACATTTGGAGAAAGGGAGAGGATGCAATGTGTGTTGGCGATGCAATGGGTGGAGTGGAGGACCGCAGCGTGCATTCCTTTAGCAAGAACACTGCAGCAGGAGAATCATGACCCTGCCGTGCCACACCAACTCCTTTTCTACTGCAGTACATTGGGTAGAACGGGCAAATGGGGATAGCTTTACTCCTTTGGTTAATCCTGCAACCTCTTACAATACGCTCAAAAATACCAGCTGTAAGTTGTGATTTCTGGGCTTCAAGCCATCAACACAGCTAAGAGTAAGACACCTGCTGCACTGCACATTATCAGACGGGAGACCCCGCAAGTGCGAACACTGGCGGGGCCAACTTAGCCATTCACTCTTCAAACGGATAGCATCCAATCCATTAAACAGGGCAAATATATTTTTAGCACCGCAACAAAACAGTAACAGCAGGAAACAAAGATTTTTTCTTTCTTTTAAGTTTGTGCTTTAAGCCTAGTTTGTTGGTACAATATTTAACGAAAATAGTTTTTTAGGGTTTGCGTTTACCATACCTGTGTCCTGGTTTGATCTGAAGTAAGTGGGATAGATTTCCAAACCCTGCCATTTTCAAGGGTCTCGCCTTTTACATACCAAGTCACTGCAATGAACTGGACAGGGTATTGTTCTCAGAAGACATACAAGGCATAGTAGCTGAAATGTGCTATGAGTGTCACGTATTTGGAAAAGGGGCAGTAAGGTCTTAAGTAGACTCCAAAGTCCAAACAGTAGCCCTACCGATTTATAATGGGAAATTACATTTTAGCAATTAGAGGTAAGATGGAGCAGAGAATAAGGTCACCCAAGAAAACCAGAAAGGAGTACGCCACTGAGAAAACCAGTAGAGCAGAAGAGATGCAAATTAACTACTTTGGATATCAGCAGGAGGAGGGCAAGACATATCGGGGCTTTTGAGAAAGACTGAGCAGAGTGAATTTAATCATCATTATATAAAGGCTTATTGGGAACGCATATTTTAGTTAAAGCAGAATGAAACATCTTCGGTGTTCAAATGTATTGAACCGACCTATGAGGCCACATCAGAGATTAAGCCAAAAATAATTAAACAGGAACTCTCACCCCAGCACCACTTACCTATGAGCCCAGGTATTGCTTGAGGCACTCCTCGCACACCGCCTTCTTGTAGCACAATAGGGGATTCAGCAGCCGGGTCTCCAGCCGAGCACCAGTCAGTTCAGTCCCTGCTCCGGGTATAGAGGACTTCCCAATTCCAGCAGGCAGGAAAGAAGGGGTCAGCGAGGGGCAGCAATGGCAGCAAATCCAGGCCACCCTGGTCCCCGGGGAGGTCATTCTCTACACAGTAAATGCTGCACTGCACCAGTGTTTTGGGATCTGTGGTCTGTGGATGATCCTCGGCAGGGCTGTAACCGGCAGTCTCCGGCAATGCGGGTGCAGGGTCAGGGGCACTCGGTTGCGTTGCCTATTCAGACTTCCCCTGCTTCTCTCTGCTCTTCCTCCAGCGCTTCCCCCATCTTCGCTGCTGCTCATGGTGGTGCAGCTTGGACAGGCCCTCTCTGCTGCCCCCTGTACTCTTGAGGTTGTGGATAGGGCCGGGTGGCACACGTAAGTGCGGTGGTGACTGCAAGCGGAGCGTGCATTGGGGTGGCAAAGGCAGCCACCGGATATGGCGGACTTGGAGCTGGCTTGGAGGATGGTGGACACTGGCGGTGAGGCACCGCCGGGTGAGGAAGCCGGTGGAGCAGAGCCAGATAGAGAGGAGGAATGTGCAGCGGAGATCACCTGCTCTGAAACACAGGATGATGAGGAGGAGGGCAGCGGGGAGTTGGGGCCCTCTTTCAAGATGGCCGTAAGATGCATTCAAAAAGGCAAGTAACACGGCCTCGTGGGCGCTAACACAAAGCGAGAAAGCACGATCACTTTGAAGAAGTGCTTGTTGTACATAAAAAAAATAGTGCCAAAGATAAGAAATAAAATAGCACAAGGGGAATAGGACAAGTCCAGCGGCAATACTCCAAGGGAGTTAACAATTGAGAAAAAGGTGGGACACAAGCAAGCATTATCCATTTAGAAGCAACATTTTTTAAAAGACATTGACAAAAGCCAATCAAAAGCTGTAGGCGAACTGTAAGCCAACAGAAAGAATACAGCAAGCCTCGCGAGACCGCGCATACGCTGCCTAGGCTTGATCTAAAAATTAACAAAGTGAAGAAGAAGCAGTACATAAAATACAATACTGGTAAAAAGTCACTTGATTTTCAGAGCTATGCTTAATAAATACTTAATAAAATGACAATTTAATATAGGGACAGTTGGTTTAAAAGAAGCAAGAATTGCTTGACGGCATGTGCGAATTCCTCTTTCTAAAATAGCCACCCTCACAAGCTCCCTTCTGTCATGCATAAGAGCTGGACATATACAAAACAGATTAACTATATCCTCCTTGCAAGCTCCACATAGACAACAACAGCTTTGTTCACATGACCTTAACCAAGGGAGGCTGTACGGTAAGGCTGGTGACTGGCCAAACCAAAAAAGCATAAACCTCTGTTTTAGGAACAATGAGTAACCAGAATAAAAGTAGGGCTGAGATTTTAGGAGATTGTAATTCTGTAACACCATTCAGGCATGAGACCTTTTGGACAGTGTTGCCTTATCTGGCACTATGACAGCTTCCTTGTCATGCCATTGATCAGTATTTTTAGGGCAGTGCAGGCCTCAAAAAATCATAAAAGTTTTGCTAGACCTACAGGTCTAGTGACTTAAATAATCTGTTTGACCTAATTGTAAGGGTTTTGACCCATAAACTGGTTTCAAATGATGTGATTGTGATCGAAATATTTTAATTCACTGAGTAGCCATTTTCTTCACTATCATATATGAGCGCACCTTCAAATATGCGAGTTCAGTATAGCTGCTGTACAAAAAACTCTCGTTTGGTTTAATAGACTAAACTTTTGCTCCATATATAAAACAAATCTAGCCACATATACGATACACCTGACCCCTGACTTGCCTCTTAGTTCATTAATACCATTGTCAACAGAGAGGGGGCAGGAATGTGACGCAAATCGTGCTAAAAAAACTATCACTTTAAATCAATTATTAACTAAAGCATGAAGTGGTAGCACACTGTCACCTGCAAACTGCAGATTTTAAATTGAAATGGGCAGAAAATTTCCCAATGGCATAAAGGTTACTGAAATAAACTATATAGCGTACAAATAAGTTTGGAAATCGAGTTCCTGCAAATATTTGTCATTTGCAGAATCGCCAAATAAAGTGTTCCGATTTGTTTTGCTTTGTTTGCATAACACTTAATTACAAAAACATTTGCTTTCGTAATTCCTGATATATTTTGAAATATTTGTGCTATTCATTTACAGGCTATTTAAATGTTATGTGTTAGAAAAAACTAACCTCTTCAGACAGCTCACTTGACAAAAAACTTTAACTGTAGTAAGAGAAAAAAAAATAAACCCAATTTTCCAAGCAGCAATTAGTAAAAATAGAAACTGACATTTGGCCTCTTTCCTTGAACAGACAGCAAACGTGTCAAGATAAAAACAAGATTTAATGGCATCTTTATTCCTCATTCACTTTTTGAATGAACAGAACACATGTTCCTTTGCCAGCTTAAATTCACTCTCCGGAATGGACTAGTTGGTCTTAAAAATAGCTCGACCCGATAACATTTGACTTGCCACTGCGAGTGGGCGAGTAGATTTTTTGAGGCCTGCAGTGTATGTTATACTCCGGTCTCAAAAGGACTCCAAACCAGATTGAAGATGCACCTTTAAAGCTTTGAGATTATGGCGTTGAGCTGTACAGAGTCACAGCGACAAAGTGCCTCACTGCTGTAGATAAATGTAGAGGATAGTTTAGTGTTAATGATCTTCAAGAAGGGGCCAATAGACGGACCCTTCAGCACGCTGTACAGAGAGCAGAATGCCTGAGCCAGAAAGTAGTTTTTCTGTAAGATTTGTTGCTTTTGAGGTTGCAGTAAGCCTTTTTTTATCAAAATATTTACCACCCCTAATATTTATATTCGGACACAATGTGCAAGGGCTGTCCTTGAAGATACCAGCTATACTGGCTTTTGATTTGGTTGCTAATTACCAATATCTTAGATTTGGACCGGTTTATTAACATCCTATTGGCGATACAATGTTGATTTAGACTATTAGATTGTGCAGGCCGATTTTGGTTTGGCTCAGCTGTATCACATCATCGGCATATAGTAAATGAGAGAGATGAAGATCTCTGAGCTTAGGTGAATGAGAGTTGACTTTCTCCAAAGCTATAGGTAAATCGGCAAGAACGGATTAAACAGCTGTAGTGCCAGCAAGCATCTCTGTTTAAGGCCTTGATGCGTGAAAATGTTCCTTGACAGACAAGTGCCATTGCCTATCTCAACCAAGTGTCCACGTATAATAATTGTATACCTCCCAAAAGGTGATACGGTATGCCCAAAGTCAATAATTAGAGCCAAAGATGGTTATGTGGTACACAGTCGAACGTGGCTTTAAAATTGATAAAGCACAAGTACAATGGTTGTCACTCAGATAACATGAGATCGGAAATAAAAGATTCTTTTTGGTGTTATATATTAACCAATAACAGTGGCTAATGTGTGTTTTGAACCAAGCCTTTGAATGACACACATATTGTATTAGGATTTTATGGCACGACACGGAGGCCATATTATGCAAATCTCCTTTATTGCCACAGCTCAGCAGCAACAATTGAAGAATACAGAACTTCAATGAACATTCTAAATAACTATATAGTCCCATCGCGACCAGCCATCTTCCTTCTTTGTTGCTGCTGCTCAGAAAGATAAGTACTCCTCAATCGTACTTCTTATTTCTTCCCCTATATGTTACCTCAACTATTCTATTGATTTAATACTTTAATCTAACCTCCGGATTGTCTCTCTTTTTAATTTTCCTACCCTTTGAGGTTAATTGTTATATAAAGCTTTACAATGCGCTTTTCAAAATGTCAAGATGTGGTTAGTTTTAAAGAATTTATACTTTCTCCGATCTTTCCCTCCTCCGATCCCACTCTGGATCGGATTCACTCGTTTTTACTCGCCTTTCTTATCTAATTTGATAGTTATTTCCCCGCTCGCGCTTACTGTTCCCAACCAGCTCGCGCTAACTGTTTGCATTCAATTTTAGCCTCGCGACTATGGCGCTCGTGATGCCACTCGTAATGCTCACCCAGTAAAATACCCTTCAAAGCTAAACTTACTTATCAGCCCTTATCTCCTCAGAACAGACCCTCTCACGCCTTCGGAGGTTTTTTCTCCGTATCCTCCGATCGGGCTGCCTCAGACGCGAGCGAGACGCGTGGAGGCAGCCGGGTTAGAGAAAAGGGTATTAGCAACCAACCACGCTCGCGTTGCGAGCGTGGAGGCCATTTTAACTGGTTGGGAACACCTTCATATACTCCATGTCTCCACCATCTTACCGCTTTGGGAACAATTCGAGTTTAACCTCGATCCAACTGCCTTTTACCACTCGATCGCCAGAGCATTCGCCGGAGCACACAAAACTCACGACTTACCAATTAATTGTTGCCTTCTTCACACCCTTGGTAGGATTCAAAATAATTAAAAAATAAAAATAAAAAAGAAAAGGGAAGAAGACCTATCTTTGATCCAAGTTTAATCTAACTTTACTATAATCATAATGTCTTCCCCTCAACCATCTGTTGATGATAGACTGGAAGACCTCATAAATAAAGCGGTGGAAAAAGTAATTGGGTCGATTGATGATAAAATTAATCAAAAATTAGAGTCCTTCTCTCGCGTTACGCCCCACCCTTCAACTTCAGGTCAAAATGAAGGAGCAAATAAGGCTCCAAAAAAGAGGTCGCATGGGGATAAAGACAAAGTGGCTTTTAAAAAAGCCAAAACCAACGCGCCTCTTTCACGCTTACAAGGCGGTGACAAGATTGGTGCCTCGGGCACCCAATATGGGCATGATATAGGCCCTGAGCTTCCAATTATCATAGATAATGAAGACAAATCTGATAATGAAATTGATTTGTCCTGCTCTTCTGGCTTCAATACTGATGCGGAAGAGGAACCAAGGGGGACGGGAAGCTCTGGAGAGGTTTCAAAGACCTCACAACCCAACATGGGACTCTTGGACCCCTTTGGGGACCTAATGTTTGACCCTTTGTTAATAAAACATCCATTATCCCCTAAATGGACCCCGTCCCAACACATTGCGGAATACCTCACCTTCTGGCTCAGGAAGGAGATCCCCCAAGAGGTGAGATCTAGGTTACGCTCCGAATGTCCGAGACCCTCCCTCCCAAATAAGATAGCCGCAACACCGGAACTAGATCCCAAAGTTGTGGCATTTATAGCTAAAACTGCGAGGGACCCCAGGAAAGGGATTGATAAAGGATTAAAATCATGCCAAGATCGCCTTCTTGACATCATTGGCCCCCTTACTAAAATTTTTGAAATGGCCGAATCTGCTTACCTAGAAGATTCCTTAGTCGATCCAAAGGAACTAAGGGAGTGGGTTCAACGGGCTATATGCCTATTAGGAAACGCAAATACTGCTATTTCAACTGAGAGAAGGAAGGGAATTCTATTTAAAATAGATCCAAAACTTATTGAATTGGCCAAGAATGACCCGGGTCCTAGCTCACAAGGCTTCCTCTTTGGTGAAGAGTTCATCAAAGATATGGCCAAATACGTTGGCGCATTTAATTCCATTCAGAAGTCACAGAAGGACATAAAAAGAGTATTCCAAGATCGTGTTTTCACTCGGGCCGGGAGAATACGGGGTCGTTTTCCCGGCCGAGGAAATTCTATTACAAGACCCTTCATGTCCCGTGGAGGGAGATACAGCTCGAATATCGGAAATCAACAATTTTACCCTCAAAGACAGAGGAGTCGAGGACGTCCCTTCAGAGGAGAACGCAGACAACGCTCCTTCTCGTCAGGTAGGAATCTTGAAAGACCTTTCAGATACCCCTCCAAAGGTGGGTGGGAGACTGCGTCAATTCGCAAACAATTGGAACTTGGTAACCCAAGATCCTTGGGTCTTGAACACAGTAAGAGGCTACAAAATAGACTTCACCCATACACCTTCACAATCAAATCACCCTCGAGTAATTACTTTCTCTCACACAGACAAACTTCTGGTTTCCCAGGAAGTAAGAGATCTTTTAAACAAAGGTGCGATTGTAGAATCAAATTTAATAGGGTTTGTCAGCAACATATTTCTAGTGGAAAAGAAAAACAAAGAACAGAGGCCTGTTATAAACTTGAGAGAATTAAATCAATGGGTAGTATACCAACATTTCAAGATGGAAGGGATACACCTCCTAAGAGACATCCTTCGAAAAAAAGAATGGTTAACCAGACTAGACCTAAAGGACACTTACTTAACAATTTCTATCTGGGGACCTCACCAGAAATTCCTTCAATTCTTCTGGGAAGGGAAATTATTCCAGTTTCGCAGCCTTCCCTTCGGTCTCTCATCCGCCCCTTGGTGTTTTACCAAGGTTCTCCGTCCTGTTACCGCTTGGCTCAGACAGAGGGGAGTCAGACTGATTATTAATCTCGACGACATCCTCATTATGGCACAATCGAAACAAACCGTATCGCTTCACACAGATCTTACAATTCGTCTTCTTCAACATCTCGGATTCATCATAAACATGAAGAAATCTTGTGTGACACCAAGTCAACAGACACAATTTCTGGGTTTCTTAGTAGATAAAATAAAGGCAGAACTAAAACTTCCTTCGGACAAAGTAAGGAAAGTGAGGAAAGAACTCAGGAATCCACTCAAACTAGATCGGTTCCCCTTAAGGTACTTAGCAAAGATCCTGGGCCTTCTTTCTTCAACAATTCAAGCTATCTTTCCGGGCCCGTTTCACTATCGAGCCCTTCAGAGACTCAAAGCAAGATCACTGAGATCGACTCTTTCCTACTCCCAATTGATTTCCCTCGACCACGACTCGAAGAGCGAAGTTCTTTGGTGGTTGAAGAATGTAGAGGCATGGAATGGCAGAGCCATTTTTGGGGAGGAACCAGACCTAATAATAGAATCGGACGCGAGTTTGGAAGGATGGGGAGCCAGATGTGGGAACTATCTACAGGGGGTCGTTGGACTCTTCAAGAGAAGAAATTGCATATCAACTGCTTAGAATTATTAGCAGGTTCATTCGCGATTCGTTGTTTCACCCAGAATTCTGCGAAGTGCTGTGTAATGTTACGGATGGACAACGTCTCCGCAGTACGTTATGTCAGCAAACTAGGGGGTCCTCATTCGAAAGGTCTGTCGGACCTAGCGAAAGGTTTCTGGGACTTTTGCTTGAGCAAAGGAATATCAGTCGTAGCGGAACATATTCCTGGTCTGAACAATGGTGTAGCAGACTGGTTCTCAAGGAATTTCAAGGATTCCAGCAACTGGAGACTAGACAGACAGATTTTCTTAACCATCCAAGCCAGATGGGGTCCTTTCCATACAGACCTATTTGCAGATAGGCTGAATACCCAGTTGGAGAACTTCTTCAGTTGGAGACCGGACCCTCAAGCTCAGAATGTAGATGCATTCCTCCAAGATTGGAGAGGTCTGGCCCCTTATGCTTTCCCGCCCTTTGCCTTGCTTCCCCGTCTTCTACTTCATCGTCGTTACAAAGAGAGCATGGTAGTGATAACTCCTTTATGGAAATCTCAAGCGTGGTTTCCAATAATTCTAGAAATGTCTATCGACTTCCCCATTCTGATTCCTTCTTTCAGAGAGGTACTCATGGGACCGGAGGGGACATTCATCCCCTGGTAGAACAGGGTCTTCTGGTTCTGACGGCTTGGAAGATTTCACGAAACAGTGGCGAATCCCAGGTCTTTCGTCAAATGCTTTCACACTCATTTCAGAATCATGGGCACCTGGTACAAGGAAAGCTTATCGATTGGCATGGAACAAATGGGTTCGCTGGTGCCTTCAACGAAGTTATGATCCCGTTTCAACTGATCTAGTTCATGCTGTCAATTATCTTTCGGATTTATTTACCTCTGGCCTATCTTATAGAACCGTTAATGTTTATAGATCTGCTATCTCTGCTGGCCACTCTTTAATTAACGGAATATCTGTTGGGCAAAGCTTATTAACTAAAAAAATAATGAGAAGTATGAGAATTCTCAAACCGCCTTCCGCTAAGAACACCGCCATGTGGGATGTCACTCTTATTCTTAGAACTCTATCCTCTTGGGGAGATAACTCTGTTCTTTCTCTTAAGCGTATTTCTCATAAACTTACAGTTTTACTTTGTATAGTATCTTTTAGAAGAACATCAGACGTTAAAGCGTTAGAAATATCTAACAGGGCTTTTCAACCTGAAGGAGCTTGCTTCTTCCTCAAGAAGAGAACCAAAACTATGTCTTCCTCCATCTTTTATCCCTTTTTTCCTCAAAACGAAAGACTCTGTTGTTAAGTGTCTGAAAGAGTATGAAAAAAGAACTGAATATCTGAGAATGAATGAACAACAACTCCTCATTTCTTATAGATCCCCCCATAAAGCTGTTTCTTCTCCAACCCTTGCAAGATGGGTGAAAGATGTTATGCATGAAAGTGGAGTGGATGTATCTGTTTTTGGAGCACATTCCCTTAGAGGTGCTTCGACCTCAAAGGCCTTTTTTATGGGTGGTGGTCTTCAAGATATTCTTAGGGCAGCAGATTGGTCAAATTATACTATGTTTAAGGCTTGTTACTTTAGACCAATCCCTAATGTGATTGATAATGTTCTTAATTCACTTTAAACTTGCATAATATGGCCTCCGTGTCGTGCCATAAAATTTAGATTTTTCACAGCCTGCTGGGCAGAAAATCTGGATTTTATTAAGGACACGGAGGCTAATATTATCCCACCACTAATGATGTATTTCCCTCCCTTGTGGATACATTTTATTACGTGGTATTATTCTTTTTCTTTCAGAATGAAAAGATGGATGCCTGCAGAACACTCGTTACAAATTTTGTATTCAATCTTTTGGCTGTTCTCTTCTCGTTGATGGATCTTTCATCGCATCTTTAACAAAGAAGGAAGATGGCTGGTCGCGATGGGACTATATAGTTATTTAGAATGTTCATTGAAGTTCTGTATTCTTCAATTGTTGCTGCTGAGCTGTGGCAATAAAGGAGATTTGCATAATATTAGCCTCCGTGTCCTTAATAAAATCCAGATTTTCTGCCCAGCAGGCTGTGAAAAATCTAAATTATCCTGCATCAAGGCTGCACTATGGCAGTTCAGGGAAGCGGAGGTATAGATGGCAAGACCCCCCTTTACATGTCCATACTTCATGGACTTGGTGGCAGAAGTAAAAAAAAAAAAATCAAGAAACCCTGGCAACGGAATTGAGAACATGGACCATGGCTTTTGCAGGATAACCATATGGAAATTATGCTAGTAGGCTATTAAATCAGCATCCTGTGATTTTGGGCATAGACCACTAATATCCCATAACAGATCCTGAGGTTATTTCAGGTACTAACAGTTGGAGTGGGGAGAGAGTTTTCAGGTCATTGTGTTGACTTGAGGACTGGTGCAAATGGTAGCATTGACTTAGTGTGCAGTGCTGATGGCAACCAGCCCCAGGTGTCTGTTTGTGGCGTAGCTCTATTTTTTAGGTGATCTTTAATAGCCTCGGAGCCACGGGCGGACTGGCCCTCTGCAATTCAGCAAGGGAGTAGCCTTGGAATAAGTGTGACTACAGGCATCCCTTTCCCCGGTTTGGACTCACAATCCCAGATTTAGGCATTCTACACATCTTCCAGATATAACACCAATACGGTGCTGTATGTATATTTTTTACTTTTTCAGCATGCAGTTGCTTCACAACTAGAGTGTTGACAGGAGTGGAATCAGGGAGTAGTAATCCTTGGTCCTGATGAATAGCCTTGGGGTAGGTCTTGAAATATGTAGACCTCTGAAACTCAGTAACTTCATTCCATTGAGTTTCATTCATTTCCCTATTTTTTTATCATTCCGGCTAGAGGTACGAATAAAACAATTTTTCCAACTAGTTAGGTATTTTTAATCTTCCACAACCTCCCCCGCCCCCCCTCCCCAACTCCTATTTTCTTTACATTCTCTTCATCTATTAGAAACAACACCATAAGTGCTCCCACGTAGCCCGTAGGTCGCAGCATGCGCGTTCGGCAGCGGAACAGGAAGGACCCAACGATGAAGCATGCCATAAAGGGAAACCCTGGTGGGTGAGAGTTATCTAAAGAAAACATTCTGTTTTCCAAAACCAGAAGTGACAGATGGGCTCTCGTTTACGGTGATCTTTAATAGGCTCCAGGACTCTGGTTCTTCTGGGCAGGTCTTTACCCAGAGCATTTTTTAGTACAGAATAAAATTTCCTTTCTGCCATCTTGGGGATGGTTAGTGTGGAGTATCTCATGGAGGATTAACATGGTTGGGTAACTCAGGGCAGTGTATAAGAAGAATTATATGCCCCAATTATTGAAGGCAATTTTTTCCTGGAGCAGCAGACTCACAACTTCTTGTGAGGTGCATGTAATGAGTGTTGCTTCATTAAGGTGACTCACTTGAAGTGGGGAGAAAATCAACTGATTCAATGTCCGAGGAAGTTATTTCCGCCAGCGTGGGAAGGGCATGAAGTAGCTTCAAAATGTTGCCCCTCTTTAATGTGTCATAGCGAGCCTTTAAAAGGTATTTTGGTTGCAGCAGGGTTTTCAAATTTGCCAGACTTCGCTCTGATAAGTGGTCGTACTGGGACAAAATTGTTAGTAGTGTTGATGGGCAAATGTTGCAGTTATTACTAATCATATGGGCCTTGGTACTTGATGCGGCAGTGAGCAGGTCACTGCATACTCCATTTTTGTGTCTGCATTAGGGCATTTTTAAGAGCAAAGAAGAGCCACAGCAGACATCTGACCTGCTTCAGGTCTGCTTTATGCTCATTTCACACAAAATTCAAATGTGCAACGCTCAATCTCAGAAAGACTGGAAGAACTCCTGAGAAATGGAATGATCAGGCAATCAATGCAAAACTACAGGCTAGAACAGACATCAAGCATAGGAGAGAAGAACTAGCTAAAGGGATGTACGTTGACACAGAGCAATAATAATAATAATTCCTGTTGGCGAAAGGAATGCACAAGCACCAATGAGCTTTAACTGGAGCTCAAGGAATAGAGTGCACCACCCACTGTTACCAGACATATGGCCTGTGCTTCACATGATGGACCCTGGGCACCACAGCTTCCAAAACGGTCTGCTAAGGGTAATAGGAGGGAAAAGAGTATATACAATGACCAAAGGGCTGCCCTAGCTTAGAAGGAAAGAAACTGCAGTGGATGATGGAGAAGAAGGTATGATGCATGCAGAAAATAGACCCTCTACTTGAGCGGCAAAAGCAACCCCAGCAAACGGCACAATATAATTACTCACAGCAACAGAAGTATTTATTAGAAGGGACACAGCAGACAGGACACACTCACCAAACAGAACTACAGCTTGTGCTTTAGGGAACACAGCTGTCAACGATGTGATCCACAAATATACCGGTCACCCATGTGGCCTGCTCCAAACATTCTGCATTCTTCCAACACAACACTTTTCTGCTTTGCTACCAAGTCTCCCTGTTTCGTTTCTTGATGGGTTGCTGTAGGAAGCTGGCTCTGTATGTACTATACCAAAGTAAGGTATAGTGTGCACAGAGTCCAGGAAGTCCCCAGAGGTATGGCCGAGGCTAAATTAGGTAAGTACGAACAGCTCTCTTTGTGGTAGTATGGACGAGCAGTTAGGCTTATCCAGAGGGTGTGTTAAGCATTTATTGTATTCACTCAATTAAGGACTGATTACACGCACTCAGACATAATCCAGACCAAAACGCCAATTCTTAAAAAGGTATACTTATGTCTTATTTTAGAACCAAGCAGGACTTGGCACAGGTAAGTACAATATACTCTCAAATGCAAATGCTAAGTTGCAATCCTTACAAGTTTGAATATGCTTTGGAAACCGTTTAAATTACACAGTAATTCGTTTCAGATTACTTTTTAATTACTTTTGGATTACTTTGAGTACTGAGGTGGTATGCCTAAATACCACACCTTAGGATCTCACAATACAAGGTAAGTAAGACTTTTTACACATTTGCAGTTTAGTTCTCTTTTCTCCATACAAACATCAGTTCAACACAACATTTTAGGTCCAAAATCTCTTAACAAGGGTTCCTATGGGAGAAAAATGTCAGGGGTTTCTCGGATAAGTACACGACTTACGAGTGGGAGTTTTGGGGGTTAGGACCAAAGTTCCACAAGGTCTAGATGGGCACTCAAGTTGCACCACCAGCGCCACTGGGGAGGCCGGGTGCAGAGTGCAGAGACCCAATGTTAGCCAATAAGGTTAAGGGGGCTTATAGTTAGGGACTGCTGACGAGAACGCCACTCAATTGTGGGAGCAAGGCTCCTGGGGTTAAGGTCAGCACTGCAGGGTCCAACGACCAACACAGGAGCTGCACCACCATGGCACTGGGGCAGCCGGGTGCAGGTTGCCAAAAGGACGTCGGGGACCTTGTGCGTTTCAATGGAGACAATCGGTTTTGCAAAGTTACTGCAGGCTCAGGGAGGGAGACTTCCTGAAGGCAACCACCGGCTGGAGAGGTAAGTTGGGATCTTAAGGGATGCCAGGATATCTTTAGTTTAGCCACCCAAAGCCGTGGGGCATCAGGTGCAGGGGTGTCTTCTGGCGTCTGGTTTTCTTACCAGCTCCGGTCGGGGGACCCTTCAGGTTGAGACTGCACACATCGTCTTTGAGGCTTGAGGGAGGTCGGGGGATCACCAGATCCCAGGTCAGGATCGCTGGGGAGACCTCCTTGTGGTTTTAGGCCACTCTGGCTGTGGGCGTAGGGTGTGGTGCAGAATCGCGGAGGTGCCAAAATGCAGATTCTGTGGGTGAGCCTTTGCTTGAGCAAATCCGGTGCTCACGGGAGACAGAGTCTGTAAGAGGGTTGCAGGGCAGGTCCTCCAGGTTCTGGGGGTAGTTGGCTGCTGGACTCACCGGGGTTCTTGCTGCAAGCAGGACGGAGACGGGACAGGCCGGTAGGGCTGTGTGCAAAGCAGATGGTGTCCTCTTTTTCCTGGGTCAGCATGGCTCTTCAGTCCTTCTGCTTTCTTCCTCGAATCTGAGGAGGCAAGGTTCAGGGTGCCCCCAATTACTACATTTAGGGGTGTTAAAGGGGTGTACAGGTCGGGACCAATGGGTACCTTCCTTGGGGTGGGTACACTCCCTATTATGCCACCCTCCAGTGGAGGGGGCATGGGACACTCCCTAATTGGCGAGTCCCCCATCTTCAAGATGGAGGGGACTGAGATGTATGCTTCACCCCGCCTCCCCCACCTGAGGGGTGGGTTTGGCAAAGGTGGGCACACCTCTCTTCAATAGCTTGGTTTTACTGTCGATCCTCCGCGCCCAAAGTGGGGCCAGAACAGGTGGGAGACAGTTGCTTGGGGCAGCAAAAGGCAGGGACAGCTTCCATAGGTGACAGGCCTTTGAAGCTTCCCCTTTTCGTGGACCCGGCCCATCCTGAGGGAGGAGGCATGGCACTTCTGCCCAGGATGGGCTTTGTTTCTGGACCCAGACAGCAGAGGTTCTCTACCCAGCGGTTAAGAAACCTGTCTGATAGTGGCAAATGGCGGGTAGCCATTCAGGAACCACACCAGGGCTGAGCGATTTTCAGGACCCATCTCTAAGATGCCCTTTGAGTGCATTTTACATTAAATCCCACACTGGCATCAGTGTGGGTTCAATGTGCTGGGAAGTTAGCTACCAAACTTCCCAGTTTTTAGTAAAGCAGGGATGTGTGCCATGTCACACATCCTGCGGTGGCAGTGTATGTGGGTTTAGGTGCAGGTCCTCTGAGGGTGGCACAATCGGTGCTGCAGCCCTTATAGGCCTTCCCTACTCACGGTGCTGTAGTGTAGTTCCTATTTCCCTAATAGGCTCTGCGCATTGGAATAATATACCCTATGGATTTGGCATAGGACTGAGGTCAGTATGCCCCTATCGAGTATATTAAAGTAATTAATTTGTACCAACTAACTCAGAGGCCACTAGAAACTCCTTGTAAACAAGAATGGAGTAGTTTCTGGCAACCGCATAAACATGACAACTTTGTTTCCCTTTAGAATCGGAACACTCTCAGAACCGTGGAAACAACAGATAACAGTTTCACTCAGCTAATCGTGCATGCTTAGTTTCTTCAGAGTTACACAGAAAGAATAGACGGGGTTTCAATAAAAGGATTTATTGAACAGTCTTGTTTCTTGTGTAAGAGATATGAGCTGTTACAATCACAAGACAGTATGCAAGATATATTATGTACAGCGTAAGCAGTAGAAAGAAATAATACTGCGCTAGCATTATCTTTTAGCTATGACACATATATTAATGTACATTAATAACATAGGCTAAAAATGTGAGTACTCATGAGATGCTTCTCTAACAAGTTCTACCCCAGTGTACCTAACCTAAGTGAAGTACTATGTAAGAAGTAGGTGCTGTATGCCATAGTCTGGTATGCCATAGTCTGGTATGCCATAGTCTGGTAAGCCATAGTCTGGTATGCCATAGTCTGGTATGCCATAGTCTGGTATGCCATAGTCTGGTATGCCATAGTCTGGTATGCCAAGAGTCCCTCTAGGTTCTAGTCAGCTCCATACCTTGAGAATGAGAGAGGTGGGAATCTCTTTCCGGGTCTCGAACTCTAACACCCCGCGAAGGGAGTCAAAACACTGGAAGCTGGATTCTCTGTGAGCAGGGATGACAGCGTCTCTTCTCAGTGTGTCAGGCCGGGACACAGGCTCCTCTAAAGTCAAGGTCTCCTCCTACTTGCTTGGGCAAGGGAAGGTATATTTATACCTAGTAGGTGCCCTGGAATGTTAGCATTGACGTAAAGTCGGGCAGAGGAAGACGTCAGGAATGAACCCTTAAGGAATAGCGGTTCATGCATAATAAATGAGTTCTTGGAGAAATCAATAATCCTGTGCTAGGGGAACTCCCAAGAGCTTAAGGGTCTGGTTTCTAAGAACTCGTTGTGACGTTGGGGTGGACGGATGTAGGTGACCATGCCTGTATTTGGATAGCATGGCTAATGCCTAAATAAGGACTGGGATCTTATGCCTATATAAGGGCAATGCGAATTGTGCCTATATAAGGACATGTTTCATGAAAACCTATATACGGACACCTAAATCGGAATACAACAGTGCCCTTGGTACCTTTAACAAGGGGCTTACCTGTGGCCAGGGACGTGCAATTGCAGATACAAAGATACAGTCCTGGGAAAGAACACAGGCCCTGGGAACCTGATTGGCAGGGACCCAGGGCACATCAAGTCAGGTTGCATCAGTTGTCAGGCAAATTGTGGGGGGTAACCATGTAAAAAGGGGCACTTTCCTACAGGAATCATACGGGACCAGAAGCATGAGGGTTTCAATTTTGTGGTATAGCTGCAACTGCTTTCATAGAACTTGTCAAGACACATTTGCAGGTTTGTAAACAGACGCCTACATTCATGCACCTCAGTTGTAATGAGGAGATGCCACATACAGATCAATCTTCAAGATTAGGTAATGCACATGAGCAAGGGACCCACGTCTGGGCATACCCTGCCAACTTAAGGCGAACAAAGCAAAACCAAAGGGGATGATGGACGGAGTGTTGAACATTGCAAATGGATTCAACCCAGATCTGTGACTGGAGGGGGGGGGTGGTGGTGAGGGGGGGGGGAAGTGTTTGAAAAGTTTCAGCACTTCGTCCATCATCTCCTTGCATTTGCTTTGTTCGCCCTAAGTTGGCAGGGTATGCCCAGACGTGGGTCCCTTGCTCACTTTGCCACTGGATTCAAGCTATCCTGGATGATGAGGGCTGTTAGCCTGAAACCGGTCCCAGGATGCTTGTTTCTGGTCCAGGGAAGACATGGCTTGGCAGTTCGGGCTAGACTGTTCCCATGAGGCACAGGGACAAGACTGATTTGCATATAGCTGTGTCTGAACTGGGGTGGCAAAGTGAGCTAAAGAAGGATGATGGATTCAACCCAGATCTGTGACTGGGGGTTAGTGTTTGAAAGGTTTCAGCACTCCGTCCATCATCTCCTTGTGTTTGCCTGGTTCTCCAATGGTCACATCTTAGCACCCAAAGCCATTGTAATGGGGCTGGTACCTTCCCTGGTAAACAAACTCTCATTGGTCAACAGTGGGACAGTCTGTCATCTGAATTACCCGATTCACATGGTTTTAGACAGCAAGAACCATACATTCTTCTCCTTTCTGAGGAAGGGTTCTTCTCGCACGACTCCTGCCATGACTTACATCTTTGAGGTGGGTTAAGTGTCCTTCCTTTGATGTACTAGAGCCCTGGATTGGCTGTCTACAACCCTAGTTCAAAACCCTGAGAAACACAGCCGAAGAAATACACAGTGCACATCTCCAGAGAACAGGACACAAATGAATGCTGCCCAGCTACAATAGTTGTCCCAGATGAAGCAAAACGGGAACCCCCACTGCGTTGATGAGTCATGATATTGCATGTGTAGTTCACAACGTGGGAGCTTCCTAAGAAGACTTCATGGTCCAGGATCTTTGGCTGTTGGTGAGGGGACAGGCCTCCAAGCAACAACTGTCTGCCAGAACTATAAAACGCCACTTCACTTCTGCTGCGCGGAACTCAGTTTACGACATGGAAGCTTCCTAGGAGGTCTTAATAGTCCAGGATCCTTTGCTGTTGGTGTGGGGATGGACCTCCAAGCAACAACTGCCTGCACGCACTATAAAACACCACTTAACTCCTGCTCTGTGGGACGCAGTTCAGGATATGGGAGCTTCCTAAGAAGACTTCATAGTCCAGGATCATTTGCTGTTGGTGTGGGGGGAGGCCTACAAACAACAACTGCCTGCCAGCCAGTGCTATAAAGCGCCACTTCACTCCTGCTGCGCATGATTCGCCATGGCAAAGCCCAGGCCAAAGGTAGGTCCATCTGAGCCAGTCTGCGGCCTATCAAGGCTGGGCTGGGCCACCACCCGTTGGTTCCTTGGCAATGGCTTCCATAAGCCTCAAGCTATCTTAATAAACCATCTTCCTGTCATCTCTTCACTGTTTGTTTTGCCCAAGGGCTTGTCTGGCCAGGCTAGAAGCTCTTTGATTAGCTTCCCTAAATGGTACGTCAGCCTGCCTCCTCAAGTTTGTGCTTTGTGCCATCTGTTATATCCCTGTTGTTTGAAGCTTGTTGTTATTTAACTTTGGGATTTTTCTAAACATAAGCGCAGTCATGGAGAAGAGGAAAGCCCTTAGTTCAAAAGGTGCTATGGATCCTCGGGGCTCAACTCTAGACACATGTTGAGCACGAGCTGTTGGAGTATGCAGCAAAGAAATAGATGAGTGCCAAAGGCGCCTTTCATTGGACATAAGTAACCCACCTCTTCGAGCTATTTACGCCGATATCTGTTCACCTGAGCAATAGTGGCTGGCGGCTAGCATAACAATGGGGCCTATGCTGACTCAACAGATGTTGGTCTGACTGCCATCCAGGAGCAACGGGGGCTGGAGAGGCAGCACCTTAGCAGTCCATCAGCCAGGCGAAAAAGGAGGACAAAGTGTATCCCTCACCGGCCTGAGGCCCCCTCCATTAATAATTCGTACCCTGTGATTGATATGGCATCAAAATCTCTGAGTGGCCAAGATGAACGTATCTGGCTGGGATCCGTTAATTGGCAAGATTACAGCTGTATTTAGCAAGTGCATCAACCCCCCCACCCAGTTGAGAAAATAGTTAATTTAGAAGCAAAAATTATTGAAATCTCGAAATACAGTCGACAATCATCTACTTTAATGCTTTTTGATGTTTTGCTACCCCAATATCCTCATCGACGCTGGAAATGGTGTGTAATACAGTCCCTGCCAATTCCGCCCGACATCTGTAAACACCTGGATAGCTCCTTTAAGAGCAGAGGAATGCCATCCTCCTAGCCTTATTCCTGACATGGCGTTGCACGGTTGAGTTTAAGCCCAGCCACACTGTTAGTTCTCCCCCTCTAAGCCTGAATCACCCCCTAATACTATCCGTTTTTGTAGTTTTGACTAATGTACCGAGGTTGGATGATACAAGCACTGAATCAACTTCCCAAGTAAAAAAAAAAAAAGGACTGTCATTGCTAAACAAAACATACAGATGTTATCATCTGGGATTATGCTAATATTGTTTTTGTTCAAAGAGTTGATTGGGTTAGTCCCTCAGTGAAATCATTTTGGGGTGACTGGATCACCAATAACTTCAGGCATCCAGGCCTGGCAAGATGCTTACTTTTCCAGAAAACAATGAGGGTTGCTCCGGAGGAGGAATATTAGCCTTATGCCATTGGGATTTTTCTATAGACATCGAATATCAGCCAAATTGCAATTTTCTGTGCTTCGCCATTCTTGTGCACCACCCAAGAAGGGAACAGTGTGCTTTGTAACAATTGCTTTGAACCTTGAACAAATCTAACTCATATTAACCGACATCAACAATCATTGGACGTTCTGGCAAGTGCCTCCTGACCGACTGAGCAGGTTCACTCTACAATGCAACTTTCACCTCTGGATGGTGCCTGCATGAACGCCCCAGACATCTGGGGTTTACCCAATAGGATGGCCCAGCCTGATAAGCAAGCTCTTACCATCACTGACCAAACCATTATGACCATGGTCAGCACAGGACTTTCTTTGAATTTGGTTTGGTGGAACGTTTCTGGCATACGGTCTAAATTGGGGGATCAGGAGTGGCTCGACCATGTGCAAAAGTTTGACTTTATTTTGCTACAATAAACAAGATCTCTGGATAGTGCTATTTGGGATGGCTTCCAGAGTTTTGTGTTCCACCTAGTAGGTCGGATATGGGTAGAGTAAGGGGGGATTGTTAACTTTAGTTCGAGTATCTAATGATTTTGTGATCATTCAAGTGCCGTCTGCCCACTCATGAAACCAGATTCCCTGGGTTGTCTGTTATGCTGAAATTAGAGGTGGGCGAACTACTGAAAGCTAGAGCCGGACTCGAGTTTGAAGCCTGGCTCTGGCTGAAGCTCGAGGTCCTGTCAAAATCTCGAGCTGAGCTTTCATGTTGCTTCTGCATGGCTCCCACCCTCTGCCCAGGATGTCACATTATGGCCAGAGATACCAACATTGAAACTGGGAAGCCACTGAAGAGCTGCATGTACTTGTGGTACCGGACTGTGACCGGCCATTTAATACACCAACCCTGTAGGCAACCAAGTACAGAGATGAACCTTCTTTCCCTGGCTGCCTCCCAACGTCAGAATAGCTTCATATGTGGGCTGCAAGTGACGTAATTTCTTGAGCAGTGAGCCCCAATGGCCTTCGTGTCAAGCCTGCAGGAAGTCTCGTATGACTGGGGACAGCGACAGTAGGCTAAGCCATGACAGAGTTTGTTCTCATCATTGCTCCCTTAAACCGGACCTCTGGTTCTATAATCTGTGTTGCTGGGTGGTCCTTTGTTTATCATCCCATCTTGTCCTTTGTTTATCACCTCATCTTGGATCAGTGAACGGTTTGTCTTCACTCATATTTGTCATTTCAATGCCAAGACATTTGTGTAATGTTTCACGGTGGATTGTGGATGGGGCTACGGATCATGTTTACCCCGCTGGCACTGGGCAACAGTCAACAGAAGTAGGGTAGAGAGTCTGGGTTGAGGCATAATGTGTGAGAGCGTCAAACAGGTCCTCATCGGGTTCAGATCGTTTTTATTAAAGAGATGGGCCACGCTTGTTAGTATTGCGCAGGTTTATTACTGGCATCAGCTCATCCCAATGATGTGTTTTTTATCATATCAATGGTATTAAAATATGTGGTAATAGCTTTTTGCATAACGTATTGGACTCCTGCAACACTTTGTGGGAGGATAGTACCGCGTTGCAGCACATTTACTTTGCAGTGTAGTTACAGGGTTCATGGGAAAACAGGCATTGACTCTCCCTTCATAGCAACTGTTATAGCTCTATTAAGCCGCTGATGAGCACCCATCACTCACTCATGTGAATTCAGAAAACCAGTTGTACAAAAACCATTGTGTTTCATTTCATAGATTATAATATTGCTCTATAATAATCTGGGCCGTATACAGGGTTATTTTGTTAATTGTCTTGCCTCGTACCTCACTTTAATATGTATTACTCAGTGAGGTGCTATAATCTGGCACATAATTGTCAAAGCTTCCACACTGTTCAAGAAATACACTCTTTTGAATTTTGAAGAGACATTTTCATATTTTGCGTGATATCTGTTGTATGATTTACACCGCAAAGATTTTCAGGGCTCGGCTCATGCATGGGCTCTAAAATCCGAGCCAGAGTCTTACCTCGGCTCTCCCTGTTCATTTGTTGGCTCACCCACCTTTAGCTGTTTTTTTTTTAATTGTTATCTTCTATAGTGCAGTTAGCCCAGCGACCAAGGAATACAATGTTTTGTTAAAAACGCATTTTATTAGTATAAATGTTGCAATTGAACACAGTAACATTGCAACAAGGCGCTGTACTTCCTCGAAGAGATGCAATGTTGAAGTTTTGATTTCTGTAATGCAGTGCTCATAGAATAGGGCCTCTTCGGTTCTTAAATACTTCATCGGGCGGATTTCAATGCCAAATTGGGCCCCAGCTCCACCCTGCTTATACCTTTTCAAGTTCACCAGGAGTTTCCTTTGCCCCATAATACTGACCAAAGGGGAGAAAATGTATATAGGCACTTGATTAAATGTGGGCAAGTGAATACATTAGAAATGTTGGGAGTTATTAATGCCCAGCCCCCTAGTTTTACTGGTTGGGGTACAACCAAAGACTACACTTTTGTTTCGCCCTCAATGGGTGAACTACTGCAGTCTGCAGTTATGTCGTCAAGTGTGTATATTGACCACAGTCCCATTGAATTGGCTTTTCGCCTGCCTGTCACAGAATAACTTACTTTAATTAATAGCTCAAGCAACATAACCACGGTAAATAGAGGGGTAAGTTGAAATGGCGTAATAAGCTTTTCAGCTCTATTGGCTACAGTGGAACAAACTAACCTACCTCTGCTTTTCAACTATCTTTTATCTTGAAATCAGCCTTGTGACTTGATGTTGATTCCTTCACTATGATGAACGAGAACATTGAAAGCTGTGATTTGCGCCCCATGAGAATCAACCAAAATCCAACTGTGGGTGGTTTAATGAGGATTGCAGGGCAGCAAACACCAGGTTGCATGAGGCTCTCCACTACTTCAGAAGATAAGTTACTCATTGCAGTACGGAGAGCTGAATGCAAAACTGGCATTAGATCTAGTCAATTGGTAGCTGAATACGAGTTGTGGGACAGACTTGTAGATGCTACATTAGCCTAAGACACTAAAACTTTTGGGGAAATTGTTAACCAACCAACATTTTTTGAAGGTCAGACCAACGGGTTACGGACAAACTTTAAATTAATCTACTCTTACACGGCTGTTGTAACTGATAATATTTTAGATTTTCAACCTGTGTTTCCTCTGAAAATCAGATTTGATCTGGACAAAGTGATACAGACAATCAGTGCAAGCCCCTCACAGAAACCCCCGGGGCCTGACAAGGTCCATGCGGACCTTTATAAGGAGGACTTCGAGTTTTGGGCACCATTTTCACAAATATCTTAAATTGTGCAGTTAGCTGTAGGTTACCCAGCTCATGGTATACTGTGGGAATCATTCCTGCGTTCAAAAAGGGCTCCAGACAAGACCCACAATGCTATAGACCGATTTCTCTATTAGATTCTACAATACAAAACATAGGGCGCATCGTGTTGGGTAGAAATGAGAACGGGGCTGAGCAGGGTAACGTTATTTTCCTAGTCAATACGGCTTTAGAAAGGGCTTGGCACTTACGATCAGGGCTTTAACCTTTATTTGATTATCAATAAGTACACAATAGCTAAGAGGAGGGTATGCCTCTCCTTCATGAATCAGAGTAGCGCTTTTGAGAAGGTGAACGGCAGTAAACTCTGGAACATTGTGTCAGACAGGGCTAGACCAGGATTTGGTTGATTTTTTAAAGCCCCGTACAGTGGGGTTAGTGCCTCCCTAAGTGATGGATCAGGTGGTGAATGTTCAGATTCTTATGCACTGGAGCGAGGTGCGAAGGAAGGCAGGATCCTCGGACCCATCTTGTTCCTTCTCTATAGTAATGGGTTGAATGCATGCTTGCAAACCTCGAGTAAGGATATGCCTAAAATCAGCTCAGTTACAGTCCCAGCTTACTATATAAAGAAGATGCTGTCTTGCTTTCACACACTCCTAAAGGCCTTAGAGCCTTAACAGCAAGCTTTATGCAATTTATGGACAGTTTAACCTTAGGGTGAAGATCTCGAAAACAATGTTTATGGTATGTGGAAGTAATTTGGCAAAAAACGGTGCAATTCGAATGAAAGGAAGGGAAATTGAAAGGGTTAATAATTTCTCATACCTGGGAATGATTTTTGATTTGTGGAGCACTTGCCTGGCCTTTACTCTTAATAGATGACAACGTTTTCGCCACTCACTAGAGGGTAACTTTGCCAGTACAGTGTGCAATAAACCAATCATGACTCTTATGGAAGTCTAGGAGTGTAAATGTTGACCAGTGTTGACCTATGGGGCAGGAGTTTGGGGATATCAAGAGGTATCTAATCTGTAAAGAGGGGAGAATCTATTTTTCCGGCGATTACTTGGCCTTCCACCGTCGACTCCTCTTTAGGTCGAGCATTCGAGACCTCTGTATATACTTTAGTATAAACTTATATGTACATGTACTTTCTGGACTCTGGCGATCAGCCCTAGGACTTGTCTGCTTCTGCATAGGGACTTTTTTTCTGTTCAACTGCCTCTATTTAACTGTCTTAATAGAAAACGACCAGTAAAGGTCAGTAAAATACCAGATTTGCTTTCTGCTGAGGGACTTTCTTTTTTTAATTTTTCTGGCAACTGCCTCTATTTAACTTTCTTGATAGAAAACGACCAGCAGAGGTCAGTAAAATACCAGAATCACTTTAGCATTCTCTAGATTTCAGTCCAAAGAAATAGACAATAATATTTTTTTTCAAATCTTGTATTTTCAGTGATATGACCAACGAAGGCCCTGATTTTATATTAAAAAGAGAGCTTTGGACTATACCATTTTCAGCTGAAAGGCAATATTTCCCTCTATGCGTTTCCATACCTGGCGTGCCACGCAGTTTGGTGCATCCTTTCCTACCATGTTAAAGAACAGTAGATGTTTCAGCACCCAGGCTAATGTGCTGCATAGCTAAATACACATAAGGTCCCAAAGGCGAGACCGATTGCACTGCAAATGCTTGTTTTTACTTGCATGAGGAATTGGGCATGTCATATGTAGTGGACCACATCAAGGTTGCCTTGTTGCTCTGGATCTCTTTTTAAGCCAACAAACAAAGGTTTTAATTGAGCCATCATTCTAGACCAGTGATTCTTACCCTGTGGTCCAGGGACCCCCTGGGGGTCTGCTAAGCCTTACCGGGGTCCTTGACTGCTTAGAAGATTAAATAATATTAACTTTTTAGAAAAAAATCTTTGTTTCTGAATTAAATAAAACATTTCATCATTTGTATATTCGTCTGAATAATGCTTGTTTCTGTATTTTGTGTGCATTGTTTTGCAGTTCAGATCATTGAAAACGCTTAGCTGGGATCCCGGCCTCCCAATAATGACTCCATGGGGTGCCCGGTATTCCAATAATTATTCACTGGGTGTCCCTGGATTCCAGTAATGATTAAGTTAAGTGATGGTCCACAGAAGTTATAAGGTTAAGTACCACTGTTCTAGACTGTATGGCCTGTGACAAGGGCCATATGATTCCATGGCACATAGTTTGTTTAAATCCCCTCACTTGCTGCCAAAGACAGATAACAGATAAAGGGCCTGATTATGATGTCGGTTGTACTTTCATCCGACCAACACTGTGGCAGAAGCAGGACCTCCAGACTAGAAGTCTGCGGTCCCGCTGCCCGCATTACGATGCGACCGCCTTCACAGCCGTTGCAATGTATATACTTTGCATTGCGGTGTGTGCAGTGGGCTGCAGCACATGCTGCAGTACACAATTTACACATTTTATACATCCCTGCACTATGTGGCAGGCACCATGCGGTGTCTGCCACATGGTGCAGGGATGTTTAGGGGGGCACCATAGGTGCCCACCAGGGCCCATAGTGGAGGGCCAGGGGGCCCAGCTAGGGGATTCCAAAGTCACTGTCCACCTACCTTTTTCGGGCGGGTTAACCGCCATGAAAGGGCCGGCGGAAAGGGACATCTTAATCCTTACGGCCGTACCTGAGCAGGCACTGCCCCTTTGTAGGGTACAGAAATCTGACCCCCGCACTGATGGGATCCTTGATCCTGTCGGACGTGGCGGTCATTCCCCCTGTCAGCCGATATACGACCGCCTGCATCCTAATGCGGCGGTCAGATCCAATGGGCTGTATGGCGGTCGGACCGCCACTGACGGTCTGATGGTGGCAGTCCCACTACCATCGTAATCAGGCCCATAATTCGGATAAAAAAAAATGTATTTGGCTTGCTTTTTGTGAGGCTTCAAGGGAAATGGGGAAACCAATGCTGAGGTACTATGCGATTGAGCAAACTTAATTCAATCTTAAGCCATATTCGGCATGGACAAAGAATCCCTGAAAGGATCGCTTCTGTTACAATTTCAGCGGAGACCATTAAATCACACCTCTGTTTTCCACATGAACAATATCATGCCGCGATGCCATGTTTGTGCTAATTTGTCCCTGTGAAGAGATTGCTGTGCAATCATTAGAGCACTTTTTCTTTTTTTTTGTAAATACTATGATTTTTTTAAACAAGCTCTGAAACGGTATAAAATGTTTTTGTATTTTCTGAGTACGCTCCCGATTCAATTTGTTTGTTTTCTATGTAGGATATTTTTTAAATCCGCTTTACAAAATTTAAGGCCCAATTGAAAGTATCAATCCACCTGTTATGTAGGAGGTTTTCTGAATTTGGACTTACGTTAGCGAAACTTGTAGAAGAATTGATTGTATGTTTTTATAAATATCTTTGTACTGCATTTTATTTTGTTACTTATGAAATTGGTGCTTTTATGATTATTTAACAATCAAATGAAGCTTACCAGAGAGAGATTTCATGTGCATTGCAGTAATATAGCATTCACTACCCTGACCTTCACTTGGCCACACTGCAAGAAATACAAATTTGCTATGTTTAATTCCACTAATAATTACTCCTTGAGAAAAGGATGGGTAGAGAGTTAAGATAGTAAATATATACTTACTACCTTACAGTGTAGTGGTTGGTCGATGTAATGGAAGCAATACTATTGAAGCTTGATATTAACATGGTCGATATAATGTGATGCGAACGCCACTGTCCCTTGCCTGTCGCCTAGGCCGCCTGTTATGTTACTAGAAGAGTAAACGGACAAGAGAGATCCAAATTGTTTCTCATGCCTATTTGGCCTGCTAAGGGGTTTCCAAATATTTAACTGTAGGGTCAGCATACAGTCCAAGATTCCACAAGATAGTGTCCCCGTTGTACACTTCCTTTCCTGATTTGAAAACATGACAAAGAAAAATACACTTTGTTCTTCTTACAATCACTTTAACTTCATACAATGTGATCTGTACTCATCAAGGAATATTTTCTTTCTCTAACAGTAAGTGTGTCTTCTACGATAAAGGACCCTGATGCATCCAGCGTGCAGGCATTTCTAAAGAAGAGGTTTGTGTTGTGTGACAAACTGCACCCATCTATACAAAGACTCTCGAGTTTCCACCCAGCATGAGCAGGAAAGGGACGAATCCTATTCAGCAAGGAAACCTCCGATGACAATTCAGTACCCCCGGCTGCTTTCCAGTCGTACCAATAACCTCTGGTAGGAAGGAAACGTCATGACAGGGGAGTACATGAAAGATTCCACTTCCAGCAGCCCTGTTTGTGGGGGGCTTCCTGAAACCTCAAGCATGTACCTGCCTCCAGCAGCAACTGGCGGTCTGAAAACCACCAGCCCGTGCTAGGATTTGTAGCCGATCCCAAGGGGGCTCTTACAATCGAAAATCCACTGTACTCCTACTAATAACCCTGCTCATAAAGCAGTCCGTCAGCAGGCCGCCTTTGGAGTGGTTTCTGGAATGGCACGCTGTCTTTGTTCAGTCATGCTACACCTTTAAGCAATCTTCCTAATTCAAAGCAGCCCTGGGAGCGACGCTGCCTCTTACCTTTATCCACGTGTTGGCTTTCTGCTCCACAGGGTTCTGAGGCTCGCTGCTGTACAGGCAGCACAGACACCAGATCAGAGACCTCTGGCTCTCGTCTGCAGACACAAGAGAAAGAATTAAACATCCAGGATTGTTTTCGTAGAAAGCAGTACATAGAAAAATGACAAGCAAATAAATCAGAACTTTTAACTGGTTCAAGCAGGATTTTTTTTTGCATCTTGCTTACAGTATAAAGGCTGCAACATTCACAATTATCTTAGAATCGAAGGATTTCACAACAGAATCAGCCTATAAAAAACTGAAGAACGTGGTTGTGCAAATCAATAGTAAACAGAACATATTGCTTGAAAGTCTGTGCTATAATTTAGGAAAGGACCATCTTAAATTTTGGGGTCTTTTGATTCCAAAGAAACTAGTTGAACATCGCACAAGCTATTCAGCAAGCAAAGCAAGGATAAAGTGTTGAGACTCTAAAAACAATTGTGGGTCAAATGGGCATCCCAGGGCCGTACTACAGACAGTACCTAAGGAACTCCACAATAACAAAAAAAGGCACAAACCTAAACTTCAATTTCACCCCCATCCTCTTCCAAGCATACATTAGTGGAACACATCTAAAAATGTACACCCTCTTGCACCATTCTCTGACATAAATGAGAAAATTCCCACCCCTAGAGATGCATTTCACTCACCAATGTGTATCAAATACAGCCCCCGCCTCACCTGATAAACACAAAAAGAACCAGACAAGCCCAATTTGCAAACAAGCATTGCCAAAAAGAGTAGGCCTGGTACTTAAAAGTGCAAGTGGTTCTTCATTAACTGGTGAGTTTGTGTGTTTATGGTTGTTCAAATAGATGGATGTGATGGACCACTTGTTGGATGGATGTGTGAGCATATGGATGGATAAGTGACTAAGGGCCTCATGTAGGTAACATACTATTTACCGATTCATAAATACCGAATTTTACCGATTCGGTATTTATGAATCGGTAAATAGTATGTAGGTAAATAATCGATAATTATTACCGATTCGGTAAATATCGGTAATTATGAATCGATATTTACCGAATCCGTAATAATGCATCCCTTCCCATTCATTCCTATGGGCCTGGAGGCCCATAGGAATGAATGGGAAGCCAGTTACTATTACCGATTCGGTAAATACCGAATCGGTAATAGGGGAGGCATTATCATGGGTGGCAGGGTGTCACATTGACACCCTGTTGTACCCCTGATTCGTGCATGTGTTCACATGTGGCGCACATACATGTCTGCCACATGGCACTTTACAAATAGCACAAAAATTCTTTTTGTAAGGTATTCGTCATTTACCACCAACTTGTAGTTGGTGGTAAATAACGAATCCAGACACCAATAATGCACTCACTTGAGTGCCCCCTATATTGCATCTCTGGATTCGGTATTTACCGAATCGGTATTTTACCGATTTCTTAAAATTCCGATTCGGTAAATACCGAATCCAGAAATCAGCCACCTACATCTCAAGTGCCTCAATACCGGTCGGTAACGGGATATTTACCGATTTTCGGCCGTTACCGACCGGTATTGAGGTACCTACATGAGGCCCTAAGTGCTTGAATAAGTATAAGATAACTTAAGTCCAAGATGGATGACTGGCTGAATCGGTAACTGCATTGGAGGATGCTGAATGAACTGGATAGTGCGTCAATGGATTAACAAGCGAATGCATGGCCAAATGCAGACAGGTTACTTCAATTTTACAAGCCGAAGCCTAAAACAACAGTAGTAATAATGTTATGAAAATGTTAAGAATTACCCATATGTTAGCACAAGTATAACACAAGGGTTGGGCACCATCATGCTACAAAACATCCCACAACATACGCATAAAATTATTAACATTATACTAGTGCAAGCATTATACCAAGGCTGGGCCCAACTGTTTTAAGAGTGCCTGAAATGTGTCAAAAATTACTGCCATAATGCCAATGCAAGCCAGTGGTGCTGGACCAATTTTCAGAGTTAGGCTGCCGGTCTGTATTGCTACCTCACTAAAGTCAATCATATCGATCGGTGCAGAGAGAGGATAAAATCCTTTTTGTGAGAGAATGATGACCCTTTTGTCAACTCCCCAATTTTGTTTTTTTTAATGGGGTACAATAGGCCTATTACCACATTTCATTCCTGCTTAGAGGGTAATGTGCTATGATTTGTAGAGAGTGTTGTCAAACCAAAGGGGCACCCGATCTGAAATCACACAAAGAACAACTGGAAAGCGATCTCAAAGGCTTTCGGAGATAACAATTCAGTTCATAATCAGTTAATACAGTTTTTATGATTGTCTCTTTCAAATATACACCTTAATACGACAAAAAATGTGTGACGCCATCAGAAATCTGGACGTAGAGTACAGATTCACTCGGATTTCTTCTGTTGATTCCAGGGGCGTCTCCTCCGTTAAGGCGAAGGAGCGTTGCCCCACTGCCTTAAAGCATGGCAAACAAGGAAAAATAAAATGATAATAACGAAACGTTATCATTTTATTTTTGTGTGCTGGGGAAGTTTTGTGGGGCAGGGCTAGGCTGCGTGGGGGGAAGTAGTGGTGGCACCCTCCTAAGTGTGCATGAACGTTTGGCCGGCCCTCTAGGGCTGGCCAAACATTCATCCATACTTCGCATGTTCTCCGCCCAGGCTACATTACACCCTAGGTGGAGAATATGCCCAGGCTTCCATTCCCCATCTGAGCCCTGAACCACGGTGCTCAGACCAACACAACTCTGCGTTACGATTGGCTATGGGGAGCCTGGGTGCTTACTAATCACAACTCTGCATTGTACCGCTGTAATTGGCCTAGTGGTGCCTATCCTGCTTCCTGCTCCAACAGAAGCCAGGAAGAGCTCTACATCACGGCACTCCCCACCACTGCTCTCTACTCTTTACCACTTTAATTTACACCACTCCATGCCACTGGACTCTGCACCACTTCACTCTACGCTACTGCTCTCTATGCCACTTCATGCTATGCTTCTCTACTCTACCCTGTACCACTCTATGACAATGCACTCTTCTCCAATCTACTCTACACCACTTCACTTCTCGCCACTGCACTGCACACGACTCCAGTCTAGGCCACACCAATCTACTTTGCACAACTCCACTGTAAGCCACTCTACACCACTCTGCAACACTACACTCTACGCCACTGCACTCTATGCCAATACACTCTAGGCCAAAGCAGTTTACTCTGTAACACTCAACTCTATGCCTCTGCACTCAATGCCATTCCACTGTACACCATTCTAATCTACTCTGCACCACTGTACTCTACGTCATTGCACTATATGCCACCCTACGCAATTGCACTCTACCCTGCACCACTCCACTCTATGCCACTTCACTCTACTCTGAAACAATCTACTCTACACCACAGCACTCTACGCCACTCTACTCCACTTTATGCCACTGCACTCTACGCCAATCTACTCTTAACCACTGCACTCTTCGCTACTGCCCTCTACACAACTGCACTCTATGCCAGTGCACTCTACACCACTGCACTATACTCTCCATCACTGTACTCTATGACAATGCTCTATATGCCACTCTATACCACTGCACTGACACTCTACTCTGCAACACTGCACTCTCTGCCACTCAACTCTGCGTTACTCCACTGCACTCCAAGATACTATACACTGCACCACTCCGTGTTACTCTACTCTGCACCACTCTACGCCACTCGACTCTACTCTGCACTACTCAACTCTATACCACTCCATTGTGCACCACTCAATGCAACTGCACTCTGCGCCACTTCACTCTACTATGCAGCACTCTAATCTACGCCACTGCATTCTAAGATGCTGCAATGTATGTCACTGAATTCAATGTCACTGCACTCAATGCCACTGCACTCTATGCATCTATACTCTACAACAATCTACGCCAATGCACTCTACGCCACTCCACTGTACACCACTCTATGTAACTCCACACTATGCCACCTCACTACACAACACTCTCTGCCACTCCACTCTACAACACTCTACTCCACTCCTTGTCATTCCATTCTATGACACTCCATGCCACTCTCCTCTGCACCACTAACTTTTAGCCATGCTGAACAGCAGCCACACTGGTGTACAACATGGCTAAAACACATTGGCAACGCCATTAGCTCTTGCATAGGCGGGATCTATTGCTTTGCCAATGCTTGTTTTAAATGTGGAGGACTCTGCACCATGGGAGTATAATATTCTATATATTTCCTTTTTGATTCATAACAATGGTTTTAGTCTTTAGGATACCTAGAATTTACGCCTGTGATCTTTATAATGCAGAGTTGCCCAAAGCTCTGTTCTTGATAATCCCCATAAACCTACAGATCTGCGCTTGATAATGGCCAGGCTCACTCCGAGCTTTGTTACTGATAATCCACAGTCGTTCAGAGCTCTGCTCCCCCATAACATCCTAAATAAGGCAGCCACCTGCGTTTGATACGGTCCAGGGCTACTCAGAGCATATGCTTGCAGTAATAACGTAGAATGCCTGAGAAGATAATAGTGCCATGGTCACTCCAAGCCCAATTTATGATAATATTGCTAATTTCCGATCACATGGAGCCTCACTCAAACTACCTGGTAATCTAAATTCATACAGATCTCTACATTGCTCACAATAAGGGGCAGATGCAATTAATAAGAGCTTTGTTCTTGATAACACACACAACAGCTCAGATGACTGCTCCTGACAAGAACACACTTTGTCACCTCCCAGAATTAGAAACATAAATTTTGCCACTATCTAGACCCTTCAGTTTTGTTTGGTTGGCAAAATCATACAACAGAAAGGAGGCGCCAGAGAGCCGGCGCACAAGACGCAGTGCTTCTGTCAGGCTCTCGCAGACAGGGGAAGGAATCCTTCCCCATCCGAGGCTGGTGTTGCCGGCCTCAGTAGGTTTCAGAAAAATGCCCCCCCCCAAACAGAACATTGGTCCCAATGCAAACACCCAGAGAAGAATATCAAATGGTGCATATTGGAATGCATTAGAGGTTCGAGTAGAGGGGGAGACATAGTCAATAAAAGGAAAAAGAGAGTAGTTCATGAGTAAGTTTGACACCTATAAATCTGGTCTTAATAATCGGGAAGAATGGGAACGTTTGTTATTGTAGGCTGGCATGGGTTCATTACGGATCCTTATGTATATATTTAAAATTTCAAAGTTTTCTGTAATGTTTTTTCTTCTTCTTTTCCATTTAATAAAAAATAGGGAACAGGGTAGGATACACAGCGAAGTTTGATAACGGGCCCGTTGATATGCATTAAGGATGACATGAATAATGCATTTGCGCAATATTGATAGTGTAACTCTAGGATTGAAGAATGTCTATAAGGAATAATAAATTACTCCTCTTAAACAATACAAGCAACGTTGTCAATAAAGTTTGGTTGATAACGTGTGCAAGTGCAACAGCAATTCTTTAATTAGTGTATTTGTGCAACATATGCTATATTGAACTGATCTATACACATTGTTGCTATAAATATATACATTTGTGGTAAGTAAGTTAGGGAGAATTAATGTAGTTATACTATGAGTATTTATAACATTTCCCAGTATTAACAATAGGAACGCATGTGGGCACTCAATGAAATGCCACTGAGTAAAACATGAATTATGGGCCAGATGTACGACGCTTTTTAGCGTGCGCAAACAGGTCTTAGACCCGTTGGCGCACGCTAAAAAGCATGGGCCCATGTATAAACAGTATTTTGCGACTCGCAAATAAATTGTGACTCGCAAATAAGTTGTGACTTCCTTTAAGGAAAACGGGATGCTGTACAAAAAAAAAATATATATAAACAAAGCTGCTTTATTTAAAAGCAGTCCTAGACCTAGTGGTCTGCTGAGCCCAGCAGGCCACCATCCGTGGGAGGGCCTGTCATTCCCAAATTGCGAGAGGCTAATTAATATTCATGAGCCTCACAATTTGCGACCCTATTGGGAATCGCAAACAGGGTTAAACACACTGTTGTACATGCCAAATAGCGCCTCGCAAATTGCGAGTCACAAATGCGATGCAATTTGCAAGGCGCTATTTGGCAGGTCGTAAATCTGGCCCTATATTTTTAGCAGTTTACTGAGGTTCATATATCAAAGGTAAAAGACCTTGAGCAAAGGGAATTATCATGCCATTAATACTCAGTGGTTTTATTGTAGACAATACCTTTGTAAGTGATTCGCGTGTATCAATAAATTTATACTGACGTACGTAACCGTTTTTGAAAAAAAGAGGCACGCATATGTGCACAATAGAATATTAAGGGGACGGACGGCGTGCCGGGCATCTTGTTAAACAGGAGTAAGACGCCCGATCATAGAGATGGGACTTGGCACCAAGTAAAAGTAAGTATGAGGGAAGGGAGAGCCCTCATAAAGTCCTAAGTTGGACATGTTGAAATAGAATAATTCAGTTTCTTAAAAGTACGGGGTGTTATTTCAAAACCACAGTGATAGAGTCAGTGTGTCTTAGGGGAGTTGCCTGATGACAAGCTGTCTAAGCCAATAACCCGTAGTGGTTTTTTGTTTTAATTTTTGATTTAATGTAGGACATTGATATTTTCATGCTGTTAGAATTGTATCAGCAAGTTAACTTAGAAATATTAAAACCCTAATGCGATGCATAGTGACCTTACGCAACTTACGGGACTTGAAGCATTAACATATATATTTTTATAGTAATGAGCTAGTTGCCAGTTACATCAACATACTTCATTGCACTAGGAATATTCAAATATTCAATAACAATAAAGTGTAATAGGAATTACATCTGTTCCCTTTTTGTATTAGGAATCTTCTCAAGACTACTCCATAAGGATAATTGAAGAGAGTACTAGTAGATGGAAAATAGGATCTACCTCCTTACAAAGAAAAAAGTTATAGCCAGAGAAGTACGTAAGAAATTGGTAAGCAAAACAAACTCGGGACTGGGCCATAAAACTAAAAGTAAAAATAAGTTTAGAGAACCCAGTGATAATAAACTTATCAGTATCTGGTATTTTATTTCCCTAGAGTGTCTAACCAGATATCACTTCGGAAGTAGAAGTTTGATGTTTAAGAACAATTGAAATTTCCGGTGGGGTGTTGCCTCCATCACCCAGTAAAGGTAACGAAGAATACTGATAGTGACCTATGAGGTGGAATGATTGAGCACACGACTACGAGTTACATACTAATTATTCTTTGATTGTAGAATATAATGTGATCCGGAGTCCCTGAACAAATATATATTCCGTGAACAGCAAACAGGTATTTAAATATATAGTATTTGAGGGGCCGATATACATTATATAAAAAAGGAGAATCCCAAATTAACTGTGGTGTTATAATATGAATTTGGGAGGTATTGTCAGTGAACTTTATGAGAACACTGATACTTTGATTGAGGGCCTAAACCACCGGTTTTAAAAAACCTTTAAAACAAATTTAAAATTCCACCTTTTTTAAACACACCAGTACGAATGAGTATTAATGGGTAGTCGCTAATAAGAATTGATGTGTAAATATTAACTGAACTCTTTATATGTGATTGTGATATTTTTGATATATTGGTAATCATGTTTTATATTTTTACCAATTGATCACTGTTGTCATATAATTAAAGTCCTGAAGAAGGTGGTTTTATCAAGTTTCATCCTCCGAAACACCGAGTCGACAACGCTATGGTTTTGGTTACTGTATTTTTACTTGTACATATGGACAACCATATGTTTGATATTTTTGTTTTATACTGATGATTTTATGTGTTTTTAATCTTATGTACAGTGATGTATAAATTGTGCCTATGGATATATTAAGAGATTGTTTTGTGATTAAGTATCAGAAATTGTCAGGCTGTGATTTTATAATAAGCACTGTTTTTAATATGTTTGTTTACTGCTATAATAATAAAATGTTACATTATTACATATAATTGGGTTCAGTCACCTAGGCTTGTGTGGTAAAGGTACGAACAAGGGTGTGCTTGGTGCGTAAGAATACATAGTGTTACGTGGAGGACACCACCTTCATTCGTTGCCGGTTTCAGTGCCACACGCCTCTTAATACTTGCAGGGTGCTTGGTATTTGCCATTCAGGTTGAATGAAGAGCCAGTTGAGCCCCAGAGGACAATTGCAGCATAGCGACCTTCACACAGATCAGGCCCGGGCTTCATAGAGGTGACAGAGGATGCTTGCTGGGAAAGGGGGCAGTGACGGGCAGCCACAGTGGACTTTGGGAATCCTGAGGATGGCAGTGGAGGTCGTAGACTGTGGGCGGCGGCTCGGAAAGCCGAGTAGGGAGACTAGCATAGGCTACGGATGTGAGATGAAATGGGCTACGTGGACTACCTTGATGGGCATTTGCCACTCTGTGCACTGAACCTGCTGGCACCATTTTAGAGGGCGCACCCGGGGCACTAAGTTATAGACATGGGAAGGCCTGCTAGCAGATGGTCACGGGTTGCGCAGAGGTATCTGACCACCTGCTGCAGGCCTGGTCGCTAATCCTGGGTGGAGGCGAGGACCCCACATCCTGTCTGGGTGGTCTGGAACCGCTGTCCCTGTTCAAAGCACGTCTCATGTAAAAAGTATCACGGAGATGGTAGGTTAAATCACCAGATGGCGTGGGATTGGTCATTGTGCAGAAGCTTGGCGAAACTCTGGTTCGGAAGCAGCTCAACAGCGCCTCGCTGGTAGGGACTTAACAGCAGAGGGACCATCCAATGCTGGGTCATCCACACTGACAACGGGAGACTTCATCTGTCATCTCCACAAGCCAATGGGTCTGCTCATGCCGCCCCCGCAGATTGAGTCGACAAGGGAAGAGGCAGTACCCTAGCTTAAAACTAATACTGGCAGGTGAGAGTCATCCTTATCAGTATCATTGGAACAGATGATCCACGCCCTCCAGATTGCCCAAGGTCCTTTGTACACCTGCTGATCACTGTACCGGCAAGGGACACACTGCATAACAGATACTCTACTAACTGCCCCCACCAAATACCACGCAAAGATGGGCAAATCAGACAGCCACCAATCAAAACTTTAATTTGATTCTAAAACGGTCTCCTGCGGGGCTGACACTGGAGCCGCGGACCGGACCTCTGCCGGGCGACCACATGGGCTTTGCTGTACGTAATGTAGTGTAGCCTGACCACCATTGAATCCAAAATGGACTCCCTCAGCGCCAGAATGGATAGCATTACACGGAAACTGGAGAAACATGACGGTCGGCTTCAGGAAGCTGAACAGCGCATATCCAAGGTCAAAGATACTTTGACATCCTGAGGTGATACCCTCCTCAACATGAAAAAAGTCCTGAAGGTGATAGCAGCTAAGAAAGAGGATCTGGAGACGTGCTTTTGGCATAATAATATCCGAATCCTGGGAGTTCTTGAATCCACAAATACGATCAAACTGGAGGACTATGTTGAAAAAATGCTGGTGACTTTTGTTGGGCCGGAATCATTTTTGCACATGCTCATAGTGGAACATCGATCCCTAGCCGGTGAGCTCCCGCCGTTAGCGTCTGCCTGCCCAATAAGTGCCCGTCTCCTAAACGTCCGAGATTGTGACACTACCCTTCGCCTGACCCGAGAAAAACGGACCTTGAACTTTGATGGCAACGATATTTCACTGTTCCACAGTGGAGGTTCAAGAAGCTAGGCGCAAGTTCCTCACCATCAAACAGAAACTTCAACGTACAGACATCCCCTATGCCATGCTCTACCTAGCCCCCCTTTGGATCAACGTTAAGGGAAAACAATATCTCTCCACAACAAGCTTTGGATTTCCTGCGCAGACGGCCTGACATTTTGTTGAGAAATGTTATTGCAACATTTAACTTGATTACATGGCAATGTAGAATATTAATATTAAACAAGTTATTGTCCACATACTAGCTATTGCTTCGCTCCCTCAATGTCCTGACCAAAGTTAACAGGTAATTCCATTGGTTAACCATTATTAACTAGTACGGTCCTAATACGGATAATCTGGACTTTTTTTATCGGTTGTGGGGCAAGATTGTATCCACAGGACCTTCTCTGTTTTGAGGAGGTGACTTTAACTGCGCCCTTAACTAACATACAAGTAAAACCCATATCCTACCTAGCTGCCGTGGAGCAGCATCCCACCATTTGCGGAACATTACACAAGACCCCGATCTTCTAGATAGCTGGCGTGTCTGCCACCCCCTTGGTAGGGAAGATACTTACCATTCAGCAATAATTGGGAGCTGGTCCTGGCTAGATCACTGGCTAATCTCCAAGAGAAAGGGACCCTGGGTACAGTGGAATAAATCATCTGGCCCGTACCTTTTCGGGTCATTCCCAGTTATACTTAAATTAGCAATCCTAACACAGATCCAACTGGGCTCAAACTGGTGTCTATGCCCAATTACTCTACTGGATAGTCTGTTTGCAGAGGAGCTTAAGATGAAAATCTCATATTTTTTTCAGACGAAATGTAGGGTCTGTAGTATTGGTCAGTACAGTCTTGGAGGCTTTTAAGATCACCATTAGGAGGATTATGCATGGCCACAAGTGGAGAATTGCTACGCTCACTCCGTGACCACCTAACTAGGCTTGAACGGGAACTAAAACAGCTGGAAAAGAAACAAATCATTGATCAGGAACCAATAATAGCACACCAGATTAATACCACAAAGTGGCCACCAGGGAGTGTCAGTTTTACAGGCAATATTCAGTTGTGCAGGCATATGGAGAGGAAGAGAGGCCTGGAAAAACACTAGCTACCATTATAAAGCGACCCTGAGTTGCTAATTATGTGCTAAGCCTCAGAGATGAGCTGGGGTGCATGCACCTATGTGGTGCTCACACACCGCAGATGTTTACAGCCTTTTATTGCTCCCTCTATACCACACAGCAAGGAGAACCTTTAGAGGTAAACTCTTATCTTGAAGATGTGGCCCTAGGCTGGATACGTGACACCCATGGCACCTTCCTGGATCAGGAGTTCACCAAAGATAAAATCCTTGAAGTAATACAGAAATTACTGTCTGGAAAAGCAATGTGGCCTGATGGGCTACCAACCAAATTCTATCAGTAATACGATGGAACTCTAGCCCCAATACTCCTCGTTGTCTTCGAGGGCGCGCAGCAGACAGGGCAACCCCCATGACGATGCAAGAGGCCTTTATCACTGAATTGCTAAAAGCCAGAAAACCCCGGGGTGCGTGGCTTCGTGAGCCATCATGGCGGACGCAGCCTGATCGGGCTCCATACGTCCGCGCCATAATCCGACCAGAATCCTACATTATCCTGCCCAGAGGAGTAGATAATTGAAGTAGCTGGTGCCCACGGCCGTCTGGAGCGCGGGGACCCTCTAACGCCTGAGGTGGCCGAGCCGCAATGCCAGCTTTCTCGGCGAGAACGTTCCTGTGAGGCTCAGGCCAGATCCTCCCCCGGCGCTCTGGCCGCGGCCTGGGGCGATGCTGTGGCGCTCGCGATCGGGTCCTGATCGGGGACGAGAGCGACGACGGTCAGGCGGGCCGCCAGACACCTGGAGCCCTTGGCGCAAGCTGCCGGAGCCAGCCCGGACCAGGCGAAAGGTGCGGCCGCCCCTCCCCCTCACACGGGGTTCAGCCATTTTCTCAGCACGCCTGCCTGAGGGTATGGCTGTGCTTCCCTTTGGGTGGACGCCTGATTTCCTCCTGCCGCAGGACCGCTGGAGTCGTCGCGGTCCTGTCAGCACCTGATCCCTGGAATTTGGACCAGCCAGGTTTGGCTGAGTGATCGTAGTTGAGCCCTGGAGTGACGATACCGCATCAGAGGCGGACCAAGAAGCGCTGGGGCTGGATCGCAGCCCCGGGAGGTGAGCGCTGGGCCTACACCTGTATCTGCCATTTTCCATCATGCTGGTGCCCCTTCCCCCCCCCCTACCTGGGGCGACGCTGTGCAGACGTGTGGGCCGGCCTGGGGCCTCTGGTGGTCTGGGGGGTCTTGTTCGCCTTGCTGGACGGCCTTGTTTGACGACTCCTGGGGGTGGGGCCCAGATTGCTCCGTGAGTGGCCCCGAGCGAGACATAGCTGTGCGAAGACGGCGACCTGCCTGGGACCCCACTGGATGCTTCACTCGGCTGGTGGTGGCCAGGAGGGGCCTCAGGATTTGGCCGGTATCCTTGATGATGTATCTGGCCATACAATGAACGCCGGCTACTTCAAACGCACTCCCTGTTGAGGAGGTAGTGGGGCTCCTCGATGGCTGGTCCCCACTGCTTGAGGAGCGGGTGCGCAACTACCGTGCTAACTACCCGCTCCTGGCTGGACCGGAGGCCCCCCTATATCTCAGCGGCGTAGATCTGAGGCCCGGACTCGCACACATTCAGGCCCTACAGCTCCTCTTCTACGCTACGGCAACCCCTCCCGGGGCACATGCCTGATCCTGCGCTACCGGCTCATATCCCCTGCGCAGCCACAGCACCTCAAGTCTCCATTCACGATGGGCAAGGACAAGCCTGGGGGGCAGGCCCCAAACAGGGCACCCTCGACCAATTCACTACGTCCACTGGAGGTGCCACAGGTGCTGAGAGGACCAGCTCGGCACCTGACAACGCGGCCCTCCTGGCGGCGATCAACAATGACCGAGACATGCTGGATGCTAAGATCGGAGCAGTGGGGTCAGAGGTCTCATTTTTGCGCCAGGACCTCCGCAAAGCTGCCGATCGCATCACAGAGGCAGAAACCAGGGTCTCAACAGTAGAAGATACGGTTTCCACCCTCCAAAAAAAGGTGAACAAACTCATGGTCGTGTCGCAGGAGTTGGCCTCTAGGGTGGAGAGTGCAGAGGGCCGAGAAAGACGCAATAACCTACGCTTCGTGGGCCTGCCGGAGGGCTGTGAGGTGGTTTCAATGACTGGCTTCATCACTAGGTGGCTCACGGACCTCATGCCGAAAGATCTCCTATTCTCGACCTTTGTGGTGGAGCGTGCTCATAGGGCTTTGACTCAAAGACCGCCCTCGGGCGTGGCTCCCAGGCCGGTCATCGCCAAAATCCTGAACTATGCCGACAGAGATGCAATTCTGCACTATGCCAGGACTCATAAGGACAGTATTCACCATCATGGTGTTTCCGGATTACACGCGCGTGGTCCAACAGCAACGCCAATTTTTCACCGCGGCGAAGCGTAGGCTTCGAGATCTAAATGTGCAATATATGCTGCTGTACCCAGCCAGGATGCGTGTGATCTACAACTCCAAGTCGCTTTTCTTTGATACGCCTGAGGCAGACTTCGCTTGGCTAGATGAGCGCCCCCAGCTCAGGTCGAGCTCCCCACCATTGGTAGATTCAGACTCCTCACGCAGCTCGAGAAGCCAACGGCCACGACGAACCAAATCCAAAAAACGGCGGGGTTCGGGATCGGACAGGATGTCAGCGACCCCGAAGCGGCCCCCTTGAACATGTTGGAGCTCTACCAGCAACTAAATAGCAAGTTGACTGGGATTAGGATTTGCTTAAGACTTTATTTGTGAATGTTTCTCTGGGTGGGTGTGGGGGCTGGGCCATGGGACTGCCGAGCCACAGACTTATTGTGCCCCTCTTGTTCTCATGTTTCTTGGGTCGGAAGGGTTCTATTTGCCTGAGAGCATGGGGTACCCCTGTTGGGGGCCTTGTGTTCCTCACACCACGACAGATACTCCTAGTTTTTGGCAGTGTCGGGTGGGGGGTGGAGGAGTCTCAAGGGAATGTAGTTTTAGGATGTTAGTGTTATTATGTTGTATGCAGACAGGCCATTTCGGTGTTGATCTCCCCGCTTTAACTGTTTTTAAATCAAGAGATAATGGTGTTGGGTGATGTAACCCCTTTCGGAGACCTTACAGTGGTCTCGTGGAATGTCAGGGGCCTACTAAACATGGTGAAACGGGGTGCTGTGTTGCGCCAGGCAAAGAGGTATGGGGCAGATATCCTACTTTTACAAGAGACCCACCTATTAGGTACTAAAGCCCCATGTCTTCGGCTTTTATCATGTATATCATGCGGGGTTCACTAGGGGCTCCGGGGGGTGGCTATCCTTGTACATCGCAGGGTCTAGTTTCAGCACGTAACACACAAGGCTGATCCAGGAGGCCACTTTCTCTTTGTCACAGGCACGTTATACGGAGAACGGGTAGCCATAGGCAGTATCTATGCTCCTCCCCCACTGGGGACAGCTTTTATCGATAAGATCTTGGGAGTCTGGGGGGACATACCTGAGGGCCTGACCCTGCTAGGGGGCGACTGGAATGATATAATGGGGCCACTGGACCGACAACGTAGTACAGACAACCCACTACCACAGGGCCCCACAAAATTGCATACATTGGTCTCCACCTTGGGTTGGGCTGACTTCTAGCAGGAATACCACCCCACAGAACATAACTACACTTATTTGTCCACGGTACATGGGTCGCAGTCCAGTTTAGACTATTTCTTTGTCCCTCAGGTGTTTCTTCACCGATTTTCACATGTAATGCATCTGGCCCGCGGGCTCTCCGACCATTCTCCGGTCGCCATGCAGTTGCACACATGCTTCCGGAAACCCCCCTTTCGCTGGTGAAGGTCTCCCTGGCATTTGCGGTGCCCTGATTATCAGTACATGCTTCACACAGCGATCACTACTTACCCGGATAATAATGGCCCCTCTGCCCCTTCTCGGTGTATCTAATGGGAGGCCCTCAAGCCGACTATCCGTGGTATCGAAATCAGTTATCGCACCAAAGATAAACGTGCACGGCGGGAGCAACTAGAGGCTTTGGAGTTACGCCAGACGACCCTGGCTTCACAGCTCAACATAGACCCTAGCCCTACTATATGTCGAAACCTGATACAGGCGCAACAGGAACTACTGCAATATCTCATGGGTGAGGCCGAAGAGATCTCGGAGACGCCACAACACCGGGTTTATCAATGGGGCGATAAGTCCAGCAGGATACTCCATAGGCTCTGCCAGGCAGACACTTCCCGGCGGTCGTACCTGTCATCCGCGGCATAGATGGGTCCTTGCACACGACACCGGAGAGCATTGCTGGGGAATTCACGAGACACTTCACAACTCTTTATGCACGACATGAACAGATCTCGGCCGACCTCATAGCGGAGTTTCTCACGGACATCCCGCCGCGGCGACTCCCTGATCATCTCCGCGAGCAAGTTGAGGCCCCAATTACAGTGGACGAACTGACTGGGGCCCTCAACGCGCTTTTCCCCGGGCGTGCCTCTGGCCCTAATGGGTTCCATATGGAATTCCTGCGGCCGAACATACACCTCTTGGCCGCCATCCAGGAGGCCACGGAACTTGCCATTCTGCTTGGGGATTGGCAGCACGCAGAAATTGTGCTATTTCGCAAGCCAGGCCGCCCTCCAGATGACCCCTCCTCCTACCGCCCCATCTCTCTTATAAATTTTGAACCCAAATTGTTAGGGAAAGTCCTAGCTGATCGCCTGCGTACGTGTGTCGCGGACCTGATACACCCCAACCAGTCGGTTTCATGCTGCACAGAGCCACCCGGTTCAATATCCGGCCAGTCCATAATGCTATGGCAGCGGCCCCGGTGCTTGGTCGGCCAGCCCCCATGCTCCTCGCCGATATCGATAAGGCGTTCGACTTATTGAGCTGGGTGTATCTTTTTCAATTGCTAGTGGCAATCAACTTTGGGCCGCGCTTTCTGGTGTATATACGTCTGTTATGCACCGACCTGACGGCGTCTGTCCGCATTGCGGGGCACCGTTCCCGCTTCTTCCCTATCCAGAGGAATACCCGACAGGGCTTCCCCTTGTCCCCACTATTATTTACCCTTGCAATTGAGCCCTTGGCGGTGTGGGTCAGGAGCAACCCGGTGCTCCGGGGTTTCGACTGGTCTCAGTCGAGATCAGACCGCATAGCGTTATACGCGGACAGTGTCCTCTTTTTCATGACAGATCCCTGGTATTCTGGGCCCCGCATATTGGAAATCCTCAGGGTGTTTGGAGGTACTACGGGCTTACACACAAATCCTGCCAAATCTATACTATTCCCGATGTGCGGTCACCAGGGTCGTGCATGGGCCTCACAACTCTCCCGGGCAACGGATGGTTTCAAATATCTCTGCATTTTTGTATCCCCATGCCCCAAAGTCTCCTGGGCGCATAATATCACCCCATTGTTAACAAGCCTCAATAGCGAAACAGCAATATGGTCTTCTCTCCCCCTCTCCCTAGACGGGCGCTCAGCGATTTTTTTTTGTAAAAGATGTCTTTATTAATAAAAAACACAGAAAGGAAACACAGGCGACAATTCCGCACAACTTCCCTCGCAGGGGGACGCATATTAGGAGGGGAGGCCTGGGAGCCAATCCAGCAGTCAGTGTATCAACCATGTCAGGCATTCCGCCATGCAGCTAGTAAGTACCCCAAACTAGGACTGATATAGCTAGGAAAATGTCAAATGAAGGGTTATGCTTCCGGCCCGCAACATGCCCCTGAAAAGACCATGGTATCGAGCCAGGCTCGGCATTCAAGAAAGATCCAGCACTCCCCTCTGCTGCCGGCCCTCGCCCAAACTAAACTCAGAAGAAAAGAGAAAGCCCCCCGCCGCGCAACCTCCCCAACCCTCCCAGACCCTCCCACCCTCCCCCCAGTGGTGGCAGCTCTCAGTCGTACGTGGGAGCAGCTCCAATCGACAATTACACCTGGAACAGGTGAAGGGCTCGAATCGAAGAGGGACACACCGCTGCCGGCAACCCCCTAGAGAGAAAGCGCACTAGAGGACCCCAGCGGAAACTGAAGTTCTTAAAGGACCCCAGAAAGACATCAGCCATCCGTTCCATGCTCAACAATTTCCACAACCTCGCATGCCACAAAGAAATCGCCGGGGCTTCCTTCTTTTTCCAAGCTGCCGCCAGAGTGATCTTAGCTGCCCCTATGCACAGGCAAAGAATCTTTTTATCCGCGCGTGTCTGGTGTTCGAGGAGGGGATCCCGGAGGCCCAGTAACACGGAGGCTACAGAATCTGCGATGGGATAACCCAGGATCTCTTTAATATGGGACAGGATCCCCTGCCAGTAGGGGCGGATGACCGGGCAATCCCACCAAATATGGCGGAAGTCCCCCAAGAAGCCACAGCCCCTCCAACACCTGTCCGATGAGGCAGGAAAAATGCGGTGCAGTTTGGCGGGAGAGAGGTACCAGTTCATCATAGTCTTGAGGTGTGCCTCGCGCAGCTCCACTGAATGATTGTGGCTGGTCAAGTCACGCCACAGATGAGACCATTCTTCATCCGCCACAGCCCTCCCCAGGACGTCCTACCAGAAGCCCATATAGCGCGGCCTTGGCGAAAGAGCGGTGGCTAAAAGATGGCCATATATAAAGGAGATGGTACCGCGCATCGTCGAGGCGCGTGAGAGGAAGGCCTCAAAAGGGGTGGGCGGCCTAATTGCCGCCTCACGAACCGGTGGGGACAAAGCCCAGTGCAACAGTTGGGCGTGGCGGAACCGCTCTGTCTGAGGAACCCCATAATCCTGACCACAATTGTCAAAGGTGAGCGGGGCAGAGCCATGGAACAAATGCGTAAGGGCGAGACAGCCCCCGCTTCTCCATGCGTCAAATGGACCCTCTTGTAGCGCCGGCAGGAAGGCTGGGTTGAAATGTATGGGAGTAAAAAGTGACGGGAACGTAGTCCAGCGCTCATCCCCGGAAACCGAATCCCAGACCTAAAGGGTGGTGCCGGTAGGCGTGCTGATATACGCATTCTGGGGCCTGTCCCCCTTGGGTTTCCATACCAGATCATCCGCCACACTCCTGTCCATGTGGAGCCAGTGCTTCTCTGAGAGCGGCTGGGTCCACTCCACCAAGACCCGCAACTGCGCAGCTTTATAGTAGAGGAGCAAGTCTGGGAGGCCCACCCCTCCCTCTCCCTTAGGGCGTCGGAGAGTGGCAAAAGAAAATCTAGCTCGCCCCCCCTGCCATATGAATCGGAGCATTAGAGACTTTACGCGACGAAAAAAATCAGTGTCCAAGACAATCGGGAGCGCCTGGAATAGGTATAAAAGCTTAGGCAAGAGCGTCATTTTAATCGCATGTATCCTACCCAGCCAGGAGATGAACAACGGCTTCCAGTGGTCCAAATCAGCCCGCAGCGCTGCCAGAAGAGGGGAGAAGTTGGCCGAATATAGTTTCCCCACCGTGGGAGTCAAGTGCACACCCAGATACAGTAGTGAGGAGTGTGTCCAAGGCCGGGGCAAGAGCGGTCGGAGGCGGTCCACCTCACCCGGCGAGAGTGTGAGATTAAGGATGTAAGATTTGTCATAATTCACCTTAAAACCCGCCACCGCTTCAAAACTCGCCAGTGCCATTTGCACGTGGGGGACAGATTGCGCCGGGTCCGCAAGCGAAAGCAAGACGTCATCCGCGAAGAAGGAGATCTTATGCTGTTCGCCCGTAAAGGGTATTCCTCGGATGTCCGGGTGTTCCCGTATCGCCAGCGCCAACAGCTCAATACTCAGAGCGAACAGCAAGGGAGAAAGTGGACACCCCTGCCTCGTGTCTGCGTGTGCGGGAAGAAAGGTGAGAAGTAGCCATTGACCGCGACACGTGAACGGGGCTCGTTATAATTGGCCCGAAGCATGGTTAGGAATCTGTCCGAGAACCCAAACGCTTCCAAGGTACGGAAGAGGAACTGCCAGTCCACCCGATCAAACGCCTTCTCGGCATCCAGGCCCAGTAATATAGCCGGAATGTTAAATCGGTTGGCCTTCTCGATGAGGTGAATCACCCTCCGAATGTTGTCATGGGTTTGTCGCCCCTTAATGAACCCCGATTGATCCGGGTGGATTAGCACTGGCATCAGGTCCTGCAGGCGGGACGCAAGGATGGAAGAGTAGAGTTTGGCGTCGATATTGAGCAGGGCGATCGGCCTGTATGATGAACAGACAGCGGGGTCTTTACCGGGCTTAGGGATGACTGAAATGACTGCCTCCGCCATAGAGGCCGAGGAAACCCCCGACTCGGCCATTGCATTAAACAGATGGACTAAGAAATCACTGACGTCAGCGGCAAAGGTTTGATAGAAGAGGGCCGTGAATCCGTCCGCCCCTGGCGCCTTGTGAGGCTTCAGGGCCTTGATGGCCCCCAACACTTCCTCCCCAGTGATGGGAGCGGAGAGCAGCTCATTCCAGGCCGCAGATACCTGAGGGAGCGGGAGAGCGCGCAGGTAGTCTCTCTGGGCAGTGGGATCCAGGGAGTCCCCCGCGTATAGCGCCGCATAAAACTCGCCAAAGCGTGCAGCCTTGGCCGCATGGCAGTGCTGTAGCGCACCCGTTGCATCCCGAAGTCCTCCAATGTAATCCCGTTCACGCTTACGACGCAGTTGGCAGGCCAAGTGTCTTCCTACTTTGTTCCCCTGAGCATAGGAGAGATGACGGAGCTTCAGGAGGGTAAACTCCGACCTATTGTTGTAGTGAGCCCGTAACTTGCCCCGGAGAGCAGTGAGTGGGCGCCACGTTTGTTTGGAAGGTTGATCCTTATGCGTACGCTCCAGCATAGTTAGTTCCGCCTCTAAAGCCTCGCGCTCCGTTCTCCGTAATCTATTAAGTGCCACATTAATAGCTATGCAACTACCCCTCACGGATGCCTTAAAGGCATCCCAGGTAGTGAAAACAGATGTGTCTTGCACCGGGTTAAGGTAAAAAAAAAGTCCCGAATCGCCACCCCGAGCACCTTGCAAGAAGAATCGTCCCTCACCAGGGAGGCCGGAAAGTACCACCTGCGCGGAACCTCCCCCACCGGCGCCCACTGTAGCCCCAGGGCAAACAGGCTATGGTCAGAGACAGAGAGGGGAAAAATCCGGGCCTCACTCACGGATCCCCGGAGGGATTGGCTGTAAAAAATATGGTCTAGGCGGGAGTACGATTGGTGGACATGAGAGAAGAAAGTGTAGTCCCGAGAGAGGGGGCGCAAGGAGCGCCACCCATCTAGCAACCCCAGTTCCTCAATCCGCCGGCGCAACTCAGCAGAGAAGACACCAGTCTCAGCTCTTCGGCAGTGGGAGCAGTCCAAGTCCGGATCCCAAACTAGATTGAAGTCCCCCATAACGAAGAGCGCCCCCTCTACAAATTCCTCTACCGTTCGCAATAAGTTCAAGAGGAATCTATTTTGCCCCATGTTGGGGGCGTACAGCACAAGGAAGGAGCAAGTCCTCCCGCGTAGCACCCCCTTAACCAGGAGCCATCTACCCTCCCTGTCGCTTCGGACTCCCAAGGGCTGGAAGTGGAGAGTCGAGCGGAACAGCAGAGCTACTCCCCTATGTTTAGAGACCGCTGAAGACTTATATATAAGGGGGAACCGCTTATGCTTCAGCCGGGCCTCATCCCGCCAAGCCAGGTGGGTCTCCTGGAGACCCACCACATCTAGGTGATGGTCAAGGACATACTTCCAAACCTTTTGGCGCTTCTGAGGCGAATTCAACCCCTTCACATTCCAAGTGCCTAGGGTAACAGGCATTCTACACTTCTCCCAACTCTCAGCTCTCTCAAGTCAGTCACAGACCAAGCGCCGCTCCCGTCCCCGGGTCCCAACCCGTCTAGAAAGGCCGCGTCAGAAGGGAGCCCACACCGCACCCCCGGACCACAGCTCGTCGACCACCTTAAGCCATCTCTCCGAAGGCGACCGTCAGCCCCCACACAGCCAGTGCAGCGGCCCTTACAGCAGCACCTCCCTCCTCCCCCACCCCTCCCAGGACCAGGGTCCCCTCTAAAGCAAGCGTCACTCCCTCCCTGCCAGTCACGGGTGACCCCCTCTACCCTCTCAGGTCTCCTCCCCAGAACCCCCGCTGGGCGCAGCCCACAAAGCCGTCCTCGCAGCCACTCCATGCTACCACCACTGGACCCTCCCCACCCCACCCCACACCCACCCAGCCACCTCGCCACCCCCCCTCCCCATCCCCAAGATCCCCTTCCCAAAAACTCAACAGAACCCCATAAACACCAAACAAAGGAGCCATCCGCCCCCACCTAAAGAAAGTCAAAAGAGAAAACATTGCAACCAAGAGGGCTGACGTTGAGACCCTCGGAGAGCGGGGTCGCAGGCAATGGGTGGCGTCCCACCCACTCTCCAGACCGGGGTGTTTCCCCCAAAGTACATAGTTACCCACGGTACCTGAACAGGAGGAAGGCGTCCCCCCGCCACCAAACAGCCTTCCCTCTACCATCAAGCCGCTGAAGAGCTGTCCCGCGGCGATGACACCGTCACAGTCACTACGGAGGCCACAGCTCCATCTCTTTCCTGCTGGCTGGCCGCGGTGTTCGGCCCATTCTGTGCCGCCAGTCGCCCAACTCTGTGCCAGGAGGAAGAGCGCCGCCTGCGTCGTGATGGTGAGCGTTCCCCCCCGGCGGAATCCGCAGCATCAGCCAGCCCCAGGAGATCCTTGGCAGCATGCAATGATCGAACTTGGACCAGCCTGTTTTGCCACCTGAAGATGAGTCGGAAGGGATGACCCCAGGAGTAAGCCACATCTTGAGCGCGCAGAAAGGCCGTCACAGGCCGGAAGTCGCGGCGCTTCTGCAGCGTAGAGGCTGCCAGATCTTGGAAGAGCTGGGGACGGTGATCCCTGAATAACAGGTCAGCCATGGACCGTGCCTTCTTAAGAATACGTTCCTTGAGTTGGAAATCATTGACGCAGACCAAAATGTCCGGAGGGGGGGCCCCGGAGCCTCTCGGTAGGCCCACTCTGTGGACCCTGTCCATCCTAACTTCGTGGAGGTCATCGTCACCCAGGATGTGCAAGAAGAGGGCCTCCACATACCCTCGGAGATCCCCAGCCTCGCCCCCCCATGGCACCGCTCGGATACGGATGTTGTTTCGCCGAGACCGGTTTTCCAGGTCTTCCGCATGGGCCTGGAGATCCAAGTTCTGCATCGTTAGTCGGAGGACATCCTGTTGGAGCTGATGGACATCCCCCGCCAAACCAAGATCATGCTCTTCCAGCGTTGCCACGCGCTCGCCAATGCCATCCACTTCTCGTCGCACGTCTCTGAGGTCCGCGGCGAGCTGGGAGCGGAGATTCGAGATGTCTTCCTTGATGGCGGAAAATAGCTCCAACATGAAGGCCTTGGTGGCCGGCGTGTCATCGTCCTTCCGCTGGGGGGAAGCGCTGGTACCCGGGGGCGTCGTTGGCGGCGCACCCCTCAGGGGCCCCTCTTTGCTCGATTTTTCCTTACGGGGCCTATTCGACATCTCGACCCGAGTCCCCCGCCGCCGACCAGGCTAATGTCTGCCCTGCACAGAAGTCCCGACTCCGCAGGCCCCCGGCGGCAAGGCGGCCAGGCAGGCGACGCCTGCAGTCGCAGCCCAGGTGGGGAACGCGCGTCCCTCCGGTCGTATTCAAGTCCACAGTGGCAGTGGCAGAGGCGTCCGGACTCTCCCCTCCGTGAGCCGCAGCGGTCGCGTTGCCCCACACTCGGCCCCCAAGAGGCCCCGGGCCCAGCGAAAGTCCAACCGGGGGAGGGGGGGGGGGGGAAGGAGGGGGGATGAGGAAGGAGCTCACCGGCGGGCGTTAGTCCCGGCCCAAGCGATGTAGCAAGTCCCACTTCAGTGGCAATCACTCCGGCTCGGCCGGTTCACCAGCACGTCAGGGCACTCCACGGGGGCCGTGCGTAGAGAAAGTTCCCACCAAATCCCCAGCGATGGCCCACCACGAGACCGATCAAGTCCAGGGCCCCAGGGATCCACTCCGCAGCTCAGGTTGCACCCCTCGGCATGGGCGCCGCAGCTCCGCAGACCAGCACCCCCGGCCAGCCCGAGCACGCCGGCCTCCAGGCGCTCCTCTCCAGAGCGGGGGTAAGGGTCAAGGATAGGCCCCGCGCCGGACTCCAATGCAGGGTCACCACACCGCGGCCACGCAAATCCAGCCAGGAGCTCTTCGGGTGCCGCTCCACCGAAGCCACGGGTCCACTCGAGGTCCAGGCCTCCAGCCGCCAATGCGGCACCCGCAGGTCTGGCAATGCGCTCCGCACCGGGGGGATCGCCGGGACTTCGCCAGCGGGACCCGACCGCCGCTCTGCAGCCAGCAGCACTGTCCCCGCGGCGCCGCAGAAGGCTCCGCCCCCAGCCGTGCCTCCACGCGAGGCGCCCGGCTTCCAATGCTCAGCCACGCCACAGGCTCCAAAGCTGCCGGGAGGGCTCTGCTCGGCTCACGGGATCGGCTCCGCCAGCAGATCGTCTCCAGAGCAGTCAGGGGGACAGCGCTAGCCTGAGGGCCGCCGACAGGGCAAGGGAAGGCTCTTAATCAAAGCTATTGCAATCACGGCGGCGGAGGGACTGAAAACACGTCTTACTCCGCCGCCATCTTGGACACGCCCCCACTCAGCGATTTTTAAGATGGTGTCATTGCCTCAGATCTTATATCGACTTCAAAACTTTCCATACCCTATTCCACGCTCCTGGTTTGCACAAGTTGCTGCCATACAAAATGAATTCCTTTGGAATGGCGGTGCTGTGGAGGTATTGTAGCTGCAGACATTTATTCATATTATGTAGCGTCTCATATCCTCGTAGTGAATGAATGAATGGTGGTATAACTCCCCCACGGATCCAGCATATTCAATTGAGCAAGCAGCGATGGAGCGGGTTCCCCTCCTTCATTTATTGTACAGTTCTGCACGCCTGGAGTTTATGCCACCAGCTGGTAGAGTTGTGATACAGCTATGGCGGGCTAAGACCTGACAGATGGGCTGGAATAAGAAACTCACCCAGCAAACTCCCTTATGGCAGGGCACATTTCTCTGCCCGGTGGCCGCCCTGAAGGGGATTTGGGGGTGGGACCTTGTGGGAACCTCGACCCTCGGGGATGTGTTACGAGGCACCACATTGAAATCATTCCAACAACTACAGACTGACTTCGACCTACATAGGACACAATTTTACAAATTTCTTGAACTCCGAAATGCACTCGCCCCTTTGATCCGCTCATTGGAGACTCTCCTGGAATTTCCCCCCTTGAGGGCCGCTTGTTAATGGGCGATCTTGGCCTCCACAAGATCAGGCAAATATATCAGACTCTGACGACCCACACGCCTTCTACCATTGACAAGACGCGACTTGCGTGGCAGGCCGACATCCCAGACCTGTCTGATGACAACTGGGCGGAAGCCATCGCCAGCCCGAGGGGTGCAGCGGTCTCCATGCGCTATCGGCTCATACATTTCAAATACTTACACCGGGCGTATTATAAGAGGGCTCGACTCTGGCGAATGGGAGTTATTCTGTCTCCAACATGTCTGAGGTGTGACCGGGAGGATGGGACATTTCTGCACACTGTTTGGAGCTGCACGGCGCGGCAACCCTTTTGGCGCAGTATCAGGTCCAGCCTGAATGAGGGGCTGTCGTGGGAGCTCCCACTTGACCCGCGACTCTTCCTGTTACATAGCACTGACGATATTGGGGGGGAATCGGTACAAGCAGCACTTACTGTTTCTGGCTCTTACCATCGCCAAGAGGGCTATAGCGCAACTGTGGAAGGCGACTTCTCCGCCGACCTTGGGTAAATGGAAGACCGAGTTAGACAGATGCATGGGGGCCGAGATAGCTGTTGCCCTGGGATGCCCTGCAAAACACCGCAAGATCTGGACCAGATGAGCGATGTATCGGGGAATCGACCTTCCCCCTCTGCCGGATGGGGACCCCTAAATTGCGCCCCACGATCTTTGTTACTCATTACTCTCTACTTCACCCTGAACGAGCGATGCTGCCCCGTTTGTACGTGAAAATTAAAGCCGCTATGCAGTATGTACTAGTATGGAGATCGACAACTGTCTGCATGTTGTTTTTATTGTTTCACCTGCATGTTTGGCAAGTGTCGTTAAATGGTAGAAATATGGTTATTAGAGTGAACAACATCCTTTCTCTCCTACAGGTCCTTGTAGGGCTATTGCCCCTCCTACTGAAAAAATAACCCAAAAAAAAAAAAAGGAAAACCCCCAGAGCAGTATGACTTGTACAGACCTTTCTCTTCAATTAATTGTGATGTTAAAATACTGCCAAATTGCAAGCCAATAGGCTGACTCTCCTGATGACACACCTAGTGCACCCAGTTCAGTCAGGGTTTATTCCCGGTCGCTCCACCTCACATAACGTGAGAACACTATTTGCAGTCCTACAACACATCAACCCTAACCTGAATGCGGTGGTGGTCTTCGTAAACCCCACCAAAGCATTTGATTCACTGGAGTGCGACTACCTGCAGGCTATCCTTAACCTGATGGGTATTTTTAGAACATTTATATCCTTGGTTAGATTACTATACACAAACCTCGTGGCCAGGGTGGCATCAACGGAGCAGTATCAGTTGCGTTTGACATTTTGTGAGTCAACAGGCATGGATGCCCGCTCTCACCCCTGCTTTTTGTCTTGGTGGTGTAACCCCGACCTTTCAAACTGAAACAGCACTACCAAAACTTTGCTTTACAACACCCACGCCAGCACCTACTGACTTCTTTGTATGCGGATGGCATTACACTTCACCTCTGAGATCCTCATCTGAGTCTAAATAGAATCCTGAGGGAATTCATCAAATTTGGAGGCCTATCAGGAATTTTGATCAATTGGGAAAAGTCTCAGCTCTTTCCACTAACATCCACCACGATTAATTTTACCCCAGACTTCCCCCTACAGTAGTGCAGCGAGGATCTCAAATATTGGATAATAAAAATACACCAAGAGAAATTAGGTAATCCGAGCCAATTATGGTGCCACGTTGAGCACCGTCACTGACCAGATCACTCCCTGGATTTCCCTGCCTTTATCTCTTGCAGGACGAAAAGTTTTAATGAAGATGTTGCACCGCCCTAAAATACTATATCTCTTTCTGAATATTTCTATCCCACTTTACCAGTCATTCTTTGGCACATTGAAATCTCAGTTGATACAGCTAGCATGGGTGGGTAAATACCACAGATCAAATAGGAAACTCTTACCCTGCCCTTCCATGAGGAGGGATTTGAGGCACGGATGTGGAACTCTATTATTTGTGCACTCAGGCACACAGTGTAATTCACTGGCATCATCCCACATCCTTTCTCCCCCATTTCACAGGAGAACAGGGTTATATATTGCCTTTTTTCCCTCCTCATTCATAGGGATTCCAACTGCAAAAACCACCACAGGACCATAAATGGTTACCTGCACCAAAAAAATCTTGGGAGCGACTCTGGTACAAGATAGGAAAGTGTCTTATCTACTCCCCGCCCTTCCCTCTTGAGTATCGCCACCTGTAGCTAGCCACACACGAATCCTTGGGAAGGCTCTAATTTACACCTGAACCCTATGGATATGTTCACATATCTCAGATTAATGTGTAGCTCCAGAGCCACCATCCTAGTTTTTGCAGCCGAGCCCCCTATCTTAACCACGCTATATAACCTGCTACAGACCACAAGAACTAAACACCTAGCTTCCACTTTCTATTGCTCTGCACATGTGGAATTCTCTGGCCCTTTTGGAAAGACCCGCCAGCGATGGGAGGCAGAATTGGGGATTGAATTTTCTGATGAGCTATGGCGTTATTGTTGCATGCAGACAGGCCAGATCTTCTCCAGTAGCAGACTCCACATCATTCATTATAAGTTTCTTCAAAGAACCTGCTATACCCCTGCCAGCCTGCATAGGTATGGATAGAGACCAGATGATCAGTGTACTAGATGTGGTGTCTGGTGCTGGTTTTCTACACGGGGCGCGGTCTTACAGGTCGCTACAATCCCATTAGCATTGAAATACAACCTACGCTATCCATCATGATAGAAGAGGACGTGGAGCTAACCTCAATAATGACCTTACTGGGCCATGTTAAAGAAATATTCACCTCATATACGTGATATGTGGAACTGGCAGTAGTACTAGCCAAGAGAATGGTGGCCTGTCGCTCGGGGAGGGCACGTGCTCCCAGGCTTAAAGATCGGCTCACAGATTTAATATATTGTAATGAACAACTAGCGTTATATGCTTAACTCCTGCCACCCTCTTCCACACCTCGCGAAATATACCAAACCCTGCATAGCTACCTACAGACTCATCCACCAGACCCCATATCGAGCATGCAACCAGATCCTAGCAGTGCACAACGGAAGCCCCTCACTTCAGGACCCTCATATCTGATGCCTATACAGGACTGCTGACTTCAGCAACCGGGGGACACATATTGGTGTACAATCAGTGCATTACATTGTTTATGTGACGATCGTTTGGAGGGCGGGCACAGCTGGGCCCAGATAGAATTCTCGGATAATGCGTTGTCATGTACTGCGAATGATGCAACTTTGTATCAGTAGCTGAAACTGATAAATCAACTAACTTTTGAAAAGATCATACAATAGAAATTAAATGACTCTCAATGCAGCTTTCCGGAGAATCTTTACAGTCTGTGGTCCGGGTCACAGTGGAATTGGTTGGGTGAATTAAGCAGTTGCACAGCTGAGACAAAGTCTGGTCAAAGGTGGTGGTTCTATAATACTTCCACGATACTGGCTAGGATTGATAGTGAAACACGGATAGATGAAAGCCATCCAACAAACGTTACTGATTTGAAGATTGTTCTAGGATGCTGGGATACCAAGATACACTGGAAATGACCGAGGTTGAAGTAGGGAAAACTCATGTAGATTTGGAAACCTTACTTGTCTTTTTTTAGATTTATTTTTATTATTTCAAAATAAAAGCCGATTGATGCATATGAACATCTCCATGCGTATAATTTAGTACATAGAAACATTGGGATGACAGATGATCTGACAAACAAATCCAATATTGATCAAGTGTGAGTTACATATATCACTGATGTACATTATATAAGTATATCAGCTTGTGTCAAGGACTCACAGAACGAGAAAAAGGTCAGAAATCCATGTTAGAATGCAAAATTAAACAGTAAGAGACAAACGTGAACCCATATTATCAGTTGGATATTTAAACTGAAAATCATAGAGAAGAGAAGAACCCCATCAAGGTGATTTGTCATCTGATTTTGGATCGATCAGGGGTGGACTAATATACCTGTCCATTTTTCCCGTTGGGTTACTTTGGCGCTACTGTAAAACATGGATCGTGGTGTCCTCGGGCTGTGTCCATTTTTTAAGTGTTGATCTCCATTTGTATATTTCAGGTGCTTAAGGCGATTTCCAATTGATGGCTATAACCTGTTTGGCTGTCGCCAATGCCAGGTCTAAGAATCCACATGTCATATTATTGTACTTGGGCCACGGAAAAAGCTCCAAAAGGCAAACTTTCGTGGCGAATAATTGATGCTTACCCTTCCGTTCTGTAAGGAGATCTGTTATTTAACCCAATGGTTCATTATAACTGGTCAAGAAAATAACGTGTACAAAGGTGGCATCGGGGTCTGCACATCTGGGACATGTATCGACTACTGCGGAAAACATACTTGTTTAGGATATTTGGAAAATTGGTGGTCACCGTTAAATCCCAGACTTGCAATGATGGAATCCCAGAGCAGTGAGCTTTGGGTGTGCAGAGATATTCTGGTAAATCTTTTACATCTTTCTAAGCCAAGTTTGCAAATCGATGACCTCAGAACTAACCATGGTTTTCGGTCTCCTAGATTGCTGCCAATATTCACATTTTGAACTATTGATGCAGAAGGCTTCGATAGCTATTGTACAGAGCCCTCGCTAAACAGAGACCTTGCCATAGCGAAAATCAAACTGTACCAAGTGTTTACATGAAAAGTCAAAACATCATCAGTATTTTACAGCTAAATGAAAGGATTACATCTACCACAATGCCACGGAGCCTTATTGAAGGCTCACACTTTTGAAAAGTTCTGCATTGTTTTCTTTGAGAGTTCCCCCAATGTGTTTGAAAGCTACAACTTCGAAAGCCTACAAAATGGATACATACCGTTTAAATGTGTACGCTCAAGTACTAGTGACTGTTCTCTAGGATGTTTTAAGTTATAACTCATTTACACCCTGATCGGCTACCCTTGCAGTTTGTCCAGGTAGCGGTGACGAGGACATTTAGATGACAGCATGGCCAGAAATTGGATCATATGAAAGTAGGGGCTCAGCTACTGGCACTTGACTTACTAATAGTCATGTGTAACGTTACACAAATTAGCGGCTCACAACTTCACATAATTTATCTATTTTTTAACCTCACTATTTCTGCAAAATGCAAAGCTGACAAATATTACGAGCTATTTGGTTCTTACTTTCAGGCCTCATTTGAGAAGTCATCAGTGATGTCATAAATGTCACAGAACATGTCATCAGTGATGTAATATGTGAGGTCATAAGCAGTGCATGGCGGGGGTGCAAGTTATAGTTAGCTCTGCTAAGTATAATTGGTAAATTCCTGTGTTTTATTGAGTTCAAAATGTTAATGTTGTCACTGACATTCACCTAACTATAAGTCACTTTAACCTTTGTTTTTTTTAGTGAATGTACACACACACATAGAATAATAAAAACAAGTTATAGTTAGGAAAAGTTTATTAATTCTTTCTATACAAACCCAACTTAAACTACACAGACATTACAAATTCTAAAGTTATAGTTCTAACAAATTTATAATTTACTCTTTCTATACAAACCCAACTTATACTAGAAAAACAGTAGAAATTCTAAAGTTATACCTTAAGTTTATCATTTACCGGGGGAGCTGCCGCGACCGCCACCAAGATGGCCTCAACAAGGACCGTGATGCGGCAGGGAAGAGTTTGGTGAAGCCACAGTGCCGAGAAATAGGGGAGGCCGAGGCCTGGCAGACGCGAATGCTGAGGAGGGGGTGAGGTGTATCCAACACAGCTTCGGAGGCCCCGTGGCAACAGGGGCAGCTGGCGAGCCTGAGGCAGGGATCACCAGATCCCGTCGGAACAAGCGCCTCCCTTCCTGCTCCAGCATTACCCAGTGTGCAGCAGGACCAGAGTGACGATCGAAGGCTCCCTCCCCGGCGAAGCGTGGGCCTGCTAGGGACAGAGAAAGGAGGCTGTTGAGGCCTCACTGCAGCCAGAACACGAGACGAGTCGAGAAACTTGCCTGGAGGACCCTTGCGCTAGGTGTTGTTGGGCCCCCTGCTGCAACGATCTACACACGGGGCACATGCGGTGCGTTAAATGAGAAACCCACGCACCAGCCCCCCAATCGCCTGGCCAGTTAATCCCACCACTGGTGCGTTACGCATGTAGAAACTCTATGACAGACTACCAAATATAATATACTGGCCACAAATTAGATGCCATAAAGAGCAGGAGACGGTAAAATATACTGGAGTGCCACCCTCACAGCTAGCCGCTAACAAGGAGGCCGCCGACACTACTTACCCCCGCATAGCCTGAACACATACACCACCACTGGGAGAGTGTGGCTCGGCATCACCTCAGCAGGGTACAAGCAACATACAGACAGGAACCGGCGTTCCAACCCCTGTTGTCTGCGAGAGATCCAGACTACCTTCTCAGCCAACCACAAGTAGGGACAGCCACGATTGTGGCACCACTGATCAATTGATACCGACCCGCACCACCTCACCCGATTGTGGGGCGACTACAGCAAACCAAGATAACGCTATGGGCCGAACGGATCCTAAGCAGAAAAGGCTCACGTTTGACAGCACGAAGCCCCATGAAAGTCATGGCCACACTCCGACATGCATGAACCTGCAGATGGTGGCCTAGAAGCCGCCACCTCGAACATCATGACAACCATAATGGCTGAACTCAAGGTTGGCTTTAGCACAATGGACGCCCGTTTCGACACGCTGACGGGCCGCATCGACAGGCTGGGTCAGCGACTGGACAGCCACGGAATGCGCATAGAGGACGCGGAGAAAAGATCATCGGACCTGGAGGACACCTCCACCACAACATTGAAGCGTACGGAAAAAATGGAGGGAGTGCTCAAATAAGTGGCTATACAAAAGACCTCAAAGCCAGATCCCCTCGGAATAATATTCTCATCGCAGGCATTGCAGATACCACCAACATGGGACACCCAGAATTATTTGTGGAGCAACTACTAACGGAGCTATTTGAACACTCCAGCTTTTCTACCACATTTGCAGATGAAAGGGCACACTGCTCACTGGCCCTCGACCACTGGAGGGCACTCCGCCTAGATAGATAATAGCACACCTGCTTAATTACAGGGACAGAGGCACCACCCGTAGACTAGTGAGTGAAAAAGGCCCACTCAGGCGCCAAAGAGCCACCATCTTGTTATTCCCTGACTTTACCCCCATGTTATAAGAGGCAGACCTACCTGGTCCAACCCTAACAGGAGCCCGCCGAGACAAATACAGCCCATTCTTTCTAACCCAAATAGAGGACCGCCTGTCAATCCCAGAGGCAGTAATAAGGCCAACCTCACTCACGTGAATATCACCCAGACTCCTCCTTCCACAAAGCCACTACGAATTAAATGTGTACTTCTAAATTGCAGATCAGCCAGTAAACACGCCACTGATATCTTCGATCTCATACAACACTTGGACTTAGACGTTATCATCCTCATTGAAACTTGGTTAAATCCCGCTTCCACTCCGATTCTCGACATCCTAGTACCTCCCACTCATGATATTATTAGGTTAGATAGAGTTGGGAAACTGGGTGGGGGCTTAGCCTGTATTCATAGAAACTCACTTTCGATCTCTCCCGTTGAGTCCTCTGCGCCCTCCTCTTGTGAATATCTTTGTCTCAACATCTCAAGTAAGAACCTACCAGTCTGCAAACTTCACACTTTCTACCACCCCCCTGGAGACAATCTCCCCTTCATTGAGGAATTATTTGAAATCATTTCTAGCAATGTAGACTCAGCCGTGCCCCAAATCTTCCTCGGTGACTTTAATCTGCACTGGGCAAACTCCATAGACCCTGCAGTTTCAAGCCTTAAAGCCTTTTAAAATGATCAGGATCTGACCCAGCACTGTGACCAACCAACCCATAATAAAGGAAAAATTCTTGACCTCATTATTTCGAAGGGGCAAACCGTCTCATTGGATTCTATTACCCCATGTGACTGGTCTGACCACCACTACATCCTTTTTTTTTTTATCAACAAGGAGGTACAGTTATGGAGGGCCCAACCAACAAAATAAAAGATATGGAAAAGGGACCTCAGACTAGTAAATCATGTTGAGCTAGCAGCCCTCTGTACATCGACCCTTGACGCTCATGCGGACTTGACGGAGGTGCAGTTACTCACTGACTCCTATAATGTGACCATCTCCAACATCATGAATGACATTGCTCCACTCAAACACAAAAATGCCTCCTCCAAAATATCCAAACCATGGTTTAATGAAAACCTAAACACGGAACGTCGCAATCTTAGGGCAGCTGAACGCTCCTGGAGATCGAATCCCTCCACGCACCAACTTAAACTCCTAAGAGACGCTAGGAGCGTTTACTACAAACAAATCAGGAACGCCAAGTCTAATTATTTCAGACACCAATTAGATCAAGCGGCAAACCGCCCTAAGAAACTTTTCGAATTGGTCAAACAACAATCAATTGTAGGTCCTAACCTATTGGAACCTGGAAGCAGTCCACCCTCATGTGACGATCTCGCCTCTTTCTTCATTGAGAAATCTAAACTCATATCATCCGACCTCGCTGCTAAGAATACTGGTCTCCTTTCCTCCAGGGCAGCCTCTTCACCTGTCCTCTTTGAAAAGCTCAACTCTACCCCCCTGATCCCTAAGAACAATGCGGCCTGGGACACCTTTACCCCGCTCAGTGAACAAGACATCAAAAAGATTCTCCTGAATATCAACCCTTCCAATCACTTCAGTGACCCGTTACCCCCATCCATTTTCAAGGAAATCAAGAACGCACTCAACCCCACCTGGACAAGGATTGTAAACGCGTCTCTGTCAAAGGCACAATCCCTGAGTGCTTAAAAGCCGCCCAAGTATCCCCCATACTAAAAAAACCTAATGCGGATAGGACTGACCTCAACAATTTCCGACCTATCTCCAACATACCCACCCTTGCGAAACTCCTTGAAAAATGCGTTCAATTCCAACTCTGTGCTCACATTGAGAACTACCAGCTCTTGGACCAACATCAATCTGGCTTTCGGAAGGGGCATAGCACTGAATCGGCACTCATTCTTGTGATTGATGACATTCTAAAGATTCTCGATCAAAATGAATCCTGCCTCCTGATCCTTCTTGACCTCTCCTCTGCCTTCGACACGGTCAACCATGACAACCTCTTAACCATCCTACAAAACAGGATGGGTTTTGGCGATCAGGTGTTACAGTGGTTCTCGTCCTTCCTCCATCACAAATCGCAAAGAGTCAAGGCAAATCACTCTCTCTCCAAGCCCTCGCCTGTTCTCATGGGGGTCCCCCAAGGATCCGCTTTATCCCCTATCCTCTTCAACCTTTTCTTGGAACCATTAGCTAATGCACTGAACTCCATGGATATTCATTTCCACATGTATGCCGATGACACACAACTCTACTTGAAAATTTCATCCCCTGAAAACCTAATATCACTCAACTCCATCCTGACGTTTACTCAAAATTGGCTAACTGTGAACCATCTCCTGCTCAACACCTCAAAAACAGAATTCTTGCTCGTCTCCCCTCTGAATTACACCCCCAACCTTGACCTCTGGATGAGTCACCTCACTGCGTTCAACTGCACTCCGCTCATCGTAAACTCTGCCAAATCTCTAGGAGTCACCTTAGACAAGAACCTGAATATGAAAAATCATATCAGCAACACATGTAAAGGAGCAAACCACTTGATAAGGACATTAAGAAACATCAAACCTTTCCTTCCACTTAAGGAGTTCAAGCAGGTGGTTCAAGCGCTTGTCCTACCGAGGCTAGATTACGGCAGTGCTACCCTTTGTGGCCTGCCCAAATACACTCTGGCTCCGCTAAGGGCCTCACTGAATGCTGCTGCGAGATTGGTTACAGGATGAATTGCCTAAGTTATTGTACGCCGAATGTTGTAGCAATTCAGACGAAAGATGAAGATCTAGATTTTAAGCCAAAATGATGAGTCAAGAGTGAGTTTCATCCCAGTTCTCACAAAAGAGGATTTGAGAATCAAAGTAAAGGAAGAGGTTTGGGATTTTACAGGAAAAAAATTGGATTAATAAAAAGTGCAGAGCCAGTGCTGATCAAGGTAAAACCTAATGCAGTGATTCCGCATGCTCCTCAGAACAAGCTCACTCATGAAGCAGCGGAGGAAAAGGCGCCTGTCATTGAGAAAATGATTGACCGAGTCATTTTATAAGAAGTGCTAGGAAGCAATCAAATGGAAAGTGGAGAATAGTGCAGGACCTTCGCAAAATTAATAATATTGTTGGCAAATGTTGTACTGTGGTACTGAATCCTGATGCTGTTTTGTTCCAAACTCCAGCTGACGTAGAGTGGTTTGATGGAGCAAGGACTCGAAGAAAAGAGATTTGCTCGTAAGCGATCCGCTCCTTTAACTCACTAACAAGTTACTAAAATTGTTTGTGTAAAACTAATACGCACCACACAATTACGCGGGTTAGTGAAGCTTGCTTATGTGTTTACTAACGTTAACAACACGAACGAAGGACTAAAACCGCTTTAAAACGGGGAAATCTTTATGGTTGTTATTGACTAGTTTGTTGATACATATTGATTATTGATTATGTTTAACAAAAGAGTTAGCGTCTTGTTTTATGTTGTCTGGAAAATCCCGGGGAAATGAATAGCGGGTGGTGACAGAAGCCACACTGCAGTGAGGTTACTCGTCTGTTAGAATAATATTGAGCGCATTTCGCCAGTCCTAAAATCTCTAAATTGGCTCCCCTATGAAGCACGAATCCAGCTAAAAATTGCCACGATGAAACACAAAGCTATCCACTTCAAGACGCCCAGGTATCTGGCGCAAAAACTTGAACTATCTTGTGGTGTAAGAGACTCTAGAAGCGCTACTACCTTATTCTTGAAACCACCTATCCTTAACAAAAAAAGAACCTCTAACAGAGCCTTCTCTGGCGCGGCTCCTAAGATATGGAACTCTCTTCCTCCAGAAATACGCAGAATCACCAGAACAACGGTGTTCAAGCTGGAAGTCAAAAGATTCCTGTTGAATAAACTCCTCCAGTAATTGGACTAAACCCTGGGCCCGTTGACATTGTTCTTTCTTCCTTGTCGTTACACTGTACTGTGCTTAACATATCTTCCATGTGAAGTCTCGTGCACTTTATGATTCTTTTGTGTATTTTACTTGTGATTGTTACGTTATTAGCCTTTCTGTTCTAATGTGATTGTTAAGCGCTCTGATATCCCTTGGGATCTTGTTCGCGCTATATAAAACTTTATATAAATAAATAAATAAATGATGTCAAGAATTCTCTACGCAAGCTGGGTATTCGCTACGCCATGCTTTACCCGGTGCGCCTAAAAGTGGAGCATAAAGGACGCACTAAAATCAGGACACCCCTGCAGATGTGACTGCTTTTTGCAGGGAGATCCGAGCCAAGTTCCCCTCATCCCAACGTTCATCAACTCCACACTCAGGGACTGAACATTTGAGACACTCCTCCCCCCGCAGCACACAAAACCACGACTTGAAGAATACCGACACAGGAGATTTGTGCATCTACTGATAGCAGAATCAGGCCCCCAGCTAAATGTGAACATCAACTGAGACCCTGCATTTGGTCCCTTCCAGTGGTTGCCTAGCCACTGCATAGTAAACACTACTCTGAGATGAGCCATAGAGGCTCAATACCACTACGCCCCCATGGTGCTCACCGCTTGTTTTGTATTGACATTTTTTGGTTTATTTGTTTTATTAGTTTGAATAGGATTTACTGGATGACATTTAATCTAGTGTGGGTGGGGGAAAGGTATGTGGGGCTTTGTTAGTATGTGTTAGAAATGTAATTGTCTTTTGTTGTATTATGCTTTATTACACAATCTTGTTTGCAAGCCGTCACACAACACTCCTCTTTGGGCCACCTCCTACAATAGGACACTTTTAGGACCCATGCCAACCAAAAGACTTGAACTCTCTGCCATAACATGGAACATTTGCTGTATCAACAAACCGAGAAAAGGCAAACAGGTGCTCTCCTATCTGCAGAGACAGGATATCAAAATTGCTTTCTTACAGGAAACACATTTACCCCCTCGAAATGACCCTGTTTTTGCTAAGCAGTGGGGCTCCCATTGACATTATCCATTTTGAGTCCAGAAGGTTTGCATGTTGTTGTGAGATTTGGGTTGTTGCCTTATGTATATTGCTTGTGCCTATGAGGAGAAATGCACTTCCTGCAAGAGTTGATGTTTTGGTTATCAGACTCGTCAAAGTCTAAGAATTTCGAGATAAAGCATTGAATATATTACTATGCAACTTGTCTGTTACGGTTTGTGGTGTCAGACCGTGAGGCACTACTGGCTGCCCAGAAGATAGGTACGTATTAACTTCTATTATGGGGGTGTATTATGGGGGTGTATTAACTAAACACTGGTGTTGGGTTAATTCTTTTGCGCAGAGAAGCAGACACTAGTCAGGGTGATTTCACACTGGTCGAGATTTCTCTTCATGTGTGATAACACCAGGAGGGCATTATTTCCCTGCTCCCTTAGAGTGGCTTTACATTTCTTTTAGCATACTAGACCAGAGTTATTGTTTTATTTAATAATTTTTCATGCAAAGCTCATCACTGTTGAGTGAGAGCTGTTGTGAGGTGCTGCGAGTTGTGTCATAGGATGCCGCACTGGAATTGCTCATTACATCAAAGAGTGCCATTCTGTGAGTAGACCGTTCTGCAGTGTCACTCTTAAATTGGAAGTTAGTGCTATTGCGTTTTACTTTGCGATTTGCTGAGAATCACCAGTTATTTTAAGTAAAGATTACTAGAGTTGTGTTGCACCGTCAATTTGAGAAAAGATTAATTTTTTTCAAGAAATTGGGAGATTTATTTAGGAATGATGTGACAATGCCTGTCCGTGAGGTTGAGGAGGCCCCTCCTGGGGGCACGCTCACACATTACATGACAACCGCTGTTGGTTTACACACATGTATTCGGCTTAAACAATGGAATGATAGCTCTGCGAACAAAGGTTCTGTGCCCATATGGTACCTTTAATCTGAGAATAATCTAGAACTTGAGGAGACTGTTATATAAAATGAAACCTCCACCCAGACCAGCTCAATAAGAAGCTTTGAATGCATGGGAGAGTGCAGCACATGCGAAAGAGAAGGTAAAATATCAGACTGAGGCTATAAAAACAGTTTGTGGTTGGGTGGAGGTAAAGTGGGATGGGGAACAGCAAGCATGGAGTAAAGATATGATTGAGGGAGTCAGAATGTACCTTGTGCTACCCAGTGAAAGAACAGAGGATGAAAGTGCAAGAGGGGTGTGAGGTTGAAGCACAGAAGGATGTAGTTAGTGACAGTGACTCTAGTGATGACTTTTTGAAAGATTGGTTAGCTTCTGTACCTCCTCCACATAACATTGTTAAGCCATTAGGAGGAGGAAATAAACCAGCTGCAGGGAATCAGGCAGTAGGAGTATCTCCAACCATTGTTGACCCAGTTGTTAGTGTGCCAGCAGAATATAGTCTCTCGGAGGAAGAGGTGACCATTGTTACAGGGTTGCCTGCTGTCATACCAGCTCCACTGTTAGTGACTCTGAGTATAGTTGTTGTCACTCCAGATCCAGTCGTTCCTCCGGTCATAACCGTCCCCATTGTCCCAAGCATTAGCGCTACTGTAAATCCCAGAGGATAACCTCGAATTGTAACAACTCCCATTGTGAGTGCACCAGTTGTTGAGGCTGATGAAAGTTCTGAATTAGATACCCCAGAAAATAAAGAGACACCGGCGAGGGCATTGGATGTTGTGAAAACTAAGAGTTTGAGGAGATCTTGAAGGGAACACTGAAGTTGCAATTTATAAAAGGGTACAACAAGGAAGAACTGTTGTTCCTATGTAGAGAAGCTGCTAGGCATGCATGTAAGGATTAAGAAACAAAGAAAAATAGCTGCAGAATATGGGGTTGATTTATTTAAGAGTCCAACTTTCCAGAAGAAATTTAGGATGTTCATGACTGAGCAAGCTCTGAACAATATGCAAACGACTGGTTTTAAATTGCATTTAAGGGAATTAGTTGGGAGGATCCAGAAAAGGAGTGGTACTCAAAAGACCAAAGAGCAGTAGGATAATAAAATGAAGAAGAAAAAGAAAGGACAGTGATACTGGAGGGCCACATGGGGAGGCTAGCAACAGTGACTCAGAGGTTAGGACATACCCATTGAGAGAAGTGCACGGGGGTGCATATGTTCATGTACCTTGGAGTTGTAGTGAACTTTTCACATTTATAAATTAAGTTTAAAAAACTGTGAGAAAATCCTAACCTTTGGTACACTCAAGTCGAGAGGTTTGCGAAGACTTACAAGGTGCTTTGGAAGGATTTGGATACTTTCTTTGACATTGTTGTTCCACCCAACTTGTGGGCTAAGTGGTCATGCAGCGGCCGAATGTAGAACCGGCAAGGGATGCTCAAATGCATGCTCCTTCTACAGTTATTATGGACAATTATAATCAGGTCTTTAAATGTTTGAAAACTAAGGTTTCCCACAAAGAGACTATTGGTTAAAGATCTCAAGAACTACTCAAGCTTCCAAAAGTCAGTGAATGCTAATTGTAAAAGAATAATGAGGTCTTCCGGCAGCAAAGTGGCACTGAAAAGCCTGAGCAATTAAATATCAGTACTTTTGTGTCTCGTATTGTTTTTGGTTTACCTCCTGAAATTAGCTCACACATCCAGCAGAATGTGATTTGTTGGCAGACAAAACCCTTAGATGAGATCTCGCGATATGCACAGTACTGCAGTGATGATTTGGAAGCGAGGCAGAAGAAAATCAAGGATAAATTCATGTTGGCTAAAAGTTAGCCCAGAAAGGATCTCAGAACGGCACGTACAAGGCGAATTCTGGTTATTGTTCTGGTGTTGGTACTGGAATGTAGGAAGTTCAACATCATGGTGGGGGTCAGATGACGCAGGATGGAGATGGTGTCCCATTACTGAAACAATTGGGCCACTGGAAGTGAGAGTGCAGGATCCAACTCACATGCAAGCAGATGGTCAGATATCAAATGTGAATGCTGTGCCAGCTCCAAACATGCAAATGCCAAGACCTCAGAACCTTAATATGCCTCTAGTCCTGTTACTGCAAAATTATCTGAATACCCTGAGGTTTAACACAAACCTAAATCCCAAAATTCAACAGAACCTCTTCTCAAATACTGACAACCTTCAACAGTTCCCGGTCTTCAATAGCTTTGGAGATTTAGGATCTGATCAATCACAATGACGGTGTCTGAGAGGGGAGAAAGATTGCTTGCTTGGCGCAGCCTTTGAGGTAGACCAGAATGGCCCATACGTAGATGGAGAGGTGAATTGCCACCTGCATTCATTTTTGATATCCACCAGTGCTAGCTGTTCTACTGTAAGGACAGTGGAAGTCTCAAACCCACCCCTCTATGGAAAACAAGTCCAAGTTCTAGGTATCTCCAATAAAAAAAATTGTGAACCCTGTTTCAGTTAAAGTCCCTGTGAAGACAGATCCCCTTGAAGAGGACCTCCAATTTGTGATATGTGATTCTAGCCCAGTTAACCTATTAGGTAGGGACCTTTTGGGTAAACTCAATTGTGTGATTTACGGTACAACGGATGGCGTCAAGCTTCAAACATACGATGAGGGTGCAGACTTTAAACTGAGCACCTACATGCTGGCCCTTCCCTGTTTTGGGCTGCACCCTGTTTTGACAAAGGAAGACATGCCCAGGCCTTAAAGAATTCCGTGATAGAGGAAGTCTGGGATTATACTGGCAAAGATATAGGCCGTATCAAAGATTTACAATCTGTGAAAATTACTATAAAACCAAATGCAGAATTTCTTCAATACAACCTCTCAAAGCTGGTGGCTTGGATTACTACTGTGATTGAATCCATGTTGGAGCAAGGCATTTTAAAGGAGATCTTAGGGAGTATATGTAACTCCAGATTTTGGGGATACAGAAACGAAATAAGAAGTGGTGGATCATGCAAAACTTGCGACAGATCAATAATATTGTCATCCCATATTGTCCTGTGGTACTGAATCCTACTGTGATATTGTTCCAGGTACCTTGCGATGCTGAATAGTTCACAGTCATCGACCTATGCCAAGCATTCTTTTCCATTCTGTTGCATGAGCACAGCCAGTTCCTCTTTGCATTCCTGTTCCAAAAAAGAGTTTTGGCAAGGTGCTAAGTTCTTCAAGGGTATATAGAAAGCCCCTCAATCTTCAAGCAGATATTGAAAAAGAATCTGGATACCCTACAATTGTTGTGCAACTGAGTCCTATTCAATAAATCGACAGCCTACTGGTGGTGTCGCCAACACCAGAGGCACGCAGACAAGGTACTATTGCCTCTTGAATAATTTGGCCTAAAATGGACATAGAATGTCCCCCAATCAAGTTGCAGTACTGCCAGAAAAAGTCCTGTATCTAAGATATCGCTTTGAGAAAGGAATAATAAAAAAGTGTCTCAAAAAAGAATCTCTGTCATGTAAATAAACTCTCCCCAGATGCAGAGAGGGGTCAGGATATTTCTGGGAATGGTGGGCTACTGTCGTCAGTGGAATCACAACTTTTCCCTAAAGCCAGAGCCCCTAAAGAGGCTTACACACAAGAATGTGACTGATCCACTACCATGGGACAATAAATGTAGGGATACCTTAGTCGAGCGGAGTGAAAGACTGCCGCTCCCTGGCTCTGGGAATGCCTAACTATGACAAATCTTGCTCTGATAGTGAAGGGTGATGCCTAACAGTACTAACACAGACTCATAGTGATTCCAAACGCCCCATTGCATGTTTCTCACCCACTCTTGACCAAGTAGCCGCAGTGTTGCCAGGCTGCCTAAAGGCAGTGGCTACAGTTGGTGTCAGCGTTCAGCTGTGTGAGGGCATCGTAATGGGATATGCTCATCATGGTCCCACACTCTGTGGAAATTCTGCATACCCACACTCGAACTCAACAAATGACTAATAGCCGACTGACAAAATAGGAGGCTATCCTCGCTGCAGATAACATCATTCTGCTGAGGTGCTTCAGTTTCAACCCTGCCACACTGTCTCCTTTGCCTGTTAATAATGAAAAGGATGATGGGATAGACAATTATTGCATTGAGGTGACTGAATTGTGTACCAACCGAATGCCTGATATTTGATTATACTGATTATATGCTGTTTGTGGATGGCTCCTGATTAAGAGATGAGCAAGAGATTTGGACAGTCGCATATGCCGTTTGCACCTTAGAAGGTGTAGTGGAAGCCTCCTATTTGCGCCATGTAACTTCTGAACAGATGGCTGAATTGATCACCCTTACCAGAGCTTGGTGTCTATCTGTTGATTTGAGAGTCACCATCTACACTGATAGTCAGTACGGCTTAGACATGGTCCACTATTTTGGGGAGCTGTGGTCTCAGAGAGGTTTTATGACTTAATCTGGCTCTCCCATAAGGAATGGGCTATATGTTATGAGTTTACTGTAAGCATTGCAAAAGGCTGCTGTGATAGTTGTGGCTAAGTGCGCAGCACACAAGAACAGAAATATTGCTTAACGCTGGCAACTGCTAAGAGGATGAGATAGCCAGATATTGTGCTCTTGGGTTTTGCACCTTCAGGTTAGATTTTCAAACAAGACAGAAAGTGATACTTCTATTCATCTGTTGTTGACTGTTGATGATATGTGGGAAGAGGTTGCAAGAAGAGGCACTAGAATGTGAACAGGAGAGGTGAATCAAAGATGGGTGTACGAAAAATGAGGATGAGGTTTGAGTTTCAGTAGATGGAAGACCTGTGTTTCCTGACTCCATGTTGCCCGCCATGGCCCAATATATTCATGGTGCTTCTTGCACAGGGCAAGACGTGATGATCCATCTCTTTAGTACTCAATGGTCTAATCTCCATATTGTTGCAGCAAAATTATGTCATCGATGTGCCTCATGTCAACGGTTAAATGCACGGAGGCAAACTGAAGTTCCCACAAGCCACATAGATGATCAGGTGCTCCTTTTAATTGCATGCTGCTTAGCTTCTTTGAGAAGCCTGTATGCAATGGGCTCTGCTAAATTTTGGTGGTGGTTTGTCCCTTTTCCACATGAGTGGAGGCATATCCCACTAGGAGAAATGACATTCTTACGGTGGCCAAACTATTGCTGATGGAATTGATTCCCATTTTCTCTAGAATCAGATTGTGGTAGTTACTTCAAAAATGAGGTGCTGAAACCTTTGTGTGCAGCATTACAAGTAGATCAGAGGTGTTCCACTGTAGTTACCGACCTGAGGCCTCAGGCATAGTAAAGCAGACAAATGGCACACTGAAGTCTCGTCTTGTGAGAGTGTGTGTAAACACGTCTTTGAAATAGCCGGACACCCTTCAGTGGTACTTATGAGTCTGAAAAGTATTTCAGATCAGAGGGCAGGATTGTCGCCCCCTGAAATCTTCATGGACAGAGCCATGAGACATCATGCAGTGCCTGCAAATGTGCTAGAAACTATTACAGATGATATGGGTTTTCACGACTGCAAAGGTCTGGCTGATGTGGTGCGTACTGTCTCTTACCATGTTGAGTTGGCAACTTCCTTATCAAGGCAAGAACAGTGCCATGACCTCAGTCTAGGCATGTGGTGAATGAGCAAAGAGCAGTCACAGTAGCCCTAACTGGAGAAACTCTAAGTGTAGACTCTGAGTCTGGAGAGGGGATAAGCACTTCAAACAGAGAGAAGCTAAGAAGCTAAACATGGCTAAGGAGGGCTGAAAGCCTGAGTTTCTGCGCCTGAAGAACGTATCCTGGACACTAGCAACAAGGAGTCCGAGACAAGTGAGCAAAGTGACAGTCACCACAAACAGCCAGTGGTCAAGAGATCAAGAAGAACTCAGGTACCTAGTCAGAGTTACTCTGTTCCCAAAAGGACATATTTTCCTGAAAGTGTAGCTGACTTGAAAACATATGAGAGTGAAAATCGACAAACTGTTTTTGAAAAACCTCTAGGATTATAAAGCTGTCACACTTTGACAGATTTTTGATTTTGACTGATCTGAAGTCAACAGACATCTATGAATGACTGAACCTTTGAACTGACCTTAGTGATGATACTTAGGGCCATGGCTCCAGTAGAAGAGTAGAGGTGTCAATTTAGGAGACGGACGTAGGGTTAGGGACTTACTTTGAAGCAATTGAATTTGATATCCGTAGTGAATAAGTCACCAGTTTTACTAATTTACACCAAGTATAAGCAACCAGTCCGATTGATTTATGTTATTTTTGAGTCTTGCATTTTTCCTTTCTGAGTCACGAGAAGCCATGTTGAGTTTTTAGCTAAATCAACATACAACAATAAAGGTCATAGTATCAATTATTTCTATTATATTTATAATCTGCTTATAAATAAGACTGAGTTCCTCTACAGAGCAAGTTACTCCTAAAGTTAAGCCTCCTAACATTTATGTAGTGGAGCAGCCTGGATTTCACCTGGCCATATTACATAGAGAGAGTTCTGAGGCCAATTTCCCATCAAAGGTTGTGTTCAATCTTTTGTATGAGTGTTCCCGTTTAGTGCATGCAAAGGATTGCTATGTATGCTCCCATTTGCCCGCATCTGTAGCTGAGGGTATAACCTATTACCATATCCCCTTACTTATGGCATTGCTTATCCTATAATTTTGAGTCTTTTATATCATCAGGGTGATTTTTTATATTTTTAAAATTATGACCTAGTTCATTCAGAGGTGCCCATGTATAAACATTTCAACCTTCGCACTAATGTTAAAACCTTGGATACTGTGTGGCACTTCTTTAGGTCCCAATTTAAGCTTGACACTGCCCAAGCCCCCAGACAAATCTGACCTGCAAGTTGAATAAAGTTGAAAAAGATTTTATGTACGATTGGGAGGAAAGGCAAGAAGAATTTGCACAGACAGCAAAGAGTATAAAAGGTGAATCTAAGGTAGCGTTGTGAAAGAAAGAGGAGAAGTATGGATTAGCTGGAGTGCAACCAAAATTGATCAGCAGCAAGGAAAGTTATGTTTCATGAGAAGAAAGGAAAATGTTTGGCATTCCCAGAAGGTGGATTGGAGTGAATACCCACATAGATTTGAGGTTTTAGGATCTATGGATTAGATTTTTGCTGTATTTTATGTGAGACTATTATGCGTTTCGAAGAATGCATATTTTAAGCTTCCTGCAAATTGGGTTGGGAGTTGCTACTTAGTACCCCAAGTTATATCTTGAACACAAATTAGGTGATTGGGGAAAACCGTTACGTGTCCAACAATGTGCCACATAACAGCAGTAAGGTCAGCAAGTATGTAAGAAATATAATAAGTCTATCAAAAGCCCTTAAAGAGCTGGACACAACAGGTACCTGGGGAGGAATTGGAGAGAGATTTTCTGATGGAGGCAAATGGCTAAGCAAGATTCGTACTGGATTTTTAGACTCTATATTTGTACCGTTATTAATTATTGCAGTTTCTGTGATTTGTTTGGTCTCTATGGTGTAGGTTTTTAAACTGATGAAGGCAAAGGAAGATTTAGAGCGAAAAGGAGGCTATAGATCAGCACAAAAACGGGGTTGAAAAGGAAATGAGAGGAGCAAGAACAGGAGAGGCAGTGCTGTGCTTATGATGAATTAAAAGAGCTAGTGAAATCTAGCTGTAAAGAGCAAAAGTAGACAACCGGTTCTGAAGCTGCATGAAGGGAAAATTGTGAATGTTTTGTGTGATGGCTATGCGAGCCATCATTGGTAACGTACTGTCACTATTTTTCATTTCAATTTAATGAAACATTGCTATACAACACGTATAGTCATTGCTTACATGTATGCACATATGATTTTATATTTAGACTAATTATGAAGATTTTTACATTAACAGTTGACCATAGTGTTCACATGAACTAAGCAGGAGGCATTATAGGCCTCAAACGACAGGATCCGTGTTAAATGAAATCTATTTTTGCTTGATGTGCATAACCTTTCTCTCTTTCCAGGCACCAAGAGTTCCCACAATCTTATATTGATAGAGTTCTATGGGAAGGTCATTGCTGCTGCATTTTAACAAGTTGGACGATGGTTCTCAGCAGCTGCATGAAAAGGGGGCCAAAGAAGAAGAATCCTCCCTTGTGCCTTATCTATGAAGGCCACGGTGATAGAAAATTCTACATTGTATTACTTGTGAATAGTGGGCTGACACCAGGGACATCGTGAATATTAAGTTTGATTGGGTCTTTCCTTTGTGGGAACCTTAGGAGTTGTATCTTTCATGATTTAATTTTGCACTTTGATATTGGACAGTTGGACTTGCTGACTCAACTGGTTCTAGGCCACACCCATTCTGCCGGCCACTTGCTTGACCCAGTTTTTTCCAATCTTCCTGCCCTCAGAGTAAATACTCCTATCCCAATGAGTTGGTCCGATCATTATCCGATACCCATGACACTAGGGTTAGAGCCCTCTCAGAGGGTGGTTCAGAAGTCATTCTTTAAAAGTCCCTGGCACAAACTGAACATTGATCAATTTCATGCCCTCCTCTCTATGCATACCCTCAGCATGCCGGATGACCTTGATGCAGCCGATAAAGCTCTATCTCACTAGATTCTGCAGCCTGTTGACACACTGCTAAGTGGTCTAAGAGTCGCAATAGTAAATCCAGTCCATGGTATAACAGTAAGCTCACTACTATGCGGAAGCATGCAAAAGGTTGGAACAGGCATGGAGACGGGATTATGACCTGGTCCTGAAGGGGCATTATCAGGCAGTCATCAAGAATTATCACAGGGCAATCCAGAAAGAAAGGGCGGCCTACTTTGCTGACAAAATCAGGCGTAGCAGCAATTCCGCTAAAAGTATTTTTTCTATACTTAAAGATCTTAAAGCGGTAGGGTCCTCTACAGCGCATTTCATTTCATCTGACTAGCAATGTGAGGATCTTGCCGCCTTCTTCATCAAGAAGGTGGAGAACATCTGTAGGACCTTCCCCCTCACCTTCATGAGTTTAGGTCCCGTTCATAGACCCCTCTCCACCCGCACACTCGCTGTCTTCTCTTCGGTCTCCCAGCATGAGTTGTGTACGTTATGTAGCAGGGTTACATCTGGTTCTCCTGCAGATCCTCCTAAGCTTGAGCAATTTTTGAAATCTCTGCCTTTGCTCCTTACACCTCTTTGTCAGTTGATTAACATGTCCCCGTCTATGGCGGTTGTCCTTAGGGCTTGGAAACAAGCCAGGGTGGTCCCTCTGTTAAAGAAACCTACACTGGACACCGCCAAACAGGAGAATTTTTGCCCCATCTCTCTCCTGCCGTGGGTGTCCAAGATCGCTGAGGCTTACATTAATTCCATTCTGACAGGATTCCTGGAATACAACAGCATGCTTGACTCCTCTCAGAATGGTTTCTACACGGGTCACAGCACGGACTCTGCTCTCCTAGCAGTGACTGAACATCTGAGGGTAGCCTTAGATGCCAGGTGCACTTCGGCGCTGATTTTATTAGATCTCAGTGCCGCGTTCGACACAGTATCCCACCAGATCCTGCTGCAATGGTTGGAGGAGGCTGGCATCGAGGGCCCTCCAGGTGGCGCCCCCCCCCTTTCGCCTCCTCGATACATTCTATCAAACAAGAGGTTCCACAAGGCTCAGTGTTGAGCCGTACGCTATTCAATCTGAATGTCCAACCGTTAGCAGCTGTGGCCAGGAGCAGAGGACTAACGGTAGTATCATATGCTGATGATACTCAGTTGGTAGTAGCACTCTCTGATGACTCGCAGGATGCTTTCAAGTTCCGGAGCGATCTTGCAGCTGTTGCAGAGTGGATGACTGCCAACTGCCTCCAGATTAACGCCAGCAAATCTGAGGCTTTGCTTGTAGGGAGAGACTCTGAGCTGTGAAGCGAGCGCTGGTGGCCTGCGACCTTGGGATGTGCACTCGCCCTCAAACAGTTGGTTAAAAATATGGGTGTATGCCCTCAGTTTCCAGTTCCAAACCAAAAAAGTTGCGGGGACCTGCTTTGGACACCTGCGTGGGCTCAAACCGCTGCTGGGTTTCTTTGATCCTTCTATTCGTCAATTCATCATCCAGGCCTCCATCATGTCTAGGCTAGATTATGCCAGTTCACTCTACCTGGGGGTTAACAAGGCTGAAATTCTACGTCTGCAGAGAGTTCAAAATGCGGCTGCTAGAACTCTCCTTGGCCTTCCTAGAACTTGTTCTACGACTAACGCCATCCGCTGACTACATTGGTTGCCGGTGGCAAGGCACGCCGAGTTCAAGTCCCTTTGCATCGCCTATAAAATTATGAATCTCTCCTCTCCAGGTATCCTGGCAAACCTGCTCTCACCCTATACACCCACTCGCCAACTTCGATCTATGGGCCAGCATCTGGCAGTTTTTCTCTGGATGAGGAGGGTGCGTGCAGGAGGATGCTCTTTCCGCTCCCTGGCTGCAAAACTCTGGAACTCTCTTCCTGTGCACATCCGCAGCATGGACAACTACCGGACATTCTGTAAGGCCATTAAAACGCACCTTTTACCTTTGCTTTAGGCTCAGCCTTCAGTTTGTAGCCTCCCAATTCCTGTCTGTTAGCGCTGGGACGCCCCTTTGCTGGGGCAGCTGTGCGCTATACAAAACTCATAACATAACAATTGCAGGCAGACAACCTTTTTCCTTTTTTGAGATCTAATCCTCTTTTCATTTATGCTCATAGAGTTAATTTTTAGAGCAAGCACATTTCTTCTCATACTGATTAGAACCTTCATTTGGTACTATATTTGCTGACATCTGCTGCATATGAATTTCCCCAACTTTGCCCGCAACTTTAGTTTTGCATTAGGGAGTTTTCCTTCAAGGGAAACTATGCTCTTTAGAATTTGTTTACTCTATTTTTTTAATAACTTGACTTCCCATTTGCTGCTTGGTTTGCCTGGACTACATTTACTTATACTATAACCAGGTGAGTATTGATTTATGACTAAACTGATTTGAGTTTGTAACTTTACTAATGTGTTAATAAAACCTTCATGGTTTGCAAATCCATTCCTCTGTTATGGAGGGGCACAATTATGCTACTGAATTTGATGATTCAAGCCTCAGTTCTAAACAAATACCCCTCGGAGTAGGTTTAGCAGACTTCAGTTTGCACTACACCTGCAAGTTGCAAACACTATCCTTCCCTCCCGCTATCAGCTGTGATGCCACTCCCTACAATGTGCATCTGTCACACTCCTCCATATCTGCATCATGTGTTTTCAGATCATTCCGCACAGCTGCTGCTTAGCCCCTGCCAACGAATCGCATGTTATGTCAATATCCTAGCTTCATGCAAATATTGGAAAAAACTGTGATTCACAAAATGAAGCTTGTATTCACTCTGTCCCAGTAAGGCACAGCAAGTGAGCCTGAAGATTACTACAAAGAAATCAGAAGTCACTGCACTCAACATCCCAAACCCTTCATCAAACAGGGTGGATGACCTAGTCATGACTGCAGAGTTCACATACGTAGGCAGTACTATCACGACTGACTCGATGGAGGGGCAGGCATTGACATCAAAAGCAGGCTGAAGAAGGCCAGGAATGCCTTCAAGGTGATAAACCATGTGTGGAGGTCATCACAGTACAGTTCCAACACTAAGCTGAGGCTTTACCAGAGCTGCATTCTGTCCACACTCTTGTATGGATCAGAATGCTGGTAGATGACAAAAAGCGACATCACCAAACTGTCTTCCTTCCACACCAGTAACCTGAGAAAATCTTCCACATTTTATGGCAGTGAGTTATCTCCAGCCAGGAACTGGTCACTAGATGCAAGCAAGTGAGCATGGACACCATCATAGGACACACCATCAAAAGAGAAAAAGATTCCATCACAAGAACATCTCTCCAGTGGACTCCAGAAGGCAAACGCAGAGAGGCAGACCAAAGAACACCAGGAGGCGAACTGGAGATACACAACTGAAGACCCTGAAACACAGTTGGGACACCATACAGTAACTTACCCAGACAGAGTGGAGGTCCTTTATTTCTTGCTCTACACGACAGTCAGCATAACTGGCAGTAAGTAAGCAAGCAATCCCCTCAGTCCAAAAACAGGCCAGCATATCAAATAAAGCAACAGACCCAAAAGAAGCCACAATCTGACAGACAAGAAAGAAATTCCAGAAATAATTCAGGCACCCAAGCAACGCCCCGACTCAAACGGATGAAAGTACAAGCCCTGAAGGGATATCACCCTCTAGACAGCTGAAACACTCCAATTCATGCTCCGACCCCAAAACCTCCAATACCACAAAGAAATCGAAGGGAAATGACCTGGGGACAAACAGATAACCCTGTATTCACACATCACCAGTCCCCTCCTGCCAAAAGTATATTAGAAGGTCATCACCCTCACCAACAGTACATCACTGAGGATGTCTTAAAAAAGCCTCATCCTATCCACCCACCACCTAGTCAAAGCCCTGCCACCTTTTACCCTAGGGGCGCCTTAGCAAGAGCATCTATAATGGCTGCCTTTAATAAACACTAACATTCTTACCAGATGCAACAACAACTGTATTCCAGCATAGTCTTCCGAGCAGCTGGCCAATTAAAGGGAACCTCTTGATTGCTGCTGTGAAATTCTGTAAGAGAAAAAACAGAGATGATAAATAAAGCAAAATATGCTACACATGCTCTTTTCCTCAGAAGTCACAGATCTGATCACACAGAGACAGGGATTCATTGCAAAAATCTGTGCAATGCGAGACTGGTTTCTTTCCATCCTCCCTCTTTGTATAATGAATGAAGGCTTGAAACAGCTTCACCATCTTACACAGAAAATGTTCAAATGTGTCATAGTTGCCAAACACAGCATTCAATTTCAAATTAACTATATTCCTCACATAGGAGTTTAAAAAAATAAGTCATGACAACATGCATTTTAGCACATTTGGTATGACTTTTTACATTTGGAATGTAATTTTACAAAAGGAAAAAAACAGCGAGTATTTATTTTCACTCCTGATTACTGTTTGCTCTTTAATTTCTTATTTAATATTAAGGATTATGACCTGACTTAGCTTTTCAAAATTTGCCTCCAGGTCATACTCAACGGTCATGCTTTTATTTTCTTGCACCGAAAAAGAGGGAACACACTGCTTATTTCCAGTAGGCAGGAGGCCAGGTTTTCTCACTTTAAAGAGAAAGCTGACGACTCGGCTTTTTGAACAGCATCCTTTCTGTCCTTTTTTCATTTAGATTTCAATTCCAGTCTAGTGCCAGGACACCCTGAATTTGGGCATTAGTTCACTCCATAAATATTTAAAATAAATGTTACTCTATGCATAAAAGAATAAAATCATTTTATGAGTGGTTTTAAATACTCTCAGGTATAATCAATCTCTAGAACAAAAAGTGATAAATTAAGATTAAATCTCCATCATTGTTATTTGAGTGCAAAATCTTCTGTTGACTTGACAACAGATTACTGGGGATCACCAAACACTATAAATTGTAGGACGATTTTTCCAAATCCATTCATGGAAAATACAATCGTTAAACGAGTAGGTGTTAATACAGGTTGGCATTTGTGGACTTCAGTATTAAGGCTAATGATGGAAGATGTGCATGTTTTTTAAGCTGCTCTTTTTAGGTCTCGCTGAGCCCAGCGCATGCGCTGGCTCTGAGAGACATTTTGTATGTGAGTTTTCAAAGTGCTGCTGGCTGGCCTAGCGCTTGCGTTCATGCGACTGTGCACGCACGAACGGCTAGCCTTCAGCAGCACTTTGAAAACTCGTGCGTCATCGCGATCACTTTCGCTTTCAGAGCGATCGCGATGACGCGTGCTTTACAATTACACAGAGAATCAGGCTCAAAGAATCTTCTTATGCTAAGGCAGGGTAACATTTTACCACGAGTTCACAAAGGCAAACATATTGCAGTTAGAAGCCTCTGGCAAAACTGTTCAAGTGAACATTGTAAATTATGTGTGAAAAGGTTTCAGCATTCATTCAGCTCCCAGCCAGCCAAATGTATCCCTTCTGTCCTCCCCTTGCCCCGCTCTGCCCTTGCACTGTTCTCTGTGACACTGCAGAGCAATCTGCTCCCCCCCCCCACCCCCATCTATCTCCATACGCTGTCCAGCTGCCGCTGCCTCATGAGCGAACCCTCGGAGCCCGACCCCTGTCCCCATTACTTTCGCTTTACGTCTCCTTTTGAGCTTGCCCTTTTTTAGCCCTGCTGCACTAGATCTGACATATTGTCTTCCAGAGTGAGCAGGGTTGTTCATGAAAATGTACAGCAGACACACATTAATAGGAGTAGGGTGATAGGTGCAACTGGCTGTCGTGGTGACATGTTATGCCATGTCCTACAGTTGTTGTATTATATAGGCCTGTGCCATTTTTTGCTACACTGGTGTAATGGAATTCAGATATAGCTCCCCACTATATTTACACTACACAATCCTGTATCGTCTCCCATTACCCCCGGTACAGTCCTCCATTCCCCCCCAGGCTAGGTTTGCATTACATGAAGGCCAGTACGTATTAACACAGTCTCTAATTCCTACTAAGGATGGTTCTGTTGTTTTGTTATTTAGTTCGGGGCATTTTAAAGGGTGTTCTAAATTCTGCACACACGTGTCCTGAGTGCCTAGGTAACTAACCACTGAATGAAAAATGTTCAAATACTGTCAGTGTAGAGAGCAGAGACGTCTACTGAAAGGGAATGGTCCATGCAGGCACACCTAGATGTTTTGGCCTAGTTCCATCTGTCAGTACCTGTGTACCGACACACCGTGGAAAGTGTGCCACGATGGCTGTGTTTTACCAGCAAGGTCCTGAACCTTCATTTCATCGGCAACTGGTACTCTTCCTCTCTGGGTCTTATCTGCCACTTACCTCTGCTCAGACTGCTGTTGGTGCATACATTTGTATATCACACCGGCTGGAATTTCGAGACTCCTATTACAGAGAAAGCTTTCCTCACATACTAACCAAATACAATACAGTCAGCAACAGTGTACTTTTCCCTCCTGTACAGAACAGTGTCAGCATAAGTGCAAGCTTCCCTCTTGCCAGAACTACAACAGCACAGGCACCTTCCCTACAAAGTACATTACCAGTATGATCAGCGCAAGCTTCCCAGATATAGTCTATACGAAGGGCAGCAGTGCAAGCTTCAGAGATACCAAGTCTATATGAAGGTCAGCGCAAGCTTCCCAGATACAGAGTCTATATGACCGACAGCAGAAGTGCAAGCTTCTATTACAGAACGTACAGGCACAGTGTGTTGCAAGATTCCATTACGTAGAGAGCAAGTACAGTACAGTCAGCAGTAGTACACGCTTCCTCATACTCCCACAGAACTAATAAAGTACAAGCAAGTACTGAGCAAGCTTATCTTACATGAAAACGGTACTATGCATGTAAGACCAATTTATTCTGGTCCCACACGGATGAATGTTTTGTTTCCCTGCAGTATTGTTTTCTCACGGGTATAGAAAAATATCTTCATAGCAGTAACATTAATAACTTGACATGCCCTTAAAGTAAAGGAATACGACCCTTGCAAAGTTGGAAGATGTTTCAAATACAGCTGTGGATTTTAACAGAACATTTCATATGAGGCCTTAACTCGAGCTGCCAAGGCAGCTACTTGGCATTCATTCTAGCAATTAATGTCATTTACCACTGATGTTCCCGGTTTACAGTACTGTTGCACTCCAAGTGGATCGCCAGCTACTCACTGTTGGGACTTGACTTTCAGAGGATAGCCGGGTTGATCAGTGTAGCTTTATTCTAGGATGTGGGATGGGATTACACACCTAGAAACAGTATAACACAGCCAATAACTTGTCTTAAATTCAATGGACAGACAGTTCTCACCTTTCTATTTTAAACAAGCATTGGCATAGCCAATAGGTCTCGCATTTGGGACCTTATAAGTATTTAGTTATGCAGCACAATATCATTGGTACAACAGCATCAACTGTTGCATGGCTAAACACTTATAAGGTCCCAAAGGCGAGACCTATTGGCTATGCCAATGCTTGTTTACGTGGCCTCACGTATTCATTCAAGGCCTAATGTTCTTTATTATATATAACACAGACTAAACCAGAGGCTTCCTGATACTCACCATGCATTTAAACAATGTAACTTAGCATGTAAGTATTTCAAGTAAACACTAGCACAAAATAGAAGCACTGTGATTCAATTCTCAATAGCATTTTCCCCATTGTGGATAACTTCTAGCGAAGCCCCTGAAACCATGTATGGGCTCATTTTATTCTCAGTCCAGTTTTTGCTCGACACCCTTGACTTTTCTTTGAATGTCTCCACACTTACCAGTTCTCCACTTGTTGAATCTTTTCTCATCCCATTCTCTGTGTCTGACTTTACCATTATTCATCTCCCAGCTTTAAATTGTGCCTTGCATTCCAATGTTTTTCACCTCTCACCAATGGAGGAGCAGCAGCGCTTCTCCATCCATGTCGATAATGCACCAGTTGCTTGTTGCTACTCCTTTATGACCTCAAATGCATCCCTAGGCAGGCTCCTGTTCTGTGACAGTCTTTTGCTGGTGGATCCAATTCTTGTTCTAGGCTTAGCATATCTCCTGGTATTTACTAAACCTTCTTCTCATCACCCTTCTCCACACATTTGCAGGAACGAGCCTGTAGCAGTTACTTTTTCTGCCTCTCACAATTTCCTGGCTCCACTCCACTCTCCTGATGTTTTACAACTTTATTTTACCGTCCACAATTCTTACTGCATCATTCTCCTGAGCTTTATCCTCCAATCTTCCAAAACCTCTTCTTTCCTGAATTCATTACCTTCTGACCCAGGTAAACCGTCACTCCCATTTGTTTTGTATTCTTCCTCCTCTAGGCTTACTGGGAAATTGACGATCATCTGCCCTGCCTACTTTCACCCTTTCTCCCCATTTGGATTCATCACCAAACATTCCCTGCCACAATGACTGGGAGCTCTTCCTGAGGCCCTGTATTTTCTATAATTACAGCTCCCTCAGCAGCTTGCCCCACGTGACTGTGAATGGCAGGCGCAGAGAGAAAATTCCCCTATAATGCTGTGAAAGCTGTGTGACCCAACCCATGTTTGACTGTGAAAGTTAGAAATATTGCTTAACTTAACTGTAGTAGTCCACGATGTCTAATGTTCGAGCACTTCAAGACACAATGTGTATTTAGTACATTTCCTTCTACTTTGCCCTTTATGATAACTATCATAATTGTAGCCACTGTAGTGGTCAATAAAGTGTTTTTTTTTTTAAATGTTCACTTTCTCAAAAAAAAAAAAAAGAAATAGGCAAATTGGTTTACCCACCAAGGTCAGGACCAGCCACAGTACAATGGTCTCAGATAACGTCTTGGGGTGAAGGCGTGCATTTTGACACCTTCACTATTTGTTTCCCCTTTGTGGTATGGGAACATTCTACCTATAAACTCAGGAATGAAGAAACTTCAATTCCTATATCCCCTGACATGAAAGCTCTCTTGTTACGCCTTAGGCATTCCCATCTGATGTCAGACATGGTTTGCAGGTTCCCTGGCAACTCCAGTACAAGCCAGCACTCTTAAAACAGCCTTACAAGCTGTTAAACCCATCCTAAGGTGGACAGAGGGCGAGGCTAGGTGAAAAAGTCTAGCAATGACTCTTGATGAAGCAAGGTCTGTGTGAAAGGTGAGCCTGTGGAAGACATTTGGAAGTCCGTGAAATACCTTTTGGGGCATAAAAACATGCGAGGAGTATGTGATCTGAATATTTACGGGTGAAAACATATGACACCAAGTAGGTGATTCTGCGGCATTAGACAGTGTACTTGAAAATTATGGAATTACTTGATGCATGCCTACTGAGAGGTGATTGGTTGTGCATCAAGATACTTTATTTGCCACAGTGGTCAATGTATATATATGCAACACAATGAGGTGCCCACAGTAAGGAATACCCTTAGGTGGTGGCAGGGACAAGAGATAAGACTCCTGAGCTGATGTGACATGAATGTGACAGTTAATTATTATCCAAGTATGGCGTCACTATTGCTCACAAGCTCCAACTAATAACAGAGACTCCAAGCTGATACGACACTTTATTTTAGAACTGCCTCTAGGGTTCTCTTCTACAAGGAAAGGAACTTTGGTATATTAAAGGAAATATGAGCCTAAAATCATTCATGACAATTATAGTGTTTGACTAGAGAGGGTGCCCTCTCCTTCTGCCCATGACAAATGTCCAACCCATAGTTGTGGTAAGATATACGATAGAGTATACCTCTGAAGAGCAATCTCCTACTCACTTTTTCACGTTTGCAGTGTTCTCACTCGGTTTCTTTCTAGTATTACTGCTTGTGTTTGTACTCACTGTTGGGGTGCAATTAAAGATACCTTGAGCATAAACTTTGTTTTTTGCTTCTCTGGTATTCTACAATATCAGAAAACCAATCTTATAGGTGCCAGTATTTTGACCATTTAAATTAGGACATTGACTTTGTATGAATGCCTGTACAGATCGGATGGGCATTGTGCTCAGCCCTGAAGAAGGTCATTAATTCTTAGAGTTGTAACATAAGCTGAAACATGTGGGGGAAGTAGTGATGGTAGAGTAATTAAGGTCACTGTGCATTCTTAGGAGTATTTTGTAAACCTATCCAGGGTGCCACAAATAAAATTATTTGGTTTACCTTCGAGATCATTTTAGATATCTAGACTCCTATGATTAATCAGTGCTGTTTTAATAAGAGCGTAAATAGGAGGAGGAGTCCTCCCTGGCAGTGCCAGCCGGGATGAGGTAAGGATACCTATGATGAAGCATGTCACATCAGAGTGTGTGAAGGCTCCTTATCCAGAATCATTGGATCCCCTGGGACCATAATAGTCCCTGTAAAACGCAGATAACCCCATCTGCTGTGACATTGTTTCTTGAAAGGGAGGGTGTGTGGTATGTAATCAACTATTCTTCTCTCTCACCCCTTTTTTATTCAGCATACTATGTAGAAAAACATTTTGGAATGTCAGATTACCAGCCTTTAATGACAGTCAAGACCTATGGCACTGGATAATCATTCTAAAAAAATCAGCCATTTCTATAACCTTTATCATTGGCTTGTCACGAAAAGCAACTCAGGCCATCTGCATAACCTTTCCCACACTGCAACACTCAGGCATAAAGTCCGAACATGAAATCAGTTAGTAAAATAAGGTTCGATCCAGTCTAAGAGAGTTAATGATTTTCAAAGTGCATATCTTCTACACGCAGGATTTGCCACAAAAGGTAACCAATATGAAAATATTTGCCTACTACAGCAATCTATGAAAATCCATGCAAATACGAGCTTTAATAATATAATAATATGAGGATTCATATAGCCATGGAGCTAAAACCCTGAGCTAGCTGCAGTAGAACCCATCAGAAGCGAAAAGAGAGAAAGTGGGTCCAGTAAACAGATTATGTGGAACTAAAAGGCCAGGTTTTTAAAAGGTTCGTAAACCGAATCTCAGAGGGTGTGGCTCTTAAATTAGCTGGAAGAGCAATCAAATCCTTACCTGCCAGAAAGGCGAAGGAGCGTAAGTAAGTCTTTATTTGCATGATTAATTAAAACCTTTGCAATTTAATTTACATTGTACAATAAGGTAATAATGAAATGTGCAGAGTAAGTTAAGTAAAACATTATTTGCATTTTTCTCTGTGTGCCAATATTAAAATGAAGACGTTTCATGCAATAAAATCAATAATCTGTAAAATCGGCATTTGGTGACATTCAATATTAAAAACACGTTTCCCATTCCCTGGATGTGTCAAAGGTACGCGTATAATGTCATCTTGGCAACCCATGATGGTTGGGATGCAGCGGCCGATGGGCAGCTGGGAGCAGAATGTAATTCAAATGGACTGTCAGAAGATATTAAGAAGTTGGCAACTTAAATATTTATCGAAGAGTTCTTAAATATCCTTGCTGGGTGGAAAACGCTAGACGAAGTGCAAAATAGGCAATTGATGTTTGGGGCAATTGATGATTTTTTCTTTTCCCGATAGTAAAATCTCTAAGTTGGATCTGGGGAATTGTGCTAGTTTATACTTACAGGGGTGTGATACATTAAGCAACAGGACCTGCGTCGAGTTGACGATACAGAAGTTTTAGGGAGCTGGTAATTGAGATAATGTCGGAGTTAGTCTCCTTTCTGCTATGCTGAGAAACTTTGTGAGGCGGCAGTTTAATTGAAGGCCAGTAGGATTGAAGCAGAACTTCACTGCCTGCCTGCAGGTCGTAATGCCTTTTTGTTTGAAGGTGGGACGGAGCAGGGTGTGTCTGATGTCCAGTGGGCTTGGGCAGATGCAGATTACGTGCACAAGATCCTCGCTTCCGTTCCCACAGAGGCGGCAAGTATTTACTCCTGGTTTCCTTTCCCAGGGAAGTAGATGCGGGAGTAAGGGAAGGATGCCCAGGCGGTATCTTAAGAATGTCTCCTTCGACTTCATTTTAAATCCTGCACTTAAGTATGGTTGTGGTTTAAGGACTTTGTAATCATTGAGAAAAGACCAGCCGTATGCCCTTGTTGTCAAAAGTTGTTTTGTCTTCGATTATAGATATGGTTTTTGTTGCTTTTGTTACTGCCTTCTTGAAATTCTTGTGGGTTACAGGGGTGTCCCACAGATTCATTAGATCTAGTTTTGATAGGAAGTCTAAACGATACTCTGTCGGGTGAGTTACCTCGACCAGTCAGTTCAGTCCAAAGGTGTGAATTTAGTGAGCCTTGCTCAGCTCCCCTGGTCTTGTGCCAGTTTTTTTATGAATGCCCAACTCGTGGCCAGTCTGCTTCTGATGGCCAAATTCTAGCCCAATTTGGGCAGGATATGCGTAGGTCGGAATGTGGAAGATCGGTCTGTAGGCACTGATGATGATTTTGTCCAAACCGATGGCATCCCTCCCTTAAGGGAGGGATGCCATCGCTCCAATAAATCCAATAAGTTAGCATTGGTTGTAGCTTGGCCTGGATGACCTGTAGTAGTGGATCTAAGGTTAGGCCTGGTAGTGCTTTTTTTAGGGGTTTCACAGCTAGTGTCGTTGTGATTCCTTTCCAGCGCAGGGAAAACATCTGGTGTTTATAGGAGCCTCTGCAATCTAATAAGATTCTGAGATAGTTATATTCAGTTGCTGGTTCTAGGCGGTGCCCGTCCAGATACCAGTACAGCTTTTTCTTTCTGGTGTAGTTTATTGCCATAGTTTTTGTTTTGCTTAATTTGATATGTTGTGCATTTGATTGAGAAAAGTTGTTGGTAGTATCCAGTAGGTGCTGTAGTTCATCTGGCGTTCTACTTATTAAGACCAGGTCGTCTGCATATAGAAGGATGGAAAGGGACATTGGGTTACATGCATCAAACTTTGTAATTGCGATTCCTAAATTGCGATTTTTAAGAAAATCGCAATTTAGGAATCGCAATTGCTTATGCATGTAGGAATCGCAAAACAATTGCGATTCCTACACTTTCTTTAATTGCGACTCGCAAATTATGAATTGCAATTAAGGAATTGCTTCCCATTCATTCCTAGGGCCTAGAGGCCCATAGGAATGAATGGGAATTGCATGAGCAATTTCGAGTACCAAATAGATACTCGCAAATTGCGCATGCAATTTCAAGGGTGCCAAAAGGATACCCTGATGCACCCTTGAAATTGCCACGTTACCACATGTTGCACACACACATGCCCCAAGGGCATGTATGTGTGCAACATGGAACTTTGAAAAATGCACTTTTGTGCATTTTTCAAAGTTCTCGCAAATTACCATCAACTTTGAATTGATGGTAATTTGCGTTTCTTACTTGCGAAATCGCAAAATGTTATGGGTTAATGCATTGCATTCAGGGAATCGCAATTTGTGATTCCCTAAATGCAATCGCAATTTAAGTAATAGCAAATTTAGCGATTACTTAAATTGCGATTTTTGCATTTGAGATGATGCATCCCAAATGCAAAAATACCGGTCGCAAAAGAGCAGATTCTGCAAATCTGCCCCTTTGCGACAGGTATTTTGAATGATGCATGTGGCCCATTGTTCCTAGTTTCGGGGCATGTGATATGCTTTTTATCCAATTCCCCCGGGAGGTCTGCCACAAAGAGATTAAAGAGCGAGGGTGCTAAAACACACCCTTGTTTTAGCCCTTTGGAGGTGTTGATTCTCCTAGAAAGGTGTGTGCCAGCTACCAGCTTGATTTTGACCCAGGTGTCCGTGTGTAATAAGATCAGCTGGTAATAGGAACAGATGGTTTAGAAGGGCTGGCAGGATTCCCCAATTTTCTAGTTTCTGCCATAGTTTTGATGGTCTACAAACTCTACATGATCGAATGCTACGCTGTAATCTACGAAACAAAGAAATAGCATCTGCTTTGCCTCTTTGACTGCGTCAGTCAGCAGTGCCGGGGTCATGATGTTGGTGGTGGTTCCCATTTCTCTGCAGAAGCCGGTCTAGTTTACAGGGATGATGGATTTTAATAAAGCCCAGGAAGTTAGTTCTTCCAGGATCACTCCGACATATTATTTGGCTTTGTTATCGGTTAGAGTGACAAGACGACAATTGTTTGTGTTGCCCTTGTCTACCTGCTTGTAGAAGGGAGAGATTGTGGAATCCTTCCAGGATGGTTACTTTTTCCAGTACCTTGTTGAAGAATAGCGCCAGGGCTTTACTCCCGTACCCTGGATCATGTTTATACAAGATGGGCGGTATTCCATTGGGGCCTGGAGCACCTTCTGACCTCCCTTTGGCTATTTGCCTCCTGATTTGTAGCACTGATATTCCGTGATGTTCCTCGTTGCTGTTCTGAAGTGCCTCTGAGCCTGCTGCTTCTTCACCCACAGCGGGTTTTGGGCAGCTCTGTTTTGTCCCAGATTGTGTCTCTCTGTTCTATTTGGGTCCGGGCTCTCCTCTGTATTTTTCTCCTCCATTACCTTGTTTGCTGCTGGGTTCCTCCCCAGACTGTTCAACCTTTGGATTCCCGCTGCTAAAGTGGTTGTATAGATACTTTGCACAGTCTTCCTCTGAGATATGGGACTTTATTCCTTGGTGGCTTGGCTGCCGGAGGGTGTTGACTGTCCGCCAAAACCGGGCACTATTCTTGGTTTTTGAATCGTGCAACAACCGTGCCCACAGTGATTCATTTTCATGCCTTGTTTTGTCCCAATGTGTTCTTTTCAGGGTTGCCTTCAATTTCCTCAGATATCCTTGCAGGGCTGGGTTTTGAGGGTTCCTGCGTAGTTGCCTTGGTGTTTGGTTTATAGAGGGTTTAAGTCTTCTCATCTGGAAGACAGGGTGCTTACTGTTGCTCCTTTTTTCGTTTCTGCCCAGGTGGAAAATTTATCCTTGAGCGACTTCGTGAAATTCTCCCATGTAATTAAGGGATGGGTCGTCGTGTCGTTTTCTTGGCAAAGGAACGTCTTTGCAGATTCTCAACTGAATCAGAGCTGCACTTTATCCTCGATGATTTATTCTGTTCCAATACTATTACTCGCCTGGATTAAGGATTTGGCTTTTGCCTCGAGTGTCACCGCTTGCAGTAAGTGGTCACTTTGCTTGTTATCCCACTTGGTGGGGCAGTGGGAGTGTAATGAACGTGTAATCAAGGTGGGAGGTGATTGTTGAATGGAAGGTCGGGACCAGTGGATCATCCTCAGGGAGGCAGCCGTTTAGAGCTCTCGTAGTAAGTGAATTGATGTTCTTGATTGCTTGTTTAAGTGACTTGGCCCCTGGCTTGGGATTTTCCACTCTTCTGTTAGTTCCTGACCAGGTCCTCTTCACTTGTGGTGCCCAGAAGGTTAAGATTAAAATCTCCTGCTAGTGTGATGTACTCTGTGTGACCCTCTTCTGAGATTCTTGTTAGTTCTTTGATCAATTCTTTGCCGCCTTTAAGCCTGTGCCTCAGGTGTAGGTATTTACTTATGATTATGATTGGCCATTCTACTTTGTTAAAGATGATTGTTGTGGATACTGCCTGTATGGCTTTTGGGGAAGCTATTGATGGCTTTATTGGGTTGATGGTTCCTGTTGTAGGGATCGAGGAAAATATTGTCAGACTGCCCGACCGATGGCCGTATATGGCCCCCCTTTTTTTGTGGGGATTAGTTGCGATGTAAACCCTTGTGATTCTATGGCTTGTCCCTTCCAGGTTTCTTGGAGGAGTATGAGGTCAAACGCCTTGAGATAGTCCGTTGAGTTTCCAGACACACATGCGGATCCTTCTTGGCACTTTCAAAGATGGACTGTTGCGGGGGGACTCCCCGTCATTGAGTTTGATTGACCTTGATAGTTCGCATTAATTGGGTCCAGTTGGCATCTGCTGTCTCTAGCTTTGGGTTTTTTAATTCGTGGAGCCTCAATAGAGTGTTGTTTTTGTAGTTGTGCACTGGAGAGCTGCTAAGTGTTCCTTTTGATATTGATTTGTACATCTTGCAGGTGCGTTTTGTCTAGGTTTCCTATTAGCACGGGGGTTGGGTGACCAGGCTTTTTGTCAAAATATAGCCTTATCCCCCATTGTTGAAATGTTTTACCTTCTTTCATGACCATGTTGGCTGTCTCGTTTGTTATCCAGATAGTTTTGGTTGCATCTGTGCCCTGCTGATTGTTGGCTTGTATAAACTCAATTGAGAGTAGATCTGTTGAGCTCAGGTTGTCCAAGTTTTTGATTGTTAGCAAAGTCGCAATAAGTTTACCCTATTTAAAATGTCCAATCTCCCTCTTGATTTGTATTCTGGCAGAAATATAATAGTGTCTGTTGCTCTCAGATCATTTGGTGGTGCGCCGCTTGGTTGGTTTAATACAAGTTGTAATGGCCTTTGAACAGGGGGTTGGCAAATCCTTGAGGGTCAATAGGTATCCGACCATCGGTCTGATTAATTCTGATTTGGGTGGGCTCTATTAGGTGCCTTTGGGCTGAAGCTCTTAGATCATTTCCTGGCTCTCTATATGTTGGGTTAATGTAGATTTTGTTGATCACTGTGACTGAAGATTAACTGTGCATACTTCTCGTGGATCAATTGCTGGCTGATTACTGAACTGGTTGTTTTCAGTTTGGCTGGCATTCTTTGGGCACCTTTGGGCCATGTGTCTGGGTGCGTCCAGTGCAGTGGTGACCAGGGCAGCGGCGTGCCCCATTGTTATCAGGGAGGTTCCCCTGTGGTGGTCTTTTCCTTCTTCCGATGTTTGGGCATTCGTGCCTTCCTGTTCGATTCTGCGTTGCTGATGTATGGCGTTCTGCAGTCATGAGGGGGTTCCTGTTGTGTGGATCTGATGGTCTTCTCCTTGCTGCCTTCCGGATTCGCTGTTTAGTTACTTTACATCTGAAGCCTCAGATATGGTCCTGCCTGCCTTTGCTGATGTAATGCTCACATGTGTGAGTGTGCCCCAGGAGATGGTCCCTCTCCAGTGGTCATTGAGACTTCAAGTTGCTGTGATGGGGCCCAGTGGAGTGTTGCCTCCTTAGGATCTATCGATCCGCCTGATGGTGAGCTCGCCCTGAAGTAGCCCGTAATCTCGGTCTTCTTGTTCCTACCTTTCATTCTTTGTTTACGGCGGGCTTCTGTATTCTTAGGATTTATATTGACGGCTCCTTCTTGAGTTAAAGTACATACCATGGGGGTCTCTGATGCTTGACTTGGACTCAAGGGGAGGTTCGTTTCGTATTTAGTCCTGCCTGACCTTGTACCCTGGCCTGTAGCGCTTTCCTCTGGGTCTGTGTGGGCCTTGGTAGTGTTGATGGTGCTGCTGGATTTGGTGTTTGTTTTTAGTCTGTTAATAGGCTTCCAAACATAGTTGGAAGGGTGGCTACTTTCTCCACAATTGGTGTGCATGTGAACTCCGGATGCGAATTTAAGATGGCTTGGGTGGCTGCTTGTCCACGCTTGATAAGACCGTTTAAATCTGCGAGCTTCTTGTCTATACCTGAGGTGAAGTCTGCTAGAGTATGGAGGACCGTAAGCTTCATGTCCAGCTTATCTGATTGGAATTGGAGGGCGGTAGCTGAAAGCTGCAATGTATTCAATAGGTATGCCCAGATGGTTTCTGTGAGATGGATTCTCTCTAAGCTGCTTCCGCTAGTTGGTGCCGCTTAATGGGGTGTCAGGAGTGGGCTTTAGAGTGTAAGAAGCTACAAGTTCCTACCATTCCTGATATGTGGGAAATGTCATATCATAAATAATCTATTCCTTCAGTGTCTTCAATTTGTTGGTGGGTGGAATTGTGCAGTTGTGAACGAAAGGCTGTCGGGTGGCAGACTGTGTGTTCGTTGACTTTAGAGGAGAACTGTTTATTGGTTGTGGTGAATTCAGAGCGTACTGCCTGGCCCCGAAGTTTGAGAAGGAAAGGCCATGAGCGCACCACTAGGGTCCTTATTTTTTCCTGTGCTTGGATTTACTAGGTGATCTCGGAGCTCGTGAGAATTGCTTCCTGTACTTGAAGATTCTTTCATCAGGCGGGAGTCCTTGATTGTTGAAATGTGTCTCTTGATGGACTTTTGTCACTCCAAACAGATTTGTAATTGAAGCACCCTTGGTCCCCGCTCGCATTTGGGCTCTTGTTCCTGTTTGGAATGGGTGTGTTTTTGTCTGGTGGGTCAGCCGCAGTTTGAGATCCCCCAGCGGGTGATGAGATTAGTCCCCCTGGGTGATAATCAGTACTCCCCTGGTTGTAGGGGTGTTTGGAGACCCTTGATGTCCTCACTCTTCGAATAAATTGCTTTGCCCGGATCTTTCCGGAACGAAAACCTGGTGTAGATTTTTGGTTGGTATGTACAAATGTCGATCCATCAATGATTACGAGTTCTTCTGTTTTGATGCATCTTGGATCCATCCATTATTAATTAGTTTTTCTTACAGGCTCCGGGTTTGGACCCGCCCCCCCTGAGAGGTCCTGTTCTGCACTGCTGAATCCCCTGCAGAGGGCTTCGTAGTTGTTAATGGACAGCGGTTGAGCTTGCACTCAGATGGTCCTGTCACATCCCCTTGCGTCTACTTCCATCTCCTTGCGTCTACAGGGTATTGGCCCTGCTGAGGGGGATAGGGGGGTTTTGTGGGGAGAGGGGGGGGGGGGGTTTAGGCTGTTGAAGCTACTTCTTTTATTATATTTTTTGCTTAGCGATGAGGCGGTGTTGATGTGCAACTAAGTGGGTTTCGTTTCTTTTGGTCCAGGCAGGTGCTTTGTGAATGCTAGGTTGCTCCGGTCTGTAGAGCCTTCTCAATTGACACCCCTGACTTTTTTTTAACCTTTTGCTTACCCCTTTCTAGGTTTCCTCCTTTCTTGGGGTTATTTTTCCTGTGTGTGGTCTGCCCTCTACCCCCAACTGCCACCCAACTCTGAGCTGAGGAAAGCTAGGGGGAGGAAAGCAGAGGAGGTGAGGTCTATGGGCAGCTGTGTGAGGCTGTTTGGCTATTGTACCAAGGTGGAGGGTGTCGCTGTCTCTCCCCCCCAGTTGCGAGCACAGGGCGGGATCTTCTCGGGAAGGAGCAAGCCGTGCCAACCTACTGCTGGCCGCCTCCGCTCACCCCGATGAGCTCCGCGGCTCTATGCCTTATCTGCCACGCTGGGTCTGTGGAAACAGCTTGCTTGCGGGGACGACAGAGTCAGCAGCAGAGTCAGCTGCTCAGAAGCTGGATGCAGATGCGGAGCCGAGTCGATTAGGAGCCCGGTAAGTAGATCCGGCAGTAAAAACTGGCAAGATGTAGCGGAAGAAACTGTACCGCCCAGGGCAGGACAACCCCTTCCAGTAATGCTGGCTTTGGTTGGCTCAGAGACTCCAGCCCCGCGGCGTCCACACTTGCTCGGGCTCGCGTTCTCCAAACCTCTTGTGCAATCCAAAACAATTCAGGCTCCGATTAGCTCCAAGTCTGGCCCTCTGGATCTTAGGGATTTGCACAAGATTAGACTCTGAGGATCTCAAACTGCGCCGCAGGGAGTAAGGCTTTATCAAAGGGCGCAAGTATATGGGACCCTTCAAGTCCAAAATCCTGTGGCAGAAATACAGAGCTTTGAAGCGGATTCTCTTTTCCAGTGGCAGCCTTTGCAGCTTTTTTAAGCTATCTTTGATGGTTCCCAGATAAAGCACATTACAGTAGTCTAGTTGGGATGTGATCAACGCATGAACCATAGATTTGCGTGATTCAGAGGGGATGAGGTCCAGCGTTTTCCTTAACATTTTCAGAGTGCCGAAGCACTTCCCTGCTACACTACTGATTTGAGGTTCGAAAGAGAGACTGGACCACACTCCTAATTTTTTGAATTTCGATTTGGGTTCAGAAATCTGGCCTAGCGTGTTCGCCCACCAAGCCGTTGACCATATGACTGGAACCTTGCCTATGATCATGATCTCTGTTTTACTGGCGTTGAGCTTTAAACAACTCTCAGTTATTCAAGAGGCCAGTTCCACTAGGCAGGATTTAAACTGGTTGGCGAGCCGTCCTCCTGCTGAGAGAGAGCCACGATCAGTTGCATACAATCAGCATATGATACTAATTACACATTATGACTCTGGATTAGCTCCATTAGGGGATGAATATAAATATTAAATAGAGTGGGGCTCAGAATAGAACCCTGAGGGACTACTTGCGGAAGAGTCAATGTCTCAAATATAAAACGGTATCTGCGCGACTTGAAAAGTGTGGTTAGACAAAAAGGAGAAAAGCCATTTGAGTGCCAGGTCGCCTACGCCGCATTCCTCTAGCCTCTGAATAAGGAGGTCATGGGATACGGTGTAGAAGGCAGCACTCGGGTCAAGCAATAACACAGTGTAATAACCATTGATGCTCAAAGGCCTAGTGGCTTTAACATGGGATTACAGTGAATAAGACAAACCAACTGTGATGTAAATTATCGTGATATAAAGATTGGAACTTTGGCCTCTGGCATACATTTTTCCAATACACCAGCCTGGACTTATTGCCAGGGCCACTGAAATTATGCTCCAGGAGTGGGACAAATTATGCGGCAGGGTTGAGTAAATTATGCAGCAAGAAAAGGCAAATTATGCGACAGCATTTTGTTACGGTATTGCTTCTTTATTTCATAGTTTTTAAACTTGGTAACACCTCATTAGTACCAGTTTAACATCCAAATATACAAATAAGCAACAGAATGGTGTGCAGTCCAGCTTTGCAAAGGGCCTTCTAGCATGTGTTATTGTATTTTTAGTGACTTTTGAATCGTTTGAGCGGAAGATATTTTTTTGTTAAAATCAATAGAATATGTGGCAGAAGATGGACTATGTAGTAAATGTGGCAAATCTAAATTTATGTGAAAATTACTGAATAATTGCATAATTCCAGTGGCCCTGCTTATAACCGTTATCGCTGTCTTGTCACCATAACCAACTCGGGCCTGCTGTATTTCACGTAAGCTTTCCCGCAAGGCAACTATTGGTATTCAGTAATAAAATTGCAGACACATACAAAATTACAGTTGACAAAACAAACAATCCTTCTTAAAATGACATAATAAAGATTTTCAAACTCGTAATCTTCTACCGTGAGGTAACACCTCATTAGTACCAGTTTAACATCCAAATATATCAATAAGCAACAGAAGGGTGTGCAGTCCAGCTTTGCAAAGGGCCTTTTACTGCGCGGCAACATGTGTTATTGCATTTTTAGTAACTTTTAAACCGGTTGAGCTAGAAACAATTATTTTTGTTAAATCAATAGATTATGTGGCAGACAATGGATTATGTAGTAAATGCTGCAAATCTAAATTTATGTGAAAATTGCCAAATAATTGCATATTTCCAGTGGCCCTGCTTATAAACTTTATTGCTGTCTTGTCACCATAACCAACTCGGGCCCGCTGTATTTCACATACGCTTTACCACAAGGCAACTATTGGTATTCAGTGATAAAATTGGAGACACATACAAAATTACAGTTAACAAAACAAACAAGCTTTCCTAAAATGACATAATAAAGATTCTCAAAGTCGTAATCTTCTACCCTGAGAGTTTGTCACAGGGGGTAACCAACACAAAATCTCTTGCCTACTGTAGTAATTTGTGAGAATCCTAGTTACAAAATACCTGTCTACAAGGTGAACCAGTGTAATGAAAATCCACCTTTAAAGGCCTGTTCCTTTTAACATATGAGTAAATAAGTCGGGCTTACTATCTTTATTGTAACATTTCATAATAAACAGATGAGGAATAGAGCCTTTATAGCATACTCGGCCCTGTTGTATCAAGCATGAATTTTCTCATTCGGATAAAAGTGCAATACAAGCACTCTTTCAGTGGAAGCACACAGCTACTGCTCAATCTGTTCTCAAGGGAATCAATACTTTAGCAAAGCAAAAAGCTCCCTCTCAGTAGTGCTCATTAAAGCTCATTTTCTGTTGATCACATTAGGTCTAGTGACAGCTGCAATGTCTCTCTGTTCTCTTAGTCACACAGCACCCATCGAAGTGCCAAATATAGGATGGACATTCCCCTATTGAAATGAATATATAACTTTGAAAATATGAGAAAACCTTGTTCATAAAGTCTGCATCCATTAATATTGTAGACACAGATGCCGTATCAGAAATGGCTTATATGTAGGAAACACTTTTCATTTAAATGACGATAGACTGGAATTATTTGATGCCAGTGAATTTCTGCCCTGAGGAAGTCCACTGTCTATTGGACAAAACGCGTTGGTTGGTTTTTATGAACATTTATATGAAGCACTAATAAACGAAGAATACCACTGGACTTCTCAAGAATGATTGTTAATAGTTACGAAATATTTATGTGCTTACATTTTTCTTTCGTTTATATGTGGTGCATCTCTGGTCTTTGTATTTGTATTAATTTTTCCCCAGTGAGGGGAGCGCTTTGTGGGCAGAAAGTGTATACAGAATAGTGCACACAGGATATCGCATATTATCCAACCTCTTTCTTGACTACAGGGCAAAATGGTGTGGGTGCTGTAGCTGGCTTTAGGTCCACTGCTCAGTTTCATGTTATACATAGGTGCTATTGATTCTAATCCTTCCCCTCAAGCCACTTCACCATTGTCTTTGTGACTGAAGGACTGTTATGCAGCCCTTATGACAAGTATTACTGCTGTCCTTGGAAAATACAGGAATGATCTTACTGATTTGACCGTCTCTTTACACTTTGACTTCCTGGAAGTGTGAAGTCGAACAGCCAAGTCTTGCTCTTGAAGGGTGGTCTGGGAGTAAAGAATTTAGTTCAGGGAGCACATAGATAATTTCTGATCAATATATTATTCATGCAGTGTTATTCTATTGCAAAAAGATTTAAAGCTTTTATAATCATTAAGAAAATGTGCCCAGTAACTTTAAGAATTTTATAGCATTAATAGTTTTTCTTAATTGACATCTTCCTTACTCTCTACATCTGTGACTCACTTTCTAGCCAAGTGCGTTGTGTAGTCTGCTAGCATTCTTAGCGACACAGTTCCATACTGGGTGGAGTGAGGACTGTCCTACCTAACTTACTCTTATCAGTAGCAGTCGCATAGCCCCAGACCTCAATCTCCTGCAAGACGGCCACTGTAAGTTGGCAGACAAGGACGCAGACGGTGAGAGAACCCTCTCTACCCTGCAGCCCCTATCACAGACACAGTAAGAGACCCTGTGTGAACTTCAAAGCTGGGTCACACAACTGGAGGGATGACCTAGAGGGGCGCTATCGGAGGAGTAATATGCAGATCCTGAGACTACCAGAGAGAGTCGAGTGATTGGATCCAGTCAGCTACATGGAGACTTGACTCAGATCCTTCACACCAGCTTCAGAACTAACAGCCTTCTTCTCCGTGAAAAGGGTGCACCAGATCCAGGCACGCCGCATGCCTCCAGGGTCCCCTCCCCAGCCCCTTCTGGTGAAACTGCTACACTTCCATGACAGAGACGATGTGCTGCGTGCTGCTAAGCAAAATGGACCCATCCGTGTAGAGGACAAACATGTCATGCTCTTTCCCGACTACTCCCGAGCAGTACAATGCCAGCGAGCATCCTTTCTGGAGGTAAAGTGCCAACTCTGCCAGAGGGGGGATACAGTACTCCTTGCTATTTCCAGCGGGCCTAACGATATGGCATGACGGGGTCACTACCTTCTTCACAGACCCGGCCGAGGCATTAGACTGGATTGATTACCACCTTCAGGACCACCCACTCCCAGAATCAAAGCGAGACACACGAGCACGAGAATCCCAGAACAGGCGTTGTCATGGAAAGAAAACTGAGCGGCACTCCAGATCTCTGCTCCACGGCTCTATCACAGGATCCCCCAATCTAGAACAAATTATTGTTTAGCGCAGGAGGGCCCTACAGGCGGCAGCGGACCTAGGTTCCTCTTCTATGTCCACAGACAGCGAAAGGGGCCCCTACATCTTCACGTCTGAGGAAGACAGCAGTGACACAAGCACCGCTCAAGCAAAGTCAGCAACCCCACCGCTGGTGACCACTCAAACAGCAGACACATTCATCTGAAGGACAGTAGCAGAGACTCTGGCTCCCCTCTTGCATTTTTATTCTTATTTCTATTTGGCTGTATCAGATCCCGGACACAATTAAGTATCTAACAGTACAGTCTCTCTGGCCTCTAGACCCCACCGGACTTCCTGGCTCCTCATGGGCTACCCACATCACTAGCTTTAGGTACATGAGCAAGCCACCCCCATAATACACTAGGGTGCCTGCACCATGCTTGGTTTGGACATACTGCCTGTTGCAGTAACTCCCCAGTATTCGGAACATGTCCCATCCCAGCTCTTGTCCCATCTGATCCTCCCCTGATCCTATCTACACAGTGGGTGGGTGCCACTGAACCTAGAAACCTTCCTGAAGTAAGCGAGGCATCTCTTCCTACGTCCCCTCCCTCCCAATACCATCAATGTCTTGTCATGATCCCCACAGCTCACAATTGTTTTCTCACTCTGAATGTACGAGGAATGCACACAGCTCGCAAACACTATGCAGTTTACTCCTATATTAAACGTCAGCAAACACAGATAACCTTATTACAAGAAATAAACCTAACTACCGGAGAACTAGATCGGCTGTGCAAGCGTTGGCGGAGTACCTGCTGTGCCACCACATATTCACATATGCACAAGGGGCATTGATCTGGCTCCGGCCTGGGGTCCCATTTCAGGAAACCGGTTGGGTGGTTGATACAGAGGGAGGATATGCTCTCCTAGAGGTGCTCTTAGATGGTCAACCGGTACTCATAGGCCGCACCCACGCACCGAACACCGAGCAGGGAAATTTCTGTGACTCTCTGTCAGGCATCTTAGCTCAGTTTACAGCATCATCATTAATATTGGAAGGGGGTTACAATGGTGTGCTCGACCTCTCCATGGATAGATTCCCCCCTTCCCCACTCTTTGGCTAGCACGCAGGCAGAGCGTTACCATACCTGGGTAAACCACTGGTCGCTTATGGACGCTTGGAGGTGTCGACATCCAGCAGTCAAACTATAGTCATTCCACTCTATCCCACATAACCTCTGAGTGCTTCTCGATCGATTCCTGTGCTCGCCTGCGGCTGTCCCCTTGGTCCAATGCGTAGACTATCTGGGTCAGGTTCTCTCTGATCACAAGATACACCTCATAACCCTCAGATGGCAGTCTCCCCTGGCCCAAGTCCCCACCTGGCGGCTGCCGCGCGATTGCCTCGAGGACGCAGTGTTTCGCCGTGAGCGAGAAAACAACATTCAAGGCTATTTTCATAAGATTACCAACACAGCATCCTCTAGGATGCTAGAATGGGACGCCTTCAAAGTTTTCACTAGAAGGGCATGCATTTGACAGATAGCGGGGGTCCACGTACCATTAGATAGCAACATACAAGCGGAAGAGCGCAAACTGACAGCCCGGACAAAGGCCACGGTAGCTAACAGCGTGATACCGACTCAGGTCGCTGAGGCAAAGACTGCATATGCAGAAGCACTAGAGGATCTACAAAGATACAACTTTAGGGCGCATGCTGCCAGATTGCATGGGGAGGGGGACAGGTTGGGGCACTGCTGGACTGGCTTATCTGCAAAGACACCGTCATACGACCCAACACAGAAATAGCCAACCCTTCTAGTGTTGCGGTCTGCTCCCAGCCAGATATCATGCAGACCTTAATCGACTATTATGCCGGAGTCTGAAGCTCCAGGGCAGGATTGCTCAGAACCATAGATCAATTCCTCACCACACTGGCCTTGCCACGTATTACTTCATCTGATAGGACCTCCCTTGATGTGGAGATCACATCAACTCATGTGAAACACGCGATCCAGACCTTGGCTCATAATAAAGCCCAGGGACTGGATGGCCTACCACTAGAATACTATAGCACCTTCTCCACCCTTCTGGCACTTCAATTAGCGGAAGGGTACATGGCGGTAATAAAAGGCAGGGAACTCCCTGGCTCACTTCGAGAGAGTCAGTCTCACCTGGAGTGCCCGAGACCCTTGTTATCTAAGGAGTTTGACTTTACCATTCTCCCCATGACCTTTACAAGGGCAATCACAGCAAGGTACTGGCAGAGGTACAAGCTTTAATTGGTTTCTAGAAGACCCTTCCTTTGGCTCTGGCAAAGATGGTCTTATTATCTTACCTCCTCTATCACTTCACGAATCTTCCGGTCATTCCCCCCGCCTCTTTTTTCAGGAACTTGATACCCTGCTTTGCTCCCTTATATGGGGCAATGGTCCTCGACGAGTCGCCTTGACTAAGATGCAAATGACGATCGACTGGGAAGCACTGGGCCCCCGTCATTTGAAGCATATGTTCACCAACACACCTTAAATGGCTATCGCGATGGACAGAGAAGCGCTATCTGGGGGAGGCCAGCTCTGACACAGGGCCTTTATTGATACCGGCAATCCGAAGTTTGCTCCTGCCATCTGAATCGACTCACTCGATTCAGATGGCAGTGGCTAGATCCTGCATGCTACGGGTCCACAGCCTGTCTCGATGAACCCAACTATACACCCCCCTGCTACCACCGGCGGGCCTGTCCCAGGGCAGAAGTCATTATACTGTCTAGGCCTTGCAAACCTGGACAGACCATTCGATTCTCAAGGTAGAGTCCCTCTTTGCTGATGGTCAGCTTCTCTCATTTGAACAATTGGCAGAGGAGTGGAATCTCCCGAGGGCGGCTACTTCTCCACAAGCAAATTATCTCAGACTGCCGCCAGCTAGGAGATCTGTCTGAGGACCTGGATATACAAGGCCATTCGCGAACTCTCAGCTGCGCAACTTACACAACTGAGACACAAGCAGGAGGAGGAGTTTGAGAGGCCACTACAAGATAAGGAATGGGAGCATGCCCTGGAGTACACAAAGAAAGTATCCTGAAACGTTCGGTTTAAAAGCATACAATTCTACATTCTACACTTCGCATACCAGACACCGGCACAAATTCAGCAAAACCACCCATAGTCACAGTTCTCTTGGCCCCGCTGTCAGGCCATGAACACAACATTTCAGCATATGTTCTGGAATTGCCCCACATTACAGCTCGATTTGAGATGCTGTCCCTTAGGCGAAAAGGGGAATCACAATGCATTGGCGAGCACCTGCAGACCCCCCACTGGAGGCCTGGATGGGAGCAGTCAGTAAGTGGGGTACAGCAGAGGAGGATGCGATCAGACACAAGGAGGTACAGGGAGTGTGCCGATAACGCATCTCCACTGAATAGGCCGCACTCCTCAATAGCTTCCGACAAATGACGGAGGATGCCCAGCTGCCGTCAGCACCGTCGGTCCCAACCGAGGTGCCTTACCGCATGCTCCCTCCCAAGGCCTCAAGCAGGCCCACTCCCTCACAAAGTCCCTTACACAAACACTCCACACCGACAGCCCCCTCGGAGACCCGCCTGAGCCACCCTTCGCCTAAGCCCAAAATCCCAACAGCATAGCTACAAGCGACATGCACCAACCCTACCACCAACACCTCCACCCCCTGTCATCTTTCCCTGGTTTCTCCCCGAGTTTACAGTTTGTTACCTCTTCCTATTTTTTCCACTATGGGATACACAAGTGGGTGGACAACCTCCCATCTTGAGGGAAAACAAGTTCCTTTAAAACAACACTGACTCCTTCACATTGTCACTTTCAGCCAGTGTATGTGCTTTCAAAGTCAGATAGGCAGTGCTTAATTTGAGCCGGTGGTTGCCGGTGTGGGGGGGCAGCACTTATTTTTCTGCATTGGTTATTTACCGAGTACAAGAGAGGGAAAAGCACACAGATCAGAAAGACGAAGAAGAGAAAGATGGCATAATAGCAAGAACCTGCATGAGAGAAAAAAAGAGGTATGGGGTGCCTGGTAGTGAATGGACAAATGGTTACTACCGGGGGGTACCTATTACAGAGCTCTCTACTCTAGGCCCCAGAGATATCGCCTTACGGGACCGACTAAACATTCAGTGGCAATTTGGCACACGGCTAGCCAGAGTCTGGGGTGGGACAAAAAATTCACTCAGGCCACCCCCCTATGGAACTCGGATTGATTGGGAACAATGGGTACCACAAAAGGATTTGACAAGTAGGATCTGATCTGAATCTCTACCATCCGAGACTTGTGAAAAAAGGGTGAGTTTATACCGTTCGCCGCTCTGGAACAGAGCCACGAACTCGCAGACTTGAAATACTTCAGGTACTTGCAAATCAGACATGCACTACAATCGTACCTACCCAAAGACACCTCCCTACCCAACGCTTCGCCACTAGAGGACAGACTCTTAGATGGCTATTTGCCGGATGGAGTTATATCTTTGACGTATAAAAAGCTGGTAAACAATACTCCAGATCCTCCGATACCCCTGAGGCAGCGCTGGGTGGGAGACGGGCTAGAGATGGCCGATAAGGAATGGCAGGAGGCTCTGGCCTCCCCAAAGGAGGTTGCAATCTCTTCCAGACTGCGTCTGGTCCAGTTAAAGATCCTCTACAGGATATATGTTTCCGGACCAACCCTGGTTAAAATGGGAAAGCTAGATGAGGGCAGCTGTAGGCGCGGATGTGGGCAGCTTGGTTCATTTATGCATATAATATGGGAGTGCCCCCTTATCCAGTCCTATTGGTCACGAGTGCACGAATGTATGAGTCATGTGACGGGGGTAGTCATACGCCAGAGGCTAAGAGATGTCTCTTGAATATTTGGGAGCCCACCGACCTCAACAGTAGGGATAAGCTTTGGGCTGCGCCGAGCAAAATGATAGCCAAACGGAACATTGCGCAGCTGTGGGGGGCGAAGGAACGACCCAGGATGGACGCCTGGATAAACGACTTGGACTGGTGTATGTTCCGGGAAAAAACGGCCTGTCTCCTGTGGATGTCCCAGGAAATGGTCCTGTATACGGAACAAATGGAATAACTATTGTGGATGTATCTGTACTCCCCCCCTGGTCCTGTTTCGGATGACCAACTTACACCATAGTCATTGTTGTTAGTCGGAAATATCTGTATGCTTGTACCTATGTATGCTCTATACTCAAAAGATCTATACATTTTCAGTGCCCTGTAATGTTGACTTTTGATGGTTAATAAAAAAACCTTTAAAAAAAAAAAACTAAGAGCCTTGGTATCCAGTGTGCCGTTATTTTATTGCACAGTGGTTGGCTTCTTAGCAGAGCTTCGGGAACCAGCAGTATTTCTTTCACAAATTAAACACTGGAGATAGGTGGACATTGCATCATACTATATTCTACAGTGAAGGGGGAGTTGGAGAAGTAGCATAGGAAGACATGCATGGAGAAGGAGAACTGTCAGTATTGGTTAACACAGCAGAGGATATTACAACCTTAGAGGCTACATACATTCAGAGAGGACCACAGCCCAGGGGTGCCCCACCTCTAATACACCTAGTTGCTTTCATACACACAAAATGCAATCTAGGGAACGACGGGGCCCAGCCATGGCATAATACACAGAATTACCAGGAGGAACCAGTATGATGTATCCCTATTTGGGTTCAAGTAAAAATGGCTGTTTCCCACAAGTATAATCAGTTTCCACCAACCATTTAGTGTCATGGCCTAGTCATCAAGGAGGTAGCCAGATTGTTTAAAAGGAGGGCTGATTTAAGCTTTATGCCCATTGCCTAACAGAGGCTAGCTCTCTGTTGGTGAGAATAATTATAGCGCACTTGTTAGCCTAATAGTCATTAATGCAGGCCAGTGCCACATGGTCCAGAAAAGCGTTTGAGTTCAGTGTCAACAATATTTTGTGAGCTGTAGAGACCACTTTTTAGAAATGGGGGTCTCTGTCTGGCAGTGGCTTGCACCATGTCCAAGTAGGGACCCTTCGTACTGGCCAGGATACGGGAGTTACGCACCCAGAAAACCCATGCTCACCCCACTGGTAGCTTGGCACGAGCAGTCAGAGGCAATGTGTAAAGTATTTGTACATAATACACAGTAACACAGTGAAAACACTACAAATTAACACCACACCAGTTTAGAAAAATAAAGTATATTTATCTAAACCAAACAAGACCAAAATGAAAAAATCCAACTCAAGATACTACTGTTAAAAGATTTCAAGCACTTCTGTCCATAGAACTCAATAGGTGAGGTGATTTAACACAAAGTACCTCAAATGCGTCAAAATCCACAAGGCAAGACACCTGCAGAGGAGAAAAGCATTGGAAAACACAGCGATGCGTTGGTTCCTGAGTCTTATGGGGAGGTGATGCATCAGTTCTGCTGCACGCAGAAGTGCTGCGTCGAATCCAGACTGTAGGGGGAAGCGATGCGTCATATTCCAAGATAGTTCTTGTCTGTGGGTGATGTGTCGGGAAACTTGTTGCACAGATGCGATGCGTGAAACCCGGACGCCCTGGAGGTCAATGCGGCGGCAAACAGGTGCTGCGTTTATTTCTTCAGCCGCTGTCCCATGATGCATCGATCTGGTCAATCACACAGCGTCCGAGTCCATGCAACGGGCTCAGACTTTGGAGACACGATGCGCTGAACTTGTGTTGAGGCTGTTTCTTCGGCTGCGGGCAGTCGCTGCGTTGTTTTCTTTGGCCGCACAGCAGCGGTGCATGGAAACGTTTCCTACACTGCGGTGCTGTGTCGGAAAACAGGATTTGGAAGGGCAATGTGTCGATTTTGATGGTTTCAAGCAGATATTTGCAGCAGAAACAACCTCCAAGGGCCCAGAACTGGAACTGGTGCCACTTGGCAGGTCAGAGCTTCCAGCAGTGGAGCTCAAGGATGCTGCAGGTGAAGTCTTTGCTGGTCCTGAGACTTCTCAACAGGAGGCAACACAACTTCACAAGAAGGCTACAAAGCAAAGTCCAGTCCTTTTCCTCTCGAAAGCAGAAGCAGCATCAGCAGGCCAACCCAGCAAAGCATCACACAGCAAAGGGACAGTACTCCTCCTCACAGCTCTTTTCCTTGGCAGAGGCTCCTCTTGATCCAGAAGTGTTCTAAAAGTCTGGGGTTTTAGGTCCAATACTTACACCCCTTTTGACGTAGGCGGTCTTTGAAAGATTGTCTTTGTAGTGCACAAGCTCTTGTCCTGCCTGGTCTTAGCTCCAGACACACTTCAGGTGGGTGGAGACAGCATTGTGAGAGGCCAGGCACAGCCCTATTCAGGTGCAGGTGACAGCTTCTCCCACCACTTTAGCTCAGGAAGGCCCATCAGCCTGGGGTGGGCCATCGGGATATGCAGGGCACACCTCAACTCCCTTTGTGTGACTGTCTTTAGAGTGAATGCACAAAGAGGCCCCAGTCAGTTTAAACCAGACAGTAATTCTACAGGCAGGCAGAGGCACCAGATGGTTAAACAACTTAAAAAGCTATTTCACTAAAATATGTGTTTTTTAATTCTGAGCTCAGAGAGCCCAAACTCCAAATCACTAGCTGTTCCGACCAGAAAGTTACACTTGTAGAATATTACAAGGCACTCCAATGATAGCCTATGGGAAAGCTAGTCCTTGCAATAGAGAAAACTGAATTGCCTGTATTTCACTATCAGGACATGTAAAACACACCAACACATGTCCTACCTTTCACATACACTGCACCCTGCTCATGGGGGTTCTTTGGGTCTCCTTAGGAGTGCCTACATGTAGTAAAAGTTACGGTTAGGGCAGGTAGACAAGGCAGTTTAAAACTGCACTCACAGACCCTGCAATTGCAGGTCTGAGACAAGTTTACAGGGATACTTGCGAGTGGCACGTCCCGTGCTGCAGGCACACTAGTAGCACTTGATTTACAGGCCCTTGGCACACACAGTACACTTTACTAGGGACTTACGAGTAAATCAAATGCGCCAATCATGGAAAACCAATCAGAATTACAATTTACACAGGGAGCACTTGCACTTCAGCACAGATCAGCAATGGTAAAGTGTCCAGAGTACCTAAATCAGCATAATGGTAGTCCAGCATAACATCACTCCAAGGATGCCAGGTCTAACACCACTGCAGTAATCAACAAAAATATTTATTATAACATTGCAATTAAAGGTGTGCACATAGTCGGGATGCTAAATCAAAGGAATAGTCATATGTCCAGTACTTTGTTTTAGGACCACGGCCCAGCATCTCACCTTCGCTATATTTGCAAGAAAAGGAATTTCTACCAAGACTTTTAACTTCCTGGTCTGCTGCTTGGCTAAGCAGATGGCTTTTTGTGCTTATTAATAAAGAGGAAGTGTTTTATTGAGCACTTTGTGCTCCAAGCTCCTTTATATCTCAATTGAATTGGCTAAGTTGAGTCTGAAGGGATTATATATATATATATATAACGATACCGTGGATATAGGCCAGAGGTCTCCCAACCTTTTCTGCAATAAGAGCTACTTATTTTCAATGAAACTCACGAGAGCTACGAATATTATTAGTGTTCTAATAGTGACCACATCAGACAAGATTACATTTGTTGGCACCAAATGCAAGATGAATACCTGTGATCACCTCAGTGCATCAGACATGGTTGCCAGGAGAAATTCAAAAAACTTTAGGCAATATGGAATGCTTCTACTTGGTTAATACATAACAGCCATAACTGTAATGCCCCTGGCACTAAGGTAATACGTTTTTAAAAACAATCTCCCCAATGCTACATGCTTTATCACTCAAATATCAGGTTCAAATAGGTTTTGGAAATTCAACCATTTTTCTTCAAATATCAGCTTATGCGTTCTGACAAGAACTACATTTTTGTCTTGAATACACGCTCTCAATTTTGGTATACATCTATTAATTCAATCTAGCAAAAGCTGATAATTTAGTAGGCTGGACTGCACACAGGAGAGTTACATACATGTAGGTGGAGAGCTACCGGTAACTCACGAGCTATGAGTTGATGAAGCCCGATATAGGCCTTGAAACACTTCCAGTTCACTGAAAATTGGGGAACAGCAACAACATTTATAGTATAATATTAAGAGACTGCAGATTTTATTTCAGCCTTGAACACAGAGCCCAGTAGCATCTCATATGTGGATTCCCACTGACTGGTATGCCAGATATTGGTTCAAACTGTCATGTCTAAAATAACGGGGGATTGTTGCGAGAGAGTACGTGGCATGTAGGTTGTAACCAAGATGGCACCGGCTCGCAAGAGGCCCGACATTAGCCAGGAGCCGGGGGTCCGAGAGGAGAAGAAGAGGAGAGGAGCACTTGATATGCCCGCGACGGCTGGTACAGGATTTCTGGGCATCCCGGTGAGCGCGAATACAGCGCTATACTGCAGGAATTACGTGCACTGGAGGGCACACCGGGCGAGTACTGCACCGACCCCTTGGGGGTTAGTAAGCTGCAGGGGGGCCCCCAGGACTTGCCAATATTGGTTGCTGGCCATCAGAGGGCAGGGGGACCACTGAACTGTTCACTGGAAGGCAGAAACAGCTCTCACATTGGCCCGTCTGACCCTAAGAAGGAGGATGTGTCTCCCCACACGAGAGCCAATGCAGGGGGCTCCCCCGAGGCTGCTGAAGGGACAAGAGAAGAAAATTGAGGCATTTTGAAAGGTGCTGGGAGGACTGGAGTACACTCTTAGTTCGGTGAGTCACCGGAGCACACAGTCTATGCCTGACCCTAAGATGTCCACCTTGAGCTGCTCCCGCCTTGAGAAGTCCCACCAGTTCAGGCTCTAGGAAGGTTCGGGGCACTCATTGAGGCCACATCCCTACAAACGCGTCTGCCCCTCACCAGCGCCAAGAAGGATCCCCTGGCGACCGTAGTGGACCATGATCACCTGGTAGTGGAGAGTGAATGGAGCGGTGCAGTGTCAGGAACGCGTGTACGATAGCGCACTGACTGCCGCGACAATCATGCAAATCGGCTCGGAACATGCTTTACCAAAACTACCCGTCCCGGCAGGTGTTGCGAGGCACGCCTCACGTGACCCGTGTAGCGCCTGTCGCGGAAGCAAAAGGGCGAAGGTCGACTCCTTCGGAGCCGATAATTCTTCCTGGCTATGCTGGCAGCAGGATTGCATCGACCCAAAGGTACCGGACGGTAAGAGGGCAACGCACCCCCAGAGACAACACAAGTTCATTTGAGGTAGGCAGATTGAGCTGGTACCTCCCTTCGCTCCTCTGTTGGCTGAGACCCGGGGTTCTTTTTGGTCTCATGGAGAGGGGCATTCGTGTTTCAGAACCCTCAAGCAACCTCGCCCCTCTGTTGGCGGAGACCAAATTTGGAGGTCTCGTGCAGAGGAGCGTTTAATACTTTAGGGCCCCCCACCAGAAGGGCCTCATAACTCCTCTGTTTGAAAGAGGTCCGTTTTGGTGATCTCGCACGGGGGAACTTTTTCACTTGGTGAATCTCAGTCTTGACATTCCATAGGTTAATAGAGGTTACGCTGACAAACACCACAATTTGCAACTGTTATTTCCTGCAAAAAATCGTCACTGGGCAGTAGAGACATACTGCAAGCGTACGTGGATTGTTTAACATATGGAACTGGCGATGTATGACTAATCTTGGCACACGCATATACTGGCAGAAGCAAGGCGTGTATTGCTTCATGATCCAGGAGCCACTCATCACTATTGTTTTTCTTCTTATGATATATATAAATATATATATATATTCTTCCAGAGAAGGGGTGGTACCAAACCGGCTGGGCATAAGAGTCTTGCTTCAAAGACAAGTTGGTAGGTGCAATTAGAGAGACTAAGTCATGCATTGTTCAATGTGTCACGATCACTGAAGTGCCTATCCAATTTGTATGTTCTTCTGTTTCTTTTTGTTTTACATACTAGTTGCCTGAAGTAACCTTGTCACTGCCCCTTGCTCTCCCCTATACGTTAGGATTCACCTTCTTTGCTTTTCAGGTGAGAGGAGCGAGACAATGTTTGTAATGCTGGTTTCCGTTTAAACTGTTAGTGCGATAGGATCTACAGGCACGGAGCTCATACTGTGTTTTTCTTTCTTTGCTTTTCAGATCTCCCTCCCCGCGGTCCCTACCCTTTACTTCCCCCACTCGATTACCTCAACAGTCCGTGTTAAATTGCAAGCCGGACTTGGGGTTGTCCAGAGGTGGGCACCTTTAGAGCATCAACACAGCCCTGAGGACATCAGAACGGAGGAACCTGAAATGCAGCTCGGCCGAGTGCCCCGCTGCCACATAGACGCCACATCGGTCGTCCTGCGTTACTCCGGGATCGAGCCCTTCATCCGCAAGCTCTGAAAGCTCCTGATTGTGCCCTGAACCGGTGAGTGAATAACGGAAGCGGCTCATCATGGTGAGCGGGGACCGGGGGACACTGGGGGGCACCTTGACTGCCCTATCACTGGGGGGCTCTTTTGATTATAATTAAACTTCGACACGGCACGCCTGACCTCAAAATGGCAATCCGAGTGAAGCCCTTACCCACGAAGGGTTGCACAAGGGATCGGATGGGCACCTTTACACAAGGAAGATACGTGGGCCCTATGTGTCCTGAATTGCTCTAAGAGGGGCTTAATCACAAAAAGCTCGGGGGGGGGGGGACTCCTGAAACTGTAATGTGCCTGATCCTAAGATGGCCGCCAGAGGCCTAATGCCTGACACATTAAACACTGAAAACATTGCAGCTATGAGAGCCACGGAAAGATGCAGATGCCCACCTGAAACTGGGGACTGGCCGAATGGAACAGCAGGGGCAGAATCTCTTGCCTGACTCCATGTTGGCCCCCATGAGATCAATCTGACTCAACTTGCCCGACTATAGCATGGCAGCCTATCCTCATTCCCTTTCCTATCCTGCTACCCTCGTCTTCTACACTCGGACTCAAGACCTTCGGTCACTTCCTGATCCTCACACTAAGCCGGCTGAGCACGAATCACATGGCAGATTCCGGGTGGGGCTGCTCCGACAGCTATAGGGGAGATTGGCTCTGGCACACCGCTATGGCCGTCACCTACCCAGACGGACTTCGGACATAGGTCTCGTCAGTTTCTCCGCTGTGGTCTCCTTCCTGTGGCCTCCCAACTCCCCTTGTTCTTTTTTGGATCTTGATTTTCTTGTTCGCTAGTAACTCCTGTCTTGACTACGTAATCATGCTGTAACTAATTTGAAATTTTTGTAACTTGTAACATGCTGTTTCCTTATGTAAAGCACTCTGGTATCTCCGGGTCTAGCCAGCACTATATAAAACTCAAATAATTTAAAATAAAAACCTTAATTGATGCAGTAGTCAGTCCTAGAATGCGAGTTATATAGCTTATATATACCTTAGAGTAGAAAAAAAATACTGTCTTGTTGCTTCTGTGAATTGACCGAACGTCTTGAATATCACACTCATCCATCACACGGACCCCTCAATGCTGAATCATGTCTATCCTGATTCGATCGATCAAGTACATGGAAATTAAAGGATCAGCCCATAATCGCAGGAGGTTGAGCCGACCCAAGACTCAAACACAGATCCCCAGTTGTCAGCTCTCACTGCTGCGCCATATCCTTTACCTATTCATATTGCAGGGTGCAGTACCTTATGTGGCCAAAGGTACACCTAGTGACAGCCTGTGGTACTGCACCCTTTCACTGCTTCATGAACAGTAAATGTTGCTGTATCCACAATAATGTGCTGCATAGCTAAATACTTATAAGGTCCCAAAGGCAAGATCGATTGCATTGCTTAGCTACGTCCTTGCTTTCACGAAAAAACAGAGGTGCAAGAAAGTGATTTACTAGTGTAGTTTCCTCAAAGGGGTGCAACACATAAACGCATTAGAGCCGCAGCATGAGGCTCTCGTCTGCCGACATGGCTGCCTAAATCAGGTAAAGATTATTTGTAAGTACACCCCTAAAACTACCCATTCATTAACAGGTGTTACTCACCGTGTGTTTCAATGCCTCATGAACCTGTAGTAAGAATTCCTTTAACTTTGGGAGGTGAAGGCAGACATCTTGCTGAGATTCCAGACTGCCAGCCTGTCCCCACTCAACTGCCTTAGTCAGCCAAAAGTCAAAATTCAAACCAGGAGGTTCTTTAGTGTCCTGAGCCATCCCAGGGTTTGAGGCACGGACAGAAATAATACGGTTGCTTAAACCCACGATTTTCAGTGACGAGGTCGCTTACTGGTTCAGGAATCAGAATTGCCAAGGCTTCTGAACACTTGCTGTACCTTGCTCAGTAGTTTATAAGTACCTGAAATAAAAAAAGGAAGTTTGCTAATTTTTACCAGAAAAATATTCAAACAATTATTTTTAAATCACTCAGTGAGCGCTCTGGTGTTAACAATAACAGTTAGTCGTTGTTGCAATTTTTTTTAAACGATTATTAAATGTTCATAAATGACTCATTCGAACAGTAACCATTATTAATGCCAACCTCCCTAATACTTATTTTATGGAGCACGTAAGGAAGGAATTTTACACCAGGCCTACTTGGATTCAAACTGGGAGGAGTTTTTGTGCACTGTGGTAAAATACCGATTATAACAACGTTTGCACATGTTATCTATCACACAGATTTTTCCCAATTGGCTTTTGGCATACTCTACACAGCTTATTCTATCCACATATGTGATAGTCCATTTGGTATCCACTTTTAAGAATTTGGCACATGACAAAAAATTAAAGATAATATACAGCTCAACGAAATTCTAAGCATCTAAAAACATACATCTGTAATGTGAGCTAAAGAAGCAGAGTTTCGTCCTAAGCCTCACTGTTTAGTTCCTGTTTTATGTCAGTTTTTCAAAGAAGGTGTGTATGAAAATTTGAGTCTTCGATTTTAACTCATGGTGTTTTAACATCTACTTGCAGCTACTTTAATGGTGGGCTTCTGATCACCCCAAAGAAAACAGCGGGAGGAGCAGTTAGTTGGAGACAAAGGAAGATACAAGAGAGCATGCAGGACTTGCTTCTCCTGGTGCAATGATTTTGGCACTGCAAGCAGATATGAAAAGAAACTGCCAATAAGCAGAGTAGCTATGCATTAGGCGGAGCCATATGGTATTGCAAAAGAGTTAGCTATCGGGACTTGGGGCAGAATCAAACATTATGCAACCAAGATTCATGAGGCAATAGTGATACTCTGAATATAGTTTCTTTGCGAAGACTCTAAAATGGAAATAGGCATTGGTAATGACCATAGGTCTGGCTTTAAAGGAATGTTCTGTGAAAATGTGAAGCATTAAAAAGAGACAGGATGGTAATTGATATGTATGTGTGGAATCAAAGAACTATAGAATAATATTGGTGTACGTTAAAGGGTCAGGTAACTGTTGCACTGCCAAGCCAGACCTAAAAATCCATGTAGGTTAATGTCTACCCTCCTACCCTCTATGCTGCTGCCAGAGAAAAAAATAATAAATGTTTTAGTTATATAAACATAACTTTTGACTGTTCAAGCTCAGGCAGCTGGATTAATAAACAAAATGATGACAGTTTTATGGTGGGCAGGCACTTTTCGGTGGAAGCACACAACTTCTGCTCAATCAAAACATCCCAACATGTGGGCAGGGTAAAAATCCTTCTCCTTTTGACTCTCAAATAAGTGCCTGGCAACTGTCAAGCAACACCAAAAAAAGGATTCACTAGGCATGCTGGACTTTGTGACAAAAAGAATCTGATCTTATCCAGGGAATGGGGGTGGTGTGGCAGGCGGGAGTGGCTTGAAGACAACAACAATTTTTTACCTCTTCTGCTGTCTCTCCACCGTCGTCTCTCTGCTTCTCTTTCTGACTCTGAGTCCGTAAGCAGGAAGCACCCAGGCTCCCCATAGCCAATTACGACGCTGCTGTCACCATGACAGTAGCGTTGTGATTTGTCTGAACGCCGTGGTTCAGCGCTCAGACAGAGACTATGAGCCTGTGCATGTTCTACACCCAGGCTGTAAAAGAACATGTGCTAGGCAAGCACCCAGAACCCAGTCTTCTAAATCCCTGACGATATAAAAGTTACCTTGAGAGGAGAGGGAGTTATTACCATCAAGGACGTGTTGATCTCAGGAAAGGGTGCGAGCACTAACTGGACACTCATCTTGGTGTTTGCACGCCAACAATTATACCCAAACGAAACAACCCACCACAGAGTGAGGGCATTATGAAAATCTTGACATGAAGGGAGTCTTTGGACAACTTAGGAGAAATTACGACCATGGATGTGCAGTCTTAAAATTCACTATCGATAGAAGCCCTTCAGGCCTGCCTTACTGAAGTGAAACTGGATCTGGAAAAAACTATGGCAGAAGGACTTAAAGCCTTAAGAAGACTTAGCCGAGATAAAAATCAAACATTCAGGTTATAACTGACCGGATGGAAGGAGGTGAAAAGCAACTAGACACCAATACAATTAAATGATAACGAATTCACACATTATGGCCCATTTGGAACCTCTAGCTATTCTCCTTCAGGACAAATGTGAGGACCTTGAGAATAGGCGCAAGAGAGAGAACATCCACATCTGAAATTTGAAAGATGTCACGGAAGGAGAAGATATCTGTGGCTGTCAGAAACACATTTTTGCATCCATTTTCAAGACTGCAAGATTACCACAGCTCACAGTCAGAGTGCATAGAGGGAGACAGACACTTCAGGGACACTAATATCAGACCTAGGGACATTGTGGTAAACCTTACTGACCCAATGGTCGAGAAGGACATCATCAGGAGGATCAGATCTGTGGCTTTATGGCTCCATTACGTGGGGTCTTCCATATCCCTCTATCAAGATCTAGTTGGAGTTCCCTGCAGGAAAGACCTCAATGTGCTGATACAGATAATGAATGTCAGTCAACAAAGTTTATTGTATAGATTACTTAAAACCATGACAATATATATAAAAAAAAAGACTTAGTATACAAAATGACAAAAGAGAATGATAGTTCCTTGCAAGTCCCTGTAAGATCCCTGTAAGATGACTTGCGCATGGTGCCCAAAGAATGTACTAGCGATTTTAGTTAAGTTTAGGATAATTTAACTATTTGCAGTCTGTTATGATTAGATCAATTTGAAATTTTTAAAATAAAAAATGGCTAAAAAAAAAAAATTAAAAAAAAAAAAAAATCAGCCGCAAAATGAAGTAAACACTTTAATAAAGTATTAAAACTCAATTGCAGGGTGACCAAACGCTACAATGCCTACTGTCCGTGGTGCAGAGACTAAGAGTTGTTGAATCACGATCATCTCAATGCTTTATTGTTAGTTTTTGAGGAAGTCCTGCATGACTTTAAAGAATTTGCCTATTCTTGCCAATTCAAGGGGCACCATGGTACTAAAAGTCCAGTTCATTGCATGATTACATGTTCTTATACCATGGGTTAAAAAGAGTGGCTTTAATGGAGATCGACGGACGTCAAGCAACGTCGGGCAGCTGCAAAGTAAATGTAAAACAAAATCTGATTTGTAGCCGCAAAGTCTACACTGAACTATCTTAGAAAGCAGTGGCCAGTTGGGGTTAAAGTCTTTAATTTGTAACGCCAGCGTCCTTGCTGCCAAGATTTGGGTCATTATAAAAGGACAACAATATCTCAACTTGGTTCAATGAGAAAGGCAAATACAATAGTATGTACACGACATTACAAGAAAAAGAGAGGGAGACTCCTGGTAGTTTGTAGAAAGTGCTCAAGGCATCATATATTTAGAAATATCTCACCCAAGTTGATATTGAATGAAAAACCTAATACATACCTTTGTACTTTTCCAATAGGTTTAGAACTTACAAGTTATGGCTCAGACAAATTGATAGATGATTTGGAGATGGGGGTTGCGGATCTTGGACTTCAACTAACTCGACATTGACCCTAACAACTCAGCAGCAACAGCTCCAGACAAACAAGAAGACGTCCAAGGCAGGGAGCATCCATGTTCTCCCAAGCCTTAGTAAGACAGATTTGTTACAGGTGAAAGAGCATGAGGGGTGTGAACAGAAATATCCTAGGCCCGGCACCAGCTCATCAAAACAAACAGCTAAGTTCCAGTGAGTGTATTCGTACACAGACTAATCTACAAGAATCTACAAGAAGATGGGGAGTAGGATTGCATGCTCACAATGTAAAGGGGGTATACTGAATGTGGTACTTCAAGGGGGAAGACCAGGGGGGGGGGGGGAGAGCCATGATCTCAAAGATACAACCCCACACATGCTTGTAATCGAAAACATTTTTCTTTTCCACTCTTTTTATACGTGACTATTGCCATAATGTCTAGTAAGGATCAGGCCTCTGCAAATCGACGCACCTACTCGCTAAGGCGAGTCAGATTTGATCAGGGCGAGCTATATTTAGAGCCTATTTGCCCCTTCTGGCGAGCTGACAAACAGGTGTTTTGCTCCTTTACAAAGTAAAGGAGCATTAAACATGCCTTTGAATCTTGTCACATGTATTCTGTGTTCAGAAACAGAAGTCAAAAGTCAGTTTACATCTACAATTACTTTTCTTTCTCTGGCTGCAAAGTTCGAGGATTTTGTAAAGTGAACTGTCTGACAAACGTGCTGTACAAAAAGTGTGAAATGAAAGGCTATGGGATGTTATGTTTTATTCTAACACACATGTAAGTAGCTAACAAGTGAACTGTACAAACATTTCTAAATACATTTCAGTAGTAATGAAAGCCCTTGTTTTGTAATTCTGTACAATGAAAAAAAATATTTTAATTGGGTGAAAACAAATCAGAACACTTTACTTGGTGATGTGCAAATTATAGATATGTTTGCTAAAACCCAATTTCCACACATTATTGTATACACTATATAGTTTTATAAGTAAAACTGCATGCTAGTGAGAACGTTTTGGCCACTTAAATGGAAAGTGTGCCGTCTGTAAATGACAATGCACTGCCATCTCATGCTTTAGTAATATATTTATTAAGTGGGTTTTAAAGATGAACTGAGAAACATTCCTGCGTCCGCCCGGATAGCAATGCTATTAGTGAACCAAGAGGCACATCAGGGGTCATGTGTACCCTTATGTGAGTTACATTCTTATTAAGCATGGAACACACATTTAGTATTTTAAATCAAACCAACTCGCTTTTTTGTACAGCAGGAATGCTGAATTCACATATTGGAGGTGCTCTCATGCGATAATGAAGAAAAAGGTGGCTCTGCTTCTATTTGTGTAGAGGATGACATCATGAGATCAGTTTAAGGGCCAAGTACATTAGAGTAAGGTCGAGTAGATTATTCAAGTTACTACATCTGCAGGTCCAATAACATGTTTGTGATTTTTCAAGGCCTGAGGATTCAGGTTATTATTCTGGCTAGAGGCAAAACGTTTGGGCTATTGCTTTTTGGGACATCTAGGTGTGTTCTGCACACAATATTAAGAGCCTAAAAATTAAGCTATGCAATTCAAGTTAACATCACTTAACATAAGAGGGAACAATTAGCCCACCAAATGGCAAAATGTTTGGGATCATATTAAGAGATGTGACCCCCAATATTTTTCTACAAGAGACACACCTCAATGCTCAGATCTTTTTCGCATGAAAAAATTATTCTTACTCAACATGACTCTGGACGTCCAACCTGACTAAAACAGCACTGGAAGCCAAAGAAGCCAATCTATGACCCTGAGAAATGCACTATCACCAAAGACCCGGAAAGTTGTTACGTAAAAATTCAGATGAATGAAATGAAATGAAAAAAACATTTATACAGCGTGATAGCTCCCCTGAGGCATCCCAGCGATGCAGACGAACGCAGACAGAAGAAGGACTCCGCGGTTTAGAGGCAATTGTTAAAACTAGAGTTTTTAAAAATTTGCAAAAGGGTAGGAGAATGGGCTCCGTCCGCATGCGTGGGGGAAGAGTATTCCTTAGCTTGGCGGAGTTGTAGGAGAAACAGTGTCCGCCGCATCTAGCTCTCTTTATTCTAGGTAGTAGGGTGAGGGACGAGGATGCGGAGTGGAGGTGCCTACTGGGCTGGTAGGGAGTTATCATAGACAGGCTGATTGTAGGGCCCTTCTTCCAGAAGGCCTTGTCCGCAATGCACATGGCTTTGAATTGGATTCTCTCCCTGACCGGTAGCCAGTGGAGGCTCCTCAGTGCAGGAGCTATGGACGGTCAATGAGGGATCTGGAGGAGCGTGCGAGCTGCGCAGATTTGAATTATCTGGAGCTTGCGTATGGTGGATTGAGGAGCCCCTAGATACAGGGCATTCCCATAATCCAGGCAGGATAGGATAAGACCTTGGACCATGATTTTTTTGCTTGAAATGGGAGGAGGGGGGGGGAGTATTTTACGTAACATTCTCAGCAGACCATAGCAAGCGGCCAAAAGTTTTGCCACTTGATAGTTAAAACTAAGGGAGCGGTCCAACCAGATGCCAAGGCTTTTGATCTTGTCTTTGGGGACTGGAGCAGGGCCAAGGCATTTCGGCCAGAGTCGCTTCGAGTTAAAGGAGGGGGAGTTCCCGAGAAGCATAAGCTCAGTTTTATACCCATTGAGCTTTAGGCAGGAGAGTTCCATCCATTTGGCAACCTCCTCTAGGCAGCTTCCTAGGTTGCTTGGTGACTTCTCGGGGTGGTTTAATGCCACCACAAGCTGAGTGTCATCAGCGTAGTGATGATTTTTATGCCAAATGGATGGACAATCTCTGCCAAAGGACTCATGTAAATATTAAATAGTGTGGGGCTCAGGGTAGAGCCCTGAGGCACACCACAGCTGAGGGGCATACGTTTGGAGACATCGCCTTCAAAGACCTGGAAGGATCATTCACCTAGGTAGGATTGTATCCAGGAGATGGCACTGCCTGACACAGACAGGTTCCCAAGTCTGAGAATCAACGTGTCGTGGTTTACAGTGTCAAATGCGGCACGGAGGTCGAGAAGAATGGTTGCCGCAGAACCCCCTGATCCACAATCCTCCTAGCCTCCTCCGTTACTGCAAGGGGGGCGGTTTCGGTCCAGTGTTGGGGACGGAAGCCGGTCTTTGAAAGATGGAGTCGATTGTTGGTTTCTAGGAACTCTACCAGCACTGAGTTAAGTATGACACACAATTGCCATTAGCACTTATAGATCTTTATGCACCTAATGCAGGGCAGAATATCTACCTAAACCACACTTTAGTAAAGTTCTGTATGGTGCTTTGAATGGCAAACTTATATATAATTCTATAATAAAAAATTATATTTAGCTTGGGACCCACAGCTAGATAGGTCCAACTCATAATTCTGCAAGGAATGCAGCCTATAAACATCTCAAGAGGTTTGACTCATATGAAGAATGTAAGAAGGAATTTGGGAAAGGGATAGGCTGCAATATCTCCAGCTGTACCACACGGTACTCCAGCCTCAAATCAAACTTAGGGCAACCATGGACTTATCCCCAATGTAAAAATCTGTAAAGGCGCACATGGGGACTTGGAGGCTGACATCTATAGGATTCTCCCACTTGTCCCAGACAGGAACATTTGGAGCCACCGAACGAGATGGGGAAACTCTGTGGAGGATGTACCTAAAATACAGAAAAGTATTACACACAGGAAGTTTAATTATAAGCTATTATATGACTAGTATATGACTCAGGCAAAAATAGACCAGCCATTAATAGGTGCTGGAGCTGTGAACAAGAGAAGGGTGCAACACTGCCTACCTGGTGGGACTTCCATTAAACAAACCTTCCGGAAGGAGACCCTCAGGCACAACAGGGAGGTACTGAGATTATTGGTCCCTGGTAGTGCTCCTCAGACGGGGCGATTTTGGCAATTGGTCTTACCAGGGCACTCCTTAGGTAGATGGCAGGGGTGGCATGAATGGCAATAGCATGTTTATGCAAAAAGAAGGAAGCACCTAGCATAGCCTGTCGCTTTGGAAGATTATGGCAACTCCTAGTATTCAAGAACTCATCACATGCTATTAATAACTTGGGGTGGGGGTTTACAAATGTTTGGTCCCAAAGTTATATCCTACCTCTCCAAAATAGAGCATTACTGTTGTACCCCTGCAAAGCTACAGGTATCTAAATAATTTCCTGGATGTGACCCTAACAATAGGACATTGTCAAAAGGGAGAGAATGTCTTGACTCACTTATATTGGATCCATATATTAACACACCTCTAACATGTTTCGGTGGCCAGATCATCGTTGGGGGAGTTGTGTTTTTTGTTTGTTTCCAGGCCTTAGGTTATGCTATCATATATGCCGTCATGAGGCGTGGATTCAGTATCATTTAAATCTGTCATATGTGTGCATGGACTTTTCTTTATTCTTGTTGCTACAGACTGTACCATCCTATATTTGTTATTTCATGTCATCAATAAAAACTGACATTAATGAAAAAAAGAGACACAGATGACACTGCTAATGAAGAATAACCACAACCCCTGGAGGGGTATGTTGAAGATACAGAAATAAGGTAGAGAAGTAGCCTTCACCTGGCTTGATTCCACACAGAATTAAAAGGGACAAATATGGAGAAAAACAATTATGACAGTCTAGAAAACCTGATTGATTCCAAAACATTTTCAAACTGCTTTACGTTGGAGACAGCAAAAACAACAAAATGGCAGACGATGCTCAGCCATTAGTGATAATAGCCAAACTTGTGAACTTTCGAAATAGAGGCAGCATCATGACATAAGCTCGGACGATACTGCCCACTCAATACCAAAAAACTGACAAACATCTTCCTGAATTACAACTAGCAGGGCACACGCCAGGAAATGCATGAATGAGCTGACGAGGAGGCTCTCTAGGATGTATCCATTCATAAATAGGAAGACATGCAGTTATCCCTTAATATGCAAGTGATGCCAGCAGTCTACATTTCTGCTGCCTCTCTATATAGAGTTGGGTGTCTGTTTATTACCCCAGCTCAATTCTTACAAGACTGAATTCCTTCTCTTTGATACACTTTTTTGGAAAGTAGGATCTGCTCATGGTTACCCCCACTTTTTGCTTGATGTCAGTATGTTTTTGACTAGTCTGATTGGGATCCTGCTAATCATGACTCCAGTCACTTTGCTTTCTCCCTAAATTGACCATGGTAAGTACTTTGGTACATCCCCAATTGGCTACTGGGGTACACTTGTAAGTCTCTAGTATATGGTGCTAAGGTACCCAGGGCATGGGTACACCAGGGGTCTCCCATGGGCTGCAGCATGTATTGTGCCGCCCATTGGAGTCCACTTAATCCCTTCCCTGCTCATGACGGAACCACTCCGTCATGAGCCACGGTCGCGCTGTGCTCATGACGGAGTGGTTCCGTCATGCTGCGGCCGTTGGCGGCCGCTCCGCCCACGCGGCGCCTTTTCCCCGCCTGTGCGGGCGTGTAACGTAAGTGGCCAGCGCCGTGACGGAACCACTCCGTCATGAGCACAGCTCGCCCGTGACTCATGACGGCGTGGTTCCGTCATGAGCACAGCGGCGCTGCGCTCACCGAAAACTCCCCCAGCCCCGCGGCGGAATTTGCGCCGCGGCGAAGGGGTTAAACTGTGACTATAGGCCTGCCATTGCAGCCTGTGTAAGTTGGTGCTTTCACCTCTCACGAAAGATATACATTTCCTTATATCTGAAGTCACTGCACTTAAAACCTATAAATTACCCCTATGACAGGATCTGCAGTACAGAAGGCTAGGGTGCTTGGTTATAAGTGTGAGGGTGCCCCTGCATGAGCAGGATACCCCTACAAACCCCATAGTTGATTCTCCGGACTTTGTAAGTGCTGTCAGCCATTTTAATACATGTAGTGGACATCAGTCAATACGAGATGTCTAACTATATAGTGGCTGCACCGAAACAGTCATGTTTGGTATTAAACATGTTGGAATCATACCCCAACATTCCAGTGTTGGACGTATGATCCCATGTACTGGGGGGCTCCCTTGGGGTACCCCCCTGTATTCCCGGTAACAGCCTTTCAGGGTCTGGCAGCAAGCTAGTGCTGCTGCCGACCACAGACACAACTCTGCCCTCCTGTTGCTGAGCAAAGCACTTGCAGGGGAAGGTAGAACAATAGGTTTTCGGTCGCAGGGAGGTGTGACCACCTCCAAGACAGGACTTAGGGTATTGGGCTGGGGTGGGGGTGCTTACCAGTGCCAAAAGACTGCTTTGAAGGGCTCATTTGGTGACCTCCTTGCATACTCTAGTTTGAGCCAGTTCAAGGAGCCCTTGGCTGCCACTCTGGCGTGAAACTGGACAAAAGACATGAGAGTATCCTCCCCTCTGTCCAGCCGCTCCTCTAGGAGAGACCCCCTGAGTCATTCCAACTCTTTCCCTAGGGTGCTTAAGGGCTTACCTGTGGATGGTCCCTTAGATTCGTCATGGGACAAGACTCAACCCTGAAACCATGTCCGCTCTTCGACCGTCTGGACACTTGGACTTCGCCTGAAACCAAGACTGCATGAAGGAAGTCTTCTTCGTCACTGTGTTTCTTCCAGGATCTTCATCAGACTTGTGTGAATCAAGGACACCCAAAGAAATCTCCCTTGGAGAGAAGGAGTTACTCCCCAGCATCTGACCGGTCTGCTACTCCTGATGTCCCACGGACTTTGTACGGCTCAGCAACACAGGTGGTGGTTATGCAACTCCTTGGAGGCCTGACCTCTCTGCACTTTTGAGGCCAGTATCCCTTGTCAGAACCACTGGGAACGAACCCCTGTGCACCGCGTCTACTTGCCATTGCCAAGGGTTGTTTGCTCTGCACTCCAGAGATCTTTGGACCAAAAGAAGCCCCAGCCTCCAGCATCTCTTCCTGCCGAGTACAGTGCCCTCACCGTATTCTCTGCACCATGGGCCTTCCTTCGTGGTGAGCTGCTTGAGGTCCTCTTGCAAGTCCTGTGCCTTTGGCCTGTGGGTCCTCCTAAAGATATTCTTCTACTTCAGTAGGCTCCCCTGCTTGTTCTGGGCCTTCTATGACTCTCCTGCTTGTGGTGAGTCCCTTGGACCTTGCTGGTCCCAACATTGCTCCTTCTTTGTTCTCCATGCCCTCTGCGGCTACCAAGGCTTGTTGGTGCTATCGCCAGACACTGACCCCCTGGTCACCGACATCCGACATGGGACTGCTTGTGCACAGCTCTTGGTCTTCTACAGTATCACCAGGCCCTCCCAGCTACAGCGACAAGGTCACCGTCACCTCGTCTGAACCGTCCGACATCGATGAGCAGTACTCTTCTGTGCCTTCTAGTCACTCCTGAGTGGCATAGACTTTGTCCCCTCTGCTTGCAGGTTCTTTACTTCCAGAATCCACCCTTGGATTCCATCGCACTTCTTCACCTTCTTCTCCAGAGGCACCTTTCTCCAAGTCTTCCATTGTCGTCTAGGGAGGTTTCCATCGTCTCTTCACCCCTATGCACCTGGCTTCCCTTGTGTACCTACCTGGTCTCCGGGGCATCCTCGGGTGGGATGGCTCTCCAACCTTCCGTCCTCCAAGGGAATTCTTCGGGGTCCTTTGGAAATGGTCCTTCTTCTGCAAGACTCCAACCGTGACTTCTCCATTGACTTCCATTGGGCACAAGGCTGTGATCGCACTCTGCACACAGCCTTCGTGGGGCTCCTGGGTACTTACCTTGGGTGGTTCCTTGAGTCCCCAACTCCTCTGGGTCTTTTGGTCCATATCCCGTCCCGTCTCGTCTCCTCCTACAGTTTCTTTCCACTTTGTAAGTATATGGTTTGGTCTCCCCTGGAGACCACTGCATTTTGTGCTCCTTACCGTATTGCAATTGAAGTAATTTTGGTGTATTGTGTTTATATCTCCGGGTAGGAGATATACCAATGTGTTAACGAGTGTTGTGTAATAAATAGAAGTATTTTTATATCTACACTGTGTTGTTCTTTTTCGTTTAACCTACACTCCATGATTAAACTGGTAAAGCAAGCTGATTAAAACTCCTCCTTCAAGATAAGCCTGAAGTGTGCTCTCCACAGCTACCACTTTGAGAGCCTTCTATGGTTATCAAAGACCACTAAAATCACCATAAGGGTTTCCTGGATAAGTGCAAGGTGCAGCACTTAAATAGGTGAGCACCATACACTAACCAGCCTCCTACACACCTTCTCCCCAGATAACCAATAAATCTAAACTCTAGACATTCAATAGGAATCTTCTCTTAATCTCTTAAATCATTTTAATAAAATCTATAAATATGTTATCTTCAAGCACCAACTATATAGCAAAATCAAACTCTTCAACGCCCCCTCTGACCACTGCTTCGTAGCCAAGCCACCATTGTTGTATTTTTACACTTCAAACAAACTGGCAATCCGGACTGCTCGTTTTCCACCCCAAGAACTCTTACAGTACTCTGTGGTCTGAGAGCAGGGCTGATCCAATATGACCCTCAATCCCCAAAATCCCCTCGATCATCACTCTCTACCTATTAATGCAGGCATTATTTTCAAAATCTACTACATTACTTTCAAAGACTCCCATCTTCGGAGCCTGCTTCAAACCTGTAGCAAATACGTATTCAAATAACTCAATATTCTACACTACAAAAATCCAAAACTGCAATGCAAGCATACTCTGTTGCGCCTCACAGAACAAGAAACTCAGTCCTCTCAGATATCTCACTTTTCCTGAACCCACTTTTGCTTAACACTTACTGAAAACACTTGCTTAAGCTGTATCACACTTTCACACTGATGCAGGAACTTCCTGTTAGCCTCATCATCAAAAATGCTGTATAAGTCCCCTCAACCTACATGAATGTTCTAACTCAATCATCGTTTACATCACCATTTCTCTATTATCTTGTTCTGCTTCCTTTACTCTCTTTTGTTAACTGACGATTGTAGAGTGTAGTAACAGCTCTGGGTTATATATATATATATATAAAATTAACAAGTAAATGTCCACAAAGTGCATGCTCCTACAGCTGACAAAGCTAAACATCTGAAAGGATGGCCATTACTGGATTCTAGGCTTCAGGAGTCCAATGACTTGTAAGGCAAATGAGAATCATCATAGACAAAAGCAAAAAACATACAGAACCTAAAAAACAAACTATTACAAACAGGCAGGACAGTCTACCCTATCGGAGGCAGAATTGGATGGATGTCAGCGAGGGACTGCATGTGAAATGACGTGTTTTGTTAATTTCATTTATAGTGCAATACTTTGTCACAGCTTCATGGTGCTAATTATGGGACACAACAAAAAATTCACATTATACATAACCAGGAAGCAGGAAAATGTAAAAAGCTTTAAGGGATTTCCTACATTTTCGGATGTAGCTTTCTGTGCAAAGGGACACAAGGAGTTTCAGAATCATTGTATTCAACAGTCCTGCTGAGATACACTAGTGGTAGACGAACTACCTAACATTTCAGTGTGTTCACCAGAACAAGAGGTGTGTGTGGGAGGGGGGGGGGTACGGTGCTGCTGAACAGCCATAGACACGAGAGACATTGTGTTGTGTTTTATTATTTGTCACGGCATGATTTCAATGTGTTCTCGCTCCTCTGCCTTCTGTTCTCGCTCCACGATTCCACGTCGGTTTAATATTCTAGAGCATGGAGCTGTGGATGGTGAGCGGAGGGTTTCTCTGCTGTTTCGGAGCTTAATGGAATAAAGCTTCTTATATTGAATCACCGAGTCCGTCCATCGGCTAATAGCCCAGAACCAGTCATGGTGCTTAATGAGGTTGATTTATTTTGTGAAGAAATGTTGAAAGAAGTTCCCAAAAGTCTTTAATGGGAACATAGGTAATCTTAATGATTTTGAACATCGCTTTGTTTTAAAATCCAATGCTTGCCCTAAAATACATAAAGTCAGACATATTCCGGTTCTTCTTAGGGATGAGGTTGAAAAGTAACTGAATAAATTAGTTAAGGCCGACATCATAGAACCCATTAAATCTGCTGAATGGATTTCTCCGGTTGTGGTAGCTAGACGTAGTAACGGCAAATTGAGATTATGTATTGATCTTAGACATTTAAACAATAATATTGTTGTAGATAAATTTCCCCTTCCGAAAATCTCTGAAATGCTGTCCCTGGTGAAGAATGCTAAGTGGTTTTCGTCAATTGACTTGTCTGCTGCGTACCATCAGATTTCCTTGGCTGAAGAAAGTAAACAGTTGACAGCCTTTATCACCCTTTTTGGCTGTTTCCAATATAAAAGACTTCCATTTGGTTTAGCCTTTGCGGCAGCTATTTTCCAGAGGTTGATGTACCACTTATTTGGCCAAATCAAAAACGTCAGGTGTTTTCAAGAAGATATTCTTGTTTTTGGTGCAGACAAAAATGAACATGACAAAATTTTGAATGAAGTGCTTTCCATCTTTGAATCTAAAGGGTTAACAGTTGAACATTCCAAGTGTAAGTTTGCTGTCAAATCCATCACGTATTTGGGCCATACTCTCAGTAAAGAAGGCATTTCCCCCAAACCTTCTTTGATAGAAGCAATTTGTGATGCACCTAATCCCAAGAACAAGGAAGAAGTCCGATCCTTTTTAGGACTGGCTGAATTTTACTCTAGATTTGCTAGAAATTTTTCATCAAAAATGTTTCACATTAGACAACTTCTCAAGAATAGAGTCAAATTTTTGCGGGACGCAGAGTGTCAATTGGAATTTGACATCATAAAGCGTGCAATAGTTGAAGCTCCTGCTCTCAAAGGATTTGATCCAGATTTAGATAATGTTGTCACTGTGGATGCTAGCAACAAAGGTTTAGGTGGTGTTTTGTCCCAGATAAGAGCTGATGGCAAGGAGAATATTGTTGGTTATGCTTCCCGTGCTTTGTCTCCTTCTGAGGAAAAATATTCTGTTATCGAAAAAGAGACTCTAGCATGTGCATGGGCTATGGAGCATTTTCAATCTTTTGTGTGGGGTAAATCTTGTATTATACGTTCTGATCATAAACTTTTAGTCAAGTTACTCACAAAAGAAGGAATTTTGAATGCCTCAGTTAGAATTGCAAGATTGTCCTTACGTTTACAAGACTACTATTATCTAATTGTGTATGTGCCTGGCAAAAAAAACGTAATTGCCGACTTTTTGTCAAGATTGCCCATTGATATGTATGAATGTGACCCTTCTGATTTGGAAGTTGAGCAAGTTGTTTTGGTTCACAATCATGGTTTGTCTGATCTTGATGAGAAAGAATGGTCGGATGGTTATAGACTTGATTCCATTTTACAACAATTTTTGGTTTTTGTTAATAAGGGGTGGCCTTGCGAAAGCAAACTTCCTGAAGTATTAAAAGCCTTTTGGGAAGTCAGACAAGAACTGTCTGTTACTAATGGGTCTGTTTTCAGAGGTGATAAAGTTGTTCCTCCTGACTCCTTCAGAATGAAAATTGTGAAACTGTCATGAGGAACACTGTGGCATTGTTAAAACTAAGCAAAGGATCAAGCAATGGTTTTGGTGGCCCGGCATTGATGTCCTAGTTGAGAGAGTGGTACGTGATTGTTTGCCTTGTTGCAATCCTGATAAATCATTAGTCGCTTTGAGGCCTAAGTTAGGAGAGTCTTTTGTTCCCACCAAACCGTGGCACACTGTTGCAATTGATATTATGGGTCCTATTGGTTTGGAAAGGAAGTATGTGATAGCACTCATTGATACCTTCTCAAGGTGGCCTGTTATTAAAGTGGTGAACAAAGTCACTTCTGAAGAAATTCTGAAGTTTCTTGATAGAACCTTTATTGAAGAAGGTCTGCCTGTCCAAATTATTTCGGATAACGGAGTTCAATTCTTATCTAATATGACCCAGGAATACTTCAAAACAGCGAGTATTAAACACAGGACCACGTCTCTTTATAATCCTTCTGGGAATGGTATGATCGAAAGATTCAATTGAGTTTTGAAGAATTCTATTCAAATGGCAGTCCAGAATAACTGATTGGGAAGTAGAAATTTTCAAAACCATGTGGACGTATAGAACTACTCCTCATGATTCCTTGGAAGTTTCTCCTTTTGAAGTCATGAGAGGTCGTGGTGTTAGAACTAAATGCAATCCTGAGTGGTTATTGGAAGCTGCTTCCAGCACTGTTCCTGTTGAAGTCATCAGGTCAAGGATTGTTAACAAATGAAACAAGTACCAAGAAAAGTACAACCAGAAACATAATACTAAAGAAATTCATGTTAATGTTGGTTCTTGGGTCAGAGTCAAGAAACCTTGGAAAACAAGTAAATGTGAAAGCCAATATTTCAAGCCCATAAGGGTTATCAAGGTTCTTAAAAATGCTGTACAATTCTCTAATGGTAAGGTTTGGAATCTCAAAAGAGTAGCCATTTTTCGCCCCTCTAGAAGTTGGTCTAGAAAATGTTTCCCTCTTAGATCAACCCACTCGTCTGATCCTCATTCAGAGTGGGACATCATCACAGAGAATAGTACCTTTGCCAATTCTGATGAAAATTGTATTATTGATGATGCTAATTCTTCTAATGTCAACAATGATGTTACTGTGTGTGACAGTGGTGTTGATGTTAATTTACCATCTAGTGAAGAACAAGTATTGCCGTCTTGTGGGGAACAAAGCAACATTAATGTAGACCTACCACAATGTGACAAACTTATTCGTCATAAGCCCAAATGGATGTCGGATTAGGTTTGTGATGACGTATCTTAGTTCTATTGTTTTGTTTAATAAGGAGGAAGATTTGTTGTGTTTTATTATTTGTCACGTCATGATTTCAATGTGTTCTCGCTCCTCTGCCTTCTGCTACGATTCCACGTCGGTTTAATATTCTAGAGCGTGGAGCTGTGGATGGTGAGCTGAGGGAAGAGAGCGGAGGTGTTTCTCTGCTGTTCCGGAGCTTAATGGAATAAAGCTTCTTATATTGAATCACCAAGTCCGTCCATCTTTACACATTGCTTAAATAACACTAAACTAAGAATAGATAATATTGTCCAGTCCAGATAAACCCATAATCAAAAGAGTGGCCAATTTAGGATGCATTTCAACCGGTGTAGTAGCTTTTCAGAAGTTCCCTGCGCCAATAGATGGAATTACTGTAGTCCAGCGATGACTGGACTGGGTAGGTGACAACCAGCACAAGAATGTGTGGCTCAATCAGATGCAGCATTCATTTCAGATTTTATATGCAGGGAGTTTGAACTGGCCATATGGAACACATGGGTCTCAAGACAGTTTACAATCAGTACAAATGCCCAATTTACTTACTGCTTTGGCAGGAGTGTGAGTCCACAACCAGACACCAGTTAACCAATTAAATTTTCAGATGGCATTAGAAGCACCTCCATCTTGGAGGGATTAAGTTGAGAACTATGAAAGACAAAGGTGCATGACTCTCAAACTCTGATCAAGTGTACGGTGAAAGCCCGAACATCAGCAGCATGTCATACGCTTATCTGTAGAAATGGAAGTCTTCAAGATGGACTAACAAAGCCAAAGGCTCCATATTGATGTTGAATGATATGGGGAACAAAATTGAACCTTGTACCACACCACAGCTGACTAGTTTGAGCAGCTAAGTAATCTGAGGGAGCTAACAGTTATGAAATCGCTGCTTCCAATCATACACTCACAATGAAAAACCATGTCTAGCACTGACATACAGATCATATCTCAATGTAGAACTGAAGATGATACAACTCACAAGCAGTGTATTCCCAAGCCAGATAGAGAATTAACAATTTGGGAAGAGGTTTATAGCAAATGTTCCTCTTACCTTAGGTGGCCAATACCCATTGATATAAAGGGATGCATCTAGTATACTCTTTACATGAGGATCGAGAAATGCTGCGAACATTAAAACATTACATGCAGCTTGACAATATTAAAAAAGTGACTGCTGCTTTAACTCAGAAGGGCATACCCCTCCTTATGCACCAGCAGGCTCCTGCAGTATGGCCACCAATGTAAGGACACCATATGCGTGTCCAGAACTCTACGTGTCTGTACTGCTTCCTGCACCAACTCAGAGACTTGCTGGACCAATCCATGTTTCGGCAGCACTTGATCTTATACCACGGGTGGCAGTCTCTCTCCCCTTCATGGCTTGCAGTTTACTTCTGTACTTATTAGATATGGGGCTCTGCACTGTGCCTTTTTACCGGTCTTCTCTCACCTGTATTTTAGACGTTCACATTAAACTGGTCCTCCTGTGCCTACGTGGAGCTTTGGGGTGTCCCTGATTAGGCCCATACGGACATTTGAACAGTGGCTGATCTGCAGACTCTCCATCAGCCTGTTGCGGAGCAGCACTGCATTCCTGAGCTCTCCATCTACCACTGGCGTCACAAAACTGGAGAGACTGGGTCTCTTTAAGCTCACCAACAACATACCTCAACATGCTACCCATTTTTGACATCTCATTCCTCTGATAACTCTCAGGGGAGCTAAGCTGAGAACGACTCACAAATGGATGACATTTTAAGGTCTATGAGATCTAATTTAACAAGCAGCCATCTTGCTGTGCAACTCTCTGGTGCTCCTTGAGTGATGAGATAAATGGCAAGGTGCAAGTGCCCAGTTGAGTACTGTTTGCCCTGCAATACCTGCTCCCACAGGGAAAATAAAACCAACAGAAAAATATTACTAATTGACTCAAAGTGGTGTGTTTATTTGGCAGTCAAGCAGCACTGAGAGGAAAATGGGGGCACCTGGGGGTAGGATCCGCAGGGTGTCTCCCCCGGACAACTTCAGGCAGGTGGTGGAGTCGAGGCTTTGTGTGGGGCCGAGATAGGTCAAGGTATGCAAGAGGGGGCTTAGGTTTAGTTAGGTCATTCAAACGCTGTGGTCAGAGGTAGGGGAAATTAAATCAGTGTGTCCTAATTAGGCTTGGTTAGTGATATGTTAATATGTCCGAAATATCTTCCGCAGTGAGGGAGGCCCTTAAAATAATTTGCGAGGCAGGTAGGGAAGACTTAATAAAGCCTGGCATGTTGTCTCAAGTCTGGGCTGGTTTTGAGAGGCCCAAGTGTGCTGCCACCTAGGGTGTCCCAGCTGCAGTTATGGCGTGCGCGTCACCTCAAGATAAGAGTGCAATATTTACTGAGGGTAGTAAAGTTTAAATGAACGAAAAAGGAAACACAGCCCGAGCCGAGGTCCCGCTTACACTTAGTGCTGCGGGAGCCAGCTGCTGGTGTGAGGAGAGAGAGGGGACATGCGCGCTCTAGTGTGTCTATTAAAAAGCGGCCTGTCAGCGAAAGGTGGGCCATAGGGTTTCCCTATGGAAACAAGCGGTGCTCAGCAGCGTGCTACATCTGCACCACCATCAGGCCAAGAAGTCATGGCCAATTACTAGCAGGGGATACATCCTATTGTATTGGCCCCCAAAATGATAAATACTACAATAAAAGTGCCTATTTTTAAACAAAGTTTAAGGAAAGCAACACATGAAGAAATGGTTGCTTCAAATGGAAAAAAAACTGCCTGCAGTAATGAGTTACATGAGTGGTGAAAATTTTATGAATAAAAATCAGTCAGTTTTGATGATAAATCCTCAAGAATTAGAGGAGAACGAAGAAAATGATATAAATAAGGACGATGAAAAAAATAGAGGTATTTACTAATAATGATATAGTTTATCAAAAAGATAAGGAGCCCTGCAAGAATGTTACAGAGGATAGTAAAGGACACAAAAAAGCCTTACAACCTGGTAAATGGATTTGGGTAGCTGGAGAAGCTATTAGAGGACAGGATATAGTAAGTCAAGGAGGTAACAGAACCACAGCATCAGCAGGTTGTGGCAGCTTGCAGAACATTGCAGGGAAAATACTGCACAGAAAGGTCAAGGGCAGTGAAGAAATGCCGGCTGGGTCTAGAGCGTCCCTGGTGGACTGGCCCAAAGAGAGGGAGAGGTTTTGTACAACCGTCCCGACAACACAGGATAAAAGACTTCGACGCAAACATCCAAAGTAGTGGATTGGAAACATTTTGGTGGGGGTGTGTGTGATGGTGAATGTCTAAGTGTAAGTGCAGTGAGTGTGCATGACCAATGGGAATGCAGATTGCATGATGATGAAGAGATGGACTGCTTGGAAATACCGGGTGGGTACATTTTTGAGGATACTAAAACATCTGAATGTATTTATTTATTTTATTCAAAACGTTTTAAATAGCGCTGGCTAGACCCAGAGGTATCAAAGGGCTTTACATGAGGATCAGCAAAAAACAAGTTACAAAGTTACATCAGTTACTAGAGCATGGTAAAAACAAAGGAAAAAGAAAACAGTGTTTCACAGTAAACAGGAGTATCTAGAGAAAAAGAAACAGTGTTTCATAGTACACAAGTAAACAAGAGTATCTAGAGTAAAGTATGACCACGACAAATCAAGAAACAGTGTTATACGGTCAAGAGGAGTAAACAGAAGCGCAACAGTGTTACACGGTCGAAAGGAGTTAAAAGAACAAGGAATGACAAAGCCACATGTCCTGTGGGACAAAGAAGGTAGGGGGGACAGAACAAGGGGTAACGAAAGCAGCACGGGCCAGGAGGACCAGCATGGGGGAAAATAATTCAGGAGGGAGGAGACACAATGGAGAGACGAGGAGAATGATGCCCTATGTCCGGCTGGGTAGGTGACGGCCATGGGGGTGAACCATAGCCAATCTCCTCTATAGCTGTCAGAGCAGCTCCAACGGGCATCGGTCATGTTGTTAGTGTTCCACAGTCAGGATAATTAAAATACGGTTCCTTTAGAAGATTATGAATTACATCAGTTACAGGTGCATAAATGACACAGCCTAGCATAAGTTACCAGGAAAGGGATACAAGAGCAAGTCATGAGAGCACAAATAGGGTGAAGGGGGAGGGGAATTGAGCCCGTAACTGACTACAGTAAAAACATCATGAGACTAACAAAGTCAATGTTCACCCTCTGAAGAGACAAGAAAAGGGGGGAGAGGTGCTAATGAATTTTCCAACAGTCATATGTTACAGGAGGATACCAGAGCGAGTTCATTGGACAGATTTCGGATTGGGAACATAACACAAGAAAGAGAAAGAGGGCATCTCCAGAGACATCCAGCAACTTGACAACAGGTGAGAGTCAGTGGTGGAGCGCTTGGGGGATGGGGAAAGATCACGGCAAAAAAAGTGAAGTTATCAGGGCCCAGTGTTGTAGATAAAAGTGTACCGAATCGATTGGAGAAGAATCGGAGTCTACAGGTAAGAAAGACCGGGGGATTATTACAAAAGAGGATGACAAAGAAAAGGGGAAAATTAAGTGGTCTCTCAGTTGAGCTTGAACAGAGGTGAAGAAACTAAAGATGAGGGTGAAACGAAAAAAAACAGATGGTTTAAAACGTTTGCCTTACATGGGGTTATCAATGCCTTTGGGGGCTCATCTGAGCACAGCAACTAAAGAAAAATGTTGGAGGGGTGATTTTGTGGATGTGTTCAAGCTACTACATAGAGAAATACAGTCTAAAGAGGGGTCCAGGGAAGAAGCTTGGGAACTAGCAAAAAAAAACTAGGGTTCCTACAACAAATGAATTCTGGACATTAGCATTTTTAATATTTGCTAGTGTCTATTGTGAGACGTTCCCTGAACGCGCAGCTTCTATTTTCAAGTATATTGATACCATTCGTAAGGCCCACGTGGAAACCGGCTGCTTTGCATGGTTACATTATGATGAAGAGTTCTGAGCACGTATGGTCATTATTTCTGAAAAACCTTGGGGAGAGGTGGACAATGAATTATGGGTACAAAGGATGTATCCGCAAAGACTTCCACCCACCTTGCACACAGCAAGTGGTTTGGCTGTTTCTCACCGGCCTTTTCTTAGTAGGGCCACCTCGGGTGGGTATATGGAATAGAAACCAAAATCACAATTCAGGTGCATATTGGAATTTTAACAGGGGATATTGTCCACGGAACCTATGTAGATACAAACACGAATGTTCAAAATGTGGCGGCAGACATGCAATCTTGCAATATTTTGGGGGAATAGACAAACTTTGGAGGGAGTGGTCAGGGCAGGGGTAGAGGTGGATCCTTTTAATCTGGTTACAAAGGCTTCTACTTCAATTAAGGTGGATGTATTGAGTTACTGGTTTAAATGTTACCTTAAAAGGGAAGATGCAACAAGTTTGGAATGGGGTTTTAAAGAAGGGTTTCAACTGGGTTATTAAGGTCGAGAGCACGTAGGTTTGCTGACAATCTAAAGTCAACCAAAGAGCATCCTCATATTGTGAGACAGAAAGTGGCAGAAGGGAGAATGGCAGGTCCTTTTAATTACTGGCCTTTACCCGACCTTATGATCTCTCCTCTAGGTATAATACCTAAGAAAGCAGTTGGAGAATGTTGCATGATTCATCATCTTTCATGGCCCCATGGGTCGTAAGTGAACGATTTTGAGGCAAAAGATGATACAGCAGTACAGTCTGTGTTAGTGGATGGGGCCATGTCAGTGATTAGAGAGGTTGGCCCTGGAGCTCAGTTAGCTATATGTGATCTAAACGCTGCGTTTTGTTTGCTACCAGTACATCCTTTGGATTTTTCTTTGCTAGGTATTCAATTTTACAATCAAGTGTATGTAGATAAGGTACTGCCAAGGGGGTGTGCTATTTCGTGCAAGCTATTTGAAACATTTAGTACTTTTCTGCAGTGTTGTTTTACCTACAAAAACAGGCTATGAATTGGTCATTCATTATTTGGATGATGTTTTTGTTTGTAGGTTCAGCAGGTACCCAAGCTTGTGGGAGGGCACTCCATCAATTTGAAAAGGTAGCACAGGATTTAGGAGCACCTCTGGCTCCTGAAAAAAACAGAGTCTAGTATTTTTAGGCATTGAATTAGACATAGTCAAGATGGAAGCGAGTTTACCAGCTGAAAAGGTTCAAGAACTTGTTAGGTTGATGGAAGAAGCAAGGGTGTCACCTAAATGCGAAATTAAAATAAATTCAGTGCATTTTGGGCCATTTGAAATTCACTTGTCGAGTGGTAAGGGCAGGAAGGTCTTTTTGTAGACGACTAGGTTTCGCTATGTTGCCACACCACAGAATTAGAATTTCTACAGCAATATGGGCAGATGTCGATGTATGGTTGAAATTCTTGTAGGTTTTCAATGGGGTTTCCACGTGGTCCTTAGATTTGGATTTCGTTTGGATGGTACAGATTTATTTGGATGAGGCGGGCTCCAATGGCTTTGGTTTATTTTGGAAAGGCAGATGGTGTAATGAGCCATGGCCTAGGAAATGGGTCAGTAAGAAGAGAAGCATTGCCTTTTTTGGATTTTTTCCCGCTATTGGTAGCTCTGTCAGTATGGGGAGCAAAGCTGGCCAACAAAATTGTTACCTTTAATATTGACAATAAGACTGTAGTAGATTTGATTAATGGCCAAAAAGCCAAAGACAAGCATCTTTTGAAGCTGTTGCAGAGATTTATGCTGGTGTTGAACGGTAAAAAATATATTCTGTTAAGTTAGCCTGTACTCCTCTTCCATTTTGTCTACCAGCCCCCATTTTGTGTTTCTGTGGGGCCCCTTTTTGCAAAGTCAGAAGTTATGTGCTCACTGAAAGCTGGTTGTACTGATAATACTCACATGTCACAGTAAGGAGCCCTGCCCTGCCAAAGGGCCTAAGTGAACAGATGCTTTATCTGTTTGCCCACCAACACCTGTAACCTCCCTTGTCTATCTATGAAAGTGACGTGGGTAGGGGTTTATCAGGATTCTACTGTTCAGCATGTAAGCATTATACAAAGGGGTTGTGTAAGGAGTTGTGTAAGCATTATGTAACAATGACGAAGTGGTTTCAATGTGTTTCATGAGGCATTGAAAAGTATAAATGCCATGTTTGAACTTGTACTTGTTAGCCCCCTCCCTTGGGCCCATGCAGTGTCTGAAAGATGGGACTCTCTCATGAGATGTAATAAACTTGTGTTTTGTTTCCACTCCAGTGTCGATCCTCATTTACTGAACTCATAGACTAAGGGTGTTCCTGCACCAGTGAGATAGATAAAAAAAATCTCACTTCTACACTGGGATGCTTGATGTAAAATTTTGTTTTCAAAGCCAAACATGTCCCAAGTGTGTATAATAACATCGCAGACGCATTATCTTGTTCGCACTGGTTGAGATTCTGTGATTTGGTGCCCGTGCAGAGATGCAGAAACTTAGGTCCTACAAGAGGTATGGGAGCTAGCGAACTGAGAATGTTAGAGTTAGTTGAAAAATCCCTAGCAGTAAGAGCTAGATCAGCTTATAGAAGAGCTTGGGAAGAATTTCTGAAGTCAGGTGCATCCCGTAGGTCTCACAATGAACAAGGTTTATGGCTACACAGAGAGGATGTGCTCCATTTCATTATGTATAATATAGAGAAAAAAATGTCAGCAACCACAGTTACTGGTAAGCTAGCCGGCTTGTGTTTCTATGGAATTTTTTTCTGGGGGTACGAGCATTCAGCTGGTGAGATGGGGAGACGTATGTTGCAAGGCTGGGCTAAAGAAGAGAAGTCTCTTTATTAGGGATCCAGTTTCAATAAACATCTTGCTTCGCAGGGTTAGGATCCTTCCCTCCATATGTTTCTCAGAGTTTGAGAAGTTGCTATTCAGGTTATGCATGTGTTGGTTATTTCTTGGTGCTTTTAGGATAGCTGAATTTTTAGGAATGGGCCATTTAGGCAGTTTAAGGGTGGAGGATGTGGCTGCTTCAGAAGAATCTATTCAAATATTTTTAGAACGCTCTAAGACAGATCAGACAGAAAAAGGCTCTAAAGTACTTCTTAAAAAAATAAGCAGCATAATATGCCCAGTGGTAGCTTGGCAAGATTTCCAGGCGGCTGTGGGAGCAAAGTCGGGATTTGTGTTTAAACATGAAAATGAAACACAGCTTATAGCATCACAGATGCTGGGAGCGATGTGGAAAGTACTTTGTCACATAGGGGAAGTTCCTTTTCGTTTTGGCACTCATTATTTCAGAATTGGTGCTTCTGAATCAGCGAAATTAGGTTTCTCCCTGGTTGATGTTAAGAAATTAGGCCGATGGTCTTCAGACTGCTGTTTGCGATATATTAGGAACATTGAAGATGCTTAGCCTTTATATATTTGTTAACACCTGTTTCTTTTGCAGGTTGCGTGGCAGGTCCTTTAGCAGCGTTCTTTTCTATTTGGATAATTGGACACTTTTATTAAATGGGCAGAAAAACAAGCAGCCATTTGGAAGAAATGTGAGTTTCCGCAGCGACTAAATCAAGATAAATTGGTGGTGAAAGAGGGACTTGAAATGGGGACAGTTGTTACTTTCGTTATCCAATTTGATGTCAGTTAGATGGTGTCCCGATGTTTTGCTATTACATGTTGGTGAAAATGATTTGGTGCAGTTATCAGGTTTGGGGCTGATCAAAGAGATGAAGAAAGATTAGATGTCGTGGTCAAATCATGGGCAGGAACAAAGATAATATTGACTGCTTTGGTACCAAGGAGAATTTGGCGGGGTGCTAAAAAATTCACTGCAATAGAAAGGGCTAGAAGTAAATAGGGAAATGCATTGTTTCTGCAGCATAAACAGTTTAGGCTGGTTAGAACATACTGATATAAAGAAAGGAGATTTTCAGTTTTTAGACAGGATGGTGTTCATCTGTCATTTATAGGTAATGAGTTGTATTTACTTAACATTAGGGAAAAGTTAGCTTTAACCTTGGCCATTCAAAAATGTTTTTGGCAATAGCCTGTTTTTTCTATGGCGTCGGATGTATTTCGGAGCTAGCTGTTTTGGCCACAGATATAACATATTGATCCATTTTCCCCCCTTTTTTCTCCTCTTTTCATCAATGGCGGGTTAAGCCGGGATTTGTTGTTGGTCTGATCATTTTGGTGGTGAGGCAGGAAAAACACCTTGGCAGGGTGTTTTCCTGGTGGCAGAAATCGTGGAGCATGAGCCAGGCCGGAAGGGTTGGGCGCATTGCAGAGTAGGTGTGGGCAGAGGGAACAATGGGGAGCGATGGATGAGAATGTGTGAAAGTCAGGGGATGAAAGAAAGGGGATGGTGAGGATTGTATCTTGTAAGAATTGTTTGGGGATTTTATTGTTGGGAAGGCTGAAGGGTGGGGGTGGGTGTTAGGATATGTTATTGTATTAGTGAGGCGCGGATTTATATTTTGGAAATATTGATCTGCCTACCTGTCCTGTAATACAGCGGCCTTTTACTCTCACTGGGTCTGGTGATAGCCTCCTTGCCCAATGGAGGCTCCTGGGGGTGGCAGCTTCGGGCGTGTGGAGTCCAGGCTTAGTGTGATGCCCTGATAGGTCAAGGTATGCTAGGGGCGGGGCATAGGATTAGTGAGAGGATGATTTATATTTTTGTAAATATTGATCTGCATACCTATCCAAATAAAGTGGCCTTTTACTCTCACTGGGTATGGTGATTGCCACCTCCCCCACGTGCCCCTTCCCTGCAGTTGCTTCTATGATTCACAATCTGAACGTATACTAGGGTCTCTGACTGTATTCTGTGTTCCCACACGGTACTGGAACACATTCAGGACAATTTGCGGGCATGGCATTCTGCATGCAGATGCTATCCCCTTTCAATGTCTTAATACCTTCACCAAGCACGAGGATGTGTTGTATGAATGCATACATGACCATACTTCTAAACTATCTGCTTACAGACATTCAAGACTCCATAAAATAGACTACTTGTTGGACATAGGACCATATGGGAGATCTCCAATTTTTATAACACCAGCTGGAATCTTCTTCAGGTTCAAAAATAGTTACAAGACTCTCCTGCGTTCCCACTGTATTCAAGCACTGGTCACCTCAATCTCTTTGAGCAGGACACAGAGTGTCTAGTACCGGACATTCACTTAAGAGATGAGTGCAATCTCAAAATTCTAACGTATGAAGGGCTTTCAACTGGGTGTTAAGTAAATACGACAATCTGCAAAAAGGAAAGTCTACTACTGGGGATAGTGGCACATTCCAATATGAACTGAGGCAGCAGTTATATCGTCACATTAGAGATGGGACTTTTTGAAGGGCGCCTTCCATGTCGGAGGCAGTGAAGGGCAACTTGGTACTCAAGGACAGATGAAGAGGGAACTAACCAGGCACAGGGGGCAGAGGTTGAACAGTAACAAATAAACGAAATGGCCACATACCAAAAGCATCGTCTTTATCCACATATACTTGTTTTTTAGGCTACAGATCATGCTTTGACTTGTAGGACCATACTTAAGGGAAAGCAAAAACCACAGGTCCAAGTAGTATTGACTGAAAAACCTTACACTTGATCAATGACACACTGTTAACAATTGTGAGCAGTGTGGTGGAAGGAGGGAGGGGTTTCTCGGAAGACTTGCCTTACACCACAGCGTGAACGGGATGAACCAACTATAACAGGGGTGTAAGGCCATGGTACTTACCTGATATCCGCTCCCGTGACAGCCATACCAAACGACCATGCCCCTACTAAAAACAAAAGAAAGAGAAGGGGTTAAAGTAAACCCGGGAAAACAAACCACCTATGAAACAACAGAGTTCTGTTCCTTTAAGCAGGAAGGCGGAACGACAGAGGGAGAAGACCAATCGCCGACGCTAGGAGGAGGAGAAAAGATGTCGTCAGTGGACCGGAGGCGGGTCCGTCTAGAACAGAGTGAGACGCCGGAAGAGGAGAGAAGCATTTCTCGCTCGGCGGAGCTTGCAGATACCGAAGTCGCGAATGAGAGTGACAAGGGCCAACAGGATAGCTTGGAGTGAAGAGAGGTGGTTACTTCCGAAGGATGCTTGAAGTCCGCCGCAATTGTGGCGAGTTGTGGCGTAGGGAGCTAGACAACCGGGATCGGATGATTTTAAAGTGGGCGGAGGGAGATGGTTACTAAAGTGGGCGGACGTTGATGTTTACACTGGGGATGTTTGTGTTTCCTTAAAAAACAAAATGCTCAACACTAGAAATCTTCCCCTCTTACAATACTTCTACCTCGTTGCATGAAGGGATGGCTGTCATTAAAATAAAGTAACGGCCACTTCCTAAGCAAAAGAACGGCGTGACCCATGAAGGGGGAATATCAAAACCCTTGTGTACAGATAAAAAGGGGTAAGACTCCTGTAGATTGGTATTATTGTCACCCCCTCCCTCCCCGTTTGTTTTACAAAACCGTCTATCCTGTACTAGGGAGTTTGAGTGGCTTACTGTCCGGGGAAGCCATCCCTGTATATGTAGGCGCAAGTGACATAAAACTGAGACAAACGCTGCACTTTTCTTTACATTTGGACACGGTGACTGGACACATTAGTAATACCTGCGACATCATACTTAGCGCTACTGCCAGCAGCACCTCGCGGTGGTCACCTACAGAAAGAAGGAAACCAAGTCCTATGGTTACACCGTCATCCCATTTTGATGTACTTCAATCAGGACAATCCTCCTCATCGTTCATTGAGAAAAAACAGCCGCCTGGTCGTCTATACGTCCACCCATCCCTCTTACGGTGGGGTTAAGCAGGATAGAACAATAAACCACTTAGAGGTTATTTGGTTTTATTTAGTGTATCAATTAGAGTGCAACCAAAACCCTAAGAAGCAGAAGATCGCTTTGCGTGGAAATTTGGGAGCAAAGGTGTGAGGGCATATACATTAAATGTTTGTTGCTTCGTCCATAAGAATTACGTATTCATTATGCTCTGTGCAGTAACGTAAAATTGTAAATTTGTTGTAAGGTCGCCGTAAAGATTAATGATAGATGGTCATTTGTGCAGAAAAATCTAATACAGCAGGCATGTGTGTAATGCTAAATAGGGCTAGTTGCTGTACATTCTTCAATGAACAGCCACTCAAGGGGGCGTGGGATACCTTCGGACATGTAACACTTGGTGGGTCTGTGAAAAAAGGATCTTACCGCATACGTTGTATTTGGTAACCTGCACATAAGGGTAATAGTAAAGTGTATCCTGATGCATAACAAAGAGATGAAAAAGAGCTGGGAGCACGAAACGGTCAGTGGAGAATTGGCAACAAAGCATGAATAGAAAGGAAAAAGCCACAAGAGGAGCAATTGAGTGTGAGAACTAGAGATAGTGATGTTAAAATTCTTGACTTCATAAATGTATATATTTTCCAGATCAGCCTTTTTCTTATTCGTCTAATCATGGTGCCCATTTGAGATGCTTGTTATTTTAGGGTCAGTCTCTCATCCCCTTCTAGACCCATCATAAGTGACACTGTGCCTCAAGAACAAGGAATAGTGCCTTGTTTCCAATGCCGGGGCAACTAATATGGATGATGTATGACCTGGGAATCTTTCCTTATGCTCGTTAAAGGAATCTGAACTAGGTAATCTCATCCAAGCCTCTGGTACTGTTAATTGCCTTAATAGTTTCTTGCACTCAACATCCTACTCTATTATAATTCTCAGTCAACTGATCAGGACACTCTTAAAGCAGCAACTATGCAGGCAATCTCCATGTAATTTGGACAGTTTGCATTAATCTTCAGTGCAGCAATTTGCCCTCCAGCCAGAATGATCTCTACACAGCCATATAAGAGTGAGATGCATTCTAAGGGATCTTTCCTGCAGTCATCCATACTCCATGTGCTGGAATGCGTTGATTGCGCCAACATCCCTGAGGTTGATTCAAACCCGCTGACTGATGAAATTGTGATTGGAGGTGACAGGGCCTTTTGACTTTCCAGAGGGTAAACAACTTGAGTAGGGTTCTTCCCCCCCTCCTGCGGCTCAATGCAGACTAGACTTTTTATTGGGGTGGAAGCGACCCTCCCCCCTTCCTCTCTGTCTTGCCGATCCGGTGGTGAACCAAAGGCAGGAATTTCTCCATGATCTTGAATGTGAGCATTCTCTTGCTCTTGAATACGAGCGTCCTCTTTGCTTTGAGTATTTATTTCCAGAGCTTGGATGAGATCTGCATCGTTTGACATAGAAAAGGAACTAATCCACTCATCCGTTTGGACATTGTCTTGTGCTCCCATCTTTCCTTTGACTCCTTGTTTATTTAAGCTTTTAACACAATTCCCTTCATTATTTTGATCTGGCAAAGCCATGGGTAAATGCACCTGCGCTGTTTTTATCAACCCTCTTTTTATGCAGTCCACTTCTCTGTCAACCTCCCTTATGCTTGTTTCTTGACTTATTTTCCTTATATACGAGGGTCTTTCTCTTAATTGGTCTAATTGAGTTGATTTTGCCTTTTAATTTTCAGCATCCTGGTAACTGAGGACTTGTTTCTCCTGATTTATTAAGAATAATTGGACTTGGCAAACCTAAGCCCCGTCTAGGGCATAAATTGCCACCATTGGGTCCTTTAGGAAGCGAAATCGCTGTTTGCCATTTTTCTCCCCAAATTTGAAAAAAGCTCATTCCGGTGTGGGTGCCGGTACCAGCCTCTCCTTTAGCGAGATTGATTTCTCTTTCCTTCTTCCTTTATTTACAATTGAGTTTGAGTTTTATAGGGACACTCCTCTTTGATTTATTCGGCGATGTCTGTCGAACTTTCCCTGATCTCATCTTTTCTTTATCTACTGGGCTCAGATCCCCTTGAATTCCACTCACCAAACCTCTGTTTGAGGGCTGTGCACTTAGGTGGACCTCTGCTGGGAATAGACTCCCTTAAATACACCCTGCGGTCGTATGCCAGGCAATAAAAAATCAGGCACTCATGGGTGTACCACTGACCGCACCAGACCGGACCTAGTCGGACCCCCAAAGGCATGCTCTCTAGGAAGCCGCTCCTGCACTCGCCGCTCTCTCAATGGTTGTAATAAGGGAACGGGGTTCAACCCAAGTTGAAACCAAATAGCAACCGAGGATCAAAGATGGCGGGGAGGGCTGAAAGGGGATGCACAGGGGTGCAAGACGAGGTTTCTGGAAGTCAGCAGTGGTACAGTTGTACAGTATACTGTATGTGTCAACCTGATATTAAACTTTGAAGTGGTGGATGAGCACACTTGAAGGGTAGATTTAAGAGCGCAAAGCCCCCATGCACACACAACTTAAATACAGTCTGTGTAGAGACAAAAGAATGGATCTTTGGTTCAGGAGTAACTAGACCCATTGGGATTCTAAATAATGAAGCAAAACTATGGCCCGTTGAGATTTCCAAAGAGACTCCAGCTGCAAAAACAGCTGAAATCTCAGGGCAAAGATGTTGCTGAGAATGAGGAATAATGAGAGGGCACAATCCTGATGGCAATGTGTATATATATGGCATACCTATGTTCATTCATTCAATAAAATTCAAGGTACCACACCATATGTACTGCTCCAACGATTACCAAATGAAAACACCAAAGAATAACATAGTATTCACAGAGAGTGGGAGATCGACTCACTAGAAGTCCACGTCCAATATAATTTTTATGCAAAATTACACCACTGGTACCGTTATGAAACGTGCGAGCTGGAAAGTACATGGATTAAAAGACCATGAAACATAGAATGGCACCATATTACTTGGAGGCATCATGCAGCCACTGCAGTGCTCCATGAGATGCACTCGGTGCCCTCCATGGACAAACCATTTGAGAGTAGCTTGGGGATCTTAAGGGTACTTTGTTTCAAATGACTCTTGTTCCAGTGGAGTTGTCATACTAATGCAAGAGAGACAGGACTTTAGGTTTATGCACAACCGCTGATACGTGGGGGCAACGTGTTAGTAACTTGTTTACTTAATGCTGGGACATTAATGTGTATTAATGTATATGCTTCTAACAATAACGATCCTACATTTTATGACCACCTTTGACCAAGTGCTTGAAGTGAATTCCGGGCCGGTTTGTCCGAAGGGGGAAGAGACATTTTGATACTTTTTTTACTGCTTGATTGATTCCCACTAAGAGGTGACCATCAGCACTGGCTACGGCATTGTGGTTTGCTACGGATATACTTTGTCCGACATCTGGCGATAGGGGCAGTCTTTTGAGACAGTACACTTTTAACTCATCTGTGCACAATAGGTATTCTTGCATACAGCACTGAATGTTATCCAAAATGCTGGTAGAACAAGTACAGGCTTTTGATATTCGCCTCAGAACCCTGTTGGAACGTTTTTTTTATAGCACTTCAACTGGCGGTGCCCCTAAGCGAACCAACAATATTTCAGTGGTGTTTCAAGTGTGATTCACTACTGGACTTGGCCTTTAGGAATTCATCAGAGGAGGGCGCTGAATTCAATGTTGCTTATTTGCTAACATGGCTACAGTGTGAAAGTCCTTAAAGGAGCGTGTAGTGCAAATTAGGCTGAGATTTTAAGGTCTATAAGGCACCATCTTGCTTTATTAATTTTTTTAGTTTTTTTTTTTTTTTTTTTTGGAAAACCTTTATTTCAAAATTCAGGACACAGCTATTCAGCCGACAGCCCGAGGGTTCGGCAGCATTACAAGTTAGATACAGTGATGTGTCCCCAATGCAGTTCAAAGAATAATGCAGAAGGTTCAATTTTAAATAAACACAGAAAAAACTAACAACAAACCCCAGCAAGGCAAGGACATTGTGAGCCCATGGCGGAGGCCCCCAGGGGAGACCGGACCCCACTCGTCTACTAAGTACAAGACTGTGTACGGAGGAAGAAGGGGAACAGCAGAGGCCCAGAACAGTTACTAAAACCAAGCTGTGCTGGAAAGTAGGTCAGGGGGAAAGCTGTTCCTCGGGAGGTTCCAGGTCCGGGGCAAGACATATTCCCCCCCCTGTATTGGTTCCACCGCCCCCAGATGGCATGCCACTTCCGGGGGCGACCTCTAGAGCAGTAGACCGTCTTCTCCCTAAACATGCTCCAATCCATGTTTTCCTTCCACGCGGTCAGTGTAGGGGGTCCCGAGGAGCCCCATAGCCGCGCGATATCCCTTTTTGCTACCATGTTACCCAGAGTCACCCATTGGGTCTGCGCCTCGTCGAGGTCAGTGGGCCCCCAGACGTTCAGAAGGCAGCACCGCGCCTCCGGCTGTACCACAATGCCCGTCACCTCCCCCATAACTGCATGGACTCTCCTCCAGAACTCCACAATGACACCACATTCCCAAATGATGTGCAGGAAAGTGCCCACCATACCACATCCCCTTCTGCACAGACCGTCCTCCGAGAATCCCATGCGGACCAGCCTTGGCCCCGTCACATACACCCGGTGCAGTATTTTAAGCTGCACCAGCCTCAGACGCGACGGGATCGCAACCTCCTTAGGCGAAGAAACCGCTGACTGCCAGTCCTCATTATCCAACTCAAGACCATCCCTGGTCCACTGTCCTCTCAGCCCCAATAGCAAGTCTGCCCGGACGTTTATCAACTTCTTATATATGAGCGAGATCGTGCTCTCGGGCATATGACCATCAAGGACTCGGTCCTCAAGGGGAGAGGACTCCGGCACCTTCTCACCCTCAACAAGGACTGATCGGAGGGCGTGACTCAGCTGGATATACCTGAAATACTCTGAGGGCCCTAGCTCAAACTCAGTCTGCAACTCCTCGAAAGACTTCACCCTCCCCTTATGCAGTACATCTCCCACCTTGGATATACCTATCAGATCCCACTTATCAAAGCCCTTCGTGTGCCAGAGTCTTCCCAATCTTTCCGATTCAAACAATGGGGTAGCGAGGGTTAGCCTATCCTTCCAGCCCAACGAGTCAGTCGCCATCTTCCATACGCGCACCGCCACACCTGTGGGCCCCGTGAGGGACGAGTCTAAGGACCGCGAATACAACGCCCTGTAGTAGTTGCCGCCACGCAGAAGCCACCTATCCATGGCATACCCAGGGCTGAGGGCAGGGCCATAAAACCCATGGTTGATCGCGCTCAGCTGCGTGGCCCAATAGTACCGTCGGATGTCTGGGAGCGCGATGCCCCCATCGTACCATGGGAGCGTCAACTTTGAAATAGCTATTCGCGGCCGCCCATCCCACAGCAACGTCCTTTGGAGGCCTTCGACCTCCCGAAAGTATTTGGCCGGTACCCAGTCCAGGGTGTTCTGGAGAGCGTAGAGGAAGCGGGGAAGAGACATCATTTTAAACAGGGCCGCACGCCCAACGAGGGAGAGCGGCAGCCTCCGCCAACCTTCCACATCTCGCCTCAAGCGTGCCAAGGGGGGGAGCAGATTCCTCTCATAGCGCACAGCAGGATCCAAGGATATAAAAATCCCTAAATACACAAAGCCCTGCTGGGCAACCTGTATCGAACATGTTCTAGGGATCGGTGGGACCTCGCCACTAAGAACGTACAAGTACGATTTGCCCCAATTAATCACAAGCCCCGAGTTCCTACGGAACGATGCGAGTACGTCACAGACCACTATAAGTGACTTCTTAGGTGAGGCAAGATACAGCAGGATATCATCGGCATAGAGCGAAATACGGTCCTCATGATCAGACGACCACCGAAGGCCCCGTATATCCGGGTGCCAACGTATCCACGCAGCCAACGGTTCAAGGGCGAGGGCGAACAACAGAGGCGACAGGGGGCAGCCCTGCCGGGTACCCCTACCAAGCTGAAACGGAGGAGATGCCCGTCCATTCACCACCACATTCGCTAGTGGCCCCTCGTACAGCAACCGAACCCAACTCACAAAACCGCGACCGAAACCAAACTTGGCCAGCACGGCCCATAAATATGCCCACTCCACCGTGTCAAAGGCCATCGTGGCATCAAGAGATGCCACAACAGCCGGTTCACGCAGCGTGCCCGCCCTGGCGATGACGCCATGAAGACGCCTAAGGTTCAATGCTGTATTTCGGTGCGGGATAAAGCCAGATTGATCCGGGTGGACCAAATCGCCAAGTACCCTAATCAAACGGGTAGCCAGGAGTTTGGCCAGAATTTTCGGCTCAGCGTTGAGGAGTGAAATGGGCCGATAGGAGGAGCATCTATCTCGGGGTTTACCCTCTTTATGTATGACCACGATCGACGCCAGCCGCTGGTCCAACGGAAGGATCCCATCCCCCCGCGCCTCCAAAAACATGGCGCGCAGATGAGGGGCGACCCTATCCGGGAACAGTTTGTACAGGTCGATCGGCAGTCCATTCGGTCCAGAGGCCTTACCCGAGTTCAACGCGCGAATCGCCCCCGCCACCTCATCAACCGTGATGTCCCCATCCAAATCGTCCCTATCTATGTCAGAGAGGCAGGGCAACTCGATATCTCGGAGGAGCTCAGACGAGTCCTCGGGCGGCCTGTCCGACACAGAGGAATAAACCCTATGAAAATATTCCGCGAAACACTTCACAATCCCCTCAGGTTCCACGATCGCCTCTCCCCCCTCTCCAATCAACTCTGGCACCACTCTATTGACCCGTTCTTTCCTGTCCAGCCACGCCAGGAGTTTCCCTGCCTTATCCCCAACGTCATACAGGCGGCCCTGTTGTTCCCTGCTGAGGGTCTTAGCGGCGTTCGTCACCAGGTCCCTATACTCCGCCTGCTTCAGGCAAAGCTCATGCAATGAGGACTCTGTAACCTCCTCCTCCATATCTCCCTCAAGGGCCGCAATCTCCTCCTCCACCTGCCGCACCTCGCCATCCCTCCGATTCTTGGCAGCCACCACAAGGGAAAGGGCTTCCCCCCGAAGCACGGTCTTAAAAGCTTCCCACAGCGACACCGCCGAGTCCACGGTTCCCAGATTGTCCTTAAAGTAATTATCTACCTTCTTCACCAGGGCGCTGCGCATCTTGGGATCTCGGAAATACCATGGGTTGATGGGGGCCACCCTCCCTCCTCCCTCCCGACCTAGATCCAGCCGGATCCACACTGGCGAGTGATCAGAGATACCGCGTGCCATGTGCCTCGCCTCGGATATCAACGAGGCATGTGCGGCCAGAGTGAGCAGGTAGTCAATCCTGGAGAGGCTACCATGCGCCCCGGAGTGAAACGTGTATTGACTCTGTGTGGGGTGCCGGAGCCTCCAGCAATCTATCAGACCAAATGTATCCAGGAAGTCTGGAAGCCATTTCTGAGCCCCCCCTGTGTCCCTGGGCGGGTATCTATCCAACAGTCCGGAACCCACAGCGTTGAAATCCCCTCCCACTACCAGCATTCCCCCCGGGAGAGTCAGCAAAGCCCTGCCCAGTTCAGCAAATGTGGAGGCCTGCAGGGCCGGCGGGACATAAACTGAAACCAAAACCAAAGTCCTTCCTTCCCACCGCCCCGCCACCGCCACAAACCTCCCCCTATCGTCAACAATGGTGGAGTCCACCTCAAAAGGCAGCGATGCTCTAACGAGGATGCCCACACCCCTGGACCCAGAAGAGAATCCCGAGTGTGCAATGAATTTATACCCCTTCCTATTCAGGGCATAGCACGTATTGCCTATGAGATGCGTCTCCTGCAGCAGGACAACGTCTGGCATTGAGCGTTTCAAAAATTGCAACACAATCCCCCTCTTGATGCGATCCCCCAAACCATTAACATTCCAGCTTATAACACTTAAGCCTCTACCCCCCATCCTCAAACGGAAAGAGGCCCACCCCACACCCGAGGCGCCACCATGGAACAGCCCTGAGGATAATCATCATGCCTTGCAGAAATAAACCCCCAACAACAAACTCAAAATCCCAAAAACTCCCCCCACCCTGCACCCCTGCTGCAGCTTAAAAAGCCCCCCCAACTTGCAGTGTGCCTGTCGCCCTACAAAAACAAAAATCCACAAAAAGTACCCTAAGGGAGGAAAAGAGCACCCCTCGTCCTCCCGCAACCCTCCACAGTTACTGCACTCTGTTCAAATCTTCAAGTATGGTTAAATCAAGTCAGGTCGGCTTTGAGATATCAGCCCTGTCCATTCCGGCCACTGTCTCCATGCTCGGCTGTGTCGTCCCCGGTCCGTCGCCGGGGCAAAGCGTCCAGCCATTCGTCGGCCATAACAGGAGAGTCAAAAAAGAATGTCCGATCTTCATGCACCACCCGTAGTCTGGCGGGGAAAAGCATGGCATACTTCAGGTCCAGTTCCCGAAGTCTCCGCTTCACCCCCAGGAAGCTCTGCCTCTGTCTCTGCACATGCTGGGTGAAGTCCGGATAAAAATTCACCGACGCATTCTGGAAGGGGACTGGGCCCGTCACCCTCGAAGCTTGCAGGATAGCGTCCCGATCTCGAAAGTGAAAGAGCCGGGCGACAATCGGCCGCGGCGGGGCACCCGCCTTGGGCCGCCCGCCCGGCACCCTATGGGCCCTTTCCACCGCAAAAAACTTTCCAAGGCCCTTAGGCTTAAGATGATTGAGGACCAAATCTTCCACAAGCAGGTCCGTCGAAGCCTCATCCGAGGACTCCGGGACCCCGATGACGCGCACGTTATTGCGCCTGGACCGGCTCTCGAAGTCCTCCAGCCGGCGGGCGGCGAGGTCACTCTCGGCCCTCAGCTTCCGGACCTCGTTCTGCAAATCCGCGACATCATCAGCGAGGCCCGTGGTCTTGTGGTCCAGGTTCTTAACTCGTTCGTTTGTCTTGCCCAGATCCGAGCGGATCAAATTGACATCCACCAGGATGGCATCCACCTTATGCGCCAGGGCCTCGAATTGCCTCCCCATCGAGGTCTGCATCCCGTCAAGCGCGCCCATGACATCCTGCAGGGATAGCTCCGGTGTCCCAGGCGAGTCCTCCTTCTGGGCATCCGGCGCCTGGCTCGGTCCACTCGGCGATGTTTTCAGGAGGGCGTAGCGGTCCATACTGTTGACTTGGGAATACGTTCCCCGCCTGGTGGACTTAGTCTTCAACCGATCCCCTTCTGCTTTGCCCGACATAATGGACTCCAGGCAGTCCAATGCAGTGAAGACCGCTCCCTCTCAGAGAGAGGAATAAGGAGTGAGCAGGTCCGCCTTGTGCTGCCAGAGTAGCCCGCCGAGCGTCCCTGGGGTTATAAAGCCACCCAGAGCTCTACAGTGTCCGGGCAGACAAAGGGAACGAAACCGAAAGTGAAAGAGCGAGGGCCTCCGTCCGACAGTTCACACCTCACCAGGCCGTTGTTGATCAACTAGGAGTCGGGCATCCTGCCAACTCTAGCCCCTGGCATCTCCGGGAGTTAGGCCGCAATCTTTCGCCCGTCGTAAGTCCGGTTCCCGATGGGCGATCCGACCGCGGATAGTATCAATCGCCTCCCTGACAACTCAGCAACACGATGCCATGCATACCGTCAGGATTAGAGACAGGATAGTCCACGGAGGGCGCGAGGGTCTCGGGAGCTCTAAGCTCACGCGGCCATCTTGGTCAAGCGCTAGGCTCCTCCCAATTTTTTTTTAGTTTTAAATAGCGCGAACTAGACTAGAGACATCGCGTATCTGAGCGTTTTACATAGCACCAGTTTCGTTACATTAGTTCTGAAGATCGCAAGATTTCAGTTCTTAAAAAGTGATTTGACGCTACTAAGTACATAGCTTGGTGCTTCGAGATCAAGAGTTCACTAGTTTAATTTTGGTTGGTGGCAAAAAATGACGTACAAAATGCTCCATAAATACTCGGAATAGACCTTAGAGAGGAGGATAGAGGCCCAATTAGGTCCTAGCAAGGCTCATTCCACCTTTTACCATTAGGACTGGAAATTACATGTTGACATTTGATGACAGTCGTAAATATTTACAACATTCTACTAGGAGTTGTATATAACTCACAATGACCATAGACCAGAACAGATGGAGCAGTATCTAGAGAACCGTACATTTGCATGAATTGAGGACCTATATAACAGGCCATTGGTACTAACCATTACTCTGGGACAGATCATAGAGGCTGTTGGACCTGTCAGCCCTAGGGTAGTCTCCCCATCTATTTTTTGTATTGTGCCTCATTTTTTCCACCCTCATTTTGATGGTGGACTTGGGTCTCCGGGCGCCTTTTCATTGCCAACCAGTGTTAAGGTGCAGGTGCTCCCTTCTGCCAAGATGGCTGCCACAGACCCCTGCTACCGCAGAGTGGTCTTTCATAGTAGCACCCTAGCTGCCAGGAGCTGGCTGGAACCCCACAACAATGTTGCGACACCAGCCCGCCTTTTTTGTCCCATAGGTAGAATGGGGAAGCTCCTGGAATGTGCTGGAACCTTCTAGAAGGGAGGTGTGGTTTTTACTTTTGCCGCCTTGGCTAGAGGTCACCTGACCTAGGGATACATAAGTGAGGGAGGGAACTTTTTCCAGTCAGTTGGCCAGTTGGGGTGAAGCAGAGCTGGAGAATCCATGCCGGAGTGTAGGCGGTAGGGCCTAGCCAGGGACGTATGCCTCTGAGAGTGACAGGGCTTAGGTGCTGCCTCTTAAGTGAGTCAGGGATCCTGTGAAACCCACTGATCTTGCCCAGCAGTAGGAGGACCCAAGGAACCTCTGCCCAGCCTGACTAGGAAGGACCTAGTCGCCAACTCATCCCCTACCCCCAAGGAACAGAACCCCAAGGGCGCCAGTATCATCTGCGCCACAAAGACTGAATATTGAAACTGCAGAAGCGACATCCTGAAACTTCATGCCAAAGCGAATATTGTAACTTCATTAAACGACTGATTGCCTGACTGCTGGGGATCGACCAGGTACTGGCGCTGTGTTTCCTGCGCTGCCAGACCTGACCTGTGACCCCCTGTGCGGATCTGCTGTCGAGCGCGGAGCTGGCCGAGCTCCCGCTTAATTTGTGACCCCCCCCCCCCCCCCCGGGTGCGAGGACCCGCAACGCGATCACCGCCGCGGCCCGTAGGCCTCAGGGAAGTGTCAGTGCCAAGTCGGGGCCTGCGGAGAAGCCCGGGGCCCCGCCGCTGCCGTCGCAGCGTCAGAAGGATGAGCGAGTGTCCGGGAGTGTCCCGCGCCGTTGCGCGCATCGGAGAAGGGCCCGGAGCAGAACCGAGCGACGAGACCAAGGTAACCCCCGGGGGCTGGGAGGTAGCGCGGCCGTGTGGCGGCCTGAGACTCTTTCCCCCCCCCCCCCCCCCCCTTGCTCCCCGGGAGTCGTGGGAAGGCCCGGTGCGCCCCCTGCCAAGTGGGAACGACACCGCATGCAGAGACTGTGAATTTCCCCCCTCCGTGGGATTTCCCGACGTAATTGTGAGTCAGATTACCTTCTCCTGGGGACTGCCGTTCGCTGGACTCAACAGTGCTCAATGCGTTCTATGTTGGAGTAGCGCTAATCGTCCCATTGTGTTTACCAGTGCTCAATGCGTTCTATGTCGCAGTAGCGCTGATCATTCCTTTGTATTCAACAGTGCTCGATGCGTTCTATGTCTCAGTAGCGCTGATCGTCCAATTGTATTTACCAGTGCTCAATGCGTTCTATGTCTCAGCGCTGATCATCCCTTTGTATTCAACAGTGCTCAATGCGTTCTATGTTGGAGTAGCGCTGATCGTCCAATTGTATTTACCAGTGCTCAATGCGTTCTATGTCTCAGTAGCGCTGATCATTCCTTTGTATTCACCAGTGCTCAGTGCGTTCTATGCCTAAATAGCGCTGATCATCCATTTGCATTCGCCAGTGCTCAATGCGTTCTATGTCTCAGTAGCGCTGATCATTCCTGTGTATTCACCAGTACGCAATGCGTTCTAAGTCTAAGGAGCGCTGATCCCATGTGTTGCATTCACAAGCGCTCAGAGCGTGCTAAGTCCAATTAGTGGGTAACCTCAGTCTGTGGTCTCAAGCGCTCCAGGCGCCAGTGGAGGTCCCAAGTGCAAGGCGCTTCCTGTACCCACAACGCTTATGCTCAGGGTGCTAGGCAAACATTATACGACCTCGAGTTATGCTCATGTGCCTTTGTTTCTTCGTAGACACCATTAGCGCCACGTGTGCAGGCCCCGGCCCGCAGCACTAGGGAAGTTCATACTGCAGGGATTGCTGAGGTAACCGTAATGAGATGCTGTAATGCACATGTTAAAGTGTACAGGTAATGAGAAGCTGGAATGCAAATGTTAATGTGTACAAGTTAAGATACATTGCCCTCCAAGATTACCGTGTGTGCTCCTTTGATTAGATAAAATCTGATTAATTTGCATTTACCTTATTGTGTGGTGTCCATTATTGTGTGCGTTTACTGCTTCAGAGGATGCGTGTGTTGTATGGTCGCTTATCACACAGGCCTTTGGGTGCCCAGCCGCTCGTGTCACGTTACCCCCTTAGGGCCTGGAGACCCCAGGTCTTACAGAGGCCATTTCAGATCTGGCATGTGGGAAAGCTCCTGGATATAACCGCCTCAAAGCAGAACTTTATAAAGACTGCTGAGCTAGCATTCCCTAATTAGCTTGCATTGTGAAAAAATGCAATAGCAGATAACGTTCTACGACCTTGTATGAGAGAGGCCATTGTAATGGTAATCATAAAGCCATGTAAGGATAGCACTAGTTGTATATCCTACAGGCTGCATTTTGTATTGCATATTGGCAAAAAATATTTGCGGCATTGCTATCGAATACTCTGAAGAAACTGGTGGTGGCCTTTGTCTTAGTAGGCCAGGCTATCCCTGGTAATTCTACCAAAAATTATTTCTTTAAATTCTTCCCTATTCTACATCAAACAAACCCTCGTTTCGATGTAACTACAAAGTTGTTGGATGCAGTAAACACATTTGATTCCCATAAACAGGCACATATACACCTAGTGCAGTACTGAATGGGGGTGGTGGACCATTACCAGTTTTTAAATGATTGATTCTACTCATTCCCAAGTGAAAAGATCAGAATTAACAGGCTCCTCTCCACACAATAGTAATCTCTACAGGTGCTTTGTAGGGATTCCCACTGTCTCCGAATCTATTCGCCATAACTATAGAAAACCGTGAGCGCTTAATGCATGAACATTAGATGAATTGTGGTGTGCGGCAAGGGAGTAGCCATAAAATTAAATACCTCCCACTTACAACCATATTCCTAATAGCATAGAACAAGCAAGCCCAACTCTCCCTAAAATAATTCCTTTCCTTCATTTCACCTTTCATTCCATCCTTTAATTCATTCATCTTTCCATCCACCCTTTCCCATCCTCTTGTTCATCCACACTTATCTGCATCCAACATCTTTTCATCAGTCCATTTAGTCATCCATACACACATTCACCTACTTGTGCATCTACCCTCCCACTCATCCTATTACTAATACATCCGTTCATCCATCCACCAGTTGGCCCATCCATCCACCAATCCATTTACATCTCCCATTTGATCCACCAATTCTGCCATACATTCACCTTGAATCACCCATCTACACTTCCATCTTCTCCTTTATTTATAAGTTCTCTCTTCGATGCATTCATTTGTCATCCATCATTTCACCCTTCTGTTAATCTATCCTTTAACTCTTTTACCCAGCCTTTCACCCTTGACATCCATCTTTTCACCTATTGATGCTCAAATCCTTCTCTTTCCATCGTTTCTCAAATCCATTCAGCATTACTTCCATACATCTTTTTACCCTTTCTTTGGTGTTTTTCACCCTATCTTTTACCCTTGTTTCACCCTTCCCTCCTTCGATCTTTTTCCTTCTCTTCATGCTTCCTTCATTTTTTCTATTCAACCTTCTTTCATTCTGTATACGCTTCTTTATTCACTCTATTGATCCATCTTGCTTTTCTTACCTCACCTTTCTCTTGCTTGATTGTCTCTTTCGATTTGCCCCGATCAGTTACTCATCCCCATTTTCTGAATTTCTGTCTCTTCATTTGTCTCGTTTGGGTTTCATTTGGCAACCATTCCCTTACACCATGAGTTATCAAGTGTTGTTAGCATTTGTCTGCAGACTAGCAGACAGAAGAGGATAATAAACAGCTAATTAATGTTTAAGAGGGACACAGTTAATAAGCCCACTTGACCCAAAGGCTACCCCCGCTGTAGTTGCGGGACTGAAGAGGTCTTCACTGTTACTGGCCTCAGTTTTTGGGGGCGGCAGCTCCTAGCCTTCTTCAGTACAGCCTCTACGGTGCTATGTATAAATCACCCAGATCAGAGTTTGCATTCTGTTGGAGTAATCAAGAGGTTTGGTGAACTCTCAGGTAAAAAAATATATTGAAGAGAAATCCAGGGTATTTCTATTGACAGATTCGATAAGGAAGTGGTCTGTGAATTCCCACAGAAGTGAAGTGCCAACATGGCCAAGTACATGGATGTTAACTTCAGTACAGATCAGGGAGCATTGTTCAAAGATGATTTTGGACCTGAAATTAGCAAATTTGAGACTTGAAAGCATAGGAGGATTGATCTGTCCCCATAGTAGTGATGATCAAAATTGTAGTTCTCTCTAAACTGTAGTATCTATCTTAATACATGAGTAGTGCTCACCAAAACTTTCTCTGATGTGAGTGGACAAGCAATCCAAAAGTCAGGTGGTAGAGATCTGTACTTTTGAATTGTAGGGGAAGGCTATAGGTCCATAACCTTGAACTTTATTATCTGGCTGCACAGGCCGTATATGTTGCCTAATGGTTCTCAACCCTTTAGTTACTTGAGAAAGCTCTGGTGTTTTTGTACACTTCACGAGCAAAGCTATGTGCAAGACCTTCTTGGTCATATTTGCTGCTGAATACCACACTTTTGGCATGACTGGCTTGGGGAAGACTAATGGAATCAACGGAATTGGATGGTAAACATCACTCACCCTGCATCCGTGACCCCGCATGTTATTACAACGCGGTCATTACAACGACCGTGTTGTAACAACGCAATACCATTACCCCACAAGTAGAAACCACGACTTGCGGAGGGGGGAAGAAGGTGTTGGATTTAAAATCCAACACTTTCCCTACTATCCGCACAGACTGGAGTTGGAATAGTAAATCATACTATTCCAAAATCCAGCGCCCCCCTCCGCAAGTCGTAGTAACGACTTGCGGGGTAATGGTATTGCGTTGTTACAACGCGGTCGTTGCATCGACCGTGTTGAAATAACATGTGGGGTGAGGGAAAGCGGGAAAAGGAGTGCTATTCCAATTGGAGGTTCCTACCCTCACATGATCCTAGTGGCCATTCATCAAATAATCCTTCTTGAACTGGAAGATGCCTCACTGGAAACTCTCTCAAAGTTCCAATTGAGGACCATAGGTGACCTGTTCATTAGGGTTGGGAATTTTTATCACCAGGACACATTAAAAAAAAGTGGGGGTTACGTCGCCACCGGACATATTTATGTACTATATCTTTCGACCCATTATCGAGGTCAATATATTTCCTTCCCCATAGTCAAATTAGAATATATCAAACAACCCCAAGCAAACCGTAACAGTCTCAACAGGAACTCTCTTTTAGGGATTTATCCTTTTTTATTTAGGAGGCCTTTTTGATCCATATTGTGTCCCAGTGTGTATAGTATTAAGGCATTCACAAAAAAATGAAGGTGTGCAACCTCCCCCCCCCCCGCCAAATTGAGTATCAATCTCCATCATCAGCAGCGCCTAGAGAAAATAGTCGTTGTAAACGGGCTTCCCCTTATTTTGAGGATTGCTTCCAAATGGTGGGTATATGTGGAATCAGGATCTAATGACTCTAAAAACTCCCTGAGCCAAGGACTTTCTTTTTTTACGGGTGAGCTTGAGGGATGATTAAAAAATGTGGTGATGCATGGGACTATCTATTATTCCTGCACCTGAATAGGTCGACATGTTTCAGCCTATATAACGGCCCTGCAATGTGTCCTAGGCTTCCCCTCGATTTGCCAGAGAACATTGCCCAACAGGACTGTAATATAGGAGTTGGGGAAAATAAGGATACGGGTCCTGAAGAAGGTCTAGGACCCGTTGCAGGGGTAGATTTGCATTTACTGATCTTTTTTTATATATTGTGTCATCAATTAATAATGCTCAACGGATGGTATATCCCATGTTAGTACTTCTGGTGTACATGAAGGATTACTCAAAGTCTGTCACTGAATACATAGCCATTGCGCTGCTTCTTACACAAGGTAGAGTCACTGTGTCCTGGTACCAGGGCCATTAGCCAACCAAGATGGTTTAGAAGCATGACTTTGTTTATTGCAATGACAGAATTGAGTCCTTCACATTCACTTTCCCTGTGTAAAAAAGGCCAGGAAACATTTGGAACCCACTTCCCTTCCGAACTTAGGATCACAGTACAAGAAGTTATTCACCAGCTGATATCTAGTTCACTGTGGAGGACAGTCGCAGTGCCCATTAGGAGTTGAAAAGAAATGTAGCCCATAGCTGCCAAGGTTTCAGATTGCTATGTGTGACATTTTCATAATTTCAGAGTAATTATAAGTGACATTTCAAGGACTAAGATCGACATTATCTCGTGAGAAAAATCAAGCGATGAAGCCGAGGGAACCATAAAACGATTAGAAATTACTCCCATTTGAGCAACGAGAAAGTCTAAGATCTTACAACTGCTGAAAAGCACCAGAAAGTGAAGGGCACTAACTTAGGTCCCTTGTAAACTGATCTTACTGTTAAAAAAAATGAATAATCATCACACAGACTGGCAGACAGTGACTCCAATCAATGCAGAGGAGATGTAACTTTACTTCTAGTACAGGCTGATTGATGACACGCTGCGCTCCTCCAAAACAAAACATAAGAAGCAATGAAAATAAAGTTACTCATTCATATAAGGATGATACCTACAATTTTATATCATATTATATAATGCCTAATAGGATGTGTGCCTTTTATTTTGCAATCCAATAAATGTAGTATTATTGGAGAATGCTTGGCTGACATATTTCGCAGCATGCTAGTATTGATGTACGCAGCAAAACGGAGATTCGTCCAAGGTTTTTTTTATTTATTTACTAATTGAGGTTGTTTCGTATACTGTACTTTTTACTGCAACCTGCCTCTGTAGTATATTGCATACAGAGTGATTTAAAAAAAAAACATACATCTCATAAAACGAAACAAAACAGGCACGGCATGGCTTTTCAAGTTGACAAGCAATAAGCTGTGATCTGAAAGCGTTTTGGCTTTGTCAAGCTCTTTTTCTATGGAGAGTAGTTCTTTGTTTGTTCTGTGGGAATGTAAGGTGTGTGTATTTGAGTCAGGGTGACCAGATGTCCTGGATTTCCCCGGGCAGTACTCCCGGTTTCAGAGGACTGCCCAGGGTCCCAAAGCTTTTGTTAATCTCACGTGCTTTTCCCCATTTCTTGGGCCAAAGGTCAGGCAGGTCATCGTACGAAGCAGAATTGAAAGGTATACTCTCCTCATACAGGCGCCTATGAAGTCTGAAGTAATGTATCTGTTTCTGCCAGACAGCACAGGAGGAGGTCTCTCGGCTCCCAGCAGAGAGAGAGAGGGGGGGGGGGAGGAGAGGCAGCGAAGGGGGGTGGTGGATCCTAAGGGGGAGGTTTGGTCAGTTGTAAGGTTGTGTACATGTAGCCTTGTAAATGTGTGTATGTAAGTACACATTTACAAGGCAATGCAACAAACGGGACAAACCAGATATAGAAGTCTAAAGGCTTTAGTCCTACTTTTATGTCTTACTTCTCAAGGTTTTTGCTTCTCAAAATCTAGTCACCCTAATTAGAGTGCATAAGCATGCTAATCATAACCTTGTGTGTAGCTCATATTGTTGACTGAATTGTGTTTTGCCATTTACAAATGTTTTATTACTACCTAACAGCACTTTTTATTAACTTTAGAATAACGAAACATTGAACTCAAACATGCAAGGATTCACACTTGTGCCTTGACAGTTGCATGCTGCAGCCTGCCACTAGGGCGCAGCGCACTAAACTAGTTTACCATGGATACAACTTGTGAACTTCAGACTACACAAAGATCGCTGCAACAAAATACATGAATGAGGGGTATCATACACATAATAGATCTGTCACAATATTCTGTCGAAGACACATTAATTTATCTAGGCTATTTAACATTTTTTGCAAGTGACTAGACAACCCTGTTCTCTTCAGCAAGTGCATTAAGCACCTGAGGTATTTTGCCAGGATTATACTAGATGCGTATAGATTTCTGCCCCTGGCATTTTAAGCCGTTAAACCATCTTCAAGTAACCAACTGAGTATGCCAAAATAGATGTATTAATTTTTTAACTGTTGTCAATTTCCTCGAGGTGTAGGGAGGGGTTGTAAAAATAATGCATGTACACTGACAGGAAACAGACAAACGTTCAGACTTTGCTCCTACTTGTGACATGCTTTCACATTATGAAACTAACCTACGTGTCATCCCTCAGAATTCCATACCTTTTAATATCCCCTACCCTGTGGATTCGTGGGTTACCACTGTATCTTTCCAACTCCATCTTTGGAGGCAGCAACTCTTAAATTGAGAGGCCATATTGTCATGCCCCTCTGGTGAGTCCAAAAACGAGCTTGTCTTTGTTCACATTCCATTTGAAACCCAGAGCTTAAGCTGTAATTTAATTGCATTTAACACTCACTTTAATTTAAAAGGCTGAGCTGCAAGGACCATCTGTCTGCTACTTACATGGACTCTGCCTTATGTGTGTCGTCCGTTACTAACCTTCCAAAGTATTAACATTTTTCTGTGATTTTAGCACTTCCAGGTCGCAAACAACCAATCCCAAAATTGAACATAGAAATTATAGTAAATCGTCTGTGAGTGAGTGGTGCTGGCAACATATAAGATGGCCTTGGATTGGAACATTTACTGCACTCAAGCCAATCCTAGTGTAGAATGCAGAATTCCAAAGTGCTGGTTGGCTGTGAAGGCTGAACGTGCTTATGTCAGCCAGATCCTCCTTACAATTCGGTGGGTGCTGCCAGCTTGGAGCAGGGGACTCTCAGCTGGAGGTCCACCTGAAGTGAATTTTTAATGGACTAAGTGGTGATGGCTTGTTTTAGGCAGGTCAGGTTAGGACGTTGCTGACTTCTGTTGTGGATAACAAGGAGGAAGGAGAAAAGAGGAAAGGGTAATGGGAGCGAAGTGAGAATGAGTGAAAGTTGGACAGTGTTACGGTGTGTACATTGGTCTGATGGACTGCCGAACCTGACCTTTTGCCCTTGGTTTTAGGGCATCAGACAGGCATAGTAACCATGTGTGATGCAGCCAGAACGCTGTCGAACCACGGTTCTTAAACTTCTGGCTTCTTTGGATCATCCCATTTACTGATTACAGGAAGCAGGTACTGGGCAAATATTTTCATTTTGGTCTTTTAAACAATGAACATGTAGACAACAAATAAATTCAGATAATATGAAGTATTTCACAAGCCCAAAAATATATAACTATACATTTAAATGTAAGGTTTTAGATGTGGATTTATTTCTAAAAGAGAAAGCAATGCTATATAGACTGTAGCACAATGGTTCTTAACCGTTGGACTTATGTCTACCCCCACTTAATCATTGTTGGAATCCGGGGCCCCCATCTTACCATTATTGGGATCTGGGAACCTCCACTGAGTCATTACTGGAAACCTGGGACTCCAGCCTAAGCAATTTCGAATATTTGAACCACAACGCAATACACAAGTATACAGAACCAAGCATTCATCAAATAAAAAAAAAATCTAAAACAAATCTTCATTTTAATGAGAAAGCTGGATCGTTTCTAAATTCAATTAAGGCCACAAATCATCCATATTGTAATCTGTTTGATGTATTTCAACTGCTCCCACGATTCAACCAACGTAATTTTTAGTCTCTGATTACAAACTCCTTTACATTTGCATAACATTTTACAATTTTCAATTTTGCTTATTTATATACATTTTATTTGTTGATATTTCATTTTGTTGACACTAGGTGTTGCAGACTCCCAGGGGTCACCGGACCATAGGTTAGGAACCATAGCTGTAGCATATCATCAGTTTGTGTGTTTTGGCTCCTCATGCATGCTCTCTATTTTATCCAGTGCTTCAGTTGAGGTCACCAGTTGTCCTTCCGAGATAGTTTGCTGTACGTTTCCTATTTAAAATTCTTTCACATTTAGAGAGTGCTTTAGAATTTTCATCTTTTGGTCTTTCATCCGTGTATACTTTATTAGTATGCAAATATTTTATTTCCAAAACTGTCACGGACCCAATTAGGAACCACTACTGTAGGATAAAGGACTTTAGTAGTCTGAGGTGCATGTGGTATTTCTACCATCAACTGACAATGGACAGTTTGTTTGTTATTTGACAGTGGCTCAGTTCTCACCCTGCTGTTGCTTTAACTGTTACCTGCGTTTTTTGTGGAATGACTAGGCAGGATCATTTCCCATGGCACCCATGCACAAGCCACATTCTGCATGCCACCCACACCCTTGGGGAGCTTGGATGTTGCTATTCTCCCCTCCTCCACAAAAAAATACAGATACAAGTATACACCAAGCAAATGCTCAAATATTAAAATATTTTGTTTATTACACAATCAAATGTAGTAAAAGTATTAACTTTTTTAATTGTACTTCTCTATTTGTATATACTTTATTAATTTTAATGTATTAATTGTAATATTTAATTTTGCAAAACAGTCGGGGACCCCCTGAGAGACCTGCAGACCCTCACTGGTCCTTGGACCACAGTTTAGGAACCACTGAGCTAGACCTTTAATTTAGCTCTTCTATAATTGCGTGATGGGTACCATAGCAGCTGCAAGTTTTTCTGGTACTGTGGTAGTAGACTGGATTTTAATACAACTATTTTTGGTTTCTCCTAGGTAGTTACAGGACTTTTCAGTAATGGTGTTTAGACAACTTTCTTTTTGATGCTCACCTGAGACGACTAATTTTTTGTTTTGTAGAGTGTTGTTGGTGTTTTAACAATTGTTTAAGAAATTGATTATTGTATGTACACACATATTCATTTTAGTAGTAAGTATGTACAAGGGAGAAGGCCTGAAAACACAAGTACTTATATGGAGTGCTTGAAACCAAAGAAAAAAATTAGCTCTGGAAACCGTGAGCAGTGCAAGGAGGCATGTACTTGGCCTAGGCGGGCCTTGCAAAAAAAGAGGGCGTGACGGCAACATGCCATGACGAATAGTCTCAAAGAAAATGAGAGCAATGCTTAAGTTTACCAATGATAGGAGATGGGCAACCTGCAACCCCACAGATAGAACACAGCACGTCTCTTTGAGACCGCGCATACACTGCCTAGCCAAGCAGCGCATGCGCTGCCTAGGCGAGGCGTAATAATAATACACTTCGCAGAGGCGAAATCTACCGTCTTTGTCAATGTTATGTTAAAATGATTTCTAAAGCGCTCTGTTACCCGGAGGTGTCCTGGCGCTGAGCAATTACCCTCCTAGAGTTAGCTAGCCGTTATGCTAAAAAGAAAGTTATGTACAAAGCCAGGTTTTTAATTGTTTCCTAAAAGGAAGGAGCCCGGTGATGTTTCTAAGCTGGGGAGGCAGACCATTCCAAGCCATAGCAGCACAGTGGCCAAAGCTCCTGCCTCCCCAATTGACTTTGTTAAAACGCGAAGGAGTAACTAACTTGGCCTGAGCCGAACAAAGATCTCTTCCTGGCACATACCACTGAAAGGCATGTTTCAGAAAAACAGGACCAGCTTGACTGAGTGCCTTGAACTGAATTCGTTGTAACAGGCAGCGAGTGAAGCGTCCTGAGGCCCGTCCTTACAGAGACAAATATAGGTGGCCCTGTAATCAGCCTGGCTGCCGCATTCTGCATGATCTGGAGTCTAGCCAAATGTCTCTCCTGTAGTCCAGTCGTGACAGAATGAGCGCTGTGACTACCGTCTTCAGGCTGTCTTCAGGGAGAAGAAGTTTAATTTTCCTAAGGTTTCGAAGGATGAAGAAGCAAGAGGACACAACCCTACTAATATGGTCACTGAAAGAGAATTCTGAGTCAATGATTACTCCCAGATTCTTAGCCCGCACCACCGGTACAGGGGGCAAGCCCATTGTTGCTTGCCACCAATTTGGGGTCCAGAGGTTAGCAGTATTTCCAAAGATAATTACCTCGGTTTTATCTGCATTAAGCTTCAAACAGTTTGAAGCCATCCAGTCTGTGATCTCCTGCATACAGTTGTTACATCTAGACCCAATCTCAGCCTCAGATCCTTTTTTGATGGACAGCACAATTTGTGTGTCGTCTGCATAAGTCGTTAGCTGGAATCCAAATGACCTAATCAAAATGGCCAATGGTGCCACATACACATTAAACAATGTAGGGCTAAGCGAGGATCCCTGCGTAACACCACAGGGAAGAGAAAAAGGTTTGGATCTATCTCTGCCAAGATCTACTGTCTGGGTTCTATTAGTCAGGAATGACTTGAGAAGATCCCAAGCTTTACCTGTGATACCGGTTGCCGATAAACGGTCCATCAAGAGATCATGATGGACCGTATCGAAAGCGGCAGAAAGATCCAATAAGATGAGTATAGCGGCACCACCTTGGTCCAAGGTCTTTCGGATCTCCTCAGTGGATTTAATCAGTGCCAACTCAGTGCTATGTTCAGTACGAAAGCCGAACTGTGTGTTATCTAGCAATGAGTTGGTCTGAAGGAAGGCACTGAGTTGACCATTGATGGCCTTCTCGATCATTTTCACAGGAAAGGGGAGCCGAGAGATGGGCCTATAATTACAAGGATCTAATGGATCTAGATTAGGCTTCTTTAAAAGGGGAAGAATGGAAGCAATTTTCCAGGCACTTGGGAAGTGGCCTTTTTCAAAGATCGATGCAAACAACGGGGTAAGGACCTCCACAATCACTTCCGGAACCAATTTCAAAGTAGAGACTGGGCAGGGGTCCATAGGAGAACCTTGGCGAGCAGCAAATAAAAATTTAAGAACATCAGATGAATTCAATAATGCAAAGTGATCTAAAATTGGAATATGCTTGTTGCCATCGCAAGGGTGTTTTGAAAAAGTCTTCCTGGCATCAGTGGAAGTGAGGGAGAAGGACAGAAAAATCTTTTCTACCTTTTGTAGGAAAAAAACAGCCAGAGTCTCGCAGAGTTCTGGATTACTTTCAGTTCTAGGACAAGCAGGAGTAGTGAGTCTAGAGATAGTGCTAAACAGGACCTTAGATGAGGGTCCTGCCCTCCTAATCTGTTCTCCGAAATATGTTTTCTTAGTTTCAAAGAGCAATTTTTTGTATTTGGCAAGAGATAATTTATAGATCTCTTTATCATTAATTTCATACCTCTCCCTCCACTTGCGTTCTAGTTTTTTACAGTCAAGTTTCTGTTTTTTCAATTCTTCAGAATACCAAGGAGCAGATGGCACTAATCTTTTAAGAATACGTTGTTTCCCTGGCGCTAAAATCCGACAGGTAGCATCTATCCATACCGTGTAGGAAGTTGTATCCAGATCAACATTTAACAATGGAACCGGTTGCGAGACTCTCAACAAATTCATCAATGCTGTGCTATCAATGTTTTTCCAATCCATAGTAATAGTGGCTACCTTAGTGAAGGATTTAAGAAGATGACAATCAGTTTGTTTAAGATCAAAAAGAATCGCCGCATGATCCGTCCATGTAAGAGGGACTGTTTTAGTATAGGTCAAGCAGGGATTATTTGATTAGATCCCATCCAGAATATGTCCAGCAGAGTGAGTAGGTTCTGTCACTAGTTGCTTGAGATCCCCTCCACTAAATATCTGCTGCAGTTTGATGTTATCAGTATTGGTGAGATCTTCAAGATGGAAGTTAAAATCTGCCATTACAGTGAAAGACTTGTTACACAGCCCTTCCTCTAGTAGTGTGCCAATCGAATCTAAAAACCTACCCTTAGGCCCTGGGGGACGATAAAGAAGAATAGCATTAAATGTGTCATGATCAGATATTTGCATGTTAATGGACACTGCCTCACAGTCCAGACTGGAGGCCTTACTAAAGGAGGACTTTAGGGTTTCGTGATATATTACTGCCAAACCACCTCCTCTTTTGGTAGGTCTATCAAGCGTAAAACATAAGAAACCCGGAGGAATGGCATTAACAAGATCGGGGCCCGACGTTTCATTAGTCCATGATTCCGTTATAAGGGCTAACTTAATATGGTGGTCTTCCATGAGTATAGCACATTCTACACAATGCTTAATTAAGGACCTGGCATTTAAAAGAAGACATTTAAGAGGCTCGCGCTCAGTTGGACTAAACCTAATTCTGGAGTTTTTTTCCTCTGTGCTACCATCAGTCTCCGCCGTCCGAATGTTGTACCAATTCTCGCATTGCTCAGCCCGCAAGCCCCTGATGGACTCAGCGCTAACCCTTGTGCAACGTGCCCTACCACCTTTTGGGTCCAAACTCAGCAAATCATCCCTGGAATATCTTCTGATGATACATGTAGGGGAACCAGGGGGGCAGGCCCTAGGCCCGGACCTGGCGCAGACGGGCTTGCCTTAGGCGCGCCTTCGGACGAGGCATTGTGAATTTTAAACCTAACACTTCCGGTAGACTAGAGCGCTAACCGCTACCTACTTAAAATGGTGGTAGGTTCTAGCTAGTTCCCCCTTCTGGACCCGCAAATGGTACAGAAAGTAAAATGGAAGCAGCGATATAGCAATGCAAATTGAGCAAACACGGTAAGTGCAAAAAGTTCAAATATCGTTCTACAGATAAAATCAATAGATAACAGATACACTAAAATACAAGGGTATTATTTTTAAAAATTATTAGTGGAGATTTCGGCAAACCAAGCACCAACCTGATGAGCATTGGATACAGCTTCGTCTAGGGAGGTAGCGCTGCGCGGTCGCGGCAGCGAGAATTTTATACCTAACACTTCCGGTAGACTAGAGCGCTAACCGCTCCCTACTTAAAATGGCGGTAGGTTCTAGCTAGTTCCCCCTTCTGGCCCCGCAAATGGTACAGAAAGTAAAATGGAAGCAGCGATATAGCAGTGCAAATTGAGCAAACATGGTAAGTGCAAAAAGTGCAAATATCAATGCTTGTGTTTAGAATCTAGGAGAGTAAGTGATTTATCCATAATCACAAAATGTGGAACTGAGGCCGTGACTAAGGAGATTACATCCTTTTAGGAGAGGATGTGTCGTAAGGACCAGAGCTGCCGACTATGAAGCTGGGAAACCGGGTTTGAATTTCTGCATCTCGGCTTAACATCCTTGATATTGGGCAAATCACCTAATCTCGCCATGCCTACAAAAATGAATGTGTCATTGTATAAAGTAACTGGTGCTAATGCACAGCACTCCAATACCTTTGGGTGGTGTTGGCAATATTTAAAACTGCCCCCAAAAAAGTAACTGGTGCTAATGTAAAGCACTTCAATACTTTCGGGTGGTGTTGGGGCTATATAAAACTGCACATAAAAAGTAACTGGTGCTAATGTAAAGCACTTCAATACCTTCGGGTGGTGCTGGCACTACGTAAAACTACACACAAAACAAAGTGGGTGGAGGAAGGGATCTGTGCAACGGAGTTCAGTGGGTGCAGGCAGCGATGGGTGGGAGGTTGACGGGCAACAAACAGCAAATGCGGGCTTCCTTAGTGAGATTAAGTGATTTGCTTAAGTTTATGGTGTCCTCCTGAAAAGTAACTGGAGCTAATGTAAAGCGCTCCAATACCTTCGGGTGGTGTTGACGCAACATAAAACTGCACCCAAAAATGTGAAGGAGGTGATTGGTGCAATGGAGTCCAGCGGGGCAAGCAGCGATGGCCGGAAGGGGGACAGACAACCAACAGCAAATGCAGGTTGCCATGGGGAGATTAAGTGATTTGGCTGTAATCATAAAATGTGGAACTGAGGGCAAGCGAACCGATGTGGCGTCCTCTTGGACGAGGTTGTGGTGTAAGGGCCACAGCTGCCGACTATGGAGCTGAGACAGTTTAGTCGAGTTTCAGTGTTGGTGTCAGCTTAACATCTTTGATTCTGGACAAATCACTTAATCTACCTGTGCCTACAGAAATGAATATGTCCTTGTATAAAGGAACTGGTGCTAATATAAAGCTCTCCAATACCTTTGGTTGGTATTGGTGCTATGTAAAACAGCACAAAAAAGGAACTGATGCTAAATTAAAGAGCTTGACTACCTTTGTGTGGTGTTGATGCTATATTAAACTGGCAAAAAAAACCAAGAAAGAATCACAGTATTAGGCTGGATTACAGTAGTAAACATGAGGAAATATTGCAACCACATTAAAAGCACTACTTTTGCCATGGACACTGAAGGGCAGGCAGATCTTAATGAGATCAAGAATCAGCCTGGCTCCTTTGAAGGGAATTCAAGGTAAGCAACAATGGCGCACGGAAACACTTCACCGGTGAATGCCAAAAAAGTAAGAAAGTGTCCCGACTGGAGAAATTAGAAGAAACGAGTCCCACCGTATGAAATGAGAAGCAACAAGGTGAGACATGAACAGTTCAATTATTTCGCCCAGGAGCAACGTGGATATGCAGAAGACACAGATACTTTAGAACCTCTGATATGCCCTGTGATAACACATACCTGATTCACTTGAGGTCTGATTTTCCAGCTATAAACACTATTGCCGATTGACCACAAATGGTGTAAACACACGCACACATACCTAGCACCCACATGCGTGGGAACTAAATGGAGACTACACGTTTGCCAAGTAATAACAGCCTTGCACACATGCTCCAATCAGCACGTCAGCTATACACTAACAAGATTAAAAGGCAGAACAACCACTCACTAGAACGAAACGGACTGCAACGTTGATTTAAAGCAGTGATGAGTTTCGGGATAGTGGGTGATTTGTGGAGGGCAAGCACCGGGAGGTGCAAGGGAGTGAGCAGAGACGGGAAGGAGGAGGAGGGGGAAACGGAAAGCGGCAACAAAGGTCAAAGCAGTGACTGGGTGGGGTGATCTGTAGACGGGGCAAGCACTGGGAGGTGCAAGGGAGCAAGCAGAAACTGGAGGGAGGAAGTGGGGGAAACAAAAGCGGCAACAATGGGGTGATCTATAGACTGGGCATGAGAGCGGACGGGAGGGGACGGAGCTGGTAAAAGCACTGTGTAGATAGCTGAAAAGAAAAGTAGGTCCTAAAGTGGTAGTAAAAACGGGAACAGTCGATTACATCCTTTTAGGAGAGGATGTGTCGTAAGGACCAGAGCTGCCGACTATGAAGCTGGGAAACCGGGTTTGAATTTCTGCATCTCGGCTTAACATCCTTGATATTGGGCAAATCACCTAATCTCGCCATGCCTACAAAAATGAATGTGTCATTGTATAAAGTAACTGGTGCTAATGCACAGCACTCCAATACCTTTGGGTGGTGTTGGCAATATTTAAAACTGCCCCCAAAAAAGTAACTGGTGCTAATGTAAAGCACTTCAATACTTTCGGGTGGTGTTGGGGCTATATAAAACTGCACATAAAAAGTAACTGGTGCTAATGTAAAGCACTTCAATACCTTCGGGTGGTGCTGGCACTACGTAAAACTACACACAAAACAAAGTGGGTGGAGGAAGGGATCTGTGCAACGGAGTTCAGTGGGTGCAGGCAGCGATGGGTGGGAGGTTGACGGGCAACAAACAGCAAATGCGGGCTTCCTTAGTGAGATTAAGTGATTTGCTTAAGTTTATGGTGTCCTCCTGAAAAGTAACTGGAGCTAATGTAAAGCGCTCCAATACCTTCGGGTGGTGTTGACGCAACATAAAACTGCACCCAAAAATGTGAAGGAGGTGATTGGTGCAATGGAGTCCAGCGGGGCAAGCAGCGATGGCCGGAAGGGGGACAGACAACCAACAGCAAATGCAGGTTGCCATGGGGAGATTAAGTGATTTGGCTGTAATCATAAAATGTGGAACTGAGGGCAAGCGAACCGATGTGGCGTCCTCTTGGACGAGGTTGTGGTGTAAGGGCCACAGCTGCCGACTATGGAGCTGAGACAGTTTAGTCGAGTTTCAGTGTTGGTGTCAGCTTAACATCTTTGATTCTGGACAAATCACTTAATCTACCTGTGCCTACAGAAATGAATATGTCCTTGTATAAAGGAACTGGTGCTAATATAAAGCTCTCCAATACCTTTGGTTGGTATTGGTGCTATGTAAAACAGCACAAAAAAGGAACTGATGCTAAATTAAAGAGCTTGACTACCTTTGTGTGGTGTTGATGCTATATTAAACTGGCAAAAAAAACCAAGAAAGAATCACAGTATTAGGCTGGATTACAGTAGTAAACATGAGGAAATATTGCAACCACATTAAAAGCACTACTTTTGCCATGGACACTGAAGGGCAGGCAGATCTTAATGAGATCAAGAATCAGCCTGGCTCCTTTGAAGGGAATTCAAGGTAAGCAACAATGGCGCACGGAAACACTTCACCGGTGAATGCCAAAAAAGTAAGAAAGTGTCCCGACTGGAGAAATTAGAAGAAACGAGTCCCACCGTATGAAATGAGAAGCAACAAGGTGAGACATGAACAGTTCAATTATTTCGCCCAGGAGCAACGTGGATATGCAGAAGACACAGATACTTTAGAACCTCTGATATGCCCTGTGATAACACATACCTGATTCACTTGAGGTCTGATTTTCCAGCTATAAACACTATTGCCGATTGACCACAAATGGTGTAAACACACGCACACATACCTAGCACCCACATGCGTGGGAACTAAATGGAGACTACACGTTTGCCAAGTAATAACAGCCTTGCACACATGCTCCAATCAGCACGTCAGCTATACACTAACAAGATTAAAAGGCAGAACAACCACTCACTAGAACGAAACGGACTGCAACGTTGATTTAAAGCAGTGATGAGTTTCGGGATAGTGGGTGATTTGTGGAGGGCAAGCACCGGGAGGTGCAAGGGAGCGAGCAGAGACGGGAAGGAGGAGGAGGGGGAAACGGAAAGCGGCAACAAAGGTCAAAGCAGTGACTGGGTGGGGTGATCTGTAGACGGGGCAAGCACTGGGAGGTGCAAGGGAGCAAGCAGAAACTGGAGGGAGGAAGTGGGGGAAACAAAAGCGGCAACAATGGGGTGATCTATAGACTGGGCATGAGAGCGGACGGGAGGGGACGGAGCTGGTAAAAGCACTGTGTAGATAGCTGAAAAGAAAAGTAGGTCCTAAAGTGGTAGTAAAAACGGGAACAGTCGATGTTTACAAATCCAGGGACAAGCGATGACAAAGAATATGAGACCGACAATGGAGCGAGCAAATGGGAAGCCCACAGATTAAATACAATATATCTCTTCAAGACAGCGCATGTGCTGACTAGCCGAGATCTGAAAACATTTAAATCAAGTTTTTTGTGGATACTAGTTGTCATCCTTGTAGCGCACAGAGTGTGCATATGTTTATATGCTACTTAGTTCTTTTGTACTGTGTTTTCCAAATCGTTAGACTTAATCTCTCATATTTAATTGGCTTCCAACAGGGACTTTCTTAGGGTAAAGCGAATGTGCAGTTCACCCTTAGTGCTAAGGATGTTGTTCTAGATTTGTTGAGTGCATTACCCCCAAAGCTTCTTAGTCCTGAAGAAACCATCACACACATCATTTACCATACAGCTACACTCTAGTTTGAAAAGCCAGGTTGTATTTGTTTCCTAAAAGTCTGGAAGAAGCCTTGTTTCCCGGTCTAACTCGATTAATTTGAGGAAAATGCAGCAAAAATAGATTGGATGATCACATGTTTGATACATGTAGTACCATTTTGAGTTTTGTAGCAAGACCATCTCATGTGCGACTGTAAGAGATTTAAACAAAATTCTTTTGCATACAGGTAATCAGGAAGGTTGATACAGAATAGTGGAAATGTGTTCCCACTTTTCTGTACATTAATTATTCTGTAATGGCCTCCGGTGTCTCCACATTCCTGTGATACTCATGCTTTATTGTTTATTTCTGCTCCCCCGGCTGAACTCTTTGCTGCAAAGTTTACAGGTAATGTACTTAGCAGAAACTTTCTTGGCACCTGAACTCATTTCAAAGGATTGTCACAGCAAAAAATCCCTGGGTGGCCGAGTTGGCTGAGCTGATGCAGAAGCCCCTGACTGTTCATCTGAATCTGATGAAGTCATGTTTACGGGAAAGGAGAGCAAGCCAATATGTCTACTCTCACCAAAACCCAATAGTGAACTAAAGCAAAAAGGATTGAAACTTCTTCTAAATAAAAACATCCATATGAACCAATCACAATCCTTTCTTAGGGTGTGGTTCCTCTCCCGGACCTCTGCCGAGATACGGGCCAGCGTTTCGCAAGATCGTAAAATCATTATTGCTGTATATATTTTAAGGAACAATTATTAATCAATTTTTCTAAGCTAATCATCATCTCTAATGCCTTAATTTCTTCAGAATTACAAGAAACCATTGTTATTACTTAATTACAAATGCACAATCTCGAAGGTAGATCGTGAGAGCCGAACAGGAAGTACTGCTCACTTGGAGTCCACACAGGAGATTGTGTGTTCAACTCCCGAAAGCCTCTCATGAGGTCATAAAATAATATTGCTTTATATACACTCAATGCAACAAATCATAATCAATTTTAATATTATAATCAATTTCTGTTAACTGTTACTTTGTTCAGAATTACAGGAAAACACTGGTCTTAATTTGATCCCAAATGTATGATCTCTCGAGAGGGTCGAAAGAGTTAACAAGGAAGTACATCCCCCTTGGAGTCCACGCAGGGATTGAGTGATCAACTCCGGCAAGCGTCTCACAAGTTACCACCTTTAAAAAAAAAAAGAATAATATTACAAACAGTTTGGGCTGCATTTACTCATTATAAGCCCCCGGTAGCCTACCCCATGGCCCCAAAATTTTTTTATGGGGAGAAGAGATGCACAACTTCCCCATTTCTCAAGAGGCCGCAGGGAGACCATCCTGCGGGCCCACATTAATTTTTATTGAAAGGGGTCCTCTTCCCGAGCCTCCAAATGCCCCGGGTAGCCCACCTCCTAGACTGAAAATGCAGAAAATGGGGAGGGGGCCACGTGACCCCTCTCCGTGAACCTTAAAAGGCCCCATAGAGTCTAACCCTGGGGCTGATTACTTTAAGGGAGTGAGCCGTGCGACCCCTCTCCCTCTCCCCCGGGGTATGTTCAGCAGCTATGTCCCGGGAGGCCCACCCGCAGGACATAGCAGTTTTTCTACCCGCAGCAGCGCAGTCAGGGAAATCTTTGTTTGCTTGCGCTTGGTGGGAGCATTTTTAAATCTCCCACCAAGCAGGAGCGAACACCAAGTCTGTTCCCAGCTGGTAGGAGCTTCAAAAAAGCCTGGGGAAAAGGGCCACATGTACCCCTCCCCTTTGAATATACTGTCGGGTCTGGGAAATGGGGTTCCCGGTTGCCAAAATCGGTCCGGGACGGGAGAACACGTGCTCCCCTTCCTTTTCTAAATTGGACTGGGCTGCAGATGATGGCCTCCCTGGGACTGAAATAAGCCAGGGAGGGGGACCTCGTACCCCCTCCCCCTTCAGTATGCTGCAGGGCCCCAGGGGAATGTGTCATGTAAGGTCCTAGGCAGTGCTTGTCAAGCAGAAATTATCATTAGTGCTGCTAACTATAACTGGTGAATTTATGTGTTTTTTTTAGTTCAAAACATTAATGTTGTCACTGACAAATTCACCTAACTATAATGTTAGTTTAACCTTTGTTTTTGGAGTGAAAAAAAAGATATATATATATAAATATGTGAACAAGGCAACATTGACTGCCAGAACGCGTTATGCCTTAAAAGCGATCAGACAATAAAAGTAAACTGAATCCCAGCTGTGTCAGTACCTATTTTTTCTGCAAGAAAAGGAGATGGAGATATATATATATATTACCTACTGGCGGTCGCCAGTAGGTAGTTATAGTTAGGACCACGTTTCCATAGGAAATCCACAATATTCTATTTTGAATAACTTTTGCGCCGGTCGACGAATCCTCGCGAATTTTTCAAAATAGGTGGGGCGCTACGCTCCGCTCCTACCCTGAAAGTCTCGGGGGGATTCGTCAAGCGGGGGCTGAGATAAAAGGGGGGTCCCAAAACGCGTTTTTCCCATGCATTTTTCCATAGGACCTTTAGACACAGCTACAGCCCGAAGGGCTGAACAGAATTACTAGAAATTTGGCAGAGAGGTAGTCCTCAGGTCAAGGAAGTGCCTTTTGTAGGTTTGGTGTAAATCTGTTCAGTAGATTCTGAGAAAATAGCCTTTAAATCAATATATATATCTGAGCCAGCTTACGGTGCGCTTACGGTACGCTTACCGTACGCGTACGGTGGCGTGCGCGATTCTGATTGGCTCTTAGATCTTAGTAAACATTCGAATCGGCCGAAACCAGGAAGCGGCGGCCGCCATTTTCTCTCTCGCACTGAGAGTGTGGATTAAAAAACAAAGGACAAAAACATGTAAAGGGGCTGTTTGGACAGCTCCAAAGCACCTAGCCATGTTGAGGGAGTCCCCAAACATCCCCCAAGGCCAAAAACTGAATTTTTATTTTTTCGCTAATTTCGCCGATTACGCTTACCGTACGCGTACGGTAAAAAAATATTAAAAAAAAAAAATTATCCACACTCTCCCCACCCCGTGTGCAAATGGTGCCCGAAGGGCACCATTTGTGCATGGCTTCTAACCGGTGTGAAGAATTAAAATATTACCTTTCAAAACGAAGTGCATCATATGTCCTCCATGTGCGCACGGTGCGCGAAGCGCATCGTGCGTACATGGCCCATCTAGCGTAACGTGGGCACGCGGTGCGCGTAGCGCCCCGCGTGCCCACCGTGCGTGCACGGCACTAACTGCGTAAAGTGGGCGCGCGGTGCGCGAAGCGCACCGTGCGCGCACGGAACGAACTGCGTTAAGTGGGCGCGCACGCCACGAATGGCGTAAAGTAACTTAGCATTTAAAAAAACGTACAAATTCACTGAAAAAAACCATAGGTTTCACACACGTTATAGTTAGGAATTAGCATTTAAAAAACCTTGCAAATTCACTGAAAAAACCATAGGTTTCACACATGTTATAGTTAGCGGAAATTTTACTGATAAAAAACCAATGAAATTCCCCCGTTATAGTTAGTGCAGGCAACTATAACTCACGCGACCGCAATCTTCTGCTGATGACATATGTGTCTTTATGAAAAAAAAATATTTGTAATATATGTATAGCTAAAAATTTATGGAAGAAGACATGGGCAAATAAGTGTCTAAATACAGTATTAGCATCAGCAGAGGATTGCGGTCGCGTGAGTTATAGTTGCCTGCACTAACTATAACGGGGGAATTTCATTGGTTTTTTTATCAGTAAAATTTCCGCTAACTATAACATGTGTGAAACCTATGTTTTTTTCAGTGATATATATATATATATATATATATATATATATATATATATATATATATATATATATATATATATATATATATCTAGAACCTTAGAAAAAACAATGGTTACAGGGACGTTATAGTTAGGAAATAGAATTTGAAAAACCTTAGAAATTCACTTGGCAAACCAAAGGTGACAGGGTCATTATAGTTAGGAAATCAAATGTAAAAAACCTTAGAAATTCACTGAAAAAAACAAAGGTTACAGGGACATTATAGTTAGGCTTAAATTTCACATACAAAACCAGTGAAATTCAGCAGTTATAGTTACCTGAGTTGACTATAACTTACGCCACCGCAATGCACTGCTGATGACTTTACATATTACATTACTTATGCCATGGTCAGTGTCCTTGTAACCTTTGTTCTTTTGCGTGAATTTCAAATGTTTTTCAAATTCTATTTCCTAACTATAATGTCCCTGTAAACTTTGTTTTTTAAGTGAATTTATATTTTATTTAACAAGTAGTCACGTTAGCAAAGTGGTGGAGAAAGGGGGCGGGCCTCCAACCAGGTCTCAGAAATCCACCTGTATGGGACTTGCTGGAAGTAACAGGGAGGCTTATTGACCCCCAAGATGCCCCAGCATCCAAGAGAACGTCATCCCCCAACCAGTAGCGCACCAGGAGGCGCATTTGCAGAGTGGTGGAGAAAGGGGCATTAGCTCCGAAGACCTCTCAGCAATCCCACTGTGTAGGACTTACTGGATGTAACAGGCCCTCAAGGACTGTCAGCAGCCAAGGGGAGTTCATCCCCCAACCAGTTGTGCACCAGGAGGCACGCTTGCAGAGTGGTGATGAAAGGGGGCATGGCCTCCAACAACCTCGCACCAATCCAGTTTTGTGGGACTTACTGGAGGGGTGCAAGAGCCAAGGAGACTTCAAACCCTAACTAGTAGTGTTCCAGGAGATGCGTTTTCAGAGTGGTAGAGAAAGGGGGCATGGCCTCCAACAACCTCTCAGCAATCCCGCTGTGTGGGACTTACTAGAGGTAACAGGAGGCATTGTTGGCCTCCAAGGACCCTCAGGAGTAAAGTGGACTTCATGCCTCAACCAGTAGTGTGCCAGGAGGCACTTTTGCAGATTGGTGGAGAAAGGGGGAGTGGCCTCCAAAGACCTCTCAGCAATCCTGCGGTGTGGGATTTACTGGAGGTAACAGGAGGGGTGGAAAAAGTAGAGAGAGACCCCTTATCCAGTCCAAGAGAAATAGGGTACTTATAATAAGTCAAAAAAAGGAGGATTCCCTTGGGTAGCCTAAAACTATACACACCAAATAATCAACAATGATAAAGAGGAAAAGAAAGAGAATAATAAATTGTAACTGTGTTGAGCCTAAACAATGAACTGAACTGAACAATACATCGCCAATACAAATTAATACAAAAATATTTATTAACACCATTCACTTATTACACGTACAAAGAATAAAATATAGATAAAATCGATTGCTGCAGAAAGATTGCTTTAAGAAGCACAGATATACATTAAAAAAATGTTTTGATACATATATTGAAATACTCAATAAAAAGTTTTTTACAACATAAAGAAAATTTGTAGCTAAAACAGTTCTTTGAGAGAAAAAAAGAAATTAGACGTTGAATTTAGTCTTAATGGAGAACACATTCATCTAAAAGAATTATTATTGATTGGAGCTTGATACTTGTTTCTCATTTAGTATCTAACGAACCAAATCAAACAACGAATTGTGTACACAGTTGCGTCGACGCGTTTCGATGGTATCAATCGATTTAGACCATCTTTATCAAGACAATGATATTATTCTCTCGGTGAAATTATTCATATATCTTATATTCTATCCGCTTATATATAGAAGGACCTCGCCACATGAGAAGTGGCTCTATTTAGGCCATAGGCTTCCCCTTAGTAAGAGATCGTATCGCTGTATCGAAAGGCTTACAATTCCGGTTACTTTAAAGATGTCAGGGCGACGTTATTTCAGGTTATTTGTAACGTCCCTTTATCTCTTTACTTCAATCGGCATATACCCTCTGGGGTCTATATATAGTTGAAGGATATCGTTAATCCTTTCCCAAGGGTAGGCCTAGTGCATCTGTATGGAACGTGGACGTATCGTCCTCAGGGAGCTCCCTGGCCCCCAAGGACCCTCAGCATCCAAGGGGACTTCATTCCCCAGCCAGTTGTGCACCAGGAGTCATGTTTGCAGAGTGGTGATGAAAAAAGGGGGTGGGACCTTCTGCAACGTGCCGGTCCCAACCTTTTAAATTTTATTTATTAGGGGAGGGGGAACACATGACCCCATTTCTCTGGACCGATTTCAGCCCCAGGGCCTGGTCTCTCTTCTGGGTGCCATAGTTCCACCCGGGGCACTAATTTACAAGTTTTGGGGATCGCGGCTCCCCGACTCCTGTGGGAGCCGTCATTGCTTTCACAGAGAGGCAGCCGCTAAACATGCAGCTCCCTCTCTGTGAAAGCAGTTTTGCTCCCCTTCCGGCAAGCCAAAGCATATTTAATGCTCTTTCTTACCGGAAGCTGAGCATTGGCTGTGGCATGGCAGGAGTGGGAAAGCTTCCGCCAAGCCATAGCAAATGGCTACATCCTGTGGGTGGGCACCCCAGAACATAGCAGGACCGGCCCTGGGGAGTGGTGGTCCCCAGGGACATTTATGGCCCCAGGAGAGGGGGCCACACGCACCCCTCCTTTCTAATTGATAGGGCCTGCCCTGGGAAGGTGGTGGTCCCCGGGGCTGAGAACGGCCCATGAGGAGGCTGCGCGGCCCCCTCACAATTTTTTTTTTAACAAAATAAAGCCCGGGGAGGTGGCAGCCCAGGGGAGTCCCTGAGGCCCCCCAATACACATTGATCATGGATCCTGGGAGGTGGTGGTCCCTGGGGGCCAGAGGAGCTCAGATAGGTCCCCCATTACAATGAATTAGCACCAAGATGGCTGCCAACACTTCCTGGTTTGAAGTGTTGGCAGCCAATCAGATCTCAGCCCGAGATCGGGAGGGGTCACGGATCCTCCGCGTCCCTATATATCTAAATTAGGATTTTCTTTAATATTTCAAAAACTACTGAAAAGATTTACACCAAATCACAAAAACCTCCCTGAACCAACATCTAGCTTTCTGCCAAATTTGGTGTAATCCCGTTCTGCAGTCCAGTCTGTAGCCGTGTCTAAAGTTCCTATGGAAAATAACATGGGGAAAATGCATTTTGGGACCCCCCTTTTACTCAGCCCCCACTTGACAGATCACCCGAAACCTTCAAGACAGCAGCTGAATTGAGCGTGAAACTACTTTTTAAAATTTCAAGAGGATTTGTCAAACAATGCCAAAGTTATTGGCAAAGGAAAAAATGCTCATCCGATGGAAACTACATGCTAACTATAACTACCTACTAGCCACCGCCAGTAGTTTATATATATATATATATATATATATTTTTTTTTTTCTCCATTTAAAAAAGCAAAGGTTACAGGGACATTATAGTTAGGCTGACATGTCACTCATACAAAACTGGAGAATTTCCGCAGTTATAGTTACCTGAGCGAACTATAACTCACGCCCATGCAATGCACTGCTTGTGACCTCATATATTACATCACTCATGACATTGCACAGAGCGAGAGAGATGGAGATCAATCAGCCTGCAGACCTCCAGCTCCTGGCGACAAAGTTCCAGCTGAAGTGGAGAGAAGATGCAGTGAAATGTCACCAGAACTAAAACGTTTTGCTACCTTCTGCATGGACTGTAACACCATCATAACAGCCGGGGAGCAATCTTTGGATGTAATGTTGTAGAATGTGAAAAACCATACTTGTTAATTATTTCTCCTTTTTTATTGCAGCAGTTCAACCACTTTGAAATAATATAAACAAAGTAAAATGTATTAGGATTTCATTTTGAACATTAGGCAACCAAAACAAGATTCAATGATGAAGTATTGAAGAGACTTCTTAGCTGCAACTTACGGCTGCTGGTATTATAGTACCTCAATATAGTTTTTATCTGTAGTAAGAGAAAAGTAGTCCCGTAATTTCTTATAAATTCCTTTCCTGCAGTTAGAAAGAGTCTTTCATATCTAACAGCTTGCTGCACACAATACCCCTAATAGGACGAATAATGTCTCAGAAACACATAATTCATATACATGTCAACTCAATACTATATTTTATTATCCTAAATTGTCCATAGAACTTCAGTTCTATAAATAGCAGATATGAGTTTGGTAAATTTTTAGGTACTCTTGATTTAAATGTCATTTCTATGTCATTGCACTCTGTCCATCCTCTTTGACATCTTAAATATATTGTGTAGTGTGTAGAGGTTATATTAACGCCTTCATGAAATATGATTGCTATAGTTGTGAAAGTTCTTTTTGAAATGGAAATTGTCCAGCTACAAAGTTTGTAATTTCACTTTCAAATTTAGTACCATCCTCTCTGCATCGTTGAAGCATGACTATGATATTTTTTCCATACCTTTGTATTAATAACGTAGACCTAAGTTCTGAACTGCAGTTTGGGCAGGTCACATCTTGATGGGCATTTTTGCTTAAATTTTCAAAGGACACAGCTTTACAATCTGGTAACATCATGTAGAGGAATCGTTCTGAATTGATTTCAGCACTAGAGGTGTATGCACAATGTTCACAGTTATGATTCCATTTATAAGTTAAACCGAATAATTCATTGACATTCATGTCCTCTTCCTCTAATAGTCCTAGCATTACCATTAAAATTATTGAGCATCCTAATGAACATTTTGAGAAAGCACTTCTAATCCAGTACCATACTCTACCATTTAGACCTTTGTGCAGCTTTGTTGGTGGTAACTTGCCTGTCTTTGGCTCTATACGTACTATACCCTGAAATGGATATATACTTTGGATAAGAATTGACTCAAACATTTAAAACATTGAAGTGGTTCTGGAATGGGAACCAGTACTAACTTGTTATGCACAGCTCAAGCTGGCATTTTATTTTCCTCTAATGTATTGTAACAGTACTTACATATAACTTGTGGTTTGTACAAGTCAAAGTGTTCCTCTACAAATAAGTACAGAGAAAACATTTGCTAGTTATTATTATTTTCTTTTACACTTATTAAATACAAGTCAACAGTCTATGTTTGAATCTTGTGAGTGTGGCGACAACATATACAAACATACTCTGGTTTTTCAGAGCACACTCTGTTAAGTTATGTAAACTCACAACTAATATACATGTGTCCTGTTCTGCTACTCCTCCTGTTATCAACTCTTCATTTTCCGTAGAGTCCTGTTCTGGACAAAAGAAACAAAACTGCACATCATCACAAACCTTTTCTACCTCTGCCACAGTACCATGCAGAAGTGTTCTAATCATTTCTCCTAAACATAAAGCAGGAGTTTTGACATAGTACAGCCTACTAACTAAAGTTCGCATTGTGGAGTGGTGTACAGCTAACATCCTGTTATGATGAAAGGTGCTTTGGCACACATTCTTTGATAAACAAGCTATTGAGAGTCCCTTAACATGTGTATGCTTTCTAATATTGCAAAGATCCAATCATTGGAAAGTACTTATTTTGTGTTTTAAACTTTGCCTTGGAAAGATACTTGGAAATGTTCTCAATATATCAATGGATTGCTGATCAATACTACAAAGACTACTACAATTCGCCTTGAGATCGCTTGAACAAAATGTCCCCTGTCTTCTGATCCTTCTTGACTTGTCCTCAGCATTTGACACTACTAAACATAAAAACTTGATTGCTATTCTTCAACATAGGGTGGGGTTATCGGGCCCTGTCTTAAATCGGTTTGCTTTTTTCTTGCATAACCGTATCCAAAGAACCAAAGTTAACCAATCTTTTGCTGCTAGTACCCTGGTCACTATTGGAGTACCTCAAGGTTCTGCACTGTCGCCAACGCTCTTCAACCTTTTCATGGATCCTCTCCCCAATATTCTCAACTGCTCTAACATTCAATACCATATGTATGCTGATGACACTCAACTGTATTTGAAGATCCCCTTTCCTGATGACATAAAAACTCTAAATGATGTACTTCTGAAAACTGAACAATGGCTAACACATAATCATCTGTTGTTAAATACCCTTAAAATAGAATTCCGGCTCCTACCCAAAACTCAACTCTCTGCAGTCAACTGCACCCCTCATGTTGTTGACTCTGCTACATCTTTAGGTATCACTCTGGACAAATACCTAAATATGCATTTCTCTGGACCGATTTCAGCCCCATGGCCTGGTCTCTCTTCTGGGTGCCCCTATTAGAGGTGCCAATCATCAGCCACTATTATAGGTGCCAATCATCAGCTCAAAACCCTAAAGAAAATCAAGCCATTCTTACCTCCTGAGGACATCCAGTCAGCAGTCCAATTCCTAGTTATCTTGAAATATGAGTTGGGGACCCTAGCTGGCCTTCCTAAAGCTAGATTGGCTCTGCTTAGAGCCACTCTTACCGCTTCGGCCAGACTTATCATGGGTGTCAGAAAACATGACCATATCACTCCTGACTTAATTCAGCTTAACTGGCTATCCGTTGAAGCAAGGATCCGTTTCAAGATAGCATGCCTGATGCTCGAAGTTATTCATTACAACACCCCGATCTACCTAGCAAAAAGGATTTGAGCTATCAGTCTCTAGGTACACTCAGACTATGGTTTGTATAGTAGGAGTACGCCTGAATACTGCCTTGTTTATATGCCTGCATATACACACTGTTTTAGCACCTTGGTTGAAATGCATCTACTATTTACTCTTTTGGTGCTTGTAATCACTTTCATCTGCCTCTAATGATTATGGCAGCACATGTATTCTATACAAGAATAACTTTGGAGCACAAGTAAGCACAAATGACTGAGTGAAAGGTTCTGATCTGTTTCCACGATCCCTGAGGGGCCAGGGTTGTCATGTTCAATGGTTGCCAGAAGCCATTCACTCCCTGGTAAGATTAGGGGGGCTTATGGTGTGCTAGCTGGTCCCTAGTCCAACATATCCTACGAGAGTGCCTGGAATCAGTCAATGCACCTCAGCAAAAGTTTTTGTTGTCCATCAAATGCGCAGGTCATATGGATTAGTGAGGACTACACAACAACTTTCTACTATTGATCTCGGGGGTGAGGGGGTTGAGGAAAGGATTGTGTCTCTGGCAGGAGTGGTCTCACAAGTACCCTGTGTGCCCTTTCCAAAGCAATTAAGCTTTGACAGGCCCTCTGGTGTGTCTGATTGTTTGACCCAAAATTTGGTATTGTGCAGTTTCCTTTATTTTGTTTCTGGCAGTCTTACCATCCTGCAGATATTTCCCCTCACCAACCCCTCCGCATCCTCATCTCTTTATTCAAGACAAATGACCCTTTCAGTTGGATTTCCCACTTGTTTCTGGAGGTCCTCTGTGGTTGTGTTTTATCTCATTCAGAGCTATCTCAATTTTGCTCACTCTTTCAGCTATTTTCAATTGGTTGCCCAAGAGTAGATTCAAATCTAGTGTCACTGCATCGATTTTGCTTTTCCAGCAGGTCCCAGTGAAAGTAATGGAAGCCAGTATAACGTCCACTTTTCCATTCCTTCCAAGTTTATTGAGTCCCTTTGTGCAGACGGGACGGTGGTCTGCTGTCTTCCTCAGCCTCTTTAGACTGGCTTGAGTCCAATGCCCCAGTGCTTGATGTGTCTTCCCATAGTTATTTGCTAGGTCTGTTTTCCTCTGTGGTAAGTAGTACCTTAGGGATGGGTGTGAACCCCTGCATCTCATCTAGTGGTGCTTTTCTTCATGTGTTGGGGAGAATCGGATGACCTTCTTGTTCTTACTTGTGGCTTACTACTCCATGGAACGGTGGCTGGGGTTCAGTCCTTGATACTTAGTACTGTTATCTTCCTGGGGTACCTGATTACTGTTAGTGCCACTTCTTTCTAAGTCCTCTCTTTCAGGTGCCTGCCGAATCTCAAGGGTGGGGGGTAATCAGTTATTTGTCTGTGCAGCCAAGACCACCTTAGTACTGTTAAGACAGCTTTGGGCCTCTCAATGTGTCTCATGTTGATAGCCACACCACACCACCTGGCAATCCCATTTTAGTGTCCGTTCATTAATTGCAGTGCCAGAGTGCTCTGCCACAGAGCCTAGGCACCCTGCCCTTGTTTTCCATCAGGGGAAAGGAACAATTATAATCGTGATCAGGCTCCTTACCCGGGCAAGCCACAGCCTCACCCTCACTCCTGTGTGGTTTTGGGGGTTACTGCCTCCTTGTGTGTCCCCAACAGTCTCACACCTCTCCTTGTGCTGATTGATGGGTACTATAGTCAAAAAACAAAGGGATCCACCCTTATGGGAAAAAATATATAGAAGTGTTCCTCCAGACTACGTGTGTCTCCTACAATGGTGGAAAGCACACAGCTTTGTTTAAATACCCCTCACCCACCAAAAGGATCCTTGGTGGCATACTTCATCATCGGGGTCTTCCCGCCCGCTGCGGGACGGGGCGTGCTGCGACCTACGACTACGTGGGAGCACTGATTATGAAAAACAATAATATGTGTGGTGTAGGTGTGTGAGTGGAAGGTTCAGAAGTGAGTGAATGGTGAAAAACTAAAAAATACCTGGAAGTGGAAGTGTCAGAGACAGGCACATTGTATATGGCTTTCAGTAAGCTGGCAGCTTTGAGCAGCTCTGCAGGTCTCTTTATGGTATTTCTTATTTTCATAGTCCTCTTAACTGGTTATTACACTAGGTTGTCCACTCTGAGATATATTGTTTAAAGTTTATGGTCCTGAACAGGGATAGGTTGGTGGAAGGCATGGATTAGAGATCTGCTGTGATAGCTATCATCCCATATCTGATTTCCATTGTGAGATGTCAAAAGGCAGCTATAGCATATAACTATTTGGGACCCACAGTAGTGAACTAAATGAAAGTCCTTTGTTGGTCAGCAGCTTGTGTCTGGTCTGTATAGTTAGTGATGGGTTGTTTACCTCTGTGGACTAGTACAGTACTAGGTGATGGACATGACCCCATAGCTGTTTTGTCTCATGCAAGTGTGCAGACTAAGGAAATTATTATGTAGTCTATATGAACTACAAGTTACTGCCCAACCTCTAATTGTTATGGTATTAGTGTGTAATATATTGTATTGTATTGTAATCACATTTATATAGCCCTTACTACGCTAAAAATAAATTTTAGTGCTTTACGCTGGGCAGCACACTGCTCCAGAACCCAGGGTTAGTAGGCTTTCTTTTGGGTGATTGTTGGTTATTGGGATTAGCCTTGCCCTCTTAAGGAAACCATTCCATGCACTTACTTCAGTTTCAGTGTGGTAGATTAAATTAATAGGAGTTAGGCTTAATCTTTCGTGGGATATGTTAATTCATGCATTGGTTGGCGGTATTAATAGATGAGCTACATGTATTGTTAGGTTGCAGAGGTATGAATGACATTTAAAGGAGAACTTGTGATCTTTGAAATGAGGTGTGGGAAATTTATAGAGATACAATAATAGGAATTATGGCAAAACATGAATACGACTTAGAGTAAGCTGTACTCAGAGAGAGGAGGCATGCAGCAGCTGGAAATGAAGGAAAGAGTCATTTGAAAGAAACAGGAGAGTTGACAATTTGAAGTTTTAAGTCAAAGTTTGTTTTCATGCAGGGTTTTTAGGAAAATTGTAGGGGCTTCACAGATAACATGCAAAACTGTAAAAACAAACATTATTTGCATCTGCTGCAATATTATTGTAGGCCATGAGAACAACAGTGTCCACACACACCACCATGACCCGCAGAGAAATAGATTTATAATAACTATGGTTTAATTCTCCCATAAATCAGAAGGAAGGAAAATGCAAAACAGGAATTATGAGAAATTGGGCTGTTGGTCGAATGGAGTGTTAACCCTGTTCAGGCAACAGTCACCATCCTGTCAAGGTGAACCACAAAATTCACCAAATTCATCTGTGCTTAACCCTCTGATAGCTTGACACAAAAGCAGTCAGGCTTAACATAGGCATTGTGTGAAGTATTTATGCAGCTTAAAAGCAGTAATAAAGTGAAAATACAAAACACAAAAAATCCCATACCAATTTGGAAAAATACAGTAAATTGTAATAAATAGTTTGACACCAAAATGACAGAAATATAATCAGTAGAACTGGAACAACTGGAGTTATGAATTTTTTAAGTTTGAGGTAAGAACTAGCACCTAAAGGCTCAAAGTGCCAACCACGGACATCTAGTTATGCGAGAATGGGGCAAAGTCTAAAAATATAGTCCATCGCAATGGAGCGTGAGTTGTTTTCAAAAAGTGGATTGGGCCCAGTTGGTGCTTGCCTTTGTATTTAGAAGAAATTTCAGGAAAAAGTCTCTTAGAAGGTAGATGTTCAGCGGTGCAAGGCAGCAGGTGGTGTTCAAGGGGGAGGCGTTGTCATCAGGAAGCTGCTGGACGAAGTCGCAGTGAAAATTTCTATGTTCTAACGTAGTTATGTTTTTGGGAAGTCAAAAATCTCCAACGTGACGTACCTGGAGGCTGTAGCCAATTAAAGTTCCACGAGGCCGGATACCCCTTTGGCAAAGGACCACAGGATTTGCTGCTGCTACGTAGAACATAGTGGGAGCTGCCTCCAAGTCCCTAGTTTTTTATTTTGGCTGTGTGGGCAACTGTTTGGCCACCACCAAGTGTCCAGGACTGGAGGGGCACCACTTGGGGGGGTTGGGGACTCACTCAGGCTGGGTCCAGGTGAGTGTTTAAGATGGTTGGAGCCTTTTCTGACCCTGATGCTCTGCTCAGGAGGCCAGCCAATGAGCCATTGGCGTCACTCTGGTAGCCCTGGGTTCAAGGAGTGGAACAGTGCTCAAGTAGCAATGAAGGCCTCTGAGGGTTCAAGGCAGGCTTCAGGCAGCAAAGCAGTCCTTCCAGGTGCAGCAAAGTACACAGCAGGCCACAGCAATAGGTAGTCCTCTGAAAGTCCTTCCGCAGGTCCAGAAAGTGACCTGAAGAGTTGATCTGAGGGTCCTTTTTTATACCTGGAGCCTTTTTTGAAGTAGGAGATGCTTCTAGAAAATTCAATTTTAAGTGTTTGAAGTTTCATGTTTCCCCTACCCTGGTTCCTGGCTGTCTGCATGAACAGTGTAAGGGTGACAGGTCCTTTGCGTGCAGGCTGATCACAGCCTATTCATTTGCAAATGGGACTACGCCCAACTCCACCCCATCCTGCCAGTGATGGTCCATCCACGCACACTTTATCCCTGTATAGTGTGGCTGTCTGGGAGGAATAAACAAAGTCCAACTGCCAACTATACCCAGTCATGTCACCAAGAAACAGTCTGCAGGTGCCAAATAGGGCAGGAAAATACCAACTTTCTAAAAGTGGTGTTTTCAAAATTGTAACTTAAGATTCGACTTTACCATTAAAGAGGGTTTTCAATGATAATTTTTCAGACACCAAACATGAATTATTTTCTTGTTCCCAATCAAATGTTAGCACTTATTAAATGTAATAAGCAACCAGATATATTAAATCTAATAAGACAACCCGATGTTATCCTATGGGAGAGGTAGGCGTCACAGTAGTAAACAACTCATTTAGGAGTTCTTCACTACAAGGACATGTAAAGCTTAAAAGTACATGTCTAATCTTTTACTTACAATGCACCCTGCCCTGTAGGCTACCTACAGGTGACTTATATGCAATAAAAGGAGAGTTTATGGCTTGGCAAGTCGAATTGGCTGTTTAAAACTGCATTCAGGCTGCAATGGCAGACCTGGAACATGTTTTAAGGGGCTACTTAAGTGGGTGGCACAATAAGTGCTGCATGCCCACTAGCAGCATTTAATTTACAGGTCCTGGGTATATAGTACACCACTTTACTAGGGATTTAAAAGTAAATTAATTATGCCAATCAGGTGTAAGCCAAGTTTATCATGTTCCAGGGAGTAAGCACAAGCACTTAAGCACTGGTTAGCAGTGGGAAAGTGCACAGAGACCTAAAGCCAACAAAAACGAATTCAGCAAAATAGGAGGGTGAAGGCTAAAAGTTTAGGGAAAGACCACTTAAAGCTGACATGTCTAACAGGAATGTTGTACTTTAAATGTTTGTGCTTGGCATGCTCTTCCCCCTTCCATCTGATGGTCAGAGTGGGATGAAGGATAACAGAGTCTGTTTTAGTATGAACTTATATGAGGAGGAAGATGGGGCGGTAATAGCGGTGACAATTAATAGTTCAGAAAAAGTGAATATTCGAAAATGTGTCTATCAGTGAATAGCTCTCTCTTACATGTATTTTTTTCTGTATGAGTCATCTATCTCCAGCAGGTCAAATAAGGTAAAGTCTTGTTCAGAGAAACTATTATGACGCCTGGAGGGCTCTTTCCCTCACGACTCTCTGGTCGCTTGGTGTCAACAGAGGGCTGTCCCTAGCTAAACAACGCTGCCTCACGCCCTGCTATTCGAAGCGCTGCAGCAACAGTGCCAGCCCCAGCTTGCCTAAGTGACAGGGTATGCACTCTGGAGGAACAACAGTTCTCTCTTGTGCCAAAGCAAAGGAGCCTTCTCTGAAACAAGAAATGAAAACTTTCATGGGCATGCTGGTTGTGGGCACAGTGAGCCTGCTGTGGCGGGACCTGTGCCCCAGTGAGTTTAATGCCTCTTTTATGTGGCACCAGCCCAGAAATTAGTTATGAAGAGCAGGACCCCGAGGGTGCAGACTTCTGAGTGCCACTTGTGTTGCGAATGCATGCTACCACTTGCGTTGGCTCGAGCTTGGCAGGTACACAAAGGATACGCTAATCTAGCATTTAATTAATCATCAAAACAAAATCGCAGCTGATTAGACACATGCAATGATTACTTTATTTTTCAGCATTAGAACTGGATTCTGTGTTTCAACCAATTACGTATTGCTTGTTAGGAAACAGTGCGCAGTGTGCCAGGCTAAATATAAACGTGCCAATGCATTTGGTTTAAGGCGGAGTACTGTGCATTATTTGATGCCAAGCCCTGCCATAAGCTGCCATCGACTTGGAGCCCACGTTGCTCTGAATGGATTGTTGAAATAAATGACTCACTCTGGGTTGTTGAAATAAATGACTCACTCTGGGTTGTTGAAATAAATGACTCACTCTGGGTTGTTGAAATAAATGACTCACTCTGGGTTGTACAATGTTGCGTGTGGTTTGGAGGCCAGGAATTTCTTGGTTCTTCGTAACTTTGGCAGCATTGCTCAAGCCCCTTTGTAACTGCCTGCGCTTCTTCGTTTGAGAATTAACCACCCTATTTCCCTGTCAACAACAACAGAAAATTCACAGTGTGAGGATGGGGCGGGCCTCATGCTGAAAGGTACCTCAAAGACACTTTTTCCCCCTCTGCCCATCAAACCAACTCCCAAAAAAACAAGCATTTGCACTGCAATAGGTCTCCCATTTGCGAGAGTTTAAGCTATTTAAATGACAATGCCTTTTATTGATCTGTTTTGATAATTAACATTTAAATAAAAGACATCCTCATTTACAACGCCAATAGCTCAAACGCTTGTAAATGCGAGACCTATGCAAAGAAGCGTCCGCCATTGTCCTGGGCTGCTTTGAAAGTGAAAGCGCGCATGGCAAGCGGAATGTTGCAGGACAGCATGTGGTGCCTGCAGTAGGAGAAACTCATCAAAGAAATAAGTGCATACAGACTAAATAGGACATCCACTGTATCAACAGAAGTAAAAGGACCAGTCCTCCTGGGAAGTCACAAATGAAGACAAGGCGGAACTAAGGAGGGACTAACAAGCCTATTAATAAGTCAGAAGCCAGCATTTACGAAGGACAATGACACAAGCCAATGACAAATATGGGCAGGGCTTCAAGTCCTTCGTCGAATACAGCATGCCTTGCAAAGCAGCGCATAGGGTGCGCAGGCTCAACCTAAAAAGGAAAACAGCGTCTACGTAGGTCTGAAGCGGTGTGCATGTACGCTCCCACAGAATGATGCAACCACAACAGCGGCCACATCATCAAACTTTTTTCCCTTCTTATTTTTTTGTTGATGCTGAACTGCATTGGAAAACAACTTTGACATGGCCAATAGGTCAGAAGGCTTGTTTTTAGATAAATTGGCATTTTACCCCTCTCCGTTTAAAAACAGAAAGTATGTGTGTAGGTAACCTATGTGGTATTCTCCCTGTATTTACTAGTATTATAGGACAGTTTTGGTGTGAGTAACGTGCTTCCGCACACTAGCAAAAAAAAAAAATCCTCCCGGGTCCTACTTCTCGGCACCCTTTAAACTCCCTCATCCGATCACACATGAATATGCATTCTTTCATAGAGACCATTCCACCATAAAATATGTTTTTGCTTGGGCCAGTGAGAAGCAGAGCAACCAACCAAAGCATGTTGGAGCTTTAAATGTTACGCATGACAAGGAGTGCTTTTACATCAGTGGAGGAAATATGTGTTGTCTGAGCTGTGTAAAATACAGTCTCTTCGCTATGGAAGCAGGACATACATTGACTTTGTTTTGACATGCAAGTTTGCTACCCAATATATTATATACAGTGTAGCAGCACTGCATACAAAGGGAGGTGACGCCGCGCAGGCGGAAGCAATATCTTTGCAACCTATGACCGCAAGACGGGGGTCTCCGACTGCCTATGGGATACGACTGGCTGGCTTGGTTATATTCCGCAGCCCTTTGTGGGTGATTTGTGTTCGCTACGTGCTTCTCAGTCATGAGTGAAACCTCACAAACTAGGTAGAGCCAGTCCCACGTCTAACCCTTTCTCCAAGACCCATGCACCCAGTAGACACCTGTTGTCGCAAACCCTGCTATGCATTTCCGGCACTTTTACCCACTGGACTAATAAAAAAAGAAAAACATTACATTATATGTTTGTTGATACAATTTCACATGGGTGACAATACACATTTAATGATAAAGAAATTAGATGCAGCCACCATTGAGTTGCACACAATTGTCTTGAAGGCATCTCAATGTTGTGCTGCAGCTGCAGAAAAAAACAAGAAGCCACATTAAAACTCTGCTATCATGAGATAGGTACAACACTGAAAGAAATACACGCATGAAATGTGTGGAAAAAAAGGTTACCGAACAGCACGGCTACCATGAGATGGGTGCCTCTCTGAGAGAAATAAACTTGAAAGGTGGAAAATGAACGTTACTGACCAGCGCAGTGGCCGTGAGATGGGTGCCGTGCTGAGCGAAGTGAACGCCTGAAATGTGGGGCGAAAAAGTTATTGACTATAGTCCCAATATCGGCAACACTTCTCAGTTCTCATACAGCAACATACATAAATAAACCACAAGACCCCTTATCAGTTTTCATACAGTAAAATATATAAATAAACCACACAACACCTTTTTGGTGGAGAAAATTGCTGCAGCTTTATTTGCATAACAAATATGCCAACATGGTGGGTTATCTTACGGGCGATCCAAGGGCAGGCCAGCCCCTACGCCGCCTGCCTGTCTGATGAGCCAAATTACACCGTTGCCGCCGCCAATCGGTGGTTACCAATTTTGGGAGGGGCCACCCCTCCCATCAGTGGACCGCCAGTCCACGCACTTATTCATGCCCCCGGGTGGGCGGAGCGTTCCAGGCAGCCCCCGGTTGCTCAGGCCCACAACCGCCCGTAGGACTAACGGGGCGCCATCGCTCTTCCAGGGGACCCGCTAAGACATGGGTACTCACAAACCTTCTCTCGGGGGCCAAATTTACAGTGTGGTTTGTGGCTGAGGGCCGCACCGGTGGGGGCGGGGTCAGTGGGGGAGGGGACGGGGCTAGAGCAACAAAAAAAACCTGTGACAATGAGGTTGAACACAGGCCCCTGCAGCGGATGCCTTCGTCCACTGAACCACCAGGCCCGACATTACACACATATCTATCTATCTATCTATCTATCTATCTATCTATCTATCTATCTATCTATCTATCTATCTATCTATCTATCTATCTATCTATCTATCTATCTATCTATCTATCTATCTATCTATCTATCTATCTATCTATCTATCTATCTCCCTCTGTCTCACTCACTCTGTTTGTCTCCCTCCCTCTCTCTCTCTCTCCCTCCTTCTCTGTCTCTCCTTCACTCCCTCCCTGTCTCTCCCTCCCTCCCTCTCCCTCTGTCTTTCTCTGTCTCCCTCCCTCCCTCTGTCTCTGTCTATCTGTCTCCCTCCCTCTGTCTGTCGCCCTCCTCCCTCTGTCTGTCTCCCTCTGTTTGTCTCCCTCCCTCTGCCTGTCTCCCTCCCTCTGTCTGTATCCCTCTGCCTGTCTCCCTCTCTCTGTCTCCCTCTGTTTCCCTCTCTCTGTCTCCCTCCCTCTGTCTTCCTCTCTCTCTTTCTCCCTCTCTGTCTTCCTCTCTGTCTCCCTCTCTCGCTGTCTCCCTCTCTCTCGCTGTCTCCCTCTCTCTCGCTGTCTCCCTCTCGCTGTCTCCCTCCCTCTCGCTGTCTCCCTCTCGCTGTCTCCCTCCTTCTCGCTGTCTCCCTCTCTCTGTCTCACTCTCTCTGTCTCCCTCTCTCTGTCCCCCTCTGTCTCCCTCCCTCTGTCTGTCTCTGTCTCCCTCCCTCCCTCTCCCTCCCTCTGTCTCCCCCTGACTCCCTCCCTCTGGCTCCCTCACTCTCTCTCTCTGTCTCCCTCGGTCTCCCTCTCTCTCTGTCTCCCTCCCTCTGTCACCCTCTGTCTCCCTCTCTCTCTCTCTCTCCCTCCATCTCCCTCTCCCTCTCTATCTCTCTGCCTCTCTGTCTCTGTTCGTCCCTGTCTCTGTCTCTCCCTGTCTCCCTCTCCGTCTCTCTGTCTCTGACTCTATCTGTCTGCCCCTGTCCCTGTCTCTGCCTCTATCTGTCTCTGTCTGTCCTTGTCTCTGTCTGTCTCTGTCTCTGCCTCTATCTGTCCCTGCCTCTATCTGTCCCTGCCTCTATCTCTGTCTCTCTCTCTCTTTCTCTCTCTCTGTCTCTTTCGCTGTCTGTCTCTGTCTGTCTCTATCTCTATCTGTCTCTGTCTTGCCTTTAAAAAACTTTTCAACAAATGGTGCTCTTTCATGCAAAGTATACAAGTGTTCCTTTAAGCTCCAAAACACATATGGGCTGATGGGCAATATCCTGCATAGAGGTCACTTCATCAGAAGCAAAAATAGTGCCTTTAAGTACCATATATTATTATATCAACAACTATGCCTTCACTTTTGTTCTGAATTGCTGTCCTCTGTCACCATCTGTCACCTCACCCCGCGTGTGTGTCAGCCCGGGCTGAGACAGCTTCCCGGGAACACACACAGCCGCACCGAGTACTTCACAGGTCTTTAAAAGACCATTCACTTGTTAATGAGGTTTTGTTGTATTTCACCTCTTCTTAGCGCCCCTGCATCTCCACTCAGTCAGAGTGGAGATGCAGGGGCGCTAAGAAGAGGTGAAATACAACAAAGCCTCATTAACAAGTGAATGGTCTTTAAAAGAATCGCCCGGCCCCCATAGAGCAGAGTCCGCGCTGCTGCAACCGGCGGTGTTTGACACTCTTAAAAAAGAAAAAAAACACAGGCACGATGTCTGCAAGGTCTGTGAGCCACCAAGGAAGGCTTTCCGGGCCGCTGGCGGCCTGCGGGCCATACTATGAGTACCCGTGCGCTAAGACATCGCTGGGTATCCTTGGCTTAGCACCTTTGTTGTGCTGCTGCATATAGTACCCTTCTGTACTTTGCAGACTCTGAATCGCCCTGTAACTCCTCCTGCAACACAAAACAATGAGTTAGATTCTTCCCCTCCCCCTACCACCCTTTGGCCGTCCGCAGGGTAAGTGGTAGGGCAGGAAACAGCGAGACGGGCAGCGGTCAAGAGGCTGCACAGTGGGTGGGGGAAGGTATTTGTACCCTTGTCCTCCCCCCACCCCACGGCCGGAAGTGACGCGGCCGACTGACCCCCTGGTCCCTAAACCAGGGAGCCTGGTATGCTGAAACCTGTGCCTTCCTGTGGCACCAAGGCGGTAGCCCTGTTGGGAGGTCCCCTACGTGCCCCCCTGGGCAGCCTGGCATAGTGCCAATATCGGCAACACCTCTCAGTTCTCATACAGCAAAATACATAAATAAACCACAAGACACCTTCTCAGTTTTCGTACAGCAAAATACATAAATAAACCATACGACACCTTTTTAGTGGAGAAAATTGCTGCAGGTTTATTTGCATAACAAATATGCCAACATGATGGGTTGTCTTACGGGTGATCCAAGGGCAGGCCAGCCCCTACGCCACCTGCCCGTTTGATGAGCCAAATTACACCGTGGCCATCGCCAATCGGTGGTTACCAATTTTAGGAGGGGCCACCCCCCCCCCCATCAGTGGACCACCAGTCCACGCACTTACTCACTCCCCCGGGGGGGGGGCAGAGCGTTCCAGGCAGCCCCCGGTTGCTCAGGCCCACAACCGCCCGTAGGACTAACGGGGCACCGTCGCTCTTCCAGGGGACCCGCTAAGACATCCCTGAGTATCCTTGGCTTAGCACCCTTGTTGTGCTTTTGCATATAGTACCCTTCTGTACCTTGCAGACTCTGGATCACCCTGTAACTCCTCCACAGCTCTGGGGGTGGCCACCGTCACAACCAGGGCCCCCCACCAAGGTAGACATCTTTACCTACATCCTGCTGATTACCAGGCCTCTCACAGGTCCAGCCAAAACAAGTCCAAGCCCATACTGGACCGGAGGCTAGCATACCCCTTCTAGACAGGTGCCCCCATCCTTTCTAAACTCCCTGTGGACTTTAGACTGATAAAACCAAAAACCCCTCTGTTCATGGATGGATGCTTAACTTACCCCAGGGGGAATTCAATTTTGGCAGCAAGCCCCCTCCTACTCTGGAAAGTCAAATCATTGCCTCCCAGCTGTCAGACCCAGTGGTGAGAGGGGAGACAGCCCCCCCCCACCCGGGCCGCTGCTTCTACAGAAGCTGTTCCCGTACCTGCACAATTACACCACCCCTCCCAGGGTGGCTTACGGCCGGCTGTCCCCTTAAATGCCCTGGGATTCCCATCGCCCCACCTGTTAGCATATCCTGCTGAGTCTGCAACTCGGAGGGGGACCCAGTATCCGTGGTATCCGCCTCGCCCAGACCTTCATGTATATGCACCCAGGATGACATAACACAATTAGTTTGGTGTTGGTTCAATGTTAACATTGCCTGGCTGAAGAGCAATACCTTTGACAAGCTACTCCTGACAAGAAGTGCCAATGTGGGTGGAAGTAAGAGTTATCAAGCCCGCCTTACTTCCTCTCACCCAGTTATCTGTGTATAGCACTTGTCGGAGTATGTCCATCGCATTCAGCCAGTCACCACCCTAGGTGACGCCTTGCCCTCCCAAACTTCTGCTAGTATACCAGGGAGCAGACAGGACAGTGTGAACCAGAGGGGAGCCATATGTATAAATACCTGCCCATTTTTTAATACTGGGAATGCCAAGTGTTCTTTAATACTTTGTAGCCCAAATGTGCTTAACCCAGGGGGTTTCCTTAATCTTATGGACCATAGCACGCTCGTTGGATGACAACTTCCATAACCTGCATGTCTGCCAGCCAAGGTTAAAGGGCCGGAGAATTTGCACATGTTACTGTTACTCAACTCAATGGTACTTGTTTCATCGATCTCAGAAGAATTTACTGCTAAGTGGACCTACCAGGATCTGAACCTGTGACCAGCGGTCGAACCCAAGCCCCTTTTAGTTCTGCCGCTCCCCCTGCCTGTGAGGGCAGACTTCAGGCACCATAACCCATCCTTGGACATGCCTGAACTAAAAACACACATCTAAAAGGCCTGCCCCGGCTAACCACCAACATTGCAGTCCGAATGTTCGTTGACAACTCCCAAGGAAATTCGCTTAACCGAAGCAACTAGTAACATGCCAACAATTTAATCAATTGAACCTAACTATGACTGCAAAATGTAATCTGGTAGTTGTCCGTATTAGTGCTTTATCCTCTCCATAGCAGCACTAACAAGGCAACCCGCACCCTCTTGGGAATGGCACACTCACGCCCCAGCTGACAGAAAGTGTCTATTCGTGTGTAGCCCCTGACCTTACGTTTATCACTGACGGTATACCAGGATTATGTTGAAACTTTGCTGGCTGTACTGCTGAGTGCGCTTTGCACCATCACAGGTATGACTTTGCCTATTCGTTTATTTAGTCTTTATTTCGATTGTCAAATCATTAAAGACAACAGTACTTCACTTAAATTCATATTGTGGACCGTTAATTTCCACCATATACAAAACAAAATTAACAACTTAATTGTACAAACATTTTTAAATTAATAAAACCAGTATAAATAATTCACATAAAACCATAAGTCAATCCATCCTACTATACAATCATATTTCCATTAAAAAGAAATGGAAAATCAATTACATAAGAACGATTTTAATATCATCCTGAGAACTGACATATATTTAAATATAACTACGATGGCCTGGTTGTGAGAGAATGGACTTTTTATATGTTAACTTCATTCCGAGCCTTGACAATTTTGCTACGGATAGCCCACATCCAGCCCAAGAACTTTGCTAGAGCAATAATTATGGGCTCGCTTGTGTCTGTCTTTAGGACCCTTAAAGCCTCTGTACCCTCCCTGGTGCCAAGATTTAGACAAATTGGTTTGAGTCATCTGTTTCGAGGAGCTTTATATGCTGGACAAACGAACAAAACATGTGCTATAGTTTCCCTCTGCAGCGGACAAGTGTTACATTTATCATCATTCAAGGGATGCCCTTTGCAGGTAAAAGTCTTAAGTGGAAGTGAGCCCACTCTGTATTGGTGATACAATTTCCTGTCAAGTGGTACCGTAATATAATCCCAATAAGATTTGTAATGGTACTCTTGTTTCCTCTCCAGGAAATCCCTCGTCAAGGTGGGACTCATGATGGAGGAAAAACGTTTCCGCCCAACCATGTTCCAATAGGCTATCTTAAACTCTTTCTTTGAGGGAAGAAGGTTGCCTTCGGGATTATCCCATAGCCCACTCATCCCCATCTCGCTCAAGGTGGTTTTAATCCTTCTCAACCAGGAGATCTTACAGGAGGTATCAGCCCGCCTGATTTCAAGCAATGCCTGGGCATACAGAAACAGCTCAGGAGTAGCCCATAATCTTCACCATAATGCCACAGGTTCAAAACGAGCAATGTCCTCTAACTGGTAACAGCCCAAATTTAGATAGAGAGGCAACAGGGGGGTCTATGGTGGGAGGGAAAGTAGAGTTCTCACAAACTTGTTCTGGGCTACAATCAGGGGTGCTAAATCTGAAAAGCCCCATAGTTCCCCCCCATATAGTACTGAGGAACTAGTTTTAGAATTATAGATCTTCAGCACAGGAGCCACTGGTTTTGTATGGGACAGTCTCTGCTCCTTCACAAGGGCGCCTGCCAATGGAGCATGTTTAAGAGCCAACTTATTAATCTGGGTTTTCCACTTTAATTTACTTTCATGGGTTACTCCTAGGTATGTGAAAACATCAGTTTGCTTTAACTGTACTTTATTCATAAAAACCCTCCCTTTAATGGCCTTTCGGTTGTGGAGAACCATAAACTTTGTCTTCTCCACATTAACCTCAAGGTCATGGTCGCGGCAAAACTCCTCAAACCTAGTGAGGGCTGACTGCAGCCCTCTCTGGGTCTTGGATAATGTTAAAGTATCACCGCGAACATTAACAATGGTATTTTCTGGCCAGCTAAGGATGGGGCATCTGTTGGGTGGTTTGAATAGTATTCCACAACCCTGTTTATGAAAAGGGAAAACAGGGACGGGGCAAGCACACACCCCTGACGTACCCCGTTGGTGATAGGAAACTTGTTCGTGACTTCCCCATTCACACCCCAGCGTACCTGGACAAAGTTTGAATTATGCAGAGTAATTAAAACGGCCAGCAATTCAGGCGGCATCCCTATATCATGAAAGGTGATCCACACTTTTATCTCGGGGCACCAAATCGAAAGCCGATTTTAAATCAATGAAGGCTGCAAATAGCAGACCACCCCCTAAGATTACCACCCTCCAATAAATGATTGCAAACCTGAGAACCTGGTCAGTAGTCCCTGTGTGTGGCCGAAACCCAGCCTGCATGAATGATAAAATGCCTGTTTCGTCCATCCATGTCTGGATTCTGGCTAAGACCATCCTGGCAAAGTTCTTTTGAATACAATCAATAAGGCTTATGAGCCTCTAGTTGCCAGGTTTCGATCGATCCCCTTTCTTAAAAATCGGGATGATCTCTGCTTCTAACCACGTCTCCGGGGTGGGGGCTCCACTTGCTATAGCATTGGCAAGAGTCTGAATATAACTCACCCACTTGTCACTATTGTGCATGAACAGGTCCGCTGGGATGCAATCTAATCCAGGTGCCCTACCTTTTGGGATTTGCTTAAGGGCTTTTTCAACCTCTTGTTTAGAAAAATGCAGGTTGGTAATGGGATTGGCTTTAGGAAATTGGGCTGTATAATCATTACTGACAGCAAACTGAGCCTCAAAGCGAGAGGTCCACTCTTCGGGTGCAACGTGGTTAATGGGGAGTGGTTTTAGTATGCCATTACCCCATTTAACAAGATGCCAAAAATTGGCCATGTTTTTTTCCTGGCTTGCACTGAGCAGATTTTGCCATGTTCATCCCATTCCTGTTTGGCACGTAATAAAACTTGTTTATAGCCAGCCCTTTCCAATTTAATCTCTTTCTTATTCCTTAGTCTAATTGCTCTCGCTAATCTCCTATAGGCCTCTCTACATGATTTATTGTACCAGGGGGTTGCCTTTGGACTTAGCTTACTTTCCAGTTTTTTTAACATCCTAACAAAAAAAAGTTTACGTTTTGAAAACAAGTCGTTGTGAACCTGCAAAATAATAGAATTTATGTCCTCTTGAGTGTCACAATCTTGGATAGTTACCAGGGAACACTCAACCAGTGCCTCCATCTGTCTTAAGTGCCCTCCATTGGCTGCAACACTGACCTATTTGACTCTCCTGGAATCGTTAGAGGACTCTACTTCTGCTACAACCTTTACTATTTCCTGGCATTCATAATTAGGCAGGCCTGGGACCTGCAAAGTCAATACTAATTGGTTATGGTCACTTTCAACCCGATCATAAACTACCATATCTTGTAAAGACAGCCATAATTCCAAGCTGAGGAAGATATAATCAATCCTACTACTTCTCATGCCATTTTTGAAAGTGTGTATACCCGCCTATCGGACCTGGACCTCCTGGTTCACTGCCCTTATGCCCCGTTCTAAGCACAACCCTTTCAACTGAGGGGCAGTTCGGTCCATTTTTTGATAGGTGGAAGATCAAGGGATGGAATATCCCAGTGTGCATCCTCCTCGCTACTAATATTGCCATCTTCACAGACTAGGGGCTCGAAGGTGCAATTGAAATCCCCAACAGTGATCAGGCTACTGCGTCCCCTGTGCATATCCAAAACCCCACCCATTATCGTGACTGTACTCGATTCTTTACCTCCAGGGGTCTCTCTTGCATATACATTGATGACCAGTATGGTAAAAACCTTTCCCATCCGCACTCTTATCGCCAAGAGGTCCCCACTATCGATCTTAATTTCCTCCACTGTGTATCCCGCATTCTGTTAACCCAAATAACTAGTCCCCCTTTGGACCTACCCTTTTGTCCCTTCAAAGCAGGCTTGAACAAATTTAAGAAGCCTGGATGACAAATTTGGTCAAGCGCCCAAGTTTCTTGAAAAGCCCAGATATCATATTTATCAATGAATGTTGACCATTCAGAAGAGTGGGTTTTGGTGGCGGGGCCAGCAATATTCCAACTTACCAGTGAACGATTGGGTTTACCATGCCCTGGTATTGGTGTTCTGGATACATCAGGGAGATTGGAAGTGACAGGGTAGTCCATAGCCTCTTGACTACTTCAATCATTGGACTCAAAAACCCCTACATTAGGCTCGATACAGGGCAAGGAGGCGGAGCAGTCCTCTTCTACTACACTTCTCAGGTTCACCTCATCTACAGCATTTCCCATCCTGCCTGAAATAGCGCCCACATATCCTACCTCTGTGTGTCTATTATCCCCATTTAAAATTGGTATTTTGGTGGAACGTTGATGGGATACAATCCCATTCTTTTGGATACACATTGAATTGCTAGTACCTTGAATTGATAGGTCAATACCAGGTCCAAGTCAATCTATGTCTTCCAGCGAATTCAACACCCCATAATGATTGAATGTAGGGATTGAATAGCTTGGTATCTCATGGGCCTGTTGCACCAACCTCTCATTAATTCCCCAACTATTTATGGTTGGCTGGTAGAAAAAGCCCACGGGGAGGATGTTAATGCCCCTCTCCTTAATCATCATCAAAGCTTTATTTCGATAAAAAACATATCATAAAAGCATACAAATTTGTTATAAAAAATAAAGTAACTGGAATTAAAAAGGAAAGAAGATAAAAGGAATATAATTACAAAGGGAGCAATCATAAAATGAGGGATACATTGCTACACCAAACATTACTACCCCCCAAAAAGACAAACGACAGTCTAAAAAACAGTCATGAATAAATACATTTTAAAAAGAAGAAATATCATATCAGCAAGCGTAGAGACCTAAATCTAATAATCCATGACCAGCCAAGAAATTTGGCTACGCCACATGCCAGCAGTGGACTGGTATCTGACTGTAAAATTCTAAGTGCAACACGATAGTTCGCAGTGCCTAGCTGCCTACAGACGGGACTGAGCCATCTTGCACGAGGGTTTTTGTAGGCAGGGCTCTCCAAAATCTGAAGATTGCCAGCCCTGTCCAAAATGTGTTGAAGCAGCCCTGGGGACCCGAAACTCAACACCACACAGTCCCCTGGTAGAGATTTGTGTGAACTACCAATCCATGGTATCCTACGTACCATTTTAAAATTGGAAAAAAGCTCATGCTTGATACCAGTCCTTGCTGTCAAAAGATGTAATGCCCTATTCCTCAATGAAGACCAGTGTTCCTGTGCCATGGGCTGGATGGCTGGTACATTAGCCAGAACCACCGTATATGGTGTTGCATCCGGAGGCAGATGCAACGTGTTATGAATATGTGGGGTGATGCTAGTACTCCTACTTTGAGGCACCCTGGGACACCTATCCCCAACAGATGAAGGGCAAAAGGAGTTGGTGCCGCTATTGGTATTGTTCGGGGGTTGATTAATCCTTGTTAACACTGTGGTTGGGGCAGAGCATGGTATGGTATTGGGACGATCCCTAGTGCATGGTCGATTTTCATTCAGATTGACCAATCCTTCTCCCTGTACCTCGTTTGAATTGATTTTGGTTATCCTAGCACTATATATAGTCTGCTCTATTTTTATCAGCCTACCCTCTATCTGGGTCAATTTATCTAATAGTGGATTGATCAAGGCCGCAAATTTATTGCCTATCTGGGTGAGGAAACCATACTCAAACATACCGATAGCTAAACCTGTTGCAGCGGCAGTATTAAGAGTCGTGCATGAATTTTTAGAGGCTGTGCTTTCGTCAACACTATCTTCATGCCCATGATCACCCACCTTCCGTGTACTAGTTTAGCTACCTGTTGTGTGGACTTGGTGGGGGGGCGCAATTTCCTTTTTTTTGAGGGTGGTACCCCACATTGAGGCTGTATCGTTTTTTGACTTCTTTTTTTTACCTTGGGAATACTGGAGGCTGAAGCTGTGGGGGCCGTTACAGGCACGCGCACCGAGGTCAATGTGGATGGCGTTATCCCGGCTAGAGACGCGTTGGCACAGGAAGATACGGTGAGAGGTGGGAGTACCCCCCAGGTTAGTGGAGACGCTTCTAAAGATTCAGTGAATGGCGTAAGATGTGAGACACAGGTATGCATTCAGGCTGATCTTGTGAACAAAAATAATAATCTCTTCATACGACCCGCTTCAAACCCCGAGATTGCCACTCCTTTGGTTCAACACTTACAACTGGATTCTTCCACTTAAATGAGCACTGAGGTTCGACCAGACAGCCTGGGGGGTCCGCAGTGGCAGCAGCTTGCCCAAATTGAACAGACTGCGGCAACATTCCTGGATGGCTCCCAAGCTGCGCAACTCGGACCTGAAATTGTCAGTGAGGATGATCCGGATAAAGATAAAGATAAAGATAAGGACAAGGATCCTAGTGATTTCTATTCTATTTCAGATGAGCTGGGTTGTTCAACTGATACAGGATCCCACCTGAGTGATTCCAGTGATGATGAAACCAGCACCAAAGAGACTAGAACGGCTCAGAAATTGGCGCTGAAGCATAGAAAGAGCCATCGTGACTCAGCGGAGCTAACTTGGGACTATACACCTACCAGTAATCTTCTCCCAGTAGTTACCACGACATACCCACAGGGCTAACCTCGCACCCTGTTCAGCATCAGGAGCCTGGAATCTCCCAGGTTATAGTAGCACCTACAATTGAAACTGTCTTAATAGATATTGCCGCGCATAGGGAGGAGACATCCCATGATGGTCGTAAAGCCCAAGCAGTGTTACGTAAGGATGCAGGGTGTGGTCCGCAAACTTTCGAGGAAAATTGGCTCCTTTAATGACCGAATGACTGAGATGGAGTCGAGAGTATTGGTGAATGAATCAGAAACAGCCTCAAACCGCGAACAGATCGATGCACACGAGGTAGAACTTTCGGACATGATGTGGAAACTTGAAGACATGCAAAATCGATTACGGCGAAGTAATCTGCGAGTTCTGGGAGTTCCTGAGGGAGCGTAAGGTGGGGATGCTCGTTCCTTCGTGGTTAAATTATTTCAAGACTCCCTCCCTGAACTCTCAGCTTGGAACTGGGACATAGAGGTCCAGCGAGCACATTGGGTACCCCTCACTTTGAAAAATACACCCAAACCTGGAGCATATCCGAGGGTCCTATTAGTGTACTTCGGCAATTTTTTACTGAGGCAGGCAATTTGGGAAAAAGCAAGACCAGAGACTAAAAAAACTAGTGGACATATAACCTACTTTGTATGTCCTGACTTCTGCCGTGCAACGGTTGAGCGGAGGTGGCGCTTGCGTCAACTCATCAAACCGTTTCAGGATAAGAAACTTCAGACATTTCTAAACAACCCAGCTCATCTGAAAGTTATTAACGGAGACCAGATAAAAATTTTCACCTCCGAAGTTAAGGCAAAGGACTATTTGGATAGCCTTTAGCGATAAATTTTTGGCCATATACAACGAAAAATTGTGGAATAAGTGAAGCTTTTTAAAAAAAGGAAAAAAAAATGTTTTTTTTTTTTTTTCTATCCTCTATCTTTGATGTGTTACTAAGATTTACCTCTCCTTGGGTCTGGTATACTCTGGGGTGGGAGATAGAGAGGCTAAACGTGGGGGAAATAACAGTCTTAACAGGCTATAAGGAAAGGCTAAAAGGAAGTAAAAGGAAGCGGGGGGAAGGAATCAAAAAGGAGAGAGAGGGAAAAAAAAAGAAAATATATATGGAAGGGGCTCCTAGTACACGGTGAGGGCTTAATTTTTTTTTTTTTTTTTTTTGAGCACCGGGTCAATATTGCACGTCCACGGAGTCTAATTGCCTCAAGTTTGGGAGGGCAGGGTGGGGAGGGTGGGGGCAGGGTGGGTTGGGGTTTGAGGGGTTAAGGTGGAGGGGGGGGGTGGAGAAAGCATACAAAAATGGCAACCGTAATTGTAGAAATAGAAATAGAAATGGAATTCATAAGATTTATAATATTAATGTTAAGTTTGGTCACAGAGCAGTATCTGATTGGAAAACAAATATAACAGAATATGGCTAGGCTAAAACTGTGCTCCTGGAATATAGCGGGACTCATTGATAGGGGGAAAAGGGATCAAAGGTGTGCAATAATTACCCAAAATACATTCAATATAATATGTCTTCAGGAGACCCACATCCCATGGGCAGAAAGAGATGTGCTGAGGGTCCCGGGGTTTAATTTAATGGTATGTACAAGCCATACTACAAGAACAAGAGGCGTAGCTATATTGGCAAAATCTTTTTTGGGGCAGCCCATAGGAAAAGCAGCTGATCCTATGGGTAGGTGGGTGATTGTGGAGCTAAAAATTGGAATCACAATATGTTCTATATATCTATTCTAATCAGGATGATCCCTCTATTTTTATTGATCTCGAAATGGAGCTGGCATCTTGGCCTCACACACTGATATTTTGTGGGGACTTTAACATCTCTCTGACCCAAAATGGATTAGTATATAATCGAGATCAACTTAAATATGGGGGTCGCAAACCAAAGGTATACAGAGCTATTTTACAGCTTAAGGAAAGTCTAGGACTGGTTGATATATGGGATCTGAAGTATCACCGGGATCCAGGGTATACGCACTTTTCGCACCCGCATAATAAATACGTCCGTATTGATTATATTTGGATGGCAAGTAATTGTGCCAATAGGACACAAATTAATAAACTCCCGAAGATGATCTCGGACCATAATCCTTTAGTACTCACATTGAATATCAACAATATGGTCAGACCTCGTTCAAGTTGGTCCTTTGACAGGAAATTGCTGGTTAATAAAGAGTACATAGAGTATATTAAGGTATGGGCGCAAGGATTTATCGACTGTAATCGATATAGCGCCTCGAGAGATATGGTTTAGGACTGCTTTAAGGCATCTATCTGTGGGGAAACAATAAGTTATGTGGCCCGACAGAGGAAGGAACTTGCTGGGATCAACGAACTACAGCTTCAAGAACTAGCTAAAATTGAGGAGAAGCACACTACTATAATCATGCAGGGTGGCGATGGGGGGCCAACTTTTAGAGAAATGACGATTCTCAAAACTGAGATAAATAGTAGGTTTTCTCAGAGAGCGGCTGAGATATATCAATCTCATCGTAATAAGATATACGAGGCGGGGGAGAAGGTTGGTAAGCAGCTGGCTCTCCACACTCGCCAAAAACAATCTATTAATCTAATTACTAGCATTAAGGTAGATGGCCAAGAACATACAACACCCGAAGCTATCCTAGAAGTTTAAAAAAAATATTATCAGAAATTATATAAAAATGAGGATACATTAGATCCTGTAGTAATTAAAGAAGAACTTGCTAGGTGGGTAACTGAGCAGGAGGATAGTCCTGGAATGGATATGGCTACCAGACAAGACCTAGAAAGGGATATAACTCAGATGGAGGTGCAAATGGCCCTCACAGAGCTAGCCTCGGGTAAAGCCGCAGTCCCTGACAAAATACCATTGGAGCTCTACAAAATCCTGGGCAATATCATAACACCGCTATTTCTCGATCTATGCATTGGGATTCAAGTCCGTGGCAACCCTCCTAGGTCATGGACGGAAACTAATATAGTGATCTTCCCAAAAAAAGATAAGCCTCCTAACCTACCCTCATCGTACCGCCCAATCTCTCTCATAAACTCCGACTCGAAGCTGTATTCTAAGATCTTAGCTAATCGTCTCAGGGGGGTCGTCGAGCGCCTGGTCTCCCCGTGGCAACACGGCTTCATTCCGGGCAAGGGCACTACGGACCATATCCGTCGGGCTATTGCTCTGTTTGATGCCGTGAGTGTCGCGGGGGGCCGGATGTCGATGGTCCTCCTGGACGCCGAGAAGGCTTTCGATAGGGTCTCGTGGGAATTCTTGTGGGCGGTGTTAGAGCAAAATAAAATCGGTCCCCGTCTTAAAGCTATGTATTACACACCTAAGGCTAGGGTACTGGTAATGGGTCAGGAGTCTAGGCTTTTTGATATATCTCGAGGGACCAGGCAGGGGTGTCCATGCTCTCCGATTCTCTTCGCCATATATATAAACCCCCTAATTCTAAAACTGTTAGCCGCAGAGGCAATTAAACCGATTATAGTAGGTCCCTTCGATACTAACATCTTAGCTTATGCCGACGACGTGGCGGTAATAACATCCCACCCCACCGAGGCAATATTGGAAATAGAACAGATTACCCAAGTCTTTGGCCATGTTTTCGGGATATTCTCTAAATAGAGATAAAACAATGGTTATATGTACTCAGAATATTCAATTTGAAGACCCAATAAGGGTTGAAAGTGCTGTATACCTAGGAGTTCGTATATCTCCCAAGACAGATGAAATTATTAAAATAAATTATGATCCTCTTCTCCAAAAAGTTAAGAACGATTTAAAAAGGGTAGATGGCCTGCATCTTTCAATTATTGGAAGAGGTAATTTTTTTTAAATGAATATTCTACCCAGGGTCTTATATTTGTTCCGTGCGATTCCGTTATTAGTGGATGATAAAATTATCAAGGCCCTGGAATCCCAGATGATTAAGTTCGTCTGGGGGTATGGGAAGATAAGGAGATCTATCCGGTACCTCTCTCTACCAGTTATAAGAGGGGGCTTGTCAATTCCTAATTTAGGATTCTACCTGTGGGCTACTTTGCTCCAGCAGATGACCGCATTACTTTTTATCAAAATATCTGAAAAAGCAATAGGGGATAAGTATATACCCTCAATATATGAATTGGTCATTGGAGATAAGGCTAATGGTCTCCTGGTAAAGCAGTTGGGACCCTCATATTATAAGAAAGTTAAGTTTAAGATCATATCAAGTGCCTGGGGAATCTGGAGGAAAACTATGAGGCATCTAAATATTCCTAAATACAATAAGTATACTTCGTTATGGCATTCCACAGTGCTACCAGCAGAATTATATGATAATATATCTAGAAGATGGGAATATTTGGGAGTCTTAACGGTAGGAGATCTCTTACTGCCTGGGTATGTTAATAGATTTCAACAACTGCAATGCAAATTTTCCATTCCTAATACTAGTGTATTTAAATTTATTCAAATTAATACGATTTTGAATGTTAAAAGTGCTGATATTCTTTTGGATAATATTCCCTTATTTGATTGTATGGCCAAATCTACAACTAGGATAGGTACTATATATGATATTCTAATCGAAAGTCAACGGGATGATGTGGAGTCTACTGAAGCGAGTTGGTCAAGGAAACTGAATAATCCTAATGTGGACATTGATATGTCATTAACTCTTTTAATGACTACTAATATGAAAGCTCAGCTGTACAAGACTATATATGATTTGTACTTTACACCTGCCAAACTTTACTCTTGGGGAAAAAGAGCTACATCAGAATATCCGAGATGTGGATAAACCGTGGCACATCTACTTTATATGTTATACGAGTGTGATAAACTCTTAGACTTGAGAGGTATGATAGCAGGTTTTTGGCGGGAAGTGTTTGGGCACTCAGTAGCTGAATCCCCTACCCTCTATGTTTTGGGGTATGATAACACATTGAGTTTGTTTCATGCCGACCCCAGCTGTAACTACCACCACTCCTAATATCTTCACGCCTGAAACGCTCATAAGCACTTCACCACCGATTATCCATTTTGATTTACACCAACCCGGACAACACCTCCTTAAATGCCTAATCAGAGATCACGCCGGTCATCTGATATACCGTAGCAAGAAACCACCTTCACTATTGATATCACGCATGTTACCGCTCTTCTATTACGATAGTCACCCCTACACGACCATAGACCTTTCCAAATGCCACACGAGCTAGTCACATAACCTTCGACTACCTTGTAAATACATTGCTTGATTTAAAATCCAGTTCTGTCAATGTTACTAACTGTGACTTTTTCTCTCGTGGAAACCAATCCAAACCTATCACCCGACTTCCCCTGTTACGGGAAATCTCTGTAAATATACACCTTTTCTTTTTGACAAATGTTTAAATTCTATTGCTATCTTGTATGCACTGTCATTATCATTACCTTGTTCGTGTACTTTGTCATTTGCTCTTATTTCGTACCCTCTCCGGCTGCATATGTGACTTTTATTTGTACTTACTATGCCATTTTATACGCACTGTCATTAACATCACCTCTTTCGTGTACTCCATTATTCGCTTAAATTTCGTACTTTTTTCGGTTGCATACGTGATTCATAATTGTAATTACCACGCGCATAATCTCCTTCAATGACCCTCTTTTGAAATGTATTATGGTAAAAACTATGTCTTTCTCCTTCAATTCATAAATGACCACCACCTGACTGGTCGGCTCTAATACTGTATTATGCATTCTCATGCTCTATTTGTACATATGAAATAATGACTCTATTTACATCGTACAAATGATATGTGCCTTATACATTTAAACTCATATATATCTTGATGACCACTGTATAAACCTTTCTCCTCTTCTACACATCGCTTATGTGCTCACCGACTTATGATTCTAAACCACTTACCACCTGTCCGGTAATACCTATCATTTTTTCTTCTTTCCCTCCTTTTTCTTTTCTGCTCCCGTCCCCTTTACTCTCTCCTCCCGACGCGACCTAAACCCCTATGCACTGCCTTTCCTCACTCTTTTGCTACATACTCATATCTCTCACCACATATGTATTATTCAATTGCTTTACTTTATTCTAAATTGTACAGCCCTGAAGAAGCCCCAGGCCGAAAGGCCATTTAGGGGGTGAAACACGTGTTGGCTGTGCCACTTCTTTTCGTCATCTTTCATACCCACTCCTATATTGAGAGTGCAAATAAAGGACTATTCACTTTTGGACTTACTTGTATTGAATTGGAATTTTTCCATCACGAATAAGAATTACAAATCTTGCCCAGACAAACCTACAGAGTAATAATAATAGAGCTCTCTAATTGAATTATGTTTAATTATGTTTAAATTACCTCGCGGGGGTTTTTTTTTTTTTTCTCCAGAAGCTGTATTTGATGGATTACTTCTCCAAATTCTTTGATATGCTGTATATAATCTGTATGGTTTTTCATATGTGACTGATGTTTATGTTTTAAAAATTGGAATGAATTCCCAAGTGAATTTGTAAAGGTTGCAATAAAAATAATTAAAAAAAAAAAAAAAGGAATACTGGAGGCTGGAGCTTGTGATACATTACCCGAATCTGTGGTTTTTGGATTCGTCGGTAAAAATGAAGGCGATGTGACCAAGCTACTCCAGAGCAACACTGGTACTAACAATACTCTCAGGGGGCGTCGAGGACACAAGACTAACCAGGGATTGCAGTGGCTCCAACGATAATCTGCATTTGGTAAGCTGTATTTCATGAATCAGGGCAGATTCCACCCTAGAAAGGAACGCATCTAAAGTACCCACAACCCCTGAACCCACCTTCCACCTATTCATGTTAAATCAAATTCAATATATATGGCAAACACAACGATAAGTAACACTACAGGTATATACTTGCAAATTAGATTTTAGGGGGGTGGTCCAGTTCAGTCTCTGCCAGTCTCGGACGGACTCAGACGGGCCCGCCCTTGGTCCGGGCTTCATCCGTGCTTCGTCACGCGCGCGTCCCGCCCCGCGGGTGGAGAGGCAGTGCTTTAAGCATGATGGCCAACCCTCCCCCTCACTCGCGACAGCTGTAGGTTGCTTGGGGCATCCTCCTTTAATAAAAGAGCAAGGATAACTCCGTCCGCAAAGGCAACAGGAAAGAACTCCGGCGCCACGAGGGGAGAGGCAGCGCTTTAAGCGAGATGGCCACACCTCTCCCTCACTCGTGGCAGCGGTAGGTTGCCTGGTGCGCCATGGGGGCTGAAGTCCTCACCCCGGGTGTTGTAGCGTTAAGCACCGATACAGGAGCAAGTTGATAGGGCAGGGCAGCGCAGCATCCTTAATCAGCCCACCTCCTTTAATAAAAGAGCAAGGATAATTCCATCCGCAAAGGCAACAGGAAAGAACTCCTTTGCCTATTCAGTTTCTGGCTGCAAAGTAAGATGACATTGCCAGCCCCAATCCCAGGCGAAATAAAAGGAAGCATTACTGCTACCCCTGTGAGCCGCTGCTGGTACAAATAGCACCGGTAAACTAGGTGCTGTACTATCGCAGAGGGCCATTGCAGCACTAATTAAAATCCCTGGCTAACCCATTCACAGTATGGCAGAGACAAGAGAGGCTGTAAATTTAAAGCCCATTTCTATGATCGTTAGCTAAGCCCGACAGGGAGAGATCCTGAGAAATGAGGTAGGGACCACCACCACCACCATACCCCGCATGTGAATCAGTCCAGGATTACTTTGCCATGTGCAGTTGTGCCGCCGCAATTCGCCAGCATCTAACCTATGCAGTGTCCGGTACTTTGCAGTCCCCCGTGCTTCCACTGGGCACCTCTGCCTGATGTGAATGACCTAGGTACATGGTCCCCCTGCATGGCGACCTGCCAGTGAGATAATACCTCACATACCCCATAAGTACCGCTACCTGCCTTTGCTAGAATCTTGCCTGGCATTCCTTCATGCCCAGATATACCAATCGACAAAGGCTGTACTCATCAATTGACCCGACCACACATCAAACCCACCTAGACAAGATGCGGCCAGTTAACCTGCCCCAAACTCTGCGGAAACAACAAATAAGCAGGATTTGACATAACTGAGGGGATCTCCGGTTGTACTTAAAAATGTCGCACTGTCCAACCAGATGAACCCCTTTGAAGGATACCACAACCGCTTTGGATTTGAGCCTCACCCAGCACAACCTTTCATCCTGTACCTACCCACAACATGACGTGTATTTGACCGTGCTGTCACCCTAGGGGTCTGCTGGCTCTGACAGAGACGTGACAAGATGAAGCATGCAACCTGCCCACAAACTCAGCAGAACACCCATGTGTGCGAGCTAACCACCAACGTCTGCCAAAGCATGCCAACCCACATAGTGTTTTACTTCCCTTTGCTCAAGGGGGGGGGCAGTCCTGTCTAGAGGTGTGTGTATTGAACAACATGTGTCCTGGAAGTACCTATGATTTGAGTACAAATGTCATTAATTCATGGCGGCTGGTGTTTTAATAAAACTAATAGCAGGTCTAACAAATTCATCAGGCATCCTCCGCTTACCTTAGGCGTGTTGGATTGAGGGGATCCAGTGTAATATGAAAGATATCTCCCTTGGCATGCCATCCCTTTAGCACCACCTTTACAGCTATTATGCATGTCGCTTAAATAGTCCCCATCATGTGTTTAATGGTAATTCGTTTGATTTCTGCTCTTGACAACATCCCTTCTATCCAACAGTGTTGAGAACCACCCATGTTTGTTTCTTGTACAAGTCGTCCCCGTTAACCTGCCACCAAAGTATATCAAGTTGCGCAATTTGGGACACTGTTACTTCATCCCTACGTACGTTCAGGCATGGAAATACTGCCAAAGGTATCCCCAGCTTAGTCCTGTTTAACCACTAAATAAATACTGTCTAAGGGAACAAAAAGTTACCCGGGCACCTCGCCATGAGCCTGAAAATGGGGATGAGTCTCTTGTCAGCATAGCTGTAGCTCGCTCTACACAGTTCCTAATTTTAACAAAGTGCCGTTGCATCCAAAATTCTCCTCTTAAGCAAAGCTAAGTACTTAGGCCAAATATTTGAATCCCTAGGCATAAACATAACCCCCCAAGTCTTCATTCTATAAGAGTGCCGTGTTTATGTCTTAGGCTTGGGGAGGGGCTGCTTCATACCTTAATAAACACCCCACAAGTCACCACAGAGCCTAGAACATGTCGACAAATTGACCCACCCTCTATCAACTCTACCTGTTTGATGTAACTGATCTAAAGAATTCTTTATTGTTGTCTGCCCAATAACGGGGCCCAAAGCGAGAGTAGGTTTACCGCAGTTGCCGTCCACCCAGCACGTCAGAGCAACACGTGCTCTGTAATTCCCATCAAGCCGTAGACCACTAAAGTGGGGGTCATCAAATGCCCAGAATAGGTCTACTAGGGCGTCCCTCTAAGTTGTCCGTTTACCACCCAACACTTTAGGAACCAGATCTCTGGTAGTGCACCACTCATTCACTTAGGTCCTGTTGAAGTGCCATACGACTGATTAGGAACGATAGGGGCACGAAACATGTTGACCCATTACACAGCGATAGCCCTTTAGGAACATTGCATCCACACAGGTCATCCACACACCATTTAACTAAGCTAAAACTACCAGAACTAATAAAATGAGAGATTTCCCCCTTATCCCCGCACCCAATTCAGCCCTATCTTACAAAGGGGATCCCAACCCTAAGGAAGGGTACAGCTCCTCTGGAGGTGCGGCACCTGGGGGAGGTAATGAAAGCGTGAGAAATGGGCGGCTACGGGAGGTAATGAACGCGTGAGAAATGGGTGGCAGGTATACTGACGGTAACTGGAGGATGTACAAATATTGCAGGTATCGTGCTATGTCGTGCCTTCCCAAAACTCGCAATAGGTACACGATCTGCCTCAACAAAGAGCGCTACCTGTGTGGCTGCCCCCTTACTTCGAGACCCAGGCAGGAAGGACCGTGACCGCCACAATCTCATTGCCCTACATCGGCCCAGCTGTGCCCAAAAGACCTCACATCATCCGCACATGAAGTGCTTAACTTGTATAAAACTGTCTCCCAGGGCTGACACCAGGCGGCCCCTTAAATTGCGCCATACATACTCCGGCCGTGCTGCAAAACCTGTTGTAATCATAACTACTGACCCTGACACTTGTGCAATAAGTCAACTCAGCACCTTAGGATGTTCAGAGTTGACTTTCTCACATTGCGGAGTGAAACACGCCGCGGCTGGGGCATAGATGCCCGTGCAACTGGAAAATGTGTATCACTATGCTTCTATTGGCAGAGGTGAAAATAATTGAGTCCCTCCCCCTGCAGTATACAAAACCAATAGATATTGCTTATACTGATCTGTGGAAAAATGAATGAGAAGTCATCCTTGTACCTTCCCATGTAGTTCCACACCAGGTGTAGGGGACCAAGACATCCACCTAAGTGAGAAGCTCGTGATTTTTGACCGACCCACAAGTTGCCCAACCATCTATCAATAAATGATCTATGTGGCGTAAACATTTTCAAGGAATCTTAAGGTTGTCTGCACAATAGAGCATTCAGAGCTGGCGTTATGCATGGACCACATGAGTCAATTTCCAGGAATTAGGTAATGTTCCTGGTATCCTATCTGTGCCACTACAGTGAAATTGAATGTGGCCCACTAACCCGTAATTGGGAAACATACTATAAATGTAATTGAACGGGACTGAAGCACCCTGCCAGCCATGTCCAGATAAACAGTGCAGGCAGCAGTGGGAGATCGCGCCACCCCTCACCACGTGCCTGTGCAATGGATCTGCCCTTGCTGATCACCTCTCCGGTGCATCAACAACATGGTATCCCGCTGCTGGAGGTCTCGATGCTCAAATAAGCCATCCGCTGCGCTCTCGCCCGGAAGGCAGATATTCAGTGCCTGGAAGTCGGTGACGCAGTTTGACGTCTGAAATGTGGAAAATGAATGTTACTTACCAGCGCGGCGGCCGTGCACTGGACAAAATGAACGCCTGAATTGTGAAACAAGCATTCGCAAGATCAGCAAGTTAAGCGGTGCCTGCTGAAATATTAAGCATGGCGCCCGTGCTGTTGCCAATGCTGACAGTGTAGCGCGCGCAACCGGGGTTGGGATGGCGATGAGAAGCAAGCTGAAACGCTTGCTAAAAAACAAGCCAGTGCTCACAATTGGGCATGAGAGACAGTCCTGCAGTAAGAGAAACTCATTAAAGAAAATAGTGCTTACAGACTAAAGAACACTTACCGTGTAACAACCAAAGTAAAAGGGCCAGTCCCCATGGGAAGTTACAAATGAAGACAAGACGGTACTAAGGAGGGACTAACAAGCCTAATAACAAATCAGAAGCCAGCATTTACGAAGGAAAATGACACAAGCCAATGACAAATGTGGGAGGAGAGTGGGCGGGTCTTTAAGTACATACTCTAATACTGCATGACTCGCAGAGCAGCGCATGCGCTGTCCAGGCTCAACCTAAAAAAAGCTGATGCTGATGTCCTGGGCTGTTTTCACACTCTTTAATGGGCGTTAGCTGTTGAAATGCCTTCAATGGCGACCTGAAAATACACTCTGGCAGTTGTTTCCAGCTCGTTTTCTTTGCCATCTTGGTGGGCGGAATGATTTAGCAGGTTTGCATTTTGATTACTGTCCACTGTTTACCTCCACAAACTTTAAGATAAATCACCTCAAATAATCAGACATGAGCAAATGAATGTTAATTAGGTTCATGCATGTTCCCTCTTTCTCAATATCCATTCACCACTGTAGAAAGTATGGATCCACACAGCAGGTAAGTCTTGGATACAAGTTTATTCCATATGATAAATCGCCCACGGCGTGCCACGTCTATCTGGTTTAGATGTCTGACAGCAACTCAATGTAGCAGTTAGAATTCTCACGTAGAGTCTGCCACATGCGCAAGCCACATTACAAAACACAACACTGTTCATGGTTAAACCATAACACTGCATATGACTTGCTTCACATGAAATGCCCAGCACCACATCACCTTCCCCCATTAAATAATAAAAAAAACAATTAGAGTTCAAAGCCATCAACAGAACTCATACTCACATGTTCTGTGGGCAATTTACCTCCCTTAGAACTTTTCCATCACTCTGCACCTGGTTATCCACTACCTTGGTGTGAACAGATCCTTTCCTGTTGCACATCAGCTTCACTAACTTCCTCTTGTTCCACCAACCTTTTCCCATAACTAGTAGTGCAGTACCTTTGCTGACCTTGTCCACACTCGCCGGGGCAATGAACTTGGGCTCCTCTTTCCTAACTCTGAAGGAATTTTTAAACATTACTCAGTTGCCGACCACAAAATCTTCTCCAACCTGACTGGATTTCTTATAAAAATTCTGTTTCCTGTAATATTATTGCAGATTACTTTTGAGGTTATATTACAGCTGGACGTGCCAACACTCACACTTTCGTGAATTCTTTTAATCAACCATGATGAAAAAACCATGTGTGCACCTTCCCACCTTTTAGTAATTAAAAAGGAGTCACTCCTGTGGTGCAATATGAGGACACATTGTAACTTCTAACTTTTTGAGTAACAATCATGCCTACATCTAATCCTGAATTCAAGGCAGTCCATACACCCTCCTCAATTCTACTTTTACAATGCTCAAACAGCCCATCAGAGGAAGAAGAAAATGGAGCTACTTTCAGTTGTTTAATGTCCATACTTGACAAAACTCTCCTCATGGTGTGCCTTCCAGAACAAGAATGCTTTCCAAGAATTTGATAACTGTCTCAGAGTCAAGCGATTCTACTCATGAATGATACATCTACTTTGAGACATAATCAAAGGGAAGCACAGTGCACCTCATATTGAATGGTAAGGTGGAGTAAGGCCCTATAAAGTGTAACCATACCTTTTTCCAAGCACCCCCAGAAACAGATGTCGGGTGTAAAGGAGTATGCATACTCTCCCAGTGCTTGGGTAGACACTTAGGACACCTGTCAAATTTGAGATTAACTCGACTATTCAAATTAGGCCACCAATAATGTTGCTCGACCTTCATGCGTGTCTTGCTGGTTCCCTCATGACACAAATGCACCAAGGATATTATTTTGTTGTGCAACTTTGTGGGTGGGAACACATGATCCCCTTGGAGGACAACTCCATTAACCACAGACACATTGTGAGCGACACAAGAAAAGGTTTTTAAATTTCCGTCCAAGTACTTCTCCACATGAAAACCATTGACGGTGTATTCCACGACCTTTCCCAAAATGCAATCTTCTGCATAAGTATTTGACCACACCTGCTCACTCATTACTGACTGATGCTCAGCCATAATATCTATCATTGCCAAACATTCTGCATCATCCAGTACAAGATCAACATCATTATCTGGCACTGTGCAGGATATACTGCCAGCGAGAAAATACTGACCATCCAGGATATGTTCAGCAGTTTACTGTATGTCACCAACTAATGATGCTGGAACCTCACCCACCACTACTGGATTATCAGGACCTATGACAAGGTATAAACCCATTTTAGCCAGATCCGTTCACCCTATAATATTTCTGCCCTTAACAGCGACATAAACCTTGGTGTACATCGCTCTACCAAGACAAGTGACTTTGGAATTGAAATAACCTAACATTTCAATGTCCTTCTCTCTGAGCGCCTTGTGATTAGCATCAGTGGGAAACAAAGTACAATTTGAGCCCCAAACCTCATAAAATGTGGTATCTCTCAGAATGGTTATGCGCGAACCGGAGTCAGCCATAACCAATAGTGAGACCTTACCAATAAGAGCCTCACACGCAGGGCCTTTAACAGGCATGGTTTGACCAGGGCACTCTTAGGTGAGAACAACATTGTGTAAACGAAACCACGTTCACATCCACATTTCCAACATTCACTGGGTGATTAGTACTCTTACACACAATCTGAAAGTGTCCCAACTTTTTACACAAGTGACACCTTTTTCCAACAGCTGAACAGCCAGCAAAATTACTGATGTGGCTTTTAGAACAACATCTGTAACAACATTTCTAGCCAGTGTTTCTGAACACCTTCCCTTTAGTGTTAGTATAAGATAAGGAGTCCAGGTTCAGGATGAAGAATTTCATAGGAAATCAGCGATCTCTCGATGCTCTTTGCTAGGTCTATAACTTCACCCAATGTTGGGTTCCTACAACTTAACAGTGTCTCCTGAATCTTTCTTCACGAACCGTTAAACACAAACTGATCGCTAATATAAGTGTCAAGATTGGAGACAAACACGCAAGTTTCTGCAAGCACTCTAAGAGCTGACACATACTCCTCCACGTTCTCCTCTGGCTGTTGTTTACGCTTGAAGAAACTATGATGTTCAAGAAATATGTTAGGCCCATCAGAGAATTGTTTGTGCAGCCTAAAACTAGCTTCCAGATAAATATTCCATTGACCATCTCCAGATGGTGCAGGAATGGGAAGTAGACGGTCAAAAACTTGTCGTGCCACATGACCAAGGCTATCAAATAATAAGGCAAGTTTGCGCGCAGGACTGTAACGATTAGCTTCTATAGCAGCCAGATGATTTTCAAACAACCTAAACCACTGAATTTATTTTATGAGGGGTTTTCCAGTTTGAGATAGAAAAGGAGGTAACTAAGTAATTTGCTGAGGAGTGGCCATGACAAACATGCAGTAAATGAACAATTAGAAAATACAATACAAATAAACAGCCCTAACTGCCAACAGCATCTCAAAAGTAGAGGTAAGTAATACAGTTCAAATAAACTTAGGTCACAGCAGTGCCTGAAATGCACCTTAATTGTGCTCCTGTATCTGACCAAGGACTCCAGACAATCGATCAAATAGCCAGAAACTTGAGTAAAACTGAGACCAACTGTGAATGCTGCTCTTATTGATGAAGAAATATGCACAAATATGGCCGCCATATAAAATCACGGTGTCGTCACTACCTCTGCGTTGTATTTTGATGTGCAAGCCCAATTTAAGAAGCCCCCAGCTGACACAGGGAGAAATAGTTGAAAGAGAGGCTTGGCAAACAGTTGAAAGAGAGGCAGGGCGCATGAGGCAATTGCACGCATGAGCCAATTAAACAATGCGTGAGAATGGGGACCCAAGGGGAACTTGGCGCAAGCCTGTGTCCCCCTGGGGTTTTTCACGTGGTGGAACAATACACGCGGCGCGATAGGTGTAGGTAGGGCGAGGGGCGGGATTTGCAGGTAAGTATTAAATAGGTGGGGTTTTGGCGGGAGGACACTTTTGAAGGGATTTAGCGGTTAGGTTTTGTTGACGCGTTGTCTCCCTGTCAGCGTGTCGTCACCTTTTCTTCAATACGGCTTGCTTTAATTATAGTTTACATTAATGGCAGAGGGTGTTGCTGTTCGCGACGCGCTTCGTGTCCTGTGTGCGGCGGGTCAGGAGGACCTCCTGAGGCCTGGTGTGTCTGCTGCTGTGGCGGCGGGCGTGGGACGCCTGAGGCGGAATGCGGCACTAGGTGTGGCGGAGGCGGTGGTGGCATGTTTGCCGTCGCACGACCGAGCTCTGCTACTGCCAATCAACAGAGAACATGTGGCAGTGAAGCAGCAGAGCCGTGGCCGTTCTTACCGGCGGAACGGGGGCGGCAGGATGCATTCTTCACGTTGCTCTTCGCCTCCGGCTGCGGAGGCAGGTCAGTTGGGGGCAGTCTCCACCCCTCGTGTATTGGCCAGGTGAAGAAGCGTGCTTCATGTAGGAGTGGGGCCGCCTCTAGGAGCCATTCTGCATCATTCCTTTGGGGAGGTTTGGAGAGGGGGCAGGGTTTAATTGAAAGGGCGGCTAGTTCGTGTTCTTTGCCGGAGAGCCCCTCCCCTGCAAAAAGGGCTCATTTGAAGAATAAGGTGATCAAGAAGAGCGCATATTGTAGCAAGGGAGGTGCCCAGATTAATATAGCGCCCCCTGTCTTCCCTGACAGACGCTCTGCTGCATTAGTGGATTACTCAAGTGACAGTGGGGAGGAGGCTTTGGGGGTTCAAGCATTGTCTCCTGCTTATAGGGATATTGAAAATAAACAGTTGTCTGCGAGCTTCCCAGTTGGTGGGCCAGCATTAGTGGAGGCCATTTCAGGTGTTGTTCAGTCCCCTGTGCCAAGAGGCCCCCCTGGTTATAAATCCCACATGTACATTAAGAATTTGCTTGCTATGGGTCAAGTTGACCAAACAGAGTCACCAGTTGGTGAGGATGTCTAGGAGGTTTTTGATGTAGTTGAGTTTTTTTCACACAGTGAGCATGATGCTCCGACTCCTGACCAGTTGGGGTTTTCATGGGGAAGTTAGTCTCTTTTTCCGGCTTCTCGCCCGCCTCCTAGTCACCCTCAGTTTAATTTTGATTCTTCATTTGGGCCTCAATGTGGGCAATGGGTGTGGGTGGAACATTCTAACGCCCGCCGACTTCAGTTGGCAGCTCTGAACAGGGGGCTGGGGTTAACAGTTTTTCAGCGTCTTCTAGCAAGAGCGGCTGAAAAGTTTCACCATCAGCAGTTTTGCAGCCAACGACTGGTGTTTCCAGTTTTGTGAAGGCGGAGCATTTTGCGGCTTTGGGTAAAAAATCAGGCACACAAGACGGATCATGTGCGGATTTTTGGGGTACAGCCGGGCATTCGGAGCGGATGCCAGTGACCAATTGGAAGTTTTATGATGGGGGTGGGGGATGGTTAACTGCCAGGAAGTAGCAACACTGATTTGGAAATATCTGATGAGCACTTTGATTATGGAAGGATTGTGGAAGGATTTGATGTTAATGTATTAGCATTAAGTCACAATCATGTTTTCTCAAAGGGAGGGTCAGGGGCAACCAATGTTTTTAGTATGTTGCAGAATATGTTGAGTATGTTACAGCGCAATGGATCAGGAACAGCGATACAGTCATCTTCAGCGTGATGATCCCAAAGAATTTCAGAAACGTGCTGCTCAGTTAACAACAGGTAAGCCTCATTGGTGGGCTTCTTGGTCTCAACCCTTGATGGGCAAGCGCAATACACAATCTGTGGGTGTTGGTGATTCCTCTTTGTCTGAGGCAGTGGGGTTGATTACGGGGGAGGGTGTAGTGAAGGTGGCAGATCAGTCATCAACAGTAAACAACGTAGCAGTGGCGAATAAGTATGCAAGTCAAGATAAAAAGATTTCTGGTGTAGATAACTCCAGTACTGGGCAGGTGGGGGGAGTTGATACTAACATTCATAAGAAGCTCCCTTATATGGGTTTAGTTATGCCGTTGGGGACGCATCTTTCAGATAAGACAAAAAACAGGATTTGGCAACACGAGTTTGTTGATGTGTTTAAACTACTCCATAGGAACTTTCAGGCTAAGGAAGGGTCCAAGGAGGAGGAATGGGAGTTTTCTAGACTTCCCAGGGTCCCTAAGAACATTGAGAATTGGACTGCAGCATTTTTGATCTACGCAAGTGTGTATTGCGAGAAACATCAAGATAGGGCAATTGCTATGTTCAAATACATGGACATCATTCGTAAGGCCCAACTGCACTTTGGTCGTTTTGCGTGGCTCAGCTACGACGAGGAATTCAGGGCTAGAGTCAGTATTTTCCACGATAAACCTTGGGGCGATGTTGACACGGAGCTGTGGCTTCATTGGATGTCCTCAACCCAACCGCCTGCAACGACCCATACAGCAAGTGGTTTACCAATTACATACCGGGCCTTTCAGCCTCGCCCCTCCCAAATCGGGGCGGGTTGGTTTGGTAGAGGACAGCTTCCAGTGTCTGGAGCCTGTTGGAACTTTAACCGGGGTATCTGCACCAGACAGTTCTGTAAATTCAAACATGAATTTTCTCAATGTGGAGGGAAACATGCCATTACACAATGTTTCACTAATCAGAGGTTTGGGGAACAGGGGAGATTCCAAAGGGGAAGGGGTAGGGGTTCAGTTTTTCAACCTGTGCCAAAGGGCTCATACCCCAATTAAGCTGTCGATTTTGGAATCGTGGCTGGCTGAGTACCCAGATTCAGAAATTGCTTCAAAACTTTATTGGGGTTTTAAGGACGGGTTCAGGATTGGTTATCAAGGGCCAAGATATAATCGATGGGCTGATAACTTGAAATCTGCCAAGGAGTCACCACAGATTGTGCAAAAGAAATTGGATGTGGAGTTAAAAGCAGGCAGAATAGTGGGTCCTTTTAGGCAGTGCCCCATGCGAAATTTGATTGTATCACCGTTGGGCTTTGTACCCAAGAAAGTGGCTGGGGAATTTTGTTTAATTCACCATCTATCGTGGCCGGAGGGTCAATCTATTAATGATTTCATTTCTCCTGCTGATTCTAATGTGTCTTATGCCTCGGTAGACGATGCCTTAAAATTGATGCGGATGGTTGGGACTGGTGCTGAGTTAGCGAAAAGAGATATTCAGTCAGCTTTTCGTTTATTACCAATTTATTTATTTATTTATGTATTATTACACTGCAGAGCGCACTATAACCTTGAGGGATCCTGGCGCTAAACAACATAAGGCACATAATGTGGGCAAGACTGTCAAAAGCAGCCAACATCTAAGAACTGGAAAATAGCCAGGTTTTTAGTCTCTTCCTAAACAGGAAGAGATCCCTGACTTGTCTTAGATCCAGCGGGAGCGCATTCCAGAGTCTAGCAGCTAGCACACTGAAGGCTCTACCGCCCGATCTGACTTTCTTAATTCTAGGTACTCTCACCATTCTGGCAGATGCAGAACGCAGGCATTTCCCTGGAGTGTACCATACAAACTTTCTCTGCATGGAGACAGGCCCGATCTCGTGCAGGGCCTTGAACACCAAGCAGAGAGATTTGAACTGGATTTTAAGTCTAATAGGGAGCCAATGCAACTCCGACAAGGCCAGTGAGGATGATGCATCTCTAGGCCAGCCTAATACTAGCTTGGCCGCTGTAGACTGAATCCGCTGCAGTCTATCTAAAAGATAGTTCGGAGACCCAAGTAGCAGCGCGTTACAATAATCCAATCTGCTCAGTATAGTGCCTTGTACCACTAGCGCTCGTGCCTGAGAAGGCATTACCGGGAGAATCTTTCGCAAAGTTCGTATCATAGCGAAACAGCTTCCTACTAATTGATTAACTTGAGCTTCCAGCGTTAACTTGTTATTAAGCATAACACCCAGGTTCCGAACCTTCTCCATTGGTCGTAGAACATTGGGAAGGTCTAAAGGCCAAAAGTTCACAGGCAGCACCGAAGGGACCTTCCCGACTGAAAAATAAAGGACCTCGGTTTTTCCAGCATTAAATTGCAAGGAGTCTCCTCTCAACCAGTTAGCCATAGCCCGCAAGCAGCTATGAAACGCCTCCAGAGAGGTCGACTCATCTCCCTCTAAGGAGAGAATCAGTTGCGTGTCGTCAGCATAATTTACGGTCTTAATATTATGCGCCCTAATGACAGCAATCAACGGGAGCATGTAAATATTAAAAAGGGTCGGGCTAATTGCAGAGCCCTGGGGCACCCCATGCGTAATCTTGGTAAAGGGAGATTGATACGGAGGCAGGGCAACTGCTTGGCTTCTCCCTGAAAGAAAGGATTGAAACCAGCTCAGAGCAAGGCCAGTCACCCCCACCTCCCCAGCCTCCTCAACAGGATCGCATGGTTGACGGTATCGAATGCGGCAGACAGGTCAAGCAGAATAAGAGCTACTGCCTGACCTTTGTCTGCCAGCATCCGAAGCTCGTCCATCACAGTCACCAAAGCTGTTTCAGTGCCATGCGCTGGCCGAAAGCCAAATTGTACCTCCTCTAAGATTTTATTATTCTCAAGATGTTTTGAGAGATAGTTCCCAACAACTCTTTCTACAATTTTGTCTGGAAAAGGCAAGAGAGAGATAGGTCTATAATTATTAGGGCTAGCAGGGTCCAAAGTGGACTTCTTCAACAGAGGAGTCACCAGTGCCTGTTTCCACTGAGGCGGAACCACACCCCTAAGAAGGGACTGGTTACAAATCAGCCGAAGTGTGGGAAACAGCTCAAGTTCAAATTCCTTCCAGAATCTCTGTGGCAGAGGGTCCAAGGGTGAGCCCGACACAATCCCTAACGCCACCTTGCCGAATTCTTCTAATGAGAGGGTCGCAAACTCAGTTAACTTAACAAAGGGCTGGCTCTCAGGGCCTGTAGGTGTGATTACACCCCCCCCCACAGAGCAGCAGCCAGCACTGTTATCCTCTAGACTCACTACCTCCGGATGCCGAGAATCCTCACCCAGATCCGCAATAATCGTTTTAATTTTTATTTAAAAAAAAACTTGCCAAGCTATCGCATAGCTCTTGAGCGGGGGGTATCTGATTCTTACTACAGTCGGGGCTAGTTAAGGTATTGAATATTTTAAAAATGCACCTCGGCCTATTATGAGCCTTCAATAGAGTGCTAGAATAATAGTCTGCTTTATCCAAATTTCTTTCTTTCTTGTAGCACCCAATCAAACGTTTCCAACTAATTTTCTCCTTATCATCATAACCCCTTCTCCACTTTCTCTCCGCCTGTTTACACTCAAGTTTCAATTTTTTTAATTTGTCATTAAACCAGGGGGCCGAAAGTCTTTCTACTCTCTTATGATCTTTAAATGGGCCAGTGGAGTCTAATACAGAAGAAATCTGTACGCAGAAAGAGGCATAGTTCTCCTCCACTTGCCTAGCTGGCGAAAAACAATCTTCCAGATCAAACACCGGGACAAGTCCTCTGTTTCTTAGGAGGGCTTTCCAATCCCTACTAACGTAATTGATCACGGAACTAGCTACCTGGTTATTATGACTAGGATTAGTCACCAAAAATGTGACCAGAAAATGATCCGACCAGTCCATTGGCACCAATACATCTATCAGATTTTGAGCTTCTGGGCATGTTTTTTAATGGAGCATTTTATGTAGACAGAGTTCTCCCTATGGGTTGCTCAGTGTCTTGTGCTCTTTTTGAAATGTTTAGTACCTTCCTGCAATGGTGTTTTTCAAAGAGAAGTGGTCACAAATATGTATGTCATTATTTGGATGACTTTATGTTCATTGGAGCGGCACATTCAGATCAGTGTCAAAGAGCTTTAAGCATTTTTCAGGACATGGCTAAAGAGTTAGGTGTCCCGCTGGCTCCTGAAAAGACTGAGGGTCCTAGCACTAAGCTCACTTTTTTGGGTATAGAAATTGACACTCAGGTTATGATGGCTCGTTTGCCGGCTGAAAAGGTATGGGAAATCAGGTCCTTTTTGTTGGATGTTATTGGCAAAGACAAAATTGAGCTCAGGCAGGTTCAGTGCTTATTGGGCTACCTAAACTTTGCTTGTCGGGTGGTCAGGGCAGGCAGGACTTTCTGCAGATGTTTAGGGAAGGCAATGTCAGGAGCATACCTTCCTCACCACGGGTTTAGAATTACTAAAGCCATCAGGAATGCTCTTTTCATTTGGCTGAAATCTTTGGAAGATTTTAATGGAGTCTCCCTATTTTTTGTGGAGGACAATACCATTTGGCAGGTACAGCTCTTTTCAGATGCATCTGGCGCCCACGGTTTTGGTCTGTTTTGGGAGGGTCGCTGGTGTGCAGAGAGATGGCCTTCTCATTGGCTTCGACAAGGCCGCAGTATTGCATTCCTGGAATTATTCCCTCTTATTGTTGCTTTGCTAGGGGTGAGGAATTTCAGGACACGTGTGTGCTTTTTCATGTCGATAATATTTCTGTGGTAGATCTTATTAATAATCAAAAAGCTAAAGATCTACGGGTACCTTTTGCGTGTTTTCATGCTACAGAGCCTCAAATTGAATATTAGTTTCAGAGCAAGGCACATTCTGGGCATTAACAATTCTATAGCAGACGCGTTGTCTCGCTTTAATTGGCAGAAATTCCGCAGTTTGGCGCCAGGGGCAGACAACTTCAAAACCCCGATTCCACAGAACACCTGGGTGCTGGGGGACTGAGGATCATCGAATTGGTGGAAAAATCTATAGCTCCTTCCACCAGACGAAGTTATCAACAGGCTTGGAGCAAATTCTTAAGTTATGCAAACTCTCACAACTTTGATGGGAACTCAGATGGTAAAAAACGTTTCATCTTACAGTTTGTGTTGCATTTAGTTAACAGGGGCTTGTCACACGACCATTTCTGGGAAATTGGCTGGGATTTCCTTTTATGGCAATGATGGTGGGGTCAGGACTTGGTGGAAGATGTTTTGTTAAGACGAATGTTGAAAGGTTTCAACAGAGAACACACTTACTCTTTGCCATTACGCCAACCAGTTACGTTTGCTCTTTGGCAACAGTTGTTGTCACAATTACCACTTTGCTGTTATGACGTTTGGGAGGTTTCTCGTTTTAGGCTTTGCATGATTTGGTTATTCTTTGGTGCTTTCATGGTCACTGAATTATTGGGATTTCGGGATCAGATGGGTATTCAGAGCAGTGAGGTGCAATTACACGGAAACAAAGTGAGGATTTGGTTGAAGAGGTCAAAAACCGATCAACTGGGTAAAGGCACGTGGGTCCACTTAAACAGCACTGGGGTGCCGTATCGCAGTCCGTTGGGGGAGTGGGAGTCATTTGTCAATTCTGCTGTTTTGCAGCCTGGTGTAATATTCTCTCATGGGAATGGGACTAAGATCTCCAGTGCTCATTTATTGGCTGTTTTACGGAAAACTTTGGTTAAACTTGGGAAAAAACCCTTACTGTTTGGGACACACTCTTTTCGTATAGGGGTGGCTACTGAAGCAGCCAGGTTGGGTTGGGAGGATATCAGGAGGATTGGAAGGTGGAAATCTGCTTGTTGTACTCGCTATGTCATGAAATAATAAACTTTATTGCACTGTTGCTTTCGGCTAATTTTGTTTTTCCATCTAGGTTGCGTAAAAGGTTCATTGTCAACAAAAATGCTCACATGGATAGTAGGACACTCCTTCATTAAATGGGCAGCCACCTTTGCAGAGCGATACCAAAGGGGATGATGGACGGAGCGATTGAGCAAATCAAACACTCACCCCCAGTCAACTGATCTGGGTTTAATCTATCATCATTCTTTAGCTCACTCCACCAACCCAGTTCAGACACCTTTGCAGAGCAGCAGATATACGGCAGAGCACTTGGACTTCCTAGCAAAGGGCACAAAGTTTTCTGGAAAGGAAAAGGTGGTATGAGGTGGGAGGGTTTATTTCCCACGTTAACAGAGCTGTCATCTGCAAGAGGATTTCCTGACATGTTAATTATCCATCTAGGTGAAAATTACTTAGTGCCGTTGTCGGGTTTATCCCTTATTAAGCAGATGAAATTGGACTTGGCAGTACTAAAGAACAATTGGGCGGGTACGTCTTTGGTATGGACAGAATTTATTTACAGGCAACATTGAAGGGGGGCTCACAATCACGCTGCAATTGAAAAGGCCCGCAGGAAGCTTAATCGGGCGATGAAAGTTTTTTTGCCCGGCGATGGGTATTAAAGTTTTGTCACACGATAATATCACAGGTACTGAAATTCATCTGTTCTGGGAGGATGGGGTCCATTTAACTCAGATGGGTCAAGCGTATTATCTATTGGAGATGAGAGATTTGTTGGCAAATGTTGGGAATGAAAATCTTTGGTGCAATAAAAGTGTATTATAATTTTCTGTTACAGTAAACCTGGGTGGGGCCAGGAAAACTCTTTGGTTTTCCTGGGTGGCGTTTTTTGGGGGGTTTGGATAGTCTGGAGCGGGCTTATCCATCCCTCTGGGGTGGGGGGGGGACAAGGTAAATAAACAAAGGAGGGGAAAGGAAATGATGGGTTTGTGCATTACATTGGGTGTATTTCTGCAAGTCTTGTTGGAACTAGTAGGTTTTATTATGATAAAATATTTTGGGGGATTTTGGATGAAGCATAATGCAAAAGGGTTTTTTTATATGACAATGTTTGAAAAATATTCAGTTTTACCTGTATTAATAACGTGACCTCTTCTGCTAAGACAATAACGGTAAGTGGATTGTTGTTATTGCGCGATGAGTACAGCCTTCAGCAATGTGTTGGACTGATGCAAGAGATTCCCTAGTAACCGGCAACACCTCTGATATTGTGTTGGAATGATACAAAGGTTACTCCAATTGCTAAGTGCGAACCTAAACTAATATGGCTGCTGCGTGATGAGTCACAAGATACGGCGTCCAGCTGACATGGGCCTGCTGGTTGGTGCCAAGGAAGAGGTTGTTAAAGCCAAAGTAGCAGAGAAAAGCATTGCTAGGCAATGTCGATGACAATGAATGCCAAGGTGAGAATGCGTTTCCAAAATAAAGAGAAGGACCCTCCGAGGGTCTGGAAGTGCCTTAGGGGTTGCAGAGTTGCAATAAAGCACTTCAGATAAAGGCTGGCCAAAGTAGCGTGAAGCGCGCCGTCAGTATCCTCGCTGATAGTTACGTGCTGCAGGCTGCAAATTGATGGCTGCTGTTGGCTGCATGCAGGCTTGCGTACCACGATGTAGGCTGTTTTAATGGCATAGAGTGGGCATATTGGCAATCCAGGGTACCCTGTCCAAAAACAAACTAGTGAGGCTGTAGTCAGTGTCTTCTATTATGCCATTGCACTAGCAATGGCAAAGTTCCTCCGCAAGGATTTCCACACAAATACAAGTTCTGCAAACAAAATCTGGAGTGACATGAAAACGTGGGTGCACCCGGTGGGCGAATGACGCTCGTTGCCAAATGTTGCAAGTATGAATCCTCAGAGCAGGTAAGTCTTGGATACAAGTTTATTCCATATGATAAATCACCCTTGGCGTGCAATGTTCAGCTAGTTTAGATGTCCAACAGCAACTCAAAGTTGCAGTTAGAATCTTCATGCAGAGTCCGTCACACACGGGAGCCACATTTCAACAACACTACTCATGCATAAACCATAACAATGCATATGATGTGCTTAACATTAAATGCACTTCACTACAACCACCTTCTGTTAGCAGTTGGTATATGTAAGTAGAGTGGTCACTGCAAGTGGCTGCGGGGGAACAATGTAGTCAGTAGCCTGTCAGTGGCAGGGAAGTTTGCAGGGCTGCAGGGGAGGATTTGCATGCCTCCCCACTCACCCCCACATCCCACCTCACCCTTAGCCAGCCTGGACCACTGCTTACTGTCTCCCTAGAGCCATAGTTGTTTTTATCATCTGAATTTCAGCACTCAGTAAAAGGGGGCATGTTAATCCCAAAACACATTAGCTAGGTGGGAAACACCCAGCTATGCAGAATCAAGTCGATCTTTATCCTCCATGGAGATACTGCACCGCACCACTTATAATAAGGACCTACACATTTTCGAGGTTCAGTGAGCCAGTAACTGGTTGTGAGTGAGGGAGAAAATTTATGAAACAGCTTATATAGGATACACAGCTTAGGTAGTCCACACATTTCCCCTTTCCATCGATATTATTTCTTCATTTAGTAAACAGCAGTTTAAAAATGGTCCTCCTTTATCAGCTCTGGTGTCAGCCATGCTGCCCACATTAGGAGAAGTCACAAGATGCTCACATAGATGTTCTGCTTCCTCACAAATTGAATGAGCATTAGAGATGCCTTTAAATCTTGTTATCATGTAAAATTTGCTTGCTTTCAGAGACAAAGGTCAAAAGTCAGTTTGTCTTCCTACATTTACTTTTCTTTCTGTGACTGAAGTTAGAGGATTTTATAAAGTGAACTGTGTGACAATCATGTTGTGCAAAGCATGTGAAATGAAAGGCTGTAAGATTTCAGGCTAATAAGTGAACTGTTCAAACATTTCAAATATATTCCGCTAGTTATGAAGACACATTTTTGTAATTCTGTGGTGAACAAAAAGATTTTTATAGGATCAAAACAAATCAGAACACCTTACTTGATGTGCAAATTTTAAATATTTTTGCTGAAACCCTATTTCCAAACATTGTTTATATGCTACACAGTTTTATCAGTAAAACTACATGTTAGTGGGAAAGTTTTGTGGCCATTTCAATGGAAAATGTGCTATCTATAGATGACAGTGTACTACCACATCATGCTTTAGTAATATATGTATGAAAAGTGAGATTTAAAACATGAACTGAGAAATATTCCTGCTCCTGCCCAGATAACAATGCTGTTAGTGAGCTCAGAGGCAAGCCAGGGATCATGCATTCACTGTATGTGGGCTTGATTCTTACTATAATTGGAGCAAATGTTTAGTCTAGTTTTTTTGTACAGCAAAAAAAACTTGCATATTTGAACGTGCCCTCTTATGCGACAATGAAGTAAAAGGTGGCTGCATAAGACAAAAAATTTGTGTAGGATCACACAATTTGAGATCAGTTCACGGGTCAAGTACATTACAATTAGGTCGAGTAGAGTATTCAAGTTACTAGACCTGCAGGTCTAGTAAACGTTTTATGATTTTTCGAGCCCTCCTTGAATTAATCTCAGCTACTGGCAATTGGAATCGAGCTATACCTGGCTGATAAGGCCTTGTCAGGGTGAAACCGGTCCTAGGTTGCTTGCTTTCTAGTTCAGGGAGAACCTGATTTGGCAGTTCATGCTCGACTGTTCTGATGAGGTGCAGGGTCATAGCTGATTTGCATAGATCTGGGTCCAAACTAAGGTGGTATGGTGGGTGGAAAACAAAGGATTGGGATGCGGCCCAAGAAATTGCCAGGGGCTGAGATTAATTCAAACATTCTATTCATCATATTGTTGTAGTTGCAGTTGACACCGTAAGTGTGATGGGTATGCCCAGACGTGGGTCTCGTGCACATTGTGCCACTGGAATTAAGCTATACCTGGCTGATGAGCCCTTATCAGAGCGAAACCGGTCATAGGTTCCTTCTATTCCTCCCCAGGGAGGACATGGCTTGGTAGTTCGGGCTGGACTGTTTCCATGAGGCTGGGTCTAAACTGAAGTTGTATGGTGGACGAAAAACAATGGATTGGAAGATTGGTATGCGGCCTGATAAATTGCCAGTGGCTGAGATTAATTCAAGAATTCTATCCATCATCTTCTTGTTGCAGTTTGCGTCAAATGGAGACAGAAAAAATGCAGCATATCTACTAAGATAGGGTGAATTGTTTCACTCCTTGAGCTCTGGTGCACTTTTAGCAGGCAACACACACACACCCTTGGACCACAGTGCAAGGGTGTGTCTGTTCTCTCAAACATAAGTTTTGTATTGAAAGGGGTCACTTCCAGTACAACAACTATGCTTTAAGGCTTTCCCCACTATCCATGTGTGTGGTACAATGCAGCACACATGCAAAGTTAGTAAAACAAATGAAAACATTTCTCCTCATTACGCCTGCCTTGAGGATTCGTAAGATTGTAGCACAAATTCCTGTCTGCTAAGGTTTGTATATAGGGATTTGCATCAAATCTCATGGGAGATTGCGTGGGAATTTGACTCAAAATAACATAAAGCAGAACATAACGCAATTTGCATTACTCTGGGCTACCATCCAATGCTAATCAGGATAACCCTTCCAATTAATCAAAAACTGCAGGCGATTCCTAAAAAAGTGGGACTGACAAATCTCCTGAACATCATATTCAGGAACATCATTAACCAAAATCGGATGTGAGCAAGAAAAAACAAAGCTGAAAGTATCCGTTACATAGGGTTTTAATTGTGAGGCATGAAAAACAGGTTGCATCTTCCATGAAAGGGGAAATTGACCCCGGAATGCCACCGGATTGAGGACACAAACAATCTAATACGGTCCATAAAATGGAGGTTTACATTTGTCAGCAGGTAAGTATTTGGATGACAGGCACATTTTGTCTCCCACTTGATAAGCGGTAGACTGATGCTGATAGGCGTCAGAAGAGGCTTTCATTATTTGCTTGGATTATTGTGGATTGAGGACATTTTTAAGGGCTAAATTTTGGAGATGATGCGTTAAGGATGCAGCAGCCGGAACTGTGACAGACCCCTGTAGGACCAATGGGAAGGTTAGAGACTGAAGCCCATACACACACAAAAATTGTGTTGTTTTAGATGTGCTATGGACTGAATTAGTATATGAAAATTCAGCAAGATACAAAAATCTGGACCAGTCACTCTGTGTAGAGTTTCAAAAACATTGGGGGTATTGTTCAAGACAGTGGTTAATTTGTTCCGTCTGACCATTGGTCTGTGAATGAAAACCAGAGGACAACGCAACCTCCATGTGTAGGGATATGCAAAAATGTTTTTTAAAAATGGGATATGTGTTGCGGATCTCGATCTGACACTATTATGTGAGGAAGGCTGTGAAGGCACAATATTTTGTGTAAGAAGGTTTGGCCTAATTTTTTGGCTAGTGGCAATTTCTTAACAGGAGTGAAGTATGCCATCTTCAAAAACTAATCCACTATTACCATTATGAATCAATTTCCTGTTGAACTGGGTGAGGTGACAATAAAGTCAGTGGAAATAGTGTGCAAGGGTACGGATGGGACATGTAAAGGATGCAACAACCCCAAAGGCCCTGTATGAAATGGTTTACTTTGGGCTCAAATTGGACATGAGGTAACATAGTGAACAGTGTCGGTACAAACTGAAGGCCACCAGAAAGAATTAAGTATTAGTTCCAAGGTGCATTTGACAACTCGGTGTCCAGCAATGGGGGAATCGTGACACATCTTTAAAACTTTAAGTTGTAACTCCTCCGTTGGTATGAATAAGGCCTTTCCATTGAAGTAGTATTTGTCCTGTTTTTGGGCCTGTCCATTTAAGGAGTCCAATCCTCCCTTGCAATTGTTGCATATTTGGATAGTACCCAGTCCAAGAATGATTCTGTATCTCGTAATATACGTTGAGGGGCCAAGATATTCTGATTGAAGGAAGTCAGGTATTCAGGATATGTACGAGAAAGAGCATTAGCTATTATGTTTTTGGAACCAGGTATGTAAGTGATAACGAAGTCATATTGGTTGAAGAAATATGCCCATCATGCTTGGCGGCTATTCCGACATTGCATGTTCCCAAGACACTGAAGATTTCAGTGGTCAGTTCTAATTTCAAAGGGTTCCCTTCTTCCCATAGGAATTGCCTATACTCAATACAGGCTAATTTCAAGGCCAGTAGTTCCCATTCTAACACTGAAGAATTCCTTTCAGAATCAGACAAGATATGCGAAAGGTACAAGATGGGATGTTTCAATCCATCACCTGCTTACATTTGCAGCAAATTTGCTCCCACAGCTCGATCAAAAGCATCTGTTTCTACTATGAACTTCTTGGTGGTTTCTGGATGATGTAAAACGGGCTTGATTACATGCTAGTTTTAGTTTTTGAAAAGCCTTCTCCCATTTGAACCCATGTTGCAGATTTTCTTTTCTATGGGTTTGGGTGATAAACCTTGTTAAGAAAGCAAAATTCCAAATAAATTGCGGATAGAAATGAGCAAACCAAGGAAACACTGAGTGTCTTTGATTGAAGAAGGTGAGGGTCAATCTAGAATTACAGAAACCTTTCCAGTATCCATGGCTATTCCAGTTTGAGACGATAGCCCAAATATGCTATGTTAGGCTGATTGAACCCACATTTTTCAGGTTTGCAGTATAGTTAATCAGGTACTTCACAGAGATGTTGATGATGCAAAGGTGGGTCAGAAGAAAAATCTTGGAATGTCATCCAAGTAGACCACAACAATTTGATCTAACAAATCCAAAAAGACATGATGCATAAAACTATCGAAAATCGATGGAGTATTGCTTAACCCAAATGGCATAACACAATATTCAAGTTGTCTCAACGGGGTTCTGAAAGCAGTTTTCCATTCACCCCTGCCTTGAATTTGTAGGAAATTATAGGCTACTCGAAGATCTAACTTGGTGAAAAGTTTTGCACCTCGGGCAAACTCTAGAATGTCGTTTATGAGAGGTAAAGGATACCTGTCTTTGATGGTTACTTTGTTCAAACCTCTAAAGTCTAAGCAAGGGTGTAGTTCATTGGATTTCTTTGGTACAAAAATAGGGACAGAGTGATGAAGCCATTTTGGAGGTTTTTCTTATAGATATTGCCTTAAGGTCTCATTTTAAGATTCCAACAAAAAGTAGATTCTACCAAAAGAGACTATGGCACTGGGCTCCAGAGGAATGGCGCAATCAAATTCTTGATGAAGATGTAAATAGGCTTCCTTGGGTTTCTGAAATAAATCTGCAAATTCCTTGTAGTGTGCCGGACCCCCCTGAAAGACGTTGATAGTACCATGAACACTCACCATATTCTAGGCTTTTCCTTAGGGGCTGAATAGTCCTCTGTTGTACAGCAAAATTGGTGACAGAATTGGGAGGTGAGGGAAAGAGTTCTGGCCCCACAGTTGATGGGTGGGCTGTGCCAGATAAGTCAAGGAAGACCTAGAATAATAACATGATTTGGTGAGGAAAAGAGATTGAAGGAGAGCGCCGCATGATGTCTTCCAACGGTTAACTTCAATGGACTTGTCATAAATTCCACAGCTCCAGAGACTAATGGTATACCATCTGCGGTGTGAACCTGTTCTGAGGATTCCTTGAGAATCTGGGGTATCTTTTTCTCACTAGCCCAATTGTCATCTAGATGTAACCCACTGGTTCCACTATCCAGAAGAGCCAGCACCTTTTAAGTCTGTCCATATGGGAGTTCTAACTGCACGGGCGAAAGGAAAAGTGAGATCAACAGTTCTCTAGAGGTTCAGATTGAAGGGTTACCAGAATTCCCCATCCTCTCCCCTTTGAAAGAGGACAGGACCTGGCGTTTCCCAAAGACGTCTGGGGACGAATAGGACACACATGAATCAGATGCCCAGGAGATCCTCAATACAAATAGAGCCCTTGTTTCCATCTAGTTTCTTGTTCAGATTCTGATAGTGCTCCACAAGCTAGCCCTATTTGCTTTGGTTCATTGGCTCCTCACGTGACATCAAAAAGTGTTCAGGAGAAGAAGCCTCACTTCTATGGACAGGTGATCAGGCATTTCCCTGGCACTGTTGAATTCGGGCTCTACGTTTTTTAGACCGCCGTTCTCCTAGTCGGTGTTCAATGGATAGGGCTTGATCCATTAAGGTTGACATTGATTTGGCATGGGCTGAATGAACTAGCTCATCCTTTATCTCTTTTTGAAGAACCTGGCGTAAAAGGGTGATGAGCATTCGTTCTACCGATGAACCCTTTGTGTCCAGCTGGCGGAAGCGAGTGATGTATGTCAAGACATATTCATTGCCCTGCTGAAAATCACAGAGGGCTTATTCGGCACAGCTCCCTTTACCTGGTCACTTAAACAGGTGCTTGAAGAAAGCAAGGAAAATTGGATAATTGGAAAAACCTGGATCTTCTGCTCTACCAGAGGGGTCGCCCAGGCCAATGCTGGGGAATAACAGGAAAAATGCTCTTGCAGTTAGTGCTTGAAACAGTGACTGATTCTCATTCCGTAGCTGTTGCAGTTACTGTTCATGTTGTTGCACTGCCAGAACGAAGGCTTGAGCAGGGTCTGCTTGACCTGCCTGTGTTAGGTCTTGTGAGGCGTTACAATGCAAGTCGTTACAACAACTTGCGCTGGATGGCGCTATACACTAAGGAATAGTATGATTTACTATTCCAACTCCCTCCCTACTGTTACGTAGGCTGGAGTTGTAATAGTAAATCATACTATTCCTTAGTCCAGCGCCCTCCAGCGCAAGTCGTTGTAACAGCTTGCATTGTAATGCCTGCGCTGTAAAGTTATTGCGGTGTGAAAACCGCAATGTAACGTCACATATGCACTGGATGCTGGGTGTTGCAATCTGTCAGGTTTGTCAGAACTCTCAGGTTGAAAATGTCTGTCCGATAGCTTAGGATGATGTGAGATCTTTGAGCCCACGTCTTGACCGTCTTGGTCTACCCGAAGTAAGGGCGACCCCTTCCGGTAGCCACTATGAACCCTTCCGGTAGCCACTTAGCGCCTAGGCCGATAGTGCCTTCAAGAAGATGCCCCGACGAGGATAACCGTGAAGGGAAAAAACCTCCAATTGCTATGTTAGGCTCCCAAATGGAATGGCAGAGACCAAGGAACTCAGGCAGACTGAAACTGGACACAGAAGCCCCACTGGAGGCCCAAACCAGAAGAGAGACCTCCCACAGGAGTGAAGGCACAACAGGAGAGTGGAAACACACCTGCGTGAGTGAAGAAGTGTTGCAACGTAATGAGGAAAGAAATCTCATTCCTTATGTACCCTTAGAACAAGAAATTACATCAGAAATAATGGAGCCATTATGTATTGGGAAGGCACTTCAACAGGAGAAGGAGAACTATAGTGACTTCCAAAGTGGCCCCCAAGGAGAACAACCCCGTAGACTACACTGGTGGGCCAACTGCTGTGAAGAGGCACCCCAGAATGCCTGCGGTGGCCCGCCAGCAAAGCTATCATTACCCAGGTAAGGAGCCAGTGCGTCCTGCTGCATAGAGCGGGACACGAGGGAAGCTGTCGAGCAGGACGTATCACACCCATGATTAGAAAATATTTTTACTGTGCTCACGTGCTAAATAATTAAATTAATATGCACTTGGGAAAAGCGCTGAGTGGGTACAAATTGCATTGTGGAGATACATCTGCCATTGTCACTTGGGGGCATTCCATTAGAGTATGGAAAAAAGAATCACTCATTCTCAGAGGGATGCATTAAAATTTGTATTTGCTGTATCTACTGTTCCTCTGTGGCCATCCTGTCTGAAGTCCACATTCATAGTTCAGATGTAATCTTGATTCAGTGTTTGAACAAAATAGTGACTTAAAAATATCGGGAGGCAGAAATATCAGAATTTAGATATCGTGACACACAAATATCATGATGAACAAACATGGTTGACAAGAATATCATTTTTGAGGTATGTAATATTGTTTTAAATAATACTGATGTTTTTAATATCGTTTCACTAATATACTGGTTAAAAATATTATTTTTTAATTATTTTAATGTGTTTTAGTTGTTATATTAATGTTATGGATTAATATTATCTATATAAATGTTATTAATTGTTTTTAAAATATTGCTTGTAATTTTAAATGACTGTTTATTTCATTTGTAATAATAATTTCTAGTGTTGTAGCGGGTTGCTGGGTTTGTAGGGGGATAAGGTGGGAAGTTATTTAGGTAATAATTAATTAGGAGTGATGTAATACATTTTATTTAATTATATGATTATTATGTAAATTATGAAATTATGAATTATTTTCGTGATGTTATTTGGGGGCTGTTAGGTTTGTAAAGGTATAGGGTGGGAAGTGAATTAAATAATAAATAATGAAAAAATAATTAATAATGGTAAATTAATTATGTTATTGATTTTTCATTATGTAATTTATGAAATGTTTATTTACTTGTATTTTATTTGTAGGTTTGTTAGGTTTGTAGGGGTGTAGGGTGCGAATTTAATTAAGTAACAATTAATTAACAATCTATTATTAATTATTTAATTGATTTTAATTATGTGAAATATGGAATACTGATTTTCTTTTACTCAAGTAATAATTAACTATGAATTATTATTTGTAAATTAAATATTCAATTGATTTTTAAATATGTGCATTGTGAAATATTTATTTTCATTTTCTTTTAGTTGCAGGATGCTAGGTTTGTAGGGGTCTAGGGTGGGAAGTGAATTAAGTGATAATGGGGAGAGGATGTAACCTTACGGCTAGAGTGATTGACCTTGAAGCTGGGGACACTCAACTTCCTGTGATTCTGGGTATATCACTCAATCTCCCTGCACCTAACAAAAATGAATGTGTCAGTCTGTAACAAAGCTAATGCTCATGTAAAGCGCTCCGATACCTGATATCTTCAGGTCGAGTTTGCACTATATAAAACAAAAACAAAAAAAGAATTACAATTAATAATGGTTAAGTGTTTATTTAATTTATTTTAAATATGTAAGTTATAGATAGTTATTTTTTGATTTACATCATGGGTGTGGGCTGCTAGGTTTGTAGGGGTACAAAAGAAAAGTTAATTAATAATTGAGTAATATTTATTAATTGATAATTATTCTTTTATTGAATAGTAATTATGTAAATTGCTTTAGTTTTTTAATACGTATATAAGATATATTATGTCAATTAATGCTATGGGGTCCATTAGGATGTCGGGTGGTGGCACCACCGCGGTGCTTGCGGTGTGGATAAATGCTTTTTTCCGCTCACGAGCAGCGGTCCTCACGTCCGCCATATTAGTATGGCCAAACATAGCCCATTTCCTGACCGCCGTGGTGCAACGCGCACTGCAATCAAAGTGCGGCCGCCACCGCGGCGGTGGGAGCCAATGGAGACTCTCCGCCGTGAGGAATGACATCCGCCCGCTCCACAAATTAGGATGCCCCAAACAAGCAGACGCATCACCGCGGAGATACCGCCCAACCACAGACGGCAGAAGCACGACAGCGGAGTGCGAAACCAGATTCCCGGTCCACACCACCCAGTCACGACCGCCATAGACCCAGCTCTACATGTCTTTCCGGTGCTGTTCCTGCTACATCACCAGGAACTAATGGACCGCCGCGGACGCCGCCTCAGGTACGTAATAACACAAACACAACACATGGGCTGACACAGGATCCAAATCCACATCAGACACCCTGGTGGGGACAGGGAGACATCTACAAGGGCACCCACACATCACCCACCTGCCACCAAGTCACTCCTCTGCATCCTGGACACACATCTTCCGCGACCATGCAGCAATGTCCCGGTCACGTCACCGCAGCGGCGAACACAAGGGAATACATGCGCACAATGCAGAAGGCAGGGCCAGCGCCAGGCATGGGCAGGGCACAAAGACCACAAGGCCACACCCCCTCCCACCACACACCAGCACACCCCATGAAGGCACATGCCATGTGCCCCTCCTGTGCTCCCCATGCACAACAACAAGCCAAGTCAATACACACCCTGCACCACACAACAAACAACCAGGGAGACAGACACTGCAGGAGTGGCTGCACAGGAACACACAGCACAGTAGCACAGGGCCAGGGAAACACACACACCACCACAACACCACACTCAGGGAAACTAAAATGAGGACAAGCACCAAATGAACACATACAAGGAACTAACATCCAAATAGACACACCGCCTGCATAGTCACACATACTTACCACAGACTGACACACAGACACATACACACCCCACATGCCAACATCAATGGAGCACAACAAATAGGAAAACCAAAGTGGGCTGCACACAAATAGAAGGCCATGGAGACACACAACAAGCATGTGTACATCACATACAAGACAAGGAACAGAGAACAACACCCTCAGACCATCAAAGCACACATGGCTGGTACACTCAGTGAGGACAAACCACAGACATCACAGTGTAACAACACAGGGAGACAGCAAGCCAAACGATGTAGAGGCACAAGGATGAAAGGAAGGCCATGAAGTCAAACTGTGAACAGCCACACATATGTATACAACTACTTCACAGGAGTACGCCAGCAGCACTACACACAGGGCCCATTGACACGCCCCATGACTGACAAACACTAGTAGGAATCTACACACATACCCCCCCTCATACCAGCAGCACACAACACCAGTGTCAAGCACACTGAAGGCTGGCAATACTTGCCAGGCAACACACACACAAACAATCACACACTCTGGGGGTAGCCACAAACATCACACACACAGGGATGCCAGAACAAATGTCTGCACAAAAACAACAGACAAACACATAACCCAACAGAAACACACACAGAACCACAACAAGAACAGACATGCCCTGTGCAGCTAAACTGTGGAAAGGCAATGGGAGCACAGACACAACAGGAGGGCACAACATCATCACTCAGGAACAATGCACAGACAACATACCACAACACAGACAAGAAGTGCACCATCACAGAACAACACAGCTACATCAAACAAACAACGGATTCACAGGCAAAAAAATCACATAGCAAACACAACAGGACATCAGGGGATGCACACCAGGCAATGACAAGGTAACAGACACACACAGCACTGCATGCACAACAAGCAGTGTGTGCACACCAAGCATACCAGCCACACACAGACATCAGTGACAGAACAGCAACCCACACAACGCCATACAACACAGCACAAGACAACAGCACACCCAGGAAGTGAAGCAATAACACAGGCAACACACATACATCCAACACAACACCAGCAGATGCACAAGTCCGGGACACAAAGGTGGAAACAACTTGACCAGAGGACTGGCCAGCACACACAGTTGGACTGCATAGGACCAACCATGACTGCCAGACAGCACCAGCACATCACTTACAACTAGGGCTCCCGATTTTCCGTTTAAACAGATTTTTACATATAAATACAGACGGAAAACAAGTTTTCCTTTATCTGTATTTATATATAAAAACAGGAAAATACTAGTACATTTTGTCATTGACCATCTTGTGTGTCCCCCTCCTTATGAGGCTATGAGGTATCAGCCTGGGCTGAGACAGCTTTGATGTTCTTTCACCCTTAGCCTCTCCCGATTGCACCAGCACCCGAATTTTCCTCGCAGACTGGGTTTTACAATACCCAAGGCCTGCAGAGAAGGCTCGGCATTAGTGGCTGTTCAGGGACGGCCGGGGAGCAGAGAAGGAAAAGGTCTCCGTCTCTTGCTTCCTGCCCAGACAAGACAAGGAAGGTGTCTGCTTCTGCCCTGCCGCTGGCAACTGCCCCCCCCTCTTTCTTACTCTTATTCCCTCTCTGTCTGTCTAACTCCTCCTCACTTACTGAAAACCGTAACTCAAGAAATGGTTCTCACCCTCTTTTACTTCCTGACGTTCATTCGTTCCCCTGTGAAATGGATGCAAAAAAGAAAATCACTTTTGATGGAAATGCCGTTTTGCCATTTTTCTATTCCAAAGTGCAGCCACGGAAATAAAAGGTTCAAAATATGAAAAATCACAAACTAAATAAAGCAAGACGGAGTGTTCTTAAAGTGGCCGGATCGGTTTTATTCAAACCCCAAAAACATTAGTGTCACAGTTTGCCAGTGAAGCGCTGTTTTCCCCCGGTGGGGTAGTGCGCCAAACCTGGAGGTACAGCAATACTTGGTTGATGGGTGGATTGGAAAACAAAATGTGTACGGCGGCTTTGTGTTCACGAATGTGGTCTTTTTAAACAATACTATTTACGTTTTGTAAGCATATAAGCAGTGGACATTGAAATGGGTCCTTTCTGGGCCCTGTAGTTTTCTGGCATAAGCACTCAGTGATTTCTGAATAGTGAGTGTAAAAGCGTTAAGTTCACCATGTTGTTCCTGCTTATATTTCATTATTTAATCTTTCATTCTCTATGAATGTTTGCTTTTTCCAGGGTGTTGTTACTATTTCCTTTAGGGAGCATATTGCTCTTGCCTAGTGCGTAATTTGAATTGAGTCGCATCCAGGTGTTTATAGCAGATCAAATTGGATTGTAGTTGAAGGCAGTGTGAATTTCTCTCAGTGGGGCAGTATGGTGTTCAGTGAGGGAGCGGATGTGGCATTCTGCCTATGACTGAAACTGCAAGGCTCTGAGACAAATGGCTTGTGATATCACTTTTAAGCATATTTGGGACATTCTGCAAATGGCAAAGTTTTCAGATGAATGTATAGTGTTGACCAATAAAAAACCGAGCGCATGTGTGCATTGTCAATTTAAATAAATGTGGAAAAATACTAGCTGTAGCGTTGTCTTTTGCTTGTGGCAAAAATAAAGAAAAAATGCCCAAAAAATAAATATGGATTAATACAGACGGAAATGGCAAAAAATAAATACCATAACACCAGGAGCCCTACATACAACCCATTGGGGAAATGCCCTGAGTGACACATTGACCCTGGACAAAGAACTGCACCACAAAGCACAGTGTCACAAATGAAGTGATGGGGAGGCACACACACACGGAAAGCAAGGGGACAGCTGACACCAAAGTGAAGTGTACTGCATGTCAGCAGGGGACATGGCAGGAGTGTACCATACACAAAGAGAGGGAGTGCAGACCCACAATGGGTAGGCAACTGACGCACAGATAGGGTATGGTATGACAACACACACAACATGCCACACTGGAGGCAAGAAGGCACCATGTGACAGCAATGCATGAGAAAACACAACCACTATGGCAGTGTGGAACAGCAGGTCTGCACAGTCCCCACAAACAGCCACAAGACACATGGATGTGCAACAGAATACAGCACTGACTTGCCAGTCACACACTCTGCATACTCACAAGTGACAAAAACAAAAAGTAGGAGTCAGACAGAACTGCAAGGACACACCAACACACTGCACAGTGCACTACATACAACTCACACGTGCATACAACAACATCCACAGGGCTGAACAATCAAAACAACAGGCATACAACTCCTGGGTGACACGTGTGTAGTTCACAATGCAGGGGCATGCACACATCAACACTCCCCACACACTCACCCCCCTTCACACTGCACACTACCTGACCATCCAAGAGCACACACGGAAAGTAAGCCATGGGACTAGGATGACTGGCCATCACAAGATGACCACACACATAGACCACTGGGCACACATAAAGGAAGAACACACATACATGATGACCCTGGACAGCCTGCCTGCAAAACTGTGTGCAGAAATCCACACTGTGCCGGCAGTGCCCCCCAACCTGACATGTGTACAATATAGCCAACATGAACTAATTAAGTAAATTACAACTGCTGCACATTGTAAAATTACACCATTGCCCCCACAAGTATCTGGGTCAGGAAGAACTGAAGACCCTGTCACCCCAGAAAATTGATTCGTAAGTGAGCCCAAACATTGACCATGTTGAAGTGGTACGCAGAGCATGTGGCACAGTAAACCATATACACACAGCAAAATAACTTTAATCTGTAAGGACACTGACAAAATAGACAACAGGAGCAACCTTTCTTTATTCACATATTGCCCAGATAGGCACCATGAGAAGAGAAGAGCAAGGCACAAAATGCAGAGCATGTCTATGAGAAGCTGCACAGGCAAGGGCAAAACAGCAAGGCCAGTGGCCAGGGCAAAGTGCAGAGTATGTCCATGATAAGCTGAACAGGTAAGGGCAAAACAGCAGTGAACAACAAGGCCAGTGGCCAGGGCAGAGTGCAGAGTAGGTCCATGAGAAGCAGCACAGGTAAGGGCAAAACAACAGTGTACAAGGCCAGTGGCCATGTCAGAGTGTAGAGTAGGTTCATGAGAAGCTGCACAGGCGAGGGCAAAACAGCAAGTCTAGTGGCCAGGGCAAAGTGCAGAGTATGCCCATGAGAAGCTGCCCAGATAAAGGCAAAACAGCAGTGAACAACAAGGCCAGTGGCCAGGGCAAAGTGCAGAGTATGTCCATTAGAAGCTGCACAGGTAAGGGCAAAACAGCAGTGAACAACAAGGCCAGTGGCCAGGGCTGAGTGCAGAGTAGGTCCATGAGAAGCTGCACAGGTAAGGGCAAAACAGCAGTGAACAACAAGGCCAGTGGCCAGGGCAGAGTGCAGAGTAGGTCCATGAGAAGCTGCACAGGCAAGGGCAAAACAGCAAGTCCAGTGGCCAGGGCAAAGTGCAGAGTATGTCCATGAGAAGCTGCACAGATAAGGGCAAAACAGCAGTGAACAACAAGGCCAGTGGCCAGGGCAGAGTGCAGAGTAGGTCCGTGAGAAGCTGCACAGGCAAGGGCAAAACAGCAAGTCCAGTGGCCAGGGCAAAGTGCAGAGTATGTCCATGAGAAGCTGCACAGGTGAGGGCAAAACAGCAGTGAACAACAAGGCCAGTGGCCAGTGCAGAGTAGGTCCATGAGAAGCTGCACAGGGAATGTGTGCGACTGTACCTTTTCATGGTCAGCAACACAGTCAGGGGGTAACAATGTGCAGTACAGGCTCACCTGTGTGAGAGACAGGTGTGTGAGGGTGACTAACACTCAGACTTGGCTGTCAGGCGGACTGGGAGCTGGCTGTGTCTCGGGGACTGTCGGGGTACTTGAACGGGGAGAGAGAGGAACAGCTGAGGTAGAGTTATCAGTGGTTTGGCAAGCCTGAGGGCTCCTTGGACCAGGTGGTGTAGTGGCACGTGGAGGTGGAGTCATGCAGACGGGAGACACGGTGGGGCTGGGAGATTGTGGAGGGGTGCCCTTCCACTTCTTGGGGATCCTAAATGGCCTGCCTGACTTTGGATCAATGGGAAGTGGTGTGGGCACAACAGGAACACTCACCACCAAAGCTGCATCAGGTGCAGACGCTGGCACCCCCTCTGGTGGTGTGCTGGATCCAGCGGTATGCTTTGCCTGGCTTCGCCTCTGCCCCCTCTTCCACTTTTTTCTAGGTGTCACCCCTACAGTCCTCTCCGGCCCCTGCTTCACTGGGCTTGGAATGGGAGTCGAGGTGGTGGGTGAATCTGCCTTGGAGCCCTTCCTAGGTGTTCCCTTGGCATGCACCACCTCCTTGGTGGGCACAGAAACTGTATGCTTCTCTTTGCGAGATGCTTTAGGGACAGGAGAGTCCTTGGATGGGGATGCGTCTGAGGCATGTATGCCTGAGGTGTGCTGCTTTCCTTTTTGTCGCCTGACGGGCTTTTCTCTCTGTGCTCCGGGGTGGCTTTGGTCTTCTGTGGGGATGGTGTCTGCGCCCGGGACCGCTTGGGTTGCTGCTGCTGTGTGCTTCGTGTGCCGTATCGTGACTTTGATGTATGTAGACCGTGGTCACTATCGTCAGACGTGGCCACTGCCAGGGGGTGGACAAAGGAACCGGAGCTGGACTGTGAGTATGCGCATGTTGAAGAGCAGACGTCACTGTGGAGGACAAATCCTGGACAGTCCGGTGCAGCCCACCCACGTCTGAATATATGCCCTCAATGAAAGCAACCACCTGTGCCAATTTTTTTTCGTGGTTAATGAAGGCATGGAGGAGCGCTGTCTGGCCTACACACAGCTGGAGCAAAAGGTCAACAGACTCAGCACTGATGGCAGCAGGGGGGACAGGGGCAGGGGCAGCGGTGCCAGGGGTGAAGGACACTCTTCCCCTCTTACTGAGGCGGACACAGGCAGCACCTGAAGAAGGGGCTGGGAGGGTGGGCACTGGCCGCTGTGTGGTGGAAGACGATGCAGAGTCCCCGTTCCCTGTGCCCGCCAACATGGATGCATCACCGCTGTCATCAGATGATGTGGTGCTTTGCATCTCAGGTTGGGATTCCTCCAGCAGAATCCTGTCCCCCTCTGAGGCACTGGTGACGTCTGTGTCACTGAGCTCCTGTGCAGCTGTTGTGCTAGTTTCCCCCCCACTGGTGTCCGTCTCCTGTCCCTCTGTGACCACAGGAGATGCTGCATGAAAGAGAGAGATGTAGGGTCAGGTCAGTGGCAGCAACAAAACAAACATATGCAAGCAATGCATAAAAAAAGATTACCAAATCTACATGTTGCACACCACCCTGTGCAATCACATCGTGCCAACTCACTATATAGACTCAAACAGTGCGTGGAAACTGGAAATTCAGGCATGAGTGAGCCATGTGATGACCAAGCCTGTTTGTGGCTCTGTTCAACCAGACACACAAGTAGCTCTGAGCACAACTAGGGACATGATGGGGGCACACTACTTGTTGCCACTGACAGATTGGGATGGAACAGGAGGGGACAACACAGACAGAGACCACAACATGACAGTCCACAATGGCCATTAGCCCATGACACCCACCATGTCGCACTTCGGGGCCCACAGACTGGTGCACATTGTTGTTAGATGTTTAGGCCTCCCCAATCTGGTTGCATGCAATGGACGCATTGATGAAGGCACAGTCAGATCGGGCACACTGCTGTTCCCTCCCATGGAATTCCCCAGACTACCCCAATGCAGAAGAAACCTGAAGAGCACAACTCAGAATGCAATGGGAATGCACAGCATTAAAATCACCTTTGTAAGTACAGGTATGGCGAATGCATGACACCGGCACCCAGCCCAGCAGTCACTTACATGTCAATGCATCACACTACCAACATCACATAGGCCAGCGCTGGCACAGGCTCTGTACACATGCAGCCACTCCCAGCCAAAGTCACCCTCCCCAAATGCTCACCCCTGGCTTGCTGCTGATGCTTCTTCAAACGTGCATCCAGCTCAGGCTGTGTCACCGCCAAGATGCGCACCATTAGTGGTGTCATGCTGCGCTGTGCCAAACGCCCAGTGCGAGGAAGCAGCCCCAAGGTCATCTCCACCACGTTCTTTGCCAGCCGGCTGATGTTGTCCCACCTCTTGTGGCAGTGGGTGCGCCGTCGGTTTGAGACCCCCAGAGCTCGAACTTTCGCTGCAATGGCCTTCCACATGGCCTTACGCTGATGTACCTTGAGCTGTAGGCATGGGAGACAAGAGGGGGAAATGATCAGTGACACAGTGTTATGTACCGACATCTATCAGTATAGCAGCAAGATACAGACTCATCACAAATCCAAAGAAATGTCGATCAGAGACTATAATTCATCTCACGTGGTACATCTGCATGGGAAAATCAGATGTGAATGCATGCAGGTGTGAGGGGGAACACAGTCCCTGCACATATCACACACATGCAGGATGCCAGCACTGAAACCCCTATGTAGCCTGCCCACATCTCCAGTCCATTGTTGGGTTGAGCAACACATACATCACATATCAACCTGTGTTTGGGGGGTGACCCACTGTGTCAAAGACTGTGCAGCCCTCAATGTCCCTGCCCTGTGAATAGATAACTGTGTCATGGATGTCACATTGAGGGACATGATCTCACAAATACAAAATGCCCTTCACAAGGGCGGTTGTGTGCTATCTGCAGTGCTGCGATGGCCCATAGCTGGAGTGCAATGTGAAAAAACTGATGTCAAACTCTGTAAGTGAAGTGATGTGTCCTTGTCTTTGTTGGTGGGGACTGGGCTGCCCAGCTGGGCTCACACTGAGATGGACTACAGGGGCACACACAGCCATCCAGCCAAGCAATCACTGCCCTGACTACAGCATGAACAACCTTTTATGCCACTGTATGGCTGACAACACAACACAGGTCACTCATACCTACATGTGCAGGGAGGTAAACCTGTGGCATTGGGAACACACACCCTCCCACTGGAGACAGCATGTCAGGCAGTGCATGACACTACCCCACACTCCCAGGCACATACTGCATCAGTCCAACTACATGTGTGGCCCCCCTGCCCCTCCCCACCATTGTTGAAGACTTCCCACGACATTTGGGGCACCATATAGCCTTGGGTACCGTGTGAGCACCTCGTCCACCAGGACCTTCAGCTCCTCGCTCGTGAAGGGACTGGCATGGATCTTCTCATTCCTTGCCATCACTGTGGACATGAGACAATACCGGCAGAATTGGGTGGTGAGGGGTCTCAGGCAGCAGTCCCTGGAGGCAGCAGGAGGTGAGGGGTTTCAGGCAGCAGTCCCTGGAGGCAGCAGCAGGTGAGGGGTCTCAGGCAGCAGTACCTGGAGGCAGCAGCAGGTGAGGGGTCTCAGGCAGCAGACTCTTGGAGCAGTGGAAATTTGAGGCTCACTCCCACACATATATAGCCCCCTGGGGTCGTTTCAAAGGTGCCAAGCTGCAGCAATTGGTGGTCCAGGTCTCCCGCTTTCAAATGCATCCCATGACTGCCTCCGCGGTGGCGGAGCACGCCTACCGCGATCTTTAAAATTGCATGCCACCGCTATCGAGCTTCCCCTTGGCTCTAGGGCAAGCTTCATGGCGGTGACGCACCGCAGGGGTCCGGTGTGCGCTAGCGCGATGGTGCATCTTTCAAATGCATCCAATGACCACCTTCGCGGTGGCAGAGCATGCCTACCGCGATCTTCAAAATTGCATCATGCCACCGCTATCGAGCTTCCCATTGGCTCTAGGGCAAGCTCCATGGCGGTGACACACGGCAGGGGCCCGGTGTGCGCTACCGCGATTTTTGCAGCGGAGCATGCCAACCACCATCTCCCCATGTCTCCATGCCTATCACTACCGCACATGTGTGAAGGGGGTGCTGGTGACACACTGCCGGGGCCAGGCGGTAGCTTCCACGATATGGGTGCCATACATTGACACGAGGCACCGTCATTTCCACATGTCTCCATGCCTATCACTACTGCACATGTGTGAATGGGGGTGCTGGTGACACACCTCCGGGGCAGGCGGTAGCTACCACGATATGGGTGCCATACTATGGCAATGGCCATCTGGCACACATCAATAGTGCACAGTGCCCACATGGTCAATGGCACATCATTGTGCACACAATGCCAATGTTGCATTTACTCCACTGATGGCTACACATGCCATGTTTGTGTGTGTGTGATTTCATAGATTGGCCTGTACTCACATGTCACTTATGGATTTGATGGCCATGTAGGCAGGACAGTGTTGTTCTGGACTCTACAATGTGGACACATGTCAATGTGTTGAGGTGCAGTGACAATCACAGCAATGCTCGTCTCAATGAATGATGATCTATTTTGCATTGCCTCTCATCTCTGCTCATGCACACATTCGTCATTCCTGCGCCGACTGTGGTCATTGTGTTGTGGATGTGTGCCAGGTTGTAATGACGCATTAAGGAGTGACAGGTACAGCAGCTAGGTCTGAGACAGTGGGTTTGATTTGTTACACATATGCTGGAAGCTATACTCCCGGACGTGCCCATGTTAAATGTGGCCATCTCCCTATGTGCATTCACATTGACCAAGGTGGTGTTTGAGGTACTTGTCTTGTGTAAGTTGATAGGTGTGCCCTTTGTGTAAATGAAGGTGTCCCTACATGTAAGCTGCTCTGTTAGTCAATATTGATGTCAGTCATTGTTGTCGTTGTGTCATCCAGAACGTGATATGCTGTGCACATCTCATGATGTATTGCATTGACGTGTGTCCGCTATCATCTCAAATAGGAGGAGGCCAAATTTGATTTGTCACCTAACGGTGCTGGAGGACATGGAGTATGTGGCGATCATATGGAAATGCCATCTGGATAGAGCCACCCTGAAAACCCTTTGTGCTCTGTTGGAGCCCCACCTGCAGCCTCGCCTGACATATCCAACAGCTTTCACCCCTACTTATAAGGTGATGGCGGCCCTGCGTTTTTTTGCCACTGGATCGTTCCAAGAGACAGTGGCCAGCGCTGGTGGGATGTCACAACAGATGTTCAGCATGGTGCTGCCTGATGTACTTTCCGTCATGATGATATACAAGGACAGATACATCCATTTCCCCAGGGGTGCTGTATTGCCAGCTGTGAAGGGAGACTTCTATCCCCTTGGACACATCCCCAATGTTGTTGGTGCCATTGATTGCACCCATGTGGGGCTTGTGCCACCACAGGCAATTGAGCATATTTACAGGAATCGCAAGCATTACCACTCCATAAATGTGCAGGTGGTGTGCCAGGCAGATATGATCATCTCCCACGTGTTTGCCAAATTGTGCCCCAGCTAATGGCTAATCTGCTTCCCGAGCATGCAGGGATTGTGGGTGAGTATGCCTAGTCGTATGGCGTGCTGGGTGTGTGACCTGCTGCCCTCAGCCTCAGCGACATTGCAATGTCTATTTGTGTTTGTCATACCTAGGTGACTCTGCATATCCCAACCATCCCTGGTTGCTGAGCCCACTGAGGAATCCCAGGACCCCAGCTGACGTCCGCTACAATGAGGCACATGGGAGGACACGTCGTGTGGTGGAACGTACGTTTGGTCTGCTCAAGTCACGTTTCCGCTGCCTGGACAAGACCGGAGGTGCACTGACATACTCGCCCGGGAAGGTGTGTCAGATTGTAGTGGCATGCTGCATGCTCCACAACCTAGCCATTAGCAAGGAGATTCCCCTGCTCCTGGATGATGGTGAGGACCCAAGGCCCCCAGCCAGCAAACCAACCCGTGTCCAGTGATGAGGACAGTGGAGAGGAGGAAGGTGTTGACCAGCGTGAACAGCTCTTCACACGCTACTTCACTTGAAGGTGGGTGACAATGTGCAACATACCCATTGTCTGCTGATATTGCTGTTGTCGTGAAAGGGCATGTGAGAATTGTAACAGCAGCCAGTTGTAGACTCAGAGGTGGTTGGCAATGTTTCTGGGACAGGTCATTGGGGAACATCTACAGGACGTGTATGTTGACACTTGTTGCCCATTGTGACGTGTGCATGTTGGGTTATCCTGATGATAGGTGTTGTGTGATGTCTGTGATGCCACACCCAGACCAGTGAAAGTAGTTATGTTGTGTTTCCCTAGGTGCCTTCAACTTCTCCTTGCCGACATACAGCCCATGCTCCTGGTACATTGTGATCATGTTGAAGACTGTACATCCTGCAATAAAGACGGAGCAGACACAACCATGTGTGTAAGGATATTTTATTTGCAATGGTGAGATGTAAGGGGAGTGTACATCTCCATTGGGGGGGTGGTGGAGCAGTGAGTTGGCAGTTGTGGTAAATGAGATAATCGAGTAGTCACCACAGTCCAACAGACAGATGCCATTCACAAGGCAGTGTGGGGAACAGTGGCGTAGCTAGGGTGGGGCGGTGGGGGCGGTCTGCCCCAGGCGGCAGTATTTTGGGGGAGGACAAAGGCATTCAGATAAGGCTCGGCTTGCTTTCATGGACGTTCGGGGACGGGCAGAGAAGGAATAGGACTCGGGTAATGTCCTCTTCTTTTTTGTGCTGGCAGCTGTCCCCCCCTCTCTTCCTATTACTCCCTCTCTTGCTCCTCACTTACTGAAAACCGTGACTTGAAGAAACGGTTCACAACCTCTCTTTCCTTCTTTCATTTAGTTGCTTCCCTGTGAAATGGATCCAAAAAAGAAAAACACTTTTGTGAGAAATGCCCTTTTTCTGACATTTTTCTATTCCAAAGTGCAGCGGCATGTAGAGAAATAGAAGGTTTTAAATATGAAAAATAAATACATAACTAAATAAAGCAAGACAGAGTGGTTGCAAAGTAACCAGGTTGGTTTTATTTACATCCAAATACATCAGCATCACTTTACAGAGTTTGCCAGTGAAGTGCTACTTTTGTTTTCTCGTCTTTCTTTGAACAGCATTGTTGTTCCCAGGTGGGAAAGTGTACCATTCCTGGAGGTCCTGCAATACCTGGTTGATGGGTGGATTGGAAAACAAAATGTGTACCATGGCTCTGTGTTTATGGATGTGGTCTTTTTAAACCATACTGCTTACGTTTTGTAAGGATATAAGCAATGGACATTGAAACGGTTCCCTTCAGGGCCCTCTAGTCATGTCCTTAACTTTTCAGGTAAAACCACTTGCTGATTTCTGAATAGTGAGTGAGAGATCGTTAAGTTAACCATGTTGTTTCTGCTTACATTTCACATGCTTTATTTAATCTTGCATTCCCTATGAGTGGTTGCTTTTACTTTTTTTTTTAGGCAGCATATTACTCTTATCAAGTGCATCATTTGAATTGAACCACATCCAAGTGTTTATAGCGGGCACAATTAGGTTATAGCTGAAGGCAGTGCGAGTTTCTCTCAGTGGGGTTGTATGGTGTTCAGTGGGGGAGAGGATGTGCACTATGGCCAGAGCTGTCAAATTTGGAACTGGGGAACCGGGTTTAGCCTTCATGACCAGTCCACCAGACCACTCTACTGAGGGAGCACATTCCCATGCTAGACCTTAGAAGGCCCCACTAGACCTTAGAAGGTTTGATGTCCTAGCACAAGCAGGTGTACCCTAGTGGTGTCAATTGTGGGTTAACCTTGAAGGCTTGCCCACCACAATCCATACTGAAGTTCATCTCCAGTCTTGCGGGCAGGCCTACGAAGCAGCACACCCTAGAGCAACAGTGATCCAGTCGCTGTGACTCTGTCACTGAGGTCACATGAACCTTGAGCAGGCTAGGGCGATGCGAACGGTGTGACCGCACTGGGTACCTATTACGGGTAGGTGCGTAGTGTTTGCAAGTATATTATGGTTTAAAAATAACTTGCTGCCTCCTTCCTGGCCTCCAGCAATTTTCAGAAACAATAAAAATATCATGACAACTTCGGTGATTAATGTTCTTCCTAGAGAGAGATCGGAATTTTGTCTAGTGGAAGGGTTGACTCCTGGAAAGGTAGCACAGAGGGTTAATGTGCCTGCTGCAAAGAACATGTACCATGCAGATCACAAAGTGCACTGCTTTAATGGGGGGACCATGATAAATGGTCATTTAATATCAGCTGTAGATGATGGATCCCTGAACAGTGTCATGTATGTGCATGTTTGCATTGTGCTGAGGGGATTACCAGGTAATTAGTCACGCAGCTCTCTGATGGATGTCACATGCGGTTTTTCTGAGTCCCCAGATAGATCATGCAGTCTGTGTGTTCTCTTTTGTACTGCCAGTCACTGCCAGTCTCCGGTGTATTCAACTGTGTAGCCTTGGACCGTGTCATGCATGTGCATGTAACTTGCATGATCGAGGTAACTATTAGCGGCGATACTATGTGTCTCTCGGACCTCTTTCAAGTGCTCGCCGTCCTTTTTCCCCAGCAACCCCCCCTCTCCAGGGGCGCCCCGGGCGCCACAAGCTCTAACTACGCCTCTGGTGGGGAAGGACAGTCCAAAAAGTCAATGCAGTGGTGAAGAGTGTTGCCATCATGGCTGGCTCCGTGACTGGCGTCTGGCAGGTGCTTTGCCTCCAGATACTCCCAGGGTCTTCTTAGGACGCTCCCTTCGTCGTTTGGCAGGGGGGAGCCCTGCTGCAAGGCCAGTGAGGTCTGAGGACTCACCCCTCTCTGTGGGCGCAGGGGAGGATGGTGAACTGTCATCCTGCAGCCCACCAGAGGGAGGTGGAGGTGGAGGTGTTGTTTGTGACACAGGCCTGTCCCTCAGTACCACCACTTGCTGGCCCAAGAGGTCCACGATTTGTCCCATGCAGGTGTCGATGGACCTCATCAGCAGGATGAGCTCGTGCAACAGTTCGTCCGACCGGCCCGTTCGTCCCTGGGCCTGTTTCTATGCGCCAAGGACTTTAGTGATGTGTTCCAGGGATTGGGTCCCAGCCTCCTGGTGTCTGTTGGTGACCCTGCCCCTCCCGCCTACCCTGCTACCACGGACCTGTTGCCTCACCACTGTGGACACCCGCATCCTCTCCCTGCCTTCCTCTGTCGGTGGTGTGTGCTGGTCATCCTCTGGGACAGGGAGGGTGTTGCAGGCAGCACTGGTGGTGGTGGTGGGGGTGGCCACACAGGCCGTGACAGCAGGGGTCTGCTGTGAAGTTGTGATTGCCGCAGATGTGGCGGGAGGGACAATGGGGTCCTGGGACTTGTTGCTCCCTGGCACACCAGATGGGCCGGCTTCGAGCTCATCGTCCATGGAATCCTGGGAGTCAACATCCGAGAGTCCATGTACTGGGGGGGTGGGGAGACTGGCTCTGCAGGTTGCTGGTGTTGTCCTCTGCAGTGAGTTCTTGGTCACCTGTGAGTCAGATGGGAAATGGTCATTGTAGTGCACCCGGCAAGCTTTGTGTTAGCTGTGTGTCATTCACTTTTTGTACACTGCACAATTGACAGATCATCACATTGTTTACTATGTGCACTACTGTGCTTCCTGACATGATTCAATGGTACATGCATTACTTGTCCATGGTGTGAGGTGTCAAGGCATACCATGCGACCCCTGCACAATTAATGATTACAGGGACTCATTGCCATCTAGGGCCTGGCACAACATGTTTTTAATTGAGGACTGTTGATTTGTCTGACCTGGCAGGCGTCATATCTGGCCATGGACTGGCCATTGTCATTTCCTGCATACCGTTGTCCTGTCATGTGCATATCTTGATTTGTACCACCAAACATGCCTTCGTATTTTTCGAATGGTCCTTGTTGCACTTGCCCCATGGCGATGCACATGTAAATAGGTGCTGTGCATGAATGTGTGCTGACTTTCTTCTACATGTGCATTGGTGTGTCACACTTTGGTAGCTGTGACTGTTTCCTTAGCTTACCTGTGTGCACACTGTGCTTGGCAATGGGGTAGGTGTGCCTCTTTGTGCAATGAGAGGGCTGGTGTTGTCATATGGCGCCATTTAATTTTGAATGAATGGGTGGGTGCACGTACTGGCTACTTACCTGTAATGTGCCCACATTTGAGTTTGTTATGTCACACATGTGTGTGCGCATGGTGGAGGCTCACATCCTGCTCAGTGGGGTCACAGGACAGAATAATATGTCTACCTACCTGTAAGTTTGTTTGGTGTACTGCAATGGCTTCCAACTGCTTCTGGGTGGGGTGGTGGGACGGCTCCATCCTGCTGAGATGTGGGCCAGGGGGCATGGTGGAAGTAGTGGTACAGGCCTCCCACCCACACACACCCTCATTGTGAAGATGGCTACCTACCTGTAAGTTTGTTTGGTGTACTGCAATTGCTTCCAACTGCTTCTGGGTGGGGTGGAAGGAGCGCTCCATCCTGCTGAGGTGTGGGCCAGGGGCATGGTGGGAGTAGTGGTTCGGGCCTCCCACCCACACACACCCTCATTGTGAAGATTGCTACCTACCTGTAAGTTTGTTTGGTGTACTGCAATGGCTTCCAACTGCTTCGGGTGGTGTGGAGTGCTACATCCTGCTGAGGTGTTGGCCACGGGCCTGGTGGGAGTGGTAGTGCCGGCCTCCCACCCCCAAATACCCTCCCAGGGAAGATGGCTACCTACCTGTTAGTTTGTTTGGTGTACTGCAATGGCTTCCAACTGCTTCTGGGTGAGGTGGAGTGCTACATCCTGCTGAGGTGTGTGCCAGGGGACATGGTGGGAGTGGTAGTGCAGGCCTCCCACCCCCAAAAACCCTCCCAGGGAAGATGGCTACCTACCTGTAAGTTTATTTGGTGTACTGCAATGGCTTCCAACTGCTTAGGGGTGGGGTGGGGGGAGGGCTCCATCCTGCTGAGGTGTGGGCCAGGGGGCATGGTGGGAGTAGTGGTATGGGCCTCCCACTCACACACACCCTCATTGTGAAGATTGCTACCTACCTGTAACTTTGTTTGGTGTACTGCAATGGCTTCTAACTGCTTCGGGGTGGTGTGGAGTGCTACATCCTGCTGAGGTGTGGGCCAGGGGACATGGTGGGAGTGGTAGTTCAGGCCTCCCACCCCCAAACACCCTCCCAGAGAAGATGGCTACCTACCTGTAAGTTTGTTTGGTGTACTGCAATGGCGTCCAACTGCTTAGGGGTGGGGTGGGGGGGAGGGCTCCATCCTGCTGAGGTGGGGGGCAGGGGGCATGGTGGGAGTAGAAGTTCAGGCCTCCCACCCCCAAACAGCCTCCATGGCAAGATGGCTACCTACCTGTTAGTTTGTTTGTAGTGGGACAATGGCTTCCAAATGCTTCTGGGTGGTGTGGAGTGCTACATCCTGCTGAGGTGTGGGACAGGGGGCATGGTGGGAGTGGTAGTGCAGGCCTCCCTCCCTCAAACACCCTCCCAGGGAAGATGGCTACCTACCTGTAAGTTTGTTTGGTGCACTGCAATGGCTTCCAACTGCTTAGGGGTGGGGTGGGGGGAGGGCTCCATCCTGCTGAGGTGGGGGGCAGGGGGCATGGTGGGAGTGGAAGTGCAGGCCTCCCACCCCCAAACAGCCTCCATGGCAAGATGGCTACCTACCTGTTACTTTGTTTGTAGTGGGACAATGGCTTCCAAATGCTTCTGGGTGGTGTGGAGTGCTACATCCTGCTGAGGTGTGGGCCAGGGGGCATGGTGGGAGTGGTAGTGCAGGCCTCCCTCCCCCAAACACCCTCCCAGGGAAGATGGCTACTTACCTGTAAGTTTGTTTGGTGTACTGCAATGGCTTCCAACTGCTTCTGGTTGGGGTGGGTGGAGGGCTCCATCTTGCAGATGCTGTGGGACAAGGGGGCCTGGTGGGAGTTGTAGTGCTGTCTGCCTGTACACATGCCCCCATGGTAATATTGGTTGCTACGTTTGGGGTGAATGGGAGTGGGTGAATGTTGGATCTGCGAGACATGTTTTTGTGAGTGTGTGGTGCAGATGGATGGAATTTGTCCTAGGTGGTGTAGCTTTGTAGTTGTGGAAAACTGTACATAGCAGAGTGGTGGTAGTCATTTCTTTGTACTTACCAGCCTCCACTCCCCGGCTACTCCTGTGAGACTCTCTGGATGCAGTATAGCAAGCACCTTCTCCTCCGATTGTGTGAATGGTTTTTGTGGAATGGGAGGGCCACCGCCAGTCCTCTGAGCCAGCTCACCGTTCTTGCTCCTCCTCTCCTTGACAACCCTCTTCAGATCATGCCACCGCTTCGTGATCTCCTATTTGATCTTGGGGTGGTCCCTACTGCATTGACCCTTTGGACTATCCTTGCCCACATTTGTGTCCTTGTGGCTAATGGTGTCTGTTGGACCAGGCTACCAAAAAGCTGTGGTTCCACTCTGACTATCTCATCTACCATGACTGTCAACTCGCTCTCTGTGAATTTGGGCATTTTCTGTGTGGCCATGGTGTGTGGTGTGCAAAGTGATTGTGGGTGCAGGAGTGTGAGTGGTGGGTCTGGTTGTGATGTGTATGATGTGTGATGTGCAGGGGGTTTGTTGTGCAGGTGTGGAAGTGGTGGTGGTGCTGTGTGTGGTGTGGCTAGTGATTTGTTCTTTGCCTCATCTTTCAGCTGGGGTGTGTATCCCTTCTCTCATGGAGTATTGCAAAGGATTGTGGTCAGGGAAGGGGCTGGTTTTATACTCAGCTATGTGGGTGTGTCCAATTGGGGTATTGCTGTCAGGTGTGTTGTCCTGGGAATTGTATTTTTCTTTTTGCCATGTGGTTGTGTCAGTGGGGTGTGTTTGGTGTATTTGGGGGCCATGGATAGTTTTCTGTGTGCACTTTTTGGCCCTATTGTGGATTTGTTGCTTCGTCCGCCATATTTTTCACGGTTTGTCTGCAGCGGTGGCTATGCTGCAGCTCTTCCGCTGGCTCTCCCATTCATCCCATTGTGCGACCGCGGCGTTCGGAGACAGCGGCACGTACCGCAGGACCGTCGGGGATATCCTAATTTCCCGTGCGCTGTACTTGCGGCAGGTTGGTGTATTTCCGCTGCGTATCCGACTGCCCTGCTGACGGATTTTGGCAATCTCCACCCGCTACGGGCGGTTTTTCTTGGCCCCGATTCGCCACGGTCATTGTTTTTTGGCGGTTGATCCAAATTTGGCCGCTGGTTTTTCCACGGTGCCAGCGGGCGGTTGTTTTCAGCTTCCATGGCGGTCGGGGAGCTTTTACGACCGCCGTCTAATGGGCCCCTATGCGTTTAATATTTTTAAAACTTTTATGCGGTTACTCATATATGTAATGCATTTGAAGTGAAGTACTTTTCCTATTCTTGTTTAGAGTACAGTAGGAATAGTAAAATGAACCTCTTCGCTGTTCAACACTTTCCTTAATGTGCGCCATTTCTTATCTAATTTTCATGTTTATAGTATTTTTACTGATATGTTTTTTGCATTTTACAATTTTTTATATTTTGTTTATTGACTACATTCATCAATATCTTTTTTCTTACTCAATTGATTATATACATTTTTTTGTGTGTGCCAAATAAATATGTGCATTATTTATAGTTTAAATATATATGTGTGTATATATATATATATATATATATATATCACGCTTCGTCCTCCGTAGCTTTTCCCCGCTTACGATTCTCTGAGAGAGAGAGGCACGGACCCAACTTGTAGTGCAATAATCGTTTTTATTTCTCTGTCGCCATAACGCGTTTCGGCTCGCCTGAGCCTTGATCACATGACAGTGGACTAAGAGAATGAACACCTTTTTAAAGTGACAGTGCAATTGAGATCGTGACCACGTGATCAGCATACTCCGCTAATCCCGTCATAGACATGAACAACAGACATAGCATTCGTAAATGACCAAACAGGTAAGGTTAGATAAAATGTCATATCCACCTAAATGACTAAAAATACTCTCATAAAATATTGACAAATATTGTCATATGTTTAGAAACTTTGTATGCTGTTATAAAACGTCAACGTTATCTTATCATCTAATTAGTACGTCACGATCACATTTAAAATCAATAACAATAAAAAACCAACATTGTTAAATGAAAAAAGTGCTTGAGTGTGGGGTGCAAAAAATGTGCAAGGACAGCCTAGAAGTGTATACTGTGCAAAAAGCGTTACATTTAGATTCTTTGGTTATCTTGGTTACATATGTTGAAAATGAAAGCAGCACGATCAGTAGATGGGTCAAAAGATAGATGGTAATGTCCCCTCATTCTTATATGCTTTGGTCAATTTAATTTGACTATGTTTTGTTGGAACAGTGTTCATGCCCTAGTGCACCGAGAATATAGTAAGGTGGATGTGTTTATCTTACAGAGACACCGGTTAAGTCCTATCTCAACGGGAATCCGATGTGTGCATCAATGCAGTTGTATAATCTGTACAAAGTAAGGCTAGTCTACGACTGAATATATTATACTGACAGACATTAATAAGGAGTGTGCCAGTCAAAGTCGTAGACTTGTGCAAATTTGCTGATAAATATATAAAAAACGGATAAAAGGTGTTAAAATACCTTGAAGTACCTTTTAAAATTACTTAATTAAAAATACTTTATAAAACATACTTTATTAAACAATATACTTTATCAAAAATTATATACCATTTCTCTGTCGACCTACTCTCTGTAATGAGACATGTAGATAGGTGCGAACTAGAGAGCAAATTCCACAATAAATATGTTAAAAGATTTAAAAAAATCTCATAAATACCTTAAAATAATTGTACAAAATATATGACCGCTAATTTTTTTGGAATGACACTAAAAATAATTGATGTGTTGCATTTGTGAGTTAATAGGACAGTAAAGTTAAAACCAGTGTGTTAAAAAATTGTTGTTTACTAGCCACCAGTGTCATCAATTGGTTTTAAGACTGAACATTCTAAGTTTGTGAGGGGAATATCTTTCTGATTATATCAGTTCTAATCAAATGGTGACCAATCTTATCTTTCTTAGGTTAAGTCAAGCATGTGTACAGGTCTTCAGTAGCGTTAAGACCAGAAGGGTGTTTGGTATCTAATTGTAGAATATACCTAGTTTCAAGTTTTCTGAGTTTGTTCTCTCGATTGCCACCCCTTCTGCTCGGTGGTACAGTGTCAATTACAAAGTATTTTACCATGCGATTGTCAGATAGATGACATTCTTTAAAATGTCGTGCAACCGGGTAGGTGTTATCTTGGTTTGTGATTGCCCTGAGGTGCTGAAGGATACGTTTGTAGACGGGTAACTTAGTGCTGCCAATATAGCGCAGGTTACAGGGGCATGTCAATACATATATTGCGAATTCAGTTTTGCATGTGAGTAGTTTTGAGATAACATGCTTATGTTCGCTGAATGGTGTTTGATATGTATTCGTGTTTACTCCCTGGATGCATGCTTTACATGTTTTGCATCGAAAAAATCCTTTCATGGTTTGTATCCAACTGCTATTGTCAATAACCTCAGGGCTAGTTTTGACAAGCACATCCCTCATTGAGGGAGCTCTGCTATATGTGATGGACACCCTCTGCGGTAGCAGGGGTCCTATCACGGGGTCACTTCGTACCAAGGGCCAGTTCTGCTGAATAATTTTGTTTAATGCTTTGTGCTGTTGGTTGTATTGCACTATTAAGCGGAACACACTGTTATCCTCAGTCTTGGTGCTCATAGAGTTTGAGGAATTAGCATTGGGCAGGACGTTAACTGGATTTTTGTCCTTTATGGCATCATCTCTACAAAATGCCATGGATTTTTTGATGGCATTGTCAATGACTTGATTTTGATAGCCTCGTTGCTGGAAGCGAAGTTTGCTCGCCTCTTGTGCTACCACTAAATCATCATTGTTGCTACAAATGCGTCTAATCCTTAGCATTTCCCCATAGGGGATGCTATTAATTAGATGTTTAGGATGCGCACTTGACGCATGAAGTGTAGAATTGCCTGCCGTTCTCTTTCTGAAAAGACGAGTTTCAATTTTGCCATTCTTTATATATACCTGGGTGTCTAAAAATTCAATCTCTGTGGCACTGACTGTGGCAGTAAAGTGTAAATTCATGCTGTTGGCATTGATACTTTCAATGAAGTCATAAGCTAGCTGGCTAGTACCTTCCCATATAACAAAAAGATCATCAATATATCTTAGCCATACTTTGACATTACTATTGACAACTTCATGGTGTTCTTGCTTGAGGACCAGCTCCTCCCATCTGCCCATATGCAGGCATGCGTAGCTCGGTGAGAAGCTGGCCCCCATAGCAACGCCTCTAGTTTGCTGGTAAAGTTGACTGTTAAACATGAAAATGTTATTTCGTAAACAGAATTCTGTCATTTCAACCAGCATGCAATTATGTTCTAGATGTTGCTTCGATCTTTGTGCGAGATAATGTTGGATCGCTGCTAAGCCATCTGTGTGCTCTATGCTAGTATATAAAGAAGTTACGTCTAATGCAATTAGTAAATAATTCTCCTGCCACCCAAAGTTCATGATTTTTCTGAGGAAGTCACTGGTGTCTTTTACATAAGACGGTAATTTCTGTACGAACTCCTGCAGATAGTAGTCGATGTATTTGGTAGTGTGTTCCGTCAGACTATTTCTGGCACTGATGATAGGCCTACCAGGCGGGTTGTTGTAGTCTTTGTGAATCTTCGGTATGAAGTATATAGTTGGTGTAGTAGGACTGTCATTTTTTAGGAATTTGAATTCATCATTGTTAATCAGACTGGCATTTTTCCATTTGTTGAGCTTGAGGTGGAAGTTTTTGTAAGTGATCTTCATGTCACTGATAGTAGTTCTTATGTAACAAGTGCGATCATTCAGTTGTTTGTATGCTTCCTTGTTGTATGCACTCATTGGCCAGATGACAATATTTCCACCTTTGTCACTGTTGCGAATGACGATCTCCTTGTTGTTTTTTTGTAGTTTGTATGTTAATTGCTTGTATTGCCAATCAGCTTTATTATAATGCTTTGTTTTGGATTGTATTTTCGTATTCAATTCCTTCAATTGGGTGGTCACTGCTTCATGGAAGATATCAACAGAGTCTCTGATCATGATTGGGTTATAGGAGGATTTGGGTTTGAATGGGCTGGCTTTAAGTGTTGGGTTCGTTGAGTTGCTTTCATTGCTGAGATCCTGTATAACTTGTAAAAGAGGTGCATCTGATTGGGTTAAAGAATTTGTTACCCGTTGTCCCTCTGGAGTGGGAATCTCCCCCAAAGTTGTTTGGTTGGGTGTGTTCATAAGGAAATGCTTTTTTAGCTTTAATTTGCGTACTCCTTTGTATACATCAATTCTTGTTCTAGCATAATCAAAGTTGTTGCGCGGAGCAAATGAAAGTCCCAATCTTAGAATATTTTTTTCTTGTGACGTGAGTTCAATATTGGATAAGTTCACTATGGTATTTTCAACCTGCTCATCCATTATTGTTTGTTGCGCCAGTATCCCCGTCCCCTCCTTTTGCCTTGTCTTTGCTCGTTTCCGGTTTGCCTTGCGCCTCTGTCTCCGTTTGAAGTTGTTGTAGCTGGATTTGCCTGGGGTCTTGGGCGCAGAGTTTGTCTGCGCTCTTGACATAAAAAATTCAGTTCCTCACCAGGGGATGGCTTCGACTTGGCTCCCATCATTGCGGCTGAGCGCATTTCCGATTCTGACTCGCTGCCAGTCCCAGAGCTGCCTTCTGATTGGATGGTGTTAGGCTCGCGGTTTTCGGTTGCGTTTGGGACTGTTGGCGCTTGCAAATTGCGGAATTTTGATTTCCTCAGTGCATCATATCGTTTGGCAAAGGTAAAAATTTGGCCCATCTCATAGTCAGTTCTGTCTCTTTGAAATTTGTAAGCCTTTCTTGATTTGATTTTTTCCTCCTCTTTTGATAAGCGGACCATCATTTCATTTCTTAATTTGTTTTGTTCATCCTTATCTTCATACTTTTCCAGCTCTTCATTTATGGCATCAATTTCCCCCAGTAGCTTGGCTCTGTCAATATCCGCGTATTTAATTAGGATAAGGGTTAGTTTCCTTGAAGATTCAAGATTGCACTCAGCCCATTCCTTCATTAAATCGGGGTTAGGTTCTTCGTAACTGGGTGCCGTTAATATCCTCAGGCCACGTGGGATCCTATTGACGTCAATATATCCTTGTAATGACTTAGACTCCCACCACTTGGTCATCTCTGCTTTCATTTTTTTCTCCAATTTTTTGAATATGTCCCTTATTGAGTTGTTAACGATGATTTTATTTACTCTAGGTTCTGTCGTATTGCTCGTTGATGGGAGTGCGTCCGAGAACATCTCTGTAGCTGCAGCCTCCCGTGCTCTTGCCACGTCGGCCGACATGAGACCAATAATACGTAGATACTCCGGTTAAACCAGTTTTATTTGTGGCTGTGTTTAATGGAGTATTTGCATGCCTCCTCACCCCGCAATACCCAGTTAAGCGCCTACCTGCTACCTTCCGTATTCGTCGAGTCCTCCGACTCGCCTCCTACCAAGATCGTCAGGTGTTCCGGGCTGATTTTCAGGGTTGCGGGGGGTCCAGCGGCGAGTATCCTGTGCGGGATGAGTTTGAACTTCCGGGTCACCCGGGAAGAGAAGTCTCGCTGTGCCGTCGACCGTTGATGAGAAAGGGGTCCGTGAATGGTCGTGCGAGACAGGCAAACGACCAATGAAATCACGCTTCGTCCTCCGTAGCTTTTCCCCGCTTACGATTCTCTGAGAGAGAGAGGCACGGACCCAACTTGTAGTGCAATAATCGTTTTTATTTCTCTGTCGCCATAACGCGTTTCGGCTCGCCTGAGCCTTGATCACATGACAGTGGACTAAGAGAATGAACACCTTTTTAAAGTGACAGTGCAATTGAGATCGTGACCACGTGATCAGCATACTCCGCTAATCCCGTCATAGACATGAACAACAGACATAGCATTCGTAAATGACCAAACAGGTAAGGTTAGATAAAATGTCATATCCACCTAAATGACTAAAAATACTCTCATAAAATATTGACAAATATTGTCATATGTTTAGAAACTTTGTATGCTGTTATAAAACGTCAACGTTATCTTATCATCTAATTAGTACGTCACGATCACATTTAAAATCAATAACAATAAAAAACCAACATTGTTAAATGAAAAAAGTGCTTGAGTGTGGGGTGCAAAAAATGTGCAAGGACAGCCTAGAAGTGTATACTGTGCAAAAAGCGTTACATTTAGATTCTTTGGTTATCTTGGTTACATATGTTGAAAATGAAAGCAGCACGATCAGTAGATGGGTCAAAAGATAGATGGTAATGTCCCCTCATTCTTATATGCTTTGGTCAATTTAATTTGCCTATGTTTTGTTGGAACAGTGTTCATGCCCTAGTGCACCGAGAATATAGTAAGGTGGATGTGTTTATCTTACAGAGACACCGGTTAAGTCCTATCTCAACGGGAATCCGATGTGTGCATCAATGCAGTTGTATAATCTGTACAAAGTAAGGCTAGTCTACGACTGAATATATTATACTGACAGACATTAATAAGGAGTGTGCCAGTCAAAGTCGTAGACTTGTGCAAATTTGCTGATAAATATATAAAAAACGGATAAAAGGTGTTAAAATACCTTGAAGTACCTTTTAAAATTACTTAATTAAAAATACTTTATAAAACATACTTTATTAAACAATATACTTTATCAAAAATTATATACCATTTCTCTGTCGACCTACTCTCTGTAATGAGACATGTAGATAGGTGCGAACTAGAGAGCAAATTCCACAATAAATATGTTAAAAGATTTAAAAAAATCTCATAAATACCTTAAAATAATTGTACAAAATATATGACCGCTAATTTTTTTGGAATGACACTAAAAATAATTGATGTGTTGCATTTGTGAGTTAATAGGACAGTAAAGTTAAAACCAGTGTGTTAAAAAATTGTTGTTTACTAGCCACCAGTGTCATCAATTGGTTTTAAGACTGAACATTCTAAGTTTGTGAGGGGAATATCTTTCTGATTATATCAGTTCTAATCAAATGGTGACCAATCTTATCTTTCTTAGGTTAAGTCAAGCATGTGTACAGGTCTTCAGTAGCGTTAAGACCAGAAGGGTGTTTGGTATCTAATTGTAGAATATACCTAGTTTCAAGTTTTCTGAGTTTGTTCTCTCGATTGCCACCCCTTCTGCTCGGTGGTACAGTGTCAATTACAAAGTATTTTACCATGCGATTGTCAGATAGATGACATTCTTTAAAATGTCGTGCAACCGGGTAGGTGTTATCTTGGTTTGTGATTGCCCTGAGGTGCTGAAGGATACGTTTGTAGACGGGTAACTTAGTGCTGCCAATATAGCGCAGGTTACAGGGGCATGTCAATACATATATTGCGAATTCAGTTTTGCATGTGAGTAGTTTTGAGATAACATGCTTATGTTCGCTGAATGGTGTTTGATATGTATTCGTGTTTACTCCCTGGATGCATGCTTTACATGTTTTGCATCGAAAAAATCCTTTCATGGTTTGTATCCAACTGCTATTGTCAATAACCTCAGGGCTAGTTTTGACAAGCACATCCCTCATTGAGGGAGCTCTGCTATATGTGATGGACACCCTCTGCGGTAGCAGGGGTCCTATCACGGGGTCACTTCGTACCAAGGGCCAGTTCTGCTGAATAATTTTGTTTAATGCTTTGTGCTGTTGGTTGTATTGCACTATTAAGCGGAACACACTGTTATCCTCAGTCTTGGTGCTCATAGAGTTTGAGGAATTAGCATTGGGCAGGACGTTAACTGGATTTTTGTCCTTTATGGCATCATCTCTACAAAATGCCATGGATTTTTTGATGGCATTGTCAATGACTTGATTTTGATAGCCTCGTTGCTGGAAGCGAAGTTTGCTCGCCTCTTGTGCTACCACTAAATCATCATTGTTGCTACAAATGCGTCTAATCCTTAGCATTTCCCCATAGGGGATGCTATTAATTAGATGTTTAGGATGCGCACTTGACGCATGAAGTGTAGAATTGCCTGCCGTTCTCTTTCTGAAACACTCCTGTTTCAAACGAAGAGGCACGTACCCAATGTGTGCATGGGAAAAACTTCTTTTATTGTTGTTCAGGTCTCTCACGACCCCCGCATAAAAAGAGACGCGTTTCGCCTGCGCAGCAGGCTTTGTCAATCTAATTGGCGCCATAGGATTTGTAAAATATATAGCCCTATATATATATTCACTGAAAAAACGATAGGTTTCAGGCACGTTATAGTTAGGAATTAGCATTTAAAAAACCTTAGAAATTCCCTGAAAAAACCTTAGGTTTCAGGGGCGTTATAGTTAGCTGGACTTTTCACTTGTACAAAACCATTGAAATTCCCCTGTTATAGTTGGTTCAGCTAACTATAACTCGCGCGCCCATAATGCACTGCTGATGATGTCACATATTACATCACTCATGACATGGTCAGTGACATCACTCATGACATCACTGATGACATCTCAAATGACATCACTGATGACATCACTGATGACATCATCGAGTGAATGTGTGTTTTTCTGAAAATTGCATATGTTTTATATATGTATATCTCAAGGTCGATGGAAGAATACATGGGTATATAAGTGTCTAAATGGATGATTTGTTTTTGAAAAATTGATTGTATAACTGACTGATTAAGTGTATCTTAGTGAATACATGGCTTAGTGAGTAATGTTTAAATATGTAAATATCTGTATCAGTCTCTCACTTTGTGTATAAGTGGCTGCATGGGTTGGTGAGTAGCTACATGAGTGTCTATATAGGTAATTAGTTGGTTTTTTGAGTATCAGTATGAGTGTCTGAGTGTCTGTATGGTTCGGTGGGGGGTATTACGTAGTGCATATGTGCATGAATGAGTGACTCACTGTTTGTATGTGTTGAAGACAGCATGTGTGCAGGACTGTATGGGTGGATGAGTGTGTGCACGGGTGTGTTAGTGAGTGAATGACTGTCTCAATAGTGTCTTTATGAGTATCTACATATGTTTTAAACTAGTATATGTGACTATTGGTGTATATAAGTGAGTATATGTGAGAGTGAGAGATTGAAAGAGTTCCTGTATGAATAAGTATGTGTTTCTATAAGTGATTGTTTAAACGACTAAGTATGTGTAAGTTTCTGTAGAAGTAAGTGTGGTGGTGTGTGTATAACTGTATATGCAAGTAAATGGATGTTTGATTCTTTATTAGCATGAGTGACTATGTGTGTGAGTAACTCTATGGATGAGTGGCGTTGTGTAACAGGATGTATAGGTGTGTGAGTACATATGATGAGTGAGTACATGTATGAGTGACTGTATAGGACTGTTGGTGAATGAGTGGATGTGTATGTGGATCTTAGAATTACTGAATAGGTTGTTGTAACTGGTATTGGTATGTCCATTTTTTGAAAATTTTAGTTTCTATTTTTGAATGTGTGTATCAAAGGTTATATTAGGGGGAGAGGAGGTCTGACACTCTATCACAAGGATGAAGTCATCAGTAATGTCATCAGTGATGTCATTTGAGATGTCATCAGTGATGTCATGAGTGATGTCACTGACCATGTCATGAGTGATGTAATATGTGACATCATCAGCAGTGCATTGCGGGCGCGCGAGTTATAGTTAGCTGAACTAACTATAACGGAGGAATTTCAAGGGTTTTGTACAAGTGAAAAGTCCAGCTAACTATAACGCCCCTGAAACCTATGGTTTTTTCAGTGAATTTCTAAGGTTTTTTAAATGCTAATTCCTAACTGTAACATGCCTGAAACCTATGTTTTTTTCAGTGAATTTCAAAGGTTTTTTAAATGTTAATTTCTAACTATGCCTACAGAGATAGGACATGTGAAGAAAGAAGAAAAAACGCACAGAAAGAAAAAAAAGGAATGCAACAGAAGTCCTCAAATCCGAAGAAAAGTGCAGGAAGAAGGATAACGTGCAGAAAGAACAAACAGAAGAGCAGAAAGAAGCCTTGCTGCAAAATCATCCTGTACCCTCAACTTTTTCAGACGGATACTGGTGGTAACTGAGTCTGACTAACCAGTCCTAGAGCCAGTGCTAAAAGACACTCAGAATACAGTGAAAACACCTACATACACTAGGGAACACTATGCGTTGGGGACCCCCTGTGATTAGCATGACCTCCTCTGTAAGCCCCTAGTATATAATAGGGCAGGGGATTAAAACTACCTCTTAAAACGCACCACAGGGCGTGTTTGCACACGTCACCTCAGGCCCCGTCCCCTCCCTTCCCCACTGTGTAAATACGCTGTGTGGCCGTTTTAAGTTGGGAGATTAAGTCCCCTTAAATCCTGAGGGTCCCTGGGGTCCAACTAGATCACTAGGTACCTCCAGTAAGAGCCACAGAGCTGCGTTGCAGAGAGATGTAAAAAGGGTCACGGCCTAGACCACCTCTCTGCAACGCAGCGCAGTGGTGCTTACTGGAAGCACCTGGTGGGCTAGTTAGCCCCCAGGGGCCCTCAGGATTGAAGGGGAATTATTTCCCCAACTTAAAACGCGCCATAGGGCGTGTTTGCACACGTTACCTCAGGCCCCGTCCCCTCCCTTCCCCACTGTGTAAACACGCCCTGTGGTCGTTTTTTAAGTTGGGAGATTAAGTCCCCTTGAATCCTGAGGGTCCCTAGGGGCAAAATAGCCCACTAGGTACGTCCAGTAAGCACCATTGCAGAGAGGTGTAAAGAGGGGCACGGCCTGCACCACCTCTCTGCAACGCAGAGCAGTGGCGCTTACTGGAAGCACCTGGTGGGCTAGTTAGCCCCCAGGGGCCCTCAGGATTGAAAGGGAATTATTTTGCCAACTTAAAAGGCGCCACAGGGCGTGTTTGCACACGTCACCTCAGGCCCCGTCCCCTTCCTTCACCACTGTGTAAACGCGCCCTGTGGCAGTTTTAAGTTGAGAGATTAAGTTCCCTTGAATCCTAAGGGTCCCTGGGGTCAAACTAGCCCACTAGGTACCTCCAGTAAGCGCCACAGAGCTGCGTTGCATAGAGGTGTAAAAAGGGGCGTGGCCTCAGAACACCTGTCTGCAACGCAGCTCCCTGGCGCATACTGGAGATACCTGTTGGGCTAGTTGGCCCTCAGGGACCCTCAGTATTTAAGTGGAATTAATTCCCCAACTTACAACTGGCCAGGGGGTGCGTTTGCAGAGTGCTGCAAGGAGGGGGCGTGGCCTCCGGTGCGATGCCGGTCTTTCATTTATTTTATTTTTTTAAGAAGAAGGGCTGTGTGGCCCTCCTTCTTTTTCTAATTTATTGGCCCTGGGGATCCCATCCCCCAGGGCCTGCACCCTAACTTGTTTTGTTGAAAAAAATTAATTTGGCCCTCCCAAGGCCTTAATCGGCCCCGGGGACCCCAACCCCCGGGTGATGGCCTTTTTTTTTTGTATTCTTTAGGAGGGGGGCTGCGTTGCGCCCCTCCTCAGGCCACTTATGGCCCCGGGGACCCCATCCCCCAGGGCCGACCTTTGTTCTTTATTATTTTAAAAAATATATATATTTATAGAAACACCTAGGACATGCTGGACAAACCGTATGTACCTATCACCATGACGATTTGCGTGATATTCCTTAAAAGGCGACTATTCATACAATGAATCCACGTGGAATGTATTTACACCGCTAGTGAAGCTCTGACGTGTCTGACGCCCTACCGTGCCTAATCCGGGCGCCCCCGCCGGTGGGTACTCTCCAAGTAGACACCCTTGTTGTTTATTTATATAAACATGGGTAGCTATTGACGGGCACATTTAATACACACGCACACCAAGCCATTCAAAGGGGAGTCGACAAAAATTCGACCAAACTATGCAAGAAACCCCCCTCACGGTTAATAAAACACACATCCACCGCCGGATGTGTAATACTTTTTATTTTACTCTCTGGAAAGGAGACGAATCTCACTTGAGAGTCTCAGCATGCTCCTGGCTGAGCCCAATGCTGTGTTACACCCACCAGTGCACGCCGAGTGCCGCACACCTCTGTGTTGTATTCCACCAGCTAGTGCGTATGCTATGACACTCTCTAGCCCATGTGCACTGTAACACCACCCCGTAAATATGTCATGCCACACTTGCCTTCGCACGGGTTGTATTGTCCCATCTAACGTGCCTTCCTCGATGCCTATGTTATAACACACAGCGCTATGCCATACATATTACAATCTGGGATCCATATCTTTGTCACAGTGTATATGCAACGTTACACTCCCCAGCACATATTTACTTTAGAGACTAGTTAGGTTACACATCACTGCCCTGTGCATATTACACTCCAAGGCGCATATCGCATAGCACTCGCTAGTGCCTGTGCTAACTCGCGCTCTCCAATGAATCTGTCATTGCGCACAATGTATTGCATATTATATTTCACGCCCGGTTAATTTTATATCACACTTTTTGGTGCATAGTTTATACCATATACTATATCTAGTTTTCATTTTCAATCGTGCTCTCAGGACTATGTTCTATATAACACTGCCCTTTTCACGGGCATTACATTTTGCGATGGGGGGTGGAGGGTCAGGGGGTGTTTCTGCCAAGTGAGCCCAGAGTCACAGTCACAAACATCCTCTTCTTCCTGAATAAAAGTGAGATTATGCTGCATACTTGTTCATATTTTAAGTAGTTCGCACAAACACACATTTTAAAAACAATAAAGTTCCTAATACCCACCTTCTCTGAACAGTTAGCTTGCTGCCCCATCCACCTCCTCCCTATCCTCTGTTGTCTGAATCCATTGACTAGCCTCCTCCCTCCTGCCATGCATGGTCTGATGTGCTGCCACTGCCCTCCATTTAGCATGATGTACCAGTCCACTCCTCCTGCCCTCCATTGCCCAATTCTATGGCCCATCATTGACTTCCTGCTTAGCCTCTATGCTTAGCTTGCTGCCCCTATTCTCCTTCCCCCTGCCCTCCGATGTCTTTGTGCATGCCCCTGCTCCATCCTTTTTGCCCACCATGTTCCATGGACCTGCCACTCCTATCTACTCTGAGTGTTCTGTTGAGCTGCCACTCCCCTCCCACCTGCCTAGCATTGTCAGATGAATGTAACCTGTTCCTGCCACCTCCACCCTGCCTGTCCACATGCCATGCCCCTATCCCCTTCCTCCTGTCCTCCATGGTCCATTTTACTGCCACACCCTTCTGCCCTCCCTGGTCTGTTGTGCTGCAACTGCTCCTCCTGCCTGCCCCGCGCGGTCTGTTGTGAGGCCCATTCCCCTGAACTCTCTTGTCTGTGCCCAGGTCCTGACCCTCCCTTCGATCCTCCATGGTCCTTTGTGCATGCCCCTGCACCCTCCTTCTTGCCCATCATAGCCATTGTGCTGCCACTAACCCTCCCTCTTGCCATGCATGGTCTTCTGTGCTGCCATGGCCCCTCCCACCTTCCCTGTGTGGTCAGCTCGCTGCCCCTGACCCCCTCCCACCTTCCCTCCATGGTCTGTGTGTATGCCATCATAGTCTCATTGTTGCTCTCCATGGTGTGTCTTGTTTCTAGTGCCCTTCCTGCCTGTAGGCATGGAGGAGAGGAAGATATTTTACCGTCCCCATCACTATCGAAGGGACTATAAAGCTAGTTCAAGCCAGAGGGTTCTATCCCCTCAAACACCTTTTCTGTTGCAATCCAAAGTACGCCAACAGTCATATCAACAGCATCAATTCCAGTCTAGGAATAGCCGAGGCAGGGGACAACAACAGCAACCCACCGGCGATTCTCCTCCAAACAACCTAAAAACAGTGAGGATCACACTCCCTCTCTTCTGTATCCTACTCCGATAAGAGGGACTGCCTCTCATCATTTATCAGAGTGGAAACTCATAACCACACTACAAATTATTCAGAACTGTTGTTCATTTATTTCAAACATTTTCCCTCCCGCAATACCTCCAAAATCAGCACCAAAATATCAATGAGTGCTATTTAAAAAGGAGGCTTAAGCCTTACTTCAAACATGCAATAGAACTGGTTCCTTTATCGTGAAGAGGAAAAGGTATCTATTCTAGATATTTTTCTGTACCTCAGAATAGCAAACAATTGGAATTCAGGCCTATTCTCGACCTAAGGCACACAAACAAATTTTTAAAAAGCCAAGAAATCTGAATGATAGTCCTACATCAAATCTATCCACAATTGGTGATGGTAGACTAGATGTGTTCTGTGGATCTCCAAGGTGCATATTTTCACATATTCATTGTGAGGAGGCACAGAAAATTCTTAAAATTCATAGTAGGGCAATCTCATTACCAGTACAAAGTCCTCCCATTCGGTTTCATGTGCGCACCAAGGGCATTTTCAAAATGCATGTTAGTAGTAGCAGCTCACCTCCGGAAACTCAAGGTCTACATTCAACCTTTTCTTGATGATTGTCTGAGAAAGGCGCACTCTCATCTCATTTATTTATTTATTTATTTATGAATTTATAAAGTGCACAGCTACCCAACAGGGTTTCCCTGCTTCATCGACAAGCGCAGTTGGATTTCAACATGACAACTAATCTCTTGATAAAACTTGGTCTACATATCAGCCACAAGAAGTCAGTCTGTTCGCCTTGCCAACTTCTAGGTTATCTAGAAGCCACCCTAGACACAACCAAAGGAGAACAGTATCCTTTTTTTGCCTATTACTTCAAATGCCTTACCCAACAGCCTGACAGAAATCATCCCTCCTAGGGTATATGGCGTCTTGCATCTACCTAGTACCGAATGCACACCTCAGAACGAGACCACCACAAAAGTGCCTAAAGAACCAATGGTCTCAATGGAAGGACAATTGGAAAGATGAAATTTCCCTTCCAATACACACAGCTCAATCTCTGACTCGGTTGTGCAAGAGAGAGAAATTACTAAAAGGAATATCTTTCTTTTAAGATCTTCCAAAATAAACAATAGTCACAAATGCCTCTCTAAATGGGTGGGACACACATTTACAAGATCTTAAGGTACAAGCAAAATGGTTGTAGAGGGAACAGCTGTACCACATAAACATTCTGGAAATAAAAGAGGTCCAACTGGCTCTAAAAGAGTTTGCCCCATCGTTACTGTCCAACAGACTTTTAATCCAGATGGACAACACCACGACAATGCACTGTCTGAGCAGGCAAGGGGGACTGATGAAGGATCCTATTAGAACAAGCTCAGTCAATATAGCAGTATTTACTGGTGAGAACCCTTTTGATCCAAGCAATTCACTTAACAGGAGTTCAAAACGACCAGGCAGACCTGTTAAACAGGTATTTCATAAAAGACCATGAATGGGAACTAGACAATACAGATTTGCTGGACATTTTTAAGACTGGGGTTTCCTCGACATAGATCTATTTGCCACAAGAGAAAACACAAAATGCCCGAACTTCACATCGAGAATATGGTAACCAAACTCATTGGGAAATGTGCTTTTGATCAACTGGTTGAAAATTGATCTCTATGCCTTTCCACCGATTCCTCTAATTCCAATAGTAATTCTTAGACTCAAAAGAATTGGATGCCTTAATGATTCTAACAGCACCAGAATAGCCCAGACAGTGGAGGTATTCAGAGCTACTTCACCTCTCAGTCAAGCCCCAAAAGAGGTTGCCGTGCAAACACAATCTTCTGTTGAGGATGCAAGGGCAGATCTTTCATCCCAACGTACAATCATTGAATTTGGGAGCATGGCCCCTGAAATCATCAAATTTGGCCACCTAAATTTTCTGCCAGAATGTATAACTATTTTTAAGGAGGGTAAACGGCCATGTACAAGGTCATCCTATGCTTTTAAATGGAAACAATTTGACATCTGGTGCCTCCAGAACAATAATGGTCGAATTAAATGCCAAGAAGATGTTATCTTGCCTTATTTGCTTCATCTGGCTCGCTCCAAACTGCAATTTAACTCTATAAAAGTGCATTTAGCAGCCATAACAAGGTATAAGCAAAGGCCGAATCAGATATCTTTCTTCACATCACCAGTGGTTAAAGACTTCCTAGAAGGACTGAAAAATACTTTTCCTTCTATCTGACAGCCTGTTCCTTCCTGGGAACGAAATTTAGTGTAATCTAGATTAATGACTTCTCCTTTTGAAGCCATACACAAGGCCTCAATGCAGCATCTAACTTGGAAGGTAGCTTTACTTATAGCTATTACGTCAGCGTGAAGGGTTGCGAATTGCAGGCTAGCTCTTCTGTAACACCTTTTACTATTTTCCACAAGAATAGAGTAGTTTTGAGAACGCACCCTTCTTTTGTCACCAAAAGTTCTCTCGGATTTTCATATTAATCAAACAATTATGCCACCAACCTTTTTCAATAATCCCTGTTCTCCAGCTGAAAGGACTCTGCACTCTTTAGACGTACGTAGGATATAAAAATTGTATTTGGATAGAACTAAAGAAATCTGCAAAACACATCAGTTGTTCATGGATTATGGACCTCTGAGAACTGGCATGTCTTCATCAAAACAAGCCATAGCCAGATGGATTGTTTCTTGCATATCCTATTGTGATCAATCAGCTAACAAACCTCTTCCAGGTAAACCTAGAGCACATTCTACACATAATAAAGTTACTTCTATCGTGTGGATTAGAAATGTTCCAATTGCAGGGATTTATAAACCAGCCACATGGAAATCGGTTCACGCTTTTGGTAAACACTACTGTTTAGATGGAGTCTCAAGAGCACATTCCTTGCTAGACCAGGCAACTCTGAGAAATCTGTTTAATTAGTGCAGTTCAGTATTGCCTCATGCCTGTTTTTTTTCTACATCCAATATCAATATTATCTTTCATATTGCATTGTATTGACAACCGTGTGACAAGGATAACCTTGCAACTCTATTCTGTGTTTATGACTATCAGTGAGGATCCTACGATGCAGATGGAAAGGTTTATTACTAGTATTCCTAGTTCTCTATTGTAGGTATCCTAACTGAAGTCTTAAACAACCCTCCTCGGTTGTTAGTGCATTTGCTATATATGTTTACGTTTTCTACAAATTGTACTGCCATTCAAAAAGAACTGAGGCTGTGAGGCAAACTGCCAGTACAGTGCATGCTGGGAAGAGAAGTATCTGGCTTCTTAAAGTAAGAGTGCATTTTTCTCCTTGTTGGAAAATGAGGCAGCATCTGTGAGGCCTGCACAAATAACATGACTACATTTGTCCTTCACTGGGAACCAAACACCCCATTGTAGCGCCTGACTCTCAGAGGGTAGCGTTGCAGAGCAGTCGGAGGCTTACTCAGGGGAGGTGGTGTGGGCTAGGAATCGCCATTTGCAGGTGCACAAAAAAAACACTCAATAATTGATTGTCCAGTCTGTACTTTGCTTTATAAAAGTAAGAGTACATTTATTAAACACACACACTACTCAATACCATGCACCAATTTACAAATATACATAAGCTGTTGGAATTACTTTGTGACATTGCATAACATCTCCACCCCTCCCGCAGGGGGGGTGGGGTCTAGTACCACCACTCCCATGTATGCACATCAACTTGCCCCCAATGCAGTTAGTTGAACATAACCTGGAGCAAGGGCCCTGCGCACTGGCACCATCCCAGTGGCGACCCACCCCATTACCTCAACCAGCATTAAAAAGTGGTAAACCTGCCTTGGTGACACATGACCCTGACTGAGCATCTCCTACTGACCATAAAGTATGCACCTCTATATCTTAAGGGCTAGCTGTCTGGGGTCTTCACCTAAGCGCAGCAGCAAGAATCCATGTTTACGCACACTTTAGAATGACAGTACTCATTACCTTAGTTGATCATTTGAATGCATTGCAATTACAGCCTCTAAAGGCATCACAGATGAAATCACAGGATTACGCATATACAGCCAAACACCCTAGCAGGACTGTCTGACAACATAACCCCACTTGGCTTATGACATCACCTTACACCAGCACATCACATTAAACAAATGAACTTCAGTCCCTCTGAAATAAATAACTATTAGTAAATGCATTTCGGTGCAGTTACACCACTTCACCTCCAGGGTATGCCCTTCTCCAGACATCCCCAACTCAGCCCTTCCCTCCGTGATGCACTTTGTAGTACACCCTCAGCTGTAGAACATAAGTTCCAACCCAGAAAGTGATAAATGCTGGCTGAGCCCTTGAGGGGTTATTCTTTCAGATGCCCCATGAAACTTATGGGGGGACGGTTCTCCGTTAGGCTGGGGGAGGCTGCGGTGCTCCTGCGCCCCCATGCACTTTCTTTCACACATGAGGGTGACCCCCTCCTCTGGGAGCCACCAGGCGCCAAAAACGATGTTCTCCCCATGCCTTGCAAGGCATTATGGGGTGCTTCCAGCTCCTTTCTATGCATAAAAGATGAGCGGCTCTCCCGCTGTGCCGGGGAGAGCCGCGCTGGTGGTGCCGGCAGCTTTGCCGCATCTTCCTCCCTCGGTGGGGGGCCCGGTCCCACCCGGACCCCCAGGTGATGATCGGCGACTCGGGGAGCCCAACCCCGGCTGCTCCTTCCGATTTCTGGGGCCTGGTCCCACCCGGGCCCCTCGTGCCTCAATTCTTCTGGTTCGGGGTCCCGGTCCCACCCGGGACCCCCGCCTGCCTCCGCGATGGAGGGCAGCCTGGGGAGCCCACCCCCGGCTGCCCCCGCCGGCTCCCCGCCCGACCAGCACCCTCGCGTGCTGCCGTGGGAGCCGGCACGGCTCTTCTCGTCTGCCCGCTCCAGCGGGCACACACGCCGCCTCCTCCATGGAGCGGTTCTTCGGGGGGAGTGCGACGGCACTTCCCCCCACCTTTTCCACCCTCGAGGCCCGGGGATGGGGTCCCGGGCCCCCGAACATCTTCGGGGGGTGCGATGGCGCTCCCCCACACCCAGCATCGGTGGGGGCCAGGGTGGGCACCTGGCCCCCTGCTTATGGTCACCTTCACGGGGAGCGCGACGGCGCTCCCCATCCTCCTTTTTCGGCGGGGGCCAGGGTGGGCTCGGGGGGTACCTTTCTTTTCTTCCTTGGGGGGCAGCCCCCGGGACCTGACCCACCCCGGGGGCAGTTGCCAGACCGGCGGCGGAGCCCCATGTGCTTCGTCGTCGGTCCCATCAAAGGTCAAAGGTCGTGTACCTTCTGGGGGGCATATCTCAGCCCCCAGTGGTCCGATCTTCTCCATGTTTGCGTCCTCTTGCTCCTGGTGGCGCACTCTCCTTCGCCCTCCGGGTCTCCAAGAGGGTGCCTTCTGCAGGGAACGGTCTTCACTGGCTCCCTGCGCCAGCCTTTCGCCTGGCTCTGGTTCTGGGCCCCTCTTCTCCCTGCGCAGAGGCCACTGCTCCTTCGCACCAGTCCTGGGCTCTTCTTCTGGTGCTGTTAGGGTCCTGGGGGCAGTCAGGGGGTCTCTCCTTCCAACTGCCCATTGCGCCAGGCTCCAGCACCTTCAGCCTCAGCCGACCACACCCCAGAGAGAGCTTCTCTTCCTGTGCAAGCACTTTTTAAAAGTCGAGTAGGGGGCTGGCAGGAAGTCCCTGTTGGTCCTATCAAACAGCGACACATCACTTTCCTGCCCCTGCTCCCTCCTTCTTGTCCAGCCTCTGGGTTTGTTCAAAATGGCGTCGTCCAGTGTCTCTGGCCACATGGCCTCTGAAACCCAACTCCTTCCACGCTACCTTCCCTCCTTGGTGCAGCCTGGTGCCTGGCACCCAGTGACAGCTGCTAATGGATGAGCCTGTAGCCCCTCCCATCTTCTCTTCGTGGAGAGGAGGCCCTAGCTTGTGGAAGAAAGGTTATCACTCCCTACAGCTGAGGTCAGCCCTCAGCCTGGGTCTGGTCATGGCTGGCTCAGAGGAATATGACAGTTCTGGATGACCCAAAAGCAGTACAAATATGACTTTGGACTCTGCAGAATACTTCTTTTCACATTTGCTACATTGGACTTAAGTGCATGTCTGGAATCTGTAGGCCTAATTGAAGTTAATCTAGCCCCTGGCTCCACATTCCCATAGGGGAATAAGGAAGTGAAAACACAGTAAAACACACTGACTTTCCCTGGCATGTCTCTTCCATCCTGAGTTCACTGTGGGTGAGTCACAACTTATGAGGCTCCCCCACAGTAAAAGCTCAACAATAAGGTGCTCAAAAAGCGAAAAATCCGGGTGGCCCATAGTGTCAGAACCACCTTCTAACACTCCTACACTCAGTGAACTCTTGCCATGACAGGCTTCTTTTTGCTGCATTTTCTGTCTCTGCAGGCAATCTAAAAACTGTTTCTGTTCAAACTCATGGTTGCCTTGTAGTCAGGTGCTGCAATGTGTTTTTTTACTTTGTTTAAATTGCATAAAATATCAGTCAAAAAAGCAGGCCTGTCATTCTTTTTTGAGGTAACTCTAAAAGTTGAGAACTGAGGTATTACCTATTACTAAAGATTAATTTTCTCAAGATTTGAAGATAAAGTGTGATGGGATCCCAGCAGATGCATAGGAATATTCTGTGTTTATGTTTATAACTTAAGTGAGGATGCCTATGATGCAGAACTAGGATTATAAGTAAGTAACTTTTCCTTCCTTCATATCATTCTGCAAGTGTCCCACAGTTTCTTTAATTGCTTGTATATTTGTCATAATGTTTTTCATGTCTGTTTTCAATAGACTAACTTCTTTGGAGACAGAATCATTTTTTGCTTTGAATTGCCAACATGATATCCCTTGACAATGATTCCATCTAAGTCCCTGCTAAGGGCTCAGTGCCTGTCCTTGGGCTGCCGCAGCACCATTCTACATTCTACATCACAGTGTATTGCTCTGTTTTATTGCTTTGGGCCTTGTCCTTCCCCATACCCACTGCTACATAGCCCCACCAGCACCACTATACCAATTCAATAGGCAATTTTTGACTCTTGTAGTGTCTCTCATCTAAAGGCTGCTGACCTTAGTGATCTCTTCCTGTTGTTGACCTGCAGAGGACAGTTTACCTTCAGCACGCCACCTCTGTACTGCTTTCCCTTTGCTTGTACTAAGGCCCAGAGGAAACGGTTCTGTTATGTGCCCAGCAGCAAGATCATCAGTTTATGCATAGGATCCCTCATTGAAGCTTCAAAGTGGGTTCCAACAGCCTGAAACATCATCACCAGGTACTCCCCAATCAGGTACAGAGAGCTCCACTATTCACCACAGCCCTCACCTAATATGGATATATTTCTTTTTTCACCACTTTTCTATAGTCAAGAACCAGAATCTTACAATGCAGTTTGTCTTATTTTTCAATTTGTTCTGTGATGATATAGTAAGCCACAAAAGTGTGTCCTGTCCCATCGGTTGTACACCGTCACCACGATATAGAATGATCAAGGTCCATAACTTCCCTGGATGACAAGCATGTGTGATGCGCCCATGCCCATTTTAAAATAAAACTTTTAGGTAGTATGTCGTAGGTGTTAATGGGATGAGTTGCCACTTGCATGCTCCAGCATTTATCAGCAAATGTCATTTCTATACAGGGGCCATCCTTTGATCTGGCCCATTATGCTGCATTTTGCATGCCTCCAGCCAACACCCTCTGACTGGTACCTGCAACTGCCCTGGTCCAGTCACAGCTCATCACATTCTTCACTGGGCCTTTTTTCTTTGGGAATGTGGCCACATGCAGCACCCTGGGAGAGCTTACTCTGCTTAAGGAACATAGTTGTCAATTTCAAAGTTGTCAGTTTGCATTCACTCTTTCTCTCTGCAGTCTCCTTCACTCATTCAGCTCACAGATATTCCAAGAATGTCACCTCAACCCATCTTGAGCAGAGGATTCTCATGTGCCTTCAATCTCTGTATTCACAACAGACTCAGATCATTCCACCTTCAACTACAATATCTCTCTGCCGTCTTATTCTGGCTCCTTTCATCTGTCGCGGCCCAGAACACTCTTTGTGCCACCTACTGTTCCCAAATCCATCAGCCACCACAGAATCAGTAAGTGCTGCAAGTGAGAGTGACGGTTAATATTTTCTTCTTTCTCTGGTAAGGACAACCAGACAGCACAGTCTGCCATACTCTGAGCCAGGACCATATGCCATGCTGTCTCCCTATTGCATGGAAGGTGTGTCTATCAAGATAGCTCAGAGGCAACCTTAAGCCTAATTATGTAGTCATGTGACAGATTCTAGTGCTAAATGGGCCCCTGTCTGAAAATATGCTAGCAAATCGAATATGATGGACCAGTTATTGCAGGGTGTAGGATTTCCAAAGGGTGAAGAAGCTTCACGAGAAAGCATATATCCAGCCATTCTGTCAAGCCGCGCCACTCAGAGATGAACAAGAACACAAATACCAGCTCAATCTGTCTGACAGACTACATTTCAAATATATATACTCCAGGATGTTGGTAAAAAAATCGATTCCTTGAAAAAAATCCTGATGGATTTTGACTTGCTCTACCTATTGAATCATAAAACTAAATACAGGTTGGAAATAACTGTTATGAAGAACAAGTTCACAGCTGCGAGTTATAGTTATGTACTCAAAGAGGATGAGGTCATCCTAGAGGAAGGATGGGCAGATAAGAAGACATTATTTGAAGGTGTTGATAATAATCTTAGTTTGGTAAAAATTCACGACACTCATCAATCAGTCCTATATAAATCTAAATGTGTTAAGGCATGACCACAATGACACTTCACTTTAGGGAAGAGATACTCACTATAGGTCTCGACTTCACCTCCCATTGTGATGAGTTTGGCCTCAAATAGGAGACTTTGTTGAACCAATAGGGCTAAATCACAAATTATGTATCTTGTTGTTGTACAGTGCCTGGTCAAGAAATGAACGACAAGATTAAGAGATGATGATTGAATGAAGGTTTAAGCCAAACTTAAAATAGGCCCACAAGTAAGTGAGTTAGAAACTGTCGTCCAGGAGAGTGGAGCAGGAAATGAGTCAGCTCCCTGACAAAAATGGAACACAAAGAACCTCCATAATAAAACATTCTAAATGAGAACATACAACACCAGTGTGAGAGCAGAGCCCCAAACCCCAAAATCTTAGACACCTCAAAATATTACCTTCAGAGATTCTGCTCTCACAGTACTGTGCTAGCGTTAAAAAAACACCCTCTTTTACATCAAGCCCAACATTAGTTTATCAGAATAATAAAATAGTAACTGGGACCACTCAAGTTACTGAGTACTAGTTACAAAAATGCAAATTAATTGTTATAAAGAAATTGAAACTATATTCTATGAAGTCTCTGCTATAGAGTACGTAGTCAGAAATCAAAATTATTCTAATTTACAATAAATAGTAAAAATCATAAGAGGAATAGAGAGCATACCTGAGGAAAATTTTAAATTCTAGCTGTCTGATTCACAAAGAAAACAGACAGCATCTCAAGTGGAAAGGGAAAGTCTCTGGCTCACCCCCCAAACCAAGGGGATTTCATACACATTTTATGAATAAGTAATAAACAAAAACTGCAAATTCAGCATGGCATGACTCGTGATTACACATATTGGACAAATCAGACTAAAGATCGTCACAATGATTCACGTAATGCTAAGCCATGTTTAAGAAAGGCTCTAGCAGCGTCTGTGCTGTTGCCATCTGGAGATGCATGAAATATTATGAAGCATTTTTCAAACAAAGACCCAGACACCAGTGTATTCTACCAGGTCCACATTAGAACTACTCCAAAAATGTCCTTGGGGTTGCAACATTTAATACATAAAAGAAAGTTTAATTCACAATATATGCACTCTAAGGAAAATAACCAGTTACTTCACAATGTCCTGTGTTTTGCGAAGACTGAAGGGGGAGAAGACACACAGGGGACCATTGATTGGGGGGGGGGCAATGAGCAGGAGCAAGATGAAGAGAACACCAAACTAGCATTCATATTGATAAAAAAATGGTGTCTTTAAAAATGTGGCACAACTAAACTACATTAATAAACACACTTCTAAATGTCTGATCAACATTGTTTAAAGCGCAACATTAATAATTTATTATTTATGACTAGATTCACCATAATAATCATAAGTATTCGAAAAAGAGATTATATTTTGGACTTTGACTAAACAAAGTAGTCATCTGCATTTCTATCCGCAGGGAAGTGATGTAAGTGAAAGGAATTAGCATGCATGACTGCAGAGGGAGGGCTTACAAGAGAGTGGGGATTCCTAAAATGAATATGATGAACATTCATAACGCTCTTATGCGTGCAATTTACTGGTTGTCATCACATGTGATTTGCCATGTTTAATTTCAAGGTTAAACTCTTCACAAGAGCAAAACAACATTTAATTGATTTGGGGATGCATTAAAATTAGTGACGAGGCATTGGTAGAACTAACACAATTGAAACATAGACTCCAAGCAGTGTCACAGATTATGGAGGAAGATAACATGCTTTCAGAGACCGAAGCACAGAAGACCCAGCAACATTTAGATTATGTGTATAATGGATAAATGGATAACTTTATAAGTAGAGTTCATCCTTATTCCTATGCCAAAGATATTGATTTACTCTTATGGAGTAACTCAGTACCTTTGGCATAACAAGGAGAGCATGTAGTGATGATAAAATAAGCTCTTTAAAATGTGATAAATCACTTCGATTATACTTGGAAATGTGGTTGTATTAAGACAACTGTATTCATTAGCCTTCCTCTGTAACCCTTCTAATATACATGTGGACAATGGCTGCTCTTTATTCAGATAAACATATACAAAGCTTTGTAGAGGGTAGGATCCCTTAGGATTACATTTGAGAATTTATTCAAGCTATATGCTTTACACTGGGAGTGGCTTTAGTGCCCTCTTTCACCAAAGTTAAAAACAAGTTATTCAGCACATGCAGGGAACATTTTTGGGCACAATGTCCTTATAAATTAATCAAGCATCAGCTTCTTCTTTTATACAATTATAATATGAAATGTTACTTCATTTTCAATAATTTTACACTAGGCTTGATTTTAAGTTTCCAAACATGGATTTCATGCTTGCACTATGTAGTCACCAGGTGTTTTTGGGCTTGAAGGATCATTAGTTCAAATTAGGTATGGGTAGTATACTGTTTGCATTCATTAGGAACTAAAAGAAGATGCACCAAGTTTATGGAGGTGTAATAAGTTGAAAGAACTGAGATAAATCAAAGTTGTGGCATACACATCTCAGACTAGTCATTATTTCTTCTGCATGTTATACCACTTCTGGTATGTACGTGCTTGATTTATCTCCTTACCAATTGTCTAATTGTTGTGGACATAAAGTTATGTATGAGTGACTAATTTTGTCCCAAAAAATATCCTCAATGTTGGACTTGGCCCTCTCTGCAGGGTCACGCCCAAACTTTTTAGCCTTACACCCTTCTGTTTTCTGAAACTGTTGTGTTGGCCTTTAGGGCTCTGTGGACTTTACCACTCATAACTATTGCTAGAGTGCTTGTGCTTTTCCCCTAAAAGACGGACAAATTGGCCTACACCTGATTGGCACATTTTATTTACTTATTAATCCCTATTATATAATAGGGTACAGTATGAAACCAGGGCCTGTAAACTAAATTTTACTAGTGGGCCTGCAGCACATATTGTGCCACCCACTTAAGAAGCTCTTTAAAACATGTCTCAGGCCTGCCTTTGCAGCCTGTGTGCAGTTTTAAATTGCCAAGTCAACCTGGCAAAATACACCTTTTGCCCGGCCCAAACTTCATTTTTATTATATATACACATCACTCCTATGGTATGCCCTAAACAACCCATAGGGCATGGTGCATTGTATTTAAAAAGTGGGACATGTAGTTTTAAATTGTACTTGTCCTGGTAGTGGAAAACTCCTAAATTTGTTTTTCATTACCGTAAGGCCTACCTCTTTCGTAGAATTACATTGAGTTACCTAATTACTTATAATAAGTTCCAACTTTTGATTGGCAGTCGGTAGATATATCATGTTTGGACTCAAATGAATTGTAATTTAAAATCCTCTTTAATGGTAAAGGTGGATTGTAGATTACAATTTTGAAAATACTACTTTTAGAAAGTTGGCATTTTCCATCCGTAATCTTTCAGAGGCCTTCAAAGTGTTTCCAGCTGCCTGGGCCTGTTAATTGCTCCCGCACCAGGAATGGGTATTGGGCCCATACAGTGAGCCATAGGACCTGGGTGCAGCTGGGAGAGGGCAATCCCACCAGGATGGCAGTGGCTGAGCAGTTCCCTGTCCCACTTACATTTCAAAGCACTGCCTCCAGCACACTCACAAAGGAACTTTACACCAGCCTTTTGTCACGCTAGACGTCTTGGAGCCTGGGAAGGGAAAGAAAGGGGAAGAGGATGGAAGAAACTTTCCAGGTCCAGAAGTGTCTCCCTAGCTCAGTGAAAGGAACATCCCACCAAGCCAGCTAATACAATGGTAAAGACAGTGTGAGAAAAGCTACGTATGATTCCCAGTTTCTTCTAGACCACCTTGACAACATGACTTCATAAGTCTCAGGCTGCTTAATTGCTGCTAAGATATATCCCTTCTCCTCACTGTTAACCCGGAGTGCCACATGGAACCATAGGAATGCTTATAACCCCCTGAATAGCAACTCTCTTAATTATTTGCAGTTCTTCTCACCTCTGTAAGATACCACAGCTTATATCCAGGAACACGTGGACTCTGCATTCTGTGGAGCCTCGCTTTCCAAGGAGAACCTTAGGCATGTAGCTGCAAAATGGTTTGATAGTATGTAAGCTAGATGATGTTTCCATCTCAGGCGATCTTGAGGGTGATGGTGGTGTGTGTGTGCGAACACATCAAAAGAGGAGCGAAGTTTCACTCCTTGTACCAGGCGCACAGCTTCTATAATGATTTTCGCAGTTTTTAAACTATTCCATGTTTAGCAACAATTAATCCATATACTCCCAAACTTTTGAAACAGCTCATTTATTTCTTCATTTTTTTCCACACACGTGAGGTGAATATGTTTTTAACTGCTTCTTATGCCACGGATATGCTAAGCCAAGCCTTTTTCCGGGAACGTGAAAAAACATAAGACAATCTTAGTTGCAGATCTCATTGCACCCAATGCATTTGGGGCTATTTAAAAGCCCTTCTTCAGGGGTTTTCTACAAATAAAAGAACATTGCTATTAGTATTCAATTTCTTAACCACTGTTACAAACTGTATACTTTTGTTATGCCACCGAGTCATTACCCTGTTGTTATACAGCGCTTTTCCCTCTAAAAGCGGAACTCTGTTCCTCCCGCCATTGTGCCTGAAAAACTCTCCGTGTTGCCGATTGATAACCTTCAATTTCATACATAAACAGTCCCTTGATCTTCACCCTTGTTATCACCCAACAAACTGCTCACCCATAGTTAATACCCCTACTTAAATCTACTTCGTCTCGTACCTTTCGCAACTTTATTCCAAAGCGTTCCCATTCAAAACCATTTCTCATAATGAGGCGATGTTAACGTCAACTACGTGATTCCTCTACTAATTTAAACTCATGTGGTGTTACCCCGCCTCTTTGATTTAAATTTTAACCTATCACAACCTCCCTATAATCACTAAATTATTACTCTTGACTCCATGTCCCACAATCCATCTCTTTTTAAACACCCAAACACAACTCCCTCATTACAATAATCCTTATCTAATCTCTCCGACTCAACTCGTGGTGTTCCAAGCATTTAAATTCTATACCCCGCACTTCCCTTTTGATGTTATCTGTTGCGCTATTTTTTAGAATGACATTTAAATACATAAGTATACAGTGAAAACTGTGTGTGTGTGTGCCCATGATATGGATGTGCACTTGCGGGTTGATGTGTGGTATCCTGATGGCAATGTCTGCAATTTATATCCTTAACCATATTGGGCTTAGATCAGTAGACATATATGCTGTACATAGGGTCTCCAGGCAGCACTATGGTTCCACAGTCTCTGTGCATCCAGCCAGCCAAGGCTTTGCACCTTGATGAATATGGTAATGCAGCAGAGCATAAAAGTGACTACTGACAAGGATTCTGTCTCCTTAATATTCTTGAGACAGGATTCCTTTTGTAAATCCTGGCGAAGGGCTGCAAATGCAGCAGTGGAGGCCTGTAAGGAACAGCAGACCCCATCTCTGCATTTTATTTACGACCACTGGATTTTGAGGGGAAACGAGTGAAAAGGAAAAAACTGTGAACTGAAGTTATGTCTGTATTTAGTCTTTACAAGTGGTGATAACTCGATTATACATTTTACAATTTCAGGCATTCCTTTTCCACCGGTTGGAAACTGTGTCTTGTGGTCGTACTTCTGCGGTTGACAACAAACTTTCGAAGAGAGTTTTTTCTTTGTGTGCTATTCCCGACAAGCTTTCCCAACCTTTGCTCAGTTATTAGTGATGCTATTTTCGCCATTGTTTTGGTAATTCCGCCCAATTGCGCACTGCAGTTTCAGTTCTTATCAAGAGGCCTCTCACTTTTCCTCCACTCTCCTCTCATAACTCGCATCCACTAAAAAAGATAAGTGGCCTTGTTTACTGAAAGAGCCGGCTCCCCTGGCCTTCATCGAAGGAGAGTGTACCTGACATTTGAGAAGACTGTGTCTTTTTGGCGATCCGGTTGTTATTCTCCTTAAATGGCTTTTTTAAAAAGCAGACTGCTAATTTATAAACAGTATTATTTCTTTTTAGGTATTCCTGGCCTCATTCCATGTAATTCCAGGAATGTTGTCTCCTGCCTTCTTCCTGTCACAAAGTAATAACCCAGATCTTTAAAAAGTTTCCCTCCCAACTTTAACTACTTTTCCCAATTGCTTACATTTCCAGATGTGTGCATTTCCTCCAACAGGTGTTTATTTGGCTGAACCCCAAAAAGCCGTCACCTGCTTAACTAACAAGGTCAACTCGGAGAGCCTCTTTGCAAGGACATTTCTGGTAAGAAGTCATTACCCTTCACCCTCCGGTACCGACAATGCCACTTAAACCCACCAAGACAAATCGGCTGGGCTGCTTCCCACAGATGCCGCACATCTGCAAAACACAAGGCCGAGCTGTGGCTTTAATGAGCTTCAGATGACAAAGGCCTTCTCTTGCGAGGTTGTGTGCGAGTCCGGCCGGGCGGGAACCCGGGCTGTGGTGGATACGGGCAACATGGAACAAGCAAGGCCAAAGCAGTAGGTCTTGCCTTGTATTTACATTTTAGCTCATCTGTGCTTGCTGCCCATGCTGAAAAGCATCGCCAAAAAAGTAAAAAAAGTTCTTTCTGCTAAACAGTAACAGCAAAAGCAAAAAAGTATGGTTGCAACATGATGATATGTGCAACCACGAGTTACTATGCATGAGTCTGCAGCTGGCATGATTTTTACTGTATGACTGGCTCAGCATGATAATGTACACACGAGTAAGTGTCTCCATGCATCCATACATGTGCACGTATGTGTCATGACACTGCAGTGGCAATTTTTGTTTCAATTACTTTTCCAAAATGATAGAAGCATATCTTAGAGTGGTAAACTAAAAAAATCAAAAGTACACAAACAATTCTTGGAGTTGCCAGGCAACAAATTACAGGTGCCAAGCCGTTAAAATAAATAAATTAAAAAATAAAAAGCTGGATGCGTTGATGAGGAAAGAGGGGGTGGGGCAGAGTAACAGAAGGCCACTGAGCTGCCTGGTGGAACTCTGAAGGGGGATACAAGGAGGGATAGGGGGAGCAATAGAGAAGCATAGGGCGGGATACATGAAAAGAAACATCAGCGGTTAAGTGTGAGGTAAGCAATGAGTAAGCAGGGGGGTGGCAACATAGAGAGTGTGGAGGGGCAGGGATGTGAAGTGGGAAGCAGCACATGAGAATGAGAGAGAGAGAGAGAGAGAGACAGAGAGAGAGAGAGCAAAAAACATACACTGGCATGGAGCGCCTAAAGCAAAAGAAAAAGCAGTTCCCTGAAGTAAGCAATGGATTCAAGTCATCCAGTTGAAAGGATGGTAAAAAAATGTATGCCTCAGAAGAGGTACAAACATAAGAAGGGGAAGACAAGCCATCCAATAAGAGACAAATAAATGAGATTGACAAGAAAGCCAGCCATTGGTGAGCAGTAGGCTGACCAAAAGCCCACTTTTAGTATTGGTATTATACACAATAAGTCTTTCACAACAAACAGCTACGTCTGTATGAAAGACCTAAATGTGTTCAGTTGACAAACTGGAGTATCTCTCTCCATGTGTTTCTGTTTGATCTCAACATTTGAATTTTAAAGTCCCAGTATAAACATTAAAAATTATTTTTCCTGAAGTTTGTGTTTTTAGCTACATATTTGAATATATACACATGGGTAACGTCTGTGATATGGTAATTGAAATAAAGGAAAACAAACGACACTCTGAAATATGCAATAAAATACCCTCCCCCATTGAAAATCAGCACAACACACAGTACTCTTACAGCATCTAGGCACTTGTAATATGCAATGGTGCAACTTTTTGTATACAACCTTTGACCAGTTTTAGTTAAAACCGTGCAAACTGGCGAAGCTTCCAAAGATTTTCATTTCAGCACACCCCTCTGAAAAGCATGACTTTTGCACCACGTATTGGTCGAATATACTTATTGAATACTAACAAAATGGTTTTGCAGATGCTATACTTCACAGAAAACAACTTGTCCTTCCTTCCCGGCATTTCCTTCCGGTGTCAGGCTGTGTAATCCTACCAGGGAGAAAACGGTGACTGCACCTTGTAGTCTTTCATAGGGGCGATTGTTCCTCCTGTTTCCAAGTTCCACATGTTGGACTGTGGAACATATTTTAGCAATTGTTTTCAGTCCTCCCAAACTGCAACAATCAGAATCCGGGCCTTTGTTTTATTTTCATAAATCTCAGCTGATATTACCTTGAGAAATTTACATAGGGAGAAATGATGGGTCCAAACGCTGTTTGCGTGGGACTTGGACTGCCATTATTTCCTGATTTGATATTAACCGGCTGTCTCAGAATGAGAGCTTGATGTTCTTTCCTAAAAAGTCATTATGCATATAAAATCTCTGCACAAGTAAAAGTTTCAAGGAAAGATTCCCCCTTCACATTCCAGGTTGGCTGCGTTTGATTGCATTGAAAATATATTCCTAGCTATGCTGTGAAAAACTTGCATGCAAACTTCATAAACTGAAAAAATGTCTGCATTTGTCAATAAAAAAAATCTTTGCCCACCTCTAGGCAGAACCCGAAGCTGTGATTTCCTTAGTTTATGTGGACCACCCACTCTATCCTTTGGGGATTTCAAGCAACATCTCCACATACTGAAATACAAAATGGTATTGTCCATTTAAACATGAGATTGACAGGGAAAGGCAGATCGGTAGCCTACAGACATATTCATTAGTCACAAGGGAATTTACCAAGAGCTGCCTAATGTGCCTTGATTGTAGGGAGACATGAGTGATTTATTTGGGTGGCTTTGGGGTGTCAATTTCATCTTTTGCCGCTCATTTCAACGGTTGATTGGTTTTCCATTTGCTTCTACCCATGGAGCAGTGTAGCTGCCAGGCACCACAGAATGCAAGTACATTGTATCTGGAGTAGAGTGAATAGACAATTTTGCAAGTGAATGCCCTGACTAGGTCTCCTTATTCTGGGGTTAAACACTCTCAGACTCGATCTATTAGTGACTGAGAGGGTTGGCTATACGCTGCCCCAGCTAGCATGCTCCTTTTTTCGGTTGCACAAACACTGTGAAACCTCTTGCTGGGAATACATTTTACAGACCAATATTCCTGATCCACAGCACTTGCAAATAATTAATATTGCATGCATCATCTATTTTATTTTTCTATTTGTTTATAAAGTTTTAAATATCGCGAACATGCCCCTAGAGGGTGTCAGAGCGCTTTACATGAAGGGGGGGGGGGAGGAGGAGATGGGTGTGCAATCAAGAATTAGACAAATATACTGACAAGGAGCAGACATTGAGGATTAACAAATTAATAAGCTTGACCTCAATAGGGCGTCAGCAATGTAGTAGTCAAAATCAGCAGATGAATAAGAGACAGGTATAAAATCAATAAACAAAAGGTGTGAGCTCACCTGTGTGCGAAAATAATCCAACCTTTCTTTCCTCAACCTGGTGTTGACCTGAGGAGCTGCTCTGTATCAACCCATGTACACTCGGTCACAGTCTTCATGGATTCATGGAATATTTAAAGGGTTAGGTGGACAGCCCAACGGGAGGGATTGGTTTCAGACTCTCTTCCATCGAGAAAGACATAAAAAAAACTCAAAGGCACTGCAGCCTTCCTAGATGTATAAGGTTTCATATTCCCTTTAATGAGGAGCTCTGTGCCTCATCCAGGAAACTAAATACCCTGCCTATTACAGATGCTGGCCCATTGTAGTCATTCCATTAGCGACGATGGGGCACATGCATCAAGCAAAATATCTGTCGCATATTGGCCCCTGTTAGACCGGTATTTAGCAATTTGGGATGCATCAAGTCCAAACCCAATCGCAAAATTTGCGATGACCTATTTTGCGAATGTATTTATGGAATCGCAATTTGCGATTCCTTAAATGCATTGCAAGAATTACTCTAAGATTGCGACTTAACATTAAGGAATCGCAATTTACCACCAACTTCAAGTTGGTGGTAATTTGCAATTCCTTAGAAAAATGCCACAAATTGCATTTTTCTAAGTGCCATGTGGCGCACACACATGCCCTTAGGGCATGTGTGTCCGCCACATGTGCACGCATGCCAGTTTTGGGGGTGAATCGGGGCAGCCTTTTGGCCCCCTATCACCCTTGAAATTGCATTCGCAATTTGCGATTACCTATTTGAGAATCGCAAATTGCGAATGGTTTCCCATTCATTCCCATGAGCCTCTAGGCCCATAAGAATGAATGGGAAGGCATTCCCTATTAGCGAATCACAATTTACGATTCGCTAATAGGGAATGTGTAGGAATCACAATTTATTTAGCAATTCCTTATTAGCGATCCCCTAAAAATTGCTATTAAGGAATCGCAATTCCTTACCTTGATGAATGTGCCCCTAAACCTCTCTCTGATTTGTTCACCTGAGTTTTAAATCACTTTGTCCTGATTGAGGACACCACACCTTTTGAAACAGGATGCCGGTATCTATGGGTGCTGTTGATAATTCTTTTGGTATATACCAACCTGTTCAGGCGGTTTCAGATGTTCCCCATAGATATTATCTGACTCAGTTCTATGAAGGGCTACAGGTTTAGATTAAGTACCTTCCTTACAGCGTGTTTGTGGATGTTTGCCATTGGCTTTGTTAGGCAAGGGTAATCCCCAACTATCTGAAATTTCCATCTTTCTCTTTCTTGGTCAGTTTGATGATTTAGCAAGATCGTAGCTAGAGAGATTTACAGAAGGCATCAACCCACTCTTTGCTTTTCTCCATAAAGATGTAGTGTTCTGGGAAGACAACTGAATCCTACAGGAGTTCTTCATTTGAAAGAACTCCTTCCTACCTAGGAACTCATCAATCTTGCTATTGGCTACAGAAAATGTCCTCCACCTCTGCTGTCGCCCTACAGGAAGGAGGAATACATTCTCCAAACAAGCTCCCGTGGTCAAACTAATGTAATGTGCAGCTTATATGGATTTTTGAGTGTCAGAGCCCTGTTGGAGCCACAGAGCAAGCTGGGGTTATTAGACTTCAGCCGTGGCGGTTGGGGTCGTTTAACACTGATGTTCTGAGGTCCATCATATTATGGTACTGTATTTGGGCCAAATACTCCCCTTCTATATTTGACTCTCGGGTAGTGAAGGCGAGCAGGCCAAAGCGTCTCAAGGAAGTAGTGTGGAGAGTAGAGATTCAGAACTCAACAGTCCTACAATAGACACAAAAATTGAATGTCTAGCGCAGTGATTTTCTTTTTTAGAAAAGAGAAGTGCTTTAATCCAACCAAAACGCAATATGATGCATAAGGAAATAGCACTAGTGGGATGTTCAGTACAGCGTCTGTAGGTTAAACTAAACAGGAAAAGAGAAAGTTTAAGAACTAGCACCAGTGAAGACTAACTGTGGGAAAATTGGAGCAGCTTTCCTGTAATTTGATACCCATAGGCGAGTTTGTGCTACTTGACCAGGCAGTGCTGATATGGGTTGCAGGTATCGCTCGAAGTCCCAGGAAAAAAATCTGTTTAGCCAGTCTCACAGTCTGCGTGCCCTCAGATCTTTGAGTGCAGATGTGTAGCTGTTATCCGCATGGGGCGAGAACTGTGATTGTGGTCATAAGAGCTTTGGTGGCCCACCTCATTCGCTCTGTATCGGCGTGTGAAGTTAGTAGTGGCTTGGCAAAGGTGCCATGTGAAGGGAACTCTAGTGCTTAAAGTGGGGAATATTTTCCCTCTGATACAGCTCCTGTTGGACTTGGACCTTTTTGCAAGGTCATCCCTGAACTTTTTGCCTCCCTCCTGTATTTTCTCTGACCTGTTTTTGTTGGTTTTATGACTCTGGGCACTTTACCATTGCTGACCAGTGCTAGAGTGCATATGCTCTCACTATTGTAAATTGATGTATTGATTAGTGACTGCCATGTTGACTGACCAAGTGCACCCACTTGCCAGTCCCTAAACCTTCCCTTTTCTTCATATCAGACACCCCTATGGTAGACCCAAGGGCAGGGTGCATTGGAAGGATAAGGTAGGACATGCCCTGATGTGTGTGGCATGTCCTAATAGTGAATTACAGCCATTTTCGTTTTTCACTATTGCAAGGCTACCTGTTCCCCATAGGCCAGAAGGGGCAGTTTGATTATTACATCTTAAAATCCTAACTGACTCAGGGAACATGGTAGAAATTCGAGTTTAGTATGCCTGAACTCAGAATGATAAAATGCATCTTTTAGTAAAGTTGGTTTTAACATTCTGTGTTTGAAAATACCACTTTTTGAAAGTAGGTATTTTCTTGCTTAACTGTCCAAGTCTGCCTCTGCTAGGTTGTGCATTGTGTGTCTAGTTCTGTGAGTGACAGGGGCTGGGGTTTCTAGGAGAGAGGGTGAGTCAACACAGGGCTGAATAGAGAGATCTGCATGTAGATGGGTGGGAGGAGTTGCACCTGGGACCTGAAGAGGGCTGTGCCTTCCCTCCACAATGCTGGCTCCACCTCCTGTGGTGCGTCTGATGTCTCTGCCCTGCACTGTGAAAGGAAAGGAGTAGTCATGTAAACAGAGTGCTCCAGGACTGACCAGAACTGGTTTGGACTAGGCAAAGGCCTCTCTGCCTTCAGAGAACAAAGAGAAAAGAAGTATAAATATGGGGACCCAGACCCCAAGACTTTAGATCAATTCTGGAACAACAAGAAGAAACTTCTGCCAAGGAGAGGAACCAAAGGAAGCTGTAGGAGTGGACTGCCCCCCTGCCAGTGTGCTGTGTTGCTGGGTAGGCCTACAGTGGTGTCTTCAGTGCCAAGGAGAGGAGAAGGAACTTTTGTGTGTACTTCATCATCTTGCAGAATATTCCTCCAAGGGCTTGAACTTGTGCTTGCCTCCTGCTGAAGTCTCAGGGACAACAGACTTCACCACCAGCTCCCCCCTGAATTTCCTTGCCTGGAATTCTATCTGCAGAAGCCTCTGTGTCGCTGGGAGCTGGAAGCGCGACGCAACAACAAGAAGCATCTCGCTGCCGCAGCTGTAGTTATCGCATTGCCGGAGAAGCGTGCCACCGCCGCCGCATCTCCCAGAAGCGTGCCTTTGTCGCAGCTGTCTGCGGTTGCATCACCGGTGAAGCGCGTTGCAACCATGAGGGTCACCGTCGCATCACCGGAGAAGCGTGTCGCAGGGCCTGTCCGGCTCCAAAGTACAGAGTTGCCGCAAGGCTGCCAGGGCGTGCCCGCATCGTCTCAACATCGTCGCATCAAGGGCGCCATCTTATCGCATTGCACCGGATTGTCGCATCGCATCGAGGCGCCATCTTGCCGCATCGCAACCGGGCTGCAGCACAAGATTCTACGCATCACCTCCTCTCCGGTAAGGATCAAGAGGCATCCCCTACTCTGCACAAGCATTGAGGCGCGACGCATCATCTCCCACAAAGCAAGGAACTGACGTATCTCCAACGCTGCGAGCCTTTTGTTTATTTTGCGGTATGCATACAGGCACTTTTGTGAGAACTGTGTCGCATTTACCATTAACTTGAACTAAGTTTATCGTACCATCTTTAAGTCAATTTTGAATTCAGTATTGTGGATTTTTGTCTTTTGTGGTCTTGTGTTAAGTCATATAAAGAATACTTATTTTTATAAAACCTGTGTGGTGTCCATCTGTAGTGTTTTCACTGTATTACTGTATGTGTTCACAAATGCTTAACACACTGCCTCTGAGATAAGCCTGTCTGCTCGTGCCAAGCTACCAAGGGGGTGAGCAGGGGTTATCCAATAGTGTAATCCCCTTTCCCTGACTTAGAAGCAAGGGTCCCTATTTGGTCAAAGGTACCTACCTCTGCCAACTAGAGACCCCCAGTTCTAACAGCTCCTCTGTCTTCCTCTATGGCGGTCGCAGCAGTGGGCGTTTAGGTAACCTGTTAGTAGTGAACTTGTTCTTTACTCAGGTAGTGAGCTCAGGAGAACCTCACGTTCACACAGGTTGACTCCAGCTACACTTCCTGGGCAGAATTGCTTCTCCTAGGTCACTCCTTTTCAAGGCTTGGAGGCTGTACTTCTCCTTTTGGTCAGATACCTCCTGCGGAATAAGGAGCTCTTGTTCTTCCTCTCAGCAGGCAGCAGACCTGTAGCCAGAAGTATATTTTTAAGGGGGCATGGCCATCAGCTATCAGCAAACATTGAAGCTGTGCTCTATAGGTGGATTCTTTCCAAAAAACTGGTTATACTACTAAATAATGACCCCCATGATATTTTGATACAGGAAGATTGAGGACAGAATATTGATAAGTAAGTGCATATAGGGAAGAATAGATTTACTAGTCCTAACTCCACATCTACATACCTGAAAAAAAAAAAAAATATATATATATATCCACAGAAAAAATGCACACTTCCTCCAGCAGCGTCAAGCAGGCCACACCAACGATGCTTTCAACCAGTTCATTTATTTAAAACAAACCAAACAGGCATTACGCATTTCGAGTCCTGCGACTCTTAATCATATGCCAAGCTAATATTACGGTGGGTTCGTTAGCTTTTAAATACGTAACTTGTTAGACATTGAGAAAGGACAATCTCTCCAATTAAAGGAACAGAATCTTTTTCAAGTGTTCAAAAAAAATGCATCACTCATTAATACATTTTTGCGCAGCGAGGGTAAGTACCAACTTTTCATTATTCTTCAGGTTCATCCTTTACACCAAGTGGTTGTCATTCAATGTTAACCCTCGTTGACACATTTTATTTCATTATTGACTTTGTTTTAGGACTTCATATCCCACAATGCTTCACATCTGTCCTTATGCTTTACTGGTTCCCAATGTCGATATTGGTAAAATTTCACTGATTTCGCTGGGTCCAGGGTGCCAACAAGCAATAAAAGGAAAGTTCCATACCTCGGCCACAGTTCTAAACCGGGAAATCCCACGACCACCGTTGCAGCTCATAGTCCGCCTCTCAAGGTAATATCAAGCATGAAGTGCAGAGGAATATTCCTCTTGCAAAACCCTGGCTGCATACAAGTACATGTCCCAAGTTCGGGCGGGCCTCACAAATTGGCCCTCCCATCAGAGCTTCGTCAATGCTTCATATATGTATATATATGTACAGATGCAAGCACCTAGCGCATTCTTCCACTTCCTGGCAGGCGAGGAGGAAAGCACACGGACACCAATCGTGCTTCACGAAGATTTATTAGACGTCAGCATCGGCATGACATGTCATTACGTGTTTCGGCCACCAGGTGGCCTTGATCACATAAGGTAACCGCCATACTGAACATCCTTATATACACAGCACTTTGTAATCACTTGATCATTAGTGATGAACGACATAGAAGAAATATATATGGTCATGGCCAATCTATAGCAGAAATCCTTGTTGTGGGCTAAAATATTTCTTTTTCTTATCATGATAAATTCTTTTGAAGGCGCACAAAGACATGAACAGTAATCTTTGCAAAGTGCAAATGCTTGTTGTGCAAAATACGCAAATTGAAGTGCAAATTGCAATAACATTGTTGTGCAAAATACGCAATGATGGTGCAAAAAACAAATATTCGCACGGGGTATATATACAAGGTGGCCATGTAGAGTCCATTCAAAGTGTCTCATGAATAGTGCAAAATACATTTAGTAAAACATTGACATAGTTGCCTGAAAGACAATTAAAGATGTAAAATACAAAAGTTTTCTTGTGCAAAATACGCAATGATAATACAAAAGCTAATCTGCATGGCAACAATGTTAACCTGGTTCAAAAATGTTCATCAATGAAGTAAAAAGCATCCTTCTAGTATTTAGCAAGTAATGAAAATAAAGAACTAATAAACAAGCCTAGGGGATTTCAAAAATTGATAACAAATATGTCGATCATGTAAATATTGTTTTTCCAAAAATGTGAACAGGGTGCAAAATGCGGGAAGATAAAGGATGGGAAGAGAAGGGAAAGAGAAAGGAAAATAAATTTTCTTTGAAAAATGCTGGAGTACATTGAAACAAACAGCATATATACATAAATTCAGAGGCTGGTTCAATAAGCATGTATAAAGAAACAAATGTTTATACGTCTTCAGTGGCGATGGTCCCAAATACACTACGGCTGGCAGATACTGGAAGGGCCAGATTGTGTGGAACATCAATTGGAAATGCCGAAAACACCGATACCAGGAAAAATGTATATGACAACCAAGAAAATGGAAAAATGGGAGAGGGAACGAAAAGAAAAGAGAAGAAAGAAAGAAACAAGACAAGAAAAGAAGGAAGAAAAAACAAAGAGAAATGTATCAGCAAATTGTTCACCAATCATGAGCCAATGTTTCAATATTCAAACAATCATGAAATAAAACATGTATTGTTATCTTTCTAGATGCGTATACTCGAAAATTAGTAAGGATAAAAGGACTAAAGGACTAAAAACAAGGAGCAGTTAAACATACAAGCGAAATGTTGATGGATATCTTCTTATCTCAGATAAGGCGCTGACAAATGTCACATATAATATAGTGCCTATTTTCAAATACAATTATGTAAGTCTTCAGTGTTGTTGAGTCCTGTAGGGGCCTTGCTGTCGAACTTAAGGATATACCTTGTTTCGAGCTGTCTTAAAAACTTTTATCTGTTGCCCCCTCTGCGTTGTGCAGGAATACTATCAACAACAAAGTATTTGAGGCAACTTAGGTCATTATTATGAAATCTCTTGAAGTGTCGCGCTACGGGGTAGCTAGAATCGTTATTAACGATAGCTCTTAAATGTTGAAGGATTCTAACATGGGCTTGGAGTTTGGTGCTGCCTATGTAATTTAATCCGCACGTGCAGTTGAGGACATACACCACGAATTCTGATCTGCAAGTGTAATGACCCTTGATTTGCCTTGTATTGGGGCTAAAGGGAACAAGGTATTCAGTGGTATTCTGACCAAACTTGCAGGCCCTGCAGCTTGTACATTTAAAAAATCCATTTTTGGGTTTAAGCCATGTACTACTGGAGGAATTTTCCTTATTGGGCCTCATAAGTTCTCCTTTCATTGTTTTAGCCCTTCTAAATGGTTTTGGAGGGTAACATGGGTGCCAGAACACCATCAGTAAGCAAAATGGGCCAATTTTTGGTGATGATGGCCCTGATTTTATGGTGTTGCTTGTTGTAGGTCATAATCAAACGAGGTGCGTCCGGAAATGGGTTATCCATCCCAAGATCAGATTCATTGGGAATGGGAATGCTGGACTTATCAATTAGTAGTGTGTCTCTGGGCATAGTCTGCACTTTCTTATAGGCATCCCTCAGAGTCCTCTCAGTGTATCCTCTTTCCTTCATCCTCATTATTGCTTCCTCCGAGCATCTAGTTCTCTCCTCAGATGTACTGCAGATACGCTTAATGCGGAGGAGTTCCCCATAGGGGATACTTTTTATAAGGTGCTGGGGATGAGCACTGCTGGCATGCAATATGGAATTGCCAGCAGTGGGTTTTCTATAGAGGGTTGTCTCAATCTTATTATCAATAATCATCACTTTGGTGTCAAGAATGTCAACTGAACTCTTGTCAATGTGCGAAGTGAATTTGAGATTAAAAGCATTATTATTTAAAATCTCAATAAAATTCATCACACTAGTAAAATCCCCGTTCCAAACCATAAAAACATCATCAATAAATCTGAACCATGTGACGATCTGGGAATTAAACACATCCGCATAAGTCCCCATGAGAACCCGCTCCTCCCACCAGCCAACATGAAGACATGCATAGCTGGGGGAGAAGCAAGCTCCCATGGCGACTCCCCTCTTTTGAGAATATAGATCGTTACCAAACATGAAGTGGTTGTTGCGTAAGGCCCACTTAATTAATTCCAAAAGCATGACATTGTGGTTATGAAATTTGATTGGTCTGAGGTCCAAATAATGTTTAGTGGCGGCCATACCAGTGACGTGTTCAATACTTGTGTATAGTGACTCAATATCAAGAGTCACTAACAGAAACCCTTGTTGCCATTTGATATTACTCAGTTTCCTGATGAAGTCACCAGTGTCTTTAATGTAGGTAGACAAGTCTTGGACTAGTGGTTGTAAAAAATAATCCACATACCTACTAGTGTTCTCGCTGATGCTGCCAATGGCCGAGATGATGGGTCTGCCTGGTACCGGCTTTACTCCTTTGTGAATTTTTGGTATGAGACGAAGCGTGGGGATGGTGGGGAATTCATTGTATAAAAAATTGAATTCATTGTTTGAAATCAAACCCTGTCTCTTGTAGGAGTGCAACATTTTCTTCAGGGACTCCTTGGCAGTGTTGTAAATCTTTGTATTTATTTTTTCATAGCAGTTCCCGTCGGAAAGCTGCCTTCTTGCTTCAGTCTCATCCTTGGGCCATATAACCACGTTTCCTCCTTTATCGGACGTACAGATCATCAAACCTGAGTTGTTGTTGAGTTTTCTCATCAGATTCTTATACTGTAACTCCTGTTGATTGATCTTGACATTTTAATGACTAATCGCCCTGTAAAGGTTTTTCAAATCATTGGTAACCATCTCCTGAAAAATGTCCACAGCGTCTTTGGGCATCATGGGGGTAAAGCTCGATTTCCCTTTGAATGGGCTGAGACCGGCACATGAATCTGTGTTAATGAGGGTTGAAAGCCTATCCTGTGTGGACCGTGTGTCATTTGACTCATTTGAGGAGTTGGCCTCGATATTGTTCAATTCAGCCATGGTGAGGAGCAGGTGGGCATCCGCTGCTGCCAAATTGTAATCTGTAGTTGTGGCTGTAGTTCCAAGAGAAGCATTTAATTTGTTGCCGCCTTTGATGGTGAAGAATTTTTTCAATTTTAATTTTCTCGAAAAGCTGAACAAATCAACTCTGGTCTTGCAATAATAAAAATTGTTGCTTGCACAGTAGGAGAGGCCCAAAGATAAGATGTTCTCTTCAGCAGCAGTGAGAGTAATTTTGGAAAGATTGACTATGGTGTTGCTGTCACTTCGATTTTTTGGCGTCATCGCCATTGTGCTTTTCTGCCTTTTTGCGCCGCGAGCTTTTCTTCTGGCGCTCCGTTTCTTGTTGCGTTTGACCCTGCGGATGTTTGCGGATTCCGCGGCCTCAGGGTCTGACGGCGGTCCTCGGCTAAAAAATTCAGCTCTTCTCCTGGTTGCAAAATGCTTGGCATCATGTTGGAACTCACATGGTCCATTTCTTCCCCCTCACTCCCGCTGGTCAAGGAAACAGAATCTGTTGTGTCTGATCCCGCCATCATGGGATGTCCACTTGTAGTTGGTACACTCTGTATGGTTGTGGTCAGCTTGTCGGTACGTTTTTTTCTTGCGTTATCATAACGACGGGCAAATGTAAAAATCTGCCCCAATTCGTAGTCCTCTTTGTCTCTAGTGAATTTGCGTACTTTTCTTTATTTAATTCTTTCCTGTTGTTTTCTAATTCTGTCATCTATTTCCTTTCTTTGCTTCAGAATTTCTTCCATTTCAGGTCGTTGATTAAGTTGTTCATTAATCTCCTCGATTTTCTTTAGGAGCATATTACGATCAATTCGAGCGTATTTGATCAGAATCCTGACCGCATTCATGGAAGAGCTAAGATTATTGTCCGCCCATTCAACAAGCATTTCAGGGTGGATGTTGTCAAAATTAGGCCCTCATGATTCTTAAACCACGTGGGACCCGACCTGCTTCCTCATATTTAGTCATCGAGATCTCCTCCCACCACTTCATCATTTCACTTTTTTGATATTTTTCAAGTGTTTTTAATGAAGTTTTCATGTCAGGGTTAGGATCCATAGCTGTATTCTTACCCTCATCCACTCGTTTCGTGGTCGTCATAACCAAATTTCTGAACAGTTCATCAGCCTCCGCCTCGCGCTCTCGTTGGGCGTTACTGGACATGCCTGCGCTGTGCTGACGATGACTTCTTTTACAGTCCGGACCTTGCTTGGACTGTAGAAATAAAGAAACACTACCTCGGCACCCGTGTTCGTCCAGAATCTAGCTCGCCCTGAAAGAATTGCCGGGAAATGCCGCGAGGGACAACATCCGGCAGCAAGCCATCAGGGTTCTTCTGGGATTTGTAGTTTACACAGGGGGCCGTCACAGATTTCCGTACACGAAAAAAAGTACTTTGAATGGCTGAAGGTGGCGGCCAGCTATCACCGAGGGGATCCGTGGAAGGTAGCAGACCCACTACCAGCAAAATGATGCAAACACCTAGCGCATTCTTCCACTTCCTGGCAGGCGAGGAGGATAGCACACGGACACCAATCGTGCTTCACGTATTAGAAGTCAGCATCGGCATGACATGTCATTACGCGTTTCGGCCACCAGGTGGCCTTGATCACATAAGGTAACCGCCATACTGAACATCCTTATATACACAGCACTTTGTAATCACGTGATCATTAGTGATGAACGACATAGAAGAAATATATATGGTCATGGCCAATCTATAGCAGAAATCCTTGTTGTGGGCTAAAATATTTCTTTTTCTTATCATGATAAATTCTTTTGAAGGCGCACAAAGACATGAACAGTAATCTTTGCAAAGTGCAAATGCTTGTTGTGCAAAATACGCAAATTGAAGTGCAAATTGCAATAACATTGTTGTGCAAAATACGCAATGATGGTGCAAAATACAAATATTCACACGGGGTATATATACAAGGTGGCCATGTAGAGTCCATTCAAAGTGTCTCATGAATAGTGCAAAATACATTTAGTAAAACATTGACATAGTTGCCTGAAAGACAATTAAAGATGTAAAATACAAAAGTTTTCTTGTGCAAATATAGTGTGAGGAGGGGGACCCGACATTGACCTCCCACTTGCCCCACTTACTGTATTTGCCATCAAATGCCGAGACCAACGTCTCAATGAGATCAGAGAAGCAAGAGTTAACTCTACCCGACGCCTCTCGTGTGCAGGGAGAAGACCAGCCTCTTCATAGCAGGAGCCAATGGGAGCAGGGGACCGTGAGAAGGGAGGCGGAGCAACCCCCACATAAGGAGGACCCAGGAAACCCGGAAGACGTCAAGATCCTTGAGGGAAGAGGGAGCCCAGCTGCATCGAAGAAGGTGGACGCAGCATGGGATGAGGAGAAGAACCAAATGCATCAAGGAGGGAAGACATCCAGGCAAGAGCAGAAGAGAGCCAGCTGACGCCACGCAAGGGGACGCGGAAACCGACAAAGCCCTCGAGAACTGGTGTGAGGACTGGTGGACGCCCCCGGAGGACTCTTTCACTCTGCCACAAATCAGGAGAGTTGTAGCCCCTGCGGTATGTGATCCAGGCAGGGGAGGGGAGTAAGGGGTATTACAAGGGGGAGGGGGACACGAAGGGAATACCAGGAGTTTATTTGTGTATGCCCGTTTGTCACCTCGAACACACTTCCCTTGGCACTTGAAACACCCATATGAGCATGTCCACCTAGCACCTCAATGGTATGACATTTTTTGTTGTTATCGTTTGTGATGTATAAACCTAAAAGATTAGATCTCCAGAACTAAAAGGGAGAATCCCTCACAATACTTTGCATGTGCCTGCTCCAATAGAAAGATACAGCATATTTGTGCGTGTACCTGCTCCCCAAAGAAAAAGGACTAGTTGTAGGCTGTCATAGGACGGGACAATATCTACTCTTCAGTTCTGGTTTTTTTCTATCTTGGATTATTGCACACCTTGCCGCGTGTTATCCCAACACTATCAGGGATGGTGAAGGGCTTTACCCTAGAAACCATGACCCGCTCAACAGTAGTACTTACCGCTTCCTTCTTCTTTTCTTCCTGAGACTCCTGGAGACGTCCTCTCAGTGGAAGATCTATCTTAAAAGGAAGAAAACCCCGGAAAATCCACAGAGAAGAAGAGAAGACCCTTAACTTTGCCGTTTCAATTTTTGTTTATGCGTTCCTCAAGAAAACCACACCAAAACTGATCCGCACATTAAGCCTCCGAGATTCTTTTTCGTCCTGTCCCTCTCACATATTATATATATATGTATATATGTATATATATATATATATATACACACACACACATATACATATATATGTGTATATATATATATGTATATACGAAGGACTTTGTCTGAAACCTCCCAATTCCTCCTGGAAAGACGAACACAGACCCGAAGTTGAGTGCAAAATTATTAATTGTATCCAACAAAGCGCACCTCCGCCATGATGCGTTTCGGCATTCGAGAGGCCTTGATCACATATATATAAACTATACTTACTACCCCGTCGATATTTTTGATTCAATATACTGGTTTTGATATTCAGGATGCACACAGTGTGATTCTATATGAAGGATATTATGGATTTTTTGAGGTACATATTAAAGCACACTTAGATTTTCACAATCCAACCTTAAATCCTATCAATTAGATGGGATTTAAAGTAGAAGGATGTAAAGTAGGCTGACTGGCAGCTTTGTGAATTTTCTAAACTGCTCAAGCTTTGTGTAATGCGTAGTTTATCAGATTATTTAAAAAAGAAATAATCTGGCCTCAGTTTAGAGCCTTCCCTCCCACACCTCATATCTGAGGTCCTGGATGTTTAACCTCAACACTCAAACTTTTTTTGTTGGAGGATGTCTTACCTGGGACATTCTGCATCAGGAAATCATCTAACCTAGTAGGCCGGAAAGGATAAACCTCACGTCTAGTAACATCAGGAAACTTCACCTGCTAATAAAGAGTTTCCTAATTCCGTCCAACTTTGTAAGTGAAGCTTTAATTTATTTGCCATTAATTTAAAATAACTTTAGAGAGCTTGGAGTATGTCCATTAACATCATATTGGGAAATTAGTGGAGAATAGAGTGTTTGAATCATTTTAGGGATGCAACACTGATTAAAACTAAATACAATATAGATGTCATTTACGGGGAAAGTTTGGAAGGTCCCACCGTTAATTTCACTGTAAGGTTGTGGCAAATGATGGATAGTTTGCATTTCACAAAAGCATCAATAAAAACTACATGGATCTGAAACATCTTCTGACATTGACATATAACCCTTATAGTTGCAGGCAGATTGTGCGAAAGGTGTTGTACAAAAGAAGACCTTTGTTAGATATCGACCAGCAAGACAGGTAGGCATGGTAAAGTATAGGTGATTGTGTGAGCCTGTGATGGGTTTACTGGCCTGGCTGAGGTCACTAGCAGCAGCACTGCCTCTAATACTCCGAGTGGTGGTTTCAAAGTTTGCATCTAGGATCCTGCTCTGTAATAACTTCTCTCTTTGATGGTTCTTCCATTGTACCCCCCATTTGGATGCTGCATTGTACTCCACTTCCAGAATTATGGACCGTCTCTACTCTTTCGCATGAAGTAGGCTCCTTGCATAGGACCCTCAAGGTGGCATCCAATATGCGGCCTACATCGCTTGGACGAGAAGGCACTTTTCTGAGTGATGAATGTTGAAAGCATGGACTCCTGCCATGTGCACCACTAGCAATGGAAAATATTTACTTGCAGAGGGATCGTTTGCCATTACTACAGAGGCAGATAAAAGTCAAGCTTCATGTTGTGAAACAGTTAAGTGACTGCCATATTTAAATGTTCACTAGAAAGCCAAATCACCTCCTTAGCAGAACTTTAACTTCTCAGCAAGTAGGTTGTACTTTTCAGCGACTATACCAGCAAATGTAGAAATGGCTGTCATGCTTTAAAAGGGCATATAGTAACAAATACCAAAGGGGTACCATTGTGAAACACTTTACAAAAAGCAATGTATATCAAGTAACAATGGTTAGACCTTATTAGAATTTTAAAGACCTCTATGCAAGGTGATTTGTGGATCTTCCAATAAGATCCCTTTTAGAAAATAAAGTGCACAATTGTGCTTTGAAATCACATTGGGTCAGGTGTATTGGCCAAAACATGATACACTATAAATCCCACTTAAAACAGCCACTCACCATTTGTCTACATGTACCTAGCTATCATTTCGCTCCTTTAGGCTCTCTTTTACTTTCTCTATTTACTCCCCATCTGCCAATGTCTGCCCCTGCTGCCTCGCTCAACTTTCCCATTCCTGTCTCTCCTGCTTCCGCTTGTTTTTTCTATTTACTCTCATTTCTTTCTATCAATCTTCTGTCCTTTTCTAGAACTTGTCCTCTCTATCTTCTCTTCCATCTTTCCACTTTTGTTCTTCTCAACACTTGTTATTCTCTGTCATGCCCTCTTCTCCATCAACCATGTATGGCAACTGAGACTTTTTCTTGGCTGTGCATGGCTATTGGCAGCACCTGCCACCTTTCTTTGACCACTGTGCTTTTCACTGTTCTCCAGTCCCAGAAGCCTACCAACCTGTGGGCCTCCTGGAACTGGAGAAGTCCTGTCCGACCATGGAACAAAGAAGGTAATGGAATATGGCCATCATATCCCCACAGCTTGTAGTCAATTCTTGTAGGACAAGATAACAGGCTGCATGGATTTGGTGGGTTTTAACTGCTTTAGGGCAGACGAGCCATTGATGTCCACCACACTACTTTCACAGTGCAGTTGACATCGATGAGTCATCCACAGTGATGGGAAAAAAGTGCTTCTGGTAATGTTGCAGGGATTCTGCTTATACACAGAACTATGCGTAGAACCCCAGGACCTCAGTGAATTGTGGTGTACCAGAAACTCACCTCAGAACCCAGAACCCAGTATCCGGCTAGCATAAGTGTCCCATTCGTTATCCGAGATTTAGCTCGGCGATCCCAATGAAAAGACAACCCAGAACAAGCGACTCAGTGTACTCTCAGGAATGGTGGGAATCGGAAATACCTGTTCGTATATTATTCTCACATCAGTCCACAACAAGAATAAACAGAGACACGGTGAAAATAAAAAGAGTTTATTTTTATAGACCACGTGTCCTAAGATGCAGTACTTTGGCTAATACAAGCAGACAAATGATTATAATCAAAACCATCAGCATCGTTACAATACCATAGAATATAAAGGGAGTGATCATGTTATAAATGACAGAGGATACTACCACCTTCCCTTAACTAAGAAGCTAATATTATTATTATGCTAATAAAAGGTCTCTTAGGCTTGAACAGGGGACCCCATACCTCAAAGATCAGCTTAGTGAAATCACATCACAGGAGCATCAGAAGTCTTCTCGCAGGAAGGCTCGTCTTCGGTCTGGATATTAAACATGATGTCTGCAATATTAAAAGCACCAACTTTCAGGTATTCGCAGCTGCCTGTGTGTTATGGCTAAATAGTGGGTCGATCAACCTGGAGTGGAAAACATGCATTGTCTAACGACCCAGACTGTTTGTTACACCATGTACAGACCAAGGTCGCTGCGCAGAGCTCGGGATGGTAACAACAGATTGCTCTCGTGTGAGGCAAAGCGCGAGTCAGCAGTTTGTTTCAACAATAATATGTAGATGCAGTGTCGTGCGCAAAAGCAACAAGATGGCTTTCTAACATCTAACGTGGTTATGCTAACTTAACAATGTATGTACGTATTAAGGGATTCCTTACTACAGTAAAGACACCAGAAAATGTTTCTTTTCCAAAATCAAAGTCACTACATGAGGGAAATGCTTCCCCGACTCTGAAGTTGTTTTTTTATTTTGCTATATTGCGCAGCAATCTGTGCGCACTGAAATTACACAGCAAAACACAAGTGAAAGCAGATTGTGCTAAAGGAATCTGCGGGGATCTACTAGTGTCCTACCACCCAGCGTTACTTCAGTTCTTCCTATAAAATTAGTACCCTACTTGTGTGACTGAGCTGTCACACATAGAATGAAAGGCTCCCTAAGGCCCCTAAGACACAAGGAAAGGAACAGGATTTTACCTTGCAAATTGACCAGTTCTGGCAATATGGGTAGCTCTGGTATTTACGCCAGTACTCGGTTGGCATCCAGAGAATCTTTCCAGACCCCAACATTTTTTTAAATAAGGTACCTAGGGAAGTCTGGGGTGGTGTAGTTTGCATGGATTCCAATACTTGTTCTTACCCAGAATGGCCTGCAAATTCCAAACCTTGGCAAAATCACAGATTTTCCTCATATGTCTGTGTAGGAACATTTCAGAACATGTGAGGATTCATAAAATTCCTACCACCCAGCATTCACAAACTTCTCACAATATAAACACTACCCCAAATGTTCACCAAATACTTAGCATTTAGTAATTTATACATACATTGGACCTCATAACAGCAATTTATCTGCTTTGACCATAAATTAGATAAAGATAAAGCAGAATTTCATAGGCGTCAATAAAGTTCAAAAAGAAGATTCATACTACACAGATCTTAAATTACATTATGCAAAAATCAGAAAATGTTATTCGATGTTCTGCAGAGTATTCTAGAGAGGTCAATTATAGTACAAATGCTTTCAGCCTCAAATGCCATGTATGGTTTCCCCATAATTTGGATGAAGGAGATGAATCCTCATTGTGTTGACTCCGGCAGGGTTATCTAGATATTAAACTATTTTTGAAAGATAGTCTGTTATAGCAGTCCTTTGTGACATGGCAGGCTATATTGAGTCATTTCAGATTCTTACTACTGCTAGTTAGGATATCTGCACTCCTCTGCATCAGGCACATTAACCCAACAAACTATGCGGCTCCTTTATACAAAATAACAATCTGTAGAGCAGCTACCTAAACACACCAGTCTATATTTCATAACAGTCCAGTATAGGCTGGAACAATGCCAGTCAAATATAAGTCGTACCTGACATGTGATAACTCTCCCCCAGCACAATAGGCTTATCAAAGCACCAAGCAATAGTGGAATCTGGAGTTTCCTAATTTGACGTTGCTTCTAAATGACTGGTAGCTTTGGGTTTTCTATTAGCTCCTCGCGTACAACACTAGGTGTCCCACATTGGTTCATCATATTCCCTCTACTATTCAACATCTACCTAACTTCTTTACCCAACCTGGTTAAATCATTCAACTTCACCTGTTACAACTATGTGGATGACATCCAAATTATTTCTAAAAATGGATGGTCTGGAAAACCTCTACAATGTAAAACTTGATGACTGCTTTGGGCCATAAACACATGGATGATGAGTGACCAGCTAATGCTAAATACCGCAAAAACAGAGATTATGACGTGCGGAGAGTGACAAAAAAACAGCCTACCACCCACCATATGGCCTAAGGAACATGAGGCCCCTCCACCAAATCATCAGAAAATTAGGGGTAACCATGAATTCAGACCCATATTAGAAACCACATGTCAACAACATAAAACAGAGTGCCTTCTATGCAATGAAAGTACTACGTTGCCTGCTCCCATACCTTGGATACCAACAGAAACTGTAAGCCATCCTCACACTCGTAATCTCCAAGCTTGCCTATGCCAGCAGCCTATACCTTGGCACACCCACATTTATGATACGCATAATACAACTCATAAATAATACTGCTGCAATATTTCTACTCTGCCTTCACCCAAGAGAACACCAAGCTGCAGTCTTAAAATCACTCCACTGGCTATCTATAGCAAGAAAGGCAAAGGTCAAGGCACTTTACATTGTTCACAGCCTCCAAGGAAAAGGGCAGCTATGCTTTCAAGCTAAATTGAAGCAATGCAAACAAATCAGGACACTGCACTCCAGGCCTGCACCAGTTATCATACCACCTTACTATAAGAAATCTGTAGGAGGCACTACTTTCTCAGCACCAGCAGCCAAGCTCTTGAACACTCTACCAGCCAGCATTCGAAGCATGGAGGGGCCTATGCACTTCAAAAGACAGGAGAAAACATGGCTGTTAACAATACAACTTCACTACCACACATCCCTGCAAATGAACCTAGAAAGACAGTTGTGCCCCCAAACTCAATCTTCAGCTTATGATCCACAGCTTGGATACAACCAAACCAGCAAACTACTATCTGTAGGCAGATAAGTTAAAGAGATCTGGCTTATGCCTCACTGGGGTATCATATAGTTATGTAGGTACATGCATAACATTTCTGGCCCACACTTATACTTATACCATAACACTCAGCGGTCCGCAGCTGAATGTAACTTACACCTCTTACATTCACATAAGACATATCTGCTACGTGGGTTGTCCTTCACCAGTGCTGTGCAGCCAATAAACCAGCCATCACTGAATGAACAGGCATGGAATAACAGAAGAGATCTGTCACACGTGCGGGTTAATTGAAGGACTTTAATCTAGTCCATGACTGCAGGTCCCAAATATCTATATGCTATGGCCGCTTCTTTACATCTCACAATGGCTTTAAGAAATGAGCTGATAGTAATAATACACATCCTAGCATCTCTCTTCACTTCTCTCTCCCTCCAACAATGCCAGCCCTGGCCCAGAACTATACACTAGGGGGCAGATTTACTAGTATTTTGCGTAGGGTTTGCTTCACTTTGTGATGCTGCAGATGCAAAATAATTTTTGGTATTTACTAAGTAATTAAAAGCCACCTTGCGTGGCTTTGTGCACTTTAGTAAATACAAAGTAACACGAGGCAATGCATATTGCTGCCTTGAGTTATCTTGCGTCGGGACGGCGTTCCATCGGTGGAGCATGTGTGTTTTCATACATCCACCTATGGGATTTGGTGCATTCCCAGATTTTCTAAAGCTAGTAAACATGTGAATGCGTTAAAATGGTATGCCTTCCCCAATGAGGCATAACAAAGAGAAATGTACTAATTTCTGTGTGTTACTTCCTCATTCTATGTGTGCTGCATTGTGCAACACCTACTATAATTTTCAAGACCTTCTTACGTGAGAATGTGCCTAACTATTAATACGAAAAGAAACTTAACTGCCTTCCCTTGGCTGGTTGGTGTGCACCACAATTCTGGTGGTATAGTCTGTGATACTTTCAAAGACTACCATGTTCTACTCACCACTGCTATAAAAGGTTTCAAGCTTGCATTGATTTGATTCAACCTGTTTAGAGTTACCAAAGTGATTCTATAGATAGTCACATACTAACCAAGATATATATGTGGAAAACGTCAGAGAGACACATCAGTATTTTTCTTCTTCATCTTAATGTATATTTCATTTGATCAATTATCCTGATATGTGTGTCCCAAATCCAGCATACATTTACCTTAACACATTTAGGAGTAAATGGCTCAGATTGTTCTTCCCCTTTGATCAGTACACAATTCCTCATTCTGAATAAATAAACAAAAATCATAATAGCATGCATGACCGTGTTCAAAAGGGGAAACAGCATTTACAACATGGTTTTTACCACGTTGTACCTTTACCACACATTTTTACCATGCAGGTTGTTAGAACACATATTCTTTTATAATGTATGCATTTACCACGTATTTAAGATTAAGTTCAGGGGTGTGGGGGACCTCCCCCCATAAATACATTGTTTATATACATATAAATATACATATACATATAAACAATGCTTGGAAAACGCAAACATTGTAAGAGCACATGCGATCTAAACAAATGTGGGGTAAAAAATGCATAGTAAAGGCATGCTGACTATTTCACAGCCTTGTTCCGTCATACAACCTTTCAAAAGACATTTTATACCTGAGCCACACAAGCAAGTGAAAATTATGCAGATTATTAACTATTTGATAACTCACAATGCTCACATTTAGAAATATGTGAAAATGTTCACTGCACTGAGTCCATGTAGATTTGTGTTCTTTCAGATGGCATAATTGGCATAGTTGTTAGAATTGGAATTCATTGTTGGCTGAGGTATGCACCTAGGCCAGGCAGGAATCACCACTCTAGTCAGTGTAAACTAAGTACACACTAGAAGATAGTCTGTGCTCAACCTCTGGTAGCGTGGCACAGAGCAGTAAGTCTTATCTAAAGAGGCAATGTGTAACGCATTTGTGCAACACACACACAGTAACGCAATGAATACACCACAGAAAAGACTCCACACAGGTTTAGAAAAATAGATTATTATATTATGATTAAAACAATACAAAATAACCAAAATCCAACGTATAGAAGTTGAGATACTGAATTTCAAAAGAGTAAATGCAGTGTAGCGCTTAGAAGCAAATAGCTCTTTAAGGGTTACTTGAGGTCGCACTGGACGGAGGCAAAGTCAAAGGACTCATGCAGATGACCTCGAGGAACAAAGTACCTTTCCTGGTTGCAACAGTGAGATGCATGGTGGGCTGCGTTGTTCCGGAGCCCACAGGTCAAGGATGCATCGATTATCTCCACGTGCTGATGGTGATACTGGGAGCCAGACTCGAAAGGCATTGAGCGATGCACCAGGTTTCTCCACGCAGTTGAGGGTATGTGTTGCTCTCTCCAAACTGCAGAGGCGGCGAAATGCTGTCCGATGCATCAATCTCATGAGGAGGCAAAGCACTGGTTCCAAAGTGATGCACCAATTTTACTCCAGCAACTGGTGTTATGTTTCATATAGGTACCCCAATATAGGCTCAGGGAACCACCTAATCTTTCACCTTTATTCTCCCCTACCATTACCCTACATAATGGATCTTGGGACTGACCTTTTACCTAGTTACAGTACTGCTTACAGGACATGGGGTTTTCCCTGAAAACTAGCTTTGCCCATTATGTATGAGGATTCTTGGAAACTCAGCAGGACTTCCATCGCCTGCATAATAATTATGTATAAGGGTCCTTCCTTCCGTCATCCTAAGTCCAACATGACACAGCAAAGTAGAACCCCTGAGGGTACCACTTTGGGTATATATACATCATATCTTTGCTGAGGCAGGGAGAGGAGAAAAGGACTTCCATGCTAATACACTGACGCGAGATGCTGGGATTCCTCTGTGCAGACACTCCAGCTTGCAGTGGTCTGACATCCCTCATGGGGTTCCCATCTCGAGACCAAGACGGGTTCCCACAGTCTCTCACTTCAGGTAATGGGGTTAACTTTATCCTAGAGGGATTCTTGGCTCTACACCTACATACATGCTAGGTACACTTAGGTACATCTAGTAAGGATCGCATCGTAGGAGTACACATTTTATTGTCATGTATTTTTATACCTGTCTGTATTCATTGTTTTAGCACTATGGTAGAAATCTACCATCCTTTTACTCTGTTGGTGCTTATAATCATTTATATCTGTTTCTGTCTAATGGTTGTTTCAGCACACCTATCTTACACTAGAATGACACTGGTTTAATAAATGCTCATTGAAAACTTCCCCACTGTTTATTCTGTTTATTCTGTTTATTCTGTGTTTTTCTCTGAAATAAACTGAGCACGAGTAACTGAGCGAAAAGTATCGCACTGTTTCCACGATCCCTGATGGGACAGAGTTGTCATGTTCGATAGTTACCAAGTACTATTCTCTCCTGGGTAAGAGGGGTTTCTAGTGGCACTGTGAGCTAGCTGGTATACAGGCGAATACTCGGTGGGGGTGTCTGGAATTAGTCTGGACACCAATCCCACAGTCTATGTTGTCTAAACGCGCAGATCCTATATAGATGTATATTACCAAACAAAATGGCACTGCCAACGTTGGTTTGGCTCTTATTTAACGGTCAAATCTGAGTAGTTCAGTCGTGCTATTCTCAGAGACCCCAACTCACATTTCCCCAGAGACTTCTGTAGTGGGAAGGGAACAATCTGCCACAGCTGAGTAGGCATATTCTATGTATTGGCTGTAGGTTTATCAAGCTTGAAGGACAAAAAGTTCCTATTGTGCATAAAACCGTATCTCAGTTTCCTTTCTCCTTCTTCAAAATAATGGCTGATGAAGACGCCGTTGCGCCAGCACAACGTGCTGCAGGTAGGGAGGAAGAACAGGAAGGGGAAATTAACATTTCACAAAATGTTAGAACTGCCCTTACGTTAAAACTAGCAGACTATGAAGTCACAGCTAGGGGTGGCACACAAACACAAATCATACAGAACAGAGGTATTCTATTCATGTGCTAAATTCCCACAAGCAGACGCACATACATTTCATTCTTACTTTGAAGATGAAACACCAAATTAACACTGTCAATATGAGGACATTGAAGTTCCGCTCACCTACCAGGAGCACATAAACTGGTTTAAAGGTGCCCTCCCACACAGAAAAGAAAAAATGAGACTCAGTCCGCTCAGAAGAGATGGAGCAACTTGGCCCGTCCTAGCGGCATACAAACCACATCCAGACATTGACACAATGCCAGTAGCAGAGTTACGTCCACTTCATAAAGAAATAATAAAACTTTACAGAAACCTGACATAGTTTGTGATGAGAACACTACACTACAGCCAGCAAGGGCTACATCAGCAGAACAAATTCAGGGATCTACAACTAAAATAACAACACAAACGCTACACGTAGTTATGGGCAAAATGCCCACTAGACGTGAGCATATGCCATTCTGGATAGCTAAAAAATAACACAGCTAGACGCAGTATTTCCATACACTCGCCCTTAAGAAAAACACAGAATGCTAACAATCTGCTTGCCAATGGGGATAGATCCCCAGATAGAGGATTGTACCACATGGGGTACAGTTTTCGCTCCCATATATACCAGAACTCATGGTATCCCTTCATAATCAATAATATCAGATGCATTACGACAAATACAGAATGAGTACGGAGCAGAACCTGCTCTGAACTTAAGGATGAAATTGTTAGGACATTTTGCCCAGGTATCAGCTATTATATTAGCAAATATAAAAAGGGAGGCAGCAGCAGTGGCAATACGCCAACACCCGAGGGATTTCACTCCTTTACAACAGGAACGTGAATTACCTAAAACTATTGAAGACACCTATGCTGAATTAGGTAGAGATAGTTTGGGAGCTAGAGCACAAAACCTCAACTCATGGGTGGTCCTGAAAAGGGTAACACCAAGCAAGCACCCGATTCTTTCAAGAAGAAATGGGATAATAAAATATTTTTAAAAAAGAATAGAGAGAACAGACGACAATCCAGGGGTGGGTCAACAGTAGCCCTCCGAAAGGAGGTACAACCGTAGGAATTGTGATAACATTAAAAAACCTGACTGGTATCACCCGGCACCGCCTCTGGCGCATGAACTTAATTGAGTCCCCTACATTTCTCAGATGTGGCGACAGTGACAGCACCTTCATACACACGGTGTGGGACTGTGGTCGGTTGCGCCCGTTCTGGGCTGAGGTCCTGTCGTGCTTGGGGGAGGTGCTGGGCTGGGAGCTACCCCTCGATCCCCGGATAACACTATTACACAGTACTGAGGAGATAGGGGGCAATATCTATAAGCGGCACCTCCTGTTTCTGGGTTTGACGCTGGCCAAGCGAGATATTGCCCAGCACTGGAAGTCATCTACCCCGCCCCCAGTTCAGGCCTGGAGGAAGGCATTGGATCGCTGCATGTCCGCAGAAGAGGCAGTATTCTTGGCAAGGGGCTGTCCGCACAAGCATAGTAAAGTATGGAAGAGATGGGCACGATATCGGGGCATCGTATTATCCATACGTACGGGCGCAGAGACATTGGACCCGATAGAAAGACTGATCAGAGCCCCGGTAGTCACTCATCCGAGGCCCCAAGAACTTTGAGCTGCAGGAGGGTAACCAGAATATGGAACAGAAACTGATGGGAAATGTTAAATGTACATGCTGGGCAGTGGGTTGGTGTGATGTGCGGGGGGGGAGGGGTCGTGGGTCTGATGTTCCACAGACCAGGGGGGGGACGAACAGGGATACCAATTCTCACTCTTCCAATATCCATTTTGGTACCATGTATGGTGACGAGTTCCCCGGTGTCCTTAAAATGCCAATAAAGTCTGTTGTCAAAAAAAAAAAAAAACCTGACTGGTATAAGGATACCGATACACGTACCTCTCGTTACTTTCAGGATTCATCGAAAGACTCCAGGAGGGAAGGACGGTCAGAACACGGACAAGAAGAGTACAAAGTCCAGAGACATGCAACGCGCTTCAGACTATACTTCCAAAAAAGAAGAAAAGACAAAAACAAAATCTGAGGACTCAAATATGAATGGGAAATTGGCTCTGATGATACTAGACAGCGCTGCAAAAGTAACAATAGCTTGCCAGAACCTGATGGAATTTCTGTTGACAGTGGAGTTGAATGAACATATCATGGTGGAAACACCTGATACAAGGGTAAGTGTCCCACATAGGTTACATGAAATAACACTCCAAATGGAGGGGGACAAACCCAGAAAAATTAAAGGTCTGTTTTGGGAGAACCTGACTTATGGCCATGACATCCTTTTAGTTGAAAAAGATTGGCGACCCGAAATTGTTATGGATTGACCAAAGGGAGAAACAGTACTATATACTTAAAATATACATACGCGCATGAATGGGCGGTAGCATTTATTCCAACATTATATCGCAACCATGTTGGGTGGGATGCTGAGTCACTTCACAATACAATCCCAGTAAAAACTACCCTAACTCCACAGAGGCAATACCCATTAAAACAAGAAGTGAAAAAACAGGTCAGGGAGATCTTAGATCAACTTGAATACCAGGGTGTAATTAAAACTTGCACCTCTTCCATGAATAATCCTTTGTTTCCTGTAACGAAACCCGATAATTCATAATGTCTAGTTTTAGACTACAGACATCTTAACACATGCACTAAAAAAAATGTAGTACAGAATGCACACAGTGCTTCATTAATGAATAACATTGTGTGGAAGAAATAAAAAACAACATTAGATATCTCAAATGGATTTTTCTGCCAAAATATAGCACCTGAGAGCAGGTATTTGCCAGCATTCTCAGCGCTCGGTTCTCAGAGTCAATTTTGTCGACTCCCCCAAGGGTATAAGAATAGCCCTGGGTTGTTCTCTGCTAGGGTAACAGAGTTACTTCAGAAAATGGATGAAGAGGCATTGTCCTATGTAGATTATATTTATCTGATGGATGATGATTTAAAGGATCACTTGACCAGGGTGAGCGACATAGTTTTGGGGTTCGTCTCTGAGGGCTACAAATTCAACTTTGAAAAATCGAAAATAGCCCACCTCAATGTCCTGTTTTTGGGATACCAGTTATCAAGTGAGGGAAAAAGCCTGGCAGCTAACTTTTTAGAAACATGTGCGCTGCTTCAACCTCCTAAATCGCTGAAAAACTTACAATCCATATTGAGATTGTTAAATTTGGCAGAACTTACATTTAAGATTATGCAGAAAAAGTAAAACCTTTTCATGACTTAATAAGACCTGATTTCTCAGTTAGACATTGGACTCAGGAACACATCCTTCGTTCACTGACATGATAGCTTCCAAACACATACACACATGTGTAAACACCACAAATCTGGTGATCCGTGTTATAGCGGGTCAATCTGGGTACACTTACTGGACCTTCAATAAAGACGGAACAGTACCCATAGCATACAAATCAAACTTGAACACAAACACTTTAACGCGTTTTGCTTCAACAAAAAAAATTCAGACAGCAGTACAGACTGCTGTAGTGAGAGAAAGAGCACTGGCTCAGGGGAAGCAAATCATTGCCATAACTCCAGTACCGGCCTTATAGACTGTGACAACAGCAAGTTTTCCAAGTGCTAAAACTTTACATCCAAGATGGATGTAATGGGCCACTTCTTTCACTGCAACAGATGTAGATTACAAATTTGATTCAACACTTAAAACACAAGCATTTCTGCAATATGAACTAGAATATCCTCCCCCGAATGAAATAATCCCTCTAGATCAGTATGAATACATTATTTACACTGACGGATCTGCTCAGCCAGCCGTAGGAAGTAAACAGCAATACAGCGCCGTGTGTGTGATTGTGAAAGGTTGTATGCAGGAAGGCAAGTTCCATCCTAGCATTACGAAGACACAGTGTCTAAAAGACTTCACAGCTGGCAGAATTAAAAGCCCTATTACTGGCACTAATAAATACGGATCGAAAATTCCCCACACTGATTGTGTGCAATTCTTTTTATTGGGTCCGGTTATACAATGAGTATTTTCGCTACCGGGGTCAAAATGGGTTTAAAGAATCAAAAGGTGGCACAATTAAGCATAAAATGCTATGGGAACAGGTAGCTGAGTTGAAAAATGAACTACCAAGAGCTCACATGATACACACGCTGAGTCATCAACGTGATGGCGTTCACGTTGAAGGGAATTCATTGGCCGATGAAACCGCAAAGGGGGCAGTATGAACTGCTTCTGTAGCTGCAATCACTCGTTCAAATAAGAGAATAGACAGACAGATAATGGTAGCTGTCATTGCTTCACGCAAAAACAGCACAGCCGTACCGAAAGATTTTCCACTCAAGTACTTCTACAAGTTAGATGCAAATAACATTCCGTATGCTTACATTCCAGGAGTGGGGGATAGAGAAATACCAAACATGGATTGCAGATTAGGTTTAATTCTAGCTTCACACAAGGGTCTAGGTTCTGCACACGCAGGAGTTACCACAACGGTTTCTTTACTGAAACAACGCTATTGGTGGCCAGGACTAACTAAACAGACAAATAATTTTGTCCTAAAGTGCAACATCTGTCAGCAGATGAAAGGTTCCACCGTAGCACGTCCAGCGCAGCCACCATTACTAATTTCAGACAGACCACTCGCTTGTGTCTATTTGGACCACTGCGGCCCCCTGCAATCGGATGGGGCTTACAAGTACATCTTGGTGGCAGTGGATTCATGCTCTAAGTTCCTGTGGGTTTGGCCTCAGCGGTTGGCTGACGCTAGAACTGTTATAAAAGATTTACGAGTCTTTATCGGGACATATGTAGTTGGCACATTACATTCTGACCGTGGCCCGGCGTTTAGCTCTAGCGCTTACAAGGAGGCAATGGGAGGTTTGGGTGTTGCTTTGCGGTACTCCTCTGCGTACCATCCCGAGGGAAATTCAGTTGTGAGAGGAAAAACCGAGACTTAAAGCACTTTTTAACAGCAAGAGTATTAGGTTGGGGTGGTAGTTGGTTCAATCACTTATACGGAGTCCAAAGAGCCCTTAGCAACATGCTAATAAGTTCCCTAGGAGGTGTCACCCCTTACGGGGTCCTATTTGGGACGAGGATGTGGGTACCTGATCTCGACTATGAAAGCACAGTGGTGGATGAAAATCCATTTGACATCAATGAATGTTTGGCTGTTTTTTCAGGATCCGGGCACTACAAAGCAACGTGCAAGTAAAACGCACTACCACTGGGGAAGTCAAATCAGTCACGGCAAGACCTGCATGGATCCCAAAAGTCAGGGACCTGGTCAGAGTAAAGATTGTGGACAAAAAATAATTTGAGCCATCCTACAGAAGCCTGTACCTGTCCTGACTGTCGAAGGAACAAGAACAGTACTTCTTCCGCCTCTTGCCGGCAAAAGAGAAAAGAGATTTATCTCCATTGATCTGATCAAACCACACTATGTGGCCGATACTGAACAGAAGCCTCGTGGGCTCCTGGGCAGCCGACGCTCAGCTCTTGCTACCATACATACCATCTAATCCGTAGTTTACTGAAACCTTAGGGAAAGCTAAAAAGGTTTTAAGCAATTGGAGCGAACCTGGAGGCGTGCTTATGAGCTAGAAGCAAAAAATAAATATCTTGATGCAATTAAGTCGTACCATAGGTTGATTCGGAAAGCAAGAGCTAATTATATTGCTGACAAAATTCTGGACAGTAAAAACCCGCCCAAAATGATTTTTTCTCTTCTTAGACAGATGCAACACCCTAATGTGAAAGCGGATCCCCCTGTCTCTTCCAATGTTCACTGAGACAAACTTGCAGATTTCTTTGTGCGTAAGGTGGAGATTATATATAATAATCTTCCAACCGCCAGTCTGCATGTAGCTAGTATCAATACTGATCTAGTGACTAAGGGTGAGAATTGGTTGGCTACTCCTGCATCAACGTTGGGCATTTTTCCTCCTCTTACGCTTGCTGCGACAGAATCATTATGCCGCAATATTAAATCAGGTTCCCCAGTCGATCCTTTGAGACCAGACCAACTGTGTTTAGTTTTTACGTCAGTGCTTCCAGTGGTTAGGGATCTGATCAATTTATCGTTGTCTTCGGCATCTCTGCCTGCAACTTGGAAACATGCAAAAGTGATTCCTCTACTAAAGAAAGCATCTTTGGAGCCTTCGGACCCGGGAAATTTTCGTCCGATCTCCCAACTCCCTTTTTCAGCCAAAGTTACTGAATCCTATGTAAATTCTGTTTTGGCTGAATTTGTAGAGAAGAATAAAATCCTTGACCCCTCACAAAATGGCTTTCGCCCTCGCCACAGCACCGAGTCGGCTCTGTTGGCTATGACTGAGTATATTCGTGGTAGTCTAGATGTCGGGAACTCGGTGACCTTGATTCTACTGGATTTAGGTGCCGCTTTCGACACTGTTTCGCATGACATCCTTTTGGGTAGGCTATGCAATATTGGGGTCAGGGGATTGGCTTTCACTTGGCTCCGCTCTTTTTTTGGAAAATAGGACCTTTCAAGTTGCCGTTCCTCCTTACCACTCGCAGGTGCATGCTATTAAGTATGGGGTTCCTCAGGGCTCGATATTGAGCCCTGCACTGTTTAACATCTATGTTCAAGCCCTAGCAGTGGTTGCTAAAAGTAGAGGGTTGTCGTTGGTATCTTATGCTGATGACACCCAGCTAGTCATTGCTTTTTCAAAGAATTGTAGAAACAACCTTTTTAAATTTAAAGAGGATTTATTAGCAATTTCAGACTGGATGACAACCAACTGCTTGCAGCTTAAAGCTGCTAAGTCGGAAATTCTTGTGCTAGGGAAAGACAGTGCTCTATGGTCAGAACAGTGGTAGCCGGATCAACTTAAACCAGTGCCACTGTCTAAAGAGGCGGTTAAGAATCTGGGCTTCTGGATAGATAGGGATCTTTCTTTTGATATACAATCCAAAGTCCTTGCAGGGGTCTGTTTTGAAGGGGGTTAAAGCCCTTGCTTGGATATTTTGAACCAAAAATCCGCCAAATCATTCTCCAGGCCACAATACTGTCCAGGTTGGATTATGGCAATTCCCTTTATTTGGGGGCCAATAAATTGTGTAGTCTACGCCTCCCACGTATTCAGAATGCGGCAGCCCGGGCGCTGTTGGCACTTCCTAAGTCCTGCTCGGTATCTAATCTTTTACTAAAGCTGCATTGGCTGCCTATAGCCAAAAGAATTCAGTTTAAGTCGTTGTGTCTAGCCCATAAAATTCTGACACAACAATGCCCTCCATTTTTAGGTGACTTGTTAGTTCAGTATATCCCGTATCGCCCCCTTCGCTCTGCCAACTCGGGTCTTGTCTGTACCCCTCGTTTTCAAAGAGTCAGAGCTGGTGGACGCTCTTTTAAAGTCTAGGCAGCCCATCTGTGGAACTCCCTCCCAACTTCTATCAGAGGATTGTAGAATCAGTTGATATTTCGCAAGGCCTTGAAGACCTGGCTTTTCCCGGAGTAATTATGGTTTTGAGCTGGTTGGAGTAGTCTTTGCACCTGTTCTTTTGGGAAGCGCTGGGATGCCCCGTCACTGGGGCAGCTATGCGCTGTATAAATCCGTAAATAAAATAATAAATACAGGAAGTTCAGACAGAAAGACTCATAACATTTGAAGAATCACCAATACCAAGTAATGGACTTTCCAACAATGAAATGGAACTCGTTCCTCTGGAAACAGAACATCAAAACATAAATGAAAGACAAATATCAGCCTAACACCGAAGTCTACATCAATATGCCTCTACAATAGACGTCTGCCAGTTCAACAAATCCTGCTGAGCTATCAAAAATAGATCGAACTGCATCTGGCTACTTCATCGATTTCAATACCGTTCACTTGATCCCAGTGAACCTGAGACAACGCCAGCTCCAATTTCCCATAAGCAACAACTTCATGATTTCGACACTTTTCTGAAAAAGACTTACCTGGTCTCACCATGACTAGAACTCTATATAATAACTGGCATACTGTTTTTTCTGTTCTAGGTTGGCTTAGTGACTGTCTTTTGCTTACTCATGAACGGAAACTATCTAGCAGAACGCTCTGCAGTTTCAAATGTGAACTTGGTCCTGGAACTTCATACATCATCTCATCATGAACAAAGAGACATGTCCTTCGTGAACATTCCAGATTCCCAATTCCTCATGGTGTAGTTTGGGTCAAGGTTGATCATGATGTTTTTGGTCCCACATGTATTTAAAAGTTCTCTAAATGATATCATTACCTCCAGTACATTTTCTGATGATTGAGACTTTGAAACTGTAAATAATATGTTGTCTGATTTACAACAATCTGCTGCATTTTCAAGCATTGAAATGTTAGAAGACGCATCAGACTATAACACTATGTACTGTTACCATCATTATGGTCATCGCTATTTGCATAAATCCAGTATCTCATTAAATGTTTTTACATACCACCAATGGGAACATTGCCCGACACCACCGAAAGGTAATTCAAAAACGTTCGCACAGAAATGTTCATATTTTTCAGGGTTTAACACTTCTGACCCGACCTCATATTACTAGAAGGTTGAATTTATAACTGCTCAGAAAAATATGCTAACTAATACCAAACAGATTCATTCTACATCCTTTTTTTCCAACTGTCTGAACAGGGTTTCGACTTATGGATGGACACTGTAGACATAAAATCAGTCTGGGGTTTAAAGGAATGGCAGGTTCAGGGAACAGAAGCACTATTTAGAGCAGGCCTCATTCCACTGCAGATAATATTTCTGAATGAAACTGTTCAACAGATTTCCTGTCTTGGACTAGCCAAGAACAAGGATTGAAACACACCTCGGATTCCCACACCATCACACATCAATTTTACATCAGATGGAGGGGATAGAATAGATGACAACATACAGTACAATTCATCAGACCCCAATTGGAAGGGATGGTTAGTTTGGCCCACAGACACAAACAGCTGTCAATCAAGATTCAAGGGTACAATTGAAGGGTTTAGCAACCATAGGCTGGACCAATGCTATGTACAAAGAGAACATCCGGGGGTGGTGACATCATACTGTATTAGGAAGTTATACCTCGATTGACTAAAAACCTCAACGCTGTCCCAGGTAAAACAGCACTTACGCTTAATCTCAGATGAGGTGGATTTCAGGGATTTTTTATTAGGTCCCAAAAGCCATGTCAGAAACATTTCTTATACACTGTCTATGATGAAATCTGGAAAATCTCTCAGCAAGAAGCTGCGGAGAGACTTCGTGAAATAGATTGAATTAACCTAGAAAAGGCGTTAGCTATAGTTGACAATGGTATGACTACATTGACTGTTGCAGGGAATCTGCACATACACAGAACTATGCACAAAAAAACAGGACCTCGGTGTGTAGGGGCTGAGCCTTCCTACCACCTCAGTACCCAAAATCCCAGAACCGACTAGCTAATGTGTCTTATTCGCTCTCCTACATAATCACGAGGCTACAAATGATTAGACAACCCAGAACACAACACTCCCGACTCTCTCAGGAATCGCAGTAGCAAGACATACCCTTTCACTCACTCACTCATACTTGTCCACAATAAGAATTGACAGAGTCACTGTTATAGTTCAAAATGTTTATTTTAACTATTGTGCTCTATAATGCAGTATATGAGCCACTACAAGCAGCAAAACACATAAACCTACAACAGTTAGCATTGTTGCAATTCCATGGATTATAAAGGGGGATGTCATCGTATACAGAGTGGATAAAGGACTATAAAACCTAACTACCCTCCCCTTGGCTAGAAGAAGTTTTATTATAAAAAGAAGATCTCTGGGGTTTGTCAGCAGACTCCATACCTTAGTGCCTAGATGGTATTTCTACATCATGGAAACAGCATAGCCCTTCTCCTTGGAAAGGTCCCTTTCCAAGTGTGTTATAGAACAACATGCATCCCCATAATATCAAAGCACAAGTTTCCAGCAGGAGCAGCTGTGTTAGCATGTTTTGTCTAGGTGCTAGGGACTGATCAGAACAGAATAACAAGGGGCATTGTTTGTCTACCTTGCACACCATGTCCTGAATAAACTCCAGGAATGGGAAGAGAACGCTAAAAGTAGACAGTTCTCATGTGAAAGGCACAAACAGAGTCTTGTAAAATAAAGTCATGTAGTAACGTGTGCAAAAGCAGCATCATGGCAGCAGAGCTCATGCTAACTTGGTATGTCATCAATGACCCCAATAAACGCATGACACCCTCCCCTTGGTAAGGTTGTAGTATATAGACAAAAGACCCAAACAGAGTTCAAAGGTAAGCAGAGTTTAGAAGTGCACGAAAAAAACAAATTGGAAATTTAAAAAAAATTGATTTCTGAGAAAAATATTCTTTATTTAAAAGTTGCTGTTCATTGAAAACAGGATTAATTTGGAGATGAAAAATCCAGTAAAGTATGTGAACCCAAGAATGCAATTCGTTCCAAAAGGTCATCCCTATTGTTCGTTGCAAAATGGGATGCCATCCAATCAAGTAGTCCGAAGGAACACACGTGTTCCTCATAATCCGATGCATCCAGGAGCATGTCTGGGCAACTTGCGTGGTGTTAGATGAAACTCCGTTGCGAGGTGTTCTGCGCAGCTGCACAGATTCCCACTCAGCCAATGCTCCAAGTGCAGCCGCGCGCACCATATGGTCATCCTGAGCACAGGCCTGGTCGTGGACCAGTAATGGACCCACTAACAGATCATGATCCACATCTGCGCATGACATATTGGAGAGGCATAAAGCCAAGGCCCAATAGAAAAGGCACCGCTGGCAGTAGAACACATGTTGCACGCAAGTGAAGTAGGCAAAGCCAAAAGTAGTCTATAAGTTACGCCAAGCGTCGCTAATGGCAAGCATCTAGAAAGTTGTTGCATTAGGTCACGCTACAGTAGCAACTGGCCGGGTCTGTGCATTACTACATTTCTTAACAGGAGCAGGATACCACCCACCACCACTAGGATTAAGGGGAACCCTCCAAAGGAGCTGGAAGAAATAGAATGAATAAAAGCTGATATTACTCCAAAAATTGTCTGAAAATAAGTCACAAGGCCGGAACCCACTAGTTTAAAAAAAATGAGCAAGGCCTTCTGTGTCAGACGCATTCAATATTTGATGTATCAGTTCCCCGAAATAAAGTGGGAGATCCGTGTTCAGCAGTGACTGAATCTCACTAGACGTTCTAGCCACCTGCAATTCGAAGGTCTCTCGAGCCAAAGTGAGAGCTACTTCTTGTTGAAACAAAAGCGCTTTGAGTCTGCTTAATTTATTCAAATCTGTTTTCAAAATCGGAATGGTAGGCCAAATGGAACTATCTACATTCCCATACAGGGGTGGAAAAAGCACATTACTACAACAAGTAACACGTTGTGAAACTGTTACTATATACGGGATGCCTGCCCGTAAGCCACAGCAGTCGGGGTTGTTCAAAATAAGATAACTGTCATTAGAAAGCAACGTGAAAGCGGGTATTATTGCTGGTACAGGCGTTCCTTTAAAAAAACAAGCTACATTAGGTGCGAGCACATTACAAGCGCCGTGCATCTTAACATGTTTACAAACTAGGCAATATCCTACTGTGGAATTGCAGTCCTCCCTTGTTAGGAAAACTTTGTTACCCTCCCGTTGACATCTGTATGTGAAAGGTAGGGACCATAATTCATGGTGACATGCACTACCAAGGTGTTCCAAGCGGCCAATTTGGAAATGTTTCATGCAAGATTTAAATTGAAACAGCGAAAATGGCAGAGAGATAATGCCATGAATTAACCATACAGCTGAATCGGTCTCCGCAACAGAAAATGGCAAGTATTCTAATTGTTCAATGTGTAACAACGTGTATGTAGCATCTTTCATGGACATAAATCTCTGTTTATCAGTTAGATTAAATGGTAAAAACAAAGCAGATGCGTTAAAATAATCCCAGGGTACTTTTCCCATTTTGAGAATTTGTAGTGGCTATGCAAACCGCATCACTGATCATAACTGATTTTGACCATGATATAACACAGATACATCATTTTGAACAATATCAATAACAGAAGAGACAATATGATTTAAAGTATAAATGCGGGATGACAGTGTATTTATGCTATTATCGACTACTGCAAGAACTTTTTCTAAATTTGCTTTGTCAATTTGCCACAGACGGAATGCTGCTTCCATCTGCGAAAGTTTCCATATTTCATTGTAAGACACATAGATTAGTCTCTTTGATCTGGGAGCTTTAGGACCCAAGATAAAATCAGCCAAATTGATGTCGATCGACAAGTGGGACAGGTGTTGTTTTCTAACGACAGAGTAGAGTGTTCCAACCATTGTTGGCACAATTTTCCTACCGAATATGTGGTGACAGAGTGTGAATGTGGGTAACGAGGATTAGGTCTAGTTTGTGTGAAACCGGTTGTTGCATTATAAAAACGGAGTTGACATGCATTCAAATTGGTTTGCTACAACAACCATCCTGAGGGGTCAACATCAGAGATATTGAAACTGTCATTTCGAAACAGAGCTTGTAATACATTGATGGTACTATTGGTGTGTTTACCCCAATTATCATACTCTGCCAATGATGGAATAGATGGAATATTCAGATTCTTGGCAGTAGCCAAGCCAAAACAAGAAGTTTGGTACACTGTGACATTTAAAAATAATATTTGAGTCCAAATTAAGCATGCACGATGCAAAGCTTTGGTTTCCTGGACCTGCAAAAGCCTTAGTGGCACAAATAGATTTCAAATCAATGGTATCTTTCCAGTGATCATAACTCTGTACGGCCAAGTCAGTTCTAAAGGAATTGGAATAGATTAATTTTGTGTGTGTCAGAATAAATTTTGATTGTGACTGCAATTTCAAGTTAAAGAAATAGGATTCTGGATTGGACGTGTTGTAACTAGTGAAATAGGTGAACTTATTTCTAAGCGTTGTTGAACTTCCCTGTAATGGATTTGAACAATGTTCCCACTGTGTGTAATTAAAAGCAGGTCTTAACATGTTTGTTTTGTGCAAGGAGTGATGGCCATAATGTTGATAACAGAATAAATCAGCATAATTGGCAGAATTTAAATATAAATCTTCAGCATTAAAAGCAGCATAATGCTTTAAATCAGAAAACAATGAATGTACTGCTTGTACATACCAATCATCAGAATGTATGTCCTGTGTTACCACATCTCCTAATGAAACGCGAAACAGGCATGGTATTTTGAGGACTTTCGTCAGACCATGGATTTCAAAAGCAACTTTATCCCAAACTATGCCATCTGTGACAAGGAAAGCCGAGATATTCACAAGGGCTTGATCACGTTTTATGATGTGGGAAGATGTATGGGGAGCCAGAATTCCGTCGACAAACTTTCCAGCAGAGCGTTCTGACAAATAATGACCATTGATGAGCAAGAAGAATACTGTCACAAACCCAATTGACATGAAGAGGAAAATCAGAATAAGCACCAACCAGATGTAAGTCCAGGGTGGGAACATGTCAGTCTTTTGGAACCCAGAGATGAAAATACTCGTTTTTGTTGGTGTAGTTGCCAAAGAGGAAGACAAGGAGGAAGAGTCATAAGAGAAGCTCGTACGGTCCCCAAAATAACCGCTTGCTCCCATGTTCATTAACGGTGGTCGCGGAGCATCTGCTTGATGATGTAAAGGAATGTCCGGTACCTCAATGTGGGACTCATCCGTAGGATAAGCATACTCGATGTCTGTGTGGGAAAAGGATGAAGGCACAACAGGCAAAGGTCAATAGTAGTCTCCATCTCTCCCTCAACAGCATGGGCATTAGTCGAAGAAGCTGAAGCCATCGGATTCACAGAAATAGCGTTGCATGAAACACTAGAAGTCACACTATTCAGAATCGTCCAGATGGTGTAGTTTGACATTGTCGACTGAAATGTATCTGTTTTCTTTGCGAACAGGCAAAGGTGGTAGTATCCCTATACGAGTACCCTTCAATCCAAGAACTGGGACTGGCGCACGATAAGAGGGACCAAATTCTTTTTTGTTCTCCAGCTTTTCTCGTTCTAGATCTCCAATCTTAGGAAGCCAGCCTGCTACCGAAATCTGCATTGCCGTGTCATTGGAAGAGGGTATATGTCCTGTTGCGTAGCTGTCACGGGTCTTTTGAAGGTCCTGTAACATAGTAGAATGGTTATCTACGTCAAATGTCGCAGCCGCCGCCACAACGTCTAGACCATCAAGGTTTGGCACAAACATTTTAATGCAAAAAAGCATTTCGTATGAGGTCCGCCCACCCAAAGATCTTCTTGGGAGATTATTAAGTACAAGTTGAACTCCATAGAAACGGGCTATCTGGTTCCTGCTAGTACCTAAGACTCTAGCTGTCAAAGATTGCTTTAAGTCACAGTTGATTCGCTCCACAATGGAATTGCCTTCAGGCATATATGGAGACAAAAACTGCACCAGCACCCCCATAGACTTCATCTCGTCCTTGTACGCCTTAGAGGTGTACGCTGGACCTTGGTCAGTTCTGAAAGTGCCACTGGCAAACGTTCCGACAAAGACACGTAAATCTCTAATGACATTTTGAGCATCAGCGCTGCATTGTGGCCAAACCCATAGGAATCTAGTGCACGAATCAACTGCAACAAAAATGTATTTGTATGCAGTATCAGAAGACAAACGACCGCAGTGATCAAGATATACACAGCCAAACAGCTGATTTGAAATATTTAGCTGTGTTTGTGGTGGTCGTGAAACTTTAGACGGTTTGATTTGTTGGCAAATGTCACAAGAAAGCACTTAATTACGGGTTTGTTTATATAAACCACACCACCAATAATGTTGCTGTAAAATAGAGACAGTCGCAGACAACCGGCATGTGCAGAAGCCATGCCTTTGTATGCGGCTATGATCAAAGGAAGCCTGCGGTCCATGTTGGGAATCAGCCGATTCCCCAACATACGAAATTGTAGCATAAGGAACTTGTTCAGAAGATATATGATAAGAATACTTTGAAGGGAAGCACTGCGGATAAGCATCCGTCGTAGCAGCTATCGCTGCCAAATCTCATTATCTATCTTAGTCATGGATCTTGTAACTGCTGCAACAGAACACATGGCTACTACAGATTTGGCTGCCTAGTCAGCCAAAAAATTACCAACAGCATGTGCTCCCACATGCTGATGGCCAAGAGTATGTATAACCTGTGTGAGTGGCAGATTTTCTTTAAGCTCTGCCACTCAAACCCTAAAGCATTTTGTGCTTTATTGCACTGCCTTTAGAGTCCCGATAATCATTCTGAGACCAAAAGAATAAGTTGTCATTAAAGGACTGGACACAGTAGTAAGAATTGCACACAATAAGAGTTCACATCAGGATCAGCAAACTCGAGAGCTAGAACAAGAGCTCTCAGCTCCGCCAATTGTGCCGTACAGTTCCCAAGTGCTTGTGTATGCACAATCGAAGACTTAAATTCATCATTTACCATTGAACCAGCCACAATAGCGCAAGCTGCTGAATAAGCATGTTTCGACCCGATGGTCGGTTGAGCCGAGCCAATGGTATAAATGAAAGGAAGCAATGACAACGGAGGAGGATGAACATGTTCATACTGTAAGAACTCCTGTGTTTGAAGAGCAGGATCAAAGATAAACGTGACATCAGCCGATGTCAAAGAAGTAGCCCACTGTATCGAACATGGATGTAAAGCTTTAGAGTTTGGTACACTCGCCTTAGTCACTACTTCTAAAGCAGGGACAGGCGATTCAATAAGAATGCATTTCCCCTGCGCCAGCAAGCGTTCTTTCAGAATTGCCATTTGGACCGCAGTAAAAATCTTTTCAACATTCGAAAATTGTATTTATGCTGCTGTGTACAAATGTGATTTGTATGCAATATGCACTGTGTCGCCTTCATTGAACGTAAGCAAGTGAAACCCACCGTCCCCAGTACAATACGTATGAACAGGTTCTTGGAATTTTCAAGCATCAACAAGTAGTTAGTCGCTAGCAGATCTGACTGCAAAGATCGTAGAATAGAGGTATGTTCCGGAAGACAGCAGGCAGAAGAATATGTAGGTTGTATGAACGCACAGAGTGGTTTCATACGCTGGTCATAATCGGGGCTGTAGGTTATCAGTTCCACCCGCTGCTGGAAAGGTGACCCAAGAATAAAGCACCTCAAAGCGGTGCGCTCCATAATAAATACACAGCACCACCATTAGGGACTCCATATTGAGGGAAATAAGCGGGGACTGGAGCGCGGTTCGGAGCCGTAATGGCAACTGCCATAATGAAAGAAGAATATGAAACAACTTACTTGCGGCAACGCAACACTGGGCTAGAGAAAAACCTTTTCGAATTCAAGCTTGAAAAACCTATAACTTCACAATATAGGAGGCAACACCGTCACACCGTGTTCAGTCTAAAGGCCAGGAACATGCAGAGAATGCTGAAAGCAGATGGTTCGTATGTGAAAGGCACAAACAGAGTCTTGCAACAAAAAAAAAAGTCTTGTAGCAGAGCTCATGCTAACTTAGCAATGTCAACAATTACCCTAATGGCCATATGACATGACATCCAGGATTTATTTACTGGGCAACATTGTATCTTCTGCTATAGGTGTACTAGAACAGGATTTGTCTCCTACTTTCTGTTACAGGGGTCTCCAACCTTTTCTGTAGTGAGAGCTACATCTTCTCAAGGCAAGTCTTCCCGAGCTACTAGCAAATTTTATACCTGTAAAATAGTGACTACACTATGACCACCCAAAGCAAGATTTTCAGTAGTTACCACCCAAGTATACTAAGTGTGGTTACCAGCAGAAATGCTGGGAAAAAGTTAAATGCCTCCTCTTGACTTATGAAGTAACATTCAAATCTTGACATGCCCAGTGGCACAAAGAACATAACCACAGCAGTACGTCTCCCCAGCTCAGCTTGAATTATCATTCACCAGTTTCTGAAAATGCACATTTTTCTATCTAATACTACTTTCCACTGTGGGCAAACAAACTCAATTTTCCAGAAGAAACCCAATTTTTGAAAACTAAAACTGCATTTAAAATATCAGTTTTCAGTTTTTGAGAAATGCATAGTCTCAAAACATCAGCTTGTCATTATCATCTTGTACTCCCATGTACAAATGCCTCATATGGACATACTACCTTGAATTGCCAGGTATTACAGTCATATGCCATGGATGCTCACCATTGGTATAGGAAACAATGTTCCTAGACTTCTTTAAAGCTACAATTCAGTTATGAAAAACATTCATTAGTCAAAGGGCATCCGGTACATATAAAATTAGAATTGTATCATTAATGTACCACCATTTTCTTTACAATGCAAACAAGTATATCCTCAAAAGACACAAAGGCACAAAATATCGCTCCAATAGTGATTGTTTATTATTTAGTTACTTTTATAACAGATCATCATATTCAATGCTCCAAATAGAGAAAGAGGTTGCTCCAAGGGGAGTGTGAAAAAGGAAAGTGCTTGTGAAGTAGGACAGATATAAAGGAGGGGAATCCAAAAGGCAAATTCAATAACCAATCAATTACACATTCTGGTATCCTTAGTAAAACTGGTTGTGGTTCATAGTGGCACCAGTTTTACAGATAGGCCTGTCCCTTATGGATTTACAAATATTCATTTCATGATTTCATGATGACGCACAGAGAACATTCATCTGTGAAAAGGCAGGGCTGGGATGATATCAGGTACAGGCCCACTGGGGGAAGAGTGTCGGCGTTTTGACCCAAGTGCAATGAGGGTAATTTATATCCTCTGCAGGCGGGTCTTCCTCAGGACGGGGGGTGGGGAGGCAACCTAAGGTGAGGTACAGTCAGGATACAGCCCCTGATATATATATATATATATATATATATATATATATATATATATATATATATATATATATATATATATATATATATATATATATATATATATATATATATATACACATATATGTATATATATATATGTATGTATATATATATATATATATTCACAGAAAAAACCATAGGTTTCAGGCACGTTATAGTTAGGAATTAGCATTTAAAAAACCTCAGAAATTCACTGAAAAAACCATAGGTTTCAGGGGTGTTATAGTTAGCTGGACTTTTCACTTGTACAAAACCATTGAAATTCCCCCGTTATAGTTAGTTCAGCTAACTATAACTCGCGCGCCCGCAATGCACTGCTGATGACGTCACATATTACATCACTCATGACATGGTCAGTGACATCACTCATGACATCACTGATGACATCTCAAATGACATCACTGATGACATCACTGATGACATCATCCAGTGAATGTGTGTTTTTCTGAAAATTAAATATGTTTTATATATGTATATCTCAAGGTCGATGGAAGAATAAATGGGTATATAAGTGTCTAAATGGATGATTTGTTTTTGAAAAATTGATTGTGTAACTGACTGATTAAGTGTATCATAGTGAATACATGGCTTAGTGAGTAATGTTTAAATATGTAAATATCTGTATCAGTCTCTCACTTTGTGTATAAGTGGCTGCATGGGTTGGTGAGTAGCTACATGTGTGTCTATATAGGTTATTAGTTGTTTTTTTGAGTATCAGTCTGAGTGTCTGCTTGGTTCGGTGGGGGGTATTACGTAGTGCATAGGTGCATGAATGAGTGACTCACTGTTTGTATGTGTTGAACACAGCATGTGTGCAGGACTGTATGGGTGGATGAGTGTGTGTATGGGTGTGTTAGTGAGTGAATGACTGTCTCAATAGTGTCTTTATGAGTAACTACATATGTTTTAAACTAGTATATGTGACTATTGGTGTATATATGTGAGTATATGTGAGAGTGAGAGATTGAAAGAGTTCCTGTATGAATAAGTATGTGTTTCTATAAGTGATTGTTTAAAAGACTAAGTATGTGTAAGTTTCCGTAGAAGTAAGTATGGTGGTGTGTGTATAACTGTATATGCAAGTAAATGTATGTTTGATTCTTTATTAGCATGAGTGACTATGTGTGTGAGTAACTCTATGGATGAGTGGCATTGTGTAACAGGATGTATAGGTGTATGAGTACATATGATGTGTGAGTACATGTATGAGTGACTGTATAGGACTGTTGGTGAATGAGTGGATGTGTATGTGGATCTTAGAATTACTGAAGAGGTTGTTGTAACTTGTATTGGTATGTCCATTGTTTTGAAAATTTTAGTCTCTATTTTTGAATGTGTGTATCAAAGGTTATATTAGGGTGAGAGGAGGTCTGCCACTCTATCACAAGGATGATGTCATCAGTGATGTCATCAGTGATGTCATTTGAGATGTCATCAGTGATGTCATGAGTGATGTCACTGACCATGTCATGAGTGATGTAATATGTGACGTCATCAGCAGTGCATTGCGGGCGCGCGAGTTATAGTTAGCTGAACTAACTATAACGGGGGAATTTCAATGGTTTTGTACAAGTGAAAAGTCCAGCTAACTATAACACCCCTGAAACCTATGGTTTTTTCAGTGAATTTCTGAGGTTTTTTAAATGCTAATTCCTAACTATAACGTGCCTGAAACCTATGGTTTTTTCTGTGAATTTCAAAGGTTTTTTAAATGCTAATTTCTAACTATGCCTACAGAGATAGGACATGTGAAGAAAGAAGAAAAAATGCACAGAAAGAAAAAAAAGAAGTGCAGAAAGAAGCAACAGAAGTCCTCAAATACGAAGATAAGTGCAGGAAGAAGGATAACGTGCAGAAAGAACAAAAAGAAGAGCAGAAAGAAGCCTTGTTGCAAAATCATCCTGTACCCTCAACTTTTTCAGACGGATACTGGTGGTAACTGAGTCTGACTAACCAGTCCTAGAGCCAGTGCTATGTTAAAAGACACTTAGAATACAGTGAAAACACCTACATACACTAGGGAACATTATGCGTTGGGGTCCCCCTGTGATTAGCATGACCTCCTCTGTAAGCCCCTAGTGTATAATAGGGCATGGGGATTAAAACTACCTCTTAAAACAGGCCACAGGGCGTTTTTGCACACGTTAACTCAGGCCCCGTCCCCTCCCTTCACCACTGTGTAAACACGCCCTGTGTCCATTTTTAGTTGGGAGATTAAGTTCATTTGAATCCTGAGGGTCCCTAGGGTCCAACTAGCCCACTAGGTACCTCCAGTAAGTGCCACAGAGCTGCGTTGCAGAGAGGTGTAAAAAGTGGCACGGCCTGGACCACCTCTCTGCAATGCAGCTCAGTGGCGCTTACTGGAAGCACTTGGTGGGCTAGTTAGCCCCCAGGGGCCCTCAGTATTGAAGGGAAATTATATCCCCAATTTAAAACGTGCCATAGTGCGTGTTTGCACACGTCACCTCAGGCCCCGTCCCCTCCCTTCACCACTGTGTAAACGCGCCCTGTGGCTGTTCTAAGTTGAGAGATTAAGTCCCCCTGAATCCTAAGGGTCCCTAGGGTCAAACTAGACCACTAGGTACCTCCAGTAAGCGCCACAGAGCTGCGTTGCAGAGAGGTGTAAAAAGGGGCTTGGCCTCAGAACACCTGGCTGCAACGCAGCTCCCTGGTGCATACTGGAGATGCCTGTTGGGGGCGCGTTTGCAGAGTGCTGCACGGAGGGGGCATGGCCTCCGGCACGATGCCAGTCTTTTATTTATTTTAGTTTTTTAAGAAGGGGGGCTGTTTGGTTCCCCTTCTTATTCTAATTTATTGGCCCTGATGACCCCATCCCCCAGGGCCAGTCTCCTAATTATATTTTTTTGACCCCAATCCCCAGGGCCGGCCACTGTTTTTTATTATTTTGAAAAAATATATATTTATAGACACACCTAGGACATGCTGGACAAACCGTACGTACCTATCACCATGACGATTTGCGTGATATTCATTAAAAGGCAACTATGCATGCAATGAATCCACGTGTAATGTATTTACACCACTAGTGAAGCTCTGACATGTCTGATGCCCTACCGTGCCTAATCCTGGTAGACACCCTTGTCGTTTATTTATACAAACATGGGTAGCTATTGACGGGCACATTTAATACACATGCACACCAAGCCATTCAAAGGGGATTCGACAAAAATTCGACCAAAACTATGCAAGAAACCCCCCTCACGGTTAATAAAACACACATCCACTGCCGGATGTGTAATACTTTTTATTTTACTCTCTGGAAAGGGGACGAACATCACTTGAGAGTCACAGCGTGCTCCTGACAGAGCCCAATGCTGTGTTACACCCACCATTGCCTGCCGAGTGCCACACACCTCTGTGTTGTATTCCACTAGCTAGTGCATATGCTATGACACTCTCTAGCCCATGTGCACTGTAACACCACCCCGTGAATATGTCATGCCACACTTGTCTTCGCACGGGTTATATTGCCCCATCTAACGTGCCTTTCTCGATGCCTATGTTATAACGCACAGTGCTATGCCATACATATTACAATCTGGGATCCATATCTTTGTCACAGTGCATATGCAACGTTACACTCCCCAGCACATATTTTATATTACAACTTTAGAGACTAGTTAGGTTACACAACACTGCCCTGTGCATATTACACTCCAAGGCGCATATCGCATAGCACGCGCTAGTGCCTGTGCTATCTCGCGCTCTCTAATGAATCTGTCATTGCGCACAATGTATTGCATATTATATTTCACGCCCGGTTCATCTTATATCACACTTTTTGGTGCATAGTTTATACCATACACTATATCTAGTTTTCATTTTCAATCGTGCTCTCAGGACTATGTTCTATATAACACTGTGTTCACCTACCCTTTTCACGGGCATTACATTTTGCGATAGGGGGTGGAGGGTCAGGGGGTGTTTCTGCCAAGTGAGCCCAGAGTCACAGTCACAAACGTCCTCTTCTTCCTGAATAAAAGTGAGATTATGCTGCATACTTGTTCATATTTTAAGTAGTTCGCACAGACACAATGTTTTAAAAACAATAAAGTTCCTAATACCCGCCTTCTCTGAACAGTTAGCTTGCTGCCCCATCCCCTTCCTCCCTATCCTCTGTTGTGTGAATCCATGGACTAGCCTCCTCCCTCCTGCCATGCATGGTCTGATGTGCTGCCACTGCCCTCAATTTAGTATGATGTACCAGTCCACTCCTCCTGCCCTCCATTGCCCAATTCTATGCCCCATCATTGACCTCCTGCTTAAACTCTGTGCTTAGCTTGCTGCCCCTATTCTCCTTCCCCCTGCCCTCCGATGTCTTTGTGCATGCCCCTGCTCCATCCTTTTTGCCCACCATGTCCCATGGACCTGCCACTCCTATCTACTCTGAGTGTTCTGTTGAGCTGCCACTCCCCTCCCACCTGCCTAGCATTGTCAGATGACTGTAACCTGTCCCTGTCACCTCCACCCTGCCTGTCCACATGCCATGCCCCTATCCTCTTCCTCCTGTCCTACATGGTCCATTGTACTGCCACACCCTTCTGCCCTCCCTGGTCTGTTGTGCTGCAACTGCTCCTCCTGCCTGCCCCGTGTGGTCTGTTGTGAGGTCCCTTCCCCTGAACTTTCTTGTCTGTGCACAGGTCCTGACCCTCCCTTCTATCCTCCATCGTCCTTTGTGCATGCCCCTCCACCCTCCTTCTTGCCCATCATAGCCATTGTGCTGCCACTAACCCTCCCACTTGCCATGCATGGTCTTCTGTGCTGCCATGGCCCCTCCCACCTTCCCTGTGTGGTCAGTTAGCTGCCCCTGACCCCCTCCCACCTTCCCTCCATGGTCTGTGTGTATGCCATCACAGTCTCACTGTTGCTCTTCATGGTGTGTCTTGCTTCTAGTGCCCATCCTGCCTGACCTCCATGGCTATCTTGCTGCTCCTGCCCTGCCCCCTTGCCCCCAGCCCTACTCCCTCCCTCCTGAATTGAATTGAATTGAAATGAAATTTATAAACGCGCAACTCAGCCCGAAGGCATCAAGGCGCCTAGCAAACGGAAATCATAACAAGGCAAATCTAGGGCTGGGGATAGGCTTTGGCAAATAGCCATGTCTTTAGGGCTCTCCTAAAGAGTTGCTTTGAGGGAAGGGATTTTATCTCAGCCGGCAGAGTGTTCCACAATTTAGGAGCCAAGGTTGAAAATGCTCTCCCACCCCACCTGGCTCTACGAGCACGGGGAACTGCTAACAAGAGCTTATTTGCGGAACGCAGACATCTGGTGGGGGTATAGCGGACCAAGAGGTCCCTTAGCCCGCCAGATCTGGTAGTGGCCAAGGCCCCGTAGATCAAGCACAGGGACTTAAAAGAAATTCTGGCCTCAATTGGAAGCCAGTGCAGTGTCTTTCTTGCCGCCGAGGCAGAGGCCCGCCTAGGTAAGTCCAAAACGAACTTGGCGGCGGCATTCTGCACCATTTGGAGTCGCATCAACAGGCCCTTATTGATGCCTAGATATAGGACATTACAATAATCAAGTCTTGAGCCTATTAGTGCGACTACAACTTGCTTTCTGGCATGAGGGGACAAGTAGTGTTTAATCTTCCGCAGGATGTTAAGTAGACCCCAGCAGGTGGAGATAGTCCTCTTTACTTGTTGGTCCATTCCCAACAAAGGGTCAATCATGACTCCCAAGTTCCTGGCCAAGGTCGTGGGGGTCGGACACACGCCCAGTGAGGAAGGCCACCATTCCGCCGACCAGATATCCTGCTTTCCTCCGAAAATCAGAATTTCAGTCTTTTCGCCGTTAAGCTTCAATGAATTGCAGACCATCCATTGAGCAACTGCCTCCATACAAGATCTAAAATTGGAAGCAGCGGAGGAGACCGGTTTGGCGAGGGACATGAGTATCTGCGTATCATCGGCATAGGAGACTACCTCCATCCCAAAAGATCTAATAAGCCTGGCAAGCCCTCCTGGCTTGTCTGTTCCATTGTAATGCCCCTGATCCGTCCCTCCTGCCCTTTATGGTCTGTTATGCTGCAGCTTTCTCTCCTGTCTGTCCATTATGGTCAGCTAGCTACCATTGCCTCTTGCCCCTCTGTTCTCTGTTGTCCATGTGCATGGTCCTGTCCCCTCCCTCTTGCTTTCTATGGATTGTTGTGCTGCACTCCCGTCCTGCATGCCCTGTGTGGTGTATTGTGCTGCTGCAAACCCTGATGCCTGCCCTGCAGGGTCAGTTTGGTGCACCTCTCCATGTCCCTCCTGTCCTCTGTTATCCAAGTCCATGTCCCTATCCCATTTCCTTCCATGATCCAATGTACCATACTTGCGAACATTTTGAACTTGGTAAGAGGGAGATTTTGAAAAAAAACTGGGGTATTGATTTTCCCCTTTGAGTTACATTGAAAAAGAGGATATTGTAGACAGGAGACAGATCAAATAAAGCCCATTTGAGCTTAAAAACATTGGACGTTTCCTGGCTGAATCGGGTCTGTTGGCATGTATGGTTGTACTACCATTGCCTCTTCCTTCTGCCCACAATGGTCTATTACATTGCCACAGCCTTGAAGGAGGGTAGATTTTGTATCACAGGGGGCCCCTGGCCCGTTCTGTCCACACCTGAAGTATGAGACCCTTGTCCTTGCCCTGCCAGCTGCATTTGTAGGCCGTATTAAATTGACCAGCGGGTCCTGTGTTGCTATATAATTATCCTGAGACATCCTTACCACTCAGCCAGCATAAAACCCCTGTGTAGGCCCTTCTGTTCAATATGTAGGCCTCTTTGTTAAATTGACCATAGCTCTGCAATTTTAGTGTATAGCAGTCTGAAGGCAGGTCTGCGAGGCCTTCTGATCCAAACTAGTAGCCCCCACCCTACCCGAGTGCTCCGTGCTCGGTATCAAAGTTCAACATCCCCCTGAAGCTGTCGACATACAGTAGGCTGCATCCTGGACTGGTACTTGCTTCCTGGGCAGGTTTCCCGCTTTTAAGGAAGTGGCAACCGCAGAGCGTCAAGTTAGGAGAACTGAGGAGATTTTATACATGAATATATTGAATTCCCGTACAAAACCCATTATTTTCTGCTTGCTCTATGGAACTTACGATAAGCGATTGGCCTGAGAGACTGACCTTTTCACCCAGTCCATTGTCAGCATTAAGTGGGTAAATGACGAAATGTCTGGTAAAATCTGCAGACGAAGCTTTTGGGTAGCATACGTAGGTAGATGTAGCGTGCAAAGGAGCCCACAAAATGATATAAAAAGGGAGCACCCACAGATATCGACGGACTACCTCGCCGTCTGTATGTAGGTTAACAGGCAGTGCAGGTTTTCCCCAAGAGCTGGGAGCTCTTGTCTTCCTTTGCTTAAAATGTCTTGCTCTGCTTTGCTTGAAGTATCTTGTTCTATTTTACCTATATGAAATGTCATGTTATGTTTAACCATTGTTCTCTTTACTTTTGCATTTAAAAGATTTTGTATTGTAATTGCAGGAATGCTTGCTCTAAGAGTAAACGTGAGTGTTCCTAGGTAACATTTTCCTTGGTGTAACTTGTTTCTCATGATGCATTTATAGATGTGTTTTCTCTCTCTCTCTGTCAGTACATTAATTGAGATACAGAGAATATTATGACAGCTGTATGATTATCTGGATTCTGTATTTTGTACTTTATGTCTCTATTCTGCGGTTTCTTTGAAGTTGCATCTTCTCATTAAACTGCCATTGTATTCTGCCTCCAATTCCATGTCTCATATGTCTGTTTTCTTCATTTTTGGAGCAAGCGTTCCTAGGCACCCCGGCTCAAATTAAGGTGCCCCTTTTGTCCCTGACTCACTCTCCTGCTCAGTTCTGTGGTGGCTCCCGGGGATCTGGGGACCGCCCCTAGCTTCCTTGACCCGTAATAGATCTTCCCTCCAACAGCCTCTCTTGCAAGTCCTGTATTGTTGGTTTGTTGCCCCTGCCCCCCTTTCCACTGCCCTCCATAGTCTGTTGTGCTTCCACGGCCCTTCCTGCCTGCTCAGTGTGGTTAAATTGTTGCCTTTGCACCCTCCTACCTGTCTTCAATTTTCAGAGTCCGTGCCCCTGGCCTCTGCCTCTCAACAGTATCCTAATGAACAACTAGATTGCTAACATTCTATATTTATTACAAAAGTGTGGAACGCCTGACATCATCTTGATGTAATCAAAACTGTAATACCTAGAGCATTTCCTTTAGAAATTACATATATGAGAGGGTCTTATTGGCATCAAAATTATGGTTAGTGCTCTAAAAGACTAAAATAAGGACATATTTTCTGAGTTTTCAAATAGCGACAAAGCACTTTTAAATTATTTGTTATCTTTATGTTTTTTTATTAGGTTGACCACTTGATTAAATGTTGCACTTAGGGGAGAGGATGTGGTGTTACTTCCAGAACTGCAGACTTTGCAACTGGGGAACCAGGTTGAAGTTTCTGCTTCAGCTCGACATTCTGTGATTCTGGTCAAATCACTTAGTCTCCCCATGTCTACAACCAAAATGAATTTGTTCTTGTGTGATGTTTCCAATGCTCATGTAAAGCACTCCAATACCTGTCAAGTCTGCACTATATAACACTGCAAAAACACAAAATAATAAGTGTTTTGCACACTTCTGTCATTGGGCTATATTTGGGCTACATCTGGGTGATTTTGGGCTACATTTGGGCTCTTTTGTCTCCGGTGGCCATCTTGGGAGATTTATTTGTTATGAAGTTTCCTAATTTCCTCATGTACTGCAGTCTCCTCAGTAGGAAATGCTTTCAGTTTTTTACTTTGATTCCATCATGAAGGTATTCAGATATGTCACACATTTGCCATAAATTCTGAATGTTAGCACTCTAGTTGCTCATTAGATCACTGTAGTAAAACTACTGCACCATGGAAGTCTGCTCCTCGTATTAAAAGTGCATGTTTCAGTCTGCATGTCAGAATTTTTTAATGAAATAGAAGAGGATTTGAGAAGTCACTCAAAATGTGCCCTCATTTTCTTTCTTCAGCATTAATCATAATTTCTATGGCAAAATGAACCTCCTCATTGTTTTCCTTTTTAAATTAAATGTTTTAAGTGTTACCAGTTTATTCCAATCAAGATGGCTTCAGGTGTGCCATACTTTTGTCATAATGAAGACAGTAAGCGCTCTAGTTGTTTTTAAGAACATTCTGGGACATTCTGTCATTGGGCTATACTTGGGCTACATCTGGGTGATATTTGGGCTACATTTGGGCTCTTTTGTCTCTGGTGGCCATCTTGGGAGACTTATTTGTTATGAAGTTTCCTAATTTCCTCATTTACTGCAGTCTCCTCAGTAGGAAATACTTTCAGTTTTTTACTTTGATTCCATCAAGAAGGCATTCAGATGTGTCACACATTTGCCATAAATTCAGAATGTTAGCACTCTTTTTGCTCATTAGATCACTGTAGTAAAGCTACTGCTCACCAGGGAAAACTGCTGCTGGTATTGAAAGTGCATGTTTCAGTCTGCATGTCAGAATTTTTTAATGAAATAGAAGAGGATTTGAGAAGTCACTCAAAATGTGCCCTAATTTTTCTTTCTGCAGCACTAATCATACTTTTTATGGAAAAATGAACCCCCTCATTTTGTTCCTTTTTAAATTAAATGTTTTAAGAGTTACCACTTTAATCCAAGCAAGATGGCTTCAGGTGTGCCATACGTTTATCATAAGTAGGACTGTTAGCGCTCTAGTAGTTCTTTGGAACACTCTGGGAAGCTGCAGTAGAACACAAAGGAATCAACTGACAGTCTCTGCCCTTGTTGGATGTACATGTTTTACTGAGAATGTCAGACTTCATTCTCACATGACTGAGAAAGATAATGTGAATTTACAGAAAATAAGCTCTCAGTTTAGCCTATAGATCACCTTCCAAACCTCTGTGGTAAAAGCATGAGAAAATATTTTTCTCTCAATCATGATATCCCAGCAGAAGGCTTTTTCACATGGTGAAATCACCTTAGAACATACCACAATTCCTAAAATGAGTATGGTACCATCAACAAATGATTTATAATGTAACTAAAGTCTTAAAACCTTCTATTAACTGCAATGCTTTTTAATGAGGTGCTATCATGTATATTGGTCCCAAGATGGCTGCCAACACTTCTTGGATGAAGTGCTGACAGCCAATCAGATCTCAGGATGAGATGTGTGGTTAGGCTCCGCCCACATATATATATGCTTTTAAATGCTATTTTCTCAGGAAATACTGAACAGATTTACACCAGACCTGCAAAAGGCACTTCCTTGACCTTATGGCTACCTCTCTGCCAAATTTCAAGTAATTCTGTTCAGCCGTTCGGGCTGTAGCTGTGTCTAAAAGTCCTATGGAAAAATGCATGGGAAAAACGCGTTTTGGGACCCCCCTTTTTTCTCGGCCCCTGCTTGACGAATTCCCCCGAGACTTTCAGGGTAGGAGCGGAGCGTAGCGCCCCACCTATTTTGAAAATTTCGCGAGGATTCGTCGACCGGCGCCAAAGTTATTCCAAATAGAATGTTGCGGATTTCCTATGGAAACAGGGTCCTAACTATAACTACCTACTGGCGACCGCCAGTAGGTAATATATATATATATATATATATATATATATATATATATATATATATATATATATATATATATTTGGCGGCATAGTTTCAGGAATCAATAGTGTGTATTATGGTCACACACATAAATGTTGATGAATCTCTTAATTTTCTCTGGTCTGGATCATACCCTGTTCTCCTCAGGTCTTGAGCTGATCATGCATCTAACTGACACATTTTCACTCTGACTCCTGCAGTCCCGCACTTTGGTGGGTCAGCACTGATTACAGCTCAGGCTACTGCTGCCATACTTTTTTGATGGTGCACTGTTCACACACATGTTGTGAATGATAAGGGAGGGACTACAACATGGTCAATCTTCTTGTGGCTTAATTATATTGAGATTGGATACAGACTGTCGTGTAGCAGGTCCTATAAGCTGGCACAGTGTGTGTTTGAGTGTTAGTATGAGCTACTGTGATAAGTTTGGCTGGCTGTCACTCTTAGGGTCTTGAGATGATCATTGCTGCCTTCCTTAATAGGCACCTACTCTCTGAAATTGATACTGGGCTTGACTTCACCTCAGAGAGCTACTTTGAAGGTACTGGCGAGCTACCAGTAGCTCCCGAGCTACTCGTTGGAGACCACTGTTCTATTATGTTATTAAGCTGGACGCTGCAATCATTGCGTGCTGGTTAGGTGCCTTGGTGATTTATCAACAATACGTCCCTATTTTCCGCATACAATTTAACTAAGAATCAGATAACAATAGCACAAAGGGGAGCAAAATATACAAAGCTGCCTATTGAAAGACTGGACCAATTAGCTTTTACTGTGGCAGTCACCATCCACAGAATGGTTCATCCATGGCCATATAACCTTACTGGTCACAACTTTCCAGTTTCAGTATTGCCTAGAACAACAGCAGGCAGGAAGATATGAAGCGATGGGTAGGGAATTCATCAAAGAATTCAGTTGCCAACTTATCCTGTCATTTGAAAGGGTCCCCAGCTGCCATGATTAATCCGGTGTTTCAGTTGCTCTTGAATGGGAGTTACTTGATGCTGAGTGATCAAGGTTGTTGTGGGATGCTTCCAGGCATCGCATATCTTGTCACTGTAGAGTCGAGGATTACTTGTTGTAGGCAAGTATTGTTTCCACCGACCCACACAGTCAAGGAGGCGCCCTTATGGCCTTCATTGAATGTTTCCTTTATATGGTTTGATACTCTGAACCGGATGAATGCCATGCTTTTACAGAAAACTGTGCCCTTAACCTCCGCCCGAGAGACTTATGATCTTCAGGTCGCAAGGTCCTAAGCTGAGATACTGGCACTAGTACGAACAAACTGCCCTTTCCATTTCACAGAAATGGTACAACGTATCTTTAACATGTCTGATACAATGGGTATACCATAGGTTCAGGACTGTTAAGCACCTTTCATACAATCTTCGGAGTTATTCCCAACGTCATACACTCCGTGTTTGGAAGCATTTTTGGTGGGCTTCCGCTGATCCTGTTCCTAATAGCAGGTATCCTGCTTGTAATGTTTCTGCTACTCAATGGACTTCCCAGTCACCAAGGAGATGGAAAAAACGCTTCTGGAGCTACAGCACCTTGATCGCATGGTACTCCATCTGGGCACACCTCACCTTCGCGAACTGAGTGAGTCTTGGTTCCTGTCATTTAGATCAGTCTGGATTGACTCTTCTGCCTGTCCTCCGATGCCTGTTCTGTGGACAAGAATGTGTATTGGAACTCTGTCTAAAACTTCCATTGGTTGTGCCACCGGACATTGATGCTTTACTGGACCCGATAACGGCCCATGTTCTGCTGTGTCCTCAGCGTATTCCCATGTTGATGTCTGCATTCTTAGAGCCACCACAGGAGGCTTCAGCTCCTGTTGGAACGGATACCAGCTTCTCAACAAATACTCAGGCCTTGGATGTGACTCAGGCTTCCCCAGCATCGGCTGTGGATAGTGCAGAAGATCATCTGTGTTCGATTGACCTAATCTGTGAGGTGTGGCAGGGATCATCATCTGCAATGGCAAGCAACAGTGATGTTGTGTCTCCCAGCCAAGACACATAAACGTTTGGCTCATCGTGTGTTGGGAAAAATTCGTCCATTTTCAAAACAACTAAATTTGGAATTTTTAAACAACAGACACTTTTTCTTGTTGAACTGCATGGCTTTCAGACACTCAAAGTTGTTCGAACTATATAAACGAGCATATTTTAGTAAGACTTCTACCACTTAAAATATGATATTAGCATTTTGTAAGATATGTTTTAACGCACTTATATTTTGGACTAACTAGTTGTTTGCGTACAAATGCCTATAAGTACATTAAAATCAAAGGATGAGGATTTGGTGTTATGTTTCATATAGGTACCCCAATATAGGCTCAGGGAACCACCTAACGTTTCACCTATATTCTCCTCTACCATTACACTACATAACGGTTCTTGGGACTGACCTTCTACCTAGTTATGGTACTACTTACAGGACGTGGGGTTTGCCCTGAAAACTATCTGTATCCATTATGTATGAGGATTCTTGGAAACTCAGCAGGACTGCCGTCTCCTGCAAAATAACTATGTATAAGGGTCATTCCTTCTGTCAGCCTAAGTCCGACATGACACAGAAAGGTAAAACCCCTGAGGGTACCACTTTGGGTATATATACACCATATCTATGCTGAGGCAGGGAGAGGAGAAAAGGACTTCCATGCTGACACACTGACGCGAGACACTGGGGTTCCTGCACGCAGACACTCTAGCTCGCAGTGGTCTGACATCCCTTGTGGAGTGTCCATCTCGAGACCAAGAAGGGTTCCTACAGTCTCTCACTTCAGGTAATGGGGTTGACTTTAGCCTAGAGGGATTATTGGCACTACACCTACATACATGCTAGGTACACTTTGGTACATCTAGTTAGGGTCGCATTGTAGGAGTACACATTTCATTGTCATGTATTTTTATACCTGCCTGTATTCATTGTTTTAGCAATATGGTAGAAACCTACTATCATTTTACTCTGTTGGTGCTTAGAATTATTTATATCTGTTTCTGTCTAATTGTTGTTTCAGCACACCTATTTTTCACTAGAATGATGCTGGTTCAATAAATGCTTATTGAAAACATCCCCACTGTTTATTCTGTGTATCTGTTTGAGACAAAGTGAACACGAGTGATTGAGCGAAAAATATCAAACTGTTTCGACGATCCCTGATGTTACATAGTTGTCATGTTCGATAGTTGCCAAGAACTATTCTCTCCTTGGTAAGAAAGGGTTTCTAATGGTACTGTGAGCGGGCTGGTATACAGGCGAGCATACTCAGTGGCGGTGTCTGGAATCAGTCTGGACCAATCTAAACACGTAGATCCTATATAGGTTTATAGGAACTACACAACACTGGGTCGATGTGCCAGTTCTGCTACATGCAGACAGGAGATGCGTCGAAATCCATGTTGCATGTATCTGGCCCATTTCCAGTGAGCTGGGCACAGAAGCACGAGTACAGACTTTGATGTCCCTGAGTCCAGCTCTCCTTCATGCAAAGTCAGAGAGCAGTAGGCAGAAGGGCAGCAAGCAGATGAGCAGTCTAGTTGAGTCTTTAAGCAGCACAGTAACTGTTCTGGCAGAGCTTCAGTTACAAGTCCAGTAGTGTCTGATTTTAGGAGGTCAGAGACCTAGTACTCATACCCAAAAGTGCCTTTGATGTGGGAGTGACTTCAAAGTAGCTCATTGAAGTGCTCATGTCATCCTTTCAATCCAGCCCTCTCTTCCAGGATGTCGTGGGGGGGATCAGCTCTTTGTGTGAGAACAGGACACTATGTATTCAGTGAAGTGTTAGCCCCTCCCATTCATCCTGCCCAAGCAGGGCCATCAGAATGCAGATGTGTGTAGATGGGTACTCAGACACACATATCCCAATAAAAAACTTATGGAACACACTGAGTCTACTGGTTGTCTAAACCCTTCTCAGTCTGGTTTTAGACCCATGCACAGTATGGAGTCGGCCTAATTGCAGTATCTGATCACATCATTTTCTTTATGGACAATAATCAAGGTGTGCTACTACTATTGCTGCTGAATTTGTCCACAGCTTTTGACACAGTGTCTCATCGAATTTTATTGCAAAGACTGGAGGAGATTGGAATTTGTGGATGTGATCTTCAATGGTTTACGTGCTTCCTAACTCACCGTACGCAGGTCATTAATTTAGGCTCCTTCCGATCTTGTGTTATGCACCTTACTAAGGGAGTACCTCAGCGCCCCTGCTTAAGCCCCATGCTGTTCAATATATATGTGGCCCCCCTTGCAAAGATTGTGAGGGAATTTGGGTTTATCCCCATCTCTTATGCGATGATACCCAACTGCTTCTATCTTTTCATAAAAGTTCCTCAACCATAAAATCTCATTTCTCAGAGGGCATGAAAGCTATTTCCACATGGATGACGGATAACTACATCCAGCTAAATGCTGTAAAGACTGAGATTATGTTATTCTGTAATGCCAACACACTCTGGTCCACGGATTGATGGCCGGCAGACTTGGGCACTGCCCTGTCCCTAAGACGTTGGTTAAAAACGTAGGTGGGTACTTAGAAAAGACCCTGTCTATTCAGGACCAAGTCGGGGCCACTTCTGGGACCTGTTTTTACATGCTGCGTTCGTTGCACAGAGTTTTCTCCCTCCTACCTCTAGCTGTATGTAAAATCTTGGTCCAGGCACTTGTTATCAGTCGCCTGGACTATTGCTATGCTCTTCTGGCTGCGGCCAATGAATCATTGTTGAATAGACTACAGGTAGTACAGCATACTGCAGCGCGGCTGGTTACTAAGATGCCTCCTAGAACTGCCTCCCTCCCCCTCCTGCAACAACTTCATTAGCTGCCCATCTGCCAGAGAATTATATTCAAAGTTTGCTGCATTGTCCATAAAGCCTTAAATGGCGAAGAACCCAGTTACTTAGTGTAGAAACGTATTCCCTACCAGCCGGGCAGAGTCTTACGCTCTGTTATGAAAGGTCTCCTTACTATCCCTTGTGTTACAAAAGCTCAGACAGGAGGCAAAGCCTTCTCTTATATGGCCCTATAGCTATGGAAAAGATTACCCCATACCCTTCGAAGATGTGATGATCATCTGTGCCTCAGGAAACTCCTGAAAACTAAACTTTTTGTGGTTTAACCGTCTGCTGCGCCGTGTCGAACTGTCTCAGCGCAGAGATTCCCCTTCGGGGGTGATTCATGTGCTTTATAAGCTTTTAAATTAATTACAATTAATTAATTAATCCTTCCTGTGTTTGTGGCTGTCTAGAGGGAATGCACAAAGTGTAACTGTTACCTACCCGAGAAGTGTTTTGGAGACAGCTGCAGGGCAAAAATAGCAGGGAGATGTCCACTTTCTAAAAGTAGCATTCCTAAAATGGTAATTTTTTTAAACAAATCTTTTTATTAAACATACATTGTTTGCAGTATACAGTACAATATCCACGGACAGTTAATGACATAGACACAAAAGCATACATGTCCAATTTCTTGGTCCACTGATGCACCAGACATTCCGGATCTCATGTCCCTGACCTCTCTTATTGTTAATATCTCTTTCAACGCCTGGTATTGAGCCCATTATCCTCCCTCCCCCTCTCCACCCAATAGACTCCTACATATCTCCCATTGGTGCCATATTTTCTACCCTTTCCTACCTAAAATGGTAATGTTAAATCCAGCTTCACCAGTAAGGAGAATTTATCATTACCATTCCAAAGATATAAAACATGAAGTAGCTACTCCTTTCTTTCTCATGAGGAATTGCTACTTAAAAGTATAAGTAAAAAGTAAAAGTATAAGGGAACTCCCAATGCTAACCTATGAGAGGAGTAGGCCTCAAAGAAGTGAAAAGCAAATTTAGCGGTTTGTCACTATCAGGAAATGCAAAACATAAAAGTATGTCTTACCTTTTACTTTCTTAGAACCCTGCCCTTAGGGCTATCTAGAACCTACTATAGGGGTGACTTTACATGTAGTAAAAAGGGAGTTTGAGGCGTGGCAAGTAGTTTTCAATGGCAAGTTGAAATGTATTAAACTGCACACACAGGCATTGAAATAGCATGCCTGAGACAGGTTTGAAAGGCTACTTCTGTGGGCGGTACGATCAGTGCTGCAGGCCCACTAATAGCATTTGACTTACAGGCCCTGGGTATATGGTATACCACTGTATAAAGGACGTACAGGTAAATTAAAATATGCCAATCATGTATACACAAATTACACACATGTTTAGGGAAGAAGCACATTCACCTTAGCACTGCTTAGTGGTGGTAAAGTGCTTAGAGTCCCAAGGCCAACAAAAAGATTCAGTATAACGTGAAGGCAAAGAGCAAAAAGATTGCGGGAAGACCACCCTAAGGATGCCAGGTCTAACAATAGTCTTACAAAGCAACAATGAAAATGGGGACAGGGTGCACGCAACTAAGGTCTCCCTGAACTAACTTGTTGAGTCCATTTAGACAGAAAGGATGAGAGCCAACACTGAAGAATGAGGCCATAGTCTGTTATGGTCCTCAAGATTTATTAATGAGAGTCCTGTGGTCAGTTGTTCCAAAAGTGCATTTGTCTGATATATGTTTGTCTCTGCATTTTTGTTCATTGCATTGAGGTGTGAATTATAGACATTGCTTAGTGCCTCCACCAGCCTCCAGTAGTGATTTAGTGGGGGACCTATCGAAGTCAAAAAGGTTAAGAACTGCTGTCTGGGAAGGATGATAAGTGGAATGACACCTACAGCAATGAAATAAGTTGAAAACTGTGAACATCTCACCGATCAGGTTTATAACAATAAAACCCAAAACACCAGTTACAGCTGAAATATGATATTCCAGCACCAAGTAGATCAGCAAAGTGGATCAGGAATTGAAAAGCGCCTGTATTTCCACTGCAGATCATTCTGTTTGAAAGTTAAAAGTTTGTACTATAAAGATTAAATGAAGCTCTATTTGTGTTAGAATGGTGACGAGCTTAATTAATTTATCAAAGGGCATATTTGTAAGACTGACGTTAAGCCATAGAGCATTATTTGAAGCTCTCCTTGGAGGGGGACACAATGTAACTCAACAACATTTAACTATTTTTTCATCAGTTAGAAGATAAACATGTCCTTAAGTGAGATCATAGCCTGCAACACTTGTCCTAATCACATGGGTACCATTATTCAGGAGAGTATGGTAGAAAGACCTTGCTTGGATGGATAGAAAGAATGATAAATAATAATTGCATTACAAAGAGTTACTGCACGAAGATGTGCTGACACATCATTTCCATTAGAGCGACAATGTAATCTAAAAGACAAATGGCATGTATTTTGGGGATGGTAATATGTATGGGTTCATACCATCCTAAAGTGTGTTCTGACAGATAAATGAAAAGCAGTGATAGATAATGAAATAGTCCCATTCAATAACCACATTGAATGTGGCTCTCCTATGGAGGAAGGGGTGTACTGTCTATCTGTCAAATCAAGAAAATTCCATAGGATGCCTATTTTATAGAGATGATTTGCTGTTGTGCTGTGAGATTCTAAAGCAAAAGGATAGCAGTCTCGCTAATAAGAGGCCAATTTACTTGCTCGTTTGAGCTTGTCCCTATTGTAAAGAGTTCAAGCTTTCTTTGAATATGTGCAAAGGAGCAGTAGTAGAAGTGGTAGTATATACAAGCTTAGATAGTTTGAAAACCATTCTCTACTACTTTAATAGTAACCTGTTACCTTTCTGCCAGTCTCCCTAATTCTCTTTGCATCTTTTCTTGCTGAAAAAGCTCTACTGGCTTGTGTGACTGCGTAAATTAATGAGGATATAAATATTTTTCTCTTGAAGGACATTGGCATGGAAGACACTCGGCTAAATCCTTATAATCACATATTTTCAACATGTTTGTTTTAACAGAACTAATATTTAAATGTGATGGCCACTACTGGCATAGTTTGTCTACACTATATCTATTGTTTGCAGCAGGAGAATAAGTAGAAAGCCTAGATTTTGGTCTATGCGCTAAATGGCCTGTAACTCTATACAAGAATCTATACATACATACATTATCATCTGATGGGCACAAGGCTATTACATTAAGGTTCCCATTGTGTCACAATAAAAGTACCATTTTGAATTGTGTCATTCACATCATCATTAGAGATATTTCTTTTCCACTTCCAGTTTAAAATTTGTAGAATTAACTTTATTAATTAAAGGAATTGTTAAATCTGTAAGGAAAGCTACATTTATACAATTAGTTTGCTGTTCAGTTTCATTAAGAATTATTAACTATCTAGGATACAAACATGCAGGAAACAATGTATCAGATCCTTTAATTTTCCAAGTCTCGTGCCCAAAGCACTCTTTTCTTGAATAGTCTCTTGCCAATATATATAGCCCTGCTCTAGGAAGGATTCAAGGCATTCTGAAGATTAAATTCCATTATGTATGGTACCTAAACCTTTGTTATTTGCGCAGGATCCTGTAAATAATAATAAGCTGATGAATCAGATTTGGCATCAGTATTTATTTAGATGCTTTTGGAATACTATTGTTACACGCTCATCCACTTGTGCATTAATCACGCGTCCCTCACTCCCACTACAACTCCCATAATGCATCTCTACAGGTCTAGGGTTGTGTACCATCCCAATTCCTCCTCAAACGAGCTCATTGGTCCAGGAGGACTTTTAAAACTAAGCCCCTCCTTGAGTTTGTTGCTTGGCTTTCGAAGCTCTTGTGAACGTCGTTGAAACCTTGCCTTGCCCTTTACCCGGATTCGGTGTTTCCTACGGACATCGGAACTCTGCTGTACTGAAGTAGCCTCCTGCATTCATTTGCGGATACTTCCCTGCACGTCTAGCTTTCCCAGAGATTATTGTTTACCTTGAGCCGTGGATCGACAAAGAAACTTTGTATCTGCCTCCCTTGTTACGGACTCCCGAGCCAATCCTCAACGCTCGCTGGGAAACACCCGGACTCATTTCTTCTTCCCTGCTCTGCCTACGGGGTTTTGGGATTCCCTTCACTCGTCCCACATATCGTAGGATCTCTGCATTTCGCCAGCGACGAGAGGAGTCATTGTCTGCAACCGGAGTCACCAGTAGCTCCCATAGACGATCCAGATCACGGCGTTTCTGGTACGTTACGCCCGCGGCTCGCGTGCACCTTTTGTTTATTGATATCTTCACGGGGACATTCTAAAGCTATTAATACTGCCCAGACTGAATTCAGCATTCACTTGTACAAGATAGAAACCCACGTGAGCATGGTGGAATATTGTTGGTTGTTTTTGCCACTATCAGAGACTTACGAACGGATTGTTGTGTTTCATTTTTTTATCAAAACTTTATTGACACGTCAATACCTTCCTTTAAATTGCAACTCCTCATTGGATATTCTCTGAGGTAGAGAGCCACGTTCTTTCTCAGACTTACCTCCTAGCCCCTTTGGGGGGACATACCCATTGCACAGAACGTCTTCGTTGTTTGAGATATGGATTGCGAAGGTACACAACCTTTCTTTATACGACAAACGCCATACACAGTGGGGGAAGACATTTGTTCCTGACTAGTGCATTACCAGAAGTAATTCTTCCCTTCTCTTCTTTTATCTCCTTGTTTATTATTTTTCTTTTCTGCAGTCTTCAGTTTCCTTACCTGGCGCATCACCTCTGAGACCCTCTGAGACCCTTCAGCCTCCCTGGTGGGCTAACCTGAGATCCTTTTCTGGTCCCGGCTCTTCCCCTGGGTATAACTCATTACTCAGTTTGTGAGCTCTACTGATAATGACTATACCCTAGGGGAGATTTGTGATTCTGGTCTTCACTCCCGTGGATGCTGGCGATCACCCTAGGCTTATCCAAGTAAGTCAAGTAAAAAGAGTGACAGAAAGCCAAGCCCACGATATGTATACATCCCCCGAGCGAAGATGGATCGTGTACTCCTGGACGCTACCCAGTCCAGTGAGACTCCTGAAACGACCATGCATGAATTAGCCTCAGCTGTAGTTAATCTCCAGACTGAACTCAGTCTATTACGCACGGAGAACCAAAGACTGGTTACAGAATTAGACCCCTTTAAAAACCAAGGAAGGGTGGGGGCTAGTGTAGAAGAGGCAGCTACCAGACCCAAAAAAACATATATCCGTCCCGCTATCTTCCCGGGTCCTTCACATACACCTACCTTTTCAGATCCATCTCTCAGGGACAGTGAGAATCCACCTGTTAATGTCACGGTATTAACCCCGTCTCCAACTCCATTAGCCATGCCAGAACGATTCAATGGAGATAGTAGCAAGTATGGGGTGTTCATAAATCAGTGCCATCTCCAGTTTCTTTGTCGAGCCGCCTCATTTCCTGACGATACAGCTAAAGTGGCATTTATTATCTCCTATTTGACAGGTAATGCCGCCTTATGGGCTGTGCCCCTAGTTGAAAATGACGACCCCATTTTATATGATTTAACACTATTTAAAGACAAGATGAAAAACCTCTTTGCTCGTCATTCTTACATGCAAGCCAGTGATAACGAATTGCTGGGCTTGAAACAGGGCTCTAAAGACCTCTTAACCTATATTACCACCTTCAATAGATTGGTCACTGAAACTCATTGGCCTGAAGAAAAGAGGACCTCATTGTTTTATAGAGGTCTTAAAGATGAATTGAAAGACATTCTCTCTCAGATCGTAGATCCCCCTGAGGACTGTTCCTCGTTCATAGACCTGGTGGTGAAATTGGATCACCGACTTAACGAAAGACGAGGTGAAAAGACCAAAACCGATTATCCACGCTTCTTCTTAGGCAAAATCGAGAAGAAAGATAACAAAGATCTTGGGGAACCAATGCAAATTAGGGGCCCGTTATCTAGTACTGAGCGTGAGAAAAGAAGAAGACTCAATTTATGTTTATACTGCGGAAAGGGAGGTCACTATGCGAGAGAGTGTCCCGTTAAACCTAAAACACTTGCTAAACCTTCTCCTGTTCAGACCAGCCATGCTACTGCCTCGGAAAACTAACCGACTTGGGGGACCTAGGGGTCGATCCTTCAAGTCTTTCTTTAAGATAGACCTCTCATGTATTGGCCAACTCAGTTCCCCTGGTACCCAAGCATTTCAACTTAATGGTAGTTTTAGTTTTACCATCTCGATATCGTAAGAACATGCCTATACTTCTTGATTGTGGAGCAACGGGGAACTTCCTAGATATTTCATTGGCCAAGTCCTTAGGAATAGAATTTGTGCCCAAGACTCAACCTGAGAAAATTAGCGCAGTGGACGGGACTGAGTTGTCCTCAGGGCTACTTGCGTTCCAAACGCCCAGACTGACTATGGTGTGTGACAATGGGCACTCTGAAACAATCCAGTTCGATTTAATAGATACACCCAACTTTGGCGCAATCTTAGGGGTGCCTTGGTTACAGGTACATAACCCCCATATAGATTGGGTCGCCCGAACGGTTACACTAAGGTCTCATTATTGTCTAATGCATTGTTATCAGGAATCACCCACATGGCACACATCTTTATGTTGTGCGATGGAATCATCTGGTACCGCAGAACTACCCTCTGAATATAAGGCATACAAGGACGTGTTTGATGATGTAAAAGCGGTAGCATTGCCTCCTCATAGGGCATATGATTGCCGTATAGATTTGATACCGGGGGCAATTTTGCCGGTAAGCAGAATATATGCTCTCACGGAGCCAGAAAACAAGTATCTGTATGATTATTTACAGGACATGCTAAAAAAGGGCTTTATCCGGCATTCTACCTCACCGGTCTCTTCTCCCATTTTTTTATTCCCAAGAGGGAAGGCGGATTGAGAGCCTGTCTGGATTATAGAGCTCTCAATAAAGTTACTGTTAAGAACAAATACCCTCTTCCCCTCGTCTCCACTCTTCTAGATCAGGTTCGGAATGCAAAGATCTTCACCAAGTTAGACCTGCGGGGTGCATATCATTTAATTCGTGTCAGGCAAGGAGATGAGTGGAAGACGGCTTTTCGCACAAAATTCGGACTCTTTGAATATTGTGTAATGCCGTTTGGCTTATGCAATGCCCCCGCTGCTTTTCAGTTTTTTATTAACGAAATACTAAGAGAGTATTTAGATGTCTTTGTGATCATCTATATTGACGACATCCTAGTATTCTCGCAAACCAAAGAAGAACATGTGCAACATGTCCGTATGATTTTGCAAAGGCTGCAAGAGAACCATCTCTTTGCCAAACTCGATAAATGTCTTTTTCATACCACCAAGGTGGATTTTCTTGGATTCGTCATATCTCCTGAAGGTATACACATGGATTCCTCGAAAGTTGCGGCCATAATCAACTGGTCAAGTCCCACTTCTGTAAAAGAGATACAGTCTTTTCTAGGATTCGCCAATTTTTACAGAAGATTCATTGAACACTTTTCAGATCTCATCACACCCATCACCAGACTAAGAAAGGAGTGGTATTTAAATGGGATGACAAGGCTGAACAAGCCTTTCAAACACTCAAGAAAAAGTTTATAACAGCCCCTGTTATCAGACATCCTGACACTTCTCAACCTTTTTATTTGGAAGCCGACGCTTCCCAATATGCGGTTGGGGGAGTTCTCCCACAAAGACACCCTCTAAATGGGACCTTGCATCCAGTGGCCTATTTTTCCAAAACTCTCTCTATTGCTGAACAAAATTACACCATCGGCGAGAGGGAGTTATTGGCCATTAAACTGGCGTTTCAAGAATGGAGACATTATCTCTTAGGGTCACCTCATACTATTACCATATTCTCAGACCATCGCAATTTACAATTTTTTAAATCAGCAAAAGCCCTTACTCCAAGACAAATGAGGTGGGTGTCTTTTTTTAGTGAATACGACTTTGTAATCCATTTCCAACCTGGGGCCAGACACGGCAAAGCCGATGCTCTATCAAGACTTGGGAAAGAGAACAAACACACTGAAGAAAGTCCCCCACTTATCATACCTGAACATAAGATTGTGGCCATAGGAGAGACAAAAGTTGAATGCGCCTTTATGACAAGACTCGCCTCTGAATATTCCTCATTGAAAACAGAAGACTGGTTAGTTGATCCCAAGAATTCTATCACCAACGGCTTATTTTATCATAAAGGGCGTTTGTTTGTTCCCTCTCAAGAGCTAAAAGTTCTGATTATGGACTGGTGTCATTCGTCCCCTTTGGCAGGTCATCCCGGGGGCGATAAAACAATAAACGCCTGCCAACGATGGTTTTGGTGGAAGGGAATGACACAGGACATATACGATTATGTAAAAACTTGTCCCACGTGTGCACGACAAAAAGCCCTTCATTGTGCTCCAGCAGGGTTGTTACAACCCATGCCTATTCCACACACTCCCTGGTCTTCCATTAGCATGGATTTCATTTCGGATTTACCTGTTATCAGAGGATATCATACCATCCTAGTTGTGGTGGATATGTTGTCCAAGATGGCTCATTTTATACCTCTTACCAAATTACCATCGGCTAAAGAGCTTACTAACATATTCATACAACATATTGTACGTTTACATGGATTACCCTCTATAATTGTCTCAGATCGAGACCCCAGTTTATTTCCAAATGTTGGCAAGGACTATGTAAAGCCCTCCGTATCGATCACCGGCTGTCCTCAGCCTATCACCCCCAAACAGATGGGCAGACAGAAAGGACAAATCAAACCTTAGAACAGTATTTACGATGTTTGTTAGGGACAGTCACCAGTGATTGGGTACAAGCTCTTCCTTTAGCGGAGTTCGCATACAACAACACCTGTCATGCAGCCACTCAGGTTTCCCCTTTTTATTTTGTAACTGGATACCATCCCCTTTGTCTACCTGTACACTTCCCTCCCTCATTGTCAGACATACCTGCGGTAGATGAACACCATGCACATCTTTCCTCCATTTGGGACATGGCTAAACAAAAACTACAAGAAGCCAAGAACCATATGAAAGAGCAAGCCGATAAACATAGACGTCCTGCTCCCACTTATCTAGTAGGAGAGCAAGTATGGTTGGCTACAAAGAATCTTAGATTAGCTGGTCCGAGGAAAGTCCAAACTCGATATATAGGACCTTTTACTGTCTCCCGCATCATCAACCCTGTAGCCCTTAAACTCGAATTGCCCCCTGAGTACCAAATACATCCTGTTTTTCATGTTTCTTTACTTAATAAATACGAACCACCTTCTTGTCCGGAAACTCCTCCTCCTCCCATTAATGTTGAAGGACAACTTGAGTATGAAGTCAGGAGAATTGCCGATTCTCGAAGAGAACGAGGTCGACTTCAGTACCTGGTGGATTGGGTAGGATATGCGCCAGAAGATAGGTCATGGGAACCTGCAGAACATGTTCATGCCCCCCGTCTAGTAAGACGCTTTCATGCATTGTATCTGGACAAACCTCGACCTGTAAATAGGCCTTTGGGGGGGAGAACTGTTACACGCTCATCCACTTGTGCATTAATCACGCGTCCCTCACTCCCACTACAACTCCCATAATGCATCTCTACAGGTCTAGGGTTGTGTACCATCCCAATTCCTCCTCGAACGAGCTCATTGGTCCAGGAGGACTTTTAAAACTAAGCCCCTCCTTGAGTTCGTTGCTTGGCTTTCGAAGCTCTTGTGAACCTCGTTGAAACCTTGCCTTGCCCTTTACCCGGATTCGGTGTTTCCTACGGACATCGGAACTCTGCTGTACTGAAGTAGCCTCCTGCATTCATTTGCGGATACTTCCCTGCACGTCTAGCTTTCCCAGAGATTATTGTTTACCTTGAGCCGTGGATCGACAAAGAAACTTTGTATCTGCCTCCCTTGTTACGGACCCCCGAGCCAATCCTCAACGCTCGCTGGGAAACACCCGGACTCATTTCTTCTTCCCCGCTCTGCCTACGGGGTTTTGGGATTCCCTTCACTCGTCCCACATATCGTAGGATCTCTGCATTTCGCCAGCGACGAGAGGAGTCATCGTCTGCAACCGGAGTCACCAGCAGCTCCCATAGACGATCCAGATCACGGCGTTTCTGGTACGTTACGCGCGCGGCTCGCGTGCACCTTTTGTTTATTGATATCTTCACGGGGACATTCTAAAGCTATTAATACTGCCCAGACTGAATTCAGCATTCACTTGTACAAGACAGAAACCCACGTGAGCCTGGTGGAATATTGTTGGTTGTTTTTGCCACTATCAGAGACTTACGAACGGATTGTTGTGTTTCATTTTTTTATCAAAACTTTATTGACACGTCAATACCTTCCTTTAAATTGCAACTCCTCATTGGATATTCTCTGAGGTAGAGAGCCACGTTCTTTCTCAGACTTACCTCCTAGCCCCTTTGGGGGGACATACCCATTGCACAGAACGTCTTCGTTGTTTGAGATAAGGATTGCGAAGGTACACAATCTTTCTTTATACGACAAACGCCATACACAGTGGGGGAAGACATTTGTTCCTGACGAGTGCATTACCAGAAGTAATTCTTCCCTTCTCTTCTTTTATCTCCTTGTTTATTATTTTTCTTTTCTGCAGTCTTCAGTTTCCTTACCTGGCGCATCACCTCTGAGACCCTCTGAGACCCTTCAGCCTCCCTGGTGGGCTAACCTGAGATCCTTTTCTGGTCCCGGCTCTTCCCCTGGGTATAACTCATTACTCAGTTTGTGAGCTCTACTGATAATGACTATACCCTAGGGGAGATTTGTGATTCTGGTCTTCGCTCCCGTGGATGCTGGCGATCACCCTAGGCTTATCCAAGTAAGTCAAGTAACAAGAGTGACAACTATAGGACTATTATCCAAAGCCGTCTGCAGTATCCCACTGTGTAAAGTTATATGTTTCATGTGGACTAGTCGATGAATGAATGTAATGGTGACCATGACCATGAAAACAGGATAACACCTGATAATTTTCAGCAACCAGATAAGGCTCTTCACTGCGCAATGAAGTATATCAATTAATTTGAAAATGGGCACCCATCTAGATTTCATACTTCTCGGGGAATAGACAACAAGAGACTCAAAAAATAAATCTTTCTCCCAAGAAAACACTGTTTTACGACATTAAGAACACATTGCATATATTACGATTAGTGACACCTACATTTAACCACCATTTAATTTGTGATTACTCTTTAAGATCAAAAGGTTCCATTACACCTGTAGAACAGAGTGATTACACAGAAGTGCAATCCTAATGACTTTAAAATAATACATGAGTTAGTCGCTAATACTGATACCCCAGAGGTACCAGTGAACATCAACCTCAGATATTAGATCGGATTACATCATTCTAAGTCCATCTGGGGCATGACAAATCTGCTCTAAGTCCCCCAGGGTCATGATTAAAAACCACTCTTATCTTTCTGCTTTTTTGATCTCGATAAATAATACCTGCATTCAACCACCATTGAATTCATGATTCGTACATGAGGGGGTCGCTATGGTAGATACCCCAGGGGCACCAGCAAACATCAACCTCTGTTTCAAGATCAGATAACGTCATTCTAAGTCCCCCGGGGGCATGACAAAACCACTCTAAGTACCCCAGGGTCATAATTAAAAAAAACACTCCCGTCTTCCTGTTTTACAAATTGGGAACAACTGGCAGGGAACACTGCTATAAAACCTGCCAGTTTCCCCCACTTGCTTTAAGATGCAGGCTGTAGAGGACATGTTGTGGAGTGCGCACTAAAGGACTAAGGTAAAGGGGAAACTACAACTGAAGGGTGACTCTCTAAAGTCTCCACAAGTAATTTTTAAACCCCTTTCACTCTTTTTATCTATTTATAACCCTCCGATCTCATTTTTTTTATAGCTTCTCCTTTCTAATGAAAGGAATAGTAATACTGTGCCTCTGCCCAGACCTATGAAGACCGTCTAAAACTGAAATGAGGTACGTCACAGAAGCCTTACAAGACAGTTTTCTAACTGTTTCGAAAGGGGCACTAATTGGAAAAATGTTAGTACTTCACTCCCTTAAACAACAACGTACGTAACATCGCGGTCAGAGATTCCTTTACCCTTAGAGTTCATTTTAAAAGCAATGTCTATGTTTACATCTACCGAAACTCAAACTCCTTGTCATTTCAAAATACAGTTAGATCTACACAGCATAAGATGTACAAAATTTGCATAGAAGAGGCTTTGATAATAGAGCCCCCCCAAATTAAGATTCTTCCTAGTACTGAATACATGAGCAATTATTACATTTAGGGCCTCATGTAGGTAGCTAAATACCGGTCGGTAACGGCCGAAATTCGGTAAATATCCCGTTACCGACCGGTATTTAGCTATTTGAGATGTAGGAGGCATATTTCAGGATTCGGTAAATTACCGAATCGGTAAAATACCGATTCGGTAAATACCGAATCCTGAATGTAGGGAGCACTCTAAAGAGTGAAAATTAGTTTTAAGAATTTGGCATTTACCACCAAATACAGGTTGGTGATAAATAACGAATACCTTGCAAAAAGCAATATTTTGCAGATTTAAGAGTGCCATGTGGCAGACATACATGCCCTTAGGGCATGTATGTGCGCCACATGTGCACACATGCAAGATTCAGGGGTGCAACAGGGTGGTGACACCCTGCCACCCTTGAATATGCTCCCCCCATTACCGAATCGGTATTTACCGATTCGGTAATGAGGCATACCTTCCCATTGATTCATATGAGCCTCCAGGCCCATTGGAATCAATGGGAAGGTATGCCTCATTACCGAACCGGTAAATACCGATACATAATTACCGAATTATTCCGATTCGGTAAAATTTACCGAATTATTACCTACATCACATTTACCGATTCATAAATACCGAATCGGTAAAATTCGGTATTTATGAATCGGTAAATGTGAGGCTACCTACATATGGCCCTTAATCACATAGTCGAACAACCCTAAAATGGTTGAAGATGTTTGCATTTTTGGAGCTAAAATACACATTTATAGAAATCATTGGGTGCACGCATTATTAGAAATATGGAACAACATATTAGATTCTTATACATAACACATTGTTCTCCATGTCTTTTTGCCTCCTTCTTGGCCTGGACATAGAGTCCCATATGACCAAAACAGAAGAAAAAGACTTTAATAGCTGGAGGGAAAGTGTCCTATTTGATTTTATTTTATTTGACTTCATGAAGGGATCCTATAAAACAACCTTTTGGTCCTGACGAAAGCCGTCGACCCATAGGGCACAATGTTGGCTGAAACATGTTGACCTGGTGTGAGAAGCTGACCTGGTATATGATGTCCACTAATGTAAGTGATTTCAGAGGTCTTAGACAACCCTATAAGCTCTCTAAGTGGTAGCTGTGGAGAGCAGCCTTCAGGCTTAGTCCGGAAGGAGTGTAAAGCGGCATGTTTAACCAGAGTGTAATCTTATAGTATAGATTACGTGAAAACGAACCACACAAGGTACTTATAAAAATATGAATTTATTATATAATACTCTCTAACACGTTTAGATATCTCCTACCCGGAGATAATCACAATGCACACAATACTTTGCAAGGAAACACAGTAAATGGCACAGAATACACAGTGGACCCCCGGGGGGGACCAAACCATATACTAAGAAAGTGCTATACAACTTGGGTCGAGAGGACGTAGAAGTTCTGGGAACCCAAGGTGAGTAGATAGGGACCCCACGGAGAGCGTGTGCAGTGTGGGAAGATAACCGCGTGCGCCGTACAACTCTATGGGTAAGTCGCGGTTGGATTTTCAAAGATTAAGGACCCTTCCCAGTGGACCCTGAAGAAACCCCGTGAAAGACAGAAAGTTGGAGAGCCACCCCACCCGTGTATACCCTAGTAACCACGTTACCTACACCAGGGAAACCGGGTGCATAGGTGTGAAGTGGTGTTGGAAATCGCAGTTGAACCCAATGGAGGACAATGGAGGACTTCAGAAAGGAGCCACTGCAGGAGAAGGAGAAAGTGTTTGGTGGAATCAGAGGATGGATTCTAGATTAGAGGTACCTGCAAGCAGAGGGGACAGAGTCTATGTCACTCAGGAGTGACTAGGAGACTTGAAGACGAATGCCTTCTGATGTCGGGTGTTACAGGATGGATGACGATGACATTAACGCTGCAGCTGTGAGGACCAGGCGATGCTGAAGAAGCCCAGGAGCCATGCACAAGCTGTCCCACAAAGCATGTCGAGGGCTGAGGGGTCGGTGTCCAGCGGGAGCACCAATAAGCCTTCGTAAATGCAACCAATGCAGGAATTGAAGAAGGAGCAATGTCGGTACCAGCAAGGTCCAGGGGATTCACCACAAGCACAGGAGTCAGGGCAGGCCCTGAACATTCAGGGAAGCCCAACAGAGACAAAGGTGACCATCAAATGGACCCACAGGCCGGAGCATTGGAGTCACGAGAGGACCTCAAGCAGCTTACCAAAATATGCAGGCCACGATGCACACAATGTGGTGAGGCTGAAGATTCTGGTCACTGGAGGTGCCCGAGTTGGGGCTACTTGGAGCCCGAAGATCTTCTTGGAAGGAAGCCAACAAACCTTTGCAACTGCAAGTTGACGTGTCGCACAGAGGTTCAATTGTTGCAACCCCCACGAGAGATACTGGCCTCAAACTTGGTGAGAGGGTAGGGCAGGCCTCAGGAGCTATAGAAAACTGCTACCTGTGTTGGAGAACCTTATGGTGTCCAGCATACTGGTTGACATAGTTGCGGTGCCTGCGAATGTAGGGGAGTGACTCCTTCACTCCAAGGGAGATTCCTTCAGGTGTCTTTGATGCCCAAAGGCCTTGGAAGGTTCCTTTATGGTGCACAGGCATAGACAATGAAGCCTACTGGAAGGGAGACGTAGTCAAGCCCAAACGAAGTCCAGTAAAGTCCAAAGTGCCCAGATGGTAGAAGAAGAAGTGGTGTCTGATCTGAAAGGAAAGGATTGGGACGATTCAGGGGATCCTCCCCAGGGAGGGTCAGGACAGGTGGGAGGTTACTCCCATGTCCTTTGTCCAGTTTTGCGCTAGAACGGGAGCCACCGGCTCCCAGGTCTGGTTTGAACTGGACTATGCACAGGGGCGCCAAATGTGCCCCTCATGCAGACTTAGTGGTGCTGGCAAGCACACCCACCCGGTCCCATTACACTAAATTCTGTCTGGGAGGTGGTCACACCTACCTGTGATAGGATGCCTATAGTTCTACGTTCCCCTGCTCAAGCTTGGCTCAGCAGCAGGAGGAAAGAAATGTGTCTCTGGTGGGCAGAAGCCATTTTGTGCTGTCTGGGTCTAGAAGGTTGGCACCGGGAACACTGAGAGCCTAACGGAGGGCTCTTCCAGTGCTTGGAGTCATACCTGCCACACCGTCTACGGTGTGGGAGGTTTGATTCCAACATGTTTTATACCAAACATGATAGGACACGTTGTAGCCATTTTCTAGATGGCCATCGCGTAATTACGCGGTGCCCCTCTATATGGTATATGGCTGCTTCACTGACAACCCAGGAGAATGGACTCCGTAGGCTGCAGGGGTGTCCTGCTCATGTAGGGGCACCCTCTCACTTCGAACCAAGCACCCTGCCTTCAGTATTACAAAGGCCTGCTATATGGGTGTCTTATAGGTTTTAGGTGCAGTGACCCTAGATATATGAAACCTATATCTTTAGTAAGTGGTGCTAGCACCAGCTTACACAGGCTGCAATGGCAAGCCTGTAGTTCCATTTTGAATGATCCTCCATGGGTGGCATAATGCATGCTTCATCTCATGGGGGGGACATCTGGGGTACCTATGCCCTGGGTACCTTAGTACCATATACTAGGGACTTATAAGGGTACCCCAGTACCACTGTATGGGAGAAAGCAGAGAGACTGGGGTCCAGATTAGCAGGATCTCAGTCAGACTAGTCAGTACAGCCTAGCACTAGGCAAAAAGTGGGGGTAACCATGCAGAAGGATCCTACCTTCCTACACCTGGTTCTTCCATAGATAGATGTGAGAGACACCTAATACCTCTCTTTTCACATCCCACATTTTTTTACCATAGCACTACCTTCAATCTTCTTAATAAAATGTGTCCTTTCTAAAGGTAGGAGGTATTTTTAAACTTTTTTTCCTCACATGGTGGATCTCATACGGTCTCAGATTCAAGAGACAATCCCTCCTGGTGGAGGAAAAGATCCAATGATGAAACGATCAGTGGTTAAGTACGCCAAAGGGAGACATGCCTTTGGGGGAACAACACTGTTGAGGGTCTTACAACAATTTTGGTGTTGCCCTTCCTCCTCCTGCCTCAACACAACTCTTCCACGCCTTTTGATTTTACACGTATAAAAATTAAGATCATCTAACAACTGCTTGACTGTTTGAATGTCCCATGAACTTGTGTTTGAACCTGGTGTCACAATGTCATCCAAGGAAATGCGTAAAACATACGGTATTTGTGTTTATTTCTGCAGGAAAAAAGTGTGATATAGCACTCTTTCCCAAAGAACGCTATCTGGCAATAGATGAGCAATGACTTTGACAGTATGATAACCTCTTTCAACTATATGTAAGGAAATGGGGTTGTAACTCTAACATCACAGAAGATGGTATACAATTTTCAGGAAGAAGGCGGCCATGCACCATTTTCAAAACTATAATTAGTTTTATAATCCACAAAAGGAATGCCTAAATTGTAGTCCAAATCTCAATGCATCATCATAGTGGGTAAATATGCCTTTCACGGTCCCAGCAGCAGGTAAGAAAATATCTATGACATATACTAATTTCAAATGTTGGTGTTTCCGGGAGAGATAGAAGAAAACCAGCGTGGTGTACATTATTGAATGTCCATTATTTTATTTGCAGAGTTTTATATAGCGTGACGTTGACCCGAATCCAATCAGGTATCAGTACGCTTTACATAGCACCAGTTACGTTCATTCATTTTTTGTTAGGCACGTGGACATTAAGTGATTTACCCAGAATCACAGGATGTTCAGCGTCATTGTCAAGACTCAAACCCAGTTCCCCAGGCCCGAGGTCGAGCACTCTAGCCGTTAGGCCAACTCCTCCAACTCCATGTGGTTTGAAGTACGTGGGAAGTACTGTATGTAAACTTAAAAAAAGAATTCTAGAACATGTGCGAGCAACAACGAATAAAGATCGGAGAAACGCAGTAGCTAAGCACATGGAATCCCACCATGACAGTAATTGGAAGAAACTGAAACTCTACGCAATTAAACAAGTAGAAAGTAATGAACGTGAAGGTGGGTGACAGCGAACGCAAATTAGGACAACTTGAATGTCGGCATATCTTGAACCTACGTTCTCACACTCCACATGGCCTTAATCAGGATGAAGAACTGTACATACATTTTTAACATAGTGATGACGCTTTGACTTTCCTTATGTTAAAGAATATATGAGTTAGCTGTTTTTTATGATTCACGTTGCACACTTCAGTTTCACACAAATAGTGCGGGAAATATAGATTCAACCACATATGTATTCACATAAAGACCATTGAATAATTGAGGCAGCAGTTTTAAATGTATCCCTGCTATTAAATTGAGTTGTCATGTATTCAGCAGGATGATTGGATAAATAGCGCTAAACACATAGACGTGGTATAAATTGAATATGAGATAAGTCTTGGGAATTAGCTTAAACTTTATTCCTGCTTGATATACATATGATCTGTTAAACATCTGGCAATATGATCTAACAGTAAAAAATATATTGATTGGTAAACTGCACCTTATACTAACGCAATGATTTACATCTGATTGATAAATTATTCTGTACAATTTGAAAACAACAATATCTGCGCCTTAACATTTGAGAAATATATTATTTGCTCATTTGCACTTTATATTCTATTTGTACTTCACATTGTGCACTACATATACAAGAATCCCATGGGAGTAACTAACAGGAAATGAGATTATTTTAACTGATATTTAACAGCTGTTCTGTATGAGTTTACATCCACCTGTGACCAAGGTCTTAGATAAACCGTAGGGGATCTGTTGGTCACTGTAAGATGAAATAAAGGAAACTATCTACCTTACTTGTGAGTGTGATTCGACTTCTTTCTGAAGGTTTCTGGTTGATATATATATATATATCAGTACAGCAGTCCTTTGTCTGTGACTAGATGGCATCATCCAGTGGGAGGCAACGAACGAGGATTTAAAAATCCCTGGGAAGATGAACTGGGCATTTGGAGCCGGCATTGAGGAAGGCAAACAGACGAAACGCATCTGCCAGGCACTTTGAGAACCACGCCATGTAAACTTCAGCGAGGTGGTGAATTAAAGCCTACATTTGAAAGTCACTCGAGCTGTGTCAGACCCGTTTTTATTTGGATCGGGATTTGGTCTCTATATATATTTATATTTTTATATATTTACTGAAAAAACCATAGGTTTCAGGGACATTATAGTTAGTTGGACATTTGACTCATATAAAACCAGAGAAATTCGCCCATTATAATTAGTTGAGCTAACTATAACTCGCGCGCCCGCAATGCACTGGTGATGACGTCACATATTACATCACTCATGACATGGTCAGTGACATCACTGATGACCTCACTGATGACATCTCAAATGACATCACTGATGACATCACTGATGACATCATCCAGTGATTGTGTGTTTCTGTAAAGTTAAAATATTTTTCATATATATCTATGCCAAGGTGTATTAAAGAAAGAGTGAATATACAAGTCCCTGGATGGATTATTTAGTAGGTGTGTGACTGACTGTTTAAGTGAGGGATTGAACATGTTACTGAATGTATGAGTTAGTGACTAAACTGTGTGAAAGTCTGTATTAGTGTCTCAGTTGGTGTATAAGCGGCTCCATGGGTTGGTGAGTAGCTACATGAGTGTCTATATGGGTTATTGATTTGTTGTCTGAGCATCTGTATGAGTGCCTGAGTGTCTGTGTGGGTGGGTGGGGGGGTGACTGTGCATACATGTCTGAGTGGGTGACTCACTGGTTGTATGGATTCAAAAGTACATCTGGGAAGGGCTGTATGGGTGAGTTAGTGTGTGTATGTGTGTGTTGGTAAGTGAATGAATGTCTCACTGGTATATGTGTGAGTAACTACATATGTTTTAAGGCAGTATATGTGAGTGTTGGAGTATATAAATGACTATACGTGAGAGTAAGTTATTTGAAGAGTGGGTGTATAAAAGAGTGTCTGCTTGTATCAGTGATTGTATAAGACAGTAAGTATGTGTTAGTATCTGCATAAATAAGTGATGTGGTGTGTGTATAAATAACTCAGTTGGTGTGTTTAACTGTATACATGAGTAAATGGGTATGTGATTGATTCTTTGCATGACTGACTAGGTGTCTGAGTAACTCTATGGATGAGTGGCGGACTGTGACTGTATGTATAGGTGTATGAGTGCATATTATAGTACTGTATTGATGAGTAACTGCATGTTTAAGTGAGTGGATGTGAGTGTAGACCTAGGAAATAGTGGGTGGTATGTAGTATCTGGCATTGTTGTGTGTATGGTTTCAAAAATAGTAGTCTGTATTTTAGAGTGCGTGTATCAAAGTTTATATTAGGCCACCAGTATGTGCATCAGATTATCAGGTGGATGATGTCATCAGTGATGTCATCAGTGATGTAATTTGAGATGTCATAAGTGATGTCATCAGTAATGTCACTGACCATGTCATGAGTGACGTAATATGTGACGTCATCACCAGTGCATTGCGGGCGCTCGAGTTATAATTAGCTCAACTAACTATAACGGGCGAATTTCCCTGGTTATATATGAGTCAAATGTCCAACTAACTATAACGTCTCTGAAACCTATGGTTTTTTCAGTGAATTTCGAAGGTTTTTTAAATGCTGATTCCTAACTATAACGTCTGTAAAACCTATGGTTTTTTCAGTGAATTTCAAAGGTTTATTAAATGTTAATTTCATATTTTAATATTTATAAAACCTATCTTTTTTCTATTTTTAAAAAAATATTTTTGAACTCTATTATCCTTTTTTTTAATTTGAAAAATATGTAATGTTTTCTTCAAAAAAAAGTATGTATGTAGTTTTTTTGGGGGGGGGGAGAAAACTGAAGTCTGGTACTGGTAGTGCACCAAGCTCCATCAGCATGCGAATCCTATTTGCCAAATTGCTAAACTCATAAAGGATGCGCATTTTGTATCCGACGGGTTTGTGGCACTGTGTCCCGTGTAACATCATATACGGATGCGGTCACGCCAGCTGCTACTTTGGTATGCGACGGGTATACAGTACCAAGCCTCGCCTTACGTCATGTACGTATGGGGTCACGCCCGCTGCGTGTTGCGTATGCGATGAGTGCACATTGCCAGACCTTGTGTTACGTCATAGACGTATGGTGTCACGCCGGGAACGCCATTCCCTCATTTTTAATTTTGGCTCAAAACTATATCTAAATAAGTTTAAAGTGTATGTGAGAACAATTGATAAGCAATAATATTTTAAACATTTATATATTTCTAACTGTAATAAACTTATGGTAAATATATTTTCTCAAAATTGCGTCGGGTGAGGCCTTGCGCGCTCGTTGCGCGATTGCCATGTGACCTTAAAGAAAAGCATTTCATTGGTTCATAACATTTCCCATTGTTACAGTTGGAGGACCCCACCCATTTTAGTCATTCTCTCTACAGTGTTTGATGAGAGACTCCTCTTCTGCTTACAGAGCTTTTTTGAAAACTTTTTGCCATATACACATATCTGACACAACACACAACATGCAACCATCTTCATGCCATGCCCTCATCCTCCTAGACCTCTCCGCGGCATTCGACACTGTCTGCCACTGCACCCTAGTACAGCGCCTCAGCAAAGTCGGAATCCAGGAGAAGGCTCTGGAATGGATCATCTCCTTCCTCGACGGAAGAACACAGAGAGTCCGCCTACCACCGTACAAGTCAGAGGCCACCGAAGTCATCTGCGGCGTCCCTCAAGGATCCTCGCTGAGCCCCACCCTCTTCAACGTCTACATGAGCCCCCTCGCGGCCATCGCACGCCAACACAACCTCAACATAATCTCCTACGCCGACGACACCCAGCTGATCCTCTCCCTGACCAACGACCCCGCCGCCGCCAGAGCCAATCTGCACGAAGGGATGAAAGAGGTAGCCGAGTGGATGACGACCAGCCGCCTGAAACTGAACTCAGACAAGACGGAGGTCCTCATCCTAGGCTCTTCACCCTCCGCCTGGGACGACTCCTGGTGGCCCCCCGCCCTGGGCACCGCACCCAAACCGACAGACCACGCACGCAACCTGGGCTTCATCCTGGACTCCTCTCTCTCCATGACCAGGCAAGTCAACACCGTCTCCTTGGCGTGCTTCAACATCCTACGCATGCTACGGAAGATCTTCTGGTGGATCCCCACCGAGACCAGGAAGACCGTCACCCAGGCCCTCGTCACCAGTCGACTGGACTACGGCAACGCCCTCTACGCCGGCACCACCGCCAAGCTCCAGAAGAGACTCCAGCGGATCCAGAACGCCTCAGCCAGACTCATCCTCGACATCCCGCGAACCAGCCACATCTCCGGACATCTCAGAGACCTGCATTGGCTCCCCGTCAACAAAAGAATCACCTTCCGCCTCCTCACCCACGCACACAAAGCCCTACACGACCAAGGCCCGAGCTACCTCAACAACCGAATCAACTTCTACGCTCCCAAACGCCACCTCCGCTCAGCCAACCACGCCCTCGCCGCCGTCCCCCGCATCCGAAGAGCGACAACAGGAGGAAGGTCCTTCTCCTACCTGGCCGCCAAGACCTGGAACTCCCTCCCGACCGACCTGCGCCTGACCCAAGACCACCTCTCCTTCAGGAAGAAGCTGAAGACCTGGCTGTTCGAGCAGTAACGGCACCCCCCTCCCCCCAGCGCCTTGAGACCCTATGGGTAGGTAGTGCGCTCTATAAATGTCCTTGATTGATTGATTGATTCTTCATCAATATTCATGCTCTGTAAAGTAGCCTTCCACCTGTGATCGCCATGCATCTAAAAGCTACATAACAGAACTTTTCCCCACTGCCATTGTTGCATACGCTATCCATAGCACAATGTAATGTGTTACGGCCCAGGGGCAGTATCATGCATAGATAATGAACACATGGACACAGATAGATAGTGGAAGTGGGTAAGGGCACGTGCGCTCGACTCCTTTTTATTACCAGTGACGTCTGTGCTGAATGCATGTGGGGTGAGTTTAAACCAGCCCTCAGGGAATGGTTGCTGCTAGCATCAACTACAACAGTAATCATTGGATCACACACAGAGATTCAATAATAAAAGGGTCAATAGTTTGTGCTGCAGTAAGGTAGGGACACTAGATGTGAAATAATACAGAAAAGATTCTATCGTAAAAGAACCATAACTTGTGGTATACTGAGATACAGGCAGTAGATATGAAATAATACACAAAAAGATTGTATCATAAAGGGTCCATCAGGTCTAGGGCACGCAGATAGCCACATCAAAAGCATTCAGCATGTGCACAGCCAGCGATGATGCGTGCTGCGGGCGGGCCGTACTAGGAGCAATGTCTGTTGCCTACAACACTACATCATCTGCAATAGCGACTCAATCTGGATTGTAAACACTGCTGTCTGCAGTGTAGGCCAGAGAGTGGTCAGCAAGGGACCACAGCCATGTGACGTTGACTTAGCTGCCCAGTTTGTCATACACGAAGCAAGAAAAACCGTGTGTGGACCCTGTGATGATGCGTATGCATGGTGCGGACAGAGCGCACTGGAGCAATGTCTTTTGCCTACAGGACTGCGTCATCTACAATAGCGACTCGATCTAAATTGTAAACACTGCTGTCTGCAGTGTAGGTCAGAGAGCAGTCAGCAAGTGTCCAGAGACACGTGGCATTGACTTGAGCAGTCCTGTTTGCCGTACCTGCTGTACCGCGGTGTACTCCACCGACTGCAGTCAGCCAAGCCCAATAATCATGTGCAGCAGTTAGCTACGGAAGCACAGAGTCTGATGCACGTCAACGGAATGAGTTCTGTGAAAAACAAGCAGCAGGTAATATCGGACATCGTCCATTTTGGGATCAAGACACTGTTCCACTGTTGAGACCTAGAGTTGGTTGCACCTGGTCGAAGGGACTACCTTCATCTCCACTCTCACATACAGTTCTGACATTGTCCATTGGGGGTCAAGACTCTGTTTCACTGTTCGGACGTGCTGTGCCGCGGTGTACTCCACCGACTGCAGTCAGTCAACCCCAATAATCATGTGCAGCTCTTAGCTACGGAAGCACAGAGTCTGATGCACCTCAACGGAGTTACTTCTGTGAAAACCAACAAGCAGCAGGTAATATCGTACATCGTCCATTTTGGATCAAGATACCGTTCCACTGTTGGGGCGTAGAGTTGGTTGAACCTGTTCGAAGGGAGTACCTTCATCTCCACTCTCAGATGCAGTTCTAACATCGTACATTGTGGGATCAAGATCCTGTTCCACTGTTCGGACCTGCTGTACCACGTGTACTGCAGCGACTGCAGTCAGCCAAGCCCAATGATCATTAGCAGCACTTAGCTATGGAAGCACAGAGTCTGATGCACCTCAACGGAGGGATTTCTGTGAAAACCAAGCAGCAGGTAATATCAGACATCGTCCATTCTAGGATCAAGACACCGTTCCACTGTTGGGACCTAGACTTGCTTGCATCTGATCGAAGGGAGTACCTTCATCTCGACTCTCAGATGTAGTTCTAACATCGTCCATTGTGGGATCAAGACACCGTTCCACTGTTGGGACCTACAGTTGGTTACAGCTGGTCGAAAGGAGTACCTTCATCTGCACTCTCAGATGCAGTTCTAAAATCGTCCATTGTGGGATCAAGACACCGTTCCACTGTTGGTACCTGTTGGACTACTTTGTTAGTAGTATACAGAGCACTCCACGGTGCTGGGCCTCAGGCTGGGCGCTGTCTGCCTGTGTCGCGGTAGCCAGCGTTGATCTCAGGAGCCTTCCCAGCTCGCAGACCTCGGCCCAAAAGCTTCTGCGGCACGTGGTGGGCCCTCTTTCACATACGGCGGTGTCACAAGGTGAATTGTGGGGCATATGTGCGTCGCAGCGGCCATGACCGTTTCTGGGCACCAGCAGGCTGAGAGCATTATTCCCGCACCCACCTTCGCTCACGGCGTCAGCCTCATGGCGGTGTAAGCTGCGCAGACCTGACAGACATGTTCGCCATTCCGGAAGAGAACCACACCCAGAGAAACGTGCCTTTTATTCATACCCCTACGCTAGCCTTGCGTACGCCGAGCCAGCCCACTACACTAAAGATTTGGGGGGGGAGGGCACGTATGCGCTATGTTTTCGTAATCTTCCCTACTGACTGTACTCTCGGTTGCGTCCACTGTCCACTTCACTCAATAGACCATCGGTGTATGTTGACATGTACATGTCTGTGCTCTGCATACTCAAGTCTGTCCGGCACATCCCCTCAACACTTTGCATTGTATACTTTTATAATCGAGAATCACTTGCCACCTTCGCACATACTTTGCTCCCATCTCTCCCCGCATTCTGCATTGTGTGGCAGAGGTGCTATGTTTGGTTTGTGTACATGGCTAGCCACGGTTCCCACAGTACGTAGTGTCGTTGTGTCTGCTAGGTGTACATGTTGTTTGTCATGTTGTAAGTGATTATATAAGGTAGCGCGTTTATTTAAGAGCAGTGGTTTCTCCCATTTACATATCGCTTTCTTAAAGAGGATACCGAAGTTTTTCTCACAGGTGAAAAGTGGGACCACAATGGCAGTCATCCATTACTATGCAAGAATGTCCAACTGCACGACGCTTCTAAGCTTACAGACCCCAATCTTGAGTGCTTTCTTAAAAGCACGCCAACTCCCACAATCAGATCAACATTCACACAGCTTTCTAACGGCAGTTATCTGCTTCTTAATAACATGGACTGCTACGCAATGTGAGCTGGCATACAGTATGTCCTTACTGTTTCAAACAGGATTACTTCCTCTGGCAATCTCTATTCCCACCCACACAAAAATAACTCCCAAAGTTCAACTTGGCCTTCAATACCTACTTTAAAAACAGATTTTATTAAACGGAGCAAACTGAAAGCGCTTTTGTTTTAAACAGAAGTGTCCCTCACGTCTCCAAAAGTAATTTGTCAACTGCAGATAGCATGAACTTCAAGTAAAATACACTCCCGTTTAAATACGAACCTCCCATTACACTTTGTGAATTGTTACACAATTTTCAACACATCTGACTTTTAAGGTCTGGCACACTTTTTTAACACTGTCTCCTCTGGCCTTCTCACAGGCTTTCAAAATGTTTTTAGTCTAATACCAGACTTCATTCATTCAATCATCTCTGGAATAACAGCAACAGTGCCCATAATTCTCGCTCCGTTTGCGGCCATCCTACTACTATTTTATCTTGTTAAAAATGGCTGCGCTCCCTGTGGTAACAAGCATGTCCGACCGAATACGCCTCTACGTGAAGCTACATCAATACCGTGAAAAAATGGACCAACTTTTCGGCTGCCTGCCTCTATCTATTATCGGAGCCAGCTACAACATGACATTTATTTACACATATACAATCTGAGTGCAACCATCTTTTTATTGCAAAACTTGCCCAATCGACTGGCGAATGGATCTATGCCTTGCCAACATCACAGCAAATGCTCCCGATATCCAGCAGGTAATGGAGTATCTTGAAAACCATGAACTTGATTGTTCGGGCAGTGGAACAATGGCGGATGCAACGTAAAAAGGTATCCTGGCGGAATGGGATTTCTGCGCTGCCGCGAAAGATCTCTTGCAACGTGCGACCTTTGAAAACATCGCAGATTGCCTGCCAATTCAATTGCCTCTCCAACATTCGAGGAACATTACTGTCCCTTCGAGGATATGAATTGGATCGCTTTGCTTTTCTTACACGATGGCAACAATCGCCTCTTGGAACATTACGCATCTCAAACTGCTGAAGAACTTCCAGACTGCAATCTCCAAGACTTGTAAGAAATTCACTTTATTCTTGGATTGATTTTTTCCAACTTTTTTGACTTTTTCCTATTAAATTTTTTAATACACTTCAATTGAACTATTTTCATATAATAACTTTCTAAGTATGCTTAGACATTTGAACTGTGTTTTCATTATTAGCCCTTACGTCGCCACACTAACCAGGGATGGATGATGTATGACCTATGCAAATACGCTATTTACTTGCTAAATTAGCCTAAATGTCTCTCTGCCTGCTTGTTATCCACGAAGCCCTTTCACACAAATTAGCTCATCCTCAGCCTCTGCTCACGAGCTGGCGTTCAAGATCAAAAAACACGGCATTGTTTAGAAACTGGTTGGCACACTGCGGTAATCGTATCCTACCTTTATTTTCATTCTACAATTTACAGTCATTCATGTCTAATAGGTATTGTTTATGTCACATGGAACTGTAACATGTAATGTGGAATTGACTGATGCAGGAGCTTAGGTTTGAATACAGCAGAAGCGGTTTGAGTTTGCCTCAGCTGGATGCCTTAGCTCTTGCACTAGTGGTTCCATTTATGGCACTTAAATAAAGACACTTTTTATATAACTAGCTAACTCCATCGCTTTATCCCACACAGCCACTTTCTTAAACACACCTGATTTCGCCATTTGTCTTCTGTGGCATTGCAACATTCTGCATTATATTCTTCACGATTATTTCTTTATTCCTGCTTGATAAAGCACTCCATTCGAGTCTTCAGACCGGTAGGGGTGAGTAGTTTGCTTCCTACTCCAGCTATAGTCTAAACCCATACTAACACCACTTGCACAGCTATGCTACAGCGGCCAGTATGCTACAGCGCCCAGAGCACATCAGTTTACAGCAATCAGCTCACGGTTTCATCCCCGAGTGTACCGGCACCTCACCTCAGCTCCATCTCACTCTGGGCAAAACAGCACTTTTACACCGCAAGGGGTGAATACTTTGCTTCACACTCCCTGTCTAGCACACCCTAACCACCCCACAGAGCTCACAGCGCTATAGTCTAAACCCATACTAACACCACCTGCACAGCTATGCTACAGCGGCCAGTATACTACAGCACCCAGAGCACATCAGTTTACAGCAATCAGCTCAAGGTTTCATCCCCAAGTGTACTGGCACCTCACCTCAGCACCAAACAGCACTTCCACACCGCTAGGGGTGAATACTTCGCTTCACACTCCCTGTGTAGCACACCCTAACCACCCCGCAGACCTCACAGCGCTCCTACCCTCCTCTTTCCTACTCTTTTTGCCCTTTTTCTCCTTATTTGCTTCAACGGAATTAAAAATGGCTGCCAACACTTCCTTGTTGCAACCGCTCGCAGCCAATAAGCAGCAAGCTTGTGCTCGTAACCCCTCAGCCAATCAGAAGGCAGAATTCCCAAATATCGATATCTGTAAATTTCGATATTTCTCCAAAACTACTGAATGGATTTACACCACATAAACAAAAGCGTGCTTTCTAGACCAAGACCCTTCTCCCCGCCGAATTTGGGTTAATTCCGTTCACCCGTTTGACCTGTAGCCTTGTCTAAAGTTTCCTATGGAAATTAACATGGAGAAAACATGTTTTGGGACCCCCCTTTTTTCTCAGCCCCCCCTTGACGAATCACCCCCACACTTTTAACATAGGAGCTGATATGAACAAAGATATGAACAAAGAATTAGTTTGGGAAATTCCATGAAGATTCACCAAATGACGCCAAAGTTATAAGCAAAACAAAAAATGCTCTTCCTATGGAAACTTGGTCCTAACTATAACTACCTACTGGTGACCTCCAGTAGGTAATATATATTCATCAAAGAGTTGTCCAAAATGTAAAGATCCACACAATGCAGGCCGAATCTTGTTACACACAGTATCCTTTATTCGGCAAAACTGGCAATGCAAAGCAGGTAATTCAAACGTTGTGCCCTACGCGTTTCGGAGAACTCTTCTCCTTGTTCACGGGCTTAATTGGACAGATGCAGCAGGAAAGAATCACTGATGGCTGTTATATCGCCCTCTGGTGGTCCTTGCATAGTCTCTTGCTTTCTGGGACTTGTAGTCCCGCTGCCGAAATAATACCCCAATGGGTTCTGCCTCATTAGTATTTACGTATCAGCAAGCTCTCGATAGAGCCCCCCCATTAGCATTTCCAGTCCAATATTCACCAACCTGCCATTCTGGTTCTTGAACAGTGTATCTGTATCTCCAGTCCGCTTTTCCAATATGCGGCAGTGCCATCTTTCCGACCTAGACGGGCCGGTCAAAATTCATCAAAGTGTTGTCCAAACTGTAAAGATGCACACAATGCAGGCCAAATCTTGTTACACACAGGATACTTTATTTGGCAAAACTGGCAATGCAAAGCAGGTAATTCAAACGTTGTGCCCTACGCGTTTCGGAGAACTCTTCTTGTTCACAGGCTTAATTGGACAGATGCAGCAGGAAAGAGTCACCGATGGCTGTTATATCGCCCTCTGGTGGGCCTTGCATAGTCTCTTGCTTTCTGGGATACGTAGTCCCGCTGCTGAAATAATACCCCAATGGGTTCTGCTTCATTAGTATTTACGTATCAGCAAGCTCTCGATAGAGACCCCCATTAGCTAATGGGGGGGGCTCTATCGAGAGCTTGCTGATGATATATACATATATGTATATAAATATATCACCTTTTTAGAAACTAGTTAGAAAACATTTTTTGATTTGCTAATAACTTTGGTGTTGTTTGACGAATCTTCGCGAAATTCTCCCAAAAAAAGTCTATCCAGGTCAGCTCCTATCCTGAAAGTTTTGGGGTGATTCGGCAAGTGGGGGCTGAGAAAAAAGGGGGGTCCCAAAATGCGTTTTCCCCATGTTAATTTCGAGACGGACTACAGCCCAAACTGCTGAACGGAATTACCCAAAATTTGGCAAAAAGGTAGAGCTTTGTTGAGAAAGCGACCTTTTTTTTTAAATGGTGTAAATCCATTCAGTAGTTGCTGAGAAATTAAAAATATAAGAGTCAAAAAATCAATTTCCCATAGGAAACTTTGGGCAAGGCTGCAGCCGAAACTACTGAACAGAATTACCCCAAATTTGGCAAAAAAGTAGTGCTTGGATCTGAAAGCGACCTTTGTTTTAAATGGTGTAAATCTGTTCAGTAGTTGCTGAGAAATTCAAAAAATAAAAGTTTCGATATCTATGGCCGCGGTGGAGTCGTGACCCCCCCCCCCCCCCCGACCACAAGCTTTATTTTAATTGGCTGTCAACACTCCAAACCAGGAAGTGTTGGCAGCCATCAAGAAAACAGAAAAACAAAGGTGAAAAAAAGAAAAGGGGGCAGGGTAGAACCACCCTGACCCCCTAGGCCTGTGCAGGGGGTCCCACAAGGACCCCCAGGGCCCAAAAAAGCATTTTTTTTAAAAACAATCATCCGAATTCACGCTGGGGTCGCAAATCCGGCCGAGAAAATAAAAAAATAAGCATTTGCAATGCAATAGGTCTCGCATTACTGAAAGTTTGAGCTATTGATGTTGCAAACAATAATGCAACGCCAATAGCTCAAACTTTCAGTAATGCAAGACCTATTGCATTTTCAATGCTTGTTGAGGGCTGCTATTGAATGTTTGAGATAAGAAGCTAATTGCGTCATCTGCTGACTGACAGCACTCGTGTGGGTGAGAGAGTGGTGGGTAAAGGTGCTTGCTTGTCTGTGCAGTGGAATCGTGGTCTGTGTAATGCGGTGCTTGTGTACATCGATGCAATGCCCTTAGTCCAAGTTATATAAAACTGCAACAACAAAAAAGTGCTTGTGGGATCTGCAGCTGCCAAGATTCTCAGGTCCAGGCGTGATGTGCCACTTGGCCAGCTTTTTTCTGTGAATTCTGGGACTTGTAGTCTAATTCATTCTACTATGAAAACAGAACTGCAAGTCCCAGAATTCAAAGAAAAAAAACCTGAAAACAAAGCAGAACAGCATAGACCTAGTGTTCCACAATGCTGACAGTTAGGGTGTTTGAGGAGTGTTCTGCTTGTTATGTCTGTAATATGGGGGTGTTGTGTATGACGTGGGTGTCTGTACGAGCGGGCGATCTTAGAAGTACCCTTGGTGTGGGTGTGGTGACTGTCGTTGGGCTGGCTGTGTCTGTGAGAGTGTGATTAGAGAGGCCTCTGACTGCTGCTCGCAGAGAGGGCGGAGTTTGCGGGAGGCTGCGGGGTCCTGCTGGCAAGGGGAGGGGTAGAAAATCAGCTTCTCGTTCAACCACCGCTTCACATGCAGAGCCACCTAAGATAGAGTCACAAGTCAGACAGAACTTCCACCAGGAGTGTGTAGCCGGCCTCAACCGCACCATCAACCTCAAATACCACACCTCCTACGTGTACCTGTCCCTGGTAAGCAGCGGCTCAGGGCGCAGGTTGTGGCATTGTTAGAGTGCACGCGCGTGTCTGTGGAAAGAGCGTGCCATGACTGCCTCGGTGTCTGCATACTCGTCTTCATTGAGTGTTTCTTGTGGCTATGCTCCTCTGTCCTTTGTATATATGGCATTAGTGAACGTTTTCGTTTTTCATGCACACCAGTGTGAGGGGGCTGACTGCTTTTTGTGCTCTTACTGGTGTGTTACTTGCCTGCCTTTACCTAAAGTGCCCCTCTCCCTCATGCTGTGAATAGATATGTGGATTTGTGTGTGGGGGGGTGACTGTTTATGCATAGCGGTTGGTTTGGACCTGGTGGGAGGGTTTATCTGAGTGCACTTTATCGTTTGCTTCCAACACGTTATTCGGCTGCACGGTTGCCACTTGTCAAGCTTTTCTAAGGTGACCCTTCCAGCGCAAAATAAAACAACTACCATAAGCACGCTCTAAACAAAACCTTTATCCAATATCTAGACATGTTCTGTTTTTTGTGCTCCTGAGACACCTCGTATACGTAAACAAAATCTTTAAACCTGGAATCCATAACTATCAAATTACAATGCACGTAATTGATAATAATTGACATGCCCTGAGAAACGAGTGGTGCGTGCTCGCGCGCCACAGTGAGACATGTGGTTTCAATTATAGCGCCCGTGTCTGGGCACGATAATTGAAACCACATGGCAGCAGTGCGCGTAATAGACACCAATAGGCCATGGGCGGAGAAACGCGCCCGCCTTTGGCCAATTGCGTGCTGTCTTTGATAAAAAGATGCACACAAAGGCCAATAGCGTGGGCCAAAATGAAAAGCACACGCAGAAGCGTGTGCGATTCCTAGGTCCGTTTTCAAACCCCATGCAAGAGGTCTCTCGCTGCGCCAGCAGTGCTACGCACTGCAACGCTAGCCGCAAGACCTAAAAACGAAGCGCGGGTTCCCACACTTCGTTGGATTTAAAACCCCGGGTGGGCCAGGTCCCGGGTCACCGAACAAATTGTGTATAGGGGCCCCAATCCCCCCACACTGCCCCGGGGACCGCCATCTCCCCGGGGCAAAATTTATGAGTTGCGGGGGCACGCAAATCCCCCGCAGCCACGGGGACTGCCACCTCCCCACACACCCCGGGGACCACCACCTCCCCGGGGCACTGTATATTTAAATTTGGGGGTCTGTTACGGACCCCCAAGCCCCAGGGAACACCACCTCCCCGGGGTTTAACACTTCTAGGGAGGGGGCCGTGCAGCCCCCCTCGTTGGGCCCTTTATGGCCCTGGGGACCGCCACCACCCAGGGCTGGCTCCTGCAGTGTCCCAGGGTGCCCACCCCCAGGACACTGCTATTTGCTATGGCCTCCTGACCTGTCACAGCAAACACTGGTTTGGATTTTGTAAGTGAGAGCAGGTTTCCAAACCAGATTGCTTTTCCACAAGGAGAGCTGCATGTCAGCAGCTCCCGTGCGGAAAAGCACTGCCGGCTCCCGCAGGAGGCGGGGAGCCGGCGGGACCGTGTGGGAATTGGGGTCCCCCCACGGTCCCCAATGGAAAGGCCAGGCCCCGGGGGATGGGGTCCCTGGGGCGATGAGTGGCCTAGGAGGGGGGCCACATGGCCCCCTCCCTCAATTCGAAAAAAATAATAAATAAAAAAGAGGCACTGCCCCGGGGATGGGGTCCCCGGGGCTAATAGCTGGTGGGCTAGTTGGCCCCCAGGGACCCGCAGGATTCAAGGGGAATTAATCACCCAAATTAAAACCCGCCAGGGGGTGCGTTTGCACAGTGGTGCAGGGAGGGGGCGTGGCCTGATGGGACAAGTGTGCAAAAGTGCACTGTGGGACGTTTTAGGTTGGGAAATTAATTCCCCTTGAATCCTGAGGGTCCCTGGGGGCCAACTAGCCCACCAGGTATGTCCAGTAAGCGCCACAGAGTTGTGTTGCAGAGAGGTGTAAAAAGGGGCGTGGCCTCGACCACTTATAAATTCACCATGCAGTGTCCTTGCAGTACTCTAATCATCCAATCAGTACCCATGTACTTATGCAATGAACCAGGCACTAACTCATGCACTGCTACAATCCTCTGAGCACTACCCATGCAGTCCAGCCATCGCCCTGTCAGTACCCATGCTCTCTTTCAATCACCCATCCAGCACCATGTACTTATCCAATCACTCCACCAAAGCCCAAGCACTTATAAATTCACCCTGCAATCTCTTTGCAGAACTCTAATCTTCCAGTCAGTACCCATGTACTCATGGAATGACCCAGGCACTAACACATGCACTGCTACAATCCCCTGTGCACTACCCATGCATACTTCTAACCACCTACACAGTACTGATTCACTCCTCCAATTACCCAGGTTGTACCGATGCACTCTAGAAATCCCTGTCACTACCCATGCACTCCTCAAATCACCCATCCAGCATCATGTACTTATCCAATCACTCTGCCAAAACCCAAGCAGTTATAAAATCACCATGCACTGTCCTTGCAGCACTCTAATCATCCAGTCACTACCCATGTACTCATGCAATGACCCAGCCACTAACTCATGGCAAATACAGAGGAGGTCATGCTAATTACAGGGGTACCCCAACGCATAGTGTTCTCTAGTGTATGTAGGTGTTTTCACTGTATTCTAAGTGTCTTTTAGCATATCACTGGCTCCGGTCCTGGTTAGTCAGAGTCAGTTACCACCAGTAGCCGTCACTAAAAAGTTGGGGGCACAGGAGGACTTTCTGCTCCTCTGTTGGTTCTTTCTGCACATCTCTTGCTTCTTCCTGCACTTTTCTTCTTCTTTCTGGACTTCTGGTGCCTCCTTCTGCATTTGTCTTGCTTCTTTGTGGTCTTTTCTTCCTCTTTCTTCACATGTCCTAACTTTGTAGGCAAAGTTAGAAATTAGCATTTAAAAAAACATTGAAATTCACTGAAAAAAACATAGGTTTCAGGCACGTTATAGTTAGAAATTAGCATTTAAAAAACCATTGAAATTCACTGAAAAAACCATAGGTTTCAGGCACGTTATAGTTAGAAATTAGCATTTAAAAAACCTTAGAAATTCACTTAAAAAACCATAGGTTTCAGGGATGTTATAGTTAGTTAGACATTTCACTCGTACAAAACCATAGAAATTCCCCCGTTATAATTAGTTCAGCTAACTATAACTCACGCCCCCGCAATGCACTGCTGATGACGTCACATATTACATCATTCATGACATGGTCAGTGACATCACTGATGACATTACTGATGACATCTCAAATGACATCACTGATTACATCATCCATGTCAAAATCTGATGCATCTCCTCACACTTTAATATAACATTTGACTATGGTAGTCTGTAAAATACAGACTACCATTTTCGAAACCATCGACACACCAATACCAGTTACTACATACGCACTCACTTATTCCTAGGTCTACACACACATCCACTCATTCACCCATACAATCACTCATACATATAGTCACTCATCAATACAACACTATCAAATGCACTCATACACCTATACAGACACTCACACACCGCCACTCATCCATGGAGTTACTCACACACCTAGTCAGTCATGCAAAGAATCAATCACACTCCCATTTCCTCACCTATACAGTTATACACACACCACCTCACTTATTCAAACATATACTAACACATACTTACTCTTTTATACAATCACTGATACAAGTGCACACTCATCCATACAGTCACTCTCACAATCACTGACTCTCACGTATAGTCATTTATATACTCCAACTCTCACATACACTGCCTTTTACATATGTAGTTACTTGGACATGTACCACTGAGACATCCAATCTCTCACCAACACACCCATACACACACTCACCCGCCCATACAGCTGTTTCCACATGCACTCTTGAACCCATACACCCAGTGAATCAACTACTCGCACATCTATGCACAGTCACACACCTCCCACCCACCCACACACACACTCAGTCTCCCATACAAATACTCAGGCAACCAATCAATAACCCATATAGACACTCATGTAGCTACTGACCAACACATGCAGCAGGTTACACAACAACAGACATACTGATACACACATTCAGACAGTTTAGTCACTAACCCATGCATTCAGTAAGACACATTTAATCACTCACTTATACAGTCAGTCACGCACCTACTAAATCCTTCATCCAGACACTTATACACCCACTCATTCTTCAATACACCTTGGCATATATATAAAACATATTTAAACTTTACAGAAACACAAAGTCACTAGATGATGTCATCAGTGATGTCATCAGTGATGTCATTTGAGATGTCATCAGTAATGTCATCAGTGATGTCACTGACCATGTCATGAATGATGTAATATGTGACGACATCAGCAGTGCATAGCGGGGGCACGAGTTATAGTTACCTGAGCTAACTATAACGGGGGAATTTCTATGGTTTTGTTCGAGTGAAATGTCCAACTAACTATAACGCCCCTGTAACCTATGTTTTTTTCAGTGAATATATATATATATATATTTATATTATTTACATATATATATATATATATATATATATAGTTATATGTTAGGATGTAGTTTCCTTAGGAAGTGCGTTTTTTCATTTGCCAATAACTTTGGATCGTTTGACAAATCGTCACAAAACTCTCAAAACTAGTTTACCACTCACTTCAGCTGCTGTCTTGAAATTTTCGGGGTGATCTGTCAAGCAGGTCGAGAAAAAGGGGGAGTCCCAAAATGCTTTTTCCCCATGTTAATTTCCATAGGAAACTCTAGACACGGCTTCAGCCCAAATTGCTGAACATAATTACACCAAATTTGGCTGAAAGGTAGTTGTTGGTCCAGAAAGTGACTTTTTTGTTAAATGGTCTAAATCCGTTCAGTATTTGTGGAGTAACTTAAAATAATTTCTGGTTGTATGTATAGGGACGCAGAGGGTTCGCCGGCTTTGACGCGGGGCTACGCAAATGCATGCGGCAGGAGGAGTGTTCTTATTGGCTGGCCGCAAGATGAGGAAAATGTTGCGGGCGCCATTTTATGAAGCGGAACCGGTCCTGGGGAAATGATTTAGATGATGAAAAGCACAGAAGGAGTCAGGGTGGGAGTTCCTTGATGCCATTGGTGTTTTATAGGGGTGTTTTAGACATCCCTTATGAGTTTTAGAATGTGTAGGTTAGTTTTTTTTCGATGTCGATGGAGTCGCGACCCCATCATGGCCCTTTTATGAAACAGGGGTCGGTCTGAGTTATAGTTGTCAAATCGAAAGAATGTGGAAGGGGTCAGGGTTGAAGTACCCTGCCCTCCTAGGGATATTGTACAAATTATTAGTTTTGTAATGTAAATATACTTTTTTTTGGTCACGTGCGTGTAGTCGCAACTGCCATCGCAGAGCTCAGCTCGGCCTCGTTAACATCGCAACCCTCGCTGAAATCTTTTTTTTTTAAAATAGGCTATCAAACATTCCCTCATACATTAATGTATGCACTCGCAGACTCACAGAGACAGTCACACATGTACTCACAGAGCCACTCACAGATGTATACAGCCACTCATAGAGCCCCTCAGACAGTCAAGCACTCACACACAGACACACTCAGTGACTCATGCACTCAGTTACAGACCCACTCCGAGACTCCTGCACCCACTCACAGACCCACTCAGACAATCACACTCCCACTCAAGAACCATTTAGACACTCACACATCCACTCACAGACCCACTCAGAGACTCACAAACCCACTCACAGACCCAGTCACAGACTTATGCACTCACTTACAGACCCACTCATAGACTCATGAACTCACTGACAGACATACTCAGAGACTCATGCACTCACACACAGACCCACTCTGAGACTCATGCATGTTTTTACAATGTCATACAGAGAGTCACTTACCCAGTCAGAGACACACTCACAGAAATATACATCCACTCACTGACCCACTGAGACACTCAAGCATTCACACACAGACCCACTCAGAGACTCACAGGCCAATTCACAGGCATACTCAGAGACTTTCCCACCCACAGACCTAGCCAGAGAGTCACATTCACACTCAGACTCCCACACACCCACTCAAGACCCATTTAAACACTCACGCACCCAATCATAGCCCCACTTAGAGACTTATGCATCCACTCACAGACCCATTCATACTGACACAGACCCACGCAGATACTCACGCCCCCAGTCACAGACTCAGTCACAGACTCCTGTACTCACCCACAGACCCACTTGGAGACTCATGCACCGACCACAGTCACAGACCAACTCAAACACTAATGCAGTTAGTCACAGACCCATTCAGACACTCGGATACTCATTTACAGAATCAGATAGTCAATCACCTACTCAGAGACCCAATGAAATGAAAATTACTGTAAAAAAAATTAAATGTGTTATTGTACATTGATATCATGCTTTTGCTTTGTGGAGTTGTGACTGAGTCGCGACTCCAGAAAATATTTTTTATTAATAAAAAGGTTTGAAAATAATATTATTTACTATCTGAAGAGAGCCTTTGTGTTCATTGTTTGTATGTTACAGCTACATATAAGACCGGATGCAGAGTTTCACGTTGGTGAGAAACACCCTGTTGCCTTCATCTGTAAAGTGAACTTTGTCACTTCAGTAAATTCCATGTATGTTGAAATGTAAATTGTTGTCGTCGATAGAGCCCATGTTATGGTCTTTGGGCAATGCAGAAACTGTTTTATTAACATGTTTTCTGGCTTTGTCAATCTGTGGGCAGAATTAATTTGACCACTTTCATTTCTGTCTTTGGCATATGTTGATGTACACCAAGACTGTGTATGGCAAAAGTGTCATTAATTGGCTAAAGAGCTCCTTCATTGGAGTTTCCAAACCTACCCCAGAAACAGGGCATAGGTCATTGCCACCACAGTGCACTAGTAACAGGTTTGGATGTTGACAATGTGCAATACTCTCAACCACCCTGATTGATGCCAGAAGGAAGTACGCCCATGTATCAGCGGCTTCACTACTAGGTTGATTCTGACCAAGCTGGTTTCATTGTTTAATTGATTCTGTGACCGCACACGCGGCTCAATATCTACCCGCCTCTTGAAAGTTTTGACCAAATCTGGTCTGGACTCCTACACTGCCTCAGTCCGGGTTGCTCCCGCACCCGTGGCGCAGCCATGCTGCTTCCTCTTGGATATAAGGCAAATGTACCCAGGCATGCTAATGTAAATGTCCTGATGATGATCCTAATATGCTTTGTAATGATCGAAACGCCGTCGACTTAATGTACACCAGATACACTTTTTCACTTAATATTGCTCACGTGTAAGGGTGTCCCACTATATTTTGTTTGTAACATCAGAATGTGCTACATACAAACAACTTACTCTGCCTGAGCCTTTTCTGTTACACGTTGTTCGTCCTATTTGCTAAGTTGGATGCAGGCTTGTGTCCCACTTTAAATGTCTTTCGTTCATTTTTTAGAATACGTATTGAATATTAAAATATCTGTCCGGCTGGACAGCTTTAAATATGGTACTGATTCAGTCTATATTTATTGGTTGTTTGAATATTTCTTTGTTTAGGGACATCTGTGTTTAAAACTAGCAAACTACCCAAGGTCCCTGACCAATTGTAATTTGGCCCCCTTGTTTTTCAAAGCATACTCTCAACCAAAAGCAGCAACTGATGCCACTTTAAACCTCTCTGGCCAAACCATTTAAATTCCAGATTAGGCAAACCAAAGTCCCTCTCAATGCCACTCTTTCTTGCATATTCTCTTTCCCAATAGACATAGCTGTGACCCACAATCCACACTCTCACCATTTTCAATGAAGGAGTAATAGCACACAGAAGAAGGCTGCAGCTGATTGTAATAATTGGTAGAATTTGTTAAAACCAATGTTTTTAAGGCATGGGCTCAGAAAATGCGTTGACACAGTGGCCCTGCTCCAGCCCTGCACAGAGCCCTCAGACCTGGCTAAATTTGGTAAATTCATGAGTATAGCACGAAGGGTCCTAATTGAAAACCGCACAGATTAAAATTGTGCGGTCGCAACTGTTGTGACCTCTGTTGTTACAGAAGGGGACGAACTGTGAGGCTCCCCCTCCAGACAAAAAGGTCTATGTGGGCCACACAAGACCCGCAACACACCAAGTTGACTTTCTTTGCCAAGATCATTTAAGCTACTCTGACATTTTTAAACATAATTTTAACACACGTATTTTAGGGTAAACTCAATTTCACAAATGGTCCGAGACCGGTGTTCAAATGCTACTTTCTTATTTTTTGATATATATAATTTGATACATTTATTACAATGATGTGAGATACGTTTTCATACATTAATTTTGATACCATACTATAATTTTGCAATGATTTTAAGTAATTATGCAATAAAATACTTTAACTAATTCATGGTAGAATGAATAGCACTTAAAATGGAGGAGTGGATGTAGTTTAAGAAAATAATGTAGTTGATTGGCTGCTGTACATAATTTGAAACCACAAAATAGGTAGTTATTTAATCAGTAAAGTAACAACGTCTGTTATTGGTTGTGGAAAAATCTTACACGAGTTACTGTGTACTGGATATGCTTACATTTTCAAAACCTCAACCACACCTGCTACAGTTGAACTTGAAGCTAGTATGGTGATGTTAGAAAATGCAGTGACCCTATGACCTACTGGTATAGTAGAATGTTTCAAAGGAGTTTGCTATGGCAACTGTTATGTAACAGTATGGGAGAAGAGTTGCAAATAGATAATGATGTGATTTTTAAAATATGCTAGATTAGAGCTACTATATACTGTGATCTATGTATTTTCTAAATTAATACTGTAATTGAATCTGATACACAATTGAAAACATATACTAGTATTATTGTAAATGTTGTGACAGACTCCAGTGTGGAGTCGTGACTCCATCACAGAGTTACATAGGTGGGCTGAGCTGGAGGCTGTGATGGGTTCGCGACTCGACCCACAGGCACTGCCAGATTGTGCTTTTTATCAGGAGACTACTAAAGGGTTAAAATACAGTCACCTATGAAAGCAAGTATTAGCAGAGAAAAACATTTAGGAAATGTTGTGATTTGCTGACTATATAGGTTTGAACTTTTTGAAGTGAGAGTGGTTATACCTGAGAATCAAAAAAGCAAATTAACACGTATGTAAATAATAAGGACATTGTTAATGTGTATATATATAAAGAAAGAGTGTTATCAATATTATATTAATGTACTAAATGTAAAATGTGGTTACATAATCTATGACATATATGTAAAGGTTTTAAAATGTTTGTTTAAAAATGAAGTGTAGTGCATATGCAGCTAGATATAGATAATGTTTGGAATGATAACTTTTATATTTATTTAAACACTATCATAGATAGGGAATTAGATACTGAAACAGGCAGAAGAATACTTTAGTATGTACATTCAGTTCTACTGGTAGGTTAAACAGTTTTGCCAGGTGTTAAGCTGGTCTTCTACTACAAATAACTCATCCGTAAGAAAGCAGATTAGAGCAGGCCAGTTTAAAAATAGATTGAATCTTGAATTTATCAGTCTTTTGGGATAGCCTTATCATTTGCACTGGCTAAATCCATATTTTGGAGTTGACTTTATCTTTTGGACTGATTGTATTTTCTACTCTCTACAATAGGTTATCTTTTAGACTGGCCTTAATCTATTTTGTTTGGGCTAGCTGCCTCTGATCTGACTCAGCTTCACCTTGCACTATTCTTGTAGCACTGTGTAAATGTTTATTTTGCATAAATTCTCAACTTCTTAGCATAAAATGTCCTTTTGAGCTTAATATAAATTATTTCTTTCTGTTGTTGTTTACCGTGTCTTCAAATCATTTGTGCTTTGTATGATGTTTATTATTGTGGTCAATTCATTTATTGACCCTTAAACTTGTGCTTGTGTTTGCAGAAGGTGGGCCTTGGGATTTATTTTTTAGGAAAAGTACATATTTTCCATCATTAGGCTTTTCCCAGAGCAAGAGTGAGAAAGGTAGAAAAGAAAGAAAGAACGCGTAAGATAGTAAATTAGTGACAAAGGCTAAAAGGAGAAATTAAAATGTACCTGCAAAAGTGGGATAGAGAAGCAGGTAGGGTATGAAGGTACAAAACAGAGACAGGGGATGGATTCAAAACTAGGCAGCCTTGGTATTCAACAAACCTGGTTTGCACCAGGGACAGGTGAAAAACACTTTGGGAAGATCCACTTTTTTATTTTTAAAAGACTAAGCACTGGGCACTGTAAATAAAAGACCAAACCACTGTTGCATACTTGGATTTGAAAATGAATGAGATAATCTTTTGCTAGATCCGGTGCTGGAAAAGGCATGCTGAAGTAAGTGCCTTTGCTTATTGTTCTAAGGTGAGATCCTGATCTAAAAGAAATCCACGTTTTTTTAGCTGAGCTGCTGGGTGAGGTAAATATCCCTTAGATGTGGGTCAGAGGTTAGGGATCCATGTGAGTTTATCAGGACTTGTTTTTTGTCAGCTTTTAACTTTAAAGTGTTGTTGTGCAATCATACCTGCACTGAGCTTTGGCAGTCATGGAGATGAGCAGCAATGATGTCTGCCTGTTGGCCAAGCCTACTGATGAGCTGAGTACTGTTATCATAAGGTAGAGACTTGAAACCAAAACCACTACCTCCCCCAGAAGTTACACATAGATGTTGAAATGAATGGCATCAGAGAGGAACCCTGCTGTGTCAGTCCACATAATACAAGGTGTATAACAGACTGAAAATATGGTAAGGCAACACATTGGGGGGTCCCCAGTAAGGAAAGAAGACAACCATTTTGGAACATTGCCTCCAAATAAAGAGGGTACCTCAAAATCTCATGATTGACTGTATCAGAAGCATCAAAAAAGTACTACAGGAGAACAATCACTGTACCTCCTGTATCTTGAATTGGCCTCAGTTCATCTATTGTCTATTGTTACCATTGAGCTGGCTAACAATAAACATCTGCCTGCAGCGCCAAAATACCGTTGCGGAAAACGTGCTCTTTACAAATACACGTTATGTTATGTTATCTAGGCTAGCCATTAAATCTGCCTCTGTCTCATGACAAGGGTAGAACCCTGCTGTTATTAGTAGAGGTGGGCAAGCCACTGAAAGCTCGAGTCTGGCTCAAGCCAGATGCCTAGCCCTGGGCCAGCTCTGGGTCCTCTTGGACTATCAAGCCCAAAACGAGGCAAGCTTTCATGTGGCTTCTGCCTGCCACCCATGCTATAATCTCCTGCACCAAGAATGTACAGCAAAGCAGTGACCTTTGATATAAGACAGGCAGGAGAAAGAGATACACATCTAGTGGCTGAAATAAACACTGTGAAACTAAACAATCCGGGATTAGTCCTGATTATCTCGCTTGATCAAATTGCCTTATGATAGGCAAGTATTTCACTTCACCAGCTCTCTTTTTTAACAATCACATATCAGAGAACCTTCAAATATGTGAGTTCAAAAAGTGCACTGTACAAAAAACTCTCGTGTTTAATAGACTATAATGTCGCTCCATCTATAATAAGATTATAGACCACATATAAGGTATACATGACAACTGACTTGCTCTTAGTTCACTAGTGATCAATGTAGGAGCAAGGTCTGTTTTTAAACTCATGTTTAGAAACTATCAATGCAGTGACATAATCTGAAGTACTAAGGTGACACACTTCCTCATATTAACGACATGCACTTTCTTGAATCTTGAAGAGGCTTTATGACATTCTTACATGATGTATGTTGCATGATTTACATGCCACATATTTGCATGGCTTGGTTTGTGCACGTGGGCTCTTAGAGCAAGCCATACCCTTGACTCATCTCTGGTTCGGCTCTCCGTGCTAGTTTGTTGGCTCTCCCGCCTCTAGATGCCAGTCTTGGGAACCATTGTATTCAGTTGATTTGACAGTAATCTGGATAAAAGTTTTTCCAAAATTGTGGATAAATCAAGAGTAAATGAATAGCCTTGCAGTTGACTTCATTTAAGGATGAAAATCTGGCGTTTTAGCACTCAGTCCAATCCCTTTCTGCCGTGAGTTCAGAAATCAGTCTGACTCAAAGCAGGTATTGTGCTATCAATAATCATTAGAACTACTGATGGGGCTAATGCCATAATATTGAAACAAGACACCAGCCTTACAAGGAACCTGACTGAAGCTGGCCCAGAATATGGCTACCGCCTAACATTTTATCATAGTCAGGACTGTCTCAAAGGTACAATCACTTTTTGGGTAGGAGAGATGACCATTGATATGGCAGGCCTGGATATTCTTCTAGAGACGAAAGCCTAAGTAATCACACAGTTCTTACAAAGATTGTGTCTCAAGATTTGATATTTCGGATAGTAACTTCTAACTGCAGACCTCCCCTTTGTAATATTCCCCAGGTGTCAGACTGTATCCAGAAACTTCTGAGCAGTACCTCTGCGCTCCAGTACGTGGTGCCAAACGTCTCTGCACTGACACTGTTCTGCTTCAGAAATGTTGTTTGGGAGCCACATAGGTGCCACTACTGTGCGCTGACTTCAGTTTCTTTGTTTTTGCACCACCAGATGTGGAACCAGAGCTACCTCGAGTCTCTTTGACACGTGTTTTTTGAAAAAATTCTTTCAGTGTGCAAGGGAAATGTCACATCCCAAGACAACAGGATTCAAACCCTGTAAGGACTGTCATGAGCAAATGTCAGTGACAGATCTTAAGCAGTTTTGCCTGTGGTGCCAGGGGTCTAGCCACGACTCTAAGTGCTGCAGTGACTATGCATTGATGAACCTGAAGGCCATAAGAGACCTCGAAGTGAAGCTTTAAATTGTCAAACATCGGAAGACCCCATGTCATGCCCAGTTCAAGTCAAAGGTTCAGCCATGGTCTTTTTCCTGGTATAAGAGCCGCAGGAGTCGATTCAGGGGTCGATCGTCTTAGCACTCTAAATCGTCGGGTAAGTCAGAAGAAGCACTAAAACATCCAAATGGGACTTGGCCTCTTCGCGCCACTCTCAAACTCGTGAAAGGGCAAACAGATGGTCCCATGACTTTCAATCTTGCTCCAAGTGTCGGTCAACAGCGGAGCCCATCCCTCAACTTGTCCCGGCACAACCCAAGTTTCTGGGGCTGCTTCAACGCTGCAGAAGATCTAACAGTTCTGCAAGGCAGGACGACTCTTCAGATCCCTTCCGACTCCATCTGGCATACGTTTTGGCCCCCTGAAGCTGTCAGGCCCTCCATCTGGGTTACCAAGGGCGGGTTTGCCCTCAGTGCCAGTTGGACCCTCTGAACCTGTCACCGGGCCACCACCGGCACCCATACTGACTTTGCCTCTGGTTCCACAACCCACACCAGTTCCCAGAACGTTGATGCAGATGCTGACTCTATCCATGCCAAAGGAGAAGGTGCCCATTGTGCTCTCCGGGTCAGAGCCGCTACAACCTTGAACTTGACTGCACTCTGTTGCTGTTGAAACCACAGCCTGCACCGCTTGACATGCCACCTCCACAAGGAAGACCCCACACATTACATTCCTTGTTTGGCAGGATTATGACAATGATTTTGGTGCAGGTGATGAAATTGGCCAACCCTATCATGAATACGACTGATATAATGACAACAGTGGCCTCAACACCTCTCATGACTCTGACCTCCTTAAGCCCCCAGGTCCTGGCACAGAGAGAATGCTTCTTTTGCAGTGGTCATGCAGAGGGTGGACAAAGTTCTCGACCTCCAGCTTCTCACCTTAAAGGTCAAAACCAATGTCTTGACTGAAGTTCTCCAGCTGGCAACTACTATTGAACTCCCATTACCTTTTAATGAGGCACTCACTGATACCCTGTTAGGGATCTATTTCAAAACTTGCTCTGCCCCCCTGGAAAACCACCAAATTGCACGATGCTACCAACCTGCCCCAGACCTGACTAATAAGAACCATTTTTTCACTATTCCACCAATAGGAGGTCAAAAGTGGAATCTGAAGTCTTAGTGTGCCCAACATCAAGGAGTCCTTTCTGACCAAGTCCAGATTTCAGAGGAGACTGCAAAAGAGCTGCAGTGGGGAATACCGGACCCTGACTGAGTCAGCAGCAGACCCATCTCTCTACCCCGCCCAGAGCTGACACTGGTGACTGATGCGTTATTTCTGGTTTGGGTCGGCCACCTGAGAGAGGTGGAGATCAATGGTCTCTGGCAGCGGCTCAGCTCCATATCAACCTCCTAGAGGTCTGGCCCATCCACTTAGAGTAGAAAACCTTACTTCTGTCCATCAAGGGTAGGCTAGTACAGGTGTTTATGGACAACACCACCAGGTGGTACTGCGATAAGCAGGGCCGAGTGTAGTCCTGGTCCCTGTGCCAGGAGGCGCTTCACCTATGGAAATGGCTGGACCATCAAGGGATTTTTATGATAGTGAAAACCCTGGCAGGATCTTGGAATGCCAGGACGGATGCGTTCAACCGGCAACTCCTAGCAGATCACATGTGGCATTTACATCCGGAGGTGGCATGAGGTCTTTTCCGTGACTAGAGAGAAACTTGCCTCAATCTATTTGCCAGCATGAGAACATGTTATGTTAATAATTCTGCCTGCTGGAGTTTCCAAGGCATCTCTCTCTCTCTAGGAGATGCATTTTCTCTAGAGTGGAACTCTGGACTCCTGCATGACTTCCTGCTGATACCTCCTCTACCCTCAATTCTAACGAAGATCAGGACCAAGTGGGCCCAAGTCATTATAGTGACCCCGGATTGGGCATGGAGAGCATGTTATCCAGATCTCCTGTGCTTGAGCATCCATCCTCCTATGAGGCTGGCCCTCCAGGAGGACCTGCTGTCGCAGCAACAGGGCAGGGTTCTCCACCCAAGCCTTCGTAATTTCCTCCTTTATGCATGGTGATTGAGTGGCAACAGCTGAACACCTTTAAACTTCTTCTGGTTGTGGTTGATGTCTCTTGGCAGCCAGACACACCTAGACAAAACTGTATGCACCTGTTGTTGGGACACATTTGTGGTTTGGTGTGGTACATGCCAGATTGACCCCCTCCAGGCCAAGTTATCTGATGTTCTGTGTTGGTTGCATTATCTCTTGCCTGGTAAGGCTTTGTTTTAGACACAGTTAAAGGGAACCTTTAGACTCTTTAGGCCTTTTTACGGTTGCTGGACCAGTCCTCATTATTTAAATCAGCGGTTGTGATGCATTTTTGAAAGACCTCCTTCTTTTTTTCTCATGCCACATTGGGACCTTAACTTAGGCCTCACATGTCTGATGTACACTCCCTTTGAGCTGCTTCACAGCTGTTTGTTGTGGCTTCTCACACTCAAGACGTTGTTCCTCGTCACCATTGCCTCGCTGTGGCAAGTGATTGAGCTTTAGGATCTCTTTGTTAACCTGTCATACACCACATTCCATGCAGACAATCTGGTTCTGTAGACAGGAGCATCCTTCTTGCCTACATGTGTGATGCTGTTCCATGTCAGTCAACAACCATGTGCAGGTAGGTGTCATTGTGCGGCTCCAGCGTTCTATGACACCCTCACTTCTGGAAGGAGAGACACCACAGCTAGGACCCCAAAATAGTGCTGAATGTACTAGAGAACACCAGGTGGTAAATCAGCTCGTTGTGGGGTTCACTGGAGCTAAAAAAAGGCAACGCTGTGCAGAAATGAACCATCTCCCACTGGATGGCACTCTGCATCAAGATTTTGCTTAGCACTGGCTGAAAAAACAGCCTCCACATCGACTATAAGCTCATTACACCAGGGCCAAAGCTGCTACCACTAAGTTGGTATGCAGAGTTCCTGTTCTGGACATCTGCCAGACAGCTACGTGGGTGTTACTGTGATTCCTGGCAAATCACTTAATCTCCCTGTGCCCATTGACAGCGCCTGAATACCCTCATTGATGATAAGCTGCACTATATAAATCGACTAATCAAGTACTTTCACGTAGCACTACTCTCTGGACAGCCAGGTTCACCAATAGGGGCATTTTGTCCACTCGGTCCTACAGGACTTTTTGGTTTGAGCCAATTCCCAGACCCACCTCATAATAGGTACTGCTCTGGTATATAGTCAAAATATGAGGAATCTGCGGTTAGAAGTCTTTATCAGAAGTTCAAGTTACTTACCTTTGGTAATGCTCTTTCTGGTAGAGACTCTATCTAACTGAAGATTCTTAATGGACTCTCCCATCCTCACCATACAGTGAATTGGTCTCTAGCTAATAATAGGATCCCAAGTCTAGGAATCTGTACACTGATGAAAGCCAATGTGCTGTTGTGGCTCTGTGTCTAGGGGTGTAGACTGCCTCAAAAGCAATTGATGTCAGCAATTGGGAGTGGGGCCTATATGGGCCCCACACACAATTTCCAGAGCAGAAAGGAGTCAGGGTGGAGCAGTATGACGCCACCTACTGGCGCACAAGATACTTCTAAAAATATTCAGGATCCAGTCTGACGCCTAGGGAATTTCAAAGGTTGAGGAATGAGAGGGTCAGTGTTTGCATGAGAGGTTGGATGAACAAGAAGGCATTGTAGCTAATAGCTTTATATTACTTGACCTGGAGTTTGTAAAGAGAACCTAATTCTGAGGCACAGCCAAAGTACCATTTATTTTCTGCTTTGCTATCTAAAAGCTTTTGACTTTTTGTCTCTGTATAGAAAGATCTAATAGAGCCTTTCATAATACATGTATGTATCTCAAGAATGTTATTGAGATTTGTTATAGAATGTGATGTGCGGTATGTTTAGCATCATGCATTTAATGAAAGGTGTCTGCTGCAAGGACACTTTACATGTAACATAACATGGTAGCCCTCATCCTCCTGGACCTCTTAGCTGCATTTGACCCGTCTCCTACCGCACCCTAGCCACCAGATTTCATGACGCCAGCATCCGCAGCTAGGCCCTTGACTGGATCTGCTCCTTCCTCACCGGCAGAACTCAGCGGGTCAGACTCCCTCCCCACCTCTCAGAACCAACTGAGACCAACTGGGGGGTACCCCAGGACTCCTCCCTCAGCCCCATCCTCTTCAATATCTACATGGTCCCCCCTTGCAACCATCATCAGGTACCATGGGTTCAACTTTGTCTCATATGCCGATGACACCCAGCTTATCCTCTCCCTCATCAACGAAACCAACATCACCAGACACAACTTCCAAGAAGGGATGAAAGCTGTCGCCACCTGGATGGAGAGAAGCTGCCTGAAACTCAGCTCAGAAAAGACAAAAGTTCACATCCTTGGCTCCACTCCATCAGCATGGAACGGCTCCTGGTGGCCCTCCGCCCTCGGAAATCCCCCCACCCCGATGGACCACGCATGAAACCTCGGCATCATACTAGACTCATCGCTCACAATGAACTGCCAGATCAACTCTGTCTTCTCGGCCTGCTTCAACACCCTCTGCATGCTTCGAAAGACCTTCAGATGGATCCCAACTGAATCCAGAAAAACTCTCTTGCACGCACTGATCAGCAGGAGAGTGGATTACGGCAATGCTCTCTACGCCGGAATCAACTAGAAACTCCTTCGCAAACTCCAGACAGTCCAGAACTCCACAGCCAGACTGATCATCGACATCCCCGGTTGCAGTCAGATCACCCAACACCTCAGCAATCTCCATTGGCTTCCAGTCGAAAGAAGAATAACCTTGAAACTCCTCACTCACGCATACAAGGCCCTTTACAACACCGGACCCGCATACCTGAACAGCCGCCTTGCCTTCAACGCACCCAAAGGATACCTCTGATCAGCCCAGCTCTCACTGGCCACCATCCCACATATCAGCAAGACTAGAACGGGAAGAAAGTCCTTCTCCTACCTCCCAGCCAAAGCCTGGAACACCCCCCCCCCCCCCTCCACCTCTGGCAATCTTCCACATCGCCCCAGTTCAGGAAGGAATTCAAGACCTGGTTTATCGGGTGACCCCAGCACTCAACGGAGCTGCCCCCCACCCAGCGCCTTGAGACCCTCATGGGTGAGTAGTTGCGCTTTAACAACCTGATTGATTGATTGATTGATGGTGACTCAATGAATCTCAGTTCAGGTTATTCCAGTTTCACATTCTTTGGCACAGTCCTCGGGTTCTGCACTTCAGAGATCCTGTAGTAGTTTGTGTGCGAAGACGTGTTTTTTTTTCTTTTTCGTAACGGCTTTCTTTAGTTTCACATACAATACCTGCCAATAGACCCGATTCAGGCGGGAGACTCCAGGTTTTTGGCATGTATGACATACTTCTCCTAAAGTAAGCATTGACTGTTCAATTGTTTGAACGCTTGACGGTCAAAATGTACAAACAAAGTCTTGAACATCCATTTGGAATGCAGTAGTGCCCTCTGCCCTGAGACACTTATAGTACACTACTGTACGTACCACTCAACAACTGACTATCCTAAAACCTGGAGAAAAGGCCTCACTATGATGCAGAATGAGAAACAATGATGCCAGTCAATCCTGTCATCAAACACACCCAATAACCTGTCAAGAGGGTTTGTGTGAGGTATCTTACCTACTACCATCTTATTTAAAAAGATGTTTCAGAAACAGAACCCATCAGAAGATGTCTTTCAGATGCCTAAGGCCTAGTAATCTAAGACTATCTGAGACTGTAACAGCGGGCTCAGGGTTTTAGAAAATAAAGACTTTGATTCTACCATGTTCCAAGCTTTGTGTGTCGAGGCCTGGGCCTGATCACCTAAAGAGCACCAATGTCAGCCTGTTTTGAACCACATGTGGCATCTATGCTATCTGGAAATGTTGGTTCTAAGTGGTCAGTCTCTTTCAGCTCACATGAGAGGTAACGGTTTGAAGTGGAGGGCCTAATTTCACACTCCCTGGGGTCGCTGGAGTGGAATGATTACATGCTTGTACTGGGCCGAATCGGTGTTGTGAGGTAGGATTATTCTACAGAGATGGAGTCCTGTTTTCAAAGTTGCTGCCCTACACAATTCACCTGCGTTTTGTTAGCATGAAAAAAAGCCCATACCAGCCGCCTAACCACCAGACCATAAAACACCTGTGTCTCTGAGTATTAGAAGAACCCGTTAAACCAGTGCTTAATTTGTGCCGGTGCTTTCCGGTGCTAAACACCGGCACTTATTTAACACGCCAGGGCTATTGAATTTTGGCCCCTTGTACGATGGGCTCAGTAATGAATAAAAATAAAGGTACCTACCTGTCCTGGTTCGATTGCATATCTGCCTGGTAGTTCCAGAGGGCGCACCACCCAGGTTCAGGCACAATCTAGGGTGTGAGACTAGATTGTGTCATGCACAGTCTGCATGTGCGTAGGGCAGTAGGATACTACCAATTGGACGTCACGGTCACACGTGGTGGGATTGGCCACTCCGCCAGAGATTGTTTTTTGTCACTGCGTGTAACGGCAGGAGACATGTAGTGGTTAATATCGTCCATGCCTGCAGCAGTGAGAGTACGAGGATCACTGGATGACGTCTCTGTCGATAGAAAGATGTTTGCGCAGAACGTCGAGAAGTTTCACTTTCGCTCTGTGAATCCCGGAGTTCAGGGCTTTTTAGGTCTCGCCTGACCAGCGCTTTAGCGCTGCTCTGGCGAGACTTATAGTAAGCGCGTTTTGGAAGTGCAAACAGTGGCTTTGCAGGCCTCCAACTACAGTGCATGTGACCCGTCCGGGCGCGCGCACCATTTGGAGTCCTGCAACCACTTGTTTGCTTTCACTTTAGCCGTGATTCATCGCACCATTTGGCAGCCTGCGTGCCCGCCCCCACTCCCCCTCCCACTCCGTCAGCTTCAGTGCGCGCTTGTTACTAAAGATTTTACAATGAATGTTGTTCAGAGGACGAGCCAGTGGTAAGGAACGCCTTGTTGTACTTTCACTTTAGATCGTATTTTAACGACAAGTTAGAATCTCCTTCTTATTCGCTTAAAGTGGCTCACACATTTTTAGGTCTCGCCTGAGCCAGCGCTTTAGCGCTGCTCTGGCGAGAGCTATAGAAAACGGGGATTTGGAAGCGCAAACAAGTGCTTTCCAGGCCCCCAACTACAGTGCATGTGCGCTGGGCGCGCGCACCATTTGGCAGCCTGCCTGTACATTTCGCGGGCGCTTTGATGTTCTCAGTGAGCCGCGCGGCCACTGCGAACTTCAAAGCGCCCGCGAAATGATTACATTCACTTTAACGCTCCCCCACCCCCACTCGCGCGCGCGCCACGCTGCGCCGGGCTTGTTTTTCTTGTTTAGATTACTAGAAGGGGCGGGTGCTTCCTGGCACGACTTGTTGTGATTGGTGAGAGTAACAGTTGTCGCCGCAGGCAGGCTCCTCTGCTGGTTTGCCCTTCAGTTCTAAAGTGAGGGGTTCTGCCTTTCAAGGAGCTATAATTACCATGCTACTACTATTTACAGTAAAAATCACACCAACAAATGTGCGTTTCATACTGTGTCCCTTCCAAGAGTTTCTCCTGTCAATGGAGGTCAATGTCAGAAGACCCTTTTGTGTGTTTTTAAAAGTAAAGTTAAGGGCTTTAGCCCTAATTGCATGTATTTTTTAGTAGAGGGCAGAACGTGTCTGTGCTGGGGACGGGGCAGTGGGACCCTCCTTCGCTTTTCGGAGATGCACATTGCAGCTCTTGCCGCAAAGCCGTTGAAGGTTCTTTTCCTCTTTGACTAAATCGACCACTTTCGAGCCCTCGCGTGCCACACCTCTCCAGCGCACTGAATACACACTGGGTTCCCTTAGCAGTGGCACACCTTTGTCATTTGATTCTAACTTTATTCAGAGCTGCCGCCTCATTTTTACCCATGATGAAGTCCATCGTCTTAAAAATGAATCGGATTTTCTTCCAGTATTCTGTAGCTCTCAAACACAACAAACTTAGCTTGACATGGGTGCCTTCGATAATAAAAACGAAAGGGGTGTTCCTGGAAGTCCCTTAAGAGACAGATATGCGCTAACATGTCTCGTGTGAGTGCCTAAGGAACTCTTGCAAAGTTGCTGTGCCTAAATGAGGTATTTCAACCTTTGGAACACACGAGAAAGGAGAACAAAACTGTGCAAGACCAGTTTTTATTTGTATTGATCTCATCATTGCTGCGCTGCGTGTTTGTAGGCATTGAGGCCCAGATTTACTAAGAAATTACGCAGCACAGTCAGCAAGTAAAGTTGCTGCGCTGCTTGAATGGGTGAGAGCAGAACAGTGCCATAGCCACTGCGATGCGGCGCTGCTGTGCCCTCTCCCGGCGCTGATGCATTCTATGCTGCCCTGCGTCAATGCAGACCCTTACGCCATAGTGCACACATCTCCGTGTTTGCTGCTGGTGTTATTGGAATAAAGCAGGTGAGTGTTGCCCCAGGCCGTAGATCTACACATGGGCGAACCTAGAGCAAGCTAATTTCACATTCGTCTGTCGAATTCACACAACGGGAAAAACTGCTGAAATGCTTATCACTCAACTTTTCAAATGTGAAAGATGCACTTAGGTTAGAGCAAAAGTGGTTAGTACTACGCCTTACTATGCATGTAGCAACAATAGTGCAACATCAGTTTGGTATTTTTTTTTTTTTGCAATAAAGGTTATTTCAAATGTAAAATGACTACTATTTATGTAGCAGGAGCGTGCCATGCCCCTTAATTTGTTCCCTGTAAACTTTGGGCTATATTTACAAAGGGATAGCACAACCAGAACGTAATTTTTGTGAGGTTCTGGTGACGCTATGCCCTTCTCTATATTTACAAAGCAGCGTTAAGCCACTTTTTGTGGCTTAATGCTGCCTTGTAAATACAGCCCTTTTACAAGCATCACTGCGTGAAAGGGGTGTGCAATGGGTGTTGCTGTGGGCGTTTCACCACAACACCCATTTTTATTTACGCTGCCCCAGAATTACAAGTATGTATAAATCTGAGGCAGCGCCAAAAACTTACGCCATGCAAGAGCAGGTGTTAGAGTGGCGCAATGAGGAGAAATGCATTTATTTCTCCTTGGTTTTCCTTTTCTATGTGTGCTGCACTGCAGCACACATAGAAAGAGCAAAACACCATGAATCATTGTTCATGTGTAGAAAGGTGTCCCTTCCTGCACATAAACAGTTATTGTACAATGCAGACACTCTTCCACTATGGTGCAACGGTGCCTGCGTTGGCGCTAGGCAGCTAATTTTACTGCCAGCGCTAGGGAAAACACAGGAGTGCGCAATATTGTTAATACGGTGCATCCCAGCGTTTTGGAAATGTAGGAGCGTGGCATTGCAAATTTGGCGCAGCCCTGTGCTCCTGCATTTCATTGTAAATATGTCCCTATATGTATTAACATGGCAAAGAAATATGCCTGATACAGGTTGCAGATTGATTGACAATTATATTTCCAAACGAAAGTGAGAACCATATTCTAGGTAATATTACAAATAACTCTATAGAGTGCTTCATACCTCGTTTCTAAGTGTTTTAAATAACAGGCGGGACTGTTACTCAATTAAATAATACACACTTTACTGACCTCAGCAGGCTGAAAGGCTGAGTCGACCTAGCTAAAGTTTGATCGCATGACCTGCAGAGCACTAGATTTCTCAGTGGCGAGTGTTTAACTCACTGAGACTTTCTGACTGAATTTTTGATACTTTGATACTTTCACACAGTGCATGCGGCGCGCGCACCATTTGGCAGCCTGCGTGTACATTTCGCGGGCGCTTTGATGTTCTCAGTGAGCTGCGCGGCCACTGCGAACATCAAAGCGCCCGCGAAATGTACACGCCATTTGCCACCCCCTCCCTTGGGTGCTCATGGGTGTCATGTGCCTCCCATCTAGGTCAGAAGTGCCGCAACTTACAGCATCAATTTCTCTCCATTTTGTCATCCTACTTAAAGCCCTGGTGTTACCATTACTCAATTTGATGCGAGCGAAGGCTTCCTCGGCCTTCGTACGTGGGGTGATGTAGGGAAGCCCTCGAGCAACTAGGATTTCGCTTTTTTCCGCTGCAGAAACTCCCTATGACATCTTTCCAGTGTTGTCATGTGAGCGATTAGCGCCAAAACCGTGAATGCAGAGCTTCTCTCTCCTACATAGCAGGGCTGAGCAGAGCAGCCTAACACAGGGAGCAACGTCTCACCCTGGAGAGACCATGAGAACTTCGCCCACCCACTGTGGGCATGGCATCTCACCTTCACACAGCGGCCGTGAGCACGCCACCCTCATAAACATCTCGTCCAGAGGGCCCCTCCCCCTAAGAATAGTTGACCGGGGGCCTGTCTGATGTGGCAAGGTGTCTGCTGACTCCCGGACAGGAGGCTCCTCAGAGACTCCCCCTCCCAGCCTGCTAGCACCCAGGGAGTCTGGCCTGGATCCACCTCTCAGTGGGTGATTGTGAAAGCCAACAGGGCGGTCTCCCTTTTTCTTAGCTCACAGCCTCCGGTTTCACAACAGACTGACTCACTTCAAACCTTCCTCACAGGCACCATATTCCCAGTCGCGGTCCTGGACTCACACCTACAGCTTCGAGCACAACTCCCATCATTATTCGCCGCCTAGACTCATTCGCTCACTTCCCGCCTCCAAGCGCACCCGTAGCCTCCAGTCAGTCACAGCCTCCGAGCCTTCGGACTGACTCCAGCCCGGGTCCATCTCAACATTTTCATCCTTTGACCTCAGTCACGGCCTGTAGTGTGACCCGCAGACTCCGAACCCGCTCTCGGCCCCGGTTGATTCGGAGGATTGGTTTACCCAAGCCTTCCATCACCGCCCCCTACTTGATCTACAATGTCGTTTCTCACTCACCGTCTCAACCCATGTGAGAACAAAAACAAGCATTTGCAATGCAATAGGTCTCGAAGTTACACCAGTTAAAGTTATTGGCATTGTAAATGACAATGCCTATAGGCATTGTTATTTGCAATGTCAATAGCTCAAACTCTCGTAAATGCGAGACCTAATGCATTGCAAATGCTTGTTTTAGGTTAATATTTAGGGCTTTTTCCCACACAGGACACGGCAACATTGGCTGTTGATTTTTTACAACACTTCTTCCCTCTCTCTCTCCCCCCACTTTTTATCTCTCTATGTCTATACCTCCCTTTCTATTTCTGTCTCTTCATTCTGTCTCCTCTCTCTCTCTTTCTACCCCCTTTATTCTCTGTTTCCCTCTTTCTCTCTCTCTCTCTTTCTCTTCTCTTCATTCACTCTCTCTCCTTTTATTTCTCTCTCTCTCCCCTTAATTCTCTCTCCTCTTGCTCTCTCTATTTCTCACTTATTCTCCCACTTGAGCGTCATCTGCTATGAGATCCGATGCCGGGGCCTCGAACCCAGGTCCCCAGTTCAAACATTGACAGCTGCTTATCTTAAAAAAATGGAGCCCTTTCCCCTTTTCTTCGGCACTTCTTTTCAGTATTTTTATAATATTGGTAGGCGCAAACACATGCCAAACATAACAATACATACTTCTGTGATGGGGGTATGAAAGTCACGTGCAGAGTGAATGTAGTCCATCGCTGTGCAAAACTCATTAGCAATTAATTTATTAATAAAACACTCCGATGCTGAGTCAGGTTTGGTAGTATCCTTTCACACTGGTGTTTCGTGAAAGGCGCTGATATGTACAAATACAACTGTTTACTTAGAATCATAACTAGCAGGCAGCCGAAATAATCTCTCATAACTGAAGTCAGTTAGGAAAGCGGAGGGCCTGCACGCCCCCGAAGTGTGGGAGTGGAGGTGTGGCCCAAGCTTCAGGTACCCCAAGGCACAGTACCCTGGCTTGAGAACTCCTGAGCGAGTACGGAGGGAGCCCCTCCATGTACTTTGCAGGGGGTGGAGGGCTCAAGTTTCGCTATGCCAGTGCCCACCAGGTGAACAGTTTCTTTTCTTGTGACCCACCACAGACGGGCCTTTCTGCAGGGCTCGGGGGCAGCAGGGCGTCCTCTGCAAGATGTTTTAAACTCTGCACTTTAATCGATACACTTACAATTCGGTATATCACGCAAGCATGCATTCCTGAATCAATCACACTGCATGGCCCAGTGTGTGGGAATTGTACAGCTTTTCAATCCCTGGTTTAATTTCCTTTCTGTTTTTGTCTTTGTTAAATTGTGTCCCTTAATTTGAATGTAAGGCTTGCAAATTAAAAACATAGATAAGAACGAAAAGACACGCCCCTTTCACGTGCCCCTGGTTGTAAAAGGAAGTGACACGTAGGTTGAAAGCCCACAGCATGTGTTGTGCACATGAAAGTGACAATCCGGAAACAAAGCAGGCTGGCCGGCTCTGTGGTCTGCAGAGATCTTATCGGCGCTATAATGTCTCCACCATCAATGGGCCCTAAACACCGTCGATCACCCAAAGTGGCCATATGTTAAAGTGATGCTTCACTTTAATGGGTATTTTCCAGTTTGAATTCTCCCAGCTCTGCCCGGAAGAGAAACATTTTCGTTTCAAACTGCTGTGCCCAGGGCTGTTCTATTCACTTTATTTCTGAATGTGCTTGCATTCAATTTGTGCACACAAACGAAATGGATGTGTTCCTAAAAGTAGGGCATAAATAAATTGAATAAATGCAACTTTGAGTCTTTCATTAAGGATGAAAGGTTGTAAGAGCGCCTGTGTCAACCAGGGAGGCCTTGAGGACACACAGCTGTGCTTTCAGAAACGTGGTCCGAAACACGACTTGCTAATGATATGAATGTATTATTTTTTATGAGTGACTAAGTTTATATTTTGTGACTTGGAAATAGCACACACACACATCTAGTCAGGCGCAAAGGCAGCTTCCAAGAGTTAGCACATGAAAGTCCGATGGTTTGCCCTCAGCGATGCACGTTATGAGAGTCACTGGCCACGGGACAGTTTGTGGTTCATGAATGCAGCAAACAGCTGTGGTAAGAGATATAGTATTTGCATTAAGAGATATATTATGTGCAACGACTGATTACAGAATATGGGCCCTCCATATGTGCGGTCTGTGCGGAGACACAAATGTATAGCATATCTAGCTTTAAAAGCCACCTTATTTTTCGTATTTTACAGTGGCAGTGAGCTGCACTTTAAGCAGGACTTTGCGTGCCACTGACACGACCCCAGCCCTTCCAGTGTATCCAACGTGGTAACATGGATTTTTTAACTTTAACTAACAGGCGCCATTGTTTTCACCTTTTACAGTGGCAGTGAGTTGCACGTGAAAGCAGAGTTTGCCATTTCACTAATACTGCCCCAGCCCTTCCAGTCTTTCCAATGCACAATCCCACTACAAATAATTCCAGTACACTCAAAACCACATAATTACTATCCACATAATTCCACTGCACACAATGGCACATAATTCCAGTACACACATCTGCGCTACACCACACATTTACGCATCACACAATTCCACAATTAGCAATTTCAATCTAACGCACATAATTCCACTCCACATTCATGCACTCCGCTCCATAACACATGGGTAAAGCACATTGTCATTTACAGCGCCAATAGCTCTAACTCTCGCAAAAGTGAGACCTATGGCCATTGCACACAATAAATTCAACTTTGTAGCATGCCACATAATTCCAGACAATATAATGCTACTCCACACCATGCCACATAATCCCACACAATACCACACTATTTAATGCCACACAATTCTACATCACACAACATAATTACACTCCACACAATGCCACTCAGCGCTGCATAATTACACTCCACATAATAACACTCTACTCAATACAACACACCCCACATAAATGTACTTTATCCCACATACCAGCAATCCACACCATGACACATAATTCCAATAAGCATAATTTCACTCAACGCCACACAGTTCCAAGCCACACAATTCAACTCCACACATTTCCAATACATACCGCACAATTCCATACGAAACAACATATATCGAATACACAACACAATTCCACAACACACTACATATCCCCAATCCACACCGCATATTTCCACATCGTGCCACAAAATTTAACAGCTCACCACATAATTCAACTCCACAACATGCCACTCCAAAACACACAATGTCATTTTACACAATAAACTCCATAACACACAATCTCACTCTACATAATTCCAGTACACCTAAAACCATTTAATTACTATCCACATAATTCCACAGCATACCATGCCACATATTTCCACTACACAACTCCCCACCACACCACACCACACAATTCCATGCCACACAATTCTACAACAAACAATTCCAATACAACAAATCTCTACCTCCCACTTCCACCAACACTGTTATCTCCCCCACACACAACCACTGCCCCTCTCATCTCCTCCTCATGCTGCCACTACCCCCTCTTACCTTGCAATCCCACTGCCCTCTCTCATTCCTCCCTCACATTCTCTCTATACTGCCTCCTCACACATGGTGCCTTCCAGTACCTCCTCATGCAGTGCACTGGTCCACCTTTCAACTCCCCCCCACCTCTTGGTGTCTCTCCCTCTCAGCCTCTCTCTCACCCCTCTCTCACCCCCCTCTCGCTCTCTCATGCACTCCTCCTGCCTCTGTCATGTGGTTGACTTCAGGTCTTTGAGCACGATATCTTCCGGTGCCTTTTTTCAGGGTTTCCGTCCCTCAAACCCGCGCTCTACTACTCTTCTGGGGGTGTGTGTTCTGCGTACACAGGTGCTCCCTTTTTATGCGTCTGTGGCCTGCTCTCCACTTATTTCTCTTTCTCAAACCCTCTTTCTGCACCACTTCCTGCACAAACTACCTATCCCTCCCTCTCGCTTCCTTTCTATCTATTCTGTGCAGCTCTCACAACATCTATTCACCATGCCACATAATTCCACTACACAAATACACTACACACCACTCAATTCGACCCACTCAATTCCAATCCAACCCACATACACCCACTCCACTCCAAACCAAAACACATAGGTAAAAGACATTGCCATTCACATCGCCAATAGCTGTAACTCTCCCAAAAGCGAGACCTATTGCATTGTAAATGCTTGTTGAAGTTTTGCAGCACAGCGTCCTTCTGTACCAACGCTGCAATCTGTCGAAAAACGGTCATGCTTTTCATCAAAATGTCCTTTCATGTTCTGCTGCAGTCGTCATCAGTACAGGAGAAAGGGTAGGAGGATATCGTTTTTTCTTTTGTTTTGCAGATTTCTATAGTGCAAACTCGACCCGAAAATTACGTTTACATAAGAACGCATTAATTTTTTGATAGGCGTGGGGGAGATTAAGTGATTTGCCCTGAAACACAGGATATTGAGCTGACACAAATACTCGCACCTGGTTCCCCAGCACAAAGGTCGGCAGCGCTGGTGGTTAGGCCCCATCCACTCCCCAGTTGATACTGCTATCAACCCAGGCGTACCTAAAAATGAAGATATCACACCAATTAAGCTAAAACGAGAATGGCACTTCTTCCAACAACATACACCCATTGTGAACATTTTTACCGTTCGCGTACGTTTTAAGAATGCTCCGTTCGCCATAATTCTTTCTTGTATTTAATCTGTATGTGGCCTCCACCTACCACTGATTTGTAAAAGGCAGTAAATATTTCTTTTTAATGACTTGTGCATTTTAATGTCAAAACTGTATTCATTTGTGACGTTACATTCCTAAGCATTTTATCTATTTAATCCGATTAACAGACGTGTATTTTAGCGCAGGTCCATGGTTGCAAGGAGCTGCTGTTTTATGACGCCCAGGTTACCAAAATGACAAAAGTGAGTGCTTGAACGTGTTGAACAAAACACCGAGCCTCCCAGCTGCATTCAACTTGACACTCACACTTAATACTTATACAAATGGCCGGAGAAGGCTTGAGTTTTAGGAAGGACAGATCAGGAACATTATAAGGATTTTGCGGTCCATGGGCCAAACTAATTTTGTGGGACCCTGTTCAGAACAGGTTTGGATTTTATGATCCAGTTTCAGCTCTTTCATGCCCTCCTCAGCCAAGTTACAGACAGGGGCCCAAGCACACTCCTCCAAATTCTAAATGTGTTTTCATCTAATATTCAGGGATAGTGAGGTATGTTTTCAATATTGTAATACAGAAGCTGACAAATATTATTGTAAATATTCTTGCTGACCCTTTCCTGTTTTGAATATGTGAAGTCTAGTTTCACTAAAAAAAACACTTTATGGATGCTACATGGTGTGTATGATCAAAGTCCTGCAGGGACAACAGCCACATGGTTAATTCCTCCAGTAAAGGTCATGTTTAAGAAACACGTGTGTGAAAAGCTGACAAATGCCAGTGTGGTAAAGTTCCCAGTGGAAGGATTAAGTTCCATCCGTGTGGTAAAGAGCCTGACGTGTGGCAAATGTCTGTGTGGTACAGTAAGTCACTGAGTTAAGAGGATCCTGTGTCACAATTGTGTGTTAAAAGACCAATTACCGTGTATTCAAAATGTCTTGTGTGATGCATGGTTCCTTCCATGTGATAACTGTTCATGTGGATAAACGGCCCCCCTTGTGCTGTAGGGTCCCACTTGGTAAAAGTGTGTTTCAAGTATTGTGAAGTGTTACTTACTGCATCGGAGCACTACATGCACCTATCTGTACGCTGATATTACATCTAGCTTTTAGCAGTGCCAGTTGAGGATATGTGTGGAGCCAATAGAGTAAGTCGGTGGAGCCAATGGAGGAAGTGGGTGGATTTGGGGGAAGTGGGTGTGGCCTCCTAAAAACATTTGAGCACCTGGACTTAATATTTTACAAATTAAGCACTGCGTTAAACACAAATGCTTCTACTTGAACCTCGGAGGGGGACATTCCTTTCTGTAGGACTAAAAATGTGCAAACAGCAGCTGACTTTGCAGTTAATCCTCCGAGAGGCCTGCTGAATTTACAAGGGCGATGAAGGGGCGGCATAGCAACCCTGTAAAGATACCAGCTGGCAGTAACCACAGCGCCTCGGTGAGCAGCAATGTTTAGCAGGACAGAATCCGCTGTTTCATATTGGTCACAGAGCTGTGGCCCATTTGCACTTTCCTGAAGCCGCCCATGCTCTGGGAAAATGCGAAGAATGTCCGTAAATCCCCTCACACAGTAGCATCCCTCCCACGAAGAGGCTTCTCCTTGGAGGGGCTGGACTCTCAGGCACGCGAGCACTCAGCCTGGAAAGAGATCTGGTGAACTTTGACAGGTGTTCCAATGAGCGTCTGTTTCTTGAGTAGTAAACTTATTGTTTTTCTTTTGGTATACTTGCCGTTTCTAAAAGGCGAGCACAGGTGCAGGTTGGACAAAGATGGTGCCCAGTTCACAAAAGCATTTTGGTGTACGTAAATTAATACTCATGAAATACGCTTTTATGTACTTTTACATGCATTTGTGAATTGGCCCTAAAACATGTAAAATGGGAATATTCTCATGTACATTTAGTACAAATAGAAAGGGCTGTGAGTTGGACATTTCGGGGTTGATTCACAAAGGCATCTAAGAGTAGGTCAAACAGTACTCCTGCAGGGCTACTTCCCAGAGCCATAAATGCTTTTGTGACAGGGCCCTATTAACTTGAAGGGGAAATACAAGTACTTAGCAGAGAGCTTCAAAAGAATCATCGAAATTGAACGCAAACTCGAAAGAATATTATGAACAGTTAATGCTGCCTGAAATACTGCGGGAGGCGAAAAGAACAGGAATAAAATATGTATAAAGAAGACTAGAAGTCAGGAAGAGCCAATTGGATGTGAGATGTGGTCCCTCTGTACTTTAAAATGTTCATGGATTAATATTTGGTCAAATCTAAAAGTGAGTGGATAGTGTGCAGTTGTTAAGAATAATGTGTTACATTTGCTTAACTCTGGCATTAAATACCCCAACAACACACGACGAGGCCCGCTGATAGAGACGAAATAGTTGAAAATAATTTTAAGGGAAATATAGCTTAAGACCCAGTTAAGGGCCAGCTGTTGATCAAAAGCATGAATGTACAGCAACCTACCTTAATGTTACAAGGATGCGCTCTCTTAAAAACTTTTTTCTGAACATGGGAGGCAGGAACAAAGAGAATTCAATGAAAGAGTTGCATATGACCACCTGGCACAGAAAGAGCAAGGTCATTTGATTGCTTTCATTACAACATATTGCTCAAGAGGACCCCGCAATATTCTCAAGAGGGGCAATATCCTAAAACTAGTCCGCTCACTCCCATGGACAGAGTTTCGTCTAATGATTTAAAAACTGGAGCATCTTGGTAAGACAATCATTGGACGAACCGTATCCTATAATATTGGAATCAGGAAATACTGAAACAACATTATGGAAAGCAGGCCATGCCCATCAGATTACTTATAGGTCATTGGGTGGCCCATAAAAGAATTTGTATTCCCTTGAAGATCTCCATACTATAAAATCGGTGTAGAGTGCCCGATTGGGAAAAGAGAGCAAAAGGTGACAGAGGGCTGGAACATGTATTATCCCCGCAAGTCTACATGTCAAAAGTGTGTGGTGGCCATTCATAGGCCACAGGTCTGGCTGGGCCCGACCAGATGCAAATCTGTCATTTAAGCTTTTAAGCTTGGATCACAGCCAAGACTGGCGACAAAGAGCAGACTTCCATTATACAAACACATTAGATTTGTTGTTTTCAGAATATTTCTGCAGTTGACACAGTTGACTTGGACGGATATATTGTTTACAATATCCTGGCAATTAAGCCAACAAGAGGAAGGCCAACAGGGAGGCTGCTAATATGGATATTATCCATCATGGCAGCTACAAGTCTAATTCACAAAAGCATTAATGAAAACATCCAACATCTTAAATTCATGAGTGGTTGTTACGAACTACACCTACTCAATGTTTATTTACCCCCAGCCAAAAAGCACTGAAAAACTTAAACTCCTAAATGAGATGGAACAGAGGGCGTGGTTTCGGCGCCTTAGAAGATGGCTGCCGCTACGATGAGCTCCGCAGCGATGTGAGACACCGCAGCTGTTCCAGGGCACTTTCTCCTGCTGTCGGAGCACGGAATTTGCTTCCGACTTCATTGGAAGTACTGCTCCAGTCGTTAAGCTCCAATTCCTGGCATATGGTGAGCGAGAAGACACTTTTTCGACTTCATGACGGTTACGATTTACCCGCGGCCGCCATTTTGTTTTTCATGAAGTAATCTCCTCACATTTGCCGCCCTGTTCCGCAAACAATGCAGACTCCCAATGAAAAATCTCAATAATGAAGATTCTGGGACAACTTATTGGAACACTTATGGGAACGCATTTTCTGCCTTTTCACTGCCTTGACTAACTTTTTGTTCTCTCATGCTTGTTGCTGGAGAAGGTCTGAGCTCCTCAGAGGTCAGTCATATGAATCCTCCGCTCTCAGCTGTTGCCTGCTTCTTTTGAATATTACTCCTTTCTGAGCAATAACTTGACATTACAATTGGTGCTTTTTATACCTAAGACCATATTCGTGCATAGGGTGTTCTGCTTTCAGTGACTTCCTACTATTATACCTCTCTCACTAAAATTTTTGCTGTGGGGTGCTTTTCCTCAACTCAGTCATGGCAACTTCCCGGACTGCCCGTAAGGATACTCTGCAAACCAGTGATACCGCTCTGGAGGACTTTAACCCTTTTAACATCCTGCAAGAGGGAACAGACGATAATTCTGGTGATCCTGTCACTACGAAGGGCTCTTCTTCCTCTATGACTCGGTTAGGTGCCAAACAGGGTTCCAAAATACCATCATCGGCTTCCTCTACGCCTAGGAAGAGAGGAAAAGCGAATCCGCCCTCTCCCACCAATTCTTCTTCACCTCTCTCATTGGAGCTTATTCTTGAGGAGATTCGTGCCCTCAAACCATATATGGAGGAAACTAACACCCGTCTGTTGAGTTTGGAAGATAACTGGTCTCATACTGTGCAAAGGGTCGACGTTCTGGAGAAACGGGTTGATACTGTTCAAGATCTCGCTGCTCAAGTTCCTCATATTCACAAAGAAGTCGATCACCTCAAACAACAGGTCGAGCAGTTAGAAAATCGCAATAGGCACAACAATTTGCGCATTTATGGCCTGGCTGAGGGACTTGAAGGTTCTGATCCGTTATCTTATTTTAAATCTTTCCTTCCTACACTTCTTGGTTTTTCAACATCTCCTCCATTAAATATTCAACGTGCACACCGTTTGGGTCAGAGTTCTCATGCTTCATCTTCCTCAGCAAAGCCTAGAGGAGTCATTCTGTACTTCTTAGAATATACTGATCTTCTTAAGGTTTTGCACGCTGCCAAACAGAAGGGAAAGATCATTTGGAACGGCTCTAACCTCTTTTTTGCCCAAGATTATGCCAAGGTTACGGCTGATCGACGTAAGAAATTTTTGGACATGAGGCCAGTACTTCGCAGCATGAATGCCCGTTATGGCTTGTTCCATCCCTGTCTGTTCAAAGTAACTTACAATAACAAAACAACCAACTATGAGGACCCTGAGGTGCTTCAAAAATTTCTGAACTCATGTAGTGGAGTCTCTATGGACATCTCTAAGCCTTGATCTGAGTTGAATGCCTTAGTTCCAATTGCTCATAGTTTGTTTCTTATTTGCCCTCAATTCTGACTTTTCTTTATGTTTCCCATATGTGTATACGTTGGAGTTATGTTGCTTCCCATGTTAAACATTGTTAATTATTGTGCTTATATTCCCCTTTAACAGGTTGCGGTTTCTGTGTTCCCCTACTTTCTTCGTTTTTTGCGTTCATCCTGGATGATGTCTTGCGTGTGCCCCTCGTCCTGCGATCCCTCATCCGGTGTCTGGCCTCCTTCGTGTGGCTCCACCTACCCCACCATGATTGTTCATTTGTGGTATGTTTTTTCTATTTTTTGTATGTCATCTCTATTGTTCTTATTCTTGTTCTGTCTCTTTCCTTCCCACTATTTTCGCTCTCTCCCTCTTTTTCTCTTTTCTCCTCTGCTCCATTTATATTTTCGGCTTATCTTTTATGCTTCTTATGTAATTCATTTCTTTCTTTGCTATCTTATGATCGTCTATATGTCTTATTGCTATCTCGCTACAATAATACCTTTTTTCTGTATTTTACTGCATTCTTCACATGTTTTTTGCTTGCATGCATGGCAACTTCTTTAACGAATTGTTTTTGCTAAGTTTATAAAGATTTAAATGTCGTTAAACATTATATCTTGGAATGTTAAAGGTTTGGGTTCTCCTATCAAACGTCAACGAGTTTTGTCACATGTTGCAAATTTAAAAGGAGACATTGTTCTTCTGCAGGAAATACATATACAGGATACTGAGATAACTAAACTACGGCGAAATTGGGTGGGCCACGTTTTTGCATCTCCGGGCTCAGGAAAACGCAATGGGGTTGCCATTCTTTGCCATAAACGCTTGGATGTTCATCTCATAAAGCAAGACAACGATTCTGATGGTAGATGGGTTATGACCTCTTTGCTGATTAATAAGGTTCCTCTCACTATTTTTAATGTTTATGCTCCTACCACACACGATAAACTGTTCTGGCCCCAAATTCTTTCTCTTTTAATGCAATGCACTGACGAATATTTGGTTTTTGGTGGGGATTGTAATATGGTTGTAGACCCCTTTATTGACAGGCATTCTAAATCCAAATTTGTCCCCTCCGCTGCACATTCCCAATTCACTTCCACTATTTCTCAAAGAGCTCTTGTAGACTCTTGGAGACTCTGCCACCCCACACTTCAAGAATATACTTACTACTCACCTGCCCATTCCTCACAATCTCGAATAGACTACCTCTTTATTTCCAAGGCCCTACTTCAACACACTTCCCGGGCGGACATAGGATCTATATTGATTTCTGATCATGCCCCCGTTTCCTTGAGTTTGGATCTACTCCCTCCCACTAAAGGGTCCAGACGCTGGAGGTTTAATAATTCCCTTTTACTGGATCCTAAATTCACACCAGCCTTTCTCGAGTTTGCCTCCTTATTTTTCGAGGAGAATGAATCTCCTCAACTATCTCCTCAGCTTATATGGGACTCCTTCAAAGCTGCCTCTAGGGACTTCATCATATCCTTTGTTGCACAGAAACGTCGCGCAGCCTTTCTTTCATCTCAATCACTCAACTTACAAATTAAAAAGTTAGAACACCTTTATTACATGTCAAATAGCCAATCTATTCTAAAAGAACTCATTAACGCTAAGCTTTCTTTTAACAAAGTGTCTACTGACTCTGCAAATCTGTACTTGCTTAAATCTAGTGCTAAATATTACACTGCACAAAACAAATCCGGTAATCTCCTGGCTAAGTACCTCAAGGTTAAAAAAGAACGTACCAAAATTGAATCTATCTCATCGTCATCTAATACTGTGCTTCATAGGGACGAGGACATTCTCTTGGAATTTTCCAATTTCTACAAAACATTATACACCCCAGAGTCTCCACCCCTTCTATCTGATATTGATCAATATTTAGCCTCCATTTCTCCTCCTCCTTCTTCTTTGAACGTGGATTTTTCTTCCCTAGAATCTGATATACAAGCTAAAGATATTCTTAAGGCTATTCAGTCGCTCAAAAAGGGGAAAGCTCCGGGTCCGGACGGCTTTACAATAGAATTCTCCACACATTTTTCTAATTTACTTATTCCCAAATTACTTAAATTATCCTTATTCTTTATTGCTTCCCGGAGTTCTGACGGTTCTTTTCAGGAGGCTCTAATCTGTCTTCTCCCTAAAGAAGGTAAAGACCATTCCCTATGTAAAAATTATAGACCTATCTCTTTAATTAATTTGGATTAAAAAATGTTCGCGAAGATTCTTGCGCTTCGTCTGGATAATATTTTACCCCACTTAATAGGCAAAGAACAATGTGGTTTCATTAAAGGTCGCCACCTCTCGGATAATACTCGTCTCTTTTTCAATGTACTTAGTAAGTCTCATTCCCATCACTCCTCACTAGCAGCCGTGGCTTTGGATGCTGAGAAAGCTTTTGATAGAGTTAACTGGCAGTTTATCTTTTCGACCCTTACTTGGTTTGGTTTCGGCCCTAAATTTCTATCTTATGTTTCATTGCTTTATTCTGTCCCAAAATCATTTATTCTGGCTAATGGATTAGTTTCTTCGTCTTTCCCATTACTCAGAGGAGTCAGACAGGGTTGTCCTCTTTCTCCGCTATTATTTATCCTGACCCTAGAACCCTTCTTATCTAAAATCCGGATGAACAAGAACATCACTGGTTTTCCATATGGTGATCAGCAATTAAAAATCTCAGCTTATGCCGATGATATTCTTTTATTTATTTCTAACCCCCAATCTTCTTTACCGGCCTTCCTCTCAGAAGTCTCTAATTTCTCCTCGGTCTCAGGGTACAAATTGAATGTAGACAAATGCGAAATTCTTCCATTAAATAAGTATTGTTTCCATGCTGACTTTGTATCTTCCTCCTTTCACTGGAGCCCTGCGAAGATTAAATATTTAGGCCTATGGTTCACTCCATCTATTAAAGATACTGTAGCGCTCAATCTTAAAAATCTTCTATCAACTTTATCCGACTCTACAACGCGATGGCACCCCTTGTTTTTATCCTGGTGGGGTAGATTGGACTCTATAAAAATGATGTTGGTGCCTATAATTTTATTTTTATTGTCCAATCTTCCTGTTAACATTCCCAAATCTTGGTACAAAAAAATATATACTATTCTCTCACAATTTCTGTGGCAAAAGAAAAAGTCTAGGATGTCTTTTTCCAAGCTCAAACAACCTAAACACTTGGGTGGTGTTAATTTTCCCGACTTTGCATCTTATCATACCTCCTTCTTCCTGAAGAATTCCTCTGCAGTACTATCACAGAATGCAACAGATTTGCTGTCCTTGCCTTTGTGGGTAGAAATTGAGTCTCATTTCATTACCCCTTTCTCATTTGATGAATTTCTGTCTTTATCTAACACTCCCCAAAAATTTTCTCTCCCCATTCTTATGCATACGCGTAAAATATTTCATCCTATTATGTTAGATGGTTTAGATGTCCGAAATAGTTTCTTACGTTCTCCGATTTGGTATAACAATCATATTAAGATTAAAAACCGGACTATTTTCTGGAAGGATTGGTTCAATCTTGGTCTTAAGTGGACTCATCAGCTTTTTCTAGGTGATACCTGTATACCCTTCTCTACACTACAATCGTGTTATTCCCTCCCTCCTTCGTATCACCCTAAATATATATTACTGACCCTAGCTGCTCAAAGTTCTTACGATAAACTTATGACTTCTTCTGTGCAGACCTCCCCCTCTCCAGTTCCAATCTCATTCTTAACAGGGAACACTTCAGCTTCTCAAATTTATAACAAATTAAGATCCACTGGTCAGTCCCGTAATAAATCGGCAGTTGAGTCTAGTTGGGAGTCTGATTTATCTACATCCTTTTCCACTTCAACCTGGGATAAAATTTGGATTAAACTTCGGAAATCTTCTAGGGCAGCAAATACCACACAAACACTGTTCTTTTTATATAACAGACTCTTACTCACTCCTGCTAAACTACATCAAATTAATCATCTATCTCCCTCTACCTGTTGGTCATGCCCGGCCCCGGTTGCAGACCTTATGCACATGCTATTTACTTGCCCAGTTATTCATCAATTTTGGTCTAGGGTTTGGCAACAAATTAATAAAATATTTCATACGCAAATCCCATTTTCTTTTGTCCATATTTTTCTCGGTAGTGTTGCGGAGGTTTGGTCCTCTTCCACTTCCCTTAATATCCTCATTATTTATTTACTTATTGCTGTTGCCTTTCAACAAATTACCAAATCATGGAAAAATGCCTCAAATGTTTCTTTTCAGGCCTGGTGGTATGGAGTTTGTTATAACCATCGATTAGATAGAGCCTATGTTCACCCGATTACATTAGCCATTAAACGTGACTTACTGTGGCTGCCTGTGACTAACTTCCTAAATGTGTCTGCTCAATCGTTGCCATCGCATACCCCAGTTATAGAAGAAGTTTCCAAGCCTCCATAGATTATAATCAGTTTAATATGTTTGTATTTTGTGCCTTATTCTCAATATATAATTAAGTTTGTAGTAGTGAGATCAACATGATATTTGTGTTGTATATTAGACCAATGTTTTCAGTGATATAAGCATATGATATTTCTACCTGTTTACTTTTCCTCCTCTCTCTCTTTCTTTCTCCTTCCTACCTCCTTTTTCTTCTCTCCTTTTCTTACTTTTTCTTTCCTTATTGTACGCAATATTTTTTCTACTTTGTACCATTGATTTATACTGTATTGTATTATTGCTCTATCTTATGTTTATTTCCAATAAACTTTTCTTTAAACTCTAAATGAGATGGAACAGAATATTAGGCTGGTTAGAGACAAACTGTGTCATATGAACCAGGGTAAATCCAAAGGTAAAGGAGAATTCATTATATTGGTCTGTGGCAACCTCAACATAAATCTACATGCAAATTTGTTGGCACACCATAACGGAGGTAGCTTCTTAGACTGTTTCTTGGCTTATTTTGTCTTCCTTCTCTGCTTTTTGCAATTCTGGGAGAAAATATCACTAATCTAATGATTTCAACTGTGTTAAGGAATTTTATTAACTATACAACTTCAGAAACTCGGGCAACAACAACCTATACCTACGGAAGCAGAGCAACTCTTATTGATTACAGTAAAATCAATTTAGAAGCCTGGCACTCATTCAAAGATATGTCAGATAAACGATGCAGTGAAAGTGATCACGATACCCTAATTGTAGACCTATGCATCACCTCTCCAAGAATGGAAAATCAACTAGAAAAATACTGTCTAAATAAAAAATGTACTGATAATGCCGCTAGGACAAAGTATATGATACTTAATATAGCTATAAATCCAAAATCGTCCTTCGAGATAAGTGGCAGAGACTTTGAAAGATCTAAGTCCTTTGACTATCTTGACATACGCTTTGATGATAAGTTCAACTGGGCAGATCAGCTGGCAAAAAGCAGGCCTACTATGAGTCAAAGCACCTGTGGCATTATTAATTTCACCCAATCCTTTGGTTCGGCGTTCCCTATATAACGCTAAAGCTGGGGCTGCTTGGCTTATGGTGTGGAACTATGGGGATACAGAAGTCCCAAAAAACTCCAAGTGATCGAAAACGAGTTTTGGCGTCAAATCCTTAATTTAGGTCCCAGCACATTAATGGAGGCCCTAAGAGGTGAAGTAGGCCTCATTGGAATAGCAACCTGTATTTATCAAGCTACTGTAACGCTCGTTTGGACAGCCTAGAGAAGGTCACATAAAAATGTGTTGGCTGGATTACATAGCTGCTACATAAACAAATAGCCTGTGATGATATCTAGGATCATCCTGGATCAATATCTGCGGACAGCAAGAAGTTCATAAAGAAGTGCTGCTTAGCTCACTTAAGGGATGAGCGGGCCCTGAATGGAGTCTGATTAACAAAAAATTACTTTGTCATCAAAACTTCCTTCATTCTTGCCCCGTATTTTTCCTGTTTATATCCTGAGGAAAAACATCGGGGGCCTTATCTATAAGAAAGTAACGCACCGCATTGCCGGAAAGCCATTTGGCTGCACCATGCTGGCTAACTTTCAAAGCACAGGGATGCTTCATATATACAACAATATGACATATCCCTGAGCTTTCCCCTGCGCTGACGCACAACTGGCTTCAATGCGCCAATGCAGGCACCCTTGCACCATGAGAACGGACACTGAACCTTTATTTCAAAATGTGGAATTGTATATCTATGAAAAAAGACCACAGGGCATAGAGGCTAAACCGAGATCTGAATTATACCAGCAGTCAGCTTAGACGTCTAAATTGTTTTTTGGGTATGCTTGTTTCTCTTACTTTAAACATTGTGTTTTTATTCTCAATTTTAATGTATTTTATAATATGACATTTTGTATGGCCCTCGGTCTGGGACAAATAAAATAAACTATTACTATCAGTGTAGAGAAGTGTTCTAAGTGGAAAAACATCCCATATCTGAGCTCATAGTGTTCATCGTCAGCCTATCACAATCTTACGATGGCTTACCTCTCTTTCCACATTTTTTTGCAACTCTCACCCTTGAGGCTCTTAGTCAGTGGCGGCTCCTCCGCTATGAGGGAGGAGCGTCGCCCCACTGCTTTTTTAAGTAGTGCGAGAAGAGAAAACATACAATGATAATAACTTTCAGTTATTATCATTTTATGTTTGTGCTGCTTTGCGGGTGGGTGGGCGGGGCTTCTCTGCTCTCAGAGCAGGGCAGAGGAGAGTGGTTTTCCCACTCCTAAGTGTGCAGTGACTGTTTGGTGGGCCCGCTCAGGCTGCCCAAACCAGTCATGCGCACTTTCCCCGTTCTCTATGCAGGCTGCATTACAGTCTGCATGAAGAATATGCCCAGGCCCCCATTTCCTGGGTGAGCATCATACCAGGATGCCCAAAACCTATCACAACGCTACATTGCAGCGTTGTGATTGGTCAGGCGAGCTTGGGTGTGCTTCCTGAGGCATGGGCAGGGATGTGAGACCCAGCGGGAAGGTAAGTTATTTTTTTTTCTATTGCGCATCCTTGGCCCACTCCCAGTGACCCCTCCGTGCCCGTGGCCCCCCGCACCCGCCACCCGCAAGCCATTCCGGCCACTATTGCTCTCAGTTCATTAATACCACAATCATTAAAACCACGCCTCTTAATGGTGGGAGAAAGAGGGCCCCTCGAATCACTCTCCGGCCCGCACCAGCCGAGTAGATCTCCACCTATGCACATATCTGCTGATTCATTCCTTGACATACTCGGCTTGTGGGTTTCTGGGTCCAATTTACAAACTCATGCTCATCGTCTTAGGTGTGATGCAGTTTGTTGTATGGAGCACCTCAGTCGTTCCAGCATGTGCAATTTGCAGTCAGTGGCTTGCCTATCATGCTGCTCCCTGATAGCTTCAGTCTTCTATTCCCAGAGTCAGGGATTTGGGATAATGGCAGGAATGACTGATTATGGGGTGGCTGGATAGAGTTCACTCAAGGCACTTCCATTCGCCTTAGTTGGCAATCACTCTCATGTCGAAATTAAGTTGGAAAGACCCCCTCAAAGAGACTGCCGCCATTATGGAATACAACGAAAGCTGCAAGTCTCAAATTGGTAAAAGTGAAAATAAAACACAAGAAGAAACATGCATGGCTCACTTTTCACAGGTAGATGGATAAATATCAAGCTGAGCAGAAATAAGAGAGGTGGTTAGATAGCCAAAGAGGTCAGAAACAAAAGGATGAGAATTTGCATATTGGAGAGCCTCATTTGGGAGCCAACTTGCAAAGCAACATAGGGGTCATTTGGGGGACTTGCTTCTAGATTTAGCAGTTCACCAGAAATCTGAGGATTTAACATGATCAGCTACCTTGAAATCAAGTCTTTCTGAGCCATGTCTAATAACATATCGATGGGGAACGTTTCACTCATAAATAGGTAGCTCCACCATACTTAATGGGCAGACTTAACTTGCCCACTTTTGTCAGTAAGCATATAGCTTATGTAATCTGGAATCATCGTTCCGATCTGACATATAGGCCATTTTGTGATATTGTGTAGCGCATCCTTGTCGTGGAATCTGCTCTAGTTCCAGTGCCAAGTATCGAACCGGCTCCACCATTGAATTGTATTTTTAATAACGATTAAAAACAGTTGCTTAATTATTTTTCCAGCTAGCCCAATTCCCAGGATGCAGTTTTCGTACTTTAATTCTGCTCTCTGGCTTTCTACATAGGGCAGCTGGGCCTGCTACAGTGAAAAACAACTTTTAGGTGCTAGTCAATGTATGGACATGGTACCACTACATTTCTACGTGTCCAATTTTTAAATACCATGGACCCTGCTTAGTAGACTACAAGGTATACATAGGAGTGACTTGTTAATATTTAAGAGAGGTTGTAATCCGTCAACAGGCTTTATTTTGACAGGTAGAATTGCTGTTTTTACATTGCCACAGTCATCTACACAGGGTAGGCCTGCAGTCATGTTTGCACTACCACTGTAGTGGATGGCACACATGCTGCCACTGGTGGCATTTTACTTCCAGGCCCTTGGTACACCTTGTATCATATCCAAAGGACCTCTCGGTAAGTTAAATATACCAATTAGGAATATGGAAATTCAAACATGCGTGAAGGGTGAGTACAGACACTTTATTACTGGATTAAAGGGGTAAAGTGCACAGAGTTCTAAACACAGCAAAACTATAGGATCCAGCAAAAGTAGAAAATCTGTGATGATCACGCAGAAAATGTGGATTTCCTCCACAAGCATTGTAGGCTCATGTGCATTTCATGCCCATTGGATGCAATGGGCTGCAAGTCAGACCAGTACTGACATTCAGTTTGAGTATGATCCTACACTGAAGACACAAGCGTCCCAATAATATCAATGATTAATAACTGAAGCCCCGTCTGCAAGACACTTGCATGAGTATCATGATGTTTTTTATATTGAAGGGTCAGCACATTCTGCAACAAGCACAACACAGGGGTAGTCTTTAACTTGTGCAGCAGTGCAAGGGAGCATTTGGGCGTTCAGAATTTAAATTTGAAAATATGCATATGAAGCCCTTGGGTGACTCCACTGCATAAATTGCAGAATTAAATGAACTTCTGTTAGCTTTGCACAAATCAAACAACTCAATTACTACAATAATTGTCTCTTAAAGAAATTGGGCTATTAGTTAAGAGTAGTAGAAGCCCCACTCAAATAATAAACACCATCCTTGTCAGAGTGAACCACAAAGGTCACTAAATAAACCCACTTAACTCTTTTTGTAGCTTGGCACAAAGCAGCCAGGCTTAACTTTGAGGCAATGTGTAAAGTATTTATGCAGTGCTCAAACAGTCATGAAGTGAAAACACAACACAAGAAAGCTCACAAACCAATTTAGAAACATCGAGTAAATTTTAACAAATACAATTACACCAAAATTACACTAATCCAATCAGCAGAACTGGAGATATGAGTTTAAAATGTTAGGCCAAAATAACGCTAAAAAAGCAGAAAGCAGTGAAAGAACCCTTCCAGGCGATCTGGCTGCACTGGACTGGGGAAAAGTCACAGGTTCATGCTGACAGCGATAGAGCATCGATCGTATACAGGCACTAGAGTCTTTCAGTTGAAGAGTTTTTTGGGGGGGATCTGTATAAAGCGCAAACTAGACCCGAAGGTATCAGAGCACTTTACATGAGCACCCGTTGCATTACAGACGGACACATTAATTTTTTTTGTTAGGCACGTGGAGATGAAGTGATTTGCCCAGAATCACAGGATGTTGAGCGTCCCTGCCGAGACTCGGACCTGGTTCCCCCGCTTCGAGGCTGACCGCACCAGCCATTAGGCCAGAGTTACCTTCCTGAGTCCATGAGAGGAGCTGGAGCTTCACGTTGGCGTCCGACACGGACCATCGCTGATAGCACGAAGTGCAGGTTCTGCTTGAGCTTTTTTTTGGCAGTCATCGTAGGGCGTAATTTCTCAGTACAAAGAGGCTGCATCACTGTCTCAAAGAGCCAAAAGTTCTGTATCCTCATATTGAGTTAGAAGGAGTACACTCTGCTGCTAGCCAATGGTCCAAGACCAGGGATGCACCTCTTGGGGCTCACTCCAGCAGGGGACAGAAGCAGGGGTCAGGCAGGTCCAGTTGGTGCTGGTCATTGGGAATTTGCAAGGCGGCCTCTGGAAACTTGTTGTGTCCCTCTAGCTCAAACAGAAGGTCAGGCAACTGACCCATGGAATTTCTTCTGGGGAGCCTAATCCAAGGTAAGCAGGTCTAACCTTTCTTCCTCAGACAGCAGGGCAGTCCTCCTTCTGAATCTTCCACAGATTCATGAGTTTTCTGATGAGAGGTTCTGAAGATGCCTCTTTTATCCCCAGTGCCAGCCTCTGTCTGGGGAACGCACCCTTCTCGAATCTTCCCCCTTTCCTGGGTTTGGCTCAAAACAGTCAAGGGTAACAAAGGGCAGGCAGGCCTAGATGTTAGCTGCATTTGTCATCGGCAGTGTTGGCAGCCCTTAGAAGTCAGTAAAGGGATGAGCAAGCCCTGAGGCTACCCTTTGAAGCTCAGGAAGGCCTGAATACAACCCCAATGACATCCTATTCAGGAAAGCAACACCTTGCCCCAACCAAAACCCCTTTGTCCCCATGTCTTGAAGGAATACACAAAGCACCACAGGAGAGCCATTCCCAGTTCTGTGACCATGGCAGAAAGGCACATTTGATTTAGGCAGAAACATGCCAACGTTCTAAAAGTGGAATTTTTAGAATAATAACTTAAAATTTGACTCTCCCGTTAAAAAGGAATGAGCATTTCTGTATTTGTTACCGAACTAAACTTATAACTTTTTAAGTGTAATAACGTAACCAACTGTTAGTCTTAAGGAGAGACAGCCTTACAACAGTGAAAACCAATTGTAGGGGTTTTTCACTGTCAGGGCATGTAAAACTTAAATACAAATGTCCTTCTTTCTCATAATCATTTACCCTTCAATATGAGTGGTTAGGAACTATTTAAGGGGTGACTATTAAGTATTAAAATGGAAGGCTTAGGCCAGGGAAAAGGTTTATTTTACCAAGTAGAAATTACAGCTTAGAACTCTGCTATTGGCTGAGCCATGTTTAGAGGGCTACATTAGTGAGTACCACAATGAGTGCTGCAACACACTAGTAGCTTTTAATTTACATGTACTGGGTACATGTAGTACCATTTAATAGGGATGCATAAGCACATTAAATGTACCACTCTGGTGTAGGCCACTTTTACCATGTATAGAAGGGAGAGCACATGCACTTTACCAGTGGTTAGCAGAGAAATCGTGTGTAGAGTCATAAAAGTCAACAAAAACAGGTTCAGCAAAGGAAGGCAACCGCATGGGGTGGCCCTGCAGAAAGGGCCAGGTCCAACAGTATCCAAGTTGTCTTTTTGTGAGTAAGGATATAATGTTTATTTGAAACATTGGAAGTCCAATGATTGCAAAGAGCCATGGAGAAAAAGGATTAAAGCGAAACCCCTTTGAGCTCAGATAGCAGCCATCTAGCGACAACTTTTTTGTGAGGAAGGTGAGCACATGCTGGCACACCAAATTGAGGGAGTTCACTGTAACAGCAATTTTGTAGCTGATCAGTTTGCAAAATCTGCTGAACATGTGTAGGTTTATAAAGCAGCTGCAATGACCTGGTCGAAATTCAGCAGTTCAGTCATCACAAAATAAAAAACCCTGCCTCCAGGCTTTCTGGAGAAGTACAATTACCTCTTTGGACAAGATGTAAACATCCCTAAAATAGGAGAACACTGTATACCAAATGAGTCTAACCAATTAAACGTAATAAAAGCCGCTTAACTATCGGCTGGGCCAAGTTATAAAGGATTACATTAATGAGTAACACGAGTGCTGCGACCCACTAGTAGCATTTAATGTAAATGCCATGGGTACATTTAGTACCATTTAATAGGGATCCATAAGCAAATTAATTGTACCAATCTAGTGTAGGCCAATTTCCCATGCTTAGATGGGAGAGCACATTCAGCCAGATTCCACTCATACAATTGAACAGCAATCAGTCGAGAGAGCAGATCAAAAAGCGATTAAACACTGAAATAACACATGACAATGAGACATTTCCAACTGCACCACCTATACAATTAGAAAATAAGTGAGATGAAAATGTTGTATGCTCCAGTAACTGCTGCTCGCACCATTTGAGTATTTTTATAACCAGAGTGTGACAAACCTCGCATGTGTGTTTATTTCTAGGCACAGAGGGCCTCATGTAGGTAGCGTACCAGTTACCACTTCTTAAATACCGAGCCGTACCGACTCGGTATTTAAGAAGTGGTAACTCGTATGTAGGTAATGAGTCGGTAATTTTTACCGATTCGTTACTAGTCGGTGATTACCGAATCGGTATTTACCGATTCGGTAACATTACCGATTCGGTAAATTCCGAATTCCCCCTACATACCAATGGCCAAAATACCGGTCGGTAACGGTATTATTACCGAAAATCGGCCGTTACCGACCGGTATTTGGCTTCCTACATGAGGCCCAAAGTGGTCTATGCATTTGAAGTCTTGGATGAACATAGTGAGAAAGATTATTCAACTTGGAGTGTATCCATTCCAGTAAAATCGGCATGAGGAACAGAGAGTTGGCAGATGCAAGGGTCAGATACTTTGGTTCCAGCACTTTATTATCCAAGATATTTAGTATGTTTTATTGATACAATTCAACTGAAAACTTGTGCAGGTTTCACTAGCGTTAATAAATTGCTAACATGTTTAAAACCTAAAGAAAATGTGTCTCACTTTTTGAATTGAAAATTGGAAAGAGTATTGAATGGAGATGAAATGCACGCATTAATGTTTGATCGTACTTTCAAAAATGCGTATCCTGAATCTGGGAGAACTTGTGTTTGGAGTTTCCAAGCATATGAATGTTATAGCAAACTTGCTTAAGGAGTAACAGGACCATTGGTAATAAAATCGCCTCTATGTGTATAGATTGCACATTAGCACCTTTAGTAGAGGCAAGCTATGCCAAGACTAGGCGAATGAGTCATAAAATAACACATAGACACAATGCATGAAATTTGAATATTTATGTTTTTCTTGAATATCCATAACAACAGAAAGAAGGAAACATGATGGACTTGCATTAACTGCTATGGCTACAGCATATAAATCTGCCCCAGAAGCTGTTAAAACAAATAATAGATAGATGCAGAAGGTATTCAAGATACATGTAATATAGTAATGTTTTCAAAACCATAATGAAGAATATATGATTTAAAAAATTATGTCAATTGCTTTTGATGCTGCAAAACACACTACAAAATTATAGACATGAACAGGAACGGTTTAAAACTCTATTTGCATCGAGGGGTGGCTGGCAACATTTGAAAGTGGTGGGCGTAAATACTGAAGCTTGCGGCTGCCTATTAGTCCTTACAGTCCCACAGTCGTGGCTCGCGGGGGAGGGGCGAGGGGCTCTTTGCATTGCACGCGGGCATAAACGCATAAAAAGAGCACGTGCTCTTCGCACGCCTTCTTTTTCCATACGCTCGTACCTAAAATGACCGACTTAGTGCTTCGACGCAACTCGTTTAAATGAACTTGCATGGTAATGCCTTATGAACCGGAAAAGTGCCTCATATAAATATACACTAAAACATAAAGTGCAGTGCACCGCCGCACTACTCATTGCCACTCCCGGGGGTGCAGGAGCTTCCTCACAGTGTGATGGGCGGGGCTGCTGGCGAAGATGGAATGCTTTGGGTCCGAGAGGTAAAGCTGGGCCTCCCAGACCCTCCTTGGCTATGAATGGAGGCCGCGTGGCCCAGCGTGGTCTGGCTCGAAGACGGTGGTGTGAAGGGTGAGCCAGAAACACGATTATTGAAGCGCACACATATACATATTCTCGTTTTTTTTTCACCCTCTATAAATATCAACCTTCAGTGAGATATAGTACTTTGAAATTAAGCATTCTTTAGTGATGATTGAGATGCACAGTGACATGCGGGGATGGGGAGAGTGTTAAAATAAATTTTTTAAAAATCGTTATCCTACCTGTTGAGGTCCTGAGCACGTCCGCGCCCACACGCCGCATCTGGTCCGTTCGTTGGCGCCTACAGCGGTACAGCCCCTCTCAGGCTCTCAGCCAATCCTGGCGCTGCCAGCAGCGCCAGGATTGGCTTAGGGCGCGGTTACTGCTTGCCCGCCTGCCCATTAGGAGACGAGGTTTGAGCCTTTGCTCAACCCTCGGTCTCCTAATGGGCATGCGCCAGCCAGAGTACACACTAGTGCGCATGACTGGGCACGGAGCGAAAATTCGCTCACCTTCCCCAATCATGCACACTTGTGCTGCTGCCTGTTGCCCCTGCCTGGTCCGTCTGACGATCATGTCAGTCAACATGACGCCGGACCGCCCACCGGCAGTCCGACGTCATGCTGACTGACATGATTGTCAGTTCTCCCTCTGCTTCTTTGAACTTAAGTAAACGGGCGACGCTGCGGGCGGGGAGGCTACGACCCAACGCCCTAATGGACGCACCGCTACTGTTTGCATCGCAAACATCTTTACAACAGCTGAATTTGCATAGAATTGAACTGAACCTAGTTAATGAAGTTGAAATAATGTATCTATTTATTTTGAGTGATCATTAAAAGATATTAAGCAAGCCTGACTCTACATATAATTTGATTTCAGTACAGGAATTTGAAGTATTACTTCATTACATTGTTGATACATGGTTTAATTATGATACCTATTAATGTATTACAATTTGAATTATGTTTTATAACGAAAGAGCTGGGGGGTACAAACAGCTAAGGAATTAATTTGTAATGTACACACGGAAAATTCTACTAAATACATCGTTTAGTTAAAGGACAATCTACATTTTTAAATGCAAAAAACTGTTTAAGCCGGTCGGGAACTTCACACGTCTATAAAAGCATTTTTTATGTTGATTGCAACACAACTACATCTAAAAAATTTGCAAACTAGAGGTCTTGCCAATACCAGAGATTTCTGAGATTCGAGAAACAATAAAAACGTGTTCCTATGTAGTGAAATTCAAAGAAAATTGTTAGTCGCTTAAGAATGAGCGAGGGGCTCGCTTGTGATTGAGAACAATGCACTGCTATGGCTGCCTGTTGAATCTTGTTTATCAACCTTCGCTGCCAGCATATGCTGAAACTCTTCCTGGTGCCACTGTACCTGCCACCGTATTAAGGAGTCTGCGAGACCACCTTCTGCACATATTGACATTTAGCCCCCCCTCCCTGCCTTTGGAATGGCCTGGAGGCCCTCATATGCCCCTAAAAAGAAGTTTGTACGCAGTGGCATCCTGGCCTATCTTGGCAAGCCCCAACCGCAGGGGGAAACATCGTTTACAATGCATGTGATACATCACATGCCATTACAACGCAAGTCGTTACAACGATGTGTTATTACATCGCATGCCATTACAACGCAAGTCGTTACAACTTCCTGTAGGGGACAGAAGGTGTTCGATTTTCAATCCAACACCTTCCCTACTGTTGCACACACTGGAGTTGGAATAGTAAATTATACTATTCCAAACTCCAGCGCCCCCCCTAAAGCAAGTCGTTGTAACAACTTGTGTTGTAATGGCATGCGATGTAACAACATGTCATTGTAATTTCATGCATAGAAAACGCATGCGTTGTAACGAGTGCCACTCCTCAACAGGTGACGACTATTCGGAGAGAGCCCAACCCCATTGGGTCCAGACCACCTTGAATTTGACAAATTCGAATCTCCTGGAGAGTCTATGTGCTTTTAAGTATGAGCTTTGTGACAAACTCCACCAAGACTTTGACAAGGGCTCGGCATATCTGCGCTCTGACCTGAAGGCTAAAATGCAAGAGCTGCGCTCCGAGGTTGACTCAGTAGGCCATAGGATACTCAACACTGAATCTCGACTGGAGGGCCTGGAGACGGATCATTCAGCCATGAAGAATCAGAGTATTACACTGGACGGGCAACTGATGGGGGGCCTTGATAAATTGGAGGTCCTTTCAATCGTTTAAGGAGAGAGAACCTATGAAGCATTGGACTAAATAAGGAGGTGAAAATTTTCAGCGCTCCATCCATCATCTCCTTGTGTTTGCTTTGTTCGCCCTAAGTTGGAAGTGTATGCCCAGACGTGGGTCCCTTACTCGTTTTGCCACTGGATTCAAGGTAGCCTGGCCGAAGAAGGGTGTTACCCAGAAACCTGTCCCAGGATGCTGGTTTCTGGTTCAGGGAAGACCTGGCTTGGCAGTTCAGGCTGGACTGTTCCCATGAGGCACAGGGTCAAGGCTGATTTGCATATAGCTGTGTCTGAACTGAGGTGGCGAAGTGAGCTAAAGAATGATGATGGATTCAACCCAGATCTATGACTGTGGATGTCTGTAAAGTTTCAGCGCTCCATTCATCATCTCCTTGTGTTTACTTTGTTCGCCCTAAGCTGGCAGGGTATGCCCAGACATGGGTCCCTTGATCACTTGGCCACTTGATTCGAGCTAGCCTGGCTGAAAAAGGGTGTTACCCAGAAACCGGTCCCAGGATGCTTGTTTCCGGTTCAGGGAAGACCTGGCTTGGCAGTTCGGGCTGGACTGTTCCCATGAGGCACAGGGTCAAGATTGATTTGCATATAGTTGTGTCTGAACTGAGGTGGCGAAGTGAGCTAAAGAATGATGATGGATTCAACCCAGATGTGTGACTGGGGGCGAGTGTCTGAAAAGTTTCAGCGCTCCATTCATCATCTCCTTGTGTTTGCTTTAGACTTTGACTATTGTGCCTTTGTCACAGTAATGTTCTCTTCCATCCTCGGCGATGATCACCCGGAGGTCCGTGTTGACAGTACATCTCAACACTGAATCTTGACTGGAGGGCACAGGGACATATCATTCAGCCATGAAGAATCAGAGTATTGGGGGGCGTGGCTTGGCGCCGATAGCGATGGCCGCTTAACGCGACAGCTCCGCCGTAGCCGGGGCCTTCAACCCCCGTAAAATCCTTCAAAATCCGACTGAGCGGGAGTAGAGCGGCGCCCTAAGTGTCGGAAGGGGCACCGACCCCGGAAACCCAAAGAAAGACCGCTACATCCAAAGACCAAAGCCCGGGAGAGCCGGGGAAGAGCGCAGTCGGCGCCGCCTCTGAGTAGCTGCACCCGAGCTAACTACGTGCGGGCGCGAGAACCACGCGAGGGCCCGGCGGCAGAACGCGAGATGCCATAGAGAGTGCAGGTGGCGTGGGGCTCTCTCGGACGTTCCCTACCGCTACCTCAGGCGAGGTGGGCGCTGGACGGCACATCGACGAGGGATCCCGGGAAATGCTCTGAAGGCTGGCTGACTGGGAAGACGGAGTACGTAAAGGTCCAGGTGAGAGGCGTGCGACGTACGGTGGTACACTGGGCCTGTGGGGGATGACGGTGGCGGCCAGCGCGCTGTGAGGCGGACCTCCCGTGTGCGGTGAGAGGTGCCTGGAGCTGAACCTGCGGTGCCGAGGAGGTGAGCAGACCGAGCGGAGGTCCGGAGAGGTGCGTGCCCGCCTTGGTGCTGCGGCGTGCTGTGAGCGAAGACGGCGCCTAGGCTGATTATTGTGGCGGCAGGGGCCCGGCCTGGGCCTGCATAGCCCAACCCATAACACAATGAGAGCCAGACAAGAGGGCACCGCTACCGGGAGAGTTGGGGCCTACTGAGGCGACTACTGCTTGATCGGGGGACGGCGCGGGAGCAGATACCGGGCCCCGGGGGCTGCACTGTGGTGAACGCGGCGACTCCTCCGGAAAGGGACTGATGGAATCGACGCGCGGGTCTGGGTGACCGCACACGGTGGGTGCAAACTTACAGAGCCAGCGGGACCCGCATGAACGGGCTTGGGTCGAGACGGACAGCACCTCACTTGCCGAGCAACATTGACCGCAGCCGTGTCTGGGGGAGAGGCTGCGGCAAAAAACCACGCTGACCGCGGGGGCACCGAAGGAGAACCAGAGCTCAGGTTGCTAATCACCCCGCACGTCTAGACCTACGCCGAGGGACGGCAGGTGCGGACCACTGGAGGTGTTGCGACAGCGGACGTGCGGCAGCTATGAGACCCAAAAATGGCGCCGCGGTGCAGTCCAACAAGCTCGACAAATACGCCATTCCCAAGCCGGCGACGCAACCCGACGACGCGCAGGAAGAGCTGCAGGGGGAGCCTGAGCCATCCCTACAATCCATCATGGCGGCCATAAAAGGGCTGGGGACCACCCTCGAAACGAAAATGGACAAAATGTCGATTGAGATGAACCTAATGAGGACCGATATGACCAAAACTGCAGAGCGGGTCAAAGAGACTGAGATACATGTCACGGACCTCCAGACAACCACGAAACGATTGGAGGAGAGAATAAACGCCTTGACTCACCAACACCGTCAGATGGCGATGAAACTCGAGAACCAAGAAGGGAGGGCCCTGCGCAGTAACGTTAGAGTGGTGGGGGTCCCGGAGGGACGGGAGGGCCCGAGCGTTGACCTCTTCCTGGAGGACCTCATCCTAAACCACCTCAAGCCTGCCAGACTATCGTCGCTCTTCACGGTAGAAAGGGCACATAGGGCGCCAGTCCCCAAACCAAGGCCAGGAGCGCCTCGCAGAACTATTATCGCAAAGATCCTGAACTACAGAGACCGGGATGCCATCTTGCAGGCAGCCAGGTCCCGGGGGATGTTAAATTTGACAACGCGACCATTCGGTTCTTCCCGAACTTCACGTTGAAGGTACAGCAGGAGCGGCGCTCATTTGAAGGGGTGAAAGCAGCCTTGCGACAGCGCGGGATCAAATATATGATGTTCTTCCCGGCGAAGTTAAAAATCCTCGTGGATGGGAAGTCATTCTTCTTCACCGATCCCCAGGAGGTCCATGACTGGCTAGAGGGGAAGTCGGACCAGAGGAAGGGCTCCAGAGCCACTGTGAAGCGCAAGGAACCAGAGCCTCTTGGGGGAGCGACTACAGGAGAACTTATGGACCAGGAACACCGTACTGGGCACGCGTGGAGATCGAGGTCCAGCAGCCCGGGCCAAGCGACGGGATAACGGAACCGGTGGGAGCAACGCTTCCGTAACCCGCCAGGGACAGATGGCGAAAAACCGTAATGTATAACCTGGGGGGTGCTGCCCCGGGGGGCGGCGGGATATGGGCTCACCGGTCTGTGTGCGGGTCGCATACCTTTGGTGCTGCACTTTGGAGGTGCCTGGGGGACGCATGGTCACACATGGGACCCACCTCATTATTGGTGGGTGGGGTGCCTCACGTACTATCACAACCAGTTACACCCGGGAGCGGAGGAGCCGTTCTACTACCCATGACTGGCAGTTATGCTACTGCGAAACAGGGGATACGGTCTTGGGCGGCTGGGGTCGGCCACTGACCACTGCCCCAAGGCACAGTTGTTCATCTGTTGGGGCGATAGGCACTCTGCTGATTGGGGATGTGGGTAGTTTGGAACCTACGTGGCAGGGTAGCAGGGAGGGAGGGTCGGGTGTTGGAGTTACTAAGTTTGCTGTTGAGATATGGTGGGCAGTGGGCGGGGGGGAGTGGGAGGAGGGGGAGGAGGGGGGAGTTCTTATTTGTCATGCAAATCCAGAGTGATCATACGTCGGATGGTGGGCAGGGTACATGAATGGTTCGAGGCGAGCTCCTTTCACAACAACCATGCACTGGGATAAAAGTCTTAAACTTATAAGTTGGAACGTCAAAGGGTTGGGGGACAAAATCAAAAGAAGTATTGTGCTACAGCACCTTAAGCGACACTCCCCAGATGTTGCATTGCTGCAAGAAACACACCTAATAGGTAACTCATGTAGAGCACTCAACAGGTGGGGCTACAAACTGGTCGCCCATGCAGGGTTCACTACCGGGTCTAGGGGAGTAGGAGTCCTGTTACGCCACAACTTCCCCTTCGAGGCTCAGCAAAACTGGGTAGACCCGCTTGGACGGTTAGTGGCGGTTGCGGGGAGATGGGAGGGACGCGCGCTCGTGCTCGTGGCGGTGTACATTCCACCTGGATTGCAAGTCCAATCCTATAGAGACCTCGGCACTTTTCTACTCGGGCTCCCGGAGCGGCGCCTGGTGATTGGGGGCGACTTCAACGCCGTCCTTTCGGGGGCGTTGGACAGACACCCACCCCGGGACATAGTACCGGGACAGCAGTGACTTCCTACATTTCTTGACGCCTTCGGCTTTGTAGATCTCTGGAGGAAGCGACATCCGGATAGTAAAGAATACGCATTCCTGTCAGGAGCTCATCATACGCTCTCGAGAATTGACTATATCCTATCTCCTGTGCAGGCAGACATGCTAACAACAGACATCAAACACTTGCCTAGAGGCATCTCTGACCATTCACCAATATGGGCCCACCCTGCGATCGGGGACAAACGAGTTGAGGGTATACCGCATATCAATCCTTGGTATTAGAAAGGTCCAGAAACTAGAGCAGCACTGGGCAGAGTCATCGAACAATATTTCCTCGATAACGAGAGCACTGTGGATTCCCCTGCTACTCTGTGGGAGGCATTCAAGACAGTGCTCAATGGCCAGGTCCTCTCAGTGGTCGCAGGTAGACGGAAAGATAAAGAAAAACAGCTGAGGGAGATCGAATGTGAAATCGCTAGACTAGAGGAAAGAACAGGGGGCGGTCTAGATGACAATCTCACCCATCAATTGCAGCTGAGGGCGGCAGAATACAAATCTATAGCCACAGACGCGGCGCAAACTTTGGCGCGTGATAGGGACGGACGCATATACGACCAGGGTGATAAGGCGGGTAAGCTTATAGCCTGGCTCGATAAAAAAGAGAAGGCACAGAGGGTTGTCTCCGAGCTTAAGAGTGCATCGGGAATTATCCTCACTGAACCACACGACATAGCTAGGGAATTCGCTAGACATTTTGAGGGGGTGTACCGGAGAGACTCTGGGTTCACAGAGAACGACTCGTCCGAGTTTTTGGCAGACATTAAATTACACACTCTCTCTGACCAAGATCGCGATATGCTGGAGGGGGACCTCACTACGGACGAACTGGCTAAGGCGATAGGGGATCTTAAGGTAGGCAAAGCATTAGGGCCCAACGGTCTTCCTATTGAACTGTACAAACTCAAGCCAGATAAAATAGTGCCACATTTGAAAGCTATGTTCCATGATAGTAAGAAGCTCGGTAAGCTGCTGAGGGATCAACGCATAGCAACACTAGTCACCATTCCAAAGGAAGCCCAGAGACGAGTGTGCTTCCTATAGACCAATATCCCTTCTAAATGCAGAGCCCAAAATATTGGCAAAGCTGTTAGCTAACAGACTCAGACCTATCATCACTAAATTAGTGCACCCGGACCAATCGGGATTTATACCACATCGGAATACAGCCCTCAACCTACGGTGCCTGCACGGAGTTCTGGGGCGCTGCCCTGGAATTCAAGAGGAGGCAGTGGTGGTCTCGTTAGACGCCACCATGGCATTTGACACCTTAGAATGGGCATACCTCTTTGCAGTGCTTCAGAAGATGGGATTCGGGCCCGGCTTTATAGGGTGGATCCGCCTTCTGTATGCGGACCCGCTGGCACAAGTAGCGGTCAACAATAAAAGGTCGGAGGTGTTCGCCCTGGGCAGGGGTACCAGACAGGGGTGCCCTCTTTCGCCGCTATTGTTTGCCATCTCCCTGGAACCGCTCGCAGCGTGGATCCGGAGTGATGTCTCTGTCCGCGGACTTCGCTGGACCGAGGGGTGGGAGGATAGAATTTTGCTATATGCTGACGACATCCTTCTCTACCTCTCTTCCCCTGCGCGTTCACTGAGGGTAGTGCTAGACATTTTTGCCAGTTTCAGACGAAACTCGGGTTTCCGCATCAACTGGAGCAAATCGACAATCTATGTCCTCCACGGGGCGGCACCCCCCCTTTCTAGAGACTGCATGATACAGGTTGCGGCTGAGGGCTTTCAGTATCTAGGCATATATATAACCACCGATACCAGAGCTAGATACGAGAAGAATTTGATCCCTCCCCTGCGGAGGCTACGACGGGATGTTGAGGTCTGGAAAAAGCTGCCCCTGTCCCTGCTCGGGAGGGCAGCATTGTTTAAAATGATGGCCCTGCCTAGATTCTTATATGCTCTCCAGAACTATCCAGATGTGGTACCACGTGCATTCTTTCAAGAGGTCGAGTCCCTGCAGAGAGATTTGCTATGGGATGGCAGACCGCGGATAGCACTCGGTAAGCTTACGCTCGGCTGGTACAATGGAGGTATCGCCCTCCCCGACATCAAAAAGTACTACTGGGCAGCGCATCTGGCTGCAATCAACCAATGCCAATACGGGAATGGGGACGACCCGGCGTACGGTATGGACAGGTGGTTGTTGCCTGGTGGTGACTTCACAAGAGCACTTTACTCCAAACCAACTAGGTTCACACTTACCGGGCCCACGAAACACGCTGTGGCACATAGTCACCAAAGCGTTAGGATGGGCCAATAGGCTCACTATGGCCACCCCTCTCTGGGATGCTGAACAGCTGGGAACATTGGGGCACACAAAGGGGTTTGACAGGTGGGACCTTATAGGTATCTCACACATTAGGGACCTCTGGGGGAGGGCGGGAGTGATACCCTTCCCAACATTACAGCAGACATACGAAATGGCTGACTTAGAGCGCTTTCAATATGCACAGATTAAACACTCCCTGCAGGCGAATATCCCATCTGGCACAGTGCTGCCTGAGTCGTCCCCACTCGAGGACCGGCTGCTCGATGGGCACCTACCGGAAAAATGTATATCGCTCACATATAAGAAGCTTATTCATTATACCCCTGATCCCCTCACTGCACTTCGGGAGAAATGGGTAAGGGATGGCCTCGAAATGGACGATGAGGAATGGCAGGCGGCAATCTCATCGCCAAAGGAAGTGGCCATATCCGCTAAACTTAGACTAGTCCAACTCAAGATCCTACACAGGGCGTACCTCTCAGAGAAGGAATTAATGATGATGGGCAAAAGCGCAGATGGACAATGTAGGAGACGGTGTGGGATGGAAGGCGGGTTCATGCATATTCTTTGGGAATGCCCGTTAATTCAAGGTTACTGGGGAAAATTTTTTAAATGTATGAGCGAGATTTGGGGAGTCCCTCTTATGCCCGAGGCCAAGAGATGCCTATTGAACGTCTGGGAGCCCACAGATCTTGATGTGAAGGGGAGAATATGGGCCACTCTGGGGCAGATGATTGCTAAACGTAACATAGCACAGGCATGGGGGGCCACCGTGCCGCCGAAGTTGAAGAAATGGAAAGAGGACATGGACTGGTGTATGTTGAGAGAGAAAACGGTCTATGTGGCTCGGGGGTGCCCCAAAAAATGGATTGCAAAATGGACTAAATGGAATGTGTACAGGGGAGGACTGTGCGAACCCCCGGATGTCCCAACACCCGAAGAACATTGTATGATATAAATACCACTGCATGAAATGGTAGGGGTGCCCGTCGTAGCGGGAAAACTGTATGTCAGCCTTTAAACTATGTGTACCACTGTGACGTATGACACGTGTACCTGTAAAGCATGACAGTGTTGCTTAAGTTCAATAAACAGATTTATAAAAAAATAATAAAATAAAAAAAAGAATCAGAGTATTACTGAACCCCTACTGCAGATAGAAAAAGTTTAAAATTGTTCTCTTTTGGATGTGATAGTGAATTCTTCAGCAGCAGTAGCGGCCGGTGGTGGGAGTGCTGCGGGCGGTGCTGCGGTCAGTGAGGCGGGGCGGGGGTGGAGCAGGGTGGAGGGTAGTAAACTATGGAATATGGTCCAATGGACGTAAGTAAACAAATAAATAAATAAATTAAACGAATTTGGCAATGCAGCGCGCGCAATGTAATTCGTTTTGTTTATTTATTTGTTTACTTACCTGTGTTCGGCCGTATTCCATAGTTTACTACCTCCCACCCTGCTCCTCCCCCGCCCCGCAGCACTCCCACCACCGGCTGCTACTGTTCAGCTTCCTCTTTCTGTGACTAATCCATCAACACAATGTCTTGTCCATGACTGCCCTCCTTGTGATCTAGTAGTGCCAAGATCCGTGCACATAAATAATGAAATGATGTAACCAAAACAGGAGCGATAAGCAATGAAGTTAACCATTTTGTATTAACCAAATAGCTCAATATCCACCAAGCTGAGAATAAGCTTACAACAATTGTGAAATGTTTGTGTCACCAATTGAAAAAAGGGGCTAGCTCTGTGGGGTTAGCACAGGCCCCCGCCCCCCTGATTAAACCTCACAGTCAAATAAACCTCAATTTGTCGGCATCTCTCTTTTTTTTTAATCATTCAGGGGCAAGGGACAGCTATCCCTCTCATGTTGTCGGCTGAGTTGTTGGCTTTTTATGAATGCTGCATTCAATTTCTGAATTCACCATTCCCCTCTCATGCCATCCGGACTGGCTTGTACTGCTTCTTGCTTTGTAGATGTTGTAGCCCAATGCCTCCTGTGCCTCTCATACCTCCTCTATTGCTTGACATGTGCCATTGATGGTGAAATGGAGATAGGAGGGATAACTCCAGCTGCATCGACTTTTGCTGCATCGACTTTTCTCTCTTTGCAGGTAAGAGGTAATGTCTTTGCATTCTCTTGGTTTTGCCAGTATGTATGAGGAGACACCTTGGAAGATGCCTTATGATCGTGTTCTCCCTAAAAAGGATTGGTTCCTGTTTGCTGGCCTGGAAAAGGATCTTCTGTTTCTCCTGGAAATAGTGGAGACATCAGTGTATCTGGCACTAAATTTCCCCGATCACAACCTGTTTGTTAGACCTAAATGGATGTCCTTGTCTTCAGTTAATTGGAGCAATTGAGAGAAGAGGGCTTGTACATAGGCGACTTCTTTTCAGATACCTCCAAAGCATATCTTATTACACCGCGGGCGGTTTTCAATGCCGCTGAGTTTCTCCAACATTGCTTGGTGGTTTTGTTTCAGGCTGTCCGTTCTAAAAGCCTGCGCACCTTTTCATGTGCTTGTTCTGTCCCGGTGTTCTCCACCTGATCCAGTTTCAGTTTGTGGAGTGAATGTTCCAATTCTGAAAACATATTGTTGAAATCCTTTCGTAGAGAATGTATTTCATTCTTAAGTTATGATAGGAGCATCTGTATGTCTATGATCAGTAGTGTCCAATGGTCTTGGCATCCGGGAGAATTCCGCACCACCCTGTGATTTAGTGTGGCTACTTTTTTGGACGAGGAGCATTTCTTTGATTGACATCAGTGTTTGTGCCATGTTTGGCTCTTATTGCTGTCTGCTCCACTCCTGGGGCTTCTTTGCCTTCTTTCTTGCTAGCACTGGCCTACTTCCGGCAGCATTGAGGGCTTTCATAGGGGCCCAGCTAAGTGAAGACACTTCTTCACAGGTCCCTGTCTTGGTCAAGCCCCACCACTGCTTTCTAAAGGGCTGGGGAACCAGGAACTGTTCTTGTTGCCTTTGGGGACTCAACGGGATGCCAAACAGTTTATACCTTGGAAATAAGGACAAATAGGGATTGGAGCAAGGATGTTCTCAGACTATGTTCAAAATAAAGCATACTGTAAAGTAGAAACGGCTAAGATCATCTATTTTTCAATGTACAGTATGCTGTGCAGTTAGAAGTAGATTTCTGGCATTTATTTTTTTCTTTTCTGTCTGCTGTTTCTTGAGAATATGAAGCATTCTGCAACCAGTTGTTCACCAATGAACTTTGGGGAAACATAGTTGGATTATCTGTTGCAAGTGGGGGAATACCCCAAGAGTCATCTCAAAGATATGGCCCTGACCAGTAGGGTAAACCTGGTTGGTAGGATAGACTTTCGTATTCCCATGTATGCAGGTGATTGTAACTCCCAGTTCCTCTACAGTATGTTTACACAACTCAGTAACTGTCTGCAGGCATCTACCATCCACAACCCTTGTGGTAGGCACACCTTCTATATTCACATTACCCACACGAGTGCATTTTGTGTCTATATTCTAGAACTGGTTCAGCATGGAGGGCAATCTCTTTTTCATGTGTCAGAGTCCTAGCGCTGGGACACTTCGCAAGAAGTAGCTATATGGTTTATAAGTCTTATTATTATTATTCCCATAATAAAGCCTGACAACTCTTATCTTCATGAGGTCACGTTTTTCTCTCTGAGGTCCAGTGCTTAATTTGTTAAACAAATAAGTGCTAATGCCCTCGTCAAGAGTTCACTGCAGCTTGCACCACCCATTTCCTCTGCCAGCACTACCAATGACAGTACTAACAGAACTTCTGCCATCACACACCTACACGGGTGACAACTGGAACTATTTCAGGCACCCAAGGCTGTATGAATAGCTTGGGTCGCTGGTATCAGTCATTTTTAATGCATATTGAATTTATAAATGACTGTTGTTGAGCAGATCTCTAAATTAGACAAGCAGCGACATCATGTGGCATACTGTTATAAGTACGGGTCCTGGCAATTAAGTGCCGGTGCCGAGCACCGTAAACTACCTGCTCAAATTAAGCACTGCTGGGTGCAGTTCATGGCCCCAGTCACCACATTCGGAATATCGAGTTCCGACTTGGGGAATCATTCCTCCTCCTAAGACAGTTCCACTGGACCTCTTTCTGTTGTACCCTTTTCATTTTGTTGAAGGATGTCGTGGTCTTGTGCTTCCTAGAGCAGAGACAGAAACTTCTTCATTTCATGCATAGCTGTCAGGCAGCCTTCTGTCAGACTTTGCTGAACCACAGCTTGCTTGCATCTACAAGCATTATAATTATTTCACCTGTTTTCCCCCAAGTATATCTTGTCAGCAGTAGAGTGATATCCATCACAGTGTACTTTACAGTTAGGAAAAGGGGTATAATGTGAACCGTACTGTGAAGTGGCTTTAAGTAATTTTTTAGTGAGCGCTTATGTTTGGTGGCGAGTGATCTTAGATGAAGTCTCTTCGATGTAGTATGACAGACAGAGAAGGTGCTACATTAGTCTGCCGGGAAACTGAGAGGCATATTATCAAGACAGGCGATAAAATTATACAGAAAACTTCTGCTAAAACGGCGATAATGGGCTTGATAATATGCTCTATGGAATTCCAATTGAAGCTCAGGTTAGATGTCCTTCACATAATTTTATCACCTGCCTTGATAATATGCCCCTGAGGACTTTACCAACGGGTGGGAGAGGGTGAAAAGGGGAAGCATATTAGATGGGAGCATTCTAGGCGATTACATTAATTGAGTTTACTCATCTAAAAGTGTTATTTAAGGGCCTGGCAGCCAAGAATGGTCAGTATGACTGGAATTTCCTAAAATAGTTGGAAGTGCACAGTAGTGGTCGATACCAACCTATCTGAATGAGTGTGAGTCGAGGTTTCAGGATGAAAGTAATTGGGGGGAAAAGGTGGCAGAATTGAAGTCGCAGGGGTGTAGATAATTGTGTTATTGGAAGAAATGAGCATTCGTGGACAATGCATAAAACATTTCTTAAAACATCAGTGTTAGGCATCTTAAATTAAATAAACTCCTTTACTGGCAGTGAAGAACTCACTTGACACATGTGTGCTTGGCATCAGAAACACTGCGGTAGTCGTGTCACTGCATTTTGGGAAGTCTACTGTATATCTGGTGATTCAAAACATTTGAAAAGAAGCTTCTGAAATAAAGGAAATTTAAGACTCAAATAAATTAGCGGTTTTCTTTTTTTAAATTCAAGTGGGTAATTCTGGGGGTGAGAAAAGGACATCCTGGAACTGTAGGTTTCTAAATTCTAACAAGATTATTTCATCTAGAAAACACTAAGGTGTAGTTAATTAATTAAAACGAAAATTCAGTCAGAAGTCACAATCCCATTCGAACCTGATCAAATAGTTATATAGAAGTTGGTAAACCAATAATCATGGCCACTCTACTGGGACTCCGAGGGGCATATTGATTTTTATTTTTTTTAAAATATTTTTTATTGATTTTCAAACAACCATCGTCATGAGCAGCAAAGCAATATCAAATGGGCAATTGACAGCATAATATATCTCAAATCGCTTCTCACTGTGACCCCCGCCCACATCCCTCCCTCCGCCACCGGTGTGCCTCCATAGCATGGTCTATAAACAATTAGGGTGCATCAGAATTTAGTACAATAGCAATATTGAACAGCAGTAATGCAGTACAAGGCATACATGTTCATTAGAGACCACCATCCGTCCCACTGACCGTTCCCTGGATCATTCTCCTTGCGCCACAGGGCCAGTTGGGTCCCTCCGGTCTTCCAAGTCCGATCCTTCGTCCGAACCTGTTTCTGGAGCCTGCAGTGTTGCAACTAAAGCCTCCCACGCCCTTGACGCCTCTTGCGCTTTGCCATTATTAGTGCGTGCTGCCTGTTGTGATCTAAGTGTACCATCACTCTGTGCCCACTTGAGCAGTTCCGCCCGCCATCTCCCCACTCCCGGCCCCCTTGCTGAATTCCAATGCATTGTAATTTCCCTCTTGGCTAATACGAGGCCCAGGTCTAAAAATGTGCTTGTTACTTTTGTTTTAGCGGTATGTGGGAACCAGTGCAGTAAGCAAGTGCCCAGATCTAGTTCTATCGTACCATCGGTTATACTACACAGTAATTCCAACACTTCCTTCTAATATGTTCCCAAATTCGTACATCCCCACATCATATGCTGGAAGTCGGCACCCTCCAATCTACATCTTGGGCACTGAGAGGCCGCCGCATTAAAATATTGATTAAGCTTGGCTGGTGTCAAGTACGCCCTATGTAGGACATAGAATTGTATGAATTGAAATCTAGCATTCCTCGTGCTCTTCCAGGCTCTTCTAACCAACTGGGCCCATGTTTTTTCAGGGATTTCCCTGCCAAGGTCCACCTCCCACTTCCCCTGCAACGTGCACAACGGTTCCAGAGCCTCAGTCAGCATGCGCCTGTAAAGGCACGTTATGGCCTTAACAGTTCCCGCCGCCATTACCACATATTGGCACAGCATCGTGGTCCACGGTTCTGACAGACCCATCCCCCAATATCGCTGTATTGCCGAAACAAGCGCTGAATGCAGCAAATAATCCCCTGGCGGAAGATCATATTTATGTTGAAGGGCCTGAAATGACAACAGGGTTTTGTTTTCGTAGAGGTCTCCTAGCACATGTATTCCCAAATCTTCACAGTTAGCCAGTGCCGTCCAATCCCCACCGTGCGGGAAGGCCGTGCATATGCCCAGCGGTATCTCCGGGGCATATGGGCGAGTGAATCCAGCCCGGCACTGGCTCCGGTTCCAGCACAACCGCAGCGTCCTGTCTTCAGCAGTGAGAGGTTCAAGACGCATCTTCTGCTGAAGCACTATAAAGGACAAGATATAGCATAGGACCCACCGCCCTTCTGGGCCATCCGGGCCCCGGAACTCCCGAGCCACAGCTTGGGTGAGCCATTGCAATTGCGCTGCTAAATAGTACCACTCAAAGTCCGGCACTGCCATACCCCCATCAGCTCTGGCGCGTCATAGTAGCCATAGCAACCCGCCGTCTGCCCGACCGCCAGATAAACCCTACAGCCATAGAGCGGAGCTGTCGGAAGATGGATCCCGGCACCCAGATCGGCAATGTACGAAAATAACACAATAAGCGCATGAGCGCCACCATCTTCAGGAGCGCCACCCGACCCACTACGGATAGTGGTAATGTACTCCAAAACCCAAAACTGCCCCTAAGTCCGCGTATGGCCCGACCCAAATTACCCTCCAGCAAATCCTCAGGGGTATGATAAACGTTGGTGCCTAAGTAAGGTAAACAGTGGGGCTCCCAACGGATGTCTGCCACCTGCGAAGGGTTCAACACAGCTGGCGCCAACGGAAACAAGCAAGTCTTTGCCCAATTCACTCTCAGCCCGAGTACTGCCCAAACACTGTGAGCAAGTGTTGTGCACCCTCCAAAGCCATATCCGTGTCCGCGAGAAAGATCAACAAATCGTCCGCATAGAGGGAGATGAACTGCATGTCCCCACGGAGGCATAAACAAGGATAGTGCCTCCCCAACCGGGCATGGGAGGCTAGAGGCTCAATGGCTAAGGCAAATAACAACGGAGAGAGCGGGAAACCCTGTCGCGTGCCCCGCCCTACCTGGCAGGCTGATGAGATCGTCACACCTGTCCGCACTCGCGCCATCGCCGACTTAGAAAGGAGCGCCGTCCACCCTACAAAGGAGTCCCCAAGTCCGAACGCGTGTAGGACCCGATACAAATAGCTGTTGAACGTCTTTTCAATGTCGACTGAGAGAACGACCGCGGCAGGGGTCTTGCTATGGTCCTCACCCAAAATCCACAGAAGGCGTCGTACATTAGTCGCGGTATTGCGCTTTGGGATAAAGCCCGCCTGGTCAGAATGGACCAGTTGCGCAAAATAGGGAAGAAGCCGAGTCGCAAGTATCCTACTCAAAATCTTGTAGTCAGTTGTTAACATTGACAATGGTCGGTAAGCTGACCTAGATAACGAGTCTTTACCCGATTTTAGCAACGGGATAATGATAGCCTCGCATGTGGAATCTGGCAAGCTCCCCAAATCCTACGCTTCCCGATAAACCGCCAACAATCTGAGGGCCAGGATATCAACATATGTCGAGTAAAATTCAATCGGTAGACCATCTGGCCTGGGGTTTTCCTACGCGCCATATGTTTTATTGCACTGCGAATTTCCCCCACTGTGATCTCCTGCCCCAACATGTCTCCCTGGTCGGCCTTAAGGCGCGGCAGTCGTATTTCGGCCAAGAACTCATCCAATCTATCACACGCTCCCCGCAACTTACTCTCGTACAGGTCTTTATAAAATGTCAAGAACATCTCATTAATCCTTTGCTGGGTATATTCCGGTGTACCCGCTGGGGTGGACAAAGCCAAGATGGGCGTACCCCTCGGGCCGGGTTGGCCAGCCATGCCAGGAGGGAACCCACCTTATCCCTGCCCGTACCAAATACTCTTTGTGGTCAAAGCAGCACAACCTCTCTACCTGCGTTGCCACTCCCTCTCTCGCAGCTAAGACTTCGGCCTGTGCTCCTGGGTCCTCAGAGTGAGCCCTCTCTGCCCGACGCAGCCGCTGTTCCTCCCTCTCTATATCCTGCAAAAGCGTCCTCCGCACTCCCGCTGTTTTGGCAATACACAAGCCCCGTACCACCACCTTAAAGGCGTGCCACTCCAGGGCCAGGGTCGAAGCCATCCCCTCATTCTCGAGGAAATAATGCTTTATGCCCTTCTGCACCTCTGTGCGGAACACCTGGTCTTCCAAAGCCTCCGGGCTTAAGTGCCAGGTAGGGATTGCAGGCCGTCCCCGAGACCATCTCAACGCCAAGAGTAGTGGAATATGATCTGATATTGTCTTTGCCAGGTACTCACTATGGCGGACCAGCGCATGAACGTCCGGGGATCACAACACTGCGTCGAGCCGCACATGCAAGTCATGTAGGGCAGAGTAATAAGAATAGTCCCGCTCCCCTATATGTTGCGCCCGCCATGTATCTATCAGTCCTCATTCGGTCTACCAGTCCCTACGGAGTTTCGAGAGCTTATGTATGGGTGCCCGGGGTAGCGGAGGGTGGGACCTATCCAGCTCAACATCTGTGACTGAGTTGAAATCTCCCCCCAAGATCACTGAACCAGTCAGGAATGACGCCAGTTTCCCGGATAACCGAGCAAAGTAAGCCATCTGTTCCACATTACGGGCATACACACTGCACAATGTCACGTCCCTCCCATCCAGCCTCCCCATAACAGCCACAAACCTCCCTTCAGGATCCACGATTTGCTGAGTCGGTTGGAAGGGAACTCCCGCCCTCACCAAAACCAGTGCACCCCTAGCAAAAGCAGAATATGTTGTATAAAAAAGCTGCCCCCTCCACCGGCGCTGCAGTGCCTGGCCTTCAACATGGTCCATATGGGTTTCTTGGAGGAAAGCTATCTGTACCCCTCTACACACTAAATAAGCATGAACCCTGTGGCGTCTCAACATCGAATGTATCCCCCGTACATTCCACGTAATACATTTGAACTCAGGTGATGCCCCGATAGTACGGATTAACTCTGTTCCATAATTGCACTTCATGCATTGACACACCGGTGGCTTTAACTGCCCCAAAAACAATCCCCAAACTCCCCCCACCTCCCCACCCCAGAACAGGCTCTAAACAGCTAGTACCCATCCAAAATATCCACTAACAGTCCCTCTGGTAGCTACCAGGGATTAACTCTGGGAGTGAAGCCAAGGGGGGAGCTCTATCGCCAAGAAGATCTGGTCCGCGGCCTCACTGTGTCCAAACACCAAACCCCACTATAACAAAAAGGAATTCCCCTCTCCCTCTGGAGGGCCCCCAGTTGGGTGACCAACTACACAGAGTAAATGCCTTCTTGCTCAAGCCCACCTAACCGCCAAGTCTCTCCCAATCACCCCCATCCAAAGGCTACAGAGCTAAGACCAATCGACCCCCCTTACTAGTCACTGGAGACACTGCATAAGTTCAGGTATCAACGATCTCGTCCACCGTCCCTGGAGTGACATGTGGTTGAGTAACACTCCCTGCGTCCGTTCCATCCGAATCCGTCCCTGCGGACCCTTTTTCCGAGTCGGTCACTCCCAGCAGTGTTGTGCCGCTCGCCTGTGAGATCTCTGTCACTGCCTGCAGGGCTGCCGACCTCTCTCTCTCCGTCTGTGTCGTGGAAGGCTTTTGTGTCCCAGGACGCCGTCTTCTGGTACGCCTTGTACGGCGCGGTCGTGGTGCCCCCGTTGTCTGCCCTCCAGCACCCCCTGCTCCATCAGTCCCCGCCCGGTAGGTTTCCAACCAGCTCCATGCCTCATCAGGGTCTTTATGGAAGAATCTACAAGCTGACCCTGCACCCGAGAAATGTAATTCTATTCTGTAACTGGCATAGTACAACTTATTACAATAGAAACGTAGCAAGGTAACACATGCATTCGGCTTCCCACAGCACATGTATCTATCAATGAAGTGAGTCTTGATTGTAGTTTTTTAGTTCGCTTTTTATTGTAGATCAATTATCGTCTTTTTATTAAAATCACCATACAATTGCTTTGCCAATGCATTTCATCCCTCTTGGGACTTCTTCAGGGCTTATTAACGTGCTGTCTCTGTTGTTGATGATGCAGGGATGTTCCGTATTTATAAGAATATGGCACACCCCTGTGTTTTCCCTTGCGCTGACACCAAAGAAAGTTGCCTAGTGCCAACACAGACACCCTTGCGCTATAGTACAATGATGTGTGCGTTTGCAAGGATGATTCCCTGTAATGCAGGCACCCTTTTACCATGGTGCGAGGATGTCTGTGTTGCAGGGATGATTGTTTGTGTGCAGTAAGGGACACCTTTCTGCACATACACAATTTTTAAAGGCGATTTGCTGTTTCTATGAGTGGTGCAGAATGCAGCACACATAGAAAGAGCAAAAACGAAGATAAATAAAAGTATTTCTCCTCTTTGCAACAATCTAACGCCTGCTATTCAGTGGCGTTAGTTTTTGGCGCTGCCTCAGATTTATAGATCCTTGTAAATCTGGAGCAGCATCAAAAAACAATGGGTGTTTCGGTGGAACGCCCACAGCAATACCCATTGCATGCCCTTTCATGCAGATATCTGCGTGAAAGGGGACGATATTTACAAAGCGGCGTTAAGCCATGCAAAGTAGCTTAACGCCGCTTTGTAAATATGGAGCGGGGCATTGCGCCACCGGTACATTAGAAAAAGTGACATCCGCCTTGTAAATATGCCCCTAGGTGCCTCTAAAAATATCTGTGGCATGGAAGAGTCACTCGGGCAGGGTTGGCTCTGGGAGAATGGGTAGGAGGAACTGTGAGAGAGCTGGAACCCCTACGACCACTATCAAATACACTCCATGTATAATTAATTCAGGAGGATGGCATTTTGTGGAAAAAGGAGGAGGGGTTGTCTTCAGTGGGCAGCCATACACTGGAGGCATCCTGCAAGCGATCTAGGGACATGACGGAAGAACTCACTAGTGACATGCAATAGACCACTGGAACAAAAGAATGTGTCTCTGGGTGGGACATTATTGCATGGGGGTGAGTCTGGCTTTTCTTAATTACTATCTTAGAATGTTTACATGAAAAACGCTAGACAATGAGCTATGGCTAACTGCAATAGTGGGTGTGATGATGGGCAGGGGACTGGCCGGGTCATCTGTCGCTTAAAAAGCCATGATATAATTTTGGTTATTTGGATATCAATGATACGGAAGCTTCTTGCCCCTGTCAAAACCCATGTTTTTCAGTCTAGGGGCTATTGGTTCCATATGAGGTAGAGGGGAATTGATCTCCTGCGTATGCTTAATTGCCATAACATAACATGTGCATTTGAAATGCACTTTCACCCATAGGTATCTTGGCGCTGAATAACAGATGTTTATTGTTACCCATCTCAATGGTACTCATTTTATCAACCTAAGATGGAGAAAGGTGAAGTGGAACTGCCAGAATTTGAACCTGTGACCATGAGGGTGAATACAGGCCCCTACAGTGGACACATTAGTCCACTGAGCCAACAGACAACAGATCATATAGTGTAGCATGACATATATAAGGTTTATTGTTTCTTGTTCCGGTATTGTTCGGGTACTGAGCTGGATGACTTGATTAAGCCAGAATGATTAGGCAGACATGTTCTCATATAGTTGCAATATGTTTACTCAGGGTGGGATTTGGGGGGGAAGGGTTTAAGTTTAGTTCTTTATGGGGTGTTTTCTACAGACAGGTGGTTGTCACACTGCTCACTCTCATTAATATGCACCTTTCACACCAGGTGATCCGATTGCCACATTATTGTCAGGAGGCATCAGCAATTCCTTTTTGCTATTTCTTGTATGAAACATGGGGTAACAATATAGAATTATTATATGAAATGTTCTGGCCTTGGAGGGTCCACTAAACGACATAAGGTACTATCTTTTTTGAGACTCGGTAATGCAGATATTGTTTGTCTACAAGAGAAGCACCTCCCAGGAGCAGAGGCTACTAAGTTTGCCGAAAAATGGAGGGGTAAAATGTATTCCGCCTCATTCTCTGCATATGCCCGGAGAGGATCGATATAGGTCGCCCCATGGATTCTCTCTGCCTTACCTGTCTTCCATGTCCCCCTTGGAATAAGTATGTCCTCCTACAGGGTACAATTGATGAGAAGAAATTATGCATTATTAACACACATGTCCCAAACACTGATGATACACATTCTGGGCTGGGGTTAACTGTGTGTTAGATGATGTGTTAGATAGATTCCCACCGAGGCGTCACACAAAGTCAGGTATGACCACTGCATTGATGGAGGTGAAGTCGATCATAAATTTTGTTGACTTCTGGATGGTTTTACATACGGAAACTCAACAATATTCCTGTCAGTCACTCACACACAATACTTACAGTCATCTGGACCACCTATCGATAGCGTGGATGGCCACCGCTGGGCTATTCTCTGCCATTTACCTGGAGAGGTACTTATCAGACCATTCTCCTTTATTACTAGAATGTAAAGGGATAAATATGTTGAAGTAGAGCTTCGCTTGGAGAATGTCCCTGGATGTGTTCTCAAAGGCAGCGTGTCTAGTTGCTTATACCACTGCACTTACTACATGTATTGCGCACAATTGGGGATTCATGGGCACTAGATCAAATGAATGGGAGACCATGAAGGCCATGATAATGGGTGAGTGTCCGAGTAAGGTTTATGGTGTTAAAAAACAATTACAGAAGGATATCGGAGCAGAAGAGGCTAAACTAGGTAAATTATAGCAGCAGGAAATAGAGTCTGGGACAGGTTGGACAAACTAAAACTGAAGGAATACCAGCAAAGATTACACAAGGAAGGGGACAAAGCCGGTAGTCTCCTGGCCAGGACACTTATACCAGAAATAGATATCGCGCCCATACTTCTTCATCTTACTCGTCCAGATGGCACGCTTACCAGGACACAAAGAGAAATAAACAACACACTTAAAATGCATCTGCAGGCTATATACAGGAGGGTAGATACCAACGCTAGTGAATCCATAAATCTTTTTTTAGTGTAACAGGCTGAGAGACGATGGCTTTGCTCCCCACTTCACTGAGAAATTGTTGGATGTCTTTAGGGAAGCCCAACAGTTGGGTACTCTACATCCCACTATGCAAGAGGGCATCATTTGTAAAATGTTCAAATATGGAAGCAACCCAGTGGACACTTCTGTCACCCAAGCATCTTCGTGGGTTATTAAGGAAAAGGAAACTATGAAAAAGTGTTGACTTTCATTTATCTAACTGCAAGACTTGGTGTGCTGATTGTACAAGATTGGTGTTTATGTCTCCAATTAATTGCCACAGTCTTTCAGATTGTGTTATTTTTAAATCTTTTTTTAATCTATTTGTGATCATTTGATGTACATTGATGATGTGGATTTTATGAATTTGCACTTAGGTGTAAAACATTTTTACGAGAGAATATATACTAAAATAAAGAATTTTTTTATCATTCCTGTTTGGTTTCATGTGAACGCTGATGATTTGAATGGTGTATGCTTAGTGACTGAGTGTACTTGTATGCTTTTAAAAAGGAGCCTAAAGGGATCTTGTTTTTGACAGAAGTGTCTAGTTTTGGTGCCCTGTCCCTTTGGAGAGTGGGACCCCTCTCTTCTAATTTTGAATTTGAGCAACCCAGTGGAGCCGGCACAATACTGACCATTGACTATGATCAATTCAGAGACAAGGTTGTCTTTAAGATTCTGGCAAACAGACTGCGACAGGTATTGGGCCACCTAGTGCACATCAATCAATGTATATTTATCCCAGGTTGTACTACGCATCAGTAGACGAATACTTGTCTTGCATTCAGTAGCAGATTGGGTGGAGGAGCTTTTGTTGCTAGCTGTAGTCATAGAGAGGGCCTTTGACACCTTGATTTGGGCCTAATTGATGGAGATGTTAAGAGTGATGGGCTTCAGCCCACATTTGTTTGGCTGGGTCTGGTTGTTATATATATGTTAGGGTCAGGGTGGGTCGAATTCAGGTTGATGAGTTCAGGTATTTGGGGGTTATGGTTGCCCTGACAAAAGAGAATCAATATGCTTATTATATGGGGTGGGTGCTTGATGGACTACATTTGACTAGAAGCTTCTGGAATACGCTTCGAGTATAATATGAGTGGCCATTGTGAAGATGGTCCTCCTTCCATGATTCCTATATGGCATACAAAATACTGGGTGCCTCCTAAGGCCAGCCTCTTTAAAAAATTGAATAGCTGGTTAATCTCTCTGGTATTGACCAATAAACATAGTACAATGGCACTAGACTCTTACAAATTAGATGAAAAGGAGGGGGGTGTCTAAGTCTTCCTGGCCTGGAACTGTATTGTGACACAACCTATATACAACACCTGCCAAATGGATTGTGGGATAATGCCTAATTAATGGAGATGATATACTAGCAACACTGTTTACGAGGGGCAGAGGGCTAGGGGGTGAGAAAGCCTACTGTGGATTTCGAGAAAACAATGACCAGGGTTCTAAAAAGACTGCCATTTTCAAGATGGCTCAATATATGGCATCTGAGTCCATTCTGTTGTATCACTTCAATTACATCAATGACCCGGTGGAGGGAGAGGGAAGTGGCAGGGGGCCTGTACCCAGGAAAGGCTTTCATTACATTTCAGGAGGCTCAGGACTCATTCGGGATAAAAGCGGGTCAGTTTCTGTAGTATGCCAAGTTGGCCCGTACAGCTAGGGAGATCTGGATGAATTTCCCGGATGTACCTCATACATTCTGTACATTGGAAGGGTGCAGAGACAGAATATCGAGTACAAAATATCGAGTAGCAAAAATATCGAGTCATTAATATCGTGGGTAAGAAATATCGACAGCAAGAATATCGTGGTCAAGAACATCGATTTAAGGTAAGAAATATACATTTTAAAAATATCTACGCGTTTAATATCATTTACAAAAATATTGTTATTTATTTTAGTATATATTTTATATGTATGGGATGTGTGTTTTTTTATAAGAATTGTTTGTATTTTTAATATATGTGCAAAATTTTTAGTAGTTACTAATTGTGTTTATTTGAATTTTGCGCTTTTAGATCCGTAGCAGGTTGTGGGTTTATAGGGGAATAGGGTGGGAAGTAATTCAATTATATTAAATTTATTAAAAAAATTATTTGAATTTTGTGCTTTTAGTTCCATAGTCGTCTGTAGATTTATATGGGAATAGGGTGGGGAGTAATTTAATTATATTAAATGTATACTTTTTTTTCATTTGAATTTTACGTTTTTAGTTCCATAGCAGGTTGTGGGTTTATAGGGGAATAGGGTGGGAAGTAATTCAATTATATTAAATGTATTGATTAATTTGTATTTATTAATATTTGTTTAATTGAGTTGTTATAGTGTTAAATGTGTAAAGTAATTTATTATTAATTAATTAATAATAGGTTGTTAATTAATTTTATTAATAAATTGGTTATTCATTTTGGTAATTGTGTAACTAATTTTAGGTGTGTTGTGGTGTTTATAGGTGTATATGGTGGGAAGTAATTTATTTTTAATTTATGAATTAATAATTGGTTGTTAATTAATTTTAATCAATTAATTTGTAATTATTTTGGTAATTGTGTAATTAATTTTAGGTGTGCGTTGTGTTATTTATAGGTGTAAAGGGTGGGACGTAATTTATTTTTAATTGAAAAATTAATAAATGTAATTGTGTAATCAATTTTAGGTGTATGTTGTGGTGTTTATAAGAGTAAAGGGTGGGAAGTAATTAGTGTTTAATTAATTAATATATAGTTGTTAATTAATGTTAATTATTTGATATTTATTTTGGATAATTGTTTATTTTTGTGTGTGTTGTTTTTAATTTTTTAATGGGTACATGGTGGGTATTAAATACATTTTAATTATGTAATTATTAGTTATTAATAGTAATAGTTTTTAATTTCAAAATACGATTTAATTGTGTTTTATTATTTTATAGTTTAATTTAGGGGTGTGTTATGGATATTATAGTGTTAAAGTTTGTGTAGTCAATTGATGTTTTTTATAATAATATGTTTAATTATTAATTATGTAAATATTTTTTATTAAAAATGTTGAAGTGTTTTGTTATTTGGTGTGGTGTTATAGGATAGGAAATACAATAAATACATTTATGTTTTAATCAATGTTTTTGTTTGTAAATATTCTGTAGTTTAAAAGAAATTTGTTTTGTAAATTTATTTAATATTTAATTTTTTTATATTTGTTGTTTTTTGTTATATGTATTTAATATTATAATATGTGTTCTTTTTATATGTTTAATGTTTTTTTTAAATAATTTTTATTCATTTCTATTATTTGATTTAATTTTTAATACAAACATTTAAGTGTTTGAGTGTGAATAGTAAATTATTTTCTACGCTATCCAACACTTTCCCTACTGTTGCACTCACTGGAGTGGGATTAGTAATTTTTACCCCTCCGCTATCCAGCACTTTCCCTACTGTTGCATTCACGGGAGTGGGAATAGTAATTTTTATCTCTCCGTTATCTTGTATTTTCCCTACTGTTGTACTCACTGGAGTTGGAATAGTAATTTTTACCTCTTCGCTATCCAACACTTTCCCACTGTTGCACTCTCTGGAGTGGGAAAAGTAATTTTTCTCCCTCCACTATCTAACACTTTCCCTACTGTTGCACTCACTGGAGGGGGGATACATTGTTTCACCGATCCGCTATCCAACACTTATCCTACTGTTGCATTCAGTGGAGTGGGAATACTACATTTTTACCCCTCCGCTATCAAACATTTTCCCTACTGTTGCAGTCTTTGGAGTGGGAATAGTAATATTTGCCCTCCACTATCCAACACTTTCCCTTCTGTTGCTCTCATTTCAGTGGGAATAGTAAATTTTACCTCTCCACTAACCAACACTTTCCCTACTGTTGCACTCAGTGGAGTTGGAATAGTAATTTTTACGCTCTTTCGCTATCCAACACTTTCCCTACTGTTGCACTCTCTGGAGTGGGAATAATAATTTTTACCCCCCCTGCTATCCAACATTTTCCCTAATGTTGCACTCACTGGAGTGCGATAAGTAATTTTTACCCCTCCGCTATCCAGCACTTTCCCTACTGTTGCATTCACTGGAGTGGGAATAGTAATTTGTATCCCTCCGTTATCCTGTATTTTCCCTACTGTTGCACTCACTGGAGTTGGAATAGTATTTTTTACCTCTCCGCTATTCAACACTTTCCACTGTTGCACTCTCTGGAGAGGGAAAAGTAATTTTTCTCCCACCACTATCTAACACTTTCCCTACTGTTGCACTCACTGGAGTGGGGATACATTTTTTCACCCATCCGCTATCCAACACTTATCCTACTGTTGCATTCAGTGGAGTGGGAATACTACATTTTTACCACTCCGCTATCAAACATTTTCCCTACTGTTGCAGTCTTTGGAGTGGAAATAGTAATTTTTGCCCCTCCACTATCCAACACTTTCCCTACTGTTGCTTTCATTTGAGTGGGAATAGTAAATTTTACCCCTCCACTATCTAACACTTTCCCTACTGTTGCACTCAGTGGAGTTTGAACAGTAATTTTTACTCTTCCGCTATCCAACACTTTCCCTACTGTTGCACTCTCTGGAGTGGGAATAGTAATTTTTACCCCCCTGCTATCCAACACTTTCCCTACTGTTGCACTCACTGGAGTGGGAATACATTTTTTTACCCCTCCGCTATCCAACATTTATCCTACTGTTGCATTCAGTGGAGTGGGAATACTAAATTGTTACCTCTCTGCTATCCAACATTTTCCCTACTGTTTTAGTCTTTGGAGTGGGGATAGTAATTTTTGCCCCTCCGCTATCCAACACTTTCCCTACTGTTGCTCTCACTGGAGTGGGAATAGTACATTTTACCCCTACCCTATTCAACACTTTCCCTACTGTTGCACTCACTGGAGTGGGAATAGTAATTTTTACCTTTCCGCTATCCAACACTTATCCTACTGTTGCACTCAGTGGAGTGGGAATTATAATATTTACCCCTTCGCTATCCAATACTTTCCTTGCAGGTGCTGTTACTGGAGTGGGAAGAGTAATGTTTACCCCTCCACTATCCAACACTTTCCCTACTGATGTACTCACTGGAGTGGGAATAGTAATTTTTTCCTCTCCGCTATCCGACACTTTCCCTACTGCTTTTCTCAGTGGAGTGGTAATAGTATTTTTTTACCCCTCCGCTATCTAACACTTTCCCTACTATTGCACTCTTTGGAGTGGGTATAGTAATTTTTACCCCTCGGCTATCCAACATTTTCCCTACTGTTGCAGTCTTTGGAGTGGGAACAGTAATTTTTATCCCTCCGCTATCCAACACTTTCCCTACTGTTGCACTCAGTGGAGTTAGAATAGTAATTTTTACACTTTTCCGCTATCCAACACTTTCTCTACTGTTGCACTCTATGGAGTGGGAATAGTAATTTTTACCCCCCCCCCCCTGCTATCCAACACTTTTCCTACTGTTGCACTCAATGGAGTGGGAATACATTTTTTTTACCCCTCCGCTATCCAACATTTATCCTACTGTTGCTTTCAGTGGAGTGGGAATACTAAATTTCTACCTCTCTGCTATCCAACATTTTCCCTACTGTTGTAGTCTTTGGAGTGGGAATAGTAATGTTTGCCCCGCCGCTATCTAACACTTTCCCTACTGTTGCTCTCACTGGAGTGGGAATAGTAATTTTTCTCCCACCACTATCTAACACTTTCCCTACTGTTGCACTCACTGGAGTGGGGATACATTTTTTCACCCATCCGCTATCCAACACTTATCCTACTGTTGCATTCAGTGGAGTGGGAAAACTACATTTTCACCCCTCCGCTATCAAACATCTTCCCTACTGTTGCAGTCTTTGGAGTGGGAATAGTAATTTTTGCCCCTCCACTATCCAACACTTTCCCTACTGTTGCTCTCATTTGAGTGGGAATAGTAAATTTTACCCCTCCACTATCTAACACTTTCCCTACTGTTGCACTCAGTGGAGTTTGAATAGTAATTTTTACTCTTCCGCTATCCAACACTTTCCCTACTGTTGCACTCTCTGGAGTGGGAATAGTAATTTTTACCCCCCTGCTATCCAACACTTTCTCTACTGTTGCACTCACTGGAGTCGGAATGCATGTTTTTACCCCTCCACTATCCATCATTTATCCTACTGTTGCTTTCAGTGGAGTGGGAATACTAAATTTCTACCTCTCTGCTATCCAACATTTTCCCTACTGTTGTAGTCTTTGGAGTGGGAATAGTAAGTTTTGCCCCTCCGCTATCCAACACTTTCCCTACTGGTGCACTAACTGGAGTGGGAATAGTAATTTTTACCTTTCTGCTATCCAACACTTATCCTACTGTTGCACTCAGTGGAGTGGGAATAGTAATTTTTACCCCTTCGCTATCCAATACTTTCCCTACTGCTTTTCTCAGTAGAGTGGTAATAGTAATTTTTACCCCGCCGCTATCTAACACTTTCCCTGCTGTTGCACTCTTTGGAATGGGAATAGTAATTTTTACCCCTCCGTTATCCAACACTTTCCCTACTGGTTGCACTCTTTGGAGGGGGAACAGTAATTTTTCCCCTCCGCTATCCAACACTTTCCCTACTGTTGCATTCACTGGAGTTAGAATAGTAAATGTAATTATTTTGCTATCCAACAATTTCCATACTGTTGCACTTATTGTATTGGGCAATTTAAGCTTAAATGTTTTTTCATAGTGTAATGTTTTAATTTATTATATAATATTTTTGATATTTTAAATTATTTATATATATATATATTAGTTTTATATAATTTTAAAGTTTTGAAATAAATTAAAGATAATAGTTTATTAATTATTTTAAAGTAAATATATATGTAGAAATTATTATGCTTGTGTGTTTATTTTTTTAATTCTGTTTATGTGTTATATTTTGTCAAAATGTATATTAAGGGGCTGATTCCGATCCTGTATTTTTTTTTCCCGTACGACTCGTATCCGTATTTTTTTACATACGAATCGCCTCGGGAAAAATCTACGAGACGTCCCCGGACAGTTTTACGTACGAGTCGTAAAACTGAAGTCCCAGCGCACAAGTCCGATCCGTACCTGCGTTCCGAATGCACAAGCGTATGGAAAACGTCCCGTACGGAGCGAACTGTGTACGACCGCTATCCCGGGTACACTTGTGGCCGGGGTACGAGTCGTACGGCCCCCCCACCCCAGCATGTACGCGCCGTACCCCCACCCCAGCCCCGTATGTACATGCCGTACCCCCACCCCAGCCCCGTATGTACGTGCCGTACCCCCACCCCAGCCCCATATGTACACGCCGTACCCCCAGCCTCATATGTACGCGCCATACCCCCAGCGCGACGCGCTGGGGGTACGGCAAATACATACGGGGCTGGGGGTACGGCGCGTACATACGGGGCTGGAGGTACGGTCCGTACATACGGGAGGGTGGGGGGTACAGTCCGTACATATGCAATGTTGGGGTACGCACCGTACATGATGACACTTACGATGTGGGTGATGGCGTGTACGTCGTGTAGCGGGCCCCCTTTTCCTCATGCATCGCGGCGTACTTAGCTTTTCCGGCACTTTTTGGCTCCTGTAAAAATATAGCTGTGCGGAGTGCTGTGGGTACGAATCGTACTTGCTGGTCCGTAAAACGCTGCCTGACTCCGTGCGGACGTCGCGTACACGCTGTCCAGGATTGGAATTGTATGTATTTTTTAGCCGTACGGAAATGGTATTTCTGTACGAATAGTACTTGCTGGTTTGTACGGTGGAATTCCCGGGTACCAGTTGTACGGAGAAAACGCTCCGTACGACCATTTGTACCCGGGTTTTACAGGATCGGAATCGGCACCTAAATGTAATTTATTTTGTTAATATTAATATTAATATTTAATATAGTAAGTATATATTATTTTATTTTATATATGTATATATATATATATATATATATATATATATTTAAATCGATATTTTTTATATCGATATTTTTCATTCGATATTTTTGTACTTAACATTTTGGTGCCGATTCCGATCCTGTAAAACCCGGGTACAAATGGGCGTACGGAGCGTTTTCTCCATACGACTCGTACCCGGGAATTCCACAGTACAAACCAGCAAGTACGATTCGTACAGAAAGACCATTTCCGTACGAATCGTAAAAAACACCGTACGGCTAAAAAATACATACAATTCCGATCCTGGATAGCACGTACGCGACGTCCGCACGGAGTCAGGCAGCGTTTTATGGACCAGCAAGTACGATTCGTACCTACAGCACTCCGCACGGCTATATTTTTACGGGAGCCAAAAAGTGCCAGAAAAGCTAAGTACGCTGTGATGCACGAGGAAAAGGGGGCCCGCTACGTGACGTACATGCCATCACCCACATCGTACATGTCATCATGTACGGTGCGTGCCCCAACATTGCATATGTACGGACCGTACCCCCACCCCCGTATGTACGGACCGTACCCCCCACTCCCCCGTATGTACGGACTGTATCCCCCACCCGCGTATGTCCGCACCGTACCCCCACCCGCGTATGTTGGCACCGTACCCCAGGCATACCCCCCCCCGCGTATGTCCGCACCTTACCCCGGACCGTACCCCCCACCCGTGTATGTCCACACCATACCCCAGGCATACCCCCCACCCGCATATGTCTGCACCGTACCCCAGGCGTACCCAATCCTCGCGTATGTACGGAGGTATTACATTGTGCTGCGTTCACACTGTAACCGCAGCTGACTGGGACTGCTGGGATATGGGCAGTTGGTGGCTTGACAGGGTTAGCCTGAGAGATGAGCCCGGTGCTGAAGGTGGAAGAGATCAGACCTGGGAGATAACATGGTAGTAGATCCCCAGCTCATGAGAGGTAATAGGGAGCTGTAGTATCAGTGAGTGTGCTCCAGCTTGAGGCCCGATTTTGTTACAGCTTCTTTAAGGATTTGCATCTTAGCTCAAAGAACTTTAACTTCAGCCCATCAGCTTAGACTTGGTCCACTATTTTCTTAATATGAGCCTACAGAAGGGTAATTTGCAATCGCACTCTGTTGGTCTTTGCTTTGAGTCCTCTGTCTTGCTAATAAAATATTAGACTTTGATGGTTCTTTGCCCGTTTCTACCAATGCTATTCTGGGCTGAGGTCCTAGCGAAAGGCCACTTTTCTGCAAGGCAGTCTGTGCGGCCAAGTATTGCAGGATTGTGTTGTTCTGTGCAGCCTCATTTGTTTTATCTTTAACCTATTTGTGGTGCCCCCTCTTCACAAAGGAGGCGTTCCTTGGGTGTTGTGTTGGGTTTTCCCTCCCAAGACCCATGGATTTTGATGCTGCCTCAGATTTACTTGATCACGTAAACCTGGGGCAGTGCCAAAAGCTTACACCACCCCAGAGCAGGCATAACAAGGAGAACTATTTGTATTTCTCCTCTTTTTATCCAATTTCCATGTGTGCTCCATTCTACAGCACACATAGAAAGAGGAAAATGCCTCTTGGGATTCATTTTATACAGGAAGGTGCCCCTTCCTGCACAAAAACAATCCTGCATACAATGCAGACACCCTTGCACCAAGCAAGAGTGCCTGTATTGGCCCTAGGCAGCAAATTGTGCACCAGCGCGGGGGGAAAGGACAGGGCCTAAGTCTTGCCTTCTAGAACCAGTGCTGCTGTTTTTTTTCTTATATTCTTCAGGGATATGCTGTATCTTATTATCTAAATCCTAATAACTGATCTTCATAATTCAACCAGTGGTGCCATGAAGTTGGCTATTCTAGGCTACCCACAAAGAATGTTTGACATCAAGTTTGTCCTCCCTACTCTCTACTCTCTTTTTGTACCTATTGTATTAAACTTCTATGTCTTGTAACTTTTGTAAAGCACTCTGATACCCTTCCAGAGTGTAGTCCACGCTATGGAAAACTTTTCAAATTAAAAAAAAATAGGCTGAGCAGCAGTTGACCCCTCAATCTGTTTTCGAACTGCATTCCATCTCTTGCTTTGTCTGTGAGAGGGCCAGTCATAAACATTTGTACTAAAAACAATTTTTCTAAAGATGTAGACATTTGGTTGGGACATGTACAGTGTATCCTGAGGTGAAGATCTATTCTTACAACCAACTCTTGGTATCACGGTCTTAGCTATAGCTGGTATGTTATAAGACTCCTTGGCCTTCTTAAGGTCTGCTTGCAAGCTCATCATACCATTCACCCTTTTGAAGGAGGAATTGTCATTTGCTCTTACTTCTGAATTATAAAAGATGTTGTATCGAGTAGGGAATCATAATCTTCTTGAACAATCTCATTTTCTGCTTCTTCTCAGTGCTTTTTCTTTTTTTCCTTTAGAATTACATGAGATTTCATAGCCTCTGCAAAAGCATTTTTATTTTTTCTCTAGTTTCATTGACTTCGCTCAAATAGCCTTTTTCGATGCTTAAACATTTGGTTACTTTTTCGATATCTAATCATGTGACTTGTGCAGGTGTAGGTACAGTACCTGTTTTTCAGAACAACCTCAATCATCGTTTTCGGAAATTGAGCTGGACTAAAGTATTTTTTTCGTTGTCTTTTTTTTTAGTTTGATATTTTGGGTATCATCTTTTGCTTTTCAACCTCAACAGTTTTAGAAGTTGACATGTTTGTGCTGTGTCAGAGCTGAAGTGCAGGTCTCTGAATTGCATTGAATATTTTGTATGCTTAATGGTTTTTGGAACCATTAACAGCACTTTCAGTATCGAAAGCAAAAGAGTCTCAATTTTGTATTCTCATAATTCTTGGAGTCAAAATCTTCTTGGGCAACAATAGCGCATTGTGCATCCAAGCCGTATGGCTCACAACCTGAATTCTAAACTAATTTCACCATCCAGCATTGTTGCAGGACCTGATCTTGCTGCCAAAAAACGTGTAGTGCCCACCAGTTCTCTTCATTAATTCACATTATTTTCAGTGCGAAAACCACATAAGTTTAGCATTTCAGTCTGCCTTATTGAGTGGAAGAAAACTGCACACAAGATAGGTCATCTTTCATGGGTTCATTGGCACTAATGTCTAAACCGAAACTCTGCTCTATAGTACTATCATCGTTATCTCCACAAACATCATCTTGCAAACCCTAAACCTTTTATGGTTTAAGTCCGCTGAAAAAAAATCTTATGCATTTGGCAGTCTGTTCACGATGGGCCTGGATAAGTTGCCCTCCTGATACCCATCTCCAGTAACATTGCATGAAAACTACCAAAAACTTTAAATTCTATGCTCTGAACTCTTGTGTGCATTCGACCTGGTAACGGACTTAAATCTGAACATGGAGAACATGTTGTGTGGCATCATGGGTTTAGGGTCGCCAAGAAGTCACACAGATTCCTCCTGGGGCCAATACCAAAATAAAAGATTTGGGGGCATATTATCAAGCAGCAGCGATAATTATCGCTGGCTGCTCTTAGAGAGATTTTTTTTAACGCCGGCTATCGCTGGCAATTATCGCCATGCTATCGCTGTATTAACAACGCATAGCGCAATGGCGATAATTTCCCAGCGATAGCGGTTTTCCATGGAACATCGCTGGTTTTCCAGCGATGTTCCATGGAAAACTGCGATAACCTTGCTGATACGACCCTGTGGTCATCTCAGCATAATCCACCCCCATTGTTAGGTATCGTTAATTCTGCATTTTTGCAGACGATAGTTTTTGCCAAAAACTAATGTCTGCAAAAATGCGTGGGCATCGTTGTAAATATCGCGATGTACATTTCGCGATATTTTACAAGGTAGTCTGTCAGGGGTACGCCCAGTAACGCCCACTTTGCATCTCATTAGAGATGCGAAGTTAGGCGTGCTGGAAATGGGCGCTAAGTCAAGGAAACACGTGCTAGCGTGTCCTTGATGATATTGCGATAAAATTATCGCTGCTTTTCGCCCGAACACGGACGCTAAAGCGGCGATAATGTTATCGCCAGCCCTTGTTAATATGCCCCTTATTTTTAACAAGTATTTTTTTCAAGACCCCGCCACCAGATGGTGGAATAATGCACAGCATTTGAAGCTAACATAGGTTCACACAGCTGGATCAATACATCATAATTTGTAACGCTGTTACTGGGTAGCCTCCAAATGTAGCCACATTCAATTCATGTCCTCCCAGGGTAGAAGATGCTCGTTAATCCAGACCCTTTCCGCATTTTAAAGCCAGGGAAACTATGATAAAAACTAAAGAAAAGTACAAATTTCAAAAAGAAAGACATTGCTTCGTGAGCTGCTCTGAAACAAACATTTTGAAGCTTTATATCTTGTTGGAACAGTAGAAATGAACAAGGCTTGCAGAGCAAAACAATTAAAAGGGAATGCAATAAGGTCGAAAATGAAGCGTTATTTACCGGTAGCAATAATGTTATAACTTTATGTAGTTAAAGATTAACATGCTTTGCATACTTCTATCATCAAGAAGTTGGAAGCAAATATGCATCTTGTTTAGTCAAAGTTTTCTTTGTGGCGTCAATATAAATGCTGCTCTCTGCCCCACTCTCCTGTATCTCCTTGGTGCTTTCACCGAAATGAAGCCCAAGTAATAAAGCGTTATTTCATGCATCGGCGGGAAATAACCTCTGTTAATTGCCCTCCCATCGGAATTGGTATTGGACCAGTTGCAGACAAGGGCGTATAATGGAGAGGAGGGAATTAGCAGCAGTTTTTGACCTGCGGATGAGGGTAATAAGGCTATTCGCAGCTGTCCATTCACGCATGCGCAACACAGGGAGCTCTGTGGACGTCAGCAGGCTCTCACCTGTATGTTTTTCCGCATCACTCTACAGCCTTTTGTAATGGAGCTGCCGGTACACAGACGGCTGTTTGAGGCTCCTCGCCTTCGCAGAGAAGCCCAATGAGCCCCCAAAAAGTTTTAAACCATAGTTTTTGTTAATAATTTTTCTTTGCTGATTGAGTTTTCCTCTCATCAAAAGGAGAGGGAGGAGCTCGGACAGCCCCAGGGGCGTAGGAGACACTAAAATTCTGGGGGGGACAGGGACAACCTTGTGCACTTTCCAGTGACCCTATACAAATCACCGCCCGTTAAACAAATACAATTGGATACTTTCGAAGTGAAATATTGAGAAAAGCAGGCATGTAGTCACTGTTTGCATGTATGCTTTATTGCTATTTACATTCATATAGTAATGAGACCAAGGGCCTCATGTAGGTAGCTAAATACCGGTCGGTAACGGCCGAAATTCGGTAAATATCCCGTTACCGACCGGTATTTAGCTATTTGAGATGTAGGAGGCATATTTCAGGATTCGGTAAATTACCGAATCGGTAAAATACCGATTCGGAAAATACCGAATCCTGAATGTAGGGAGCACTCTAAAGAGTGGAAATTAGTATTAAGAATTCGTTATTTACCACCAAATACAGGTTGGTGATAAATAACGAATACCTTGCAAAAAGCAATATTTTGCAGATTTAAGAGTGCCATGTGGCAGACATACATGCCCTTAGGGCATGTATGTGCGCCACATGTGCACACATGCAAGATTCAGGGGTGCAACAGGGTGTCAATGTGACACCCTGCCACTCTTGAATATGCTCCCCCCATTACTGAATCGATATTTACCGAATCGGTAATTAGGCATACCTTCCCATTGATTCCTATGGGCCTCCAGGCCCATAGGAATCAATGGGAAGGTATGCCTCATTACCGAATCGGTAAATACCGATTCATAATTACCGAATAATTCCGAATCGGTAAAATTTACCGAATTATTACCTACATCACATTTACCGATTCATAAATACCGAATCGGTAAAATTGGGTATTTATGAATCGGTAAATGTGAGGCTACCTACATATGGCCCCTAATGTTTAAAAAAACCATATATATGAATCTTGCATCTCAAAGCAAACAAAGGCCGCTGACTTAGGGTGGGGGCGTCGTGTTTGCAAGTGCATTAGGGTTTGAAAAGTACCTACTGCTGCATTCCTGGTCTCCAGCAATTTTCAGGCAACAATAAAAATGTGAAGATAACTTTGGTGAATTATGTTCTTTTTTTGAGAGAGATCGAAGGCTTGTCTAGTGAAAGTTTTAATTCAATAGGTCAGTGAGTTACTGCTTTTGTCTGAGATATTCTTTTGGTATTTGAAGTTTATAAGTTAAAATCCTAACATTGAACAGTGAGCTATTAACCGTCATCAAAGAGCTGCATAAAAACTTCAATGTATAGATTAGAACGTTATGATTTTTCCCCAGTCTTTCCCTATCCTAATGTTGGAAAATGGGTTCATTAGGATAGAAATCAATTCTGATTATTGAAGAGAACCCCCCAACCATGGTGTTATGTTTTACATTCTGAGTTTGTGTTTCTCTAGTGTTGCAAAGCCGCCCTGGGCACTCCCCAACTTTTTGCTGACTGGTACTGGTGGTACCTGACTGACTGACCCTGGCCTCTGCCTAAACAGCCAGTGCTATTCTGAAAGAGGCACTTAAAAATACAGTGAAAACACCTACATACACTAGGGTGCACTATGGGTTAGGGTACCCCTATGATTGGTATGACCTCTCCTATAAGGCCCTAGTACATAAAAGGGCAGGGGGATTCGAACTACTTTTAAGTCCCTAGAATATAATAAGGCATGGCAGTTTAGAGGCCAGCAGCCCTTTCTACGCTTGCATGTGTGCACTGATGAAGCCTGAGGTCAGTTTAAAAGTAGCCCTGTGTTATAGGGCTGCTTTTAAAATACAAATTGTGCCCAAACTCGACTTTTGGGTTTGGGGAACTTACAAATTGATCAACTACAATGTTGGGGCAAAATTAAGTGGAAAAATGTTTTCCACTTAACTATGGCTGTATCATATTTGCCACATAATACATCATCTGCTGCATAATCTAACGATTTCCTCCAAAACAATTTTGTAGCTCAAACGGATCCCAAATTACTAAAAGAAATGTGACTTGTGTTGCTGTGAAGTTTAGGGTCCTTTGCAAAGGTTAGTAAAGAAAACAATTCCTAAGAAAACAATTGGTCCCAGACACTCCTAATGACACTCAAATTAATACCTGTAGGAGAGTGTAGTATGCAATCAATTCATACAACCAAAAATGTATAATGTAAAGGCACATTCAACAGGGAAATCTCATAGATAAGAGGCCAACCAAATTCAATTAAATTGCGAACATCAATTTATTTCCCGCTGAATCATATTCATAAAATGCAAACTTAGGGGCTGACTACGATGGCAGGCGGACTTCAGTACCACCGCCATCGAATCGGGGAATGGGACCGCTGGCCTTCAAGGTGGAGGCCCCACGATAGGCATTACAATGCGACTGCTACTACGGTGTTCGCAGTGCCTATCTTTTACATTGCAGCAGGTGCTGCTGGCTGCATCATCCGCCGCAAAGTAAAAAAAAAAGGAACATGTTAAATATATCGGTGCCTGACACATGGTGCAGTGATATGTTGTGGGGCATCATAGATGCCCCCCAGGGCCCATGTCTGAGGGCCAGGGGTAAAGGGGCCTGCTACGGGCCCCCAATGTCTCTTTCGCCAGCATTTCCATGGCAGGTGAACCGCCATTGATAAGCTGGCGGGTAAGGGACATCGTAATCCCTGCTGCTGTGCATGGTAGGCACCACCAGCATTGTAGGAACCACGAGCCCCTCCACCACACCGGCGGGCTCAAGAAGCCCGTCGGGTGCGTGGTGGTTGGTCTTTCCGACCGCCAGGTAACCACCCGCCATTGTAATATGGCGGGCTGTGATGCAGTCACCAATGGCGGTGGGACCGCCACCGACGGGGTGACGTGGCGGTCCCACTGCCATTATAATCACCCCCTAAGTTTGGTGTGCATGCAAATCCTACATTGCCAACCCCTGGCAAGTTGCACTGCTAGTGCTGGAAAAAGGCCAATGGAGGTACCAATGGGTGAGGTGGACTGGCCTCAAGGGTCTTGTGACCTCAGTGACAGATTCACTGTCGATCTAGGATGTGCTTCTTCATATGCCTGCCCGGAAGACTGGAAGTGAACTGCAGTATGGATTGTGGTGGACAGGTCCACCTGCGGGTGCTAAGACACCTGGGCTTCTAAGGTCTATCGGGCCTTCTAAGGTGTAGCATCGGAATAAGCTCTGTCAGGAGTGTGGTATGGTGAACTGGTCATGAAGGTCTGAACATGGTTCTCCAGTTCCAAATTCAGCAGCTCTGGCCAGAGTGCCACATTCTCTCCCACACTGAACACCATACTGCCCCACTGAGAGAAACTGGCACTGCCTTCAGCACAACTCAATTGTGCTGCGACTAAATTCAAATTATGCACTAGACAACAGTAAAATGCTGCCTGAAAAAAAATTAATAACACCCTGGAAAAAGCAAACACTCATAGGGAGTGCAAGAATAAGCAAAGCATGTGAACTGTAATCAGAAAAAAACATGGTTACCTTAACGGTTTTAAACTCATTATTCAGAAATCAGTAAGTGATTTTGCCTGAAAAGTTCAAGACATGGCTACAGGACCAGGAAGGGACCCCTTTCAATGTCCATTGCTTATATCCTTTCAAAATGTATGCAGTTTGGTTTAAAAAAGACCACATCCCCAAACACAGAGCCGCATTTTATAAGCTAAAATAATTAAAAAGTTGAAAACGATCGTATTAAACGTTTCCACTCTACCCATCAACCAGGTATTGCAGTCCCTTTAGGAATGGCGCACTTACCCACCCTGGGAAAACAATGTTGTTCAAAGAAAGAAGATAAAAAGAAAGTAGCGCTTTCACTGGCAAACTCTGTAAAGTGGCGCTAATGTGTGTGGGTGTAAATAACAGCCTGGCCTGTCTGCTGTCCACTCTGTATTGCTTTATTTAGGTATTTAACTATTTTTTCTCTCCATTCCGAGGTTTTTCTTTTCAATAGAAAACCGTCAGAAAATGAGGACATTTACAGCCAAAGTGTTCAGCCTTTTTTTAATCAATTTTACAGGGGAACAAATAAAGAAAAGGAGAGGCAAGAGAGAGTACCTTAAGAGCTGCCTCTTGAAATCAGCACGTAAGCAGGAGCGAGACAGAGACAGAAAGAGATGGAGGAATAAAGAGAGGAGGGCAGCCGCCAGAGGCAGATCAGGAGTAGTGGACACGGTCCTTGCCATGAAGGAAAAGAGACAGCGTTTATTTTTTTCTCCGTTCTCTGCCCTTCCCAGAACGGCTGAGCCTTCCTGCAGCATAACAAAAGGCAGAGGGCGGGTGGCCTCTGGCTCCATGCATGTCAAGTGCAGGGCCATTAGGTAGCGCTTTCGCGTGCTAATGGCCCTGCGATAACAGAAGGGAGAGGGGAAATTCCTTTGTCCCCTCGTCCCCCCCACCCTTGTCCCCCGTGTCCCCCCCACTCCAAAATCTGGGGGGGATATATCCCCCGCGTCCCCCACACTTCCTACGCCCATGGACAGCCCTCTGTCTACTGGCAGCTGTGAGAAAAGAGGCACAGGGTCCCCGCGGAAGGATGGAGACGTTTTTCTCACCAAAACATTTAGGTAAGAGGCTGCTCGTGCTCCCACAGCACACCCTGCTTGCCACAGCACAGATGTTAGGAGTCAGCCAGCTGCAGAATGCTCCCTTTGTGGGCCTGTAATGGTAAATAGAGGCAGGAAAGTGAGCATTCTAATTGACTGGCCTGCTCCCAACATTCCACCCTGCGTGCTAAGCCTGCTTAATGAACCATATGCAGAATGCGCCACATCTTTGACACGCTCATTTGTACTCCTGCAATTTTCTTCAGAAAGTTATTGTAGTAGTTGTTAAATCTCATACCAATGTGATAGATCTTAATATACCAACAGGGTTCTGTTAGCAGTCAGAGGGCCTGCTTTAGATCTTGGTGGACGGGTTACTCTATCACAACGGTGACGGATATCCTGTCCGCCGAAATATAAATCTCATAGGATATAAGGAGATTTATATTTTGGCCTACAGGATATCTGTCACAGTTGTAACGGAGTAACCAGTCCGCCGAGATCTAAATCAGGCCCTTATATTGTAGGAAGAAGTAGCAATCTTACATTGTACGCAGTAGTAGCAAGCTTACAACCAATGTCTTAAATTCTTTTGTGTTCCTCTCAGGGGAAGGATTGGCAGTAGGTCTTGGATTAAAGGAGTTTTTCTAGTCTCGGTTACTATGAATGGATGAGCATAAGGGCAACCACCCGTGTGTACGTACTGAGTCTTGAAGCAGGCATTTATATTTCGTTTCAAGTTTTGGCTTTACAGAATTACATGTGCATCCTAGAAAGGACAGTTTTATTCTTGTTTACAATTTGTTTCAACATTAGCAGATATCTACTAGACATCTATTGTTAATTTAAGATTAGATTTCAGAAGAGTTCTTTTTGACATTAATGTGGAAGGTTTATTGTGTGCTTTGTAGAACAGTTGCAAATGTTCTCCAAGTCTCCTGTCGTAAATATTTTTGGGATTGTTCCATTACTTCGGGGGAATTCAGCACTTGAGGGATCCCATACATGGTTTCTGTCTGTTCCTCATACAAATATGGTGTATCCTTCTGTTCCTCTGGACAATTTCCTTAGATGTATTTTAGGGAATGCATCAGCCATTAAAGACCTTACAGGGCATGGTGTCCTGATGTGATGTTTCCTCTTTATAGGCGGCAATGTCTGAAGTGGATGTGAGTTTCTTCAAAAGTAATTTTTTTAGGTCTTGCTCAAGACAGGTTTAGCTATTTTCTAGGGTAAATGTAACACTAAAAAAAGAAACAACAGGAAAGAAAAAAGTAAACAGAGATTGAGTTTGAAATGTTGAATCACCTCTTTATACGAGCTGACCATTTGATGGCCAGTAATGGTTTGAAGTGACAAAGGGAGAGAGATCTCCAGTCACTAGAAACAACTCTGGCTGTTTTCCAGAGGTCATTTGATTACAAAAAGAAATATACTGAGAGGGGATTGAGGTTAACCCATTTGCCCCCACAGCAGCAACAGCTACAAGCACATTAGTGACAACAGCAACCACAGCAATAACTACAGCTGTCACAACATTGACCTCATTGGCAACCTCACCTGTCACCATGACAGATGCAACAACAGTTGCCAACAAGGTAAACACAATGGCAGTGACCACAAATGTGATCACAGGAAAGACCACATCATCCACCATGGCATGAACAACAGCAGCAACCACTTCCACAATAGCAGGGACCACAGCATTGATAACTGTTGCCACAACAGCAGGAACCACAGCAGCAACAATATATTCTGCCATAGAGGTTTTGTCAGCTCCCACTGTGGCAGGGACCAGAGTAATGACATTCGCTGCAATCACAGCAGACAGCAGCATCAACCACAGTTGCAGGACACCTTTTACCACAGAAGGACCACAGTTGCTGCAACCATCACTGCAGCAACAACTACTGTGACAATAGTTGCAAGCACAGGAGAGACCAGAGCAGTGGTCTTCCTTCACATCAGGAACCATAAGTAGCCACCACAAAAGGGGCAGCAAAGGTAGCAAAGCTGTAGATCACAGTTGCCACCACAGCGGGTCAAGAAGAGCAACAGCTGCCAGCATAGTACTCACCACAGGAGTGAAAACAGCTGCATCAACTAAAGGGACCATGGTAGCAAAAACAGCTGTAACCATAACAGAAACCACGTATCACCACAGCAGTGACAACAGCAGCAACACCTGGTTCAGCAGCAGAGATCACAGCTGCCGCAACAGTAGCGGCAACAGCAGCCAACACGGCAGCCACAATGGCAGGAACCACAAGAGCATCCACATCTGCCAGCACAGCAATGACAGAAAAAACAGCTATCACAACAGCAGTGACAGCAGATGGCACCTTGGTGGTGACAGTACCAGCTGCCACAGCATCATGAACCACAGCGGCAACAACAGCTGTCATCAATTTAGAGAAAAAAGCAGGGACTACAAGTGTGAGCACTGATTAAAAAAGTGATAAGTTGAATGCTTGAATTTATCTCAGTCACAAGTAATGACTCATTCTCATCCACCTTTTTTGTACACTGTCACTACATACAGGGGCCAATCATATGCAAATTAGTCTTGGCCCTGCTGCAGCCTCGAACTGCAGAGTGCTCTTTGAATTGAAACATCAGCAACCCCCCACCAGTCTTGACTCTTATCATTGAAGCACAGCTCAAGTCTTGTCGTACACCGTGTGATCTACAAATTGTCGTAGTCACTAAGCTTAAGGCGTCCCACTGGGAAGCACTCACAAGCATTCACAAAGCCAATAGTTCTGGCTTTGATGTGCTACTTCATGTAAACATCCATGCACATATTTGAAGGCTATTTGTGCATCATCTCTGTGCAACCTCTTTCTGCGCCTTCTGTGCCTCTGCCATGTTTTTTTATTCCCCAGGTTTGCAGTGCCCTGCAGCAAGTTACACTGTGAGACAATACAAATAGTCTGAGCATTTGAGCATGCCTGTCTTTCTATGCAATTGCACATAAGACCAGGCCTAAAACTGGGACAACGTTTCAGTGTATATTTGGGGCCTTATTTATGGGCTTCTGCCGTTAGGCAGCACCACAGGCCTCCCTTCTGCGCTGCCCTAGGGCAAAAGGAAAGGGCAGGAATGCACTGTATCTATATGATACGGCGCATTCCTGTCCTTTTCCCCTGCGCCGGCGCACAATGGGCTGCCGTGTGCCAATGCAGCCACCTTTGCAACATCGTGCGAGGGTGCCTGTATTGCAGGGATGATTGATTTTGTGCAGGAAGGAACTCTTCCTGAACAAAATCAATCCATTCAGGCGCTTTCCTTTTTCTGTGTGCTGCAGGATGCAGCACACATAGAAAAATAAAAGCAGGAGGAGAGAAAAATGAAAGCAGGAGGAGAAATTTTTCGTTTCTCTTCGTTGCGTACCCAGGTTTATGGTGCCTCGTAAATCTGGGAATGTGTCAGGTTCCATGAGTGTTGCAAGGGAACACCCACAGCAACACCCATGGAACGCCCCTTTCACACAGTTTTCTGTGTGAAAGGGGCACATATTTATAAGGGCATGAAAAGCCACGTAAAGTGGCTGTACATGGCCTTATAAATATGCGGTGGCACATTGCCCCACAGAAACGTCAAAAAAGTGATGTTCCGGAGGAACAAAAGTGCAGATAGGGCCTCTGTTTAAAAGCATACATTGGGTAAAAAACAAACGTGCTTTTTCTCTCTGTTTTAAATCTAATGTAGACTTTCATGTTCAACTCCCAAGCAGGATGATTTCAGCAGAAATGGTCCTTGTGCTTTCTATTCCACTCCCTCTACCACAGCAGAAATGGTCTCTTAGTTCTGGAGTCAACAGAGTGAAAGATTCCCAGGTCACTGATGCCATTTTATTTACCTATGCTAACCGAGCTGCACTGCTTCTGACGTACTAAGACAATCTCATACTTGGCACTAGCATGCAAGAATTTGTGAATAGGTTGCTCAGGAAAGGAAAGTTTACATGTTTGTAACATTTTGAAGGTCAAATATGCCATGTCTCCTGGATCCCGATTGTTCACGCAATAGTTATCTACTATTGGTTTCGACCACATGACCCCCATTGGTGCCTCTAAATGAAACACCTATACATTTGGTATATGTGCATGTGTACTTTAGTAATTATAAAGAGGACCCTCTTGTCATCCTATCCTGTGACTCACAGACTATTGATTTATTTTTTAAATAAATTTGTTGAAGCTTCAAGTAGGCGTGAGACCAGAATTGTCTTCAACAGTTGCTTGGTCCTTATGCCTACGCTCCGCTGAAGATGAAGACTTGGCTTGGTCCGGGCTCCACATGATAACCTCATTTGGCCGAAGCGAAGGAGAGATGCTCCGATGGAGACTAAGGTGGAGAATGGCCCAGCACTCTACCCGCCAATCAGGTTAGGCAGCATTAACAACTTGAGGTACTTTAAGAACTTTGAAGTCTGCACATGTTCATTTAACAGAGCTTTTTTTTTAAAAAAAAAAAGAAGACTAGCTATGGTCATCTAGGCAGGTAACGATAGGGCAAAAAGTTTTAGGTAGGTACAGGAGATTCCCAGGAAATAGAAGTGTGAAGCAATCCATGGTACAGAGCAGGGGGCTCTAGAATAGTGTGGGGAGAGGCTGGAGCACCAGGAACCTAGCACCGAGCCTAGCAGACATTTTTGCAAACAAGGAGTCAGTTGACAAATGTTAAAGTTACTTTCCTACCTCCCTGCAGGAGAACAAACAGAAAAGATCTATTGAAAGGAAGGTACCTTTGATCCAGAGAGCTTAAGCTTAAAAAATAAAAGAAGACTCAAAGACTCTAGGTGTAAGACAGATGACAGCAATGGACAGTCTTCCTAAATTGGTACCAATAAGCTAGCAAACGTAAACATAAGTTTCAGATGCATGAGATGTGAGAGAACTAAACACACAAAAGTTATGGGGTAGGAGGAAAACGCCCCACTTCGACCTCCTATGATCACTTACACACACATGTAGAAATAGGGCTTCGCAAATGAAATCGCTGTGATCTAGAGGTGAGAAAACACACAAGGGTTTTAAAACTGCCCTCACCCACAGATATCTGTGGCTTGCTTCATCATAGGGCTGCTAACACATCTCCGCGCAGACCAACGCTGGAACAAAAGGAAGGGGAAGACAATACAATAAATAAGGAAACAGTGCGGAATCAGGTGAAAAAGGTGCAGAGAAGCAATTTAAAACTGACCACGGGAACTCCAAATATGTACTTTAATGCTGGATTCCCTGATCAGAGTAAAAGGTCATTTACGGACCAGTGGATGGTGGTATGGTGGGCTGTAATGAACCAAGCAAACACAAGGAGATGATGGACGGAGCGCTGAAACTTTTCAGACACACACCCCCAGTCACAGATCTGGGTTGAATCCATCATCGTTCTTTAGCTCAATTTGCCACCCCAGTTCAGACACAGCTATATGAAAATCAGTCTTGACCCTGTGCCACACGGGAACAGTCCAGCCCGAACTGCCAAGCCATGTCTTCCCAGGACCAGAAACAAGCATCCTGGGACCGGTTTCGGGCTAACAGCCCTCATCAGCCAGGCTAGCTTGAATCCAGTGGCAAAGTGAGCAAGGGACCCACGTCTGGGCATACCCTGCCAACTTAGGGCAAACAAAGCAAACACAAGGAGATGAAAGGGGCTGTAATGAACCCCCTACCCCTCCACTCTGCAAACTGTCAACATGTTTCAGCCAGCTAACGCAATGTCCCCGGCTTTCATCAGGACTAAAAATAGAAAGATCCCATAGATTCTATCCCTACCTCCTCACACGTGGGGTAGAGCGTAGGCACACATCTAAGTGAATGCTCAGAATATTGGAAGAGTAACTTGCTCCCCGAGGGAAACCTGTAATACAATCAACAAAATACATACATCAACACATACAGTGAAGTGCTCTCTGTGAGAAAAAAATTGGTTGAACAAAAGTGTAGAGAAAGTGGTTTTCACCCTCCAGATCAAACCACCGATTCCTTGTTGACGTAACAATATCAAATTAGCCACTACTGCAATTTGTGAGACTTAATGTCCCATGGGAGTGCTCCATTTACGCTTGTTAAATGTATTTCACCCAAAGGGACATCATTGCTATGACCAGAGACACGAACAATCATTCGGCAAATCTTACCGACTTTACTAAAAACAATGCCTGAACTGGCGGGGGAGCGAGTACAGCTCCCTATAGTCACACGCTGTTAGGATATGGAGATGAAAAGGGAGAGCTAAGGGTTGAATACGGTAGTTAATGTACAATAGGTTGTAAACGCCGACCCCTCTTAGAGGCCAACGCGGTTGTATACTCTGTAAGACCAAGGCCCAAGTAATAATGAGGACCCGGTCCATCTGCTAAGTCCTTGGCCCAGAGTATGCCTCCTTCGCCCCCCAGGGCGGGTTTGAAAGGAAAGGACTTACTTTGTTAAGGTGAGCTATCGCAGACTCGTTGTCTCTCCCGGTGCCGTGCAGTTACTGTGTGTTGCGCGGCCGGAGCCAGTAAATCCTCCCCCTCAGCCGATACACGTCATCACGTGAGTGACGTATGCGATCGGTGATTGGTAGAGGGAAGGGAAAGGCATAGAACGCTAACCTCCTACCCCATCTCGGAGTAGAAAGGAAACAGGATGCATGTGTGATGAATTCGAGGAAAGGCAATAAAACGCTAACCTCCTACCCCATTTTGGAGGCGAAAGGAAACAGGGCGCATGTGCGGGAAATTCGAGGAACGCTACATGCATCGGTCACGATGTGTAAGTGTGATACCATCGCCTGTGAGTAGGTTTCAAAACCTACCTCTCGTGTGAAAAAGGGTCCAGATAAAAGTGTTGTAATGGACATCCTACCCTGCTGGTGATGCATGCAGGGTAGGGTCTATATACACACAATGGCCCTTCCTTAATATGCACATTAACCATAGATGTATGAATAGTCCTTAAACCTGACTAGCCCTAACACAGCAGTGGTCACTGTAGGTGTGATCTCGTGGAAGAGGGGGTCCACACAATGTTGCGAAGTTATTTGGTGATCCAAGGTCCCTGAACAGTAGTACATTAGATACAATATGTTGGGCCTAAGAAGGTGGCTAGACAGGTTTTATTGTGACCCAGAAGGTATCTCATAAGTTATTCAGTGAGTTCAAGGGTATATCATCGTTCAGGCCCTCGATGTGGCTCCGGATGCTGTATATCCATTTCTGCTCCCTTATAAAAAGAGTGTTTTCTGGGTTGCGGGCAGTGGCAGTAATAATGGGATTATCCAGGACTGTCCAGAATAAATCATCGCCTGTGTGCTTTTTCTCCCTGTAGTGGGTCGTCAGGCGAGTAGTTGTCCTTTGGCATCTGATAGTGGATCTGTGTTCCACTATCCTAACTTTCACACTGCGTGTAGGAATGCGAGATACCCATGAGAGGCTTGAGTTCTAAATTACCCAGCCAAAGGACAGGGTTAGGGACAGTACCCCCACTACCTCACCTCCTCCGTATCTATACCTCTAAATCACTTTCAAAACATTGATCAGACAGACAAGAATGAGGATATGCTAGATAGCTTGAGTTTCCCCATGCTGATGGCAGACACCAGATGTGCTCCAGCTAAAGTACCTAGAAAAGGGGAATAGGTTGTTGGTAAACTAGCAGGAGGGAGGCCAGCAAAATATACACATGCTGGCACAGTGAATACAGTGAGCATGGTGAGTGCAGTGAGACAAGTGGCTGATGGTGAGGTGCTAGAGGACAGTGCAGCAAACATGCAGCAAAAGACTCCACCAGGACACACACCTCACCCAGGACTTGCTGTGCAGCATAACCGACCGAAACTAGACACCAACCTTGTAGGGCACGCAGCCCGACTATAACCCTGGATAGTCTAAGGCATACTGCTAGGCAATAACCAAGAGAACTTGAGAGACACCCTTAGAAAGACCGACATACTTCCTCTTCCAGTCATGTAGAAAGCGATGTATTTATTTTTTTCAATTTGTTTTTCTATAGCTCCTGTTCTCCAAATCGTATTACAGTGCTTTACACAGAACCATAACTAGATATGGAAGATATATTTACACAACAAGAAGGTGGAACTAAGTGTAAACCATTGAATTAGAGGGTGGGGTCTTTGAGAAGGGAAGGAGAGGGAGGGAAGGATGGAGAGGAAGTAGGCAGGAATTTCAAGTGGATAAATCAGAATGCCAGCACCTTTTAAGGATAAAATATATATGGTCTAGTAAGAACGTGTGAAGTATAGCTCAAATTGATTTACACTAGTGTTAGGTGTTATAGACCTATTGTGTGAGTGAAGTAAACAAAATAGCGGTGTGGAATGCTTCAATTAATCTCATGCACTGGTAATTACTCAGGCCGCCTCACATTCCATCATTTCTTTGCTCACTCTGTCACCCCAGATTAGACCCAGCTATCTGCACATCAATCTTGGTCCTGCTCCTATAGGAAGAGTCTAGGCCGAACTGCCAAACATTGCCATCTCTGAACTGCAACACAACCAACCCGACCAGTTCCGCCCAGATTTGAGCTCATCAATCGGGTGCAGCTTGGTTGCACAGTGAGCACGGGACCCAAGTCTGGGCATACCCGCATACATAAGGCGTCGCACTGAAGTAAACAAAACATCAATGGTTGGAATGCTTGAATTCATCTCTGCCGCTGGTAATTACTCAGGCTGCATCCCAGTCCATCATTATTTTGAATGCCATGCCACCTCAGATTAGACCCACCAGCTGTGGTCCTGCTCCTATGGAATCAGTTCATCCCAAATTGCCAAGCCAGGCCATCTCTGAATCAGAACACAAGCAACCCAAGACCAGTTTCACTCAGATTGGGGTTCGTCAGTTTGGTGTAGCTTGGTTCCAGTGGCAGAGTGCCCACGTCTCAGCATACACTTCCTAGTTATAGTGTTGCACTGAAGTAAACAAAAGTGTAATGGGTGGATCGCTTTAATTAATCTCAGCCACTGATAACTCATGTGTGAGTAGTCACAGGATATGAGGAGGTCTTGATTTAGGCATTTTGTAAACGGAGGGATCTTAAGTCACTTTCTGCATGAGAGGATTTCTCATGTCATTCTTGATTGGACTGGGACGGGGGAGTTTGCAGGGGCTGAGCCCAAAGTGTATTGTCTTTGACCTAGGGAGAGTCTGAATTTTGAGTGTTTGATAATGAGCGATTACTTACTGCTTTAGTTTCTAGAGCTACCCCTGCACAACTCCGACAGACAGCGCCCCAGGAAGGCCACCTGGTTCCCCACCGACCTCCAAGAATCCAAACGCACCTGCAAACATCTCGAGAACTGGAGAAACAGAAAAACGCCGAAAGATCGCATCACCTACAAAAACGCCATGAGGGAAGACCACCAACGCATTAGATCCACCAAGAGGAACTTCATCCGAAGCAAAATCCTCGCCAATGACAGCAACTCTAAGGAACTTTTCAGCATCATCCAAGAATTCACCAAACCCCCCAGTGAAACCACGGACATCACCCCGTCCCAGGACCTCTGTGACAAGCTAGGATGCTACTTCAATCTAAAAATCAAGGGCCTCTACGACCACTTCAACAACCAGACACCTAACTCTGAAATCACCCCCTTCTCCAGCAACACCAGCCAGCCTACTGTCTCCTCCTTGACCATAGTCACCACTGATGACACCATTCTGACCATGAAAGGCATCCACTCAGGGGCCCCCCACAGACCCCTGCCCGCCGCACATCTACCACAGAGCCGCCACCACCATTGCCCCAGAACTACGGCGCACCATCAACACCACCCTCACGACCGGTACTTTTCCGATGACTGGAAGCGTGCAGTAGTCAGACCCCTACTCAAGAAGACCGCAGCAAACCCCACAGACCTCAAGAACTACCGACCCATCTCCCTCCTCCCCTTCACAGCCAAAGTCACTGAGAAGATCGTCAATGCACAGCTAGCAAAATGCATCAAAGAAAACGCCATCCTTGACCCCTCCCAATCCGGATTTAGCAGCAACCACAGCACAGAGACTGCCCTAATCGCAGCCACAGATGACATCCACACCCTCCTCGACCAAGGACAAACCGCTGCCCTGATTCTACTCGACCTCTCTGCAGCGTTCGACACAGTCTCCCACTGCACACTCATCACCAGACTCCATGACGCCAGCATATAGGGAACCGCCGTCGACTGGATCCGCCCCTTCCTCACCAGCAGAACCCAAAGGAAATCAACAGCGGAGTAGCCCAAGGATCATCGCTCAGCCCCACGCTCTTCAACATCTACATGGCCCCCTCGCCGCCATCGTCGGACAGCACGTACTCAGCATAGTATCCTACGCCGACGACACCCAGCTCATTCTCTCCCTCACCAAGAACCCCGTTACCTCCAGACTCAACTTCCAGGAAGGAATGGAGGACATCGAACCCTGGATGAGCAGCAGCTGCCTGAAGCTCAACTCAAAGAAGACAGAGGTCCTCGTCCTCGGACCTGCCCCCTCTGCATGGGACAACACCTGTTGGTCCACCACGCTCGGCAGCCCCCCCACCCCCACAGACCACGCCTGGAACCTCAGCATCGTACTCGACTCCTCCCTCTCCATGACCCGACAGGTCAACGCTGTTGCCTCTAGCTGCTTCAACACCCTCCGCATTCTCTGAAAGACCTTCAAGTGGATCCCCCCGAATCTAGGAAGACCATCACTCATGCTCTCATAACCAGCAGACTGACTACGGAAACGCCTTTTACACCGGAATCAACAAATCCCTGCTCCACAAACTCCAGACCATCCAGAACACCGCGGCCAGCCTCGTCCTCGGCCTCCCACACCAGGAACACATCACCCAGCACCTGCGTAACCTCCACTGGGTCCCCGTCGAGAAGAGAGTCACCTTCAAGTTACTCACCCATGCCTACAAATGTCTCCATAACACCGGACCCCAATACCTCAATAGGAGAATCTTCTTCCACGTACCCAATAGAAACCTCCGTTCGGCCAAACTCACCCTCGCCATACCCCGACGCATCTGCAGAGCCAGACCAGGCAGAAGAGCCTTCTCCTGCATCGCGGCCAAGACCTGGAACGAGCTACTGATCAACATCAGATGCACCCCCTCCCTGAACATCTTCAGGAAGATGCTCAAGACCTGGCTCTTCGACTGAACAGCTCTGAACACCCCCAACCCCCAGCACCTTGAGATCCTAATGGGTGAGTAGCGCGCTTACAATTCCCTGATTGATTGATTGACCAGAGATTTTCAGCAAATTGGTTAGATAGGTCTTCCAATATGAATAACCTTGAATGTTATAAAGCATATTTTGAATTTGATTCTTGTCTCAAGTGAGAGCAAATGTAGCTTAAGATATGGGAGATGTGGTACATTTTTAATTTCTCAGAGATCAAATGGGCTGTGGAGTGCAGGGCAGTTTTAGGGTCAGGAAGGCTTTTACCGATTGGCAGGAGTGGTGATTTCGCCCTCCTTTTAAAGACCTGCTTTTTGAATTCCCTTTACTTGCGTTACATCCTGTGGTGAGAGCACATGCCGGAGTGGCTCCTGGACGCGTCTAATTTGGGGAATATCGTTCTATATTCAAGTAAGGACTTCCTTAGTCTACATCCCTTGTGGTACTTCCACTATTCATAGGCCTTAGTATAATACACCTCCCTTGTGCACTTATTCCATTCTAATAATGAGTTTTTGTTCCTTCCATTTTTATTTTCCTACCATTTGGTTTGTTTCTTTAGATTAGCCCGTTCTTCCTCATTTCCTAATCATTTGGTTCGGGACCACACCGCCCCCGGGATGGAAGACAATCTTGCTGTACTATGGACTGTTCCTCGTTATTCTATATATCTTTCACAGGATATTTACTTTGAGGTAATCTAGTTTCAATATGATATACCAATTATGCCCCCCACATTTAGGTATTTTATTTACCTTTGTCTCTCATACCATATATCTCTAGTGTTTGCTCAACTATCAACCCTTCGCATTACGTTGGAGCTGGTATTCCAATTATATTAATACTCTGATTCCGCTTCACCTAGTTTCTATCCAAGTGCATTCTGCCCATACAAGGTGCATCCCTCTTCTCATGTACTAGGGTCACCATTCACCTGGGTTTCCTCACCTATACAGCAACTGGACATAGTCACAATAGGAATATGCATGTCTAGGAAAAGGATGATAAGGAAGCTTTAGTTCACAGAGACTGAGGGGATATAAGGTAACATGTTTTCACATGGGAGTGTGATATGGATGTACAGTGTATGCATGGATATAATAACTTGAGATAAATGTTGGTTTAGGTATGTTTAGAGGTCTGCTTGAGTTCTCTATGTTGTCTAAAGGTCGCTTGCTGAGGCATTTGCTTATACATTTTTTAATAGTGATTTTTTCCATTCTATATTGAATATATATCAAGGTCGCCTTGTTCTCCTCCCTCCTATCCTTATTTTCATTGGGTGTACATTTGTTATCCATCCGTGCGTGCCCTGAAGAAGGTGGGTGGTTGGCTGATCACTAGCACCGAAACATGCGTCGGCACCAGCACTAAAGCCTGGGGTACACCTACCAAGAATTAAAATCTATACTAAGTCATCATTATATGCATTTTTAAACAATATATAAAAAGAAAAGGAAAAATGCGAATGTATATCATAAATATTACATTGCTATGTTAGAGGAATTGCAGATATAGTTTTGAATTTGACCTTCTCTGTCAGTTTGTTTCTATGATCATAGTTTAGGATTATCTACCCCTGGATGTTCCACTTGAAGGCTCTATGTATGCTTTATTTTAATAGTATGAATGAGGGAGTGCAGTAATTGGGTATGGATAATATCTATTTCTGATGAGTGTCTGAGAGATATGCTTTTGATGGGTGGGAGGTTATGGTTTGTTGAAAATATATTTTTGACTAAATATATATTAATTATCTATATGGGCGAAAGTAAAAAAAAGGGAAAAAATGAATAGTTTACAGTATGAATAAAAAAATATTTTTGATACAATTTCATATGTACAATTGTTGAATTTATTTTATGTGGCCTATACATATTGATGACTCTATTTTTAGAGCTGGCTTGGGAGGTAAGGTTTTCCTTTGTTATTTGGGCTTTCATCAGAAACCACATAGGATTGCATTGCATGTTTGATATGGACATTATGATGGGCAGCCCTGAGTTGATCATTTGTAAGCATATACATTATTCTTTTTCATTGACGTAGATGGAAATTTGCAATTTGGGCACGCTTGTTAAATTGTGGCTCAAATGATAGTGTTCTATCAATGATGAAGCCCAGTGACTTTGCTGTTGTCGACAGATTGGCTTGGCATACGTAGTCTGTCATTGTTGTAATAAAGGCTGAATCAATGCTTTTGCTGGAGTTGCAGGATACTAATAAGAATTACGTTTTCTGAGAATTCAGTATTAAGGAGTTTTCATATGCCCAGGAGAAAATGTTTTCCATGTCTCTTTTGAGAGTTAGGATGTGCTCTATTGGGGGTATCATCCACATATTAATGAAGTTTGATGCCAGAGTTTTCTAAAACATGATTTTGTGGTTCCACATAAATATTGGGATGAAATTGGAACCACAAGTAATACCTATTGAAGTCTGAACATATGAGATTGGTAAGAGGGAAAATATTTAAACCAGTAGAACACTGTATCCTGTAAGCCGACTCTGCTTTCAACCATTTTCAGGAGAATTTTATGATCGGCTGATGAATGCTGTTGTCAGATCAAGTAGAATTAAATGCAATTATCTCCTTTATCAAGCATTTGCAGAATACCATTGAGGAAGTTTATAGTTGCTGATAATTCCCAGTATGTATTTTTGCCTTTGAGGAAGTGCCCAGTACCAGGAGTGAGAGGAAGGGTTACCATTCATGTTCCCAGGTACCTTTCGGACCTTCTCAATATTAAAAAATAATTACCTAACATTAGTGAAAATCTCGTGAATTTCTATGAGTAGCTTCAGAATGTGTTTGAGTGCTATAAACCTAATTGGGCCAATGTGAATCAACTGTTGTGACCTATTCTACCTACTTAAAATTGATTAATGGAAAAGGGCGGAAGGCCACGAAATGCCACGGATGAGACTGCTGCCCTCACAGTCACAAAGGATGGGTCGTTAAAGTGCTGTAATGAAGGTATGTCCAGTTAAGGCTGACGGGACCAACATTTCAAATTGCAGGACATCAAAGGGGAATCCCCTGCGTGCTTTTTAGATTGATTAAGATAACTGTTTGAGAGATGTTCTGCTATTTCACAACCTACTAAAAAAGTGCAAGAAGCAGCTTTTCAGAGTTAGCACCTATATCAAACCATTTATAGGCTGTTGCAGAAAGGAAAGGAAATGCTAAAGAAGGAGAAGGGGAGGACTGAGCTGATCAAATGAACTAAGTGGACAAGAGGAAGAAAGAGCTAGAAGGAACCCCAAAAGAGGAAAAGGAGACAAAGCCACTCTGGAAGGCTGATTTTTTAGTTGTGGGCAATTGGGTCAATAGAAAATGTGGTTGCCCTGCCTCAATTGGACCACCCTGAGTTTACCAAACTTCCCTAGACCCAATATTCTACCTTTTAGGACTGCCCAAGGGATGCCAACTGTTTCTTCAACACCGTGATTCCTGTAGACCAAAAGGATCCATATGTCAAATGTGTCAAACAAAAAACCCACTTCATGCGTTGTTGTTAGTGGTGACAGTTGATCAGCTCTGAAAACCTCTGAATTCCCTTCATTAACTTTCTTTGGTTTGTCCATTGATGCAGTTGGCATTTCAAACACAAGTGTTTCACTTCATATTACTCATCGCCTCCCCATTACCCTTTGCTGATGATCATGCCATTTTGTAGTCTTACTTTCACCACAAACGTACTGGGACTTGACCTATTATGCAAATTAAATTGCACAGTCTACTGCACTAATGACATTATTTAACTGAGTATGGCAAAGGCTAATTAATGTTCTAAAAATCTAAGGTGAATCCAATTGCACTGATGATTGAAGAAGAAGAAACGCTCCTCTAGTCCTCAGTACTTGCTGAGTCCTGAGGTGGAAATCCATCCTTTTATTTCTGCCTTGATTAAGCAAGGGGGTCTAGTGCCTACTTTGAGTGAGTGAAATACTCCCATTTTACTTATATAAATGCCTGTCAAGAAACGTATAGATTTGTGCAAGACCTCAGAGCTATTAATGCCGGTAAAATACCCAGTGTTCTGGTTGTACCGGATCCTGTAAATATATTGTCTTGTATTCCTGCTACTTCTAATAGGTCTATTGTTGTGGATCTTTGGTCTGACTTTTTCTCTATTGCTTTCCATGAGAATAGTCAGTATCTCTTTGCATTATCATTTACGGGGGTTTGGGGGGGGGGGGGCAAATAATGTGGTGTCTTCTCCAACAGAAGTAAACTGAATCACCATCAATCTTCTCTCCAGCTTGAAAAAAGGATCTGGATAGTCGTCTTCCCCACAGGATCTGTGTTGGTTCAATATGTAGATGTTTTGTTGACTGCTTCTGATTTACCAGACCAATTCAAAGTTGACTCCATATATCTTCCCACTGAATTGGCTATAAAAGATCATAAGGCATCAAGTTACAAATTACAATTCTGACTTTCCTATTTCAGCTATCAAGGTCACAATATCTCACCAGGGGAGAAGCACTTATCTGTGAAGCGCATTAAAGCCATATGTAAGTTACCAAGACTATCACTGTCTCTTAGGTACACACTTTATTGCTAATGGTAGGTTATTGTACACAGTGGATAATGGGATTTGCTTAAACTTCTCCAACACAACATAAAGAAACACACTTGACAACGTTTTCATTAGACTAGAGAAGAAGAGATTTTATTTATAGATTTTTGTAAAGCGCATAAATGCCTAAGGGTGTATTGGCGCTGTTGCCAGCAGGAACCAGAAGGCTACAGATGAGACATGGTGTGTGCTCTAGTTGGTAAACAGCCATGTTTTTAAAAAGATTTGCTGAAGGATAGTAAGTTAGGACTGTTCTTTTTATCTATTGGGAGCGAAATCCATGTTTTGACAGTTCCTACAATGAAACTCCTACCTCCCCAGTTTGCTCTGTTAAATCTGGGGGTCTGTAGCAGTTTACTGTGGGAGGATCTTAGGTTTCTGGGCTGTGCATACCAGATCAGGTGATTCTTTAAATAATGTGGAATGGTTCCATGCAGTGCCTTGTATGCAAGACACAGGTATTTGAACTTGATCCTTTTTTAGGTCTCGTCTGAGCCAGCGCATGTGCTGCACTGGTGAGACATTAAGTGAGTGGGCTTTAAAAAGCCGACCACAGCTTTTTGTGTGGCATAGAGCGTGCGGTTACGCGCACAGTTACGAGCAGAGGCGCCATCTGGCTTTCCTCTCGCTCTCCCAAGCGCACGCACCTCGCTCCGCCTCTCTGTCTTGCTCGCACTTCAACGCCCCTCCCCCACCACAGAGCGCGTCTCGCGGCTGTGCGATCTAACTAAGGGAGGTACAGCATGCATCCGTTGTATTATTTCCAAACAAGACTCCACGTCCATTGTAAACACCTTTCACTCCACTGAGTTTTTATTACACGCATCGATAGACACAGTGGGGACTCTTACGCGTTTCTTATACTTCACGTTTTCATTTCATTTCACGTTTTTTGTCCAGCATGCTCTGTTGACTGTGAGTCCCTGCTCGGGCTCAGACTACACACATGGTGATATACTTCCGGGTATGGGATTGCTTCTATATTCCGGGTCAGGTCAGACGCGGGAACACTCTCATCCGACTTTACCGCGGGAGACGCAGAAAACATTGCGAAGATTGTTATGGGTGAGTGATAACTTTAGACTTTGTATCCACACAGCATTTAATGTTGTCATTTTGCCGCGGATATTGATGGTTACACATATTCAACTTTGCAGTCACCCCATCCCCTTTCAACCCCTTCGCCTGCCTTTCAACCCTCATGGCTGACATTCCATTTCCTGCAATCTTCACCTTCCATGTACGTTATCCCATGCCCCACTTTCCCCCTCGCCCTCCCAGAATCGTGTTTCCCTCACCTATCTTTGCTTTTTCGTCTGTCGCCTGCAATCTTTCCCTTCCCCTCTCTCTCTCATGCCCCGTTCTCTACTTCAGAAGCCCACATCTGCCTTCCACTCTTTATCTTCTGCTCTTGTTACCTGTCCCCATGCATTGTCTCTTCTGGTCACTCTTTGACATCCTTTCTTCACTGCCCTGCAGTCTTTCCATATCTTTCTCTGTCACCAACCTTGCACTCCCACCCACTCCTCAACCCTGCAGTCACTCTCACTCCCTCTTCCTCCCTCTACCCCCTCACCGCAGTCTCCTCCACCCTCCCCTGCGCCCCCCCTTTTGCCCCACGTGCAGTCTTACTCTTTTCTATCCTTCTGTCCGTCCGCCTCTGCAGTGGCAGCCCACCGTGCTCCTTTGCTGCCCCCTTTCTCTATGACCCTGAAGTCTCTCCAACACCTCTTTTCCCACCCCCACCTTCCCTCCTTCCTTCATTGCACCTCTTCCTGTCCATGGTACTGTCTCTCCCTCACCTGTCATTTTATCTGTCGCTCTGTCCCGGTTCAACGCATTAATTTGTCCACATGTACCAAGACAAATTAAAAGCTGTCTTCAGAAAGCAATGGATTCTGCATATTATTATTTTGTGAGCCTAATAGAATTAGGGTTTTTTTTGGCATGAAATACTAATTTCAACTAAATTTTTCATGAATCCTTCTTAAACAAAGTAAGTAGTTTTGTCGATGCAAATTTCAGTCAGCTTAATTGCCCTACTTAACTCTAGTCCCGCACCCGATATTAAAATATGCTTTAACTTCTTGACGGCTTGGCCTCACTGACCCTGGAACAGAAAATTTGGCATTAAAGACAGTGGAGTTCATAGCATTACTGTCAAACATTATTACCGCATGCATGTCTACTAACACTGTGGAGTAACTGGCGTTAACATGGTTTCTGCTATTCAGGGGCGTTTTCACAGGTCCCTGCAGCAGAGGGGGTCCCAATCTTTCGGGGGGCCCCCTATCCTTCAGGTGTTCACATTCAGCCCAAGGCCCATGAATATCTGTGAGACATGGGAGACACATGGGACACTCATCACATTCGGCAAGAGGACATCACTTCGCGTTACGCCACTGCCACTTGTAGTTTACTCCAGCTGTTACATTGTGTTAATTACCAGGAGATGTAATGGTATTAACATTACAGCTCCCGAAAATTAAAACAACACTTATAAAGCATCAGCATCGTTCTAATGAGGGATAAATGGGAGTTTAGAAGGGTACAGCTCCACTTGTAAAGATGAAAATTGGTTACAGCTTATTTACATATCCAGGTAGCATATCACTGTTTTTGCGAGCACTTTTTCGTATTGTTTTAACAGTTCATGCATGTACAGGACAACAATGCACTTTGGTGAGATGGGTGTGATAAAAAGATATAAAGATGACATCACCACATGACTATGTATGGTTACAGTAGCTGGAGATTCAATATGATTATTATGTTGTGTACCTGAATAGACTTTCAGTTTAGTTTCTTCTATTTTTGTAGGAGCAAGCCTCTGACGAAGGGCAGGACCCAAAATGCATTGGGCGTAGCTATGTTAAAGAAAAGGATATTTACCAATTAACAATGATGATGGATTCTATGTGATGAAAAGAACTAGGATCCTTGAAAGAAGATGAAATTAAATAAAATTTCAGCCTCACTCAGCACCACCACAGCATCACTTAGCACCACCACAGCATCATTCAGGGCCACCACAGCATAACTCAGTGCTACCACAGCATCACTCAGCACCACCACAGCATCACTCAGCACCACCACATCATCACTCAGGGCCACCACAGCATCACTCAGCGTCACAACAATATCACTCAGCACTACCACAGCATCACTCAGCACCACCACAGCATCACTCAGTGCCACCAAAGCATCACTCGGCGCCACCACAGCATCACTCGGCGCCACCACAGCATCACTCAGCGTCACCACAGCATCACTCAGGGCCACCCCAGCATCACTCAGCACCACCACAGCATCACTCAGGGCCACAACAATATCACTCAGCGTCACCACAGCATCACTCAGCACCACCACATCATCACTCAGGGCAACCACAGCATCACACAGCGCCACAAAAATATCACTCCACACCACCACAGCATCACTCCGCACCACCACAGCATCACTCAGCACCACCACTGCATCACTCAGCACCACCACTGCATCACTCAGCGCCACCACAGCATCACTCAGCACCACCACAGCATCACTCAGCATCACTCAGCACCACCACAGCATCACTCAGCACCACCACAGCATCACTCAGCGCCACCACAGCATCACTCAGCGCCACCACAGCATCACTCAGCGCCACCAAAGCATCACTCGGCGCTACCACAGCATCACTCGGCGCCACCACAGCATCACTCGGCACCACCACAGCATCACTGAGCACCACCACAGCATCACTGAGCACCACCACAGCATCACTCAGGGCCACAACAATATCACTCAACACCACCATAGCATCACTCAGCACCCCCACAGCATCACTCAGTGCCACCACAGCATTACTCAGCACCACATCTGTATTACTCAGCATCGCCTTTGCACTAGTACACCACTACATCATCATCACTCAGCAAGACCAGAGTATCATTCAGCCTCACCTCAGCATCATCCCCGCACCAGTCACCACCACCACTACCACCTCAGCATCACTCAGCACCACCTCAGCCTGCTCTCGGAATCTGGCATCTGTTGATTCTCCCCTAGCGTCTGGCCGCTGCTAGTGTTATAATACAGGTACTAGTTCCCAACCTTCACCCTCCGATTGTTTATGCCCCCTCAAAAAAAAGCTTTAGCAAACAACCATTGGAATAGGCAGAAACAAGTTGCCAGCATTGCAAGAACAAAAGAAAACTGAGGAAAAACTTTATTGTAAATACTTTTTTAATATGGTCGTTCAGTTGTACATAATGCCTTCTTGGTCATATATAAGGTAACAAAAATGCTTCTGACACTTTTTTATTAAAACTTTTCAGCATGCTGCACAGCAGCCACACTTCTCTACAGCACAGCTTAAAGACATTGGCAAAGTCAATAGATCTGGCTAAACACTTATTAGGCCCCAAAGGCGAGACCTATTGGCTATGCCAATGCTTGTCTGACTGGGAGCCAGTGCAGTGTTCTTAAAACACTGGTGACTGACTGATATTTCGGGATGTCTAGCAGCAGACGAGCTGCTGCATTTTGAAGTCACTGTAGCTTTTGTAGGTGCTGTGTGTGGATATTCACATACAGAGCATTTCCATAATCCAATCTGGAAAGGGCTAATGCTGTCACCAGTGGTTTTGCAGGTCTAAAGATATAAAAGGGCACATTTTCCTAATTATCTTTAGGATAAAGAAAATTGTGGAAGTGAGAGTGCTGATCTGATCCTTAAAGGTCAGTTTATCATCAAAGATGACGCCTAGGTTTTACACCGTCTTCCCTAGTGCTGGAAGATTACCCAGTGTAGATGGCCACCATTTAGGTGACCAGAAGGAGGTGTCTCTGCCCAAGAGGAGAACCTCTGTTTTTTCGCTGTTAAGTTTTAAACAATTGGAACTCATCCACTGATTTACCTGCGACAGACATTTGCTAAATTGATCTGCGGTGTCTTCCAAATTGCTGGAGACTGAGACCACAAACTGAGTATCATCAGCATAAGAGACAACTCAGAAGCCGAAATCCCTAATGATTTTAGCCAAAGGGGTGACATAGAGATTAAAAGTGTAGGGCTCAAAGATGCGGTACACCCACAAGGCAATCTGAATTGGTCAGATGAAAAGGCACCCATCTCTACCGATTGCACCCGTTTGGAGAGAAATGACTTCAGCAACTTCAGCGCTGTACCATTTATACCTGTGTCTGCTAGCCGGTTTACCATGATTCACCTTGTCGAAAGCCGCCGCCAGATCCAATAGAATCAGGGCGACCCTACCTCCTTCATCCAGAATAGCTCTCAGTTCTTCCGAGGCCATGACCAAGGCAGTCTCAGTGCTATGCCCTTCCTGGAATCCGTATTGAGAAGGATTTAGTATATCCTTAGATATTATGAAGGACGTGAGTTGTGTGTTTAGCGCCTTTTCTAATACCTTAGCCGGGAAGGGTAGTCTAGAGATTGGTCTATAGCCACTGGGTTCGGAGGAATCTAAGTTAGGTTTTTTCATAAGAGGAAGTACTGATGCTATTTCCCAAACATCTGGGTAGGAGCCTGAATTAATGATCTCCTTAAATATGATCACTAATTGCTCACTGATAATTTCAGGAGCAAGATGGAATATTTTTGGGGGGCATGGATCTGATGGAGCCCCAGCTTTGGCTGTCCTTACCAACTGTGATGTCTGTTCTACATTTAGCGGAGAGAAGGATGTGAAGGATTTGGACAGAGATGATATCGTAACATTCATCTGATTTTCCACTTATCTTTAGATCGCTATCAGTAAAGAATTTGTAGACTACCTCCACTTTATTCTTAAAAAATTGAGCAAGAGAGTTACAGAATATCTTGCTGCTATTGCCAGAGCAAGGTTCTGGTATTTTGGCTAGGCTTTTTACTGTCTGGAAGAGCTCTCTACAGGAGTTCTTGGCCTGCAGAATTGTTTTCCGAAAAATACCTACGTTTCTCTTTTATTATTAATTTTTTATAGTCTGTGCATATTTGATCTTTTCTAATGGATCGTAGTTTGCTCTCCCTTGCCTCTCTTTCCTTCTACAACTTTGTGTGTGGGCTCTCAGCATATCCGTGAACCAGGGCTACAACAGAATTTTCCACTTGGTAGACCAGGTCTTTTCGGGGGCTAATGGATCGACTGCTGCTTTGATCCAGGATGAAAACTTGCACGCTGCAGAATCAGCGTCAGAGGTCAGGTTGGGCTTAGATCTGGATAGGAACAATTGAAATGTGAGGGGGTCAATATTTTTCCAGTCATGGCCTTTAGCTGCTACGTGGCGTTTTGGACTCTTAAAGAAGGTTGGGAGGTACTGAGTGTGAACATTATTGCTTTATGGTCTGACCAAAGAATAGGCAGCATTTCTGCGACTTTCACGGTCAGGCTCGAAGTGAATATACCATCTAAGATATGGCCCGCAACGTGGGTGGACTACCTGTCTTAAGGTGAAACTAGTCATCGAGTCAACCAAACACGCTGTATCATGGTCCTCTAGTTTTTCCAGATGAAAGTTAAAATCCCCTAGTATTGAGAAATCAGCTGATTCGATGCTAGATTCAGTAAAAGTGCTTATGATATTAACGAAAGAATCTATTGGGCCCAATGGCCTATATATCAGAAAGCCCTATAAAAGTATAATTTTCGTTCAATTTTATTTGTAACCAATGTATCTTGCAGTCAGAGATGCTTCCTACTGACAAACCAGAGACTGGCAAATTATTTCTAAAGACAATTGCCAGTCACCCACCTCGCATGTCTGCCCGGTCAGCTCTAAGCATCGAATAGCCTGCTGGGATGGCTAAGATCAAGTCTGGGTCACTTGTTTCGTCCGCCCATGTTTCGGTGATAAATGCCAGATCGAATTTATAAGTGCACATCATTTCTGCGAATTCAAGTTTATGTTTTACTAGGGATTGTGCGTTAATGAGCATGCCATAAAACATCTTAGGAAGTCCTGGTTGCAGAAGCTTAATTGTATTAACAGTGGTGCTGGATCTAGTCTTCTCATAGCTCAAGCATAGATTGCACAGATCACATTGCGTAGGCTCACCCTGTGGGTCTAATGGGACACAGATAGGGTTCCTAGCTGCAGTATTTATTGCTAATAGATCTTTCTTTGAGTATTTGAGAGTAGGCTCTACTTCTGATGGAAACTGGCGCAGACCGGCTTGCCTTTGGCACCCCACTGCGCGTCGGCACCATAGTCCTCTTTCATGTCAGAAAGAGTGGGGTATAGAAACAACTATACTGCCGACCTCCAAGATGGCGTTGCAAACGAAAAGAGAGTGTGTTGCCCCTTCCTCCACTTAAACAGCTTGAGAACACTGCGGTAGACCGGAGAGAGGAAGACCAACGCAAAGATTGGTATGTTCACAAGGATTTATATATTACACAGGTTAAAAACAAACTTGAGTTAACATATTCAAAATAGGAGCATATTCGAGCCTAACGTGCAAGCAGTAGTGCGATAGTTAAGAACAACCAGCAGGCTGTAATGCGATTGTTTAAAATAATTTAGGCACTCCTCTGCAAGCCTTAGCGTGATTAGCTGTAATTAAAAAGTACCCCCAATGTGTGGCACCTCCTAAGCCTCGAGGTATCTATGGTTTGCTGCGCGTCAGCGCCATAGTCCTCTTTTATGCCAGAAGGAGTGGGGTATAGAAACAACTATAACGCTGACCTCCAAGATGGCATTGCAAACGAAAAACAAGTGTGTTACCCTTCCCTTCACTCAAACTGCCTGAAAACGCAGCAGTGGACCGGGGAGAGGACCAACACAAAGATCGGAATGTTCACAAGGATTTAGATAATATACAGGTTAAAAACCAACTCGGGTTAACATATTCAAAATAGGAGCCTCTTCGAGCCTAACATGCGATCAGAATTACAATAGTTAAAAACAACCAGCAAGCTGTAATGCGATAGTTTAAAACAATTTAGGCACCCCCCTGCAAGCCTTAGCGTGATTAGCAGTTATTAAAATATACCCCCAATGTGTGGAACCTCGTAAGCCTCGAGGTATCTATGGTCCGCCTTTGTAAATCAGAAACAAGCTCTTTCCACTGCCCTTGCACCGGGACTTCCTAATGAATCCAATCCATTCACCCTGATTTGTCATGAAAAAGATGGGTTTGCCACTGGGGTACAGGTGCAAGATCAGAGAAACCATAAAAAGCCCATAGCCTATTATCCTTCTGTCCTTGATGCAGTCGCAGTGGGTCTTTGACCCTGTTTAAGAGATGTAGCCGCTTCTGCCTTTCTAGAAGAATGTCAGAGAATATTGTCCCTGGTACTGCTCTCATTGTTGCTGTACCCCATGCAATAGCTTTTCTCCAGTTTACCACTGAAACTCAACATTTATACACAGCCAGATTGTTCCATTATGAAATTCTCATATTGTCCACATCTCACATTATCTTAGTTTATTGTTCCCTTTTGAATCCGGATTCCAAGTAACCTACGCCCCAAGAGAGAGAGAGAGAGAGACCCATCTGACTAAGGCCAATATTAATTTCTTTGATGCACCAATACCCAATTGTGAACTCACCTCCTATGTCGGTGACTCGTGTCTTAGAAATGATTGTGACACGCTAGTGGCCAGTTATGCTCTACATACATTATAAGAAGTTGTTGAGAATCAATATTTATCACCGGTGCTCTCCGCTCAAGTTGCTGAATTGATCACTCTTACTTTTGCATGTATACTGGAGTGCCTATTGACCTTGGGTTCCCTGAATATATCAGGGATTCTCTACCTCTGTAGATCTCCCACATAAAATAACACTTATGTAAAGGGTTTGTTGTGCTACTTTTCAGTCTTGCCATTGTTAAGTGTGCTGCCCATCAGTCATCTGAGGATGAAGTGTCTAGGGGCAATCTGTATGCTGATGAGACTGCTAAGAAAGTTGTGTTGACCCAAATTCTGATGTGACTGTGCATATCCCAAACTGATGAATCTCTTGTATTGTATTTCATATAATCTATGTGGAGAGCTAACCCTGGTGTCTACAGTCTCAACTTGAATGTCCTCATTCAAGTCCACTGTCTCCAGAAGTCCCTTCAGGTTCTGGCGAGCTATAGTTACTTCTGCTGCGCTATCCAACATTGTCTGAGCCCATTCTCCGTTCTTGAGTTGTGTTCTCAGAATCCTCGGCATGTCTTATCTTCAGACCTGCTACTTTCTTCTTGGAGAATTGAGGTTTTGTTTTTTTCTGAACGTGTTGATCGTCTTTGGACTTCACGCGTTCTTCTTTTTGATCTGACCGTCCTCTTCTTTCGGATGTCTGTGACGATATCTGAAAGGTACGAGACGAATGTGTATCAGTATCTTGATGTCTGTCAGGTTTTCTCAAATTATCCCTTTTCCTGAGGTTATACCTTCTTTCAGAGGGCTCCTTTTGAGGAGACATACCTCGGGATTGAGAATCTTTCTCTTTTGAATGTTGTTTGTTATTTTCCCACTTCTTTTTAGAAGAGGTAGGATTGTTTTTAGTAAAGACCTTTTCAGGGCTTTCAGACAGTTGTGGTTTAACTAGTTTCCCTCCCAAACTGTCTAGGCCTAATTCTTAATAGGATTTTTTCAATTATTCTGGCTTGTTCTTGTGGTTGTTCTGTTACATCAAATTCCCTTAATTTCTGGCGGATTGCCACTGATGCTGCTTCTCCTTTAATATTAGATAATATTATTGTTGAGACCTGGTCGAAATTTTTCAGTAACTTCATACCTAAATTCACAGCAGGCTCTGCCCCGTATTCCTTTTGAATTTGTTTCAGGACATCAGGTATTACCGCCGTAGACGGAACACCATGTGTTTTTTAGTGTAGATAGCAGCAAAGACTGTGCCCCAAGTGGTGCAGTCTTCCAGATGTGGTGTTATCCCCATTGGTAAACAGATTGTTAGAATCCTATGTTTATCATAAGGGCTGGTATTTGGAAATACCGCTTCGATTTGAGTAATTTTTTGAGCTATCCAGAACGGAATCTGTTCACGATTTGTGGGCATTTTACTCATGACTGCATATAAAGTCTGTGGTGTGATTTTCAGCGCATTCCCCTGGTGAGAGGTTTGTTTTGGAATGGCTATTGTTGGTTGGACTGTGAAAGTCCACATGAAACATTGAACCATTTGTCTATATATTTTGAATAACTCCTTGAGTTGAGCAAGTAATTCTACGTCTGACATGTCTTCAATGTCAGAATGAGGTGTGTAGCCAGCTAAAATCGGCCATGTTGCTCCTGGTCTACCTAGTGGACCAAGCCTGGTAATGTGATTGTAATGTTTTAGGAACCCTTTAACACAGAGATCATGCTCCTGGTATGTGAGTGGAATTTCAATAACCTCAAAAGGAATATATTCCCCAGGTGGTTCATCCTCTTTGTAGAAGTGAAACGTTTTAGTTACTGGATTTGATTCTGGGACTACTGTCCATGAATAGAATACCTCTGCCTGGTGAGATTCATGTGCCTCTATCACAAAAACTGCTCTATCACCTCTTGGTGTTAGGCCGTGTTTAATAAGTTTTAGAGTGATGGCTCTCCTTAAATTTGGAGCGATGATTTTCGCATTCTCATCGGTTTCATTAAAACCTGTAAAATCAAAAGCTGCTGCGATTTCGTCGGGTACAGCTCCACCGGTTCCGGTGTTATTATCCTCGTTTTGGGACATTGTTTAATGAAAATTGCAGAGCAAGTTTCAAGGGAATAAAGATAAGGTGCACAATATTTTGGAACACTGTATCCTTCAACGTTGAACAAACCAAATAGATAATACATGGGCTTTTTGTCCTACTCAGCTTTGGTGGATATTATCCCTACCCACTCAGACGTCTTATGGAGTATTATGAGTAGGGGTCTCTGAGAAAAGCATGACTGAGTTACTTCAGTATCTAGCGTTAAACTAGTGCCTTACCAAACCGTTGGACATGCATAGCGCCAGGACACCCCAGGGTAGCCGCTGCGCTGTACAAATTTTATTAACATGACATAACATAACATGTAGTGTAGTCCCTATAATCCTGATAGGCTCTGCGCATTGGAATAATATACACTATAGTTTTGACGTAGGACTGAGTTCAGTATGTCTCTAACGAGTACATTAAACTTAATTACTTATGTGTGCCAGCTAACTCAGAGGTCACTAGAAACTTCTCAAATAAACAAGAAGGAATTCGTTTCTGACAACCGCATGAACATGACAACTTTGTTTCCCTTAGAATCGGACCAATCTCAGAATCGTGGAAACAATAGATTACAGTTTCAGTCAATCGTGCATGCTTTGTTTCTACAGAGTTACACAGAAATAGATAGACGGGCGTTTTCAATAAAAAAGCTTTATTGAACAGTCTTATTTCTCGTGCAAGAGATATGAACTGCTACAATCGTAAGACAGAATGCGAAGTATAATACGTACAGCGTTAGCAGTAAGATGAAATAATACTGCAATAGCATGGTTTATAGCTATGACAGATATTCATAAAAATACATACATAAATAACACAGGTTAAAATCTTAATACTCATCTGATGCTTCTAGCTAGTTCTATCCCAGTGTACCTAACCTAAGTGTAGTACGAGGTAAGAAGTAGGAGCTGTTTGTCTATAGTCTAGTTTAGCTATAGTTGCCAAGATTTGCCAAAAGTCCCTCTAGGTTCTAGTCCGCTCCATACCTTAGAATGCGTGAGGTTGGAATCTCTTTCCGAATCTCGATCTCTAACACCCCGCAAGGGGAGTCAGAAACACTGGAGCTGGATTCTCTGCGAGGAGGATGACAGTGTCTGGCCAGTGCGTCAGGCGGGGAATTGACTTCCTTCCGTACTTGCCATGGTGAGCCGTGACGTGCAAGTAGGCAGCCGAACCTTGGTTTGCCATGGTAAGTGAAGGTATATTTATACCTTGAAGGTGTTTAGGAATGCCAGTATTGACATAAAAGTCGGGCAGAAGAACGTCATGAATGAATCCCTAAGGAATAGATGTTCATGCATAATAAATGAGTTCTTGGAGAAATCAATATCCAAGCAAGGGGAAGTCCTAAAGGCTTAAGAGTCTGGTTTTCCAAGAACTCGTTGTGACGTAGATGAACGGATGTAGGTGGCCATGCCTGTATTTGGTTAGCATGGATAATGCCTAAATAAGGGTAGGATTTCTATGCCTAAATATGGACAATGCAAATTGTGCCTATATAAGGACATAAATCGGGAAACCTATATACGGTATCTAAATCGACACACAACAGTATCAAGGCTCAAAGACTTATCTGATTTAAAGGATTATGCACCTGATGCAGAAAAGCAGACATGGATTTAAAAAAAACAGTAAAAAGTTACCCCACATCTTTTTCTCCACAACCTCATCAAGATGTACCCTTTTATCATCCGGATCACCAATGGTGGCATGATCTGTGCAACAAGCAGTGCTTAATTTGTAAAAGAATAAGTGCTGTGGCCCAGGTTTTTGCTTAAAAGCCTGAGACTGGCACTAAAGAATGTCAGGGGTGCCAAATACCAAAGCTCCCTAATACTGAAGCCTCTTTGATCCACCACTGGACACTCTCTGCCTCTTTATTTCACTCTTGCACATTCTTTTTTATCTTTGTTTTCTCCCTTTGCCACTGTTTTCTCATTTTTCCATCCCTCCCCCTCTCCCCTTTTGTGTTTTTTTTTCTTTCTTTTGCAATGGGTTAAAGTAGGGTGATGAAAAATAAGCGTCGGTTTCTAAAATAAGTGTCAGTGGGCTCCACCTGCAACCACCAGCTCAAATTAAACTCTGGTCTCAAGAACCCATTGCTTTGTTCCATTCTTACCTTCTTTTGCTCAATCATATTGTCAACTCGTGAGCTACCTGCCATGCACACAATTTTGGGAATGGGAATAAAACCCCACCTGCTGCCTCCATTTGCAGATGGATTTCATCCAAATGCCTAAATAATGTAATTTTTGCTAAGTCTTAGTAATTCTTTGTATGTTTTCTGGCTGGATTGAGACATACTGGGGTACACTATTGGACAGACGCTATTACAGTAGCAAAAAGGCTAATTGAGGATTTCGTATCGAGGTTGGGTTTCCATTTCAGTTATCCCGTGACAAGGTCTCTAATTTCATGTCCTCAGTAGATGAGGAATTGTGCAACGCTTGGAGATCCAACAATACTTCAAATGTGCATACCAGACCTGAGTCATTAGGGAAGATTGAGTGCTCTAATGGTACATTGAAAAATAAGCTAGTGAAAATCTGTTCTGAAACTAATATTAGGTGGCCAAATACATTACCCTTGGCACTCTTGTCAATTTAAGCAATCCAGACTCAAATAACTAAACTCAGTCCCTATTAGACTGTCATGGATTGCCCCATGTTGCTGCCATCAAACCCTCTATTGTATCCAGCCTTACTTGATCTGCTTTTACATGATGACTAAGTTCTCTAATACTGCAAACAACTCAATCACTGCCTCTACAGCTTCCATTCTCTGGTTCGACCTGCACTTCTCATTTCTCTGACAAAATATGAAGCCTAGAGATTGATACCACATACATGCCCATCACTAAACGTTTGCCTACCAGTCACTGTAGCGTGGTCCTCTCCAAGTTCTTATTATGGGGCCACTGCCAAGTACTGCGCGATACCGACCTGCATACACAGCAGCCACAGCAAGCAGACCACCAAACCGGAGAGCCCTGTTTGACTACACCAGCTGTGCCTGTGGCTCCGGCTTCTATTGGCCCATCACTGTGCCTCACCGGAACACCAGGCTTCATCAGCTGGAGCAGGAGTTTCAGATGTTGCATCTTCTTAACCTCACCAACTTCAGGATGCAACCCCTCCTTCCTGCGGATACCACCTCTGATTGCAGTAGTTGGCAGGTCTCCGACTTCTGGGTTCTGTGGTGGGTATGGCATTTCCACTGCCATATGCCTTGCTGTTTAGCTCATGAGATGGTAGTGCTTAGTGGTAGCAGGAACCAAGATATTAACTGCGCTCTACCCACTCGTAGAAGTGGTGCAGTAAATTCTATCAGATTTCACTATACATCTTCTAGGACGCCACTGCGTCAAATCCTCATGCCTGCCTCACAGCAGGCGTAAGACTGACGCAGGCCCTTTCACATGGGGCTTGCACCATGTGAAAGGATACATTGCTGGAGGTGCGTCAGTTTTCAGACACACCCCAGCAATGCGCCTACAGATACGTCAGGAATACTGACACATCTGTAAATCCTTGCAACAAGGTGCGCCGTGCAGTAAATACGGCGCATCCATGGTGTCACAAGGAGGGCGCACTGAGAAGTGTCGCAACGCTGTTTTCATGCAGCGATGCAACACTTCTCATAAATAAGGCCCTATATGTTTGGAACTTTATCTACAAGGGCAATGCTCAGACCTGTGTTTAAATTCCACTGTGTCTATTTCCCTGATAGTTTATCATTCCTACTTTCCTAACCAAACCATCACACCCCTTGCTATTCATGTTCCTGGCACTGCCCGAGGACAAGTTTGTGATATCATAATGACAGCATCCACATGGGCTACAGTGAATGTCATGACACCTACTTGTTTGTGATACCCCCTGAAGGTTGGCAGGATACTCAACAGGGTCCCGCCTCCATGAAACACCAATTCCCTGATAATTCCTAAAAGGGCAGGGCGTTGGAGGGACCTGGCAGAAAAAGGAACTGCTGGGAGGGAGATATGAAGAGATAACAAATGTTGATATATATATATATATATATATATTCACTTAAAAAAACATAGGTTTCACACATGTTATAGTTAGCTGGACATTTCACTCGTAAAAAGCCAATGAAATTCCCCCGTTATAGTTAGTTCAGATAACTCGCGTTAGTTCAGATAACTCGCGCCCGCAATCCACTGCAAATGACGTCACATATTACATCACTCATGACATGGTCAGTGGCATCTCTCATGACATCACTGATGACATCATCCTTGTGATAGAGTGGCGGTCGCGCGAGTTATAGTTATCTGAACTAACTATAATGGGGGAATTTCATTGGTTTTTTACGAGTGAAATGTCCAGCTAACTATAACATGTGTGAAACCTATGGTTTTTTAAGTGAATTTGCAAGGTTTTTTAAATGCTAATTCCTAACTATAACGTGTGTGAAACCTATGGTTTTTTAAGTGAATTTGTAAGGTTTTTTAAATGCTAAGTTAAGTATGTATTATTATATTTTTTATATATTTATTTTACAATAAACTACCTATGTATATAGTTATAGATTGACTGTATCCTGTAATATGGAATGGTCGTTTAAAATGTTTTTTTTTTTTTAAGGTTTTTCACCCCGCAAATTTAAAAAAAATAAAATGTTTTTTTCACCCTTCGGGGTCCTTCAGGGACCCCCTGACAAAGGCTAGGGGGTCAGGAACTCTCTACCCTGCCCCCTTTTCACGTTCTCCCCCTTTCTTTTTCACTGTCACACACCAAACACACAAAATGGCGGCCGACACTTCCTGATTTCGACCGATTCAAATGTTGACTGACATGGAACCATCAATCAGAATTGCGCTCGCGCACGTTAGGGTGCGCGCTTATAGATATTTATGTACTTTTAAATGCAATTTTCTCAGGAACTATTGAACAGATTGACACCATATATGCAAAAGGCACATGCCTGACCCGAGGACTACCTCTTTGCCAAATTTCAAGTAATTCTGTTCAGCCGTTCGGGCTGTACCTTCGACTAAAGGTCCTATGGGAAAATGCATGGGGAAAACGTGTTTTGGGACCCCCCTTTTTTCTCAGTCCCTGCTTGACGAATCACCCCGAGACTTTCAGGGTAGGAGCTGAGCGGCGCGCCCCATTAGTTTTGAAAATTTCGCGAGGATTCGTCAACCGGCGCCAAAGTTATTCAAAATTGAATTTTCAGATTTCCTATGGAAACACTGTCCTAACTATAACTATCTACTGGCGACCGCCAGTAGATAATATATATGTTACTTTCATAATCAGTCGACGGATTACTTTGCTCGTGCATCTACATTCATGCAAGTATACCTTTCTTGAAGAGGATTAGTATGTGACTCTCCTTATGTGCATCAACTCATGCTACAATTGTTCACAAGAAAACAAACTCATTAAAAGCATTACCTTTCACTAAGCTTCCTTTTAATAATTATTCAATACAGATATTTCTTCTCAAGCTTTACCTGAACGTTATTCAAATACTCTCAAGTTCTTGAACATCGAGTATCGCTTCACAGGGCTTGCTGTTTTTTGTGTCGTACTTTATGTTCACTAATGACTCTTTTATTATCTCTTCTAGATTTTTCAGGAATTAACTCAACCTTGAGGTAAGTATACTTTTGTTCCTAAATGGTTGTGGACCTAGAATTGTCTATATGTCAGAAGCGATTATTGTTTGCAAACTTGTGCGTTCGTAGTTCTAACTTTGTCCAGAAATAAACATGTATCAAGCAATGTGTTGTGATTTTGAAACAATCCATTGTAATCCAAATAAAACTGTCTGTGCACACAAAACTTTATGTGGAGACCCGGTAGTAATCAAAAACAGACTTAATGTCCTTAACTTTACTAGCAGTTTCTTAACAACAAATGTAAACACGTTAAGGTATCCATATCAAAGATGTAGTTCCTGTTTATATTTCACATGTTTTACTTAATCTTTCATTCCCTAAGTGTGTAATATTTTAAATCTTTGAAGCTTGCACTTCATTGTAACAATTTTAATTAATTGAAACAATAAAAATGTATTCATTCCCTAAGTGTGTTGGCTATTTCCCGGATATTTCTGTATTTCTTTTCGGGTAGCATATTAATCTTGAATAGTGCATATTTTCAACTGAGCTGCCTCCATAACAGTCCACAATTGAGAGCTTTTGAGCTGAGCCGGAATGCAGTGAGAGCTTCTCACAGTGAATATCAGTGGCTCAAAAAGCTGTTCAGAATACATGGTCGTTGAGTCCTTGTCCTCTCCATAGAGCAGTGGTTGTGTATTTCAGTTGCAATTCTATGCAAAACTGTGTGAAGGAGGTACTGCAGCTGTCAAAATATTGAAAAGGAGAAAGTAAAAGAAAATTCAGAGTTTACAGGTGAGTGGATGCATAGTGTATTTGGGGGTGGTGAAGTGAAGGAGATGTGACGAAGTGAATTCAGGAAAGAGTGAATAGAGGGTGCTGAAGAGGAAAGAGATGATGTGTAAGATGTACAGATGGAAGAGATGTGGAGAGAAAAGGTGCTTACATGTCTAGATTGAGAAACTCTGAAGACCATTCATTACCCCTTCCACAGGCCTTGGTAATGTTTCATTCACAGTATTGCAATTACATAATTGAAAACTTTCAATATTCATTATTTTCAACAAAATCATTGTTGTTACTCATGTATCTTAGATAGATAACAACCACTGAGAAAGCCAATAGCAATGGCTAGTTTATGGTATAGTATGACAGTTTTTCTGAAATATCTTTAGGCCTCATTTCCGATCAATTACAAACCCAAGAACGGTCCTCTTACAGAACCGAATGGGTCTTGATTTTTTTACCGGCTGCAAAGGAGAGAGTTTGTGCCACAGTAGGTTGTGTACTGTTCTTGCATACCTAATGTTTCATTGAGGTTACATAACCAGATCAACCAAATGTTTAATGGTGTTAAGGAAATTCACAAAATAATGATGTATTTGGTACTGGTTGAAAGACACATTTGAGGATTTGGGGATGAAGGTAATAGAGATATTAGCTGTTCTTGTCATACTTTTTGTATTAATAAAAGCCTGTATGTGCCCCATTCATCACCATCTTTTGTAGTGTGAAGTTGCGTCTAGATTCACATGCTATGCATAGATTATTACATCATCGGCTTATCTTCCCTGTGAAGAGGGAATGGAGTAAAACATGCGTTTTAATACTTACTGGCCCACTGCTACCTTCTTGTGTGCGTCTATGTCTTAACTTACAGTGTTCAAGAAAGTATGGTCTGAGGACCATATAGCTGCCAGGCATATGTCCTGTATTGAGATTATTGGCCATGAATGCCAGTGAGGCCCCCCTCTTCCTGATAGAAAGAACCTGGGATCCTGCTTCCAGTGGCCGTCAAATAATGTTCTGAGTCTCCTGCATATAATACACCACCCTCCTGACATTGGGGTGTTTAAATCCCTCTCTGCTGTATCAGTAGGTGGGGGGAACAATTGATGTGGAAAAGGGAGGCGACCCTAGCTAAGAAACTGGGGGTGTGCTCTTATGATAACTGTGACTCTATATATAGTTAGGTACTTGTACAATAAGCATTTGCAATCTGCTAATTCTCTGCCGAGATGTCAAAGAACCTAAGAAGGCTGTCTTCAATGTTAGAAATGTGGGAGAAGCTTTATGTACAAGCTCAAAATGTGCCTTCATGATTACCCCTCCAAGTACTCGATTCAGATACCATCGTGGTGAATGAAGGGTGACCAAAGGGCACAGTCTCTTAGCCCCGTCCATAACTCTTTTGATGGCGATTAACTGCCTTGTGTGGACTCTTTTGTATAAGCTGCTATTGCTGATAAGTGTACTTATGATGATGCATAACAGAAACTGTAATCCATTTGGTGTATGGGATAACTTACAATTAAAGTCTCATCTGACATGGAAATTGTTCTTGTGGCACCACACTAGATATTTTTTCTGTTTCGCAGCGCTGCACTTCCAGTATCATTAGGGAGGTCTGTGCGTCTCCCTGGTGATTCTCAGGCAGCTGTAGATGACTGAATTCTTCTCTCTCAATAGCCAAGCCAATTGCTGTTCTCTGGGGGCAGGGTGGATACTTTGCCCTCCTGTATTATGAGTGTGTCCATGTGTGATGCTATCTTCACCCATGCGCCCTGTGCTTTCTGTACTAGGCAGAACCATGCTTGATGAAGTCACCATGGGCTAGTAGAATCAGTCATGTATGTTCTAAACTCCTGTATAACGTGTGGAATAAGAGGTACGGGGAAGCGTACGCATACATCCCTTATCAGTATTAAGGGCAGTGCAGTCTCTATTGACTGTGGATAGCACTGTCTGGATGCAAAGGATCAGCATTTTTTGTCTTTGACTGTTTTAAATAAAGTTCTACCTGAGGAAAATGACATCTTCTATGAACTATTTTAACTCCCACTTGCATGTTGGGTTTGTGGTTTGGCTTAGCTCATCTGTGTGGCTGCTTCCTAGCCCTGGGATGTGGTTTGCAATGAGTTGTAGGTTCCTCGCTAGTACCCTCTTGGAGATCGATTGTGCAAGTTTTGATTGAGGGTAGGAGACCTCCCTTTCCTTGTTTGTTCAGGTAAAACAGAGGTTGGGTAGTTCATTAGGATCTGCAACCTTTTTATTTCTATCCTACTCTGTAAAGCTTTTAGAGTCAGAAACATGTTTTATTTTTTAGCACCAAGTCATCAATATACTTGGTTGTCTCCTGGCCGGACCACAGCCCTCTCACAGTGAGCTGTGTTATGTATGTAAGGGTCCAGGTTTTATGGCATTTTATTTTAAACATTTCCGTTTGCATTTATACATATTTACATTTTGACCATTTTATTGGTATTAATCCATATTTATTTTATATTTTTAGAATAAATGTAGTCATAAAATGGTATACTTCCACAAATAATTAACTGCTAAAGATGCACTCCTACTTTGATGCCTGTCGCGTTTTAGAAAATTAAGTAGTCAAATAAAGCACATCTTACAGGTAAACATTAACATTATATGCAACTATATGTTAACATCTACCTGTATTTAAGGGAATCTGGTCTTGTTTTTAAATCCCCATGGTGTCTATGTGCTTAGCAGTTGGTCTGGAATTCATAAAGGACAACAAGGAACAATTTTCTGTAATTTTCCGCTTTTAAAAATAAATACAGACAGGAAATAGATTGCTTTCTGTCTTGAAGTCCTTTTCCCTGTCAGGTATGAGATTGACTCTGCTGTGTTTATATCTTCCCCCAGGAAGATTTTCTTCTTTTCTGGATTCAGATTTTTTTTTTCAATTCACAGTAAAACCAGGACCATTTCCATGTCCTGCATTGCTCAAACATGGTCACTCTTACCAACCAGTTAAGGATAAACTTGGATAGATGGTCTCCCGAGGTGGGCTGCAACCACCATCAGGGACTTGGTTTTAAAAAAAAAATGCTCAGTGCGGATTTTATGCCAAAAGGTAACACCTCCAACTGGTAATGAACATCCCACAATCACAAAACGGAGGTATTTATCATGTGGGAGTAAGCATCTTTTAGATCTACTTTTCCCAGACAATCTTTTCTTTCCAGCAGGGAAATTAAGTCTTGTAGTGTTATTATATGGAGTCTTGACAAACAACAGATCCAAGATAGACTGCACGGTTAAGTTCTTCTTTGGGTACCAGGAAGAATACAGAGTATATCCCAGTGTCTTTTTTTAATGCGGAGTACTGTTTCTATAACCTCCTTTTGTAATAGCTCCTGAACCTCCGCTAGGATTATCTGCTTCTGGTCTTTTATGTACATCTCAGTTTATTTGGTTGTATTGTAGATGGTGGTGTCTTTATGAATTCTAAGCAATACCCATGCCTTATGTGATTTAGCACACATTTGTTTGAGGGGTGGGTACTCCCAGGTGCTTGGAAAGAAACCAATTACTTGCCTCTAAGTATGGTTTTGCAGCTTGATGCTCTTCTAGATTCACATGCTTTGCACAATTCTGCAATTAACTGGTTAGGCCTGGAAGTGTTAATATACAAAACCTTTTTCTCAGAGTGCGCGTAGACATACACCATAAGCCCACAGTGCCCCACTATGCATCCACCATTTTAGATTTTTTCTTATTATTACAATTACCACTTCTCTACTCTCCTTCAATGTGAATGAGGGGCATGTCGCATGTGAATCTAGAAGAACTTTAAGCTGCAAAACCAGAATTACAGGCAAGTATCTGGTTTGTTTTGCAGCACCAACTAGCTTTCACATTTACACACTTCGCACAGATTAAGTTTCAGCATTGCCTCACCATAGTGTTTTGTGAAACTGTGTTCTAATGACAATGTGGCTGGAGTACAGATGTCCTGCATTGTTAGCCACAAATTCTACGGTAGCCTCCTTTTTTCCTAGGTGAATGTGCTCTCAGGCTTAGATATCAGCGTCCCGTTTGCCAGTTGATATAGCTGAATAGTTTTTACTATCCATCTGGTGATGATATTCTTACTGTTGGGCCCTTAGGCCTGTGACGAGTGTTGTACAAAGAAATGCTTGTTTTTTCAAAGTTTCATGTGCAACTAGCATATAGTATATGACTGCCCTTCTTGTGCCTAGATTATTCCTCTCTGCTGGCTTAAAATCTTCTGGGGGGAAGGCTAGTAGCATTATGTATTGGCTGAAGCAAAAACATGACTTAATCTGTGGTATGAATTTGGGGCGTTTTATCATCTTATCCTTCTATATGGTTATGTACATGCTACTACACTGAGAGTTCCTGTAGCTCACTCACTCTCCTTTATAATGTGCTCGCCGCTAGAAAGGCTGTCCTTAGTAGGAGATGCTTAAGCAAGGCTTTATGCTTGGGTTCAAATGGTGGCTTAATTAGACCAGATGGGACAGTGCGTGCAGGGAACAGTCCCTTAGCTCACCCCATAAATCTTTTAAAGAGAAATCCTTAAAGAAGGATAAGTCAAGATACAAGTAAGTTAGATTAATTATGATTGCATGGTCCGGTATGCGCTTTGGGAACGTTGTTAGCCTGGCATCATAACAAGGGTCTTCTCCACTTTCTGGCATAACACGTCCTAGTGGATAGCTTACAAGCTTCTTTAATGATGTGTTTCTCTGGCAGCTCCAGGTGACTAGATTTTTGCAATCTCATGAACCAAGCCAACTACAGTAGTTACTCCGGACTTGGATGAATACTTTAGCTCCCTGCATTATACGGGTGTTCTTGTGCAGAGGTATCCTGACAAAAACATGTTTTGAGAGTTGCATCAGGTGTGAGAACCAAGGCTGCTATGGCCACCTGGGGCAATCAAAATTAGGGTCAGGTAGGAAGCTGTGAAGTTTTCCAGGACCACTGGAATAAGTGGCCCTGGGCAAAAATATCATACACAAATAATCCCATACAAGCTTCTCAACTGAGCATTCCCAAGTGACAGCGCGATGGCAATGCCTGGACACGAAGACTAGCATTTTGCGTTTTCCGATCTTTTTGTACTATGCTTTAAGGGTAGAACATTGTCTTTTCTAAAGATTTCTTTGGTTCCCATTTGTGAGAACTGCTCCTTGGCCTACATAGCTCATCTCTATGTATGTTTTCTATCCCTGGGACGTGGATTGCAATCAAGAGAATGTTTCTTGTGATGGCTCTCCTGCAGATGGTTTGTGCCAGTTTTGATAGTAGGTAAGAGATTGTTCCTCCGTGTATGTTCAAGTAGAACATTGCAGTTTTGTTGTCGGTCAGTATTTGTTCTATATTTGTGATTGAAAAGCTTTTAAGACTAAGAGAATCACTTTGAGCTCCAAATTGATGAAATCCCGGGGTGCTTGCTGAGTATTCCACAGTCCCCTTAACTTCAGATTACCCATATGTAGGCATCTGTTATGATGGCCTGCAGAAGGGGTTTACTGAACATTCTCCCATACGACATATTCCCCTGCTTTCCACCATTTTATTTCCTTACAGACATGGTTTGTTACAACCAATAGATCGTCCCAATTTCACATTAGTTGCTTCATTGGTTATTCAACCACTCTTGGATGGGTCTTCTATGGAGTCTTGTGCTTGAAATAAGGTGAATTGAGGAGGCTCTAACTGCCAAGTTTCATTACTGTTCTCACCATCAGACATAGGCGTCTGGTAAAGAGGAATCTGGTTCATTATTGCCTGCACTCTCTTTAAGGTCAGGTAGTCAATTGCCTTGGCTCTGTTTAAATACTCTCCAAGGAACTCTTTGTTTCTGTCATCAGGAAGGATTTCTTCAATTCACTGAGAACCCCAGTTGGTAATCACCTTCTGTACACTGGAATGAGCTTCCCTTAACCAGCCAATCCTCTAGGTATGGATAGACATGCATGGTTTGTTATTTCTAAGACATGCTGCCATCACTGCCAGTGTCTAGGCGACTGTGGATGCAGACTTTATGCCACAAGGTAACCCCTTTTAATTGATAATGAACTCCCTTCTTCACAAACCTGAGTAATTGCCTGTGGGTAGGATTCATCAGGGTGTGATAGGAGGTGTCTTTCAAATCTATAGTTGCCAGGTAGTCTGCCTTGACCAGTATTGGAATAGACTCTTGAAAGTTGTCATCTAGACTTGGGTTTTTATGAACCTGTTTACAAACCTTGGGCCTAGAATAGATTGAATAATCTCATCCTGCTTTGGAACCAGAAAATATTCAGGATACCACAGCATTTCTCTCATTTAAGGGAAGAGTGTCACATTGTTCTCCGACTGCTGCTTGCAGTACTTGTAATAGATCTATCTTGTCACCTTGGTGTTTTGGTGGTGTTGTGGGAAGTTTACACTCAGATTTAATACAATAACCATGTCTCATTCGGCGTAGCACTTATCGGTCTGTTATAAAGTACTCCCAGGTGCTTAGCAATTCTTTTTTTTTTTTTATATTTCTTTTTATTAAACCATTTCGACTGTCATACATAAAAGGACACAGTAGCAGGCGACAGCAATTCCAATCAGATTAGAGTCTTACAGTTCAAAAATAATTACAAGCATCTTTTCTGGCGGTTAGGGGTTTTCCATAGCCTCATCCTCAGTTCGCTGGCAGGGTGGGGGACATATATTCCCTCTATACTGATTCCAGGCTCCCCATACCTTGTTCCGCTTCCCAGGGCACCCCCTAGCTACAAACACTGATTGCTTAGCAATTCTTTTATCCTGCCTTTTATAAGTAATGCTTGTGGGGGGAAGGGTGTTAGGGGGAGGGGGGTTCATCTACTGAGGAGTTGCTTAGACCCTATGGAGTTTCTGCCCTTCATCTTTCATTACAGTGTAGATTGGCTTCATTTGTCTGCTCCTTTCAGACCCAGCTCCTCTTCTAATGGAGGGTTTGTAGACCTGCAGGGCCCCCCATAGCTTTGGTTGTTTTATTCATCAACTTCAGTGCCTCTAAAGCATGATCCGTCACTAGGCCAAGCAGGTAGTTTCTTTTGAGGTGGTGGTCTACTAGGTTTGCCTGAACCTCTGGCTTAAACCCAGAGATGCGTAACCATGCGTCTTCTTACGACTGTACCGGTCATAAGCTGGCTGTGCCTGCGGAGTCTAGGTCCAACTTAGGCAAGAGGTTGCTATATTTTTTGCTTGGTTTATAACGTATAGTTTCTTACCTGGCGGTGTAATTTTGCAGCTTGAAGAATTTTCTGGATTCACTATGCTGTGTATTATTCCGCCATCTAGTGATTGGGTCCGGAAATGTAGTATTTCTTTTTTTTTTCATAGCCAGTCAGCGTCAACATCGTGCTTCCTCTCACCTTTGGTCGCCATCTTCAGATTATTTTTTTATTTTTTTTAATTGTTCGTTTTATTTATTTCTTCCTCTTGTCTCATCTTTCTGGCGGAGGAGGGTGGGTTCGCTAGTGAATCCAGAAAATTTTTCAAGCTGCAAAACTACACAACAGGTAAGAAACTACGTTTTGCAGCGTGAATCTTTTCTGGATTCACTATGCTGTGCATAGACTTTGTAGCGGTTTGCTAGTCTTGTGGCGGTTGGGTGGAAGAGGAGCGCTTTTTTGTGAAAATATGTTGTAAGACCTTTTGTCCTACTTGTGCTTCTTTATTCATTTGAATATCCACGCAGAAGTGCTTTGTGAACATGTGCACTGAAGACCATGTTGCTGTTTGGCAATTGTCTTGAATAGGCGTATTTGCTAGAAAAGCTACTGTTGCTCCTTTCTTCCTTGTTGAGTGAGCAAGCGGTGCTCTTTGTAATGATTGACCTGCCTGTTTGTGGCACAACATTGTGGCTTGTGCAATCCATCTTGCAATGGTATTCTTTGCGACTGGTAGTCCAAGAAAACTGTTGGCAAATGATACAAAGATTTCTTCTGTTTTCCTGTATTCTTTGGTTCTTTCTATGTAGTATATGACTGCCCTTCTGGCTTCCAGGCTGTGTAATGCCCTTTCTGCTTGTCTTTGGTTTTTGGAAAAAACTTTGAATTTGTATTGCTTGGTTTACGTGGAATTTCTATACCACTTTTGGCATAAATTGTGGATCAGTTCTCATGACGATTCTGTCATTATGTATTTGGAAGTAGAGCTCATGCAGTGTTAGAGCTTAAAATTCACTTACTCTACGTAGTTATGTAATTGCAACTAAAAACGCTGTTTTTAGTGTGAGCATTTGTAGCATTGCTTTGTGGATTTATTTGAATGGTGCCTTCATCATTTGAGATGGTACTAAATCGAGATTCCGTGCAGGTGGTGGCAGCTTTTTTGGAAGCGCTATTCTTTTTGCTCCTTCTAGGAATCTTCTGACCACATGGGGTGTGAAGAAACTCTTCCCTGTTTCTCCCCTTGTGTACGCTACAATTGCTGCTTAGTGTACCCTTATAGATGTGTAGCTCAGTTTATTCTGTAGTACATATGTTAGTATTTTAGTACTGTTGATTCTCTTGTAATCCTTCTTGAAAGTTTTTCTCTAAGGCACCATTGAGAGAATCTTTTCCATTTGGCTGTGCAACACTTCCTTGTTGTAGGTCTTCTCGCTTCTTCGAGTACTGCCATTGTGCTCTCTGGTAGTCTGAGGTGAGTAAATTCTAAGTCCTCAGGAGCCATGCTACCAGGCTTAGGCTCTCTGGTTCTGGGTGTAGCACCCTTCCGTTCTGCATTGTTAAGAGGTCCTTTCTGTTGGGGAACTTGTGCATTGCCCCCAGAGTCATCTCCATTATTTGTGAGAACCAGGTTTGTCTGGCCCACTGAGGTGCTATGAGTATTAATGGTATGTGGCTGATCCTGCATTTGTCGAGTACCCTGTGTAGCAGTGGTATCGGGGCAAAAGCATAAGCAAATGTCCCTGACCAGTCTATCCATAGCGCATTCCCTAGGGACTGTTTGCATGGTTGCCTGGATGTGAAGTGTTTGCATTTTGGGGTGTTGCAAATAGGTTGATTTGCGGAGTTCCCCATTTTTTGAATATTTTTAGGATTTCTGATGGATTCATGTCCCATTAGTGGGATGCTTATGCTTGCCTGCTCAGCCTGTCTGCTCTACATTGTCCTTCCATGGAAGATGCATTGCTAGAAAGTCTATTTTCCTTGGGATTGCCCATCTCCATAGTTCTTGGAGCTAAGGTTGATAGTGTTAACGATTGTGTTCCTCCTTGTTTATTGATGTAAAACATAGTAGTTGTATTGTCTGTTTGGATAAACACCCTCTTCCCGTAAAGCTCTTTCTGAAAGGCTTTAAAGGCTAGGAACACTGTCTTTAACTCCAGGAAGGTGATGCGTTTTATTGCATCCTGTTGTGTCCACAATCCCCTGACTCTGAGGTTGTTCATGTGCGCTCCCCACCCTAGCTGGGAAGTATCTGTTGTAATGGTCACTGTTGGAGTTGGTTGTGAGAGAAGTCTCCCCTGTGCTATGTTCTTTCTGTTCCACTATGCCATCTCTCGATGAACTGTTTGCTTGAAAACCACTAGATCCTCCCAACTCCCTGTTGCCTGTGACCATCACTGTTGAATCCATTCCTGGAATGGTCTCATGTGTACTCAAATGTTTGGTACTAGATGAATGCATGAAGCCACCATCCCTAGCAGTTTGCCCACTGTCCTCACTGTCAGAGATTGCCCTTGTTGTGTAGATGTGTTTCCTTCAGTATCGCGAATGTTCTCTTTGTGCTTGGAAATACCTTTTCTAGTATTGTGTTGATTTCTGCCCCTAAGCATATCTTTACTTCAGTCTGCTAGCACTGTAAATTGGTAGTGTGTTTTGTTGATCACAAATGTCAATAGGTCTTTTTGTCTGCTGTTCATGGGGGGATGTGCAAGTAAGTTTCCCTTTAGTCTATAGTTGCCATGTAGTCCCCTTCCTGTATCTGAGGTATTACTTCTTGTAAGGTTGGCATTTTGAATTTGAGTCTTTATGAATTTGTTTAGGAACCTTAAGTCTAGTATTGGTCATAAGGTTCCATCCACCTTTGGTATGAGGAAGTACGTGGACTACACACCTTTATTCCTTTCCTTGTATGGTACCTTCTCTATGACATTTTTGTTCAGAAGCTCTTGTGCTTCTTTGAGCAAATGAGATAGTTCTTTTGCTGAACGAACCTTGTTGTTTGGTCTTTTGCTTGGAGGTTGTTTTGCAAGTTCTATGCAGTATCCGTATTGTATTATGTTTATTATCCATTTGTCGGATGTAATTTTCTTCCACTCCTGGAAGAAGTTGCTTATCCTGCCTCCCGCTGGTGTTATATGTTGGAGGAATTGTTTGTTCTTTGGGGCATGTTCTTTTTTTTTTGTTAAGTTTGTCTGTTGTTGCACCCTCTGAGATCTTGTTTGAGTGTGTGTAAACCTTGCAGTGAAGTCAGTTGGAGGTGGATTGCTGTCCCCCGCTTTGCGGTTGGCCTCTTCCTCGAGGGCGCCCTTGAAAGGATTGCCTTCAGTGTTGTTATTCCCACCCTTGCTGTTGTTGGCCCTGCTTCTGACCCTGGCTTCCTCCTTGGTCACCTTATTGAAAAGTTTGGTGTGAGGTTACAGGCTGGTGGTTACCTCTGCCTCCTGGTCTCCGTGATGGTGCTCCCCTACGCATGCCTCTGAATTGTAGTGCCCCATTGGACCTGGTTGTCTCATTCTTTCTTTAATTGATTTAATTTCTCGTCCACAGCTGTTCCAAATAGTTGTTCACCATTGAACAGGGTGTTTAATATGTTATTTTGTACTTCTGGTTTGAAACCTGAAATTCTTAGCCAGGCATGCCTTCGCTCAGTGACCCCAATCATCATCTGTCTGCTAGATGTTTCTGCTGCATCTAGGGCTGATTCTAAACATGTGTTTGCCATGTTTTTCTCTTCTTCCACTAAGTGGCTTGCCCTTCTTTGGAATTGATCTGGCAGATGTTTTAGTAGTTCACCTACTTCCTCCCAGTGTTGATATGCAGGTCTATTGATTAATGAATTTAAATTTGCGATGCGCAACTGCATTGCAGCACTTCGTTCCACCTTTCCCCCCCATGAGATCCATTCTCTTACTCTCTTTGTCTGGTGGTGTCCCCACATTAGTGGGTACATTAGCTCTCTTCCTAGCCGTGGAAGTTATCATAGAACCAGCTGGCACTAAACACCTGATTATACATAGGAACCTTTGAGGAATGTTTGTATTTTTTCTCACCCCTTGGTGTTACAGCCTTGCATGTAGCAGGTTCTTTAAAGGCTTCCTTACCCTGGTCCAGCACACTCGGTTCCTGGCGGTCTGGGTAGGTCAGCTGCTTTCACGTGAATTCACGTCGGACCCAATCGGTGTTCCTTTTTAGCCGCCAGTACCGTTGCTTACATTAGTAGCAACCTTATTAGGTTAAAGACCCTAGGACGTGGTATGTAAATGTTACTTTACCACTTATGTAGACAGTTTTCTCGTTGATCCTGATGAATTGCCTAGATCCTCCTGACACAACTGGCAAGAAACATGTCGATCCAATAGAGTAGAGCTACATGCCTAGACACTTAACTCCTAGCACTTAGCCACTCTACACTATTTTAACACGGCAGTTTACCTCTGGAATAAAATGTCAAATAGGACTAACTGACCCGTTTTTTATCCACTTTCTGCTACATCTTTTTACACTAGGCCCCTCACCCCCAAGCATCTATCGGCAGGAACAAAAGATCCCCGACAAAGAGCCCCGATTTCGGGAGCCCGTCAAGAATTGCAGCGCCGACTTGACGAGGGGCAGTGCTCATATGATGAAGCATGACACCTAGCTTGCTGGGTGTGTGAGAGCTCTAGTTCCCCCAAGGGGAATTTTCCCCCTTTTTTCCTGTTACTCTCTCTTCACGACTGGTTGGTTGAGACATTTTCTCCACCACTCTCGGTCACCGCCTGTCACTATACACGAGGAACTCTGTACCCTTCTTGCTTTCATAGCATGGGAAGGAATTGACTTCATGTTTGTGTAGGCAGCAAGGTCTCTAGGGAGAAAACAGAATTGTGGTTTTTCCTGCTCTAACTGCACTCCATAAGTGTCTGCAGCCTTCTTGATCACCTGATTGTACATCCCAATGTCATCTGGTGGTGAGGGCCTCTAGGAATACGAGTCTACCCCTTCTGATTCGGCGTAGAGATCTTGCCACTGCATGTCTTGCGCCTCCGAGGTCGCCGAACCGTGATAGGTTTGGTCCTCTTCCTCTCCTTTGGCTTCGAAGTAGTACTCATCTTTCTCCTCTGCCTCAACCGGTTCTGGCAAATTTCGGCAGCTCTAGTTCTCCGACATCTTTTTCAGTTTCAATTGAAATTTTCGGCTGAATTTTGAATTGTTTCCTTTTCTCATCGAAATCCTTCTTGCAATGCAAGATACTCGCCATTTCATCTAAGAGCCCTTTCTTTTTCTTTTCTAACACAGACGCTTGTGTTTCGGCGTCGAGATTTTCGGCCTTATTTTTGGAGCTTGTCAATGTCTAAGCTTGTTTAACCCTTTCTTTTTTAGACGTCGAAGACTCATGCTCTTCGACTTTGTTCCAGGGTTTTTGCCATCTGTGAGTCCTTGTCAAAGGAACCGAAGGACTGTTTGTCCTTGGACGCACTTGCGGTCGTCGAAATGTTTTGACGCCAAGGCACCTTTAGCGGACTTGAAGACACTCTTTCATGGGTCGGTTGACTGTTTGGGGGTGAGTTCTCTTTTCAGCTTGAACGACTGGGATGTGCGCGTCCTCTTTGCCTTCAGGCCCTTCGGCAAGGTTTTCCTCTTCTTCGCTGGAGAGGCCCAGGGCTCGAAGCTAGGGAGGTGGTCCTTGACCCTGCATGTTGTAATTCGGTCTTCTCTGCCTCTCTCACCCTTAAAGTCTTCGTGGTGAGCGCCGAGCATGCGTTGCAATCTTCGCTTCAGTGGTCCAGCGGCAGGCAAAGGTTACAGATCGGATGCGGATTCTTCTGTGCGTACTTGTGGTGACAATTGTCGCAGAACTTGGAAGGTGTCTTGTCCATTACCGCGCACAGGGAGCACCCAGTATGCCCATTCTCCATAGGACGTCGAAGCTTTGGTCTTTCTCTTTGCTGTGTCTCGGGTTAAACCGACTCAAAGGCCGGTACGTCAATAAAGTTATTTTCTTGGTGTGTTTTCTTTTTCCCATCGATTCTTCTCTCCATACTTCTGGAGCGCCTTCCGTATTTATCCAGACCCAACGGCGTAAAATAAGAATCTGAAGATGGCGACCAAAGGTGGGAGCTTCCGGAGGAAGCATGTCGACATCACAGAAGGACACCAAATTGTGGTAGGTCGACGCCCACTGGCCACAAAAAAAAAAAAAAAAAAAAAAGGAAATACTACAATTACGGACCCAACCACTAGATGGCGGAATAATGCACAGCATAGTGAATCCAGAAAAGATTCACGCTGCAAAACTGTTCTTGCCCTCTTTTGGTACTCTTCAGGTAGGTTAGACAAAGTCCTCCATGTCCTTCCAATGCTTGTGTGCATATCTGTTGAGAATAGTGTTCACAATAAAGTCATTGGGTGGTGGCCACCCTCTTCATTTTTCTGCCAGCTGCCATTATGTTTTTGCTTGCCATGACTGGTGATGGCCCATGAGGCTGGGAACATGACCCTGTATTTCAATTCTAAAGAGTCATTGCTTTGGTGGTAATAAGTTTGCCAAAAACTCTTCTCCACTGCTGAATACTGTGAAACATGGGCAGAATGGTTTTGTTCTGTATAGAGGACTTAGAAAGGGGGTTACTGAGTATCTGTTGGATACACTATGTCCATCAGTATTTTTATTTACCCCCATGATACTTTGATATATCAACCAGCGAATACTGCCTTGACAGGTACATATCCATATCTTCCAGGGGAGAAGCTCCTTTGACCTGCTTCCACAAGGTTATCTCCTCCTCCTGCGTATCAATGACTAATTCCTGTGTCAGGATGTGTGTAATGGTATTCTTACTTTTAAATTTGTACCTCCTGTGGCATTTCTTTCAGCCGAGATATTACAGGCTATGGTCTCTGCTCTATTCTCTTGGGCTTCAGTCTGTTATGGATTCCAGGAGCTGCAAGTGCATGGATACCCGATCGGGCGATTAGCCGCACTTTATAAATCTTGATTGTTATTGATTTATGGAGACAGTCTCCTCGAAGGCCCTTTTATTCCCCCTTTCTCAAAGCTCCAGTTCTAACTGCAGTGCCCTCTTTCGCTCCTCGTTGGAGGCTTGTTTTCCCTTTTCCCCAACGGGATAACACCTTTTAGGGTACTTGTCCCTCCTGTACTATTTAAACTAGTGCCCTCAGAAGTCGAGCCAGTGCTTTTCAGCAGATCCAAACTGATGCCTTTGTCTATTTGCCCCAAAGAATTGGAAGACTATTTAGCTCCTTTAACTGCAGGTTATTTTTGTGTTGAGGGCTTCAAATTGTGCACTAGGGTTTTTCCTAAAGGCTCTGGTGCCTTGATTGGCAGCCTGGATATATTTTCCCTAGATGGCTCAGACGGCTTTTTAACATGAGGCCCTGTAGGCTTAGGGTCAACTCTATGGTCCCCGACTTTTGGGTTGATTTCCTCATGGTCAGAGTCTAGGTGTCTTCCCTGAGCTTCCTCTTGATGCACGCATTTTCAGTTTTTTCAGCTTGAAAAGCCTGGCCATATCTGCAGCTAACCAAAGAGCTCTCTATACTTTGTCTTTATAAACCCAAGGTTTTGGTTTTAAATAAGCATGTAAAGCATGGGAAGTTTGTTGTCGACAGGGAAGTTCGTATGGCAGTTTAGACATAATTCAAAGATTTTGTTCCTAACCAAAATAGCAGAGGAATCTCAGTGATCTCACCTCGACTATCATTCTACCACTATCTCTAATCCCCCCTGAGGTTCCCAAAAACCTCAATGAAGCACAGCTCTTAGATGCCCGCTACTCGCTTAAGGACTGTAAAGACTCTCTTGAGGTCTTTGAGGCTATCTTCTGGAGCAGTCTCGACAAACCTCTGTACCAAATGATAGAAAGAAAATTAAATGGAGCATGTAGTGGGGCATTGTGGGCTTATTGTAGTCATATGCAGGCTCTGTTTAGTTCACTGCCCACACAGAAAATGTTTTTGTAGATCAACACTTTGGGACCCAGCTGCTAGATAGTGGTATTGTGCAAAGCATTGTTAATCAGAACACGATTTGAAGCTGCAAAAGTCCTTTATCTTTGCGTCTAGAGGTGTTGTATGTGTGCTATAGGTGGGTGGCTCCATGGAGTAACTAGGGCTTTTAGGGCAGTTCCTCTAAGGGTGCCAGCTCTAGCCTTGCCCCCCCTCCAAAAATCATCTTGGGCATCTACAATTGCTGCCACAAGGGTGTGTAGGATTTGGCTCCAGACACCCTCCTTTGTAGTTGGGCCAAACATGATGCCCTCCCCTGTCCCTTTCTGTCTGCTCCCATACCCCATCTTAAAAGGTGTGGTGGGGTTCCATACACATGTAGAATCCAATTGCCATTTCAAGAATTCAAGGATTGGGTCTACCAATGGGCCAAAGCGATGATTACCCATAAGGGACATATCCACTGTGTTGGCCTGCACCTCTGGTTTGAAACCAGAAATAAGCAGCCAGACGTTCACATCTCTAAAAGAAGCCAGCTGTCTGCTAGCTTATCAAATTCATCTAGGACCGACTTTATGCAAGAGCTGGCAATGTTTTAAAGTGCTTCTAGAACAGACTTTGCCCTCTTTTCACACTACTCTGGCAAATGGGACATAAGGTCCTCCATATCGACCATTATTGGTGGGTGTACTTATATAGGAGGCCATCCGGAGGCGGTTGGAATAACCAATGGTATATAGCCAAATCAATCTCTCAGCCCTCTTCCTTGTGATTTGATATTATTAAGGAATCAGACTCCATGGTCTTGTATGTATTTAGGGTACTGGGAAGATAGTCGGTACTGCTTCATTCTAGGGATCACTGCCCTGAAGAATATTATTCAAAAATGTGCCTGCCTTGAAGGATATAATGGATGCATGGGTAAATCTTCCATTAGTTAACAGGATGCAAGGTCTCTAGAAGAAAGCAGATGTCCTATTTTCTACTGCCATTTGCACCCCAAGATTCTCTGCTGCCTTATGAACCACCCTGTGGTATATAGAAAGGTCATTGCGTGGTGATGGTCTGGAAGAGTATTTATCTACTTTCTCTTGGGGAGAATGCCTCTATGTACCCCCATATTTTGTTTTCTCCCCCATTTGCCCTGACCTGTATCCTCTATGTTGGTGTACGTGTATAGTATTTCCTCCTCCCTGTGCTCATGTTTTCCGCACTCCTTGTGGAGGTCAGATTTTTCGCTCAAAGATTTTAGTTTTGATATTTTTACCAGCAACATGGGTGCCCTGCCTCTTGATGGCTCCAGATGTTTTCTACCTTGGTGTACCGATATGTGGTCTTGAGTCTTTCCCACGTGAGGAACTTCTGGAACAACTTCCTTGGAGGTCTAGTTCTTACTGATTTTCTCCCTGGCCTCCTCAGTCTCAACATCTTCATGCTCAGAAAATGAGTTTCCTCCAAGCACTGCACCTTTCTCTTACTTTTCTAGCTCAAAGATCTCGGTCTTCTTTGCTCATGATTAATGTGCAAGTAAAACCTAGTAATGTATCCGTCTTGGGCTTAAAAAGTGAACAAGTGCAGCTCACCAGGTGCTGCTGGAACCTCTTATTGCCCGATTCGTTTCCTCAAGTTACTTATTTTTGTAGTAATAAACCTTCAGACTAAAAGTAGAAGCGAGACCAGATTTTTCTTAAACACTACATACTTCTGTTATGCTTATTGATTTACTGCATTTGTAAAGAACACTTATCCCCTTGGGGCTGTCACAGCACTGGAAACAGCCTATTCTATCCATGAAGAGAATCACTGCAAGCCAGTCAGAAAAAGGCTATTAGTCCAAAAATGAAAAGGCCATGTTTTTAGTTTCTTCCTAAACCAAAGGTAAGTATCAGCAACACAGATGTCCAAGGATAAGGAATTCCACTGCTCTGCCACCAAATGGGGAAGATGATCGACTGCATGACCCAACTTTCTGTACTTGCTTTGTTCTGACCAAGGGTAAATTCCGAGATCTTAAATCCCAGGTGGAGTTGTAAAACTCCACCCTCGTCTGCAGAATTTCCAGCCCAGTCTTGTACAATGCTTTATAAGCATAAGAGTTTAAAGCTTGCTCTTTTTCCACTATTAAGCCAATGGAACATCAAGAAAACCAATGCCAAATCGGTCCATATTACAGATTAACCTAGCCATAGCATGTTGGGTTACCTGGAGTCTCGCAACAGATACTCTGCTATGCCAACAAATAGGCCATTGCTGTAGTCCAGTCTGCTAGTCACCAGGGACTGGACAATAGTCTTTTGTCAGAGAATAGGAATCCATTTAAACAGTTTTCTTAAAAGCTTCAGAATGCCGAGGCAGATGGCCAAAACGTGGTCTTGCATGGAAAAACTATTGTCTATAATGATTCCTTTTTTTCTTTTAGCCAGTTTCTTGGGGCTAGGCATCTTCCCCATAGAATCTGGCCGCCTTTTTCATCCTGAATCAGGTGGGGACCACTGAATAGTAGGCTGAGTCTTTTTACCAAATATTCTTGCAATTTCAGGGCAGCAGTGTGAAATATTTTGGTGAAAGAGGTTCCTCTTTTGAGGCTAAAGGCTACATAGCTTTGTTAGTGTTGGATCCTTTGATTATCAATTTTTACTCATGTTTGTCCAGCTCTGTTTATTAAACCTATGAGACTTCAAAAAATCCTGTGTGGTAGGATGATCTTCACCACTGGTGCAGCTGTAGTTTTTGGTACTGGCACTCGTAGACCATTTTCCTTTTTAGGTCTCGGCTAGCGTAGGCTGCGCACATGCGCAGTCTCGCTGGTGAGATTTAATGTTAATAGGTATTTTTGGTAAAGGGCTTTAAGCCCCACCCCTCTTTTCCATTGGCAGGCGTCACCGTTTATGGTAAACGGTGGCCAGCCATTGAAATAGAGTTGGTGAGGACGTATTTGCTCGGCTTTTGAGCCGTCCCACTTGGACGGCCTCGCGTGCTTTCCTTCTGCTGCAAAAGGTTTTTTATCTTTAGGGGGCCATAAAGAGAAGAAACCTTTTAGCAAGCGAGGCCGTCCAAGTGGGACGGCAGAAAAAGGCGAAGAAAACATCATGGCGAGCGCTTGTTAAGAAAGGCAAGAAGTTCCGCCCCTGCCTAAATGGTCTGAAGTTACAGAGAGCTGCTGGCACCTAGTCCCGCCATTCAGTGTGGATAGTGCCTACCACTCCCAGACGCTGCGTGGATATAGTCAACCACAGTCTGGGTCTGCCACTGCTCCTTTCTTTATCTCTTCTGAGGCAGATTGCGACTGTGCGACCATCAGGCGCGCATGCGCCATCCTCGGGGGCGTATATTCCTTGCACAAGTCTGTTGTTGAGGCACACGTTGCTCAGTTCCTCAGTGCGCATGTGCAGTGTGCGTGAGCTGGCCCATTGTGCCACCTCCTTTCGCACTTTGCATGCCGGCACGCGTTCAATCGTTTCTCGCCCGACTTGTGGTCTCATGGAGTCTTCCTTCATTTCATAAATTGTGTTCCTGGTGATCACCACCGGCAGTAGTTCTCTAGCATCAGCAGCGAGGCAAGAGACCGAACCTGGGCAGTGAAAGGCAGGGTGGTGGTATAGCTTGTTTATGTTGAACTCACAACATTGGTATGAGGATGTAATCTGGCACCTCAGGACCCACGGAACTGGAGACATGGTGAGACTAGACTGAGATCACGGTGGATCCAGGGACACCAGAGGCCGAATGGATGCGAAAGTCGAGGCATAAATCACAGAGCATCACGTGTAGATGCATGCGGGGGAACTGGTGTAGCAGCAGGACATCACTGGGGCTCGGAGAGGTTGCATGGCGAGGGTGGTTTAAGCAAGTGGGTTCTAGGCTCTTCATAAGTGCAGAATACGTTTTCACCCTGCTTTTGCACCGCTCCACACTACTCAAAATTAATACACCATCTGTGTGCGGGTGCAGAGGTGTCAGTGGCCCAGCATCGGCCATTGTAAACAGCCACCTGATGAGATCATGAAAGCAACGTGGGTGTCACTGCTAGAGCTTTGGACCTACTGCCCGTCACGTATTATTTGAGGTTGTCGTTACTCGAGTTATAAGAGCCTTACTTTTCAATGTGGGAGGTGGAGCGCAGTGATTACTTCACTCAAATGGCTCCTGCAGCCTCCTACAAGTCCGGCGTAGTTTGTGATTTGGCTGCCCTTTTATTTTTGGGGATACTGCATTGTAGCCCGCCATGTTGAGCTTACTGACCCATGTACCTGGGAATGTTGAGGAGGCTGTTTTCTTGCACAGACCCTCCTGGAACAGTATGGCCTGAAAGTACGATACTCTGGTTTCAGAACGAATGTATGGTCAATGGAATGTGGCCTTCGCTGGGTTAAAATATTTCAGCTACATTTTTGTACACCATAGGGTAATGGTACAGAGGGATGTCTCCGTCATGCTCCTTTTGGTAATTCTAAAGAAAATATTTGGACAGCCCCATTTGCTTATGGTTAACCTTTTGCATGTTAGTTGTTGGTACAGATGTATATGCTTCTCCTTTAGCTTTGCTCCTCAAACATATGGGCTATATGCCTTTGGAATGTCACTTGAGATAACTAGGTCTGTGGGTCGTTTCTTGTGAGGAGCACATTTAATGAGCCTCTGCTCTCTTAAAATCGATCATGATATAACTTTATTCCCATGTAAGTACTGCAGTTATCTTTTTGAATTTTGACTTTCTTCCTCCAGGCCAGCCCAAATTTTCCTTTGCATACCATGTCAAAGTTTTCAGGCTCCAGCTGAAACGTGCAGACAAGAATTTTGTTGAAAATGACCCAATAAATACAGCAAACTGCACGTGAATGCCATCCAACAGCCCCCACCTCCTATTCCAGCAGCTCTTATTTCAGTATGGCAGACTATCTAATCAGCGGCAACACAGGCTATGTCCCTGAGGATGGTCTTACTGCCCAACAGCTATTTGCCATCGCAGGCGGCCTCACTTACAAGTAAGATGCATGCTTTTTATACCCTGCATTATATTTCTATGTTCATTTTAATCCACAGTGATCTTCACACACAGAGCCGTCAGTCATTGTGTGGTCACTTGCTTCCATGTTGATGTTTAACTTGTAAAGGACCAGTGTATTCTGAGGGTGCATTATCTTCCAACCGCTCGACAGGTTATTTCAAGCCTGCACTTCCTTAGGAGTAACAGTCTTGTTTTGTTAGGGTTTTAAACCTCATGTGGCCATAAGTGAGCTGTTTCTGGACCTTTCACTGACAAACTGGCTTTTACATCTCCAAATGTATTCAAAACTGTCCTTGATCTACCTTCTGAATATTGGTTTGGGGCTAGTGTTGAATGGGGAGAGGGCATGCAGGCCTCGGTTTGTAAAACGCAGCAGCAGGTTATTTAAGGTGTACGCGGTTTAGCCTCGTACATCAGAAAAGGCTAGCTTATGCAGTTTGTTGATAAGGTGGCTATCAGTAACACCTGTAGAGTTCTCGTCAGTGTGTCAGATAGCACTTTGTGAAAATTAAATGTTGCTTCCCCTCAGACTCTTAAGTCGTCTTTCCCCTTGTAGATGGTCTTTCCAGTTCAAGGGACTATAAACAAATGGACACTAGACACTTATTAAGTCCCTCGAAAGTGCAAGGATGAGTAGAAACTAAGGCCACGCTTCGTCTGTTATGGAAGGTATACTGATCATGCGCTCTACTGAAACTTCCTTTCGTCAGAGCTCTGTAGGGCTCTGAAAACTGTGTATAACATTGCAGTTGTAAAACTTTCCAGAGAAAAACAATAATGTGGTTTGTTAGAATGGCACTTAAGATGACCCTTATAAAGAAGTGGTTCAAGAACGGTTTAGGTAGGCTGTTTTTCTCTAAGGCTGAATATGCAGTGTATGAGCTAGAGCAGCTGTCCATTTGCGCATCTTTGAAATTAGGGCAGAAAAGTTGGCTTTGATGTTTTGTCTGGCTCACTTTGCATACAGTTTCCACTCATAACATATGATAATTAGACTAGAGATTTTGTTAATTAACATTATAAATACCGTTATTGTTGGTCTTATCAAAAGAGCTAAAGGTAGGCATTGTATTAATCACGGATTTCGCCACTCTGTTTTAGGTTTCATGTAGGCGTTTTACGCAAGCATTACATAAGTGGAGCTTGTTTGTGTCCGAAGGGCCTGCAGATTTGTGGGTCAGCAGAGAACTAGAGCCGTCTTACTTTGGCCGCATGCTTTTAAAATCAGGGCTCCACCTTCTTCCCAGTGTGATCTTGATGTCTCGTGCTAGTCCCACTGACTGCAAAGCTTTTTTTATTCTTAACGGAGTTCATCTGGTAGTGGGAGGCAATGGCGGGCGAACTTGATCCTTGTGTTTGGCATCAAATTGACGCAGGAATTTGGGAAATCCAGACTGGCAGGTGCATCTATTTCTTCTCCTTTAATCTAATTTCGGATGTTAAGCACTTGTTTCTTAACACATTTAGAAATTGAACACGACTTGTGATTTCAGTGTTCCCTAAAGTACATGGCAGTAGTTCTTCTCTTTTTTTGTATTGGAGCATTTGCATAGCACACAATACGTTGCTGAAGTCTTAAACACATGGGTAGTGCATTACACCTTCTGAGTGTGCGGTTGGAAGTGTCTTTGCTTTTAGCCTCTGTGAAGTGTTTACATATTGTGCGTATTGACCACTGGGGTGCAGTAAAGCTTTATATGGGAAGCATTGCTTAGTAGTGTGATGGATTTTTTTTTTGTCATTTGTGTTATACTGACCGCTCCGATTAGTTCTGTAGGTCTCTTCATTGAGTCAGTAGTTTTTTTTTTCTTTTGCGTTTTAAACCAGATTTATTTTGCTGGCTGTGGCAGGAGGTTGTCTATTCTTTGATCTTATGGATTGGGAGGGGTGGAGTTTACAATTGTAGCTGAAGGAATAAGAGATCTATCTGCCCTCATAGAGTGCGTTAGCCCTTCTTTAATGTTTTCGATTATGAGACATCAGGCGAAGAGGATTTTTAAAGTGCACTGCATTGTCACCCTCCATTTAGTCGTTCTAGGATGCTGAGCTCAGACTGACTATTTTGGACCCGCAGTGTGGATTCTGTCGAGTCCTCCATTGGAAAGCCATTTGTAGCAGATCTCTATGGGCTTAATAAGCCTGTCTGGTTATTATTGAGTGGTTTGTTATGCAGGCAGTTATAGTTTGTGCCGATCGCAGGTTCCACGATCCTTTCATACATTAGGCCTGTTCCATTGACAATTTTTTAATGAAATATTATATAACTTATTTTCCCTCAAAAACATTGAACCATGCGGAAAGGAACCATGCCTAAGGGAATCCTGTGTCCTCTGCTAGAGAAAGACAGTAGACATTGATGTGCACTTTAGAGTTGAAATTGTAATGGCTTGGCTTTCGAAAGGGTTTGGGTTGAGTCGTTTATGCAAACAAATGTACAGACACATTTAGTTATTTCATTGTATGCCAGAACACTAAGTTAATATGCGTCATGTGAGCTGTTCACTCTCAGCACAGCCTATTGATTATTTCCACCCAATTTCATTTGAGATGTCGACCCAGTTTCCCTGACCTGGTCTGCAGTTATGCACTACTGTTTTAACCTGGAAAGCTGTTCAAAACACTTGACTGATTAGAACCTGCATTTGGGAGCTTATGTTGTTTCACGAGGGGGGGGGGGGGGGGAGGCTTTACTTTTGCCTGTCCTTTTATCTGTTTGAAGTCTATTGTAAGGTCATGGTTGGTGTAAATATACAGATTTTTTTTTTTTTTTTAAGACGGACCCTCCCCCCTACCCGGCCTGCTCAATTCAGACAGAGTAGATAACTAGTTCAGGCATGGGCTGTAATAATGAGTTTGTGTCAAGCTAAATATCATCTGGGTACTAAACTGTATAAAAGTGAAACATTATTACACCGCTTGATATCAATCCATTTGATCCCTGGACTTAAACTGTGACATGCTTGTTGAACACTTTCACCAGATCAAAAATCTTGGCTTTTTATCTGTTTTTCCGGTAAACCTGATGCTTTCACAGCTAAACTTAAAAAAACAAAAACCAGCTGATCGTCAGACATTGCTATTGGTGTTGTATGTTGTCCACATGGGATTTTGTTTCTGCATCGCTTCACAAATCTGCAGGCTCATTAACTGGCAGTTGTTCTGTCTCTGACATCAGTGCCCAGAACTTTTACTTATGTTGGTTTTACTATTAAAGGCAAAAATCCTACTTTTGAATATAGAGTGAGTTCTTAAAAGCAGGTTACTCATATTCAAATTCTAAAGCTAACAACTTCACATTATCTGTTGCATGGATATATCACCCTCCCAGGCCGGCAGGCAACAGTTGATCCCGTATCCTAGAAGTTCTCTCCTCTGTTATGTTGAAGTCAGCAAATTATATTGTGTTATGCGATTTTTAACATTCATTTCAGCAATGCACCTTGTAAAAGACCCTCCTCCCTGATGGAGTATTTTAGGGCCTTCGACATTCATCTTGTAGTCTTCCTACTCATGTCGCAGGACACTTGCTTGGTCCACTGTTCTCTGCAGGATATCCAGACCGAATGCCCAATTCCTTTAGTATGGTCAGACCATCTTGCCATTACTTTCACTATCTCAACCCCCACTATGCCTAGAGCTCAGATGCACAGGTCAGTCTCCCACTCTGAAAACGGTTCGAAGTTTAATACCTCTACTCTGAACTCTATGCTAAAGACAAACCCTCTGGCTTTGAGCTACTCAGTGAAGGCTGATTCTTCTAGGCTTGATAACTGTTTTAGATACTCACTGGATTCTCTGTTACACATCAAACGTGTTATCAATTGTAGATCTCTTCCTCCAGCTCCATAGTTTGAAAATGCATGCACAAAAATAAACAAGCATTGAAAATGCAACAGGTCTCGCCTTTGGTGAAGTTAAAGCCTTTTGCTTATAGCAAAGCAACTGGCTTTAACGTAAAAGGCGAGACCTATTGCATTTTAATGCTGGTTAGAAGTATTGTGGCTCAGGTTAAAAAAAACCAAAGTCTAGTCGCAGCCGCAACCTTCTTTAAAGTCAGAATCATCTTTTCTAGGGTACTTAACTCAGAACCATTCTCAAAATATAGCGACCAGCATTAACATGTATGCTTTTGAAACTCTAGTACCTTTGGCTTTATATTCCTTGCAGGCTGCACACCAAGGCTTGCTGAAAGCCTTGCTTAAATTAAGAAGCACATATCCAACCAATAACTCCATACGTGAAGTATGCAAATCATGCCCATCATTGATCATGGAGCAAAAGCAATAGATTTGCTAAACATACTGTTTGACCATCTTCTCCCAACACCTCCCATTTCACTCCCTACATTATTTTGGTGGGCAATACCACCTTTTTCATGCTTAAGGTCACAATCCACTTCTGCTGGGGACACACTAGGGCTTACCCAGAACGTTAACACCAATACGATGTGTGTAACTGAAATAATAGTTGGACATCATAAGTAATAAGTTATATTTTTATTCATGTTAGAATTTCTGTCAGTGTTTTGAACGTTAATGTTTAGAGAGTTTTCGTACAGTTTCCAATGTCTCAAGATCCAATATAAGAAATCAGACAAGATCACAAATGGAAAAAAACATTTTAGAATGGTCGCAAGATTTACTCTCTTGAACACTGCTGAACATTTCTTTTCCCCAACGGAGTTTACAATGAAAGTGTGCACTGTATTCACGTTCCACATCAACATAATGGCATCATTACATATAAACTCTTTAAAAATATACTTCTTTCAAAAGACTTGACTACTATGTACACTACAAAAATAAATTTTCATATAAATAAATTATATGGCATACTTTTATCTTTGTAATTGAAATGACACAAACCCACTCCTACCGCAATAGGCAAGCGATGAGACCCAGTTTGAATTTTTTTCCTTTTAACTCCTCGCACTAAAAAGTTACAATGAGTCCATATTGTAAGTGTTATATACTCTTTCCTATTTAACATTAGTAAGCACTCTATACAAATAAAATTCCATTAGAACGTAGCTGTAATAGAGTTTCCAATAGAACTATAAATCCCTGCATTTTGTTCGTATTAAACTGGCATGACAAATACTGTGAAATAAACACATAATAGAAAAATATAAATATCACAGAAAGTTAAAAAACAAATTAAAATAAAACATTTGAAAAAGTTGCTACCAAATTGAAATCTCCCACGCCAATGTGACTACAGGAGAGTAGGATCTCATGTGCGGGAAGCAGCAAAAAAAAAAAGAAGAAAAAAAAACGAACAAGTACAGAAGTACAAGATGGACAGAATCTGCTAAAAAAGACTGGGAGCACAAGAACTACAAGATCAGATAGAACAGCTTTCCCCGATTTTGCAACGGGTTGGCAAGAGGCAAATGCAATAGCATAGTCCTACAAGTATAACATGTACATTTGGCAGCTGGAAGTGTATAAATAGCAGCCTAACAAGTTTGTTGCTCGCAGTGGCAGTACACAGTCTTGCTGTCAGCAGAATTTTCACACAGGGAAGACTGCTAGTGGCTCGAAAGTGTAACTACAGATTTGGCCTACAAGTGTGCTCACAGGAAGTGTGCTTACACTGCAGAATGAGGCTGGGCTATTTAGTCACTGAAATTTCATAAGCAAGTGCCCAATATGTTGTTTCTCAAATATGAGATTATTGCAGTGCTTAATTTGAGCCTGTGATTTCTGGTGCATTGCACCTGCACGTGATTGTAAACACCGCCGCTTGTGACAGTCTGCCACAAGGTGGCGGTGTCTAATTTAGAGAAGACCATCAACAGTTAATTATTCATTCAATATACATTAAAAATGACTATTACCTGCTATTCTTATAGCTTTGGGGGCCTGAAATAGACTGAATTGTCACACTTGTGGAAGTGCGATGGTTAGTAGTTGTGTGGTTACAGCAAGCTGCAATGGCCTCCTGACAAGAGCCCTGGCAGGTGTTTTTTAACTAAGCACTGGGTTATTGAAATAGCTAAGAATCTTAATTCTCAGACGGTCAACCATACGCGTTTTATTTAATCTGAGCGACCAACAAAATAGCAACACTAGACCCACATTAATACATTAAATGTGTCGAAAATTATGCTATTGTGACAAGTATTCAGAGGAGTGTAGGGCCACTACGTTGTCACATATGTTGCAACCTACAAGAAACGCTGCGTGCTGAATAAGTGGTCCAATAGCACATTCCTGAGGAAGTGATGGAAATGCAACAAAGCTCTTTAAATCGGATGCCATCATGCTCCTCTCAACGCAAGTTAATGCCATATTGCTTCCTGAGAGAAGGGGCCCAAAGGGAAAAGCATGCCTTTGTAGAGATGCAGAGTGTGCAACAAGTGAGCACACACAACTACTAACAGGGAGCAGGAAATAAATGAATTGTTAGCTGAAGTAAGTCTGGGACTTCTGTTAAGTGCTCAATGCTAGTTTCACCGGGGGCTCAGGGACGGAATACAACTCCCAGCAACAAGAGTTTTATAAGCACACTAAAGGCAAGCATAAAGTAAAATAAAAAAAACATGTTTGACAAAACAGAAGACAGAGGAACAACTATAGAACCTGCACACATTCAAACCTACGTTAGACACCAGGATTACCGTGTTCTTCATATTTGCGCATTTAAAATATATTTATATATTTATATATATATTTATATATCACGCATAGCGTGTTTGACCATGAACTGTAACATTTCATACTACCACAGGGTTGTGATATGCAAAATAAAAAAATACCAATATAAAAAAAAGACATACCGTTACAAAACAAAATCCAATAACATGAGCAATATTTGCATAGAATTACACAAGTAAATTATACAATATTTAAGCAGCAGCAAGATATGCTGAAATCTATGACTAGATTAAGCTTGGTTGTGGCACGAGAGCCATGTATGACAAATACAGACCACCCACACACGCATACACAATACACTTTAAAGAGTTGTACAATCTCAAATTATACTATTTTACAATGTTCATTTTTATAATACATGTGTACACCTTTTAAATATTTATAGAAATATTTAACAAAATATTACAATAGGTTACAGTAATAGTAAACTGTTGCCCTGATGCAGCATATTCTCTTCCATATGTTCAACAAGTTCTTGTCAAGGATCTGGAGAGAAGGGGGTTCCCATCTTTGGCCTTTTGCGCTTTCTTCATTCACCTAGAAATACATAAGACATTCATTTGGCATAGAATCTTTTATCAAAATAAGAATTTGTCACCAAATACTGGCCTACTGCCCAAACCATGCCAGGAAGTAGGTTCACCCAACTTTTTATTTTACGTATGTAGTATATCATACCCATTAGCAATTCCGGGAGCGTGGAATGTAATTAAGTCCCCTGAGGCAGTTCACAATCCCATTAAAACACCCAGACTAGGTACTCCTATTAAGAATAACTTGGTTGACTCGTATACTTTGGCTCAATGCTTGGGAGGACTGGCTTTATAACTGGAAGTACCTCTAATACCTTCATCATTCTCAACCTATTGCATGTGAAGGTTGATAGTGCTTCAAAAACGTGTCAGAATGATGAGATCCGATTTCACTTTGACAGGGGAGATTAATTGGGTTAAGAAAAGGTATTCAGCTTCCAGGAGCTTGTGTTCAGAATGTAATCCATACTGGGCAGTAGCTGCCTCCACATACAAAGGGTGGTGAGATGGGTGGAGGAAGCGTGGGGGGGGGGGGGATCTATACAGATATACACATCTATACAGATATACACATATCTATACAAATATACACATATCTATACAAATATACACATATCTATACAAATATACACATATCTATACAAATATACACATATCTATACAGATATACACATCTATACAAATATACACATATCTATACAAATATACACATATCTATACAGATATACACATATCTATACAGATATACACATCTATACAGATATACACATATCTATACAGATATACACATCTATACAGATATACACATATCTATACAGATATACACATCTATACAGATATACACATCTATACAGATATACATATCTATACAGATATAGATATTTTTTTAAAGGTACTTACCTTAAGCTGGCAGCCGCCTCCGGCATTGCGTTGCGCCTCCTTCCTTGTCCCAGTAAACACTGGGACCCTGTGCAATCCCTGTGCTGCTCTCATGCGATGAGAGCAGCAGGGGGATTGGCCTGAGCGGGCTGAAAAGACACTCCACTCAGGACAGGGAGTCTGTGCTGTTTTAGTGCACGTGTGTTTGGCTATCTCGGGCTGGCCAAACATACATGCGCACTTCGAAATGGACATAGCACTCTTCCTTCCCCCAACTCCCATGGCCAAGCCCGCCCCTCCCTACAGGCGCTGGTTCAGAGCTGGCAAATGAAAAATAAAAAAAAAAGATAGAATGTAGTTTTATTTTTCACCTGCTGGCTCTGAGCCAGTGGGGCGATGCTCCTTCGCCATTGTGGAGGAGCCGCCTTCGATACTGGTAACCTAGACTTACTTTAGGCAAGAAAATAAATTCTAACTAAAATAAAACAATAGCGCTGGACACTTACGTTAACTGCAGTTGTTGCGGTGCGACTTTTCTTCACATTCAACGTCCTGTAGTTCTATCACTTCCACCTTAGAGTTCCTTCGCTCATGGTGTACATTAAAAGGCACATGGGGATCGTGAAAAGTCCTAGGGTCCATTTCATGATAACCCTCGTAGGATGGGAAGCCCCCACAAGAATTATGGCTGTGCAGGGATGGGTGTACAGTGACAGTAACTGAAGCAGAGGCAGTCACAGTAGTGATAGGCTGGCAGTAAGCTTGTCCGCAGGCCCCCATGGCAGTGAATGCTGGATTTCTAATGTTCTGCGAATGGGAAGCATGCCCAGAGCGCTCCCGGCTGCTGGGCACAGAATGCCCTTCAGTAGACATTTCAAAAGCATCCCTGCGCGGCCTGTGAGGCGGCATATGCAGTCCTTCCCTCGCTTCCAGCCGGGGATACTGAATGTTTTGATGCAATGGCAGCTGGGTTCTAGCAGCTGGATTAGAAGGCGGCCTCGCACTGGACGGTTGACCCCTTGCAGCATCCGGGTGGACCACCTGAAAGTGAAGTGAACAAACCTAGTCATTTTGCGTACAAACAAAAGGGTGCGTCTTTTAGAAGTAATTTCATAATCGGATAATTCAAACACTACTTACGGGGCATATTAAGATTTTTAACCGGTCTTAAACCGTGATGTCAACCTATCAACAAGGCCAATTTACTATCTCAACTACTCATCTTGACTATTTTGGAACAAGATTAATATTCACCTTTACCCCGCGCCGCCCTTCACTGCACCTCTCCTCAATTATTAGAAAAGAGCCTTTAACATAGCATTCCAGGGGGGGGGGGGAAATCGGCTAGGTGCCAGTGGGGAAACTGATTGGGTGACACCCCCACCCCAAACACTTGTTCAGGAGGATTAATTAGCATCGACCAACTGAAGTAAACATGTAGAACTTACGGTGGATCTTGGAAAGATGGGATTCCCAGTGGCTTCCACTATGACGTGATGAGGGGAGGGCCCAGTGCGTGGATGAGCATCATACTGCTGGAACTCTTCACTGATCCCAGACACAGTCGTTTGAGAGCTGTACTCAGAGTCCGAAGTGTCTGATCCATTGTTGGTATGACCTGGAGGCACCGTAAACCTCACTACGTTGGGTGGTGGCTCTGGCGAAGGCATCGGCAAGCTGTCTCCTCCATTGGCAACTGAAACCTAAAAGACAAACATTTGTTTTTCTAAGAGCCACGTTACAGCCGACGGATAACCCAATACATAACAAACGGCAAGACTTAAAATGCATTACGCCGTTTAAGTCACAAGAAGGTAAAACAGAAGTACAGTGCAGTTTTGTACCCATTTAAGATATGTACCCAAATCACTGGACTCAACCAAGCTGAATTTTAAAAAGTTCTTCGACATGTACCCAATTTGTATCACTTGCCAAAATGCCCATTTGTATGAAAAGAATGTTTCAACGAGAACGTCTTTACTTTCGACGCAATTTGGCTATATAGGACTGTTCAACATACTGCAGCTCAAAAATGTCGACAAGTTAATTTTTTACAAGCAGAAAAGTGTTTTGAACATGCAATTTTTGACAAGCTGCGAATCAGCAATGTTGCAACTTATTGCAGGTATGACCACTTTGAACGGGCATCTTTAATTTCCAAAGGCACCCTGATCCTAACCCTAATGGGGGGGGGGGGTAGTGCTTTTGATGCAAGTGTGAGTTTCTAAACACAGGAAACCTCTTTTGCTGGTTATTTACCATAAGACTGACAATCGCATGGATCTGGCAAGTGAAACATGTGGACCAAAACTAGGTCAACCCACAGCCATGGATAAAGGACCGTATAGAAGCAACAGCCAACTATATACTGGAAGTAACCATTAGCACAGGCAGGGAAAAAAGAGCAGTACTGCAATTACTTGCACTCAAAGATGGTCACGGTACCGGGAACAGAGCAGTGAGGTCAGAGCCGCCGAGCAATGCGGAACACTAATTTTAAATGCTTAACGTCTCCATAGTTATTTATCTTCTGAATGGCGGATGTTCTTCCGATTGTTGCCTTATTTAAAATCGAAATAGGAGGATTTATTTATTTTTTTAACACTCTGCTGTGTTAATAAACCTACAAAACCTTCTAAAAGATTATTCAATTTAACCAAAATACTCCAGATTCCGTATTTGCTCACAAGACTGAAGTGGCCATTGGGTTTAACAGATGCGTTTTACATATTAGTAACTTGCACAAACAATTGCGTGGGAGATCGGACCTACCCATTGTTCTTTTGGGCAAACATGCCACTTAAGCTTGGACCAAGCCACATATCACAGATAGTATGGTGGAAAGCTGGAATGCTACAAGTGATTACCAGCAGCTAGAGCAATTGCAAGCATCCCCCCCCCATCACCTTTCGTGTGCTTGATGTACGCCCCTAGTGGCAGGGGTATGGCCAGACATGGGTCCCGGGCTCTCTGTGCCACTGCAATCAAGCTATATGTGGCTAATGAGCCTTAAATATGGGCGAAACTGGTTTTGGGTTGCTTATGATCTAGTTTAGGGAGTACCTGGCCTGGCAGTTTGGACTGGACGGTTTCTACTGAGCAAGGTAAAGAGTGATTTGCGTATGCTGGGTCCAAACTGAGGTGGCACAGTGAGGAAAGCAATGGGTTGGGATGCGACAGAGCGGTTCCCAGTGGTTAGACAAATTGCAAGCATTCTTCACATCACCTTTTGTGTATTTTATGTGAGAGAACAGATACCAATAGTTGAAAATAAGCCAACGGCTAAAATACTGTGCAAGGTCACACTAGAAAGCAATTCCTCTTCCTTCCAAAAATGGCAATTCTTTTTAGAACGCATGCTAACCTCAGGACAGGGACCAAGGATGGACAGCAGAACTGGAAGTAGCACCAATCCATTCAAGACGCCAAGAATGGTTAAGATGGCCAAAACAGCGAAGAAGTACCTGAAAAAGTTTTGAAACAAATTAAATATTAGTCTGCAGCAGAGCAGCCACAAATTAAGTAGTTTACTGAAAACACAACTAGTACATGTTTTTACCTTGTTTGCTACATTCCACAACCCAAAGTGTTAGTTGGAGGGAAGAGAGAAATAATTAGTTGGTAAATAAAACAATCAAAGCCTGTGCACTATGTGGCAGTTTTCACGCATGAGTAAGAGACACAAAATATGGCATGCAAACTGAATAGCTGAAAATAGCGAGTGCACAAACAATACAAAAAGAGGGGAGGGCGTATTAGTGAAGACCAAGCAGAAACAAGAAAGCAGCAGAGGATGGAAAACGCACAAAGTGTACCATAAGAGCAAAAGCTGGCCTCTCCCTGAAGCTAAAACCACTGAAAAACACTCCAACATTTTACAGCAGAAACTTTTAATTAAATCTCTAATGATCAGAAGCAAAGCTTTATCTGATACATTAATCACAACTTTCCGCCTTGAGTTCTGCACAGTCCGGTTTTACCAAACAGCTCAAATGGAACTTTTTTTTTTTTTTTTTAATAAAAACACAGGAACCAGCTTTGGAGCAAAAGAAAAGGCAGCTCATTCTGTGGTAAGCTTGGGCATTGTGTGGAGTGGGAGAGCTGCACAAAAGCTGGGCTGCACTGCGGGCTGGTCTTTTGTTGGACAATTTAGCATCTCTGAATACACTTGTTTTGCAGCCGCCAATTGAAAACATAAAGGCCAGAGGAGCATGGCAGGAGGAGGAAAAGTGCCCTCCTTTTCCCACCATTGAAGGCCAGTGGCGGGGACTCTCCGTGAATACCAAGGTAAGAGTCGTTTTCTTTGCTGACTAGATAGCTAGGGCAGAGGCCTCAAAATAAAGACTCCATTTTGAGCGCACGTTCTCACTTTGGACCGGAAACGCAGGCTTCGGAAAGACCGGATGTCTCTCCACTCTACGGGCTCGGCGCACTCTAGTCTGTTCGGATGCACACTTGTCTCGCGACTGGTAACAGAGATATGGCCAATCGGTGTTATACGCCAGATTTCTAAAAAGGGCCAAAGGTCTGGCTGTGAGACAGGGTGGGTTTGAATTGGCTTGCAGCCTCCACACCCATTTCCCCGGCACCCTCCTCGCACCGCTCTGGTTCAGCTCGGAGAACATATCCTCGTAAAATTACAAATACCCGGCTACTCTAAACATCTTGGAACCTCTGAACTACTTTAGCAAGCCTAGCGAGTTTTTGTCCTCGACCAATGTAAACTGTGCGGAACTCGAGACCGCGCCATAAATCAAAGAACATTTGCAGCGCATCGTTCCAGCGCTAGAATAAACACGGCCGATTACATCTGTCCGCTCACTGTAAACGGCCCTTGTTAATTTATGCAATCCTGCAGCACATGTCTAGGCCCGCCAACTCTAGCCAGAAGTGTGGAATGCTGGTGAACCCCTAAAACGATTATGCACACTGCTTGCTAGGGAAAGAGCCTGGAAAAAAACAGGCAATACGTAACACGGACTGATTAAGATGATGGCAAATGAAAAACTGTGACAGAAACCAGCAACATAGCTACAGTTGGACAAACGAGAAGCTACGTAAGGAATGACGGAACTAACCCAGATCGCCGTACATGATGGAAGCCATCACAAACCGCTTTTGTGAAAAAGTGCCGAGTATACGGTCAATTTACTCGCAGCGTTTCAACAAATCCGCCATCTTGGATTGCTGCAGCGAAACACATCTTAAGAGGCACGCTCTGTTAGACCCGGACTTTGTTTAATGGCAGCATGGACATGCCTTAGGTGCATTTTGAAACCCAACACTTGAACACCCTTTGCCACAAGGGCACTTCGACAAACCTCTGCACGGAGGGGGCGGGGGGACGCGGGCAAACCCTGTGCGGTAACCATGGTATGTGCCATCCCCTTTGTGTTTCGCAGCCCCTCCCCAATCCCCCCCAGTTTGTTTGGGGGTTTTCTGCCCATAAATCCAGCTACAAAGAAACAGTGTTACCGCTCAGATCACCCAGAGCTACACTGCTCGTTTTAAGAAAGGATCAGTTTCACTGCACTTCTCAAGTTCTCCTTAAAAAAAACACGGCACCCCTCTCGCTGCCGAACACAGAGTCTTAATTAAATCCACAAGTAACAGCCCCTTTCTTCCGAAATGTGGAATTCGGCTGACGTGATTTTCATCCCAAAAAACTTGCCTTTTCAGTTTCAGCAGCCGGACAGACCTCAGTAACGAGGCTTAGCCAAACACCAATTTGTTGCAGGAGATTCCCACGATGGCACGGGATGTTTACATTTCTACCTCGCTGCTTTGAGAATGGTGTACTTTAATGTAATGGGGTACAGCTTTAAGGCTTTCCTAGCCATGGCAGGAATGCATGGGCATCCAAGCTGCACACACTAGCGTAGAAAGTGGTCACGAAAACACTTGGCAGCGGGGGCACAGGTTTGAGTGTGCAGTAACAAGGGTGCTCTGCAAACATGCCAACGTATCATGCACAGCCGTTAAACAGCAGGCGACTGGAGCAGCTAGAACATAAAGAAGGCACTGTTTGAAGAACAAAGTCATACTATAGAAAAAGAAAAAAAAAAGCACAACTTTTACCTCACAATAAAATCAAATTCAGATCCTGCAAGCATCAACACGCCAAGAAGAGTGGACACGGCTCCATCCAACACTGGTGCGAACATGTGTTCCAGAGCAAGGACAGCTCTCCGGTTCTTGTCACCAATGGCAGTTAAAAAAGCCTGTAAAATTACAAGTAACAGTGATTAGACCTTGGTGCTCAAGATACATTGGCTCGCAACGTAACTGTCCCCCCAATTAGATTGTACACAAACAGCGACAGTACTCACATTTCCTGATCTTGGCCAACATAACTCCCTTTCTTAAACCTTTATCCTTGCCTAGTTACATGAAATGTGATTGTGCCTCAAAAAGGAGTATAGGAGGACCCTGGCTCCAATGTTCCTACTCCTGCAAAGGTCTTAAAGATTTTGCACCCTGTGTTGGCAAATTCACATCCAGTGCAAAAGTACTGGGAACTACCTACCAAAGCAACGTGGACCGTGAACTCCACTCCAATACCGACTGATGCGATAAGGATGACTACAGGCACAGCACTCAGCTTTATCCCGATCAGCCCCATCATGCCAAAGAGCTCCACCGTCATCAGAGCAAGCACCATCACCTGAAAGGATACACAAAAACACTGTAAACTGTTTGGTCAGACCACCAAGAAGCAATGAATGGTTCAACATGTTAAATAAGTAATCTCAGATGAGAGCACAACAGTTCGCATGGGCTAGCAATGTCTGCCACAAGCATACTGTGCCATCTCAGTCTAGGGATTACTTCAAGATTTCCCATCAGGACTTGCAGCACAATATAATGAGGCGGCAGAGAGCACCAAAGGTTTTATTTTAAAGTGGACGAGAGTAGTCCGATGTTCTGCTCAAGTTAGCCTGTGCATGCTACCAGAATAGCCAGCTAACAAGCGCAAGATGCGCATTTAAACACTTTGTGACCAGTGCTTTGAATAAAAAGGCTAAGTTCGCACATTGAATGAGGACTGCCCCCTCTATTGCATGGAACGGAGTATACAGCGGTGCTTTCTATTGCTTCCCAAACCATGTACTACAGTTTAACATGGACCTGGTATATCAGAGTTAAAAAGAACAAAGTTACTCTGAAAAAGCGACATCCTAACAAGAGCGAGTTAGTAGCAGGAAGAGGTGAGAGCGTTACAGAATGCGGGGCAGGCAGATTCTGCCCATTTAAACACTCTACATGTCGAACAATTATTGTATGCTCAATTTTTGCCTACTGCAACAGACGTCCAATCCACAACACACAACGGAGCACCCCTTGACCAAGTCAGTCCAAAAAGGGGTGCTGGGGTTTCTGCAAATCTGACTGGTCAATCTCACAAGCAGATTCCCCCGAGAGCAGCTTAGCCATCCACTCAAGGCCCAAAGGGAACAGTAACGCTAGATTTATAGTGAATGAGCTGGTATGAAAACACTTCTGTAATGCAATGGAAACAAATTCCGATTGCTAGAGAGATGTCGAGAAAGCACTACCTGGACAACCCTGGTACAAAGCACAAATCCATTTGACATCTACAATTTTTTATATGCATACAGAAATATTTTTGGTAGACGTCAATGTGAAAAGTCAATTCGTTAATTCCCTTCCGCCATTCTTAAATGTTTGGGGTTTCTTTTTTTGGGGGGTGGGTCAATCTGGGAGAAGTTTGACTACTTAAGGCTAAAAATATTCGTGCTATAAACCTTGTGATGCAACTACTGCTTCTATGCAATATTTTATTTTTTACATTATACGACTACACATATATGCAGTTTATGTAGGTTATAGGTACTTGGGTCAATTGTTGTTATCACGGATGATCCATCTCATTAGAATAGGCATTTACGAATGGGCAGGGAACACCTAACCAACAAATAAGCTTTTGTTCTTAGTTAAACTCCTCCCCATTTAGACAAGTACACCCAGTAAAAAAAAAAAAAAAAAAAAAAAAAAAAAAAAAAAAAAAGTAGAGCTTCAAATCGACGTTAACTATGCAAGGCAATATAAAATAAAGTTGATAAAAGGCTCCTTTTAGAAAAGTGCTGCTCGTATGGCGCCCACGGGGACAACATTTCTCGGCAGGAGTACCCCGCTCAGGGCCCAGTTCCTTCAGCGCTGAAGCTCACCCCATCTCTTTTCCTGGCCCCTCCCTGCCTCATCCAAGGTCGAATAAACATTTCATGAATGATGTAAGAGCCACACTGCACCAGAGGCCCAGACATAAACAAACTCTCGCCGACTATAGCAAGAGCTATGCTGAAAGGAATTCGACTGCCACAGAGGCCCTTATAAACTTACAATGATTCCAGCTGTCCAGGGGTTCAGCAGGAACAGGGCACACACCAGGAACGTGCAGGCCAGGACCACGCTGATGAACAGGAGGAGCCAGTGGCGGAGGCCGATGTACTGCTCCCAGAAGAGGAAGGGGTAGCCGTTGGGGTAACTGGCCACCCCCAGGCTGGAGTAGTTGTTGCATATTACCCGCACTTTCTCAATCGCTTCCACGAAATCTGACGTTTCACGCAGTCCGTTGAGGTAGAAGGGAAACTGGGCGTATTCGATGGGGGGCGACGCTGGAACTGAAGGAAGGGAGAAAAAAATTAAAAAATAAACAAACGTTTTGACCACTGTCGATTTCAGCTAACGTACAACACCTTTAAGATGCAAATCCACCAATAAGACAAGAGGGAGGCTAGATGGAAATGGATTAGGGTGGGAGGAAAAAAAATTGACTTCGCATAATGGCTCCGATGCCGCATTCGGCTAGCGAACTACCGTACTTTAACAACCCGGCTAATTAAGCCCCTAACATCATTGCGCCCAATAGCAGTACCGCGCGTTGTCGTTTCCTGAACGTTATAGTGTGCAGTACAGGATTGGATTTACAACTGCAAACATAAGAGCATAAAAAAACCTCAAAGAGGGCATATGATCCTGAAATGTTTCAAGTGCGATGTAAAATCAGGATCAGCGAGAAAAAGAGGGAAAAAAAATCCGCTGGGGTGGGTGGTGGTGGGCAGTAATTCAAATAACAAGCGTTAAGTTACGGTCTGTGTGTTCTTGAGCAGGCAGGGTCATTCTGTTGACTTGCTAAACATGATTTGGCTATTATAATCTCAACTATAAATTTTCATTAAGACAAGACTTGGCTGGCTGCCAAGCGGCTCTAGGGATCGGATACAGTACAACGGAGCCACTAATATTTCCAGGCACTAACCTCAACTTAAGCCTCCTCATTTAGGCCCTTCTTGTTCCTTACCCTGCCCTCTCTCAACACCACCCTGCACACAAACTACAGACAGCAGGCAGTCAAATACTTTCAGGGCAAAAGCCAACCAGGGAATCTAAACATACTCCCATGAACGCCCCCTCCCCAAAAACACACAATGCACATATGATTGGTAGGTTGGTTTTAAGAAAACAAGGGAAAGGCGGGCTCAAAAATGTCAGTCCAACTTTAAAGAGGTGGCATAAAAGTCTATCACACAAATGAAACAGTTGAAGAAAACCGGACAAAGCCAAGGCGCTCTAACTTCACAATAATCACATCTGAACCAAGGGAGCCCTTGATTCCAAGTCTGGCACTGCTGCCCAGCTATATACAGTCACCACTCCTACAAGCATGAATCCCACAAGACTCGTATAGAATATTGGATAGGGTTGCCACTGCATAGCTGGAAGGCATTAACAGAGCCCTCAAAAAACTGCCACTTTAAATCAAGTCACAATCTAAAACATACACCGATGTAAGGGCCTCTCAAGTTCCCCAAACTCTTTAAGCTTAAACTGAGCAAGTCCTGCACGCACAGTTGAGGCTAACGCTTAGTAAACTTCACACAATACATGTACTCACTGGTCTTCCTGGATTGGTCTGCCTTATCATAGATCCATTCGGAGGGGCCCGGTCTGAAACTGGCCTGGGAGGCAGCATAGGCCACAGGGTCATTGCTCACCCATGCCGTCAAGTAGACGTAGAACAGGTTGGGATTGATGATGCCGTCCGCATCTACCAGACGTTGTTTGGTCAACTGTAAAAAATGAAATGGGGGATACATTCAGAGCTCTACTTGGCTTTCAGATTTCCACAAAGCACAAGTCGTCAAAATTACCAGCTAGTTCCGTACCAAGCTGAACACAGTCAACACATATGGCATCCTCGATATGTCACAAAAGTTCAAATTTGGGAAAATGTTTAGAAGTTCAGTTTCAGGACATATCACTTAGTCAGGAAATTTACAAAGCCAATGAAGCAGACAATGAAAAAGCTTAAAAAGTTCAATTATTCAAATTCTGCTATTAGAGAGACCTGGCCTTCAAAGGCTATTAGTGAACGTTTTCTCCAGGGTCTACAGATGGGATAGGGACAAACAAGGCTAACGGAAAGACTACTCAATAAAGCTATGACTGTTCAAATATTCAATATTACGTTAACGGGGCAGGGAGAAGAGGCAAGGGATTCATGAATGTGCTCTGAATTGCCATATCACAGGAGATTTGAGGAAAAATCTGTAAAAACCATGACACGTACTCTGACCTTCACCTGCAAACTACACTAGCACGCCCTTTGGGAAACAAAAAACATGCGACCAGTGTCAAGGGGTAACATGTTTGCAGATGCCAATCATCATGGGGCTAAAATGTATAGTGCTAAAGTGCTCATTTGTTATACAACCCTCCACCCGCCCCAAAAAACGAAACCTCACGTGTCGGTTGAACAAGAATTATACTGGTATGGTTCTGGTCAGACACTGACTTGGTACATCCAGTGTTAGTAAATCAAAAAGCGATTTTAGAGAGACATACGATAGTTAAGATCTGGATTCACTTTATATAAAAGGTTTTCCAAATTGTTGGATGCAGAGCAGTACGCCACAGTGCGCTGCACAACCAGAACTTGCAGACCCTCTTTTAGGCACTGCACAAATAGTTTTCTTCATCTGCCCGTTCCTTGCTTCTCAACGCCACCCCTCGCTCTCCCCTCCCATCACTGACGTGGCTCATCAGTAGCAAAGGTGCTACGAGCCCTAATGAAAGCAATGAAATTGGGTACCACCGTCTCAAGGTAGACCGATACAATAAACAGCCACTAACTGGGGTGAAATGGGCCCTTGCGCCAATTTACTTGATGCACTATTGATCGTTGTGTTCCTGGGATTCCTCTCCCCCCCCCCCCACCCCCCCCGTTCTAGTTTGCGGACCTTCGCCCAGGAAGACAGTTTTACAGTGTTCCAAGTTTGGCACCTACCATTATATGCAAATGTATGAAATAAATAAAAGGTAAGCCTCAGTGTTTGCACAGGCTCCATACGATTGAAGTTCATATAGCATTGTTCTAGCCCAGGAAGCCACCACAGACAACTCATGCTACCGGCTACCTCTCCAACTTATTTTATTAATGCTCTTTGACCAGAGCGTAGGCCACCGAGGGCACGTGGAGCCTCAGGCTTTACGTCACAGGACAAACATTGATACAATGAACTGGCCTAAGTGTCTACTGGCTGTAGTATCTCTGCATGCAGAGTTGCAGCATTAAATCATAAGACAACGTCACTAATTCACAACTTCACTTCCTTAAATACCGAGCTCTGGTCACTTCTTGGGCAACACAAATCACCAGGTCCAAGGATGTGGACAGATTGTCACTCAATCCGAGAGTTTAAATGGACAACGTCACAGTAAAACAAAAAAAACAAAAAACTGCAGGTGGGTTGGGAAAATTTACTCTAGCAAGCATGGCTTGTATTAGACCCTTTGTGCGAGGCGAGTGCACCCGGAGTTTGGGATGTGTCCCTTGACTCAACCGCCTCCTACAACCATAGTAGTCTCCTCCCAGAACCACCTGCCCCGATCAGTATCTTTTCCACTTGCGTCCTTTCACTGGTCTGCATTCCAACTTTGGCAGTGGAAGGATTGGTCAGAAGGAAGCATTTTAGTGAGTGGGTGATTAAAATCATACAGGCATGCCAAACACTCGGGATTTTCATTAGCGCAATCTTAAGTGTGGAAAGAAAACTAATGGGATACCTGGCTGAAGTCTATTTCCTTGTCTCGGTTTCCAGTTTGTACCAAAAGATGGTAGGCAAGTACTGCATCGTCCGAGCCATTACTGTAGTCCTCTTCCGTGATGCTTTCAGCTTCCCATTCATGGTCAAAAGCATCCTGCAAACCTATTAAAAGCATAAACAGTCAATGGGTAGTAATATCACCGTCACCTACCAGCCTCCGACAAAGATTCACTGTCTTGCTACAGAGTAGCCTATTTGCAGCTCCTCATCTGTACAGTGCAAGAAATGTAGATTCTCGAACTTTAATAGCTCTATGGAGTTGTACTAAAAAACCTCCAGTTACAAGATAAAACGATGCTACCATTTGTGTCAACAGCATAAAACAGTTCAATAGACAGCAGCTTGCATTGGCTAATTTTCAAATACCTGTACACACACTCACTATAGAAGCTGAGAGATCAAAGGCAATCAATGGAAGTGTATACTAGAAGGCGTCAAAATAATGCAATCTGGTAACACAATTCACCCAGCCCCATCCAAACAGTGCTTGCATCCTGGATAAGCGGTTGACGAGGCAATGCGCAGAGAACAACCGCAAGAAAACAGATCCATGCCAAAACAGAGGAGAAAACGGAAAACAGCCAAGCAGGTCAAAAGCACAATCTGTGGTAGGAGGATGCGCACAACACCATCAACTAGCTGATGCTACTGCGGATAGCCAAAGCCACAGGTTCTTAGACCGAACTTGAAATTCCACTGCAGGGACGAAAAAAAGCCAATTCTTGACTTCAAACAGAAACTCAGCTGCTCCAAGCCCAGCGTGAGCTAACACGAGTTTGTCAATTTGTTCCATCTGTTAAACTTGTGCAGCTAATGCAAGTCCTGGGATTCGCTGCCAGCATGTGTAAAGATCACAGCCAACACCTAGCTGGTCTCCCCCATGCCACCCTTCCAGGGCTTGAAGGTGTGACGGGGGATCCGGAGTGAAGAATACAATTTTCATTAAGCAAGAGCAGGCGAGCGGTCATTGGAGACCGGAAGCCAGAGCAGTCCTATAAAAGTAGCCCCTGAGAACAGGGGGCAAACTACATAGCCTGCAGAGCTGAAGAGCTGCGGAGGGGGGGCAAGGGGCAAACATTAATGGAGATCGCCGTCCAAGGCAGAGCCTGGTTACATAACACCAAGATTCCCAGATCCATACGTGATGTGCTGGTCCAGTCAAGGTTCCCTTTTGCATTTTGGAACATGTTGTCCTGTTTTATAATGGAACAAACAAGACAACTAGTCCCAGAATTCAAAGAAAACAAGCATTGGCATAGCCAATAGGTCTCGCCTTTGGGACCTTATAAGTGTTTAGCCATGCAACAGTTGCATAACTAAATACTTATAAGGTCCTAAAAGCGAGACCTATTGGCTATGCCAATGCTTGTTTTCTTTGAATTGGCTATGCAAAGCGAAAGTGAAAGTGATCGCAATCACGATCAAACATCAAAGCGGCCGTGCGGCCGCAAAAGTGAAAGTAATCGCGGGAAAGCGCGGCGCGCGCGCCCGCGCACATGCACTGTAGCTCTAGGCTGGCCTGGTAGCACTTTTTGGTGCCCTCTCAATAAGTCTCGCCAGACCAGCGCATGCGCTGGGTCAGGCGAGACCTAAACATGGACTAGAGCAGCACACCAGGCATGGACCTACGACACTTGGCAGGGCTAAGGGTAGTCCAAGTACAAGTGAAAATTCGGCCCTGCTCACTCTTCCAGAGTACCACTGCTCCTCCATCACCAATGACCCATGGCACCATAGCAGGCCCCAGTCACCTCTTGCTGACACAAAGCCCTACTACTGCAAAATAAAGTGCTGCAAAAATGCTAAAAATGTGCATATTCGCGCCGCAAAATTTGCTAACTTAAGCTTCAATATCCTGTTCTGGAAACACTAGACCATTAAGCTTGAGCACATACTCTAAATATGCCTGGTCATATCAACACAAGGGCCTACAGGTCAAGAAGAAAAGGATGAAAATTCTAGCGATAGCCTACCTTGCAGCCAGTCTCGAAAGTAGTGCAACCACATTTTGGGAAGCTTTTGGTCTTCTTCCAACAGTATGTACTTCACGCTGCTGAAACTTTGGTGCAGATCATAGAGTAAGTGCTGAGCATGGGCATAGTCCACTTTTTGTGTCACCACATACATGTTGTAGAATGAAAAGTACTTGAATTGTGCGGCAATGAAGTCATATTCCCTAGTTTCCCGGGGCACAATGTCTGTAAGGTCCAACCCATCCCGCACACAGGTAGTTCCATAAAGGCTGACACCAAGCAATCCCAAAAACAGGAAAATTACCATGATCTGAAATTTAAAGAAATTTTAGTTAGTAAACAATACCAAATAGCAATAGAACTAACAGAGCACAACTACAGTCATTCAAAGGTAACAAAATGCAGAACATAGAATCCTTTATTTCCAGGGAGAAGTTAGTAAGATGCAAGTAAAATCTTGGTAATAGGAGGCCGCTTTTGCTACCAGCAGAATGGTGCGGAGGGCTTACTATCCAAATCACTATGAAATGTTTGTACTTCACAATTTGATGTGAAGAGTGGGCAAATTATAACCTACTGCACAACAAAGTGGATACATGTTCATTACAGTTTCACAATCTGTGAGCGAATGACCATTATTTTGGGTACCAACTCAACAAGTCATGTTGATGGTTCTAAAAGGGGCATGCAAATGCCTGGATTTAATAATATTTTTGAAACCTGGTGCAGATATCTCACTAGCGTGTCAGGGAAAGACTTTGAGAACATGAGTTAAGCTAATAGTCAAACCAAATTCGAGCACTGTACAAGACAGAGCACTAGCACTACTGGGTCGCAGTCCAAGAACCTTTGAGAAGTGGATGAAGAAGGAGTAAGATAGCAAAATAAAAAGAAGCAAAGCAGTTCGATGTCAAACTGTGTAAAATCAACTACTAAAAACCTTCAACTGTGCATGAAATTACCTTTGTTTTTGGCTTTAAAAGGAACGGGGCGTAATGTTTCTCAGCAAAGCAGGAAAGTGTCCACTTGGCACATGGGGGCTCAAGGCAATGTATTCCTGAGTCAGATACGTGGGAAAGTAAATCCCTTGTGGAACTTGCACTTTCTGGGCTATTGGCGGGGAGGTTCTCCTGCGGCACAGCAACTGCTGGCTGTACGGATATTTCCGAGACTGGCTCAGCCGTTGTGTAGTATGCCTGGGTGCGAGGATCGTACTCCGTGCGCAGCTGTACCGTTGACTGCATAGTGATCTGAGTTTCGTGTGCAAAACTATGACTGCTGTAAGGTGGCGGCGGGCTGTACTGAGAGCGGTTGCTGGGGTCTCCATAGGCTTGAGGTTCAACTCGGATCACCCGACTGGCACAGGGTCTGTAAAGGAACAAAGACAACTGTAAATACACTTCCAACGTCAAACTGGACACTTTGATTTCTATAAAGAGGGGCTTCCTCTATTAAGAGGTCCAGCGGACCATAACTCGTTTCATCCCAGGACACAAGTAGGTACTGCAACAACCAGATTTTATCTTCACTGACCCCAAGAAATTCCCATTCTTAAGCAGAATCTCTGCATATTGTCACTATCATTTCTAAAATGACATGCATACAAAATAGTCTGCTGATTTTAAAGAGCTTTAGAATGTATGGTGCGGATGGAAAAGGCCACATTATTAAATAACTTCCACCAACCTTTGTACCTCAGTAGTTTAATCGAACACTCCTTTATTCATGAAAATGCCAGTGAAATAGTTTTGTCAAAATGCTTAAATACGTGATTCTAATAGGTCTGGGGCCTTAATTGAGCTATGTAGTAGGTAGTGACAAAATTAAAGAGGTTTGAGAGTCAAAAACTGCTTTCCAAGTCAAGAGGAGAGATTGCCAAGAAGGCGCAGGGCTTCAAATACAGTGGCCTAAGACGGGGAGATGTGCACTTTACTACGCTTAGTCAACAGCCTTAAAAGGCACTATCTTTTTAAAAGTACAGCGATGGCAGAGCAAGCTAAGGTGCACCAAGTACAAAAGCAATGACTATTCAAAACTACTAATTGGCATCACATTTCAAGAAAAGGGGCTGCTGCATCCTCTGCACGCAACATCTCAGTGGTGTTCCGACATCCAACAAAAAAACAAACCTCACGCTGCCGTAAGCGCTGGTCAGGGGAAGCAAGCACTTGAATGGTAAGGGCTTGCAGAAACCGAAGAGAATAGTAAAATCTTTTTAAAAAACTACGTTGTTTCTCTCGCTTGTCAGCCACCTTACCTTGTGAAACAGCAGAAAATATCGAGTCTGCAGTCTTCGCGCCGGTAGAGGTCCATGCTGAGGATGGCAGGGAAAATGAGCAGGACCATGGCAAAGTTAAACACCACCACCACTGCTGCCTGGAAGGCAAACACACCATGAACACTCAGATGAGTTTTCCTGCTGTACTCAGCGAGATGCATCTTGACAAAAAACGCAATACAAAGGAAATTGTGCAGTGTGATGTGAGGATCTGGTATACGGTCATGTGCAACCCCTTGCCTGTCTGATACAGCTTTATTTAGTTTTCACTTTAAAAAAAAAATAAAAACGTGTATTTTGGGGTTCTGTTGGTTTAAGTGGAGATTTGACAATGAACAGAGCACACAAACACCGGGCTGCCTGCGCACGCACACACCGGAGCCCCCCTCCCTCGCCCGGTTTCTATCCCAGGAGCAGGCCGCGCGCACCCAATCGCCCAGCGCGCGCAGACGCCACAGCTCCCCTACACTGGGAGCCTGAGCGGAGGCATCTGCAAGGTATCAGTAATCCCCGGCTTGTAAAGCTGGCGGCTGCTGCTGACTGATGTGGGAGAAGAATGGGGAGTCTGTGCTGGATCTGGGGCGGGCGCAGCTCGCGAGGCCGCGCGGCTGGGGCCCTGCCCAAGGTATACGCGCTCGCTTGCCATTCCGGGCAGACCACACAGCGCGCCGGAGTTTGCTTCACGGCCGCGGGCGAGGAGCAGATGAGAGGGCCTGTCAGCCGGAGCTCCACCTCGCTGCCGCTGCCTATCTGCGAGCTTCCTTCGGAAACCTACCTCCTTTTGAGGTAAAGCTTCTCAGGCCGTTCAGACGGCGCTTGCGGCACGTGACTCTTACTGAGGGAGGTTAAAGGAGGGGCTCCAAGAGGCCGCAATTAATACCAAAGCTGGGACCGGCGACTTGCCCCCTTGGCACTACCAGCTTCCTTGTAAACAAGCACATGTGCTTGATAGGGGGCGGTTCAGTGGTTTAAAAAAGGCGAAAGCAGCAACCTTAAAATCCGAAACTACGTTTTCTAAACAGGACAACACATTGACCCACCTAGGGGAGCAAGTGGACGTTTTGATTAGTAGGGGAAAATAATGCATAACGAAATAATGCAGCACAAGCTGTCAAACTTCTGATCAACTGATGTGCCAGATAAGGAGAAGATTAAGACAATTACCAATATGCCCCTGGTACCTATACTGCACCCCTGACCTACAGTCACATCTATAATATGCATACTAATCACTCAAGGGCACTGCGGATTTAACTAAAAAGCATCTTTGGAGATAAGCAAACCAGGTTTAAGCGTGCATTGAGTCAATCAGAAACAATGACGTTTGCCTCTAAATGTGCAGGAGGGGTGATCAACATGAAACTGCAATTTGGATTTTTGCACTGAGAAAAGGTGAGGCGCATTATTTGAGGGTTCCTGCGCGCACAGCAGGGTTTGGGCCGGTTGTGCTCTTCCGTAGTGCAGAAGAGGGTGCAAATGCTTGTGTTGCCCATTCCATTATATTGAGTGAATAGAATGCAAGCTCCTGTCTGTGCAAAGCGAAATTGATATATCAGTTGCACTCTGGTGTGGCCATGTGAAATGTCTTTGCCGATACACCGGTGGCATATTACTGATGACAGTGAAGCATACCCAAAAAAAAAAAAAAAAAGGGACGGATACATTTATCTCAGCCACTGGCAATTGCATCCGAATGAATCTTTATTTTAGACACCATGCGACCTCAGTTTGGAGCCAGCCATATGCACATCTGTCTTGACCCTGTCCCTCGTGGTAACAGTCCAGCCCGAAGTGCCAAGCCAGGTCCATCCTGAACCGGCACACAAGCAACTAAGGACAGGTTTCACCTGTGGGAGGACCTGGCAGTTCGGGCTGGACTGTTCCAAAGACTGATTTACATAAGGCTGGGTCCAAACTGAAGAGGCATGGTGGGCCAAAAAACGATTGGGATGCAGCCCAAGCGATTGCCAGTGGGCAAGATTAATTCAAGCATTTCATCCATCCCCTTGTTATTGCATTTGATGCCCCAAGACTGCTGGGTATGCCCAGATGTGGTTTCCAGGCTCACTGTGCCACTGGAACCAAACCCTATATGGCTGAAAAGCCCTAACTAGGGGGAAAACCGGTCCTAGGTTGCTTGTGTTTTGGTTCAGAGGACCTGGTCTGGCAGTTCAGGCTGGATTGTTTCCATGCAGGGTCACTGATTTGCATATGGCTGGGTCCAAACTGAGGTCGCATGGTGGTCAAAAAATGATGGATAGGGATGTGGCCCAGAGCGATTGTCGGTGGCTAAGATTAATTCAAGCATATCAGCCATTACTTAGTTGTTTTTGCCTATTACGGACAACGGCATAGGGGCAAAGAGAACCCTGGTTGGTGTGCTAACTGTGCAGGAAAAGTGTGGTATAGACTTTGTGTACCCCCTGCCTCCTTTTAAACTAAAAGCTGCTGTGAAAAGGGATAAACGGGGTCATGCCACTCCTCCCGCTTTGGGACTGTTCCCACAGGACCGATGGAAAGGGTCAAGCTTTTTCCTCTATTGGGGATCCACCATCTCCACCCTTCTGAAGTCAGGCTTATGGGTTTCCTGCAGATATTCGGACAGCTCAGGACAAGACTTACTATTGGCGTCTACATGTACAAAGTGCACAATGGGGCCCTGAAGGCCGCACAAACCAGTCTGATTATGCCCATATCCTTGGAACCCCTAAATGTCAGGGAGGCTCTTGCACAGCAACACTTTAGTTTTAAGGTCTGCTTAGTTTCCATGCAGAACTCTTGCCTGTGCTTATACTAACGCAATGATTGTGTGCTCTGACGAGTACTTTAGTACTTTGTTTGCCAAGCTGGCACATAAGCCCTGGATCAGTAAACCAGCGCAGAGTTCCTCAGCAACAGCTAGACTGAAAATCTGAATCTTACAGCAGTGGGCCAAAACACCCCTGCCCCCTTTTTTTCCCCAAAGGGCTGGAATTACAATGTGATCCACATTATGAACTCTGACAGTACACAAAAATAAGCGTTGAATGGGCATCTGCAATGGGAATTAATCTAGTCTACGACCCGAGAAGAAATATACAATATTCCAATGCTTTTAAGAGAAGACCATCTCATACTAAGCTATGAAAAAAAGGTTCTGTGTTGGAATAGTCACTGACATTTGTAACTACCTTATTTAGCTAAGGCACACTGTGCAGTTAGTGTTCACTGCTAGAGTGCATACACTGCCTTTAGTAAATATGGTGAAAAAAAAATAATACCACAAAAAACCCACAAACCAGTGTGCATATGCCAACACTTGCAACTTTGGTTGATACAGCAAAATCGGTTTTCTTGTCCCAGGTCAACGTAAATAGAAGAGGAGGTAGGAAAAAGTAGGCATATTTAAGGATTGAAAAGCACAAGCTTTGAAACAGACCACACACTAAAGCAAACAAAAATGCTGACAGGCGTTCAACCGGTGAAACCAAAGCATTGCTTGGAATTTCAAATTAAGAAAAGTGGAAAAATAAAATTAACAAAGTTAAAGATGGCTTTGATTTGCTCTTTCTTGCATGTAGGATTGATCTCGCAGTAACCTAAAGGTTTTGGGTCTCACAGGTTTGTGACTCCAGACTGGCAACCAATAACAGCTGCAGCACAAGCCTTCAAGGCCAGGGCGTACTCTAGCCAACTGGGTAAACATAGGACCTTTAATGCCCCTTATTAGCTCCTGGGGCTGATTAGGAGTGTCACTTCACTGCGAATTTGCTACCAAGCAGTGGAACAATTCAATAACCATGAATAATTTCCCTAAAATACCGATGGAAAGAACATGGTAACACAAAAAAGCTTCATCAGAAAGGAGTGGAAAGCAGGGTATCGCCCAAGTAAACAGGATATAATCATTCAGAGAGACGCAAATCAGCAGGTCAATACATACAAATTTAACATCAAACAAATACAATGCTTCAGACATATACCAAACCCTTCTCAGACATCTATCGACCATTACTTAGAAAAACAAACAGAGCGCAACAGGTTGGCTTCCATTAATGACACTTCTCAATCTCTGATCAAACTACCACTTACGTTTGCCGCACTGGTTTGCGCATAGGGTAAAACCCATAATCTTTAGCATGGACTTGTGCTACCTATCTCTCATGAATTTGCAGCCCAACTCATGGGAACTCTAGATTTAGTTACATGGATTGAGCGGTGCACGTGTGGAGAGAGCAGGCTTGGTGATCAAAGCAAGTGAAAAGTTTCAACAACAAAAAAAAGCATTCACTTGTACAGTGCTCTGTGAAAGAACTAGTTTCTCTCACAGACTACCACTGCGTCAGACCTTTATAAGCCACTACAAGAGTCAAAGGCTTTCTACAGGTTTTTCAAAGTTCGGGAACACAGCACAAACTCTGCTGTCTGATCAAATGTCATGTCAAATAGCATTACACAATGCAGAAATATTTGCACCTTCCTCCAAACCAAGTACCACTTGCAGCCTCGCACGTTCCTCGCTTCTTCACGTGCCATTTTTGATCACATATGGTCAAAGGTAGCCACCATTCCTTCCTCAAACGTAGAAACATTTAATCTCATTTGTAGCAGGTCATTTCCACAGAGTTAAAGGAATAAAAATAAAATACTCTCAGGAGCGGGTGCTAAGCTAGCCTTTAAACCCCACTTGCATGCTTACTTGGAGTGAAAACGCCCGCAAAGCTGGGATGGGTATCAAGGCAGCCATAAAGAAGGCAGTGACGTTGCTGATGGAGGTCAGGGCCACACTGGCCCCAGTGCGCTTCAAACATTCCCCAGTCCGATCCTGCAAAACACAATTACAAGGGATATTGAAATAAACAATTCCAGTACAGGTAAAGCAGCTTATTAAATTATATTTAAGACTAACAGATCAGACCACAAACAGTTTGCACAATTGGGTAAGTTTTCAACCCAGTAACAAAACAACTCCCGGGCAACAGATTTGCAAAGTCTCCTCTTTCCAGGACGGTACGATTTTTATTACTTCAGTCAATACTGTTTCGCCAAGGAACACATAAGTGGCACAACTACATTTGTTTATAAGCACATCACAAAATAAAGTGAAGCAATAAAAACACAGAGACCACACAGAACTTTAGTCTCAGTTCAAAGTCTAGCAAGACTCTTGCTCAACACAAAGTGGTTACCACAAAGGTTGAGATTGCAGTCACTGGCGGCTACGTCTGTGAACAAAGATGCATGCGGTAGATCTTGTCTGCAGAAAACAAAACAAAAGCAGGCAAATACATGTTGCTTTTAAAACAGACATGTCATTCAGCTCTGAAACTTCACACTCTGAAGATGCCAAGATGAAAGACAGAGGTGAAGAGGGAGCGGTGCCCGAAAGCTCGAGTTCCATCAGACAGGATGGCTGCATTCTTAGTGATAGCTACTTTACAAGGGATATGGGTAACAAAAAAAAACAAAAAAACCATTTCTCGAAATGTTGGAGGAAAAAAAGTATAGTAGACAAAAATAAAACAACGCAAGTGTACTAAGTAGTGTACTACTCAACCACAGCCTCACATTTTTGGCAGGAAAAAAGTTCGAGAAACGCAGAATGGTTTCAGCACAAATAATTCCCTACATTGATGGCTTCACTTTGTGGTTTAAAGATTATATTTAGCAATCACCTCAAATGGAATTCGTTTGTTCTGCCCAGTTTCACTGAACGCATGTGCCAGTAGGAAAACATCGTCCACACCAACTCCAAGCGCAAGAAAAGGCAAAACCTAGAACAACAAGCAGCAATGTTAGGAGGATGGCTTATGGTCTTGTTGCAGAGTTAATTGAAATACACAATGGGTCCTACTTTTTTACACAAGTCATTTTGAATAACATACATTTTAATGTAAAGTAACTATGTAGGCCAACAAGCTAGTTGACACAATTACTAGAGTGTCCTATGACCAGGGGCGAGGGAGTGGGGGTGGGAAGGGGTACGCCCCCCTCAAATGTAATTCTGATCAATAGATGGGTACAGGTGCTTTCAGTTGGGTATGGTGAGATGTCTGTAGGATTTAACCAAGAATGTTTACACAGACAGATAAAAAATGCGCCTAATCCGGCTTTTGAAAGTCCTCCAAAATGTTGGTTATTTTACAAATATTGTGTTCTCTCTTAGAACTCCTACCAATCCTCATTTCTTTCCCTTGCCACGGTCCCAGAGACTCCTCTCATGCACCCTGCTTGTCGTTCGGATTATGTCTTAACACTATATATTAGGTCAGCCGGATTGTTAGAAAATCTGAAGCTCACCAACCCCACAATCTTATTGACCAAGCTAAGCCACTGCCTACGAAGTCGAGGACAGACCGCGAGAGTCCAAAAAGTCGTTTTTACTGAACATAGTCAATTTTAGTAAGAAGTTCACATACATATGCATGGATTGTCCACACTAGCCATCAATCTTAGGAACTACAGGGATATGCCTTGACACATCTCCAACTATGCTAAGAAGAAGTTACCGTGCAAATCAGTTTACAAAGTTTGAGTGAAATTGTAAACACTTTCTCAGGGTGCAGAGATTTCCTCTTCATCCACCTTAAAACACCTACAATTTTGTGGCATATATATACTTTTACCAACTGCTTTATGGCATGCCAAAGCTTCAAATATGGGATCCAAGTCCTTGTTCAATTATAAGCTTAAAGTCCTTGCTTGTATTTTGAACACCCAGATCATGGCATTCATGGATAAGCAGCCCTTCGAAGTCTCAGTTCTAAATTAAAGGCTACTTGAATGCCCCCCCAAGAATCAATGTCTTAAGTACCTGAGTTGTGGCTGCATTAAAGGAAATTCCAATCAATGAGCACAGGCCCAATCCTGCAGCCACAGACAGTGCAACCAACAACACTCCTGCCAGACCCACGGCACCCTGAGACTTGGCACAGTCCCACCGCAGCATGGTTAAGCAGGCATAGGCAAGCTGTGGACAGAAGAGAAACAAATACACAAACGTTAAACATCACACAAAAATAAAAACCCACAAGTGATCTTGATTTAGTTGTCAAATAAATTTCACGCAACACAACTCTGCCTAAAATGTACAATATATATGCTACAAAAAGTTATTCACTTGAAAAGTGCATTTTACCATTAATAAGTAGCCACTCGCAACACGGATAACACTGATGTCAGAAAAGGACTTTAGTATATCGTCCAGCGTAGTTGTAGTGAAGGAGAGCACCTTCTGAGTAGAATTTTGTGGAACACTTCGATGAACAACCTGTAAAAAAAAAAAAAATTAATGCTCTAAATAGGCAGACAACATCTCCTTTTGAATAACCATGAAAATGTGCCTAGTGCAACAAAAATCACTTACAAGATAATGTCTATTTTATGAGGTCTGGTAAGACCGGTTATAATACTGCCTGCTCTGGTTTTGCCCAGGAGCATTTCCATCTCACCACATGATATCGGCCGTTTGGTACATTATTCCTCCTCCTAGTGAGTCACTGCAATGGTATGAGGGGGTATTTTATATTTAAAATTACACTTAATTTGACACATTAAAATGGATTTTACATAAGCATTGTATATAGGAAGAAATCGTTTGTTCTAATTTTTCACTGCACTAAGCTTTTAATATTTTATTCAGAAGTCAAAATGCAAGCCTTTTGGCTTTGCCAATGCTGGTTTTTGTGCACCACTCGTAAACAATAGGGAGCATGTGTAAGAAAAATGGCGGCCAAGTCCCCAGGCTCGCCAAAGGACGTATAGCGCGCTGCTAGCAGGCAGCTTACAGCATGTGGTTTTGAGTCTACTGGTAGAGCATTCGGACTCTTGATACACAAGACGGATGTCTTTTCGTCCACACAACCCTACAGCATGTCAGTAGTTCTATCAGATGTCCCTCGAACCATGCAACAAATATTCTTCGGGGCAGCACTGCTGCTTTTCTCGACTTTTAATTGACTGGCGAGTTCAGTGGGGGTCACGGGCGGCTCTGCAAAGGTCACTGCCTGGGAAACAAAGGCCAGATCATGTCACATGACCTCACCACGGCGACTGCAGCTGTGAACAGAATCTGGGCCTCCCTAATGTTTTCCAGACACCTCTGTTTTTTTTTTGTTTAATTTCACTGCGTACTCCAGCGAAGCACCGATACTGGCCAATTCTGTGAAAACGAACAAACTGATTGGCACAAAAGCTAGTATGGTGGCTTCCCTTTACAGCTACGAAAAACCTCATGCGTTTCACAGCACCCCTGCATTTACACCACGTGCACTGAAAGATTAATATGGTAAAGTAGGTGCATGAAATCAGCAATTCCCTAAAGAGGAAAACAAAAGCAAAGGAGAGGCCTCACCGCTCCCTGGGTGAACTGTGCATACAACAACCGGGGAAATCAGCACTGGATAAAGAAAATCCACTTCTCGATTCGTGCACTACTTCGCACTTTGAAGCATACACTGCAGGCTTTACAGATCCAAATTTGAGCAGATTTCAATCTAATTCAGCTATTGATTAAAGTAAATCAAAAACAAAGTGATTGTGCATGTATACCTTAAAAAGTAGCTATCACTGCCAGACTCAAAGTATATTTTAGTGCAAAACGTTACTTTCGCATTTCAGATGGCTCCGTATACTTATGCACCAGACATCTAGTTGTTAGTTATACTTTTGTTGAGGACACAAAAGGAAAGCACAGAGGGAGGCTGCATTTACAGGCCACACCATGTTGAAGCGATTTAGAACACCAAGAGATCAGAAAATAAAATGATAAATGGGCCCTTGGCGTTTATTTGTACGCTACCAAGACAGCAGGAGGTGGGTTTTATGTAGGAGAAAAACACAAACTGCTCTTTGGATAGTGTAACACCTTAAATAAAAAAATATATACAACAAAAGAAACCTGTGCTAGGACTTAAAACAGGCATACAAAGAAGAGCGCAAAGATGTGTTCACCAAGATGGGCCAACTAGGGTGGATTGGATCGGGCTGCATTAACCCTTGCGCTTAAAGGAGTCATTTAATTTTTTTGGTTCGAGGAAAAACATCTCTGGGCCCTTCGAACGTTTGGGTCAAACGGATAGCTCGAGTTGTTTTGCTTTAAAATATCCATTAGAGGATCACAATTTTAGAGACAATGAAGAGCGTTTTATCGCATAGTACTATCGAGACAGCCTAAAATTGTGATGATACAAGTATTAAAAAGGTAATTGGAAAAATAATGCAAATTGGATCACGAGTTATATGAGGGACTGGTGAAACTTAACTGGGTCATCAACCATCTTAAGTAATTAAGTTCTCAAACCATATAGTAATGGTTTTTTTCTTTACAGGGGTGAACGGTGTGAAGGAGCGCAGACTACCTTTCCAAGGCAGCCGAGAACAATATTGTGAAGAGACAAAAATAAATGTTTTTTACCTCAACATACATCCTCTGCCAGGCCTCAAGAATGGCTGCAGCCTTGTCTTCATTCCAGTTGATGTGTAAAACGTCGTCGTGTCCCCGGAAGTGCTCATACATTTGTTTGGGGGTCATTAACTGGAACATTGTCTGCAAAGCCTGGGCACTGCAAGTCACCAACAGGAGAGAAAAGAGAAGAAACATGAGCAGACTGCTTTTTACCCCCACAAAGTCAGAAAGGAGCACTTTGAACTAATGCAAGGAGTAAAAAAAAAAACAACAAAAAAAACAAAAACACAACACATTATGAATGGAGAACGGAAAGCAGCCAGGGCCAACTGTACAAGTGGCTGCTTTGTCACATGCAAAGGAGAACCACGTCGGCCAGGTGGTACGGCACTTACATTAAAATTAAACAACCCATTTCCTTTCTTGCGTATATAAAGCAGGAAGATAAGCACGGATACTCAAAGCAGATCAACTTTAGCAGGGCCAGGAGCAAAGGCTAGTCTGGGGTTGAGAAGCATTTGGCTCCGCCTGAAGAGAATTACCAGACGTGCACCCATGACACACTGCAGAATCAGTAAAGTACACAAAGGATGATTATTGTTTAACTGAAGCGCACTGCATCCCCTCCCCCAGGTTATTCAATCACGTTCTGCAGAGACCCGCAAAGTCTAGATCTGCAGGCCACCGATTGGCAGGCCCTCCCCCTTTCAGGACGTCCATGTATGCTCTGCTTCTGCAATGCACCTGGAGTCACTTCTTGAGGTCTAAAGGAAAAGCAGCTCGCGACGGCCTGAACGTACTCAAACCTAGATTTACTTCAAGCTAAAACATCTGCAACCCAAAACACTGGTCAATTTATTTGCATTACACAATCAAATACTATGCACTTAACTTTTAAATAACAAGAAAGTGTGCAGGGTGTTGGGGAGTCAAGTGAACCACCACAAAGTCGTCCAGAAACGCAAATCTGGCTAGAAGACCTGTCCACTGCGTGTCCCTTGCAATTTCAACATGATCAGAAAATGCTATTGCAGGGGACAAGCAGCTGACCCACTAATTTCTGTCATAATTCCCGTCACCAGGCTGAGTGCACTTCACCTCACAATAGGAAAACCCTCTTAATATGGTATTACCATTGACCGTGAAATCGCCACCAGGTGTGAGAGAGGGACAACAGTGAATAATACAGTTACCCTGGAGGCAATACGTGATAAAGAGAGGCACAATTTACATACCACGATTACATGCCTAAATATACTTTTTTTTTTTAAATAACAAAAAAACAATGAAGCTTCTCCATCTACGCACCAAGGATCCGGACCAACATTCCCATATCCACCAGGGACATCCAAACACCGCTCCAAGTTTTTTGGGGAAATGTCTAAAGCTACCTCTTGAATGAACGCAACATCATGATGCAGTAACAGTCCACCTCGACTGAGAAACCAGGTCTCCTTCCAGTCACTTAATCACTATTTTCTCTTTGACCCTGACCAGTGCTTCACTGCTGTTCGGCTAGATCAAACAAAAAAAACAAACTAGCAGTTGCAATGCTATAGGTCTAGTATTTACTAGAGTTTGAGCTATTCGCATTGTAAGTGACAATGCCTTTTTATTTATGTGTTTTTAAAACCGATAAATAGCAGCGGCTGGTGCAGGTAAGTGTGGTGGGGCAGTGTGCTGTCGACCGACAACTGAATAGGAGTTATTTAATTTGCCCTATTTCATGGTCTGTTGACATACCCCTGCAGCGCACCACCCCAGCGAGCTTACCCGCACCTGCCGCTGCTGTAAGTAAAAGGCATTTTCAATTACAATGCCAATAGCTTAAACTCTTTCAAAAATGTGAAACCTATTGCATTGCAAACGTGTTTGGCACCCGTGCTATATATACATAAAAAAATACATTAAAAAAAAAAACAGCAGGCAGGACGTGGCTTTTTGAGAAAATAGTGCTCAGAGGCTGTAATTCAAGCCTACAGAGGAACACACGTAACAGAGAGTGCCACCATGGGAGGTTACAAAATGACAAGGCGGTACTAAGGAGCGACTAGTAAGCCTTTTGACCAATGGAAAGCCACAGTTTACAGTGGACAATGAAAAGCCAATGAAAAATATGGGAGGAGCTTCAAGTCCCTACCTGAATACAGCATGCCTCGCAGAGCAGCGCATGCGCTGCCCTACCTCGAACTAAACAGTACATACTTTCAAACTAGTAACAGGCCAGCACCGCCCTTGAAAGGAATATGGACTCAAAACCATTTCACTCTGCTCTTTCCATATGCAAAGGAGATAGTTATTTAATATATGGTTCATAATAAAGTTCAAAAGTCTTAACGTTCTCTAATTTAAGTTAAATGCATCCTCAGTCTCATAACTGTGCATTTAATATAAAAAAATACAATTAGATAAAACCCCCAGGAGTAATGCCACATTATGTCCGAGTCCTGATCCGTGTACAACATCCTGCGATTCAGGGAAAGTGGCTTAATATCCCCATTTGCCCCGAAAATGTATAGTTTAATCTGGTTTTCGCGTTAAGTACTCTACTGCTCTTGGGCAATGTACGCACTGTATAAAACTGCAACAACAAAAATGGCAGAACTTACAATGTACTGCTCATCAAGGTTAAAAATAAAAGCCTCTCATACATTGGATCATCGGATTAAACTTCAGATGGGCAATCAGGGCATACCCAGCACAACCAAATACAACTGAACCCCCCCTAATTAATCAATCATTCAAGCACTCATGAGCAGCTAAGCGAAGCCACCCAACAGCACCTTAACTTTCTACCACATCTAACAACCGGAAAGACACCGAGACAAACTTCACTCTGAGATCACAAGAACACCTGGCAGCTCAAACACTATCAAATATTTTGGAAAGGGTTGCCGCCCCCCCAAAAAATAAAACTCGCCTCTCCTTACACATTCAGATTCCACACAGCCAACAGACCAGTTTATTCAAACCACACAGTACATGCACCTACACACAATGCAAATGACGGTTAATTAGGAGTGGACACCCAATAATACAACTAACTTTACACACGACGACCCCCATAGAAACTAAATCAACATTAGTTATGTTAAACCTTTATAAAGCACACGCACACCAACAAAGGCTTCAAGGCACAAGTAAGAACAACACAAATCAAAACCTAGCCTTAAGCTGGTTTAAAAGGCCAGGTTTTTACGAGTGACCTGAATCACAGATAGGCAGTTGTGGTTCCTATGTGAGAAGGCAGAGTTTTAAAGGTGCGGAGCAATCACAGAAAATCTGGCACCTCCCAACCTCTTCCTTTTAGTCTATTCATACCCGAGGTGACACTAAAAGCAGCAAACCATTGTTGACCTTAGATATAAAACTTTTCGTTTGACACACAGGAATGGCCATGCAATGGACAATCTTTCACTCATCTACAATGAAATAATAAACACAACCATATACACTAGATAAACCACAGATTTATATATACTCTATGGAATAAATAAGAACACTCTGATAACTACTACCCAAACAATTGAGAGACTACAACACATGGACTCAAATCCCACAGAGAACAAAAAGGGTGCACAGAAATCAGACAGCAACAGGAAATGACAAAATGTAGAAATGCAATACACAGGGGTTGGTAATTTATCAAGGAACTTTAGACCAAATCCCAACAAGCATTTCTGTCGTTTCCAATGGGACGCTAGGAAGCAGCACCCTGAGATTTGAAGTAATAAAAATAGGAGCTCAAAGCAAAGACTCTAGAACTACCAACTAAACGTTTTGAGAGCATTACAATGGGTAGAGCCTAACATACATGCCATCACCAAACCCACCTGTTTTGTAAGCTTTAGCAACCCACTGCAACTATAAGATCACAATAACGGAAGTCGACAAACCTTGAAAATGAACTAGGAAGTAAAAAAAAAAAATTGTTTAGCAAATACCTTTTAAATAGTCTAAAACTGACTAAGTACTCCCATTTAGAGTATAACACTTGCATGGACTTAAGAATACATTAAGTACTGTCTGAAGCACTCATGTGAGGTCGTGGCATAAGCTACGCTGTACACCATTGATCAAGGTTTTCTAAAATGTCTTGTAAATTACATAGAAAGTAACTTTAAAGCCATTTACCGGAGGAGTGTTCCATTGCTGTTCTTGACCGTACCACCCACAATCAGTTCTTCTTGCCAGCGCATGTACTTTTTCGACAGTCCATAGCATCCACCACTCAAAATAAGTGCCACATCAGGAGGCTAGAAGCAACAACAACAAAAAGTGAAGAGTTTATTTTAAATAAAATTACAATTTGTTTTACGTGTGTAGGAAATCAGCTTTTTCTACATGGCTATACTAGATATTTCGACTTTTGCTAGACCCTATTTTATTGCTAGTTTTTAGACTTTGCACACAGCCCTAAAACATGGAGGAATTGGCAAATCATAAATTGGCCTCATGGCATGAAAAGTTAACGATCATCTGTGCCAGCAGCATTTATTGTGCCAGCGATTGGTGGGACAAAAGAAAAAAATTACCTACCATTGTAGGGACATGTAGTAAATGAATGCTAACCATGTCCCACAAGGCCCTTAAAGCTATTTTCACTGTGGCAGGTCGAGCTGTCGTAAGTAGAAAACTAGAGTTCAGATACAAAACCTACTACTGTATCTTAGAAACGGGATCAGCTAGAATATTTATCCCACTATTTGTTATTAAAATCCAGTGGCAGTCAGATTTTTTTAATAAATATTTGGGAAAAGTAAATTTTTAGAAAGTTACACTTTACCCGACTGAATGGTCAGAAGGCTAATTAGAGTAAACCTCTGCAAGCTCGCGACCTGTGCTCAGCCTTTAATTGGTGTGAATGAGGGTGAAATGCCTTCCAGGGACAAAAAATAAGCTAACCAGAATGGGTAGAGACGACCTGTGAACTCACCAGAATATTCAGAGCGGGGCTGTGGGTATCCTGTGACAGCACAGTAAAATGCTGCGCGAAAGGTCTGTTGGACTATATGCAACACATGGGCCACATTTTAAGGGGACAGAACAGGATACCAAGACAATTCTTGTGGAACCCCTCACCCAGTTTGGTTTCTGATGGCCCCTGCTTTTGTCCTGAAAGACTCCTGTCTCTGGGTTTGTTGTGGGTACAGTGCGTGCTTCAAATGGGTTTTTAGTCCTAGATGTGGGAAGACACTTGTGATTTCCTTATGACACTCCCACATGGTAATTCAGCCATTACCACACTGGTACTTTACCTTGCAGATATGTATACTTTTTATGTCATAATTAGGACATTTAGAAAACAATTATGTAAAGGATAGGTATGGTTTAAGGGGTAATGGAGGGTGGAGGTAAGGTTTTTTTAGGGTTCGGTATCAAGTAAAAGGGAGGTAAGGGGTTGTTAGGGTTCAGGGCGGGCAGAGGAAAGTGGTTGTTTGAGCACAAGGATAAGGTTTGCAAACTTGAAAACTTTTCCTCCCAGCTGGTGAGACTTTAAAGTCTAAGGTAAAATCATTGTCCAGAACAAACCTGGTTGGTCTACCTGACCTGCACTCCATGTACAGCCTCAAATCACATCTAGTTCTCACTCTAACACAACCATTATCCATCAATTGCTCTTTGTGCTTTTTGGCATAATTTCTACTTAGTTCATATCTTTGGTTCCCCTTATTGGATTTTTGTGATTTTGTTCATTAAATTTCACTCCATTTTCCTAATTTGGTTTGGGATTTATTGCTGTGCATTTTTACTTTATTACTGTGTGGTACTGCATAAATACTTTACACACCACCCCAAGTCACACCGGTTTGCTCTGTACCATAGTTGCATGGATAGAGCTCAGGTTAATTTAGTGACTTTGATGGTTAACCCCGACATGAATAGGGATGTTTCCTTGAGGTGGGCAGTCAGCCACCCCAAACAAAAACCCAAATTCTTACAGTGTGGGGTTGGAGGGAGAAGGTACACACTTGAGAGCTTTGTGCACCCGTTTCAAACGAGCATTGGCAAAGCTAATATCTCTAGGTTTAATGTGCCAACTCATGTAACATTAGACTACCTGAGAAGAAGCCATCAGAGGTGGACAGAGTACTATAGTTGTAGAGTAGTCCTCGTTCTAAAAGTCACCAGCGAATGGCAGAAAGAGGCTACTTGAAAAGAGCCAATGACTGAAAGTGACGGCCCAAAGCCCACTTGATGTAGATCATTTACATGATCTGTGCGACAGCAGTGCTTCCAAAACCCAGATATAAAAGTGTTCAGAAATCTCAATGCTACTTCATTCAGAAAAATTCGCAACATAGAACAAAACTCAGATTGTTTTTCTTCTTCTTTTAACACACCAGCGAGAGCTGCAAACTTACTTTAGTTGAATTTTTGTTGGGGGCTGTGACAGGACATTCGGGATCTGTGGGATTCAGGCATGGCCGGTTCATATAACCCTGGCCGACCTCAGCCTTGTTAAGCAATTCCTCCCAGCTGTCAGTCTGATAATTTATTTTCTTTAACTCCTCCAGGAATTCCAAAGGGTCGAACTGTGTCCACTGTAAAGGCGCGTGCTTTCCACTGCAGAACACAACATTTGAAGAACGTGATCAAGAAAAGTCTTCAAAAGCAGCTATCATCTCATTGCATACACATACATATTTTTGGTGACACCTCAAGATCGAGAATCTTTGTATTCCTGTAAATTAAAGAAGTCACTATTCTGCAGCTGTGGAGTACACAACCCCTAGTTTGTTTTGCCCTCCAATGCAGAACTGCAAGCAGCACTGCACGGGTCTGTTTTTCAATATAATTTCAACATCTTTATTCAAGACTTAGTTGACTAATACCTTCAAAAATAAAATGAGCATATAGTAAAAACGATTATATATACACACACATACATATATATATATATACACACACATGCAGCAGCGTCTCCACCACATGCAGTAGGCCAGAGGAACACCAGCCACCGCTGCTCTATCACTCGGAAGTAGCACCTCAGCAGAGTCCCTTCCAAGGAAAGCAAAGCCATTGAAGCTCACAAACAGAGGGGACTGACGAGACCTCTACAGGCAGAGCAGGCTCCAGGGGGTGAAGCGGAGGCCCCGTTTAGAACTGTACAAAGGGCACGTTTCATCATCACGTCGGGTCGTCGAAATTAATAAAAATAAAAAAAACCCGCATATTGCACAATCACCCTGAGGACTCAAAGTTTAATTGTGAAATTATACTGCGCTGGAAGGGATTCAAACATCATTCCACCAGCATACTTGGGAGGGTGAGTGATGTATTCAATGACAAATGGTAACTTTTGCAACCTACAAAAAGGTGGTTTGCTAGTGCCGCAGTAAGGATACTATTTTAGGGCATAACGCGCTCTCCAGTCATACAGACACGGGGGAGGGTGTAAGAGCTCCAACAGCAGTTCGCACAGGATAATAAGCAATCTGTACATGGGATCAAATGATAAGATCTAGGGTGCCACTAATGATACAGGTGTGAAAAAACTTTGTGCGAATGTTTAAACTCCCTTAACTCCACACCCCCAGACAGCTTGGCAAACACCCAGATACCTGCCTCTGAGACATGCACGTCGCGTCAATTCACTAAAAACCTCCCCTCCCCTTTAAGCATCATCATCTCATCGAAATGCATCCAACTCGCTTGCTCCAGGTTTCAAACCACACAGCACAACCTTTACCATATTTTTAGTTAATTGCCCTGAAACTGAAGCAAGCACACTCTCCCTAAAGCGATCCTGACATTGCAGACAGGAGGCACTACTACACAAAACACGTAACCAGCGACCAGCACAATCACAATCAGTCCACATTTAACAAAGCGGCTCTGCGGATATTTTCGCCTTTGGACATATACTGGGGCACACTATGCAGTGGAGTTTGCATTTTCCCTTAGTGATATTTCCATGTTTTTAGACCCCACCCCTTTTCATTACCCTGTTTTTTGAGTGCTGCTCTTCAGTGTTTGAGCAGCAGGCAATTGCTTTCTTTTGGGGTCGGGGGTGTAAGTGGAAGTCCACAGCCCGGGATGTGAATAATGCAGACTTCTACAGTCCATATCTTTTAAAAACTTGTTAAGAGGGAGGAGGAGGTCTGTATCCCTGCTGCTTGTCACCACCCTGCATCAGTCGCCTAATTTATGTGGTGCAGTGTATGCGGTGACATGGACATCAGCACCAAAAGCTAGCAAGAAGGGCTGAATCTGGACTAACAATATTCTTTGCAGCATTATGGTATGCAGGGGCGAAAAGGTAATGGCGGTATTAAGAAAGGCAAACTATTTTACATGTTAAAAAACACATACGGGTACAGACTAGTCTTTGGTTGGCCACTAAGGTGACGAATTAAAAATCACTTTATTAAATGACTACCCTATCAAGACAGATTATATACATTTTCGTAGTGATACTAGACACCTAGGCCACTAAAAGAGAGGAAAGTAAGAACTTACGGTAGATATGCTGTTCCAGTTTGTAGTTTAGCACCCTCCCAAAAACAGTCCAAAGGCGTGATAACCAAACACGGATAAAGAGATTCAATAATCTGTCAAAAAAAATAAAAAATTAAAGTGTCTTAACACCAGAGAGGAAAGTACAAGCACACGAATAAGACACCACAGTAGGAACCCAAGAAGGGAAAAACTTAACAGAATATATATAAAAATAGAACACAATGGAAAGTGAGGACTTGAGAACAAAACGGCATACATACCTTGGTCACTATGTAGCCAGCTTCTGTGATAAGTTCTCCTGATTTATAGCATAACTGTTCCAAATTCCATTTCCTAAGAGCACAAAAACATGGACTTTCATTGGCAACGTTTTTAAAACCACTCCTGCTTTCACCCATCATATTTTCCCACTGCATCCACAAACTGTACAAGGACATAGCAGTGATGAATAGCCGCACCGCCTACTATTTTAACAGCAAGTCACCTGTAGAGTTTATTTTTCCAAAGCTTCCGCGAAAAGAGAAAAGCAATACTGTTTTGCCAGGACACCGATTTCACAGGTAACTAACAGCGGTTTAATGAATTCAGACAAGTCCTCTTTGGGACACACAATCACTTAATTCCATGCAGGTTATCTACATCCTTTAGAACAAGGTTGCAAGTGGAACAGGAAAGAACACAAGTTAGGCCTTCTGCATCTGCTCTGGGGACCTGCCTGCCGTCATCTCTCTCTGCCATTTGGTCTTGATGGTTTCATGCCATCAGACATTTCAGTACTCCATAAAGTTAATATTATATGCATACACTCTCCAAAACGGTTGTCTTTCCACTCTTCTGCTACTAAAACAGAATCCTCATTAGGAAGAATTAAGACAGCTTAACTGCAGCACAATCCTTAAGCGTCCCACCTGCTCTTAGCACAGTACACAATGAACACAATTCACACTGCCATGCGTTACCTGTTGTACATGTAGACTTGGACCCTACTGGCTTCAAGTGCAGAGTGGAGGTGTTGTCGAAGCGCTTCAGAGGTTAGTACGTTAGCACCATCTTCTTGCGGTGTTTGAATCATGAGCTGGGGATTAAACATAGCCTCCTCTCCAATCTTCTGGCGTGTGTAGTTTAATTCCCGACTCACTCGTCCACCAACTATTGGAAAAACAGACAATTTTATAGACAACTTGGAGATATGGTCATTGAAATCGAAATAAACCATATGATGGGCTGCACAAAAATCCACATTCCAACATTTTTCTCAAAGTAGGGGTGAAATCCTAATAATTGCAGCTTTGGCGTTGCACATCTTCAGTAGCCTATGCCATTTATTAGACAAGTGACCTGAAGAAATCTTAAACTCCAAGTCAGCCCAAGATGTTACAACTGAAGGAACAATCACACTCCCGAAATCTGTTTCATCAACTGTTTACTCTTTGCTGGTGTGATAAATGGCATTTAAAAAAAATAATGAGTTTATCTCGGATACCAACTAAAAAGCAGTTTAACCATCACAGCAACGATCAACTTATTTAATTGCTTTCATGAAGAATGTAAGATTGAATAAGAAAATCACTTCAAGTACACAAGCCATTTTCTGAAAGGTCTTCTGTATGAGCTGGACTCTAAAAAATGAGTACACAGGTGTGTAGATTGTCACAACACTTATTCCGCTTTCTAAACTCCAAAAACAAGACCTCTAGATGGATATTTGTGCACACGCATCACTTCCAGCTCGACAATCAGACTAGTACACATTTCGAAAACCTGGGAGCGGAGGGTCAACAAAAATCTTCAGTGAAACACACTGCTCAAAATTCTTAGAGCCATGGTTTTCCACTTTGGTGGGCAGTAGTCCATAAATGTGGGCATCTAATGGGAAAGTATTCGTATTTGGTGGGTGGAAAGAAGCAAGAGACAGATGTCACCTCTTAAATAATTGTATCACAGAATGGAGCCTTTCCAGAACCCTGGACATGGACGGACCCTCTCAGAACCTTGTTAGGCTAACAATAAGCACCCCGCCCCCACCCCTACTCAAGTCCAGAGATGGTGGCAAACCCAAGTAATGGTATAATGCATTCAAATGATCAGAATAATGCTCATGCCACTAAAAATCGCCCCTGGTCAGACCCATCTCAGTGGAGTTGGTTAGGTTATTCTACATAAGTACGAGTCGAGTCCTTCATATAAATTATTTCCCTTTCCTATTGTATCTAGACAGCTCAAAAGGTTCAACACTTGTGTCAAAGGGCTCCTGCTACACTGCATGGTCCATCTGTTCTGCAACAAGCTGGACAAATTACATTTCTGGTGCAACAGTACCCTAGTAAAACACTATACCTTCATGGCTTCACCTATTCAAAGTGGCTGCCTGGACATGTACGCATGCACCTATCAACATTTCACTTTTATATTAATAAATCAAATTTTAGGCTGACCAATTAAAATATCGAGAAGTCACCACATGTCAATTTCTAGTTCCTTATATAGTCATTTTTTTGCTCCACTAGGAGCATATACAAGCTCATCTATGCTCCCACGACACATAGGCCATCAATATCAGCATTTTTAGCTAAATTAAAGTTTGCTTTCAGAACACAATGTATAAGGGGCAAGGAAATCGAGTCTAAGGAAATCCCCAACTTTATACGGCAATGTATTATCAAAAACCGTGCAAAGAGCTGAGGAAAACACCTGAAATTAATTTGGGAGGCACAGCATCACTTAGTCTTGGGGTCCTTTCGATACTTAGCAGTATTTAATACTTTCTAATTGCAAAGCTCTGCATTGAATAGTAGACTAGAATAGCGTACTACAGGTTAGACAAGCGTTTAATGGGTAACATGAGTGGTTTTATGGAAAGGTTTACCTGTACTGAGCCAGAAAGTGAAATAGGCGGGCCCATCTACTACCTGGATGTTTTAAGATGCCCAAAACTAAGACTATCCAGTCAATGAAGTGATGTCCTTCTCATCTGCCACTGTACTGGGAAAAAGCCGGTGGTGTCCCTAAAGGAAATTTATAAGAAAAAGTGTCTCACTATTTTAACATATGGCGTGAGTGTGTGGGCTACATAAATCCCAAGCCCCTGCAAAGTGTACAAAATAGTGTATTAAGGAGACTCTTGGGGTTTCCTCCGATCTGTTCCACTCATAATGCCCATCAGGAGCTCGGGATGGAATATGTAGAGGGCACTATTAACCTAGCCCCTTTGGTGCTCCGGTGTTCCATATGGATAAACCCGCACGCCACTTAACTGAAGCTGTACAGAATTGTTTACGGTGTGACAGATATGGCCATCCGTTGGCTTCAATACGGGAAGTTAGGGTTGAGTGATCTGGGAGAGTCGCAAACCTTTCACCAGCCTGAAAGGATGTTGGAGCAGGATATGGACCGGGTCAAGTTGCTGTTTAAACAAGACACAGAACATGTTAGAGAATTACGCGAGTCTTCCTAAATTATGGTTCGAGAGCACGCTGCTCTGCATGTGACCCCGGGAATGGCACCATATTTGGGCTGGTTTGACTCCTCATGGAGAGGATGCTACCTACACCATTCAGCGTAGATTCCGTGAGATGGCACTCGAGTTTCCCTTTTGGGCAGTTGGGGGGGGGGGGGGGGGGGGGGTTTGTAGTATTGTGAGCCGGACAGATACATTGAGCGTAAAGACTGCACTGGATAATAAAACGTACATCTAATGAAAGAGCGAGTGCACGCATCACAAACAACCTGGGTACAGCAAATAATCAACCTAACCATTTTTAAAACAACCAAACCGGAAAGGATTCCATTTTGGTTGTACTCCTGGCACAGTCCTCAAGGAGGACCTCACTCAGTACAAACAACTATTACCAATGGTTTGATAGTCAAGTGCCAACAGAAGCAAGTCAAACAAGCAGTGGCAAAGTCAAGAGGTAGTGCTATTTTTAAAAAAGCAATGGCTCACATTGGAGTAAGGGTAGGACAGACGATGGTCGTTCAGCCACCCTGCCTTCAGAGCAACGACGGGCTCTGCCATCACCGTCAGTGATAGACTATCACTACGGTCTTCCACCCGGTACAATTGCATTAGGGGACTCTCTATTGAGTCTGGTTGTTAGGCATGAATTCGTGAATCAGATCAGCGATAGTGCGTCACTGTTTTTACTTCACATTCGGTCCAGATGAAGTGCCACCAGACCCGCTAGGGGCTAAGCAGGAACGAAACATGTCTACCTTATCACACTAGCCCTATAGGATCATTATATCCAATTGGGGCCTACCACTTAATTAGGCTAGTGCTCCCCGACTGCCCTATACCTACTTTAATACAAACACCCACTTCACTAACCAGCCCACTACCCACACACCCGCACTCACCCAACGTCTTCATCCCAAATGATCTCCGCCAAAGAGCCCCATCGCGGGTGCCAGGACATTGCAGTGCCTATCCGAAGAGGAGCAGGCCCAATGATGAAGCATGACATCCTCCGGGGTGTGTAAGGGCACACCTTAGAAAAGACCTTAGTTTCCCTTCCTTAGGAACTGCACACCCACCGTATTTCTCACTCACGTTTTATCCCCATCAAAACGTCCTATTGGTCCATTCCCAATGCAGCTTTAGCAGGCTACCGTTAGCAAATACTTGGTCAGAAAGGAGTAACTTGCCCCCCCCTTTTTTCGTTTTCAACTAATGAACCACCTCATGTCCTGTGCTACAAATATGCACTGCAGAAGTGGAGGCAGGTTAGGCAAGTAGATATGATGGTTACATTGTATGATGGGTATACTTCGTTAAGCAAAACAACTTAAGGATGGTAGGGGAGTATGGTCTCTAGAGACCCAATATAACAACAACGAATGGCTCAAATATAATTGTGACAAGTGTATACTTCAGATGTAAACCAGTCCCTCATGCATTCTAGTGGATGTGGAAGGATACAGCCAAACAAACCAATAGTAAGAAGGCAAGAGAAATACTTGTGTGCGCATCCAAGATGAGACGGACAATGCCCTATGCCACTGGTGAAGGCTCGTGGGCCAAATAATTCAATGGATAAAAGATGCTGAAACAATGCGTGTGCATAGAATACAATATTAGCCATGAATTGTGCAAGTGGTGTGACAAATGAACCATAATTTTTTTTTTTTTTTTTTAAAACACTTTTATTTTAACCCAGCATCAAGGACTATAAAAGCGGTGCAGAAGGTGGGCACAAGCAATAAAAAAAATAAAAAAAACGCACTCTACACAGACTACCCACTTCTAGCTAGAATGATTAGGAACCAATAGTGAGTGCATAAAGCTAATACCAGACACTCTTTATTAGAGAGCAAGGGGCTTGAAGGTGGAGAACCTTGCTGTAGAGACACGAAAATAGAGCGATCATTATTGTTTCCACTAACAAGACTTCAAACCTGGGAAATGATTAAAAACTGCTGGCTCGTCTCTGGGTTTGAGAACCCCACTATGTGGAGGCAACCTCACTTAAGAATCATAGCTTGCGAGGCTTTGATTCCAAGCATGTTAAGTTACAATGAAGTTGGGAACAGTGAAAAGAGACCTGATCAGATTAATGAAATGAAGAAGATTCCACCACAGAGATTCACAGGAGCGTCCTCCATGTCCGGGTTTACAACATTTCTGGCCTTTCAGCAAGCATGTGTTGGGCGAGAGCAGATTGCGGTTTGGGGTGTTGTATGAAAGGAGGAAAAGGGTCATATATGGCTTTGTGACAAATGGTAAGCACTTTGAATTTGATTCCCTTGTCTACTGGTCGCTAATGAAGAGTATTAAGATGACTGCGTTAGTGAGGATCTCGGGGAAGAATTAAATACAACTCTTACTGCTGTGCCTTGAATTATTTGCAGCTGGTGCAATGTATAATTTGAGATCAGTGGGTTACAATAGTTTAATCTTGAGCCTATGACAGCTTTGATCGCTGAGAATTTATTTTCAGAAGGCAAAGAAGATATTCGCTTTCTTAATTGGCATAGATGGAAAAAGCATGTGGCGGTGAGAAGTAATTTGGGACTACAATCCAGAGTGGAATCAAAAACAAACCCTAGGTTTTGAACAGTAGTGGGTGGTGCTGTGCGGCTTCAACGGGGGTGGGGAGCATTGGTTTAGTGCGATCCAATAAAACCCATGCAATAAACTTGGTTAATGGGCCATTGTTCCTTGGGGATGGGATGTGTGGTGTAGCCAGCAAAGTAGCCGGGTACCAGTGCTGACAGACACTTATGTGAGCAGTTCCTGAGGCTCCTTCAGTTCCCTTAGCCACCATCGGCAAAAGAGGCTCGAATGGCCACTTCTAGCCACTAAGACCATGAGTTGTTTAACAGAGAGCAAGCGGCTTGTTAGCAACATCAAGGAAGGCACCTCAAAAGTCCTAGGTGCTTGGAGGTGGGAGTAAATGATTCACTTGTGGTTAGACAGCTGGAAGTAAATGGGCTGACAGTCTAAATTAACGTCTTATTCCAAATACCATAGAGCAGAGTAGTATTAAAGAAAACGTGCTTTTTCATCTATTGTGGCTATAAAGTTAGTTTCTGCACAGACCCTCAGAGTTACTGTCTAATGGTGCCATCGAGAAGTTTGGAAGCCCACAAAGTAGAAGAGCAGGCCTTCTCAGTAGCCAAAACCTACCCACCAGGGTGGAAACTATAAGGCGAGCAAAAGTTTGCTTATGGTATTCCAACAGCTTTTAAACTGTCACACTAAAGTAAGCGTTGAAAGTAAAGCCTCACAAGAACTAATCCCAACGTTCCATTTCGAAAAAAAAAAAAAAAGTGTTTCATTTTGAGTAGGAAAAAAAGCGGGAAACACTTTCGCGGAGAATTCAGGGGAGGATTGCACAAGGGCCACTTATGTATGTATGTATGTATGTATGTATGTATGTATGTATGTATGTATGTAAAACAATAGTTACAAGGATGAACAGAAGGTGAAATAACTAACATGGTGCCCGATAGAAAGGAATAAACATCAAGTAAAGTGAAAAGACGAAACAAAAGCCATTTAAACTGCAGGTAGAGCAAGACGATTGGGAGTCAAAGGAAGAGGAGGGATGGTTGTGTATGGGGGGGGGGGGGGAGAGGTCTCCTCTACAAAAAGGAAAAACAAACGAGACATTGTAAGGTGGTGTGCGATTATAGAGTTCCCCACCAACGATCAATCAAGCATATGTGTTAATAAACTTTAATAATGCACCTTCTGCTATTGGAAATCTTATATTCTTAGCTATTGAAAATTTATCCAATTTCGGGTACTTCTGAACATCAACTCCACATATTTGTTGCTAACACCTCTACCCTTTCATTTGATGGATACCATTTGTAATTGCTGAGTTTAACAACTCATGGTAGGTCTCATGAGAAAAGTACTCCATTCCATTTTCAGCCATTACTTCTTTTTGCAGTGGGCTTATCTTGAATACAATATCTGTGGAGTAAAAGAATGGTGTGAAAAAACTAATGTAAGAAGTCTCTTAAAATAGAACGTTCTTGAACTAAATAGTTTAAGAGGGGCTGTATAATTAAATTCTTATTGGTCAGTGCAGAATAAAGGGTGGCCGATCCACTAGGGCAATGATATCCTATCAGTAAGGAGATGTGCCTGGATTGGGTACGGACAAATTGTTAGCAAGGGTGACTGCGTTATTGTGAATTCCAGATCCCCGTGGCAGGTTCATAATCTTGTTTAGTGTTAATTCCCCAAATATTCTGAGAAGTGCTATATCTTTGGTTCTCCATCCGTATTTTTACAAGCCATGTTCCCCTCAGATGCAGGATTTTACACAGCAGTCAGAGCCAGTAATGCGTTGCCCGCACTTTTTCTACGATTATCATCAACATCAATCCATGTTATGCGCCCCTCTAGATCATTCGGTTAAGATGCCATTAAGGGCACCTACCCAAGGCCTGGCAACAGCCACCAATAGTTCAGGCAACTTTTTCAACTCGACAGATTCAATGTTTTATCAAGTTTGGATTGACTCCTAATAGTGGCCCAATAAATCCCCGTACAGATAATCAATCGTAATTTTCCACCTGACAGGGTTGAATCCCCAAGCCTTAATCAGGGGGGTTATATACCATATTAAGCTAGAATATTGCTGGCCTTAAAGGGAGACTTCACGATCCGGATTGGTGAGCCTTTGTTACTGCATACGATACAATAGCTTTTCGGGAAACTTGGTCTATGACTCATATCACTTGTGATGGCTTTGCATGTTATTCCTGCCCTGCCATTCCATTACGAGGTAGAGGATTGGGTGGTCTGGCGATCTGGGTTAGTCAGAGGCTCCACGTGAAGATAACTTATTGACTCAGGACCTCTGATCTTTTTAACTCATAAGATACTTTATCAACTTGTCACGATTCTTTTATTTGATCAATTTTTGAAATACTGATTTTTCAAATAGTGTGTTAATTTTTCTCATTTAATTTTCTTTACAATCTGCAAACTGTAGAGGATAATAGGAAATTACAGTCTTGCCATCTGTTGTTCAGCGATTTCAATCTAAAGCTGGTAAGATATACCTGGGATCCAGGATCACTCACCGAGGGTAATGGTAGAACCTTTAGAGATCCTATAGGGGAGAGAGGTCCAGTTTTCTTGAATCTCACTAGTTAGTTGATTTTCTTGATAACACTCAGGGGGGACAATGTATTTCAGCCAACTTTTAGTGAGGAAAGGTCATGCATCAGTCCATTGATTATATATTTGCATATCGCAATTTTCTACCTTGGTTTTGCGAAGGGGAGGCCATAGAGACAGAGAGGAGTGATCATAATACCCCGGGTTTCAGCCCAATTACCTCTGTGCAGACAAAAAAAGTTACTAATGTCCTCTCCTACAATGAACTCTCTGCAGATGGCCTAAGGCATATCTGGCATATTTTCATGAGTTAAATCACACCTAGGCCCGTTTCTGAACTGTCTGACTGAAGGGAATGGAGATGCCATGTGGACTCATTTTGGGTGCTTACATGAGTATCAAACAGATTCTACTTAAGCTTATTCAACACAATAAGGGAGTACTACATTGGTTTGACGAGCACTGTTCAGCAGTCAACCGTAGATTGAGGAAAGTCTAGAACTCCATTCCGAGAGTTCAGTCCAAGGTCTGAGCTGCTCTGCAGAACTAGAACATTACTCTTAAAACGAGGAAAGATGCTTTACATTAGAGACACTGGGGAACTCTAGAACTCGTCACTGATGGGAAAAATAGCACACTTTTCTGGGATTGGTGAAAAGAATTAAAAATAGGAATGTCTCAGTAAGCCCTCCATCACTACGTAATTTGGCGTCAGATTGGGTTGAGCAATTTTCTGTCATTTATCACAGAGGATACTGTAGCTATGGCCCGTACCTTATAACAGACTGAGGCAACCGTCGCCTTTTCTGGTCTCCCTACCAGAAGTGGAGTTGGCAATAATGCAGTGTTCAGGAGGGAGAGCTCCTGGCCAGACTGGATTCCTATTGACCTTAAGTGTGGAGAGGATTTATGGGGTCCATCGATTACTAATGTATTTAATTGCTCCCTCAAACTTAATATTGCTCAATCCTGGACCCCCTCTATTATCCCCATATTTAAAAAGGGTGATAATTTGTCAAAAGGGTGATCATACATCCCCTAAATGCTGCCAACCTACATACACTCGCTGACAGTACAATCTAGATTATAGGAAGAGTAGTATATATAGTAGCCTTATTGACTGGGCAGAGAACATTCCCAGTTTCAATTTGGGTTCCGTTCGGGTCTAGGTTCAGTGGAGTAATGTTTAAATCTGAGCTTGATAGTGAGCAAATACGTTCACGTAGAGTGTTGCCCACTGTACCTGGCCTTCATGGACCTATCTACGGCTTTAAATCGGTCTAGGCTGTGGTTGCGGTTACTGGAGGATTAAGGGGTAGAGTTCTCCTTCATGAACTTCTTGCCCTCTGTACATGCGGATCTGGTGGCCACAGTTCGATTTGGCATTAATGGGGAAATGTCACCAGAATTCTCATTAAAGCGGGGTGTGCGTCAGGGATGTTTAATAGCCCCATTGCCTTTAATCCTCTATATCCATGGTTTGTGTCCTCATTTGACCCTGGACTTAGTAGATACCCTTGGTATAGCCGGCAAACAGGTGCAGGAGTAATTACTAGTTTAGCTAGACTCAAGGGTAAAGGATCTATCACCCCACTCATGAAAGTATACAATGCTCAGTGCGTTCCTGCCGCTATACATAGGGCTTACACAGCTCCTTTTTTAGAAACTGAGGAAAATCGCATATGTCTGAAGCTTTTGCATCTTCCTCCAGCTACCTCTGGTTAGATTATTCACCGAGTTAAAACTAGATTATTTTGCAGACAAGGTCCATCTGGCTCCCATGCTGTTAAGGGTTAAAGTGAGGATGAAACCAGAGGAGTCTCTCCAGAGATATCATCACAGACCAGCGCGTACCACCTTAGCTTGGACGGGGGCTTTCAATCCTTGGCTGAATTATATCCGTAATAGTTTCTTTGTAGCGGAGGAGCGTTGCCACACAAGGGGGGGGGGGGCTAATTTGTTTTAATTATGCCCCTGGCTTTACAAGAGCTAAAGCTTTGCCCCTGCACTAAACTAGTCAGTCATTGCCGCATTTTATATTTTTTTGTACCTATATTAAATTTTGCGCAAAAACAAGTCCTTATTAAAGAACATAGGGATTCACAGTGGCAGAGAGGCCTATCATCTGCAATTACTGAACTCCCATGAAGTGAGTTTAGAAGGTTAGTTTCCTTTTAAAATCTGCAGTAAGACCCAGGATTTGAATGGATATGTAATTTATATCTAGTTTTTATATCAAACTTTTTATAGTAATTTGTGGCAAAATTGCCAAATGTGAAATGTTATCAGAATGGTTCAGTTTTGTCAGCAGGCAGCCATTGTGAGCCTTGAGTAAAGAAAAAGTTTACCTGTTCTTATATTGTTTAATGCATATTTGTAACTATGTTAGGAGTCTTATTGTGTATTCATGTGTTCTTTTATGACCTTAGCAGGTCGAATAAACATTTCTTGAATTGAATGACAAGCTTTACTAATGCACCTGCTGATATTGAAAATCTTATTTTCAGCTAACTAAAATTATTTATCCAGGTTAATTCTGAACATCAACTCCACATATCTGTAACTGTTAAACTGAACAATTACAAATGGTATCCATCAAAAGAAAGGGTAGAGTTTAACAACTCGTGGTAGATGGGTCTCATGAGGAAAATACTCCAATCCATTTTGAGCCATGTGCTCTTTGATTGCAGGCTTATATCCAATAAGATCTCTGTTGAGTAAAGGAATGGTGTGAACAAACTAATGTAAGAAGCCTCTTAGAATGTAAAGTTCGTAAACTAAATAGTTGCTCAACGCTTTTTTCAAAACACCCCAAAAATGGCTAAAGTGAGAAAAAAAGGAATATATAGAGTTGAAAAAAATGCAAATGTCTGGAGATTTCTTTTTTGAAGTGATCATGCCTCAAGTGGCCGTAAGTCCAGTGCTAAGCCATACAATGCTCTAGTGTATAGTGAGCTTTCAATTATGGCCATGAAAATATCCTAAGCTTTGAAAGTAAAGCAACAATTTATTGCATTCCGATTTAGCTAGTCGGAAGCTGAATTTTGGAACGGTGTTCTAAATCTAGCCTACTGGATAAAAGCTCGAGAACCACCTTCCATGAAGGGCAGTTATGACAATTTAAGATAACTCAAGCTAATGCCACAAAATTACTAGAATATCGGGAACGGAGACCTGCAGCACCCTTAATCCAGGTTGGACTACCCCAAACACAGATCATTTTATTTATTACAGTGCTTTTATCCAAGGCACTGTACAGACGCAAACAGTACAATACAAGAGCGAAATTATAACAAACCAGGCACAACCAGATTTACTTGATTGGGTGGTAACAGGAGATATTCTTTCAGAAGTTGAAAGAGATTTAAGGCAGATCAATTAAAAAGAGGAAGATCCTTCAACATCTCGAAAGCAAAAAAAAAAATAATATCTAAGCATTACACCTTCTGTTAAGTTAAAATGCATACAAGGTGTTGCTTTCTATATATCCGGAGAGAGGGCAGGTTGCTGGGAATGACCTGCACCACTGGCTACCAGTATGGCTTGTCTGGTACCATTGTAAGCACAGTTCAAGACAAAAAAATTGAATGGAAATCTATTGTACATAAATCATACAAGAGTTGTAAATCCGTCTCTAAATAGGTCAGATAAGGGCCTATGGTGCTCTAAAAGAAAGCCTGTTCTCCTTAAGAACCCAGAGGTGCTCAACCAGCTAGTATAGACAAAACTGTAAGACTGCATAAGGACCAGGAAATTTCAACTTTCACATCTTGCTTTTCTGAGGCCACCGCTTGTTGATGCCCACTCCACCACTTGAGGAAAAGAGTACATAGTTTACTACCAAAAGGGGGGAGCCCTATTGAAAAGCAACATGGGTTTGGGGTGGGAAAAAGAACATGCCTTAAAAATGTAAGGATTAAAAGTGAAGTCCAGCAGACAGTGTTGGATACACTGGAGAGACCGTTCTGTGCACAATGACGGGATCCATGTGAACTCAACATGCAGTGAGCTGACCAGTCTATTGCAGTGCTACCAGACAACCAAGGGAGTACATGGGCCTGTGAGCAGGGTGAAAGGAAGACAGACACTGACAATTTGTGGAAGTCAGTATAAGAACCTGGTCTCACAATCCAGGAAGAAGGGCCTGGGTACTCTACCTCAACACAGTAGATACAGAGCCAAGACACTCTTTTCAAGAAACCAAACAGCATCCCTACCACCAAGCACGATTATAAAGGCAAAGGCTCGTATAGGAGGAGAAGGGATGGGCAGACAAGGTCATCAACCCATTTTACCAACAAAAAAAAAAAAAAAAAAGGCGTTGGGGGTGTGTTTGGGAATAAAAATTAAAAAAACAATGGCAAAAGCAGGCATCTCCGACTGTATGTAAAAGGACTAATAAGGTAACCCAGTGTTTCTTCTTCCTTTATAGCGGATGCCCACAGAGTCCATGCTCCTCAGAGGAACCCTGAATACCAGCTCTTCCTAACAGACCCTACGAGATGACTGGTAACAACCAGACCTAAGAAGGACGACCTGTACTTGGAAGAGATTACATAATCCTTTTACTGTACTTCTTTGGCTACAGGATCTTTTTCTGCTCCACAGTCTCCAAGACATGCACAACTGATTTGTCCACCATGTGACTGCTAAATGATCATTGTAAATTTAGATAAACTGAGGCAGAGTGGTAAAGAAAAATCCTGGGGGGAAAATGCTACACCTAATACAAAAAAATCTCATCTATAAGACCTCAGGATTAAATAGCCGAGCATCAAACAGATACAGTAATTGCCTATAACGTAACTGCATTGTGGAAGGTTACAGAAGGGGGGAGCTTAAATAAATCTCAACAAGAAACAAAACCGAAAAGGTCAACTTGCATAAAATCATGGATAGCATTCAGAAAAGGATGTCCATAAATTAAAAATGAAACCGAGACTTGAGAACATATGAAATGTAGAAGGCAGTGTAAGAAACCCAAGAACCCCCACAAGAATCTTTCCAGATGATCCTGCTAACCAATGTTGGAAATTGTCTCATTGCCTGGACTAGCAGATGTTCCAATTCATATCCAATTTCAGTACCCAAAGTTTAATTCAACCTCCCATTCACTAAAGAACCTCACGTAACTTTGCAGTCCGGCCGCAGGCCTACTTGTGACTTTCCCCTTGGAGTTTGGTCACCTTCCTTGAACCACATTCTATTTATTTTTTAATGTTCATCCCATTTCAATTTTTTTTCATGCATTTATTGTGTCTTGCGCTGCATCATCTCTCCATTACAAAAATGCTGTGAATGCAAGGCTACGAGCAGCTTTACATGTTTAACAGAATCCAATTCCTTTGGAATAAATGTTTATCAGACAAGTAATAAACTGAAAGATTAGCAACAGGCAGCAGTTACCTTAAGGCAGAGGGCTAGAGCATGGCACCGTCTTGAGTACGGACACCAACCCTGAAGACTGCGGTCACATTGCAAAACGGACGGGGACCCCCCCCCCCCCCAAAAAAAAAAACGGTTTAAAGGGTCCGGAAAACCCTCCCAAAATTATGCATGGTTTAAACCACGAGTCATGGAACTAAAGTACCCACATACTGGACAGTGGCACTCTTCAAATGCCAACAGGGAGTAAACAGGTGAGGAGGTGTTTGAACATTATACTCCTATACCTAAATTTAAACATTGAAGTCTGAACTGGGTTTATAAAGTCTTACAGCCCAGCAGAAACGAGAGTCAAAAAGCCTAAGCATCAACAGAAATTGGCAGGACTGCTTCTTAAAAATAATGATTCTACCCTCAAGAAAAATGCCTATTGACAATCTGAAGAAACCGGAGGAAGATCAGCGAAGGAAAGATGAAGCCTAAATGTTCACAATCATCCCAAACATGAAAGCTGTTTCCAGCAAAGCTTAGACCCTATCGACAAACAATTCTGTTAGGGAGAAAGAGAGAAAAGGAGGAAAGTACTAGAATACCTATGGTACAATCTAAAGATGGCTGAAACTGCACACTTGTGGACCAAGGACATTAGCCAGTCTTTGGTTCCCTGCTGGGATTTCAAAGTCATGCCATACAACCGAAGCACAAAAGGCCTAAAGTTCAGAAAAAAGTTCAAGCACAACTTTAATATCTGAGGACCACAGTTTGAAGTTTCAAGTTTATTTGATTAGACCTCTGCTGAGGTCAACAAATACCAAACACATAAATGAGGATTCCCAGCATTTACAGGCTGTTATTGGGGACACTGGTCAAATTTCAGTTGATTTTGTTTAATCAACATGCTGTTGGTCCAGGATGTTGACTTTAGCATCCTTCCGAACCAACTGTCTAGGCCAATTTTAAGATTTTGTGTATAGGTTACAAAGGGTTGTGCGTGAAGGAGCTGTATGCAATGCAACAACGCTGAAAATAGACTGTTCCAATTCACCACTTGAAGCCAATAGCATTTCCATACAAATTTCTCAACTACAAAATAGATGCAATTCCTGGGCATAACCATCAGATAACGCAAATAAATTCTATAGAAAGAGAGCCAAGGGCAACCTTTCCGGGCGCATCGACCGTCTCTGCTGGGAGGGAAAATGCCACAACTTGAGAGTAGCTCTGCTGCTTGTTTGAGAACATTTATAAGGGTGCCTTTTGTTGCCTCAGCTGCCTTCCCTGCAGGAGACCAGCTTCTCGCTTACCCTTTTAAATCCTCTCCTTACAGCTTCAAATATTTGTGAGATGTTAAAAAGCCTTTTACAACTCTCGTCAAAATTCCACCTACAATACGGTTCAAATCCAAACTACCTAAAAAATTAGGAAAATAAAAGTTCTTGGAATGATGTTCAGTACTCTAAAAAGTAAGTCCGTCTTATAGGCACCACTAGCGCTGTATTGAAACGTAGAAAAATGGAAAGCTGTGAAAATATTGTAACGCCTAACGTGATTTCTTTCAAGAGCCTCTCCCGGCTGCTTTCTGTGCCATCTGCTGCCCGAGTAGGTTCCCAGTGAATGGAGCGGCACTGAAGCAGAACTGCTCCCGCACTAGGGCACAATCGGGTCAGGTCAGCACTCCCTGGCACACTCACAACTCCCACCATCACGACATCATTACATGACCACCTACCCCTGGAGTGCGCAGAATCAGTCATAGGTCCCTTTCTCACACTTCCTCTACCACACGCCCCAGAAATGCCCGATGGCAGCGCTACTCCAAGCCCAGACCTCCTGCCGCAGAGTACCAAAAGCAACCACGCCCCGCTCCCAGTTAGGCAACACAAAAAGCTTCCACTAAAGCGGCTCTGCTCTCAACCAGAACCATTCCCCCAATTTGCGATGATGTACAAAAATATGGAAGCACGGGGACCAGATCGACAGAGTACCAAATGCAAACGCCCCCTCCCCCCCATTTAATCAGTTTAAACCTTCTTAAAAAGCAAGTGGAGCGGCTGCACGGCCAACCTCTCCCTGCGCATTCAGCGTGTTGCATAACATTAACCCCGCTGCCTTCTGCGGGGCTGACATCACCTCGGCTCCATTCTTCGGCGCGCCGGCTTCCCATTGGCTGCCCCTCCGGAGGCCACACGGGACCCGGGACAATGGCAGCCCCTCTCTTCACACAGCCCCCCTCCCCGCCCGATTCATCGCAGGCACGGCTGCGCCTGTGCATCTGCGCAGGGGAAACCTCACTGGGAGCCACTTTTCAGGATTTTGTTGAGTTCGGGATTAGCTGGATTAAGGGACGGTTCGTAAGGACCCCCTGCAGCTGCGAGGAAGTTTCATCACGGGGTCAGCATAGTTCGAACCATAGTCTGTCAAGACCAATCGAGGGAGACTACCAAAAATCGAGCGAGGGGGGAGCCAGTTTATTAACACAAAATAAACGCGCGTCGAGCCGCCCAAAAAATGTTCTAGACATTCAATCAAACCACCTGGGGTCGCTATAGTAGGAATGTCCGGTATAGTTGGAAAACGACAGTTTATTTCGGTTGTACAAAGACCCAGGCAAAATGGTCCACCGTGTCAGACCTTTTATTTAAGTTAACACAGTCAATGTGCCTGCTGTATTAGGCCCAAACCAGCATCCGATACACAAATGAAGTCGGTCCTTTTAAAGAACGCTTTTCTAGGTCAACACTCATGGTCACATACAAAACGGCGTTACCATCCGAGCAACAGGCCTCGGACACTTAAGGGTGGGCATTCCAGCATCCTGCGCATAATGTTTTGCCAGTCCAATAAAGAGGCACAAGGCTTATAAATGTGGTTAAAAGCGAGTCTCATGCCCCGTGTTTAAAAAAAAAAAAAAATGGTATGGATAAAAAAAATAAAAATAAAAAAAAGACTATGTGCGCATTGTGTTTTGGGGAGATTCTTACCGAGGGGCCTCATCTACAAACTTGGCTGTTCAATCAAAGCCTGATTTGTTCTATTTCTGCTTTCTCCCGTTTGCTGCATTCACCACCCAGAGAAAAGGGGGCACTGCAGCGGAGGCTCTGGCCTGCAGCTGTAACACAATACTTTCGCACAGCCCTGTCGACCCCTGACATAAATTTTACACCGCAGCTGGCATTTACACACTTAGCATTACCATATGTATAGCGGGCTCTCTGCTAATTATGCTAATCGCCTGTCCAACTCTCTGCTGCGAAAAATGGTTGTATTTAGCAGTCCACTGGCTACCAATGCAGCTTACTGTGTGGCTGAAATGTACATTCAGGCTGCCCTGAATGGCAAGATTTTTCCACGTTGCTGGCTTCATTCAGGCCACAGAAAAATTTATTCAAGTCAACTGGTTTCAGTCCGCAACAAAAAAGTTACGAGAAAAAAGTGAGCGTGCTCCTGGCCTAACATTCTAAGTCTGCTTGCAAGCAAAATGATAAATCAATTGGTGTGGGAAACAAAAAAGGAGCGCGCTTTCTTTTGCAAGCCATGTGAAACTGTATCTTGTGATAAAAGGGAGGCCCGTCCCATCCCTCCAGAACTCGGCAACAAGTAGCAAACGGGGAAGTGACAATTCTCTGATGTTACAGCTTTTGTCTTCAAGGAGGGGAAGGTTGTGTTGGCTTTTCACGAAACCCCCCAAAAAATCTGGATAAAGCACAACCAACAGATTCTAGTATGTGCCACAAACGCAAGCAATGGAGGGGCCACACTGCTTTGACACAAAGGGCACAGTGCAGGTATAAGAAAGCCCTACTCTGCGCCTACCTGGAAGATGGAGAGGACAGCAGCAGTACAAGAGACAGCAGAGCTTCAGCACTGCTCTTGTGCAGAGCCATTACTTTAAAAATGGTGCCCACCCACCCAAAAAAAAAAAAGTTTACAGCAGCCTCATGGACCAACAGGAGCACGTCAAGCTGATAAGGGGGCCCCAAGTGTAAACAAGGGGGCCCCAAGTGTAAACAAGTACCTCAAATTGTTCACCCAAGATCACTGAACTAAACTCCGGTCGTTACAAAAGATTACACAAACCAAATATAACTGGAATTTGATTAGCATCTCAAAGAATTGTTAACAATATTTAAGTACTCATTGACTGCGAACGTGCTAGACACCAACATGCCTAATAATCCTCCCAGGTCAAAATTAGGACTCGTGGGCCACCCAACCGGTGCAAAGCCAATTTTTTTTTTTTTTTTTTTTAACAGAAAAGCCCATTTAATATTCCACCCTACTGCAGGCACCAACATTATATATATAGGGAGGTGCCTGCGGTATACACACACATGTTTTTATCACCCATGTAAACACTAACTAATGCTATTGTAACAATTTGCAAAAAATGCAGAAAAAAAAAAACTGTTTAGTAGGTCAAGGCCAGACAAAGAACAGAAAACAAGAATTCATGATTTATACACACCAGATCAGTACACTTTAAAATACCTCTCAAAACACAACCAAGCACATGTGAACCTAAAAAGACAATATGAAGAAAAAAAAAAAACTTCAAGGAACTATGTTCTACGCAGATTTCCATTTGCGGATGGAGAAGCCCTTGTCGGGACAAAAACTTGGCTGGTCAGCCTAAACACAAACACTACAACTACTGTGCTCTTTTCAAAGCGTGGAATTCTCCCTTCACCCCCCCCCCCCCCACTTTTTTTTTTTTTTAAATTAATGTGAGGCGGACCACCCTGCACTCGTGGCAATGACTACTATTTACATTGCAGTGCTTGACTGCAAATACATCTGGTATTTTTGGGCTGGATTCCTAAACTGGGGGCCAGGCACCCTTAAGCAGTGATTTAAGGGAGTCAAGAAATTATGCACAAGTTGACCTTGTGTGCATTTCCAGTTATAGTGATTGCAGAACCCTTTTCATCACCAAAGGTTGGTAGGTAAGGAGAGCACAATACGAAAATACTTGCTTCTTTATCCCTCGAGAGTAAAACCGAGCTAGAGTATCGAATGCACCACAAGATGGCGGTCATGGGCACAACACAAAACTAAAGGCAACAGTGCAGGTTCTTAAACATGTGATCACCTTTCCAGCGCAGATGTAACCCTCTGCAGCACAAACGAGAAGGGAAAACACCACATGAAGGGAAATTCAAAAAATAAAACTGACATCAGTATCCCACATCATCGTCACCACTGTAGGTCATCCACCTCATAAAAGTATTGTGCAAGTAGTCTAACTGCTACAATTACATGCTTCTTGGACTGCCAAAATGTGTCAATGTAGTAGTGATGAATTTGAGAAACGACAGTCCAGTAGGGCATGCCATGCTATGCTTGAAGTTCAGACCAAGGTGGAAACAATAGACATCCGTTTTTATATAGCGGCCATATTTGGTGAGTGGCATCATGGGAATGTCCAAAAGAACTGAATCAGTTGTTGAGCAGGTTTATGATGCAAGCATCCTGCTTTGTCAGTTTCTTTTTGGGGTAAGTAGGCAGCTCACAACCAAACAAGTTTTCTGAGCACACTTGCAAATTGTGCATATTGAAAAGTCTTAGTCTCGAAAAAAAAAAAAAAAGTCAGCAAAGACGACAGTAGTCTATATAAAGACTGGCTGTACAGGAAACTAGTTAATATAAAAGTATGGGACTCTAAGATGTATAGGATCGAGGCCAGACCGACCATTGCATGGACATCATATTGCATCTCTTATGATAGAGGTACACCATCAGATGAACTGAATATCTAATATTTGTACTCTTCCAATGTCAATGCTGCTTCCATATTTCAAAACAGGCTTCCAAGCTAAATTACCCATTTTGCTGTAGGCAGGTAATAATTAGGACTGATTTCCCCAATATCACGTTATTGCTTCCTTGTGATGAAGAGCAGCATTTTTAACCGATGCCTGTCACAGCGTGTGGTCTAGCTGGAAATTTCAACAATGACAACATCAGTTCTCAGACTGGAATCATCAACATACAGATTGCAAGGTCATAGGCGAGACTGCGTTAGTGATACCCATTGGCAGTAGCTTAACTATTTACTGGAACAAGGAGTCAGGAGTCCAAATAACAGTGTCTCAAAGTAGTTTCCATTAGCATCTGGAGGCTAGTAGGTTCATCTCAGAGTTCCGCATCTGCCGATGGTGGGAGCATCTACAGATTAAATGGCAGTATTGCTCAACGGATATACAACTCCATCACTATATCCACTGTCAAACCCTCCAATTCCCACCTCCCTCAACAGGAAGGGTATGTACTCCTCTGCAGACTGAACACCATATTGTGGCCTTCCTGTAGCTTACACTGGAGTACAGGACGGGCGCAAACACCTTTGCAGAGGAAGAAGAAAGCCATACTCTTCTACCAGAGCCGGTCTACACTCCTAGACCATGACAGTAACTGAATACTGTATTTTTTCATGTCCACGCAGTGCCAGAGGAGCCAATAAGAAGCTTGGAAAGCAAAGTTACAAAAATTTGTGGCTCCCGACACTAGCAAACTATAGATTATTTTGCTAAATTGCACTGAATGTCAGGCCCCTGAAGCAAAGGGGGTAGGAGTGCAAAGCAGCAGCTACTTTAACAAATATCCGCCTGCCAGGCCATCTACTTAAGCAGAAGTGAGGCACTGCAAGGAGCAGCATGTTAGTAGAAAATAAGGTACCATTAGAGCATTAACCAGTGAATCATAGCATTGGCAGAGGACCAACGATGCTTCGTGGGAAAAACAAAGTGAACAGGTACCCAGAGCAGAGCTTGGACCTGGAAGGGGTGTTTAAGCAGGGAATGGGATGCCATATTCTGCACCATGGGTTATCTTGCAATACCGATTAACTGTGCAGAATATGTGTCTTTTTGTTTTAAAAAACAGAAACTTTGACCTTTAATATCCTTATTGATTATTGTTGGGAGGTTTGAGCAGCATTTTTGCTTGCATCTGCTTGATCCTGCGGGTGTCCGTTTTTGAGCCGAACCGCAATTTTGTTAGGTTAGTGGCCCAGCTTCTCGGACCCACACATGCATAAAGGAAATGCTGGCGTGAACGCGCAGCGGGCGCCCCGGCGGCACGTCAAAGGCGCGCCTAAGGCAAGCCCGTCTGCGCCCGTCCGCGCTAAGGACGTGCTCAGCGCCAGCCATGCTGTCCCGGTCGGAGGAGGGTTGGGATGCGGTGGAGACAGCAGAGATGCAAGATGGAATTATGTACCATTGGTGAGGCTGGAAGGGGTAGGGGGGAATTTACATTTGAGCAGACGGCTTTCCTTACTTCAGCCTTTCTAAAACAGGGCATTCGTACCTGCGGGCTGCTTAATGTAAGATCATTACCCAAGCATTGCGTGGAAATTCAGTTGCTGCTGGAACTCCAAGAATTAGAGGCATTATTCATGACAGAAACGTGGACCCACTCAGAGTGTGAGGTAGATCCAGGTTGGGCTTGTCCACCTGGGTACAAAATTTTCCACAAACCTAGACTGAGTGGGAGGGGGGAGGAGTTGGTGTGATCTACAAAGCTTCCTGGAATTTTGTGACAATAGATATTGATGTAATTGAAGGATTTGAATTACTCTGTTTTGCTATTAAGGACGCTCATGGTCATATTTTAACTGGGGTTGTCTGTTATAGACCACCGGGGGCGCTGAGTGTGCAGCAGCAGTCACTGTTGGAGACCATCACCAATCTGGCTGCCACTCGCGCTAGATTAGTGCTTCTGGGGGATTTTAATCTGTGGCTGAATGGTACCCTTGATCTTGGCTATAATGTCCTCCAGTCTTGCGAAGACCTTGGCCTCTACCACACTTGTGGAGAGGTGTGGCTCACTGGTTAGAGGCGGCAGACCCGTAAGCAGAGAATCGGCCAGGGACCAGGGTTCAATTCCCGACGCGGCAGGGTCGTGGACCAGGGTCAAAACGGGCTCGATAATTCTCGCCTCGGTACCTACTCTAACCCGGAACACACTCGGCAACTCTGGGCATTAAGCTTGCCTCATCTCTACAACGGCCCCCCCCCCACAGACGCCGGGGATGCCTGGTTTCACCTTGGAGATACCCAGAAAGGGACCATCTCACAGGGAAAACCAGGACGGGTTCCCCAGTGGTCTTCAGCGCCAGGATACTCCATGGAGTCACAGTGCGCTTTACAAGTACACCCACATTTACATTTACCAGCGGGTGGCCAAGGCAACACAGAAGGTGGACATACACTTGATTTAATCTTCTCATGGGACCAAGTCCTCAATATCGTGGACATTTTGACGATGGACTGGTCTGATCATTTTTTGATTAAATTCTTAGTGCCTAGTCCTAGCCATAATACTCAGGTAGCTAGTACCGAGAGCAATTATGTTAGCAGGGACTGGAAGGCCCTCTTAAGAAAGAGGACCAGCTCCTGTGTTTTACCTGGAAGATTGTTTTTCGCCAGTTAAGAAAGTGGAGGAGAATTATGTATCCCTCTGCTCACAGATTACCTCTGTATTTGACTTAACTGCCCCACTAAAAGATGATAAGAGAGGGCAGACCTTCTGAAACTTGATTGTTAACAGGCAGAGAGAAAGTGGAGAAGGGGATATGATGATAAGGACAAATTTATTTGGAAAAGTCTGATTGGGTGTTATAAGAAAGAAAGAAATATGGCCAAAGCAGACTATTATTCCAATAGTATCTTGAATGCTCATAATAGACCGAGATGCATTTTTTAAATATTGAATAATTTAATTAGTCCCGACTGCACTAGAGTCAGACCCCCCCCCCCCCCCCCCCATCCCAAGATTTGTGTGATAGTCTGGCAAGATTTTCATGATAAAATTAAAACTATTGCTGACCTGGGTGAGGATCCTCGGCACTCCGAGTTAGAAAGTCCAGAATTTAACGGTCTTAGTGGCTGCTCTTTGGGTGGTAAGGAAATCATACCTAGAGGCTCGGAGAGTCAGCCTTTTGATAATCTAACCGAGTTTGCGATACTCTCAGAAGACGACTTTGGTAAGGTGGCCCTAGGGATTTCTTCGGGTTCACCTTTGGACCCCCTGCCACATAAACTGTGGAATGAGTTTGAAGCAGAGCTGTTTCCTACACTTCGGCTGATCTGTAATCAGTCTCTCCTTAGTGGTGTGGTCCAATCTCAGTGGAAACAGGCACTGGTGACTCCTCTGTTAAAAAAGTCCACTTTGGACCCTGCCAGTCCCAAAAACTATAGACCCATCTCCCTCTTGCCTTTTCCGGCCAAAATTGTATAAAGAGTGGTTGGAAGCTACCGCTCAAATCACCTCGAAATAAACAAAATCTTAGAGGATGTACAATTTGGCTTCCGGCCTGTGCATGGCACTGAGACTGCTTTGGTGACCGTGATGCGGGCAGACAGAGGGCAGGCAGCAGTTCTTATTCTGCTTGACCAGTCTGCCGCATTCGATACGGTCAACCATGTCATCCTGTTGAGGAGGCTGAGGAGGTTGGGGTGACTGGCCTCGCTCTGAGCTGGTTCCAATCCTTTCTTTCAGATAGGAGTCAAGCAGTGGCCCTTCCTTCTTACCAATCTGCCTTTACCAACATCACGCATGGTATACCTCAGGGTTCTGCAGTTAGCCCTATTCTTTTTAATATTTACATGTTACCCCTGATTGCTGTCATTAGGGCGCATAATATTAATCTAGTAAATTATGCCGATGACACGCAACTGATTCTCTCCTTAGAGGGAGATCAGTCAACTTCTTTGGAATGGTTTCATAGCTGCCTGCGGGCCATGGCTCACTGGTTGAGGGGAAACTCTTTGCAATTTAATGCTGGAAAGACCGAGGTCCTTTATTACTCAGACGGGAAGGTTCCTTCTGTGCTGCATGTAAACTTTTGGCCTTTAGATTCACCTACCGCATTATGAACGGTGGAGAAGGTTCGGAACCTGGGCGTTCTGTGAAATAACAAACTAACATTGGAGGCTCAGGTTAACCAAACAGTGGGAAGTTGCTTCGCCATTAGTCGAACTCTGCGAAAGATCTTTCCCTCAATGCCTTCCCAGGCGCGAGCGCTAGTAGTACAAAGTACTATACTAAGCAGATTAGATTACTGCAATGCGCTGCTACTTGGGTCCCCGAAATATCTTTTAGATTCAGTCAACAGCAGCCAAGTTAGTATTAGGCTGGCCTAGAGATTCCTCATCCTCACTGACTATGGCGGAGCTGCATTGGCTCCCAATTAGACAAAGAATCCAGTTTAAAATCTCTCTGCTTAGTGTTCCAGGCCCTACATGGGATCAGGCCCGTCTCCATGCAGAGAAAGTATGAATGGTACACTCCAGGGAGATGCTTGCGTTCCTCCTCAGCTAGACTGGTGACAATACCTAGAGTCAGGAAAGTTAAATCAGGCGGCAGAGCCTTTGGTGTATCAGCTGCCAGACTATGGAATGAGCTTCCGCTGGAACTGAGACAAGTCATGGACCTTTTCCCTTTCAGGAAGAGATTAAAAACCTGGGTATTCCCCACTACCTAGTTTGTTGTTAGCACCTCGGGGTTTACCCACAATTTGTGCATTCGTGTTTGTCAGCGCCAGGATGCCTGCTAGGTGATGGCGCGCTTTACAAGTGAGATAAATAAATAAGATCAAATATACACCAATAGCCCAAAACTGGGTTAACCATTGTAATTTATATTAAGGGTTCTTCTGTACAGGGGACCCAGATAAAGAGTACTGAACTGACATGTTGGAGGTGGTCAAGGTCCTTGTCCACTGGTCAAAGGCTTACTATGCTCACTCCATGCCCATCAAATGAAGAACACAGAAAACCTCACATGGTGGAAACTCGACCAGACGTGTCCAGTGTCAACTTGGACCATTACAAGTGGTCTGTATTGGATCCCACTGCTGGCATACATGTTTTGCAGCAAGGGACAAAAGTCCATCTGATTATAGTCACCTGTTTATACAAGTTGGTTCTTCTATTTAATCAAGAAACAGGCCGCTGGAATCAAACCAAGCCAAGAATTCCATATAGTCTTTTCTTCTAGGCAAGAGTGTGACCTTGTCTGCGGACCCATAGACAACATTCAACAGTAAAAGGAGAAACTGAATGTGCAAGTGAGTTTTAATAATGAGTTATAAGGACTTGCTGAAAACCTACTTTCACCCAGCACAACATACACGAAACAGCCCAAGAGCCCACCATAGACAGTAGCATGTAAATGCACTGACTTGGACAGTAAACACTAGCCGTCTACTGGACACCAGCCCAACAGGCCACAGAAAGTACAAAAAAATAAAAACACACACAGACTTCTAAACATAAACGTCATTGTGGGAACCAAAGAGCCAGACCACGGCAACAACATTAATCTAGACCTCACCAGAGGACCAGAATTAAACAAACTGACTAGATAAGGCTTCTGGCGGTGTGTGTTCTCCTTGGTTTCTTAAACTTGTGACACTGATGCTGCCCTTCCTTTTAGAGCTGTGAAGGCTTGGGTGGTCGGCCACATCCAGAGAAAAGCTGGCTAAAGTGGGCCACGGTTCTCGCTTTCAATCCTGTTCTAGCTATCCCAAGTGAATGGAGATCATTTTGGGAGACAATAATTTCCTCAACAACGCCCCCCCCCAAAAAAAAAACCCACCATGATCGCTCCAGACCAAACACAAAAGCACAATAAATGAATAATCTTTTCAAAATGGTTGTTTGCCACTACTTTTCTTTGTGAGAAAAAGAAATTAACAGAATTAAAACGCTGTGATCCAACATGTACAGTATTAACATTTTTTTTTTTATTACGGGAGGTGGCATGCCACTTAGTAACTTCCCTTCAACCTCGGATCATTCATGGTTTGCCAGTAAAACGTCTTTCTTGGTAAAACAATTGCATCTGTGTTATTAAAAAATAATAACTGTCTATCGTAATACCGGGCTTGATACAGGCGAACGTGGCTGATACTTGCTGCAAGTCACAAAAAAAAAAGCACCATGGGACGATAGCATAAAAAACACTAACAATAGGAAGACCGCGGGGCTGACAAAACATTGGTCTATGAATTAGGAATACGAGGTCGATAGTGACAACGGTGTTAGCTATAAACACCTAAAACCGGTCTAAAGCAAACAAATACAATTTGACAAATTTGCAAAGCTCTAAAGGCATAAAGGACTAAAACCAACGTGGGCACAATAAGACACCACCATCTTACTTTTACACCCCTTCAGGCAGACTTTAGCTTTAAAGGTTAAACTTCATTGGAAAAAAAACCAAATGTAGCATATTTAGCAACAAAAATAGGCCACATTCTGCGCTCAGGCATGTGTCTTCGTCTATGCCTGCACAAAAGTAACATTGTTTCCCCCTCACAGGCCCCTAATTTCCACTCTCATTCAGCTTCTCGCCCTGTACTCCCTTCTGTTTATACAAAGTCAGAAATATGCAGGGGCTGCTAACTCCCTGGTTTATTTGTCTGCGGCCTATGTACGTGGCCAGATCATATAAACCCAACTGAAAAAACACACAAGCCAAGCATAAGTTTCTCTCTATGTAAGGAGGGGCCCATCTGAATTCGTGATGTGCTGGGCTTCAGACAAACTACTCTTATAAACCGAAGCCTTTCACTTAGGCCTGCACTGCAAGCTTCTCCTTTACACCCTCTCCGCCATTTTGAAGTGCATGTATGGTAAGTGCATACGAGACTTTCGACACAGATAATCCCGTGTCACTTCAGACACCAAAAAGCAGGTTAGTGGTAAGGGTGCACAGTCCCCATTGGCCATCCCAGTGGACTAAAGGCCCACAAAATTACACGTTTAATATGTAACTAGCGTAGCTCACAGTCAACTAAACCGGTGCTAAATGTATTCTGCCCGAGTTATAGGCTCAAGCCACAGGCCAAGGTATTTAAGGAGTGAGAAGGCTTAAAAAGGCAGCAAGACAGGGTCAGCAAGGTCACAAGAAAACGCCACCCACTGTGAGCACAGGGTTTTAAATTGAATAGAGCAGGAATACTACAGCCCATGGCTTCTGCCTACAGCCAGTCACCCGCCCACAAACCAAGGTCTACAAAGAAGCTCCCAGCATTCCAACGTGCTAATACAAATTTACATTTACAGGGATGTAAATGGAGGGGGGGGGGGGGGTGCAGTGACCCTTTTATGGCACTGAAAGATTATTGGCTACAGTCATGCCTACAGTGAGTGAAGTCACACTTGCGGCTTCACGTTCATGCGTGTATAAGTGTGCAGTCCATACCAGAAGAACGTACATAAAAATGCAGCCTCCACAGAGAATCCACCAAACATGAAGAGACTGCTGTAACAGGAATGAAGCAATTAAAACACTCAGCCTTATTAATTGTACATATGGGAACTATTTAGGGAAAAATGCAGACTCCAACCTGCAGCAACCCAGCTCGGGTCACAAGGAAATATGCCAGGCTAATGAGCACATATTACGCTGTAGCAAGCGGATACCCCTTCCAACAGTTTCCCCTGTGGACAAGCCACCCCCATTATAGACCTCTGCAGCCACGCACGATGCGATGCATCTATGGCTACAGAGAGCCCAGGCGTCCTTGAAGTACTTGCACAGAAGTGACTCATTCAACTGAATCAACAACTTTACTGACAGCCCATCCATTGTATTAATGTGAGCTACCTGTAAAAACAACCCCAAGATGGAGTCTATCAATCACAGACTGCTCTTTCGTCATCAAATAACCATTGGCATAAACAGAAAAGGCGCATTTTGAGCTACTCTCGTGTGGCACAAATACCGGAGGAAAATGGGCACCAATGCTGGAGATAGTTACCACCTGTCAGATGGGGTGCCCAAGTTCCCCATGAGGTTTTGTTACAAGTCGGACAGTTAAAAACACGAGACAGCCTTGACCAGCTACATGTCAAGAGACTTGGCTGGCGAAAAATCACAACACATTGCATGCAGTCCAGATAATCAAGCATCGCATGTTAAACAGTAAATTGACGTTCTTGTTACCTGAAAGCCACAAATAAAGTTAAACAGTCACCTGACCAACAGAATGTCCTTCTTTCAATAGCAAACAGAGTTCAGTTACACAGGGGGAAAAAACGCATCCCAAATCAATTATATAACGTTTCCGTATGCTGGCCACCCCTAGATTTAGTGTGCAAGGAGGACTGACTTTAGGCAACGTCATTGTAAGTTTTGCACATATTCTCATCAGTAAACAAAAATGATGGTAAATGGTTACAGAGCGTCTATGTTATAATGCGGTATCAACGCACCACAAACAAACGTAGATACATTACCACACGGTTCCAGAAGAGCGGGCAACGTTAGGCTTATACTGCTCACAAGTATAAAACAATATTTAAAGCCTGTTCCCCCACAACACCAACAGAGACTTACATGTAAACAAAAAAATACACCAACTACACACGGTATATATATATATATATAAAAAAAATTTAAACAGTAGTGACAACTACCAAGCTATCGCAAATCGAGTGCACAACTACATGGTTATCAAATCGGGAATTACCATGCGCGAGAGGTAAGAAATCAAAGAAGAGAAAGATACAAGTTTATTGAAACACATTACTCACGGATGGCAAATATACACTTACAAAAGGGCATGTCCCAGTAAATCTACCTCGCTTGAAAATTAAACATTAATCTACTTAGAAAACATGCGCCTGACTGCTTCGCTTTCTTTTTTTTTTTTTTTTACCTTGAGACAAATGTTTTTCCCTTCGCTCTGAAAGTTGAAAGCCGTCCAAAAAAAAAGGACCACACACAGGCAGGAGGGCTGGCTGCAGAGAGCGGTTCTGGCTGCTGGGGGCAGTGCAGGCTCTGACAAGATGGCGTCCCAGAGCAAAACAAGCATAAAAAGGGAGCCCCGAGCACCCCAAACCTCAGCTGCCAATCAACCCCCTCCGAGCGCGTGGAGGTCCTTTGTAGGCCCATAGACCACTGCAGCTGCCTGCTGAGTGTAAGGGGAAAGCACGGGTCACATCTTACCTTCCACCCAGAGCTCCTCCACGTTGGTCTCCAGGTTGGCGGCCCGTAATCCAACGGCGAAAGCGCCAAAGATGAGCAGACCCACCGCCAGGAATTTGCCGCAGTTCCTCTGAATATAGCAGCCCAGTCGGAAGAGCAGTCCCTGGAACTTTGCTCGCAGCCAGAGGGGCGCTTTCCGGCCCGAAGCTTTGCCCTGGAGAGGGGAGACAGACAGGGCTGGTGAGGTCGAGAAGGGCTGCCTCGCAAAAAAGGGAGGGGGAGGGGGGGGGGGGGGGGGGAGACAGAATGGAGAGGGGGCATGTGAAAACAATCAGGATAACATTGAGAGTGCAGAAGATGGCCAACGGGGCTGGTGCAATGAGACGTACACGAGGCTAGGGGGGCAGACACGGATAACAAAAACACGCGGCATCTGGTGAAGCCCGCTGTCATGACAGAGTGAATAAACACATGGAAAAAAAAGTGGGGGTTACTTTTCCACCCAAAATAAGACTGCGTACGTAATATATTCATACACTTCCCCACCGCTCTCCACAACGGGGGTCGGCAAATGCCACAACAGAGGCACGCTGCTTTTACCACTAAACGGCCAGGTTGTGTGTGTGAGATCAGGTCGGCCTACCCCGCGGAACTCTGTAGTAAATAGGCAGGTCCACGTGGTGGGGGTGGAGTAAAGCCAGCCAAGAGGCAGTGGCAGGGTGTCTGGCTAGTCGTGCTTTAAGGAGCAGTGCCGGCGGCCACCAGTGCCTGCAGGGGTCTGGATAACCTCCAGGCTGGAGTCCGGCGGCTGCTCCCCGCGTCAAAACACAGATTGCGCATAGCCTGAAGGCTCACACCACATCCTGACCGCAAGCCACGGACCACCTGGGAGGCAGGGGAGGAGGGGCTCGGTGGACCACCAGCGGCGAGTACCCATGGGCGCAGGAGGATTCGAGGACACCACCCCTCCGGGGCACCAAGAACGCACCTTGGAGATCTGCTCCAGGGCGAACGCCGCGTCGCAGTAGCTCGGCCGCTGCAGGTACTCCGGGTCCAGGGGCGGCCGGACGGCGGCGGCTCTTCGGCGGCCGCCCCGGTTCCTCCGGCGGCTGCTCAGCCCAGGAGGCGCGGCGGCCCCACTGCTCTCCCGCTCGGGAAGAACCATACTGGGAGCGCGGGACTGCGCTTCAGAGCCTGGGCGGCGGGCAGGCGGCTCGGTCTGGGCTGGCGCTGCTGGTCCTCATGCTGCTGCCGGCGGGGCGGGCTGCGCGCCTCCCATTGCCACATTTCGCGAGGCTCCGGGGGGCTCCGCCGCGTCCCACATCCAGAGGCGGCGGCTGGGAGGGGGCGCGGGGGCCGCTCCAGCCTCTCCTGCCCCCGGGGCGCGTCCAGCTGGGGAGTTCGGCTCAAAGTGGGCGCCGGGGCGGGAGCACAAAGGACGGTGATCCGGGGATCTCAGCGGCGCGTCTTCGGCGGGCTGCTGCTGGTGGAGGCCGGTTGCTTGCTTCGAGGACCGGGGTGCATGGCCCGAGTGTGGGGCTCCGGGAGCAGTCTGCCTGCCGCAGCCTCCGCGCGGTGCAAGGAGCAGGGGATGCAACCGAGGGCAGCGGGGAAAGCCTTCTCTGTCTCGGCCGTGGAAGGGAGGAGGAGCCGGCGGAAGGCGGGCTCGGGCCAGGACCCGCCCCAGGCCTGTCAGATGCCCCTGCTCCGCCTCAGCCATTGGTCGGGACCGAAATTACTCTGCAAACACGACTATTATTAGCTGCTTAGCAACAGCTCGGCGGAGCGCAGGACCACCCAGGCCGTCCGCGCTGTGCGAGCCTCTGCGGCTGCGGGGGAGCCCCCTCCCCGGCCTCCAGCCCTTTAAACCCACACCCGCCCGCAGGGAGGCGGAGGGGGCGCGGGCCTGTGCTGAGAGCTGCAGAGAGAAGTGGCCTCCCTCTTCCTCCCCCGGTCGCGGGAGGCACCCTGGCCCCAGGCGACGGCAGAGGCTGGGAGGTCCAGCTCCCATTCCCAGGCTCGCATAATGACAGGGTGCGGGGGCAGGCAGAGGGGGCGCGCAGCCCGCTGCTCTGTTTTTCTTTCAGTCCCACAGCATGGAAGGAAAAGCACATGTCGACGAAAATAAAGCATTGCAAATCTAAGCAGAAAGTTACTTCACTAAGAACCATATTTATGAGATTCTTTTCTGGAGAGGTGTGTGGTGGCCATGCTACTTTCTCGATACGTTTCCAATCACATCAGATTTACTCTTGTCCTTCACTCTGGTTAGAAGGTTTAGCACCTCTAACACGATTTGCAATGAACGCTACACGGGACATTGATAAAATGTTGATTCTGCTTTAGGGTGCTTTAAGTCGCTAAAGTAGGAAGCAGCAAGTGTTTCCAACAACACAATTAGCTGACCCACAGTGAAAGGAATTTACCCTGGCGTGTTTTTGAGTGGCTACATTTCTAAACACACTACTAGATACTGTCAAACTTTTTTTTTAAGGAAATCGCACTATTAAAAGTGCAGATAACAGTGGCAACATAGCTCTTTGCCTCTTGCTCCTCGCACTGGAAAACTGTGTGACCCGAAAGGTCTTCTTGAAGGAAGGTGGCCTATCACCCACCTAGCGAAGTTCTACGCTGATCCAAGTTTTGTGCTCTTGTGCAGCTAACTAAATACCAGAGTCCCATGGCTCGGGTACTTTCAGTACGCACACTTTGCCAGCCGAATGCACCCTACTGTGCATAACCTTACATGACACATTATTATACATATCCCCGCAACCTTTTTAAACGGAGAAGATGACAGTTTAAGTTTTTACAATCCAAGCACCATACCACAGGAGTTATACTTATACATTACAATAAAAGTTGCAAAAATATTCAGCACAGACGTCTGTTTTGAGAACAATTCCTGCAGAATGTGACAGATGCGATGCCATAAAATACGCATGAAACAGCACGGTATTGAGATTACAGACCAGGCATCCGTGTGTATTTACATTGTTAACAGAACCCCACCCGAGGAGCCGAATTGCAGCGGGGAGGCACTGCCGTCCTGTCCCGCACACTGACAGGGCCGCTCACAAGGTACTATCGTGGCTCGCGAGGTTGAGCGGCCTTGTCTGTGTGCGGCCGCTGAGGCACGAGGACATGCCGGGCGAGCCGTAGTACATTCCTGAGGCCGGGGCTCGCCCCCTTCAGCCCAGCCAATGATATTCAGCGCTGTTCCCTGCAAGCCAATAGAGAGGAGGCAAGAGGCACCTCCATTCATCCCGCGCCGCAGCCCGGGGGGTGAAGGTAGAGCCGGCCAATCCGCTGACCGCAGAGGGCAGCCGCACACAGCGCGAGCGCTGACGGAGGGAAGGGGCGCCAGATACAGAAGGGCATGACGCACTGGGGGCGGTACTCCAGCACACACAGAGCAGACCCTACAGACGGGGCGGGGTCCTAGCAAAAACATAGCGCAGCTGGAACAGGCAGAGGCAGGATACAAGCACACAAGGACCAGAGTACCAACAGGCAGATGCAGCGTAAATATGGAACAGACTGCAGACCCAGGGTCCAACTTCGTGACGCATGTGTGTAGCACGTCACACGCAGTCATACCAGTGGTGGTTCTGAACATTAACAGAGGAAGCAACACGGCCAACGTATTCTAGCATGTGTGTGCATTCTCAAGATGTTCTGAGGGGATAGGCAATCCTTACCGGCAAATTATGTTCTCTTGGGGAGGTGGTATAAGCTCCGCCGACCGTTCTCATATCATTATACCTCCACAAAAGCACTAAATACCACCCAGTGAAACGTGCGGGAGTTGATTGTTGCGTGGGGGAGGGGGGGGGGGGGGGTCGGTTAGAAGGCTTGGGTTGAGGATAACGTATCTTTGTAATGAAGATTGCTTGCAGGTAGTCTGGACATTACCCCATCATCCCTCTTTGATAATACAAAAGCTAGGGATGACTGACTGAGGCTTTCTGACTGCCGTACATCTAGGTTTATTCAAACACATTAAGAGGTAATAATGTTAGTATGACACAGTAAGTGCGCGTAACACTGCCCTCCTGGAATCATAACTCTAACCCCCTCCCCCCCCCCGCTTAATCTCAAACACAGAGTATTTCTATTGTATGGTTTACTACAATCCGGTCTCTCGAGTCTGCATGGTGTGCGCTGGAGTGCTGCTTATCAAAAAAGTGCAATGTTTGAGTTGTACTGGTTAGTATTACTAAAACATGCCAGAACCCAGGTCTTAGGATGTCACTGCTGCTTTGTGTAGAATATAAAACCACCTGTCCCACTAGAGCTCTTCAGTGGCAACTACCATCGTTCACCCTATGTACTGCTGATAGATTTCGTTGCAATGGGCACTAATAGTTGAATGTCTCTGCAGCACCCACAGACACGGTCTGTGCTGAGGTGCTGTGCTGAACGAAGAAGAGGGGCTTAGGGGTTGCAGGCTGACCTCTCCCTAGCCGCCCCACCCCACCCACCCACCTCAAGGACATCTGGCTCCACGTGCAATTACAAGTTTTAACATTTCTCTCTTTTTGCCCAAAGTGTCTTCTGGCCAGAAGCAAGTTGTAAACTCACATGACCGACTTTGCCAAAAGAAACCAAGAGTTTTACATTGCAATGGTACACAGACTCTGGGTGAGTGCTTCGCATTTTTTGGGGTCAAATGTCATATTGTGTGTAATTCTACTAGTACCCACTGACACATCATGCAATTCAAAAGCAAGTGAATGAAAGATTGGGTTAGAACCACAAAGATTCAAATTAATTCTATATAGATTACATGTTGGCATTCGCAGTGGATCATGGGTGCAACCTGTGAGCTGTTTTGCTCCCATTTAAACTTGTAGAGCTACTAACGCAACCTGCAGGTCCCGTTAGTAGCTCTACCACACCCATAGAGAAATTTTGACTTGCATGCGACATGCCATGCTGAGCAGCAGGAACACTGACCCAATGACAGTCTTAGGAGGATTAAACCTTTTGACTAATAAAACCCAGAACACAGCCCCCCCCCCCCAAAAAAAGAAAGAGTGTATAAACCATCAGTGCTAGCGTATCCAATAAACCTAGAGGTGCACAGCTTTGCAACAGGTGCTTTGACTCGTGAGCCAAGTTATAATGCGATCTGTTTTGACTAATTTGGTGCGGATTTCAGAGGGATGTCTATTGGCATAAGTTTGAAAACTAAGATGTGCCATGCATACCACTCTCAGGGCAATTAAACCAGTACTTCATGTTTGTATAATATTTTTCTAGACTGTTTGCTATAAAGGAAAAGGCAACACTATTCATGAACTCGTAGGTTTCTTGTTATTCACATACTCTGCTGATATTTTCCCATCTTAGGAATGATCACACATTTACGTCACCAAGGCAACAGAACCCCACCCCCCCAAAAGCAAATAGTTATTTGGGAACTATTTTCCACAGCCAAGTACCCCAAAGAAAACTAAATCAGTTGTCGTTTTCCTCAATAACCCCTGGTATTCTTACATAACTTTGCTCCAAACGGAGGCATAATCTTATGTGAGCAAATGGTTGGCGTTTCCCTCCCCTTTTTCAAATCTGGCATGAGAATGTGGGGATATTACTTTAATGTCTGCGTATCGTGCTTATTGCAGGGTCAAGTGGCTGCAAAGCCACAGTGCTGGCAGATCCTAGTAGTGGCAGGGCGGTGGGGAGATGGGCACACAGAGAAATGGGATTCCCATAACCTCAGCCGAGTAGTAAAGCAGTCATAATTGGAGAGCAGTGGACAAAGATGCCTGCAACCCTGGATTCTCACCTTTCTGGGTTTCTAGTATGAGGTGTGCCACCCAGAATTGATTTGCAGGTTAATGCCGATGCACATCAATTTTGTGACCATTTTCCTTAAGTCTGCGTTTTGAAACTCAAGGTCTTATCAATGTGTCTGCAGCATGGGGTACATGTGGGGTGAGGCTCTAGGGCATTTACCCTTTTAGTGCGATTAATTATATCCAGTGGGAAGGGCTTTGGCACATCTTCTAAGGGATGATGCATTTTCTACAATGCACTTCCTCAGAGCATCACTGCCTAATTCCACCACAATTATATACAAGGCAGGCCTGTCGTAAAAAATGCAGTGTTGACAGACAAGGTTCCAGCCACCATTCACGGAGAAAGACACCAACAGGCAGGGAGCAGGATTCCAGCAAACATGACTATTCTAGCAGGAGTTAGTTTAATGTTAGCTTGAAGACCACAATTACTAGTGGTCCAGTGACAACATGAAACAATGCCCCCCCCCCAACCGTGCAAACTTTAATGACCCCCTACCATATCACTTAATTGGCGCCTCTTTTAGATATACAATGTATAAGAAATTTGGGTTATTAGTTTAGGGGGAGGGGGATGTACCCAACTCAAGTAATCATAACTCTGGTCATGGTGAGCCACTAAAACCTGAGTTCAACCCCCTGGTAGCTATGGCACAAAGCAGACAAGTTTAACTTAAGAGGCAATGCGTAAAGTATTTTTGCAGTACTCAAGAGTAATAAAGTGGAAATGCAAAATAAACATTCCAAAATGAATTAGAAAAATGTAGCAAACAAAATTAAACCAAAATGTCAAAAATCCATTAAGGGGAACCCTAACTATACATTTTAAAATTTTTAGGTAGAAATGGTGTCAATAAGCACAAACTGCCAATGATAGTCAATGGTTGCAGTAGAACAGGATCTATGCACAATCGGACGCTGCCTGCATTGGAGCGAGAGTCAGATACCCTAACCAGGTTTGTCCTGGTCAAAGATTTTACCTTCTGACTTTCTTACTTTAAGTCCCAATTCCCTACAGGACTAAACTTCCAAGCAACTCCACCCCTCCCCCACACACCCTTGGGGGGAACTTAGAGACTCTCAAGCTGGTAGGCAAAGGCCAAAAGGCATGTCCAGTTCAGGTCCAATTGCCACTAGTCAACTGGGTAGTTGTTGGTTAAGGCATTTTGTAGCTCATTGTGTTCCTATTGTTTTAACAGGGGATGAGCCTTATGTCTCCTGGAGTCAACTTCTTTCTCTTGGCTACAAGAGGAAGAGCAGGTCCTGTTTTGAAGGGCTCTTCTCAGGTCACATACAGCAGGTTCAGGCCTCTTGTGATATTCCAGAATGCCAGGAGTATTCTGAAGTCAGTGCCTGGAGATGCCACATTAGTGCCTGCAACAAGCTTGTGGGTGGGAATGACCCCAACCAATCGGGTAAAGGTTCCTGGGGCTAAACCTACCTACTTTAGATATTTTCAAGATGCCATAAGTCTCTGGCCACACTAAACGTGGGGTCTGAGGGCTGTTGATGTAGGGCGAGCGTAGTTTTAATCCTAGTGTCCCCCCCATCTTACACTAAAATCCATTTTAGGCAGTGCCTGTACTCCCAACAAACTTGCGACAAAGTTCTGGGAGAACAAGAGCAGAGTTTTCACCGACCAGACAATGGATAAACAAAGTATTTTGACATTCTATTTCGCTCCTTTGAGGGGCGCCCCAAATGTGATATGCAAATCCCTAGCAGACTTGTCAAGCAGGTCTTGACACTCCAGCAGAATCTGACACTGATATCACCAGGAGATTCACTGTGATTTAGGCCGGTCTTGTTGGCTTGGGGGGGGGGGGGGGACTGCTGAAAGAAGGATGAAGCCTTTGGTGTGAACACTTGCATGTGACAGGGGAGGTATCTTAAGTGCACCCTGGGGCTGGGCACAGCCCCAGGCCATCCTGTCATGGGGGAGGAAAACCCCATCCTACATGCAAGGTCTATTGTCTCTACTTTTGGAGTAGTTCCCACCTCCCAAAGGGGGGGGGGGGGGGGCATCAGCAGTCAGGTGACAGTTGGAAGTCAGAGAGGCCTAGAGGCTCTAGGCAGGAAACATGTAAACTTTTCTAATGTACCTTTTCTTTAAATAGTTAAAAGACAATTTTCTAGTCGCTACCAAACAGCAATCATAATTATAAAGTGTAGTAATGTAATTCAATACTTGCCTATTAAAGCAGTCAGTTTTACCACAGTGTAAATAGCTTTTAAGCCGTTTCACTATAAGGACAAGTGGATCATTACACTTTTACAGGTCTTAATTTAAAAAACAATGCACCCTGCCTTTTTTTGCAATAGGGCCTACTTAACAGAGACATATTAAATATTTAAAAGTTAGGTTTAGGCCTGTCAAAAACAGGTTATTTTGACAGGTGGAACTGCACAGTCAGACTACAATGATAGGCCTGGAGACATGCTTTACAGTGCTACTGCAGTGGATGGCGCTTTGAGTGCTGCAGTCCACTGGTAGAATTAAAGTGACAAGCCCAGGTACACTGGATAACATACTAGGGACCTATAGGCAAATAAAATAATCAGGTGTATACCGATTTTACAATGTAGAAAGGAAGGGCCAAGCACTTTACCATTGGTTAGCAGGGGTAAAGTGCACAAAGTTCTATAGCCAGCAAGCATATGGTTCTGCAAAACATTCGGGATGACCCTGCAAAAAGGGCACATTTTCGACAAAAAGGTCTCAGTCCGAGTAGAGCCCTGTGACGCAGGATGTACAGCAATAGACTGCAGGCTTCGTTATATCCTGCTCAACAGAAATGTTTGCAAGTTTTAAATTCAGCGAGAGGACCCTATGTTTGACAGGCAGAATGCGTCTTCAAAAACAAGCACACAGAGCATAATTCCAACATAGGATGGTAGGGCACATACGAGTCAAGGCGTGAGCTGTGGCATCATTAGTCCAGGATCCTACACATTTGGGGTATGTTGTATCACTGTTTTATTTGTTACACAATGGCCCAGGGTTTCTACACAAGCTGGGCAGGGCTCCCAATTATGAAGCAGTGTCATTCCAAGCAAGAAATGCCCACCTCAAGCACACAGTTCCACTTCATGCATGTGGCAATGCTTGAGCATACAAGCATACATTGTATCTATAAATTGATCAGTAGGCCTCTAGCACATCTGGTGCCTGCCATTATCCTACCTAGTACAACGCACAGCAATACCCAATGTTGGTATATTACATAGATGCTTCAAGGCAGAACTATACACGGCTCTTCCATAGCAAGCACATACTCCCCACTGTGACTGAATCCCTTGCCTTGTTATAAGTGAAATAAGCATGGTAACACTGCCCCCATGACCAAAACAAAGGGTGGCACCATTAGGCTGAAGAGGGAGACTGCGTCATGAGAAGGGTGTGGCAATGGTATAGGTGCTTCTGGCTCCCTCTGCTCTTATGCAGTTTTGAGCTTTTCTCTGCACGCAACAGACTGGTGTGAGGCAGTAGGAAGCATGTCATTGTTGTGCACTGTTGTTGGGGCAGTTGTCCTGGGAGGCTATAGTGCCCTAGGGCAGTGTTTCCCAAGTCACCCATGAGCAGATTTTTGGTGGGTCGCAAAAGTCCAAGCAATAAATTAAGATGCCGGGTAAATTCTGCATTTATCTCGTCACATTTGCTGCTCTTCATAGACAGAGATCCAATGTCAGGCTATGTCTTCTGACCAATTGTTGCTTATTTATTTTTTTTTTTTACATGAGGGTTGGTGTTTACAAACTCCTCCCACTTAGCAGTTGGAGAAAGAAAACGTGATGACAGTCTTGCTGGGGTGCAGGAGGTGTGAAAGGAAAGTCTTTAGGATGTAAGTTTTTCTAACACACCAATCCGTAAATACACCATACACATTGTTTAAAACAAAGAAAAAGGGAACTAACTTTTCTCAACTCCTTTTCTGAAGTGAACAACCTTCCGCAGAAATAAACCATTTATGGCAGCTGTTATTTTTTCAATGACTATAGTTCATTATACAAAAGTAGGAATCTCTTTGCAAGGCACCACACCACGCCTTATGAACTATAGCAATTTTTGAAGTGACCTACATTAGGCTGCATAGAATATGTGGTTTCAACTTTTTACTAGCTGTACACCTTGATGGTTTTCATTTTGCACTACAGATTCAACCTTATTTCTACATATTTGTACATATTAAGACACGTGATGAAATATTTAAGAGATTACAAGTCACCTCAATGTTCCAGGACATTGTAAAGGAACTTGCCTTTTTCCTCAAAAGGGTCGTGAAGCTCCTCTTCGTCTTGCAATATCCTTATAATGTACAACGGGGGTACTTTATTCCCAATACATTGCCACCAAAATCGGTTAGGACAATACATTTGGGAATGATTAGGAATGGTTATATATAGCATCAACTTCGCCTATTTGCATTTTTATACATTTGCAGCACATTGTAAGTTAAGTTAATCACGTGGACTACGGTAACTCAACAAATATAATGCAAATAGTACAGTTGCGAGGTGTAATGCTCAGAGCTACAAACTTCGGAGCTGGGGCACCAGATTTGAATCTCGTGTTGGCTCAACATCCTGCGATTCTGGGCAAATCACTTAATCTCCCCATCAATTGTGTCCTTAACCAGTGCTCATGGAAAGCGCTGGTGTTAAGTGCCGGTGCTGTTGGCTGCGTGTAACAGACGGACTCCCCCTGAATAAGAGAAACTACGAAAAAGCATCAGTTGAACTCGTGTTCTGATGACTGTGCCTCCTGCAGTGTTATACGTAAAGTCTTTACCTTGAAGTCAGCAATTCACAACAGGTCCCGTTAATCAGAGAAAAAGACGAAAAAAGACTTACTAATTAGACCAAGACGAATCTGTTTAACAGTCAAGATCTTCTACGATTCTGGTAGTCCCTTCCGATTGATATCGAGTGGCAACTGCGGCATATTGGTGGACATCTGTCCCATCACCTACAATTTAGGCTGTTATACACCTCCTGTGTCCTGAAGAAGACCCGATATGACTATGTACAACGACTGGTTGATATAGGGTCGAAACGTTGACGGTTCTACAGTCCCTTACCAATTGGAAATTCCTTGTATATACCATAAAAAATTAGGACATGTGCCTTACAAGGTTTATTCTTTATCCATAATTAAGCTGCGGACTTTTTTGCAAATTGTTGCAAAAAATGTTTGTGTATACTTGGATTTTATTGATAATCACGTGCATATATTGTAAATATTTACACTTTCACAACTACACTTATTCACTTTATTCACTTTGTCACTGCGTCGTTTTTTTACAAATATTGTATATACAGCCTTTTCATTTTTGTCCATATTCAAATGAGTTGATATCCAAATAAAAACCCAAAAAATAAATTGCTGTTTTTTCGAATTGTAATTCACTGTGCAATATTGATTATTTGGTTGATCTATTAATGCTGTGTTTTGTGATTCTTCTTAAGAAATTTTGTTGCTGTTTGATTTATTTCAATTTCAAGTAACTGCTTCCCTTTGGAACCATTGTTTATATTATGTTGGCACTGGAAACCATCAGCTCAAATTAAGCACTGAGTATTTTGAAGACACCATTGTTTCGCTATGAAGGGCATTTTATAGTGCATGGTTTCTTCTCTGCACATGGTAACCTATTCCATACTCGGAACAAGGAAAGGGAACACTAACCAGCATGCTGTGATTTGGTGAAGAGTTAGTCACGTACAGGTAGGTCCATACCCAGGGAATAAAAATTGTGGAGTGCTGGTGGAAATCTTGGAATAGTCTTAAGTTATTTGCCCTTTCAGAGAGAGGCCTCTGTGGTACTCAAATATTTATAGGCGTTTCAGCCATATAGGCTGTGTGGTTGGTTGCAAGAGACAAATACTCATCCTGAACCAAGGAATTGTCTACTAATCCAGCAAACAAAAGTCTCTCTACCCACCGGAGAGATAGATTTTCAAAGAACTCTCACCCACATAAATCCTGTGGCATGCTTCATCATAGAGTCTTCGCCCATAAAGTCAAATACCTCTGGGCAGGCTCAAACTCACTTTCGGAGAGAGCACTTTGATATCAATGTGGAGGATTCCTTAACCAAATTTAAAATTGCCTAAAGAGGACCCCTCTGGAGCCCAATTTTTTCCACGGGTCTCTTTGGAAAGTTAAAAACATTCTGATATTCATGGGGTCATTAGTACTCCAACGTCTGTTTTCTAGGTTTACATGTTTCATACAGCCTTTTCTGCCCCATGGGTCAAAGAGCTTTCTTCAGGATCCAAGACATCCCTAGTAAGCTCGATTAGATTAACTCACTTTTCCCTACATGCTCTTCAAAGCCTAGATCACACGTCCATTCATGCATCCAATAAAAATATAACTTACAAACCGCTTGGGTTCTTCCTCGATTTGTTCTTAGAGACACAGTCGGATTACAATTGATTGGAAAGGATACGACGTGAAGGGCAGAAAGGGCCGAACATATGGTGCAGGGATCCAACACAAGTACACAGGGCCGTGCAGAGACTTATGACACAACTTTTTCAATCATATAAAGACACCTTCTCAGATACGCCGAGGCATATGATAGGGCTCTTGCAAAAGAGATGGAGAACTCTTCCATGGTTGGATCAGGGAAGGAGCATGAGAACAGCAGGCTTTCCACACAAGGAAAAGTAGGGATTAAATATATAGCAGGCAGGCTCTAATGTCCAATAGGAAAGACCCATATGGCAGATTCTACATTCAGCAAGCAGTGCTGCAACGCCCACATGAAGGTAAACTTAGATGCCGAGCGGCTCCTACAAACAAGATATGAAGAAAAGGGCTTTTGTATGCAAGGAGCTCACTTCCACTGTATCGGAGGCGTGATTCAAGCACCCACCAGACAGACAGACAGACTGAACAAAGGGAGCATGGAGGTTGTTTATCTATTTCCACAGCACAAACTAGACCCGAGGGCACGAGCGTGCTTTCCAGTGAAGTGTGGGAAAGAGGAACAGACACTGGCTCTTACAGAGAATACTTGTACAAGCAGAACCGAAGAAATAATTGGACAATAGTCAAACAGGTTCAAAATCCCAGTTTAAACTGAATGGGTGGCAAGAGTTACACAGGTAGTACTGAGAAGTGAGCACTGGGTACATATGTGGGAAGAAACTAGAAACATATGCCTGAAGTTTTATGATGTCTATTGGACAGAATCCTAACATATAGAGGCACTGGGTGCATCCATATCATGGGGAAATTCCCAAACTACATATAGCATGACTCTTAATTAGAACTGCAGTTTTTTCCCCTTTGAGTGCCTTTCATTATGGACATTTCTTAACCATACAAAAATGGCTTTAGGGCACAGTGAGAAAACCCTATGAACAATCATAAAGCAAAGTGCTTACAAGCAACAAGAGCAGATCCTAAATACACCGAACAAGCTCTTCCTATGTGAGAGACGTGGGTCAAGCGAGGTTCCTCTACCTGGAGGTAAGCTCCTTAGCCAGAACAGTGCTTTTTGCCTGGAGGGATAACAACAGCACACGAAGCAACGGATTCTTCACACCATCAGAAAGGGATTCATATTTGCAAATGGACCCCCTTCAGAAGTGCAAGAACATTGAGACCAAGCACTGTTGAAACAAACACAGAAGGCTTTCCAGAGCGGGAAGGGAACTTTTTGTTTAGAATACTTTTTCGTGTAAGGAGCAGGTATATTAGACCGAAGAAGCTGCAGCAGAATTCAGGTTTGTACATCAGTGGTGGGAGGGGGGGGGGGAAGGTTTTTGTTAGATGGATCAGGTCTCTGTAGCGCACAGCCTACTACTAGTATGGCTACCTATTGCTGTTGGCGTTTGTTCCTTCCAGTTCAGGGGTCTTCATAGACACAGATGGGCTCGTGTTCCCCTTACATGAACCATATCTCCTCATACAGTCCTCTTCCTTTGTGAAACTGGACTTTTCATTGGTGACGCAATGCAAGGAACTGCCTTAGTCATGTAGCTGCTAATGCCCCTGGCGCATGGTGGAAAGGTGAACCCCATTCTATGATGTATTTTTTTGGGGTGGGATTCCCTTCATATATGGACCACGGGTATCCTTATTTAGAACTCAGATCACATACAAAGAGGTGGTCCATTCCTAGATGAGCAGGGTACATCTACCAAGCTTCAGATCTCTTGCCTTGACATGGTGTCCTTTCACATGCAGTAGGTCGCTCGTAATTGGTGAGAGAAACCTCCGCGGAAATCCCTTGCATCCCGAGAGCCAGACCGAGAGGAAGGGCCTTCTCCTACATCGGGGACAAGACCTGGAACGAACTCCCCCTCAGACGAACCCCCACACTGCAACATTCAGGTAGAGCCTCAAGACCTGGCATTTCAGAGGACTCCAAGCTGCCCAATATCCCGCCCCCACCCTGCGCCTTGAGACCCTCCCGAGTGAGTAGTGTGCTTTACAAATCACAGTTTGATTGATTGATGCATTCCTTCATAAAGCAACCAGTGCACACACAAAAAAACAGTCAACCATCTCCTACAACTTTGCATGCATAGACTGGGGCTCTTTCGAAGGAAGCCTGCGCTTCAAAGGCATGTTAGGTATTTTAAATAGTAGATTATAACTGGAGTCCATCTGGTTTCTTCCAGGATGAAGGCGTGCTGGTAAAATGTGTAGGGGGGGTCCAATGTGGAGCAGGGCTGTGTAGCTGTAATGTTCCTGACACACATTCTACTACTGGTATGTTAGAGTCTGAGGATTTTTGGAGGTGGAACCACTCTTGGTGTATACCAAGTAGGTCCATTCACAAATTTACCGAGAAGCAATACCTGTAAAGGGCGGAGGATCCTATTAAGAGTAAATCTCTTCTAAGGTGCTGTAGGGATCTTTCATGGAAGAAGCACTTGCACACAGCAGGGCACATCTTACCAGGATGACATCATTCCTTACGTGAATCTGGGCTCTTCATAGGTGTATCCCAATGTTCAATACTTGGAACATGGCTTTACATAGACAAATGTATAGAGCACGCCAACATAGACGGAAATGTATAGTAGCCTTGTGTTATAAGGCCTTGTGTCCATATGTATTCCGAGATCAGAGCCTTCGCTTGGGGGTGCAAGTCTACATTTGAGGGTGGGTGAAGCATGCTGGGTGAAGGTATAGTTTCATACTGCACTTAAAACATCAGCTGCTCAGGCACTTGCATGTACTGGTAATGATGGGCTCTTACGACAAAACAATGAAAAAAAAATATATATATATATATATATATATTTTTTTAAAGTGAGCGGACACCTTGCCCAGTTGTGTTTGCGCAAATGCTATGTCGGACCTACAACTAAAGAATGCTTGTTTAGATATGGGAAGGGCGCAGAGCTGGGCAGCCCAACACACCAGCTCCCTTTTAGAGCGGAGTGGTGGTATGCTAATCTGCCTGCTGCAACAAGGCGTCTTGTTGCTTTGGCGCAGGTTGGACAAAAGCCATGAAATGCCCATTGAGCTGCAGTGGGTGGTCCTCAGAATCATTCATACATCTCCAAACTAACCAGGATAATGCGAGCGTCTGCTCTTTGTTCTGGACCCACACAATGTGTACACCAACCATTTGCAACACATTACTTGCTTTGAAGGCGCCATCATGTGAAGAAAAAAATAAAGAAAGGACAGTTCCCTTTACACGATTATACATTGCGAATAATAGGCGTTCAAGAAAGTTCCATCGTTAGCTGAGGTTTTCAGATAAGCTGTGACATTTAGTGGACGACCCCTTTAATGCAATTAGATGAACCCGACCTCAAAAGAAGGGAAAGTTATGTGTACGGTTGTGCAGAAGACAATTGCAGTAGATGTCTCCTGGAGTTTCTACTGCTTATCTGACATCAACAACACTGGACACTCCATTTACATATAGTCACTATGCGTTTTCAGTGTGCGCACATTAGGAAATTAGTGAGTTATCTCGTACACTCACTGAAAGGAGCGTTTAGTGGTCTCGATCAAGCTGGGGCTGGCCACTAAGAGGACACAAAACCCGCATCTTACCTTTCAAGCAGTTAGTAGAAAAGGAATGTGTCTGACTCAAAAGGCATTCTCCACAAGGGAGTATGACCAATGCATGCTCAGGATGAAGGGGGTCCAAGTGTTTTAAAGAAAACGAAAAAAGGTTTTTTTTAATCTGTATAGAGTAAAGCAAAAGGTGCGTTTTCACCAATGTCTAATCCTCCTCTGTGGCATACAGTGACCAGGGCCACTGGAATTATATGGTAGGGGAGTACCACATTTTGTGGCAGGTTGATTAAATTAGGAGGCAAGAAAGGCAAATGTGTAATGCAGTCTATATCTGATAGAATTCATTGCTTTGTCATTTTTACATGTTACCAGTGTTTGAGCTAAAGTTTCACCTCATGAGCTCAAGTTTAGTTTATCTCCTAAATGAACCAGAGTCTCACTGTAATCCTCAAACCCCGGATGAAAAACGGACCTCGACTCCTTTCAGTTTGATTCCTTTCCTTTTTTTCCCTCTCGTCTCACACCAGTCGACCTTAATTTCTTTTACTGCAATACTGCAAAAAGGGGGTGGGGTCACCTCATTTCATAGATCAAAACCACTTTAAACCCCTACAACTTGACATTATCTCTTCTCTGCCAGCCTCTCACCCCAACAATTCACCTGAAACCAGATAGTCCCCCACTAATGATCACGCAAACTGGCATTAATGTCAGCTATCACAAAGTAACCAGAGTGAATGAACGGGACTAATCCCAATAACCAACATTTACTCACTGGATCAACGACTATCCTTGGGTTCCAGAGTAGTGTGCTACTCGCCATAAAGTGTTTAGGGGTAGTAAGCAGTATAAAACATTCAATTACAATTGAATACATCAATAAGCAAATGAAATGTAACCAGTCAGCCTTCCACTGGGGCAACAGGTGTCGCCACAGTTTTAGTACCTTATGATCCGTTTGAGCGAGAATTTTTGGGGGGATAAAATCTGCAGATTACGCATGCAATGGAATATGTGGTAAATACACAATTGTGCACAAAACGCAGAAGTATCGCATAGTTCCAATGGCCCTGACTATGACACAATATGGAGTGGCCTCTACTCCAGAGGAGCCCCTGTGAACGCTAGGAATACATGGGAGGGGCCTGCGTGGCTCAGAGCATTGCACACGTTGTACAGTAGACCGTGTCTCCGAAGGCAACAGCACAACATGGTGGCACTGTACAGAGATGAGCGGCCTGACAGCAGCCTCGGTCCCAGGGCCCCTTAACGGCAGGCTAGCACTTGAAACAGGGTGGCGTGGCCCACTGCACTAGTGAGCAACAGTCGGTGCCACCCAAGGAACTCTCGGAGCAGGCTTACACTTTAGGGGAGGAGTGTGCCTTAGACAGCACCGGGTCCTCTCCCGTCAGACTGGCACAACGCACAAACAACTGGTAATAACCAGTGGGGCCCAGGCCCCCCGTCAGCCTTTTAAAGCCATCTATGTCACCCAGAAGCAGTCGGGGGAACCGTGGGTTCGTCCCCCGAGAAGGTACTTTAAGGGGGACTGCTTGGCCTAGCAGTTGTCAGTGTGGTCCATGCATGTTCCCTTCACATGTAGGCTGCTTATTTAAAGGGGTCTGCGTGGCCCAGAGGACTGCAGAACGACCGAGCAGCTGTCTGTGTGGCTTGGAGTGGCCAAAAGCTGAAGTCACCAATCTGCTATAGAGCCGGACGCGTTGCCCGGGAGCAGCCCGTGTGCATCAGTGGCCCCCAAGGGCCCACTCACTGCAGGCTGGTACTGTCGAGGGGACCGAGACCTAGCAGTAGTCAAGGTGAATGTCTGCACCCCCACCCCGGGCCTCTCACAGCGGGCTCGTACTAGGGGGCCGCGAGGCCCAGCAAGCAGTCCCTGTCGCTCGCTGAGGCCCAGGGTCCTCTCAGGGCAGACTGACTGGCGGTGGTAGAGAGCTCACTCCAGAGGAAGTGCGCCGAGCTGTGCAAACCCCTCCCACTGCCCCCACACGCCAGCCAGCGGATAACTTCTAATTCTCCCAAACAGAGAAACAATAGGGCATTCCTGCCGCTGCTTCCAGGGGCGCGAGGCGCAGCCTCAAACCAAACAGGCTCTGTCTTAATGCCTCTCCCCCTGTGGTCCTGCCTGCTCGGCGCGCAAGAGATGAATTACCGCTGGCATCTAATTGGCCTGGTTTCTGTTATGTTTAAAGAGAACGGAGGGGGGGAGGGGGGGAGGGGGGGGGGCGGGTAGAGAAGGAAGAGGTGTCCGTGTAAAAAGCCTGCCCGCGACCTGGGTGGCCCGGCCAGGCCTGCCCCCAATTTGCCTCATTGCTGATGCATGTGAGCGACAATGCTGGCGATAATGCCGACCCGATCAATCCCGGCACTGTTTACACTCGCGCCCTTTGTGTTTCTAATATGCATGGCCTGAGCATGGGAGGCTGGGGGTGCTAGGGTCCAATTTGTACCATCCAGAGAGCCCAGGGGTCAGATTGTACCATCTCCGAGAGTTCAGGGGGGTGCTAGGGACAGCACGGGACATCTCCGAGGGCTGAGGAGGGAGCCAGGGGGCTCCAACTAGCCTGTCTGTGGGTACGAGAAAAAGCCGGGCAGGTGGCGATCTAAGCGTATCCTCGTCATATGGGTACTTCCAAGCACATCGCATGCTCCTCCATAGGTGCCGAGTAAAACACGAGTTAGATACGAGTGGAGGCCTACATAGTACAAAGGACACAATTTAATTAGATTCAACAGAGTTACAATCTTGGTGTTCAGTACGTGTGTTTGTAGCTTTTAATTAATCAACAACCAAAATAGAGTAATGCAAGTTCCCTCTCCAAAGGCGGAGTGTGTCCTGGTACAGTTTTCTTATATAATATCCCCTATATAGTTTTGAGCAGGGCACCAGAGGTCTGCGGTAAAGCCTCATAGGAGGAGAGCATTCAACACAACACAGGGCCCAGCGAAGGCTGCCCTTTCCTGCGCCCACCTCTTGAAGTAAACATTGAAACGTGGCTGGAAGAAGAGAAGAGGAAAAGGGGCTCTGGGGAAGGGCCCATCTATCCGGACTGCTGGTGAAAAGGCCGATGCGATTGTCCGGTGAGACGAGCTTGACAGATGTGTGGCTTTCTGGCCGAGCATTCACCCCCAAAACAAGCACAGGAGCAGCACAGTTTTGTGTAAACACCAGAGTAATGGGGACAGTAGTAGTTCAGAAATACCCACCTTCTATTGCCCATACATACTTCCTAAACATATGGTAGTAACATGCCCTGCACGGGGTACACATAGAAGCCAGCAGATGTTTTCCGGTCTATGATTTATCGACCATGCAACTCAGTAACGATCAAGAGTTCTAATCTCGGATTCCCCATTGTGTGATCCTGGTCAAACCACCGTATCCCCTCCGTTTCCTCATCTGGCAGACGCCGACTTTGACAGGTATGATTAAATAGTGTTTTCCTCTATGTGGATAAAGTGTTTTATATACATCTCAAAAGCAAGGTCCGTTTGAAGTGACCGTCAACAAACATGTGACCCGCTATTTTCTTTCCGTAGCGCGCGTGACAGCACCGGAGTAAGAGCCAATGGCGCCCTGGGCAGGGCTGCGGACCCGCACAACGTTCCTCCAGTTTACAAGATCCCATAAGACGCGGGGGGCAACAAGCCCTTGCGCTGCCCATCTCCGGGCCTTAAGAAGAGACATTAATGCCACTGATCTCCGCCACCGCCTCCTCCCCTCGCCCACTGCGCGCGCAGCACGTTTACCGCCGATATAGGCGTGAGAAATGAAAGGGGATAAGACAATAGGGGCGCATTGTGCGCCCCTCTTTCACACTGCTAATCCGGTTTACACATCCCGCCTACACGTCTCCACGGGGCTCCGCGCGGTGTGTGGCAGCGAGTGAACCCGAGGTGTGTGGAAGTGGGGGCGCAGAGAGAAAGGAAAGCGGGCTGTCGCTCCAGGGTTTACAGCCAGGGCTATCAGAGCCTCGCTTCCACTGCATGGAGACGAGACAGTATGCCTGGGCTCTCCACAAATATTTACTGGTGCGACATGCCACCCGCTATGCTACCGCCCTCACAAGCGTTTGAGGGTACATTTATGCCTCACAACTGCGCCCAGGTGGATGTGTGTACAGAAACGGGGGTGGTGGAACCCGGCGGCTGTAGACCGTCTTTTTAAAACGGTTTGACCGAAGGCTGACCGGTGACCCACTTTAGGCAGGTGCAAGATGCGGTTCCCGTTTCATAAAGCATCGGATAATTCTGTAAGGGGGGGGGGAATCTGACTTTAATCCAAGTGGCGCAGCCTTGCCAGGAACTGCCGTGACGCCGAGTTACGCTGCACGCATCTATACGAGGTGATCAGAGGACAACCCCCAATCTATGTTTTAAGATAGACCGTCAGTTTTGGCTAAAACACAATAAAAAGCCCATGCCATGTTTTATTCAATTCCCCTTAAAAGTATTCCTCGCTTGAACAAGAGCCGCACTGTCATGGAAGTATCCCTACCTTCCGGAAGAAAATCCCAGTTTTTGGCAGGTGCCAATTGCACTAGAACGTTAAATATATGGTGGACATCCCACCATCACTGAAAACTTTCAAGGGCTGAGTGAGAGATCCATACCGGTTATAAACCATCAGGCTGTCGAGGAGGCAGTACCCACATTAATACGCCGGTTACTCCAGGGGTAAGGTGGGTATAAAGCCAAGGGGCAGCGCGGCTGACTGCATGCAGTACCAGCAGCACACCCATGTGCGGTGGAAGCCGACCCACCCCTGCCCCGGAGGCCCGGGTCAGCACCAGTGCACCGGGCTGAGGTGTGGGGGCGACGGGTTGGTGGAGTTTGCGTCGGGACATAATGTGTCCTCCGTGCAGCACAGCTGGGATGCGGGGGGCACTTAGAGAGGAAGGCATCCCCCAAGCGTGAAAAATGGGACCCGGGAGACCTCGTATGAAAATTAGCATTCATCCGTTTCACCCCCTTGCCTGCCCTCCCTGTGCGATGCCCCCGGAGGGGCAGCTCTCAGCAGAGACCGAGACACGACAGAAATCACGCAGGAGTCGTAACATACGCCATCCCATGAGAGGCCAGAGCATAACGCAACAGGTACACACACTGAAACCCCCACTGTCAGGCCCCGGCATTGCATGTTGTAGCGCCCAAAGCAAGTTATATAGGGTCTAGCGCACGTTATCCAGCGGCATGCAACCTAATACATGTATGTGTCTTCATGGCAAAATCTGTCGTGCAACGCTAAATACCTTATATTGAATTCCGAAGCGCACTCCGACCGCAACCATACCACACACCCCAGAAATAACTTGTTTTAACAGCCAGCATTTTAAGTCACTGTCATCCCTTTGATCAGCTCCATCACACCGCGGAAAATCCAGCAGCAGCAGTCTCAGAGCGTCCTGACAAGTCGCACGAAACACTCTCTGAGCGGGGACGGCGACAATTAGGGTTAAAACAGTCTAACACAGCAGGTACTGGTGCCCCCGCATCCAAAGCCCCATCCCCGATGCCGCGGGGGCTTGGCCCGTCCCTACCTCCCCGCCAGCGGCCGCGCTCCCCCGTCCCTTACCATGTCCCCCGGGGCGCGGGCGTCCCGCCGGCGCGGTCTGTGCTCCGGTGCGCGGCTCTCCGGTGTCAGCAGTGCGGGGCCATCGGGAGCCGAGCGTGCGCTAATCCTCCGCCTCCTCCCGGGCTGCGGGCATCACGCCGAGTGCGGGGAACGCGCACAATTACATGCCTGTTCCTATTAAGCAGCCCCATCGTCTCCACGTGGGTGGTCCGGCTCCCTCGATAGGCAGGACCTGTCAGAGTCACGTGACGGGCCCGGAAACCTTCACACTCTGCGAGGAGCCGGCCGAGGCGGCACATCTTGCTGGGGTGGGAGTCGGTGTGCGCCGTGGCCCGGGCTTGCGGGGTAAACAGAGCGCTCCGGCCGGGGCCAAAGCTGGCTGTGTGCGGGCTGGGGAAGAGGGGTGCGCCGGGGAGGTAGAGAGGAGCGTACCCAGTGGGAGAACAATCTCGAGAAGTTGTGTCTTTGCTAACCAGTAGAGACAGCACACCACCTAAAGGGAACAATGCTAAGCGTAGAGAGGGCGAGATAAACTGATAGCTATGTTCTTTAAAAATGCTGGAGTTGTTGCTGGACGCTTGGTAGTTCGGACACAATCCATTTCCAGTCCTGGACTTCTCACATACAAATAACGGCTTTTAGATGTATTGGTCTAATTAGTTCAAGTGAAGCATACCAGGACTACAATACCCAAAATGCACTAGGCAGTCTCGTAAAGTCTAGGACTGGAAATGTCAGCCATGACAGTCAGTTGCACGCCAACAGCAGATTCATTTTAAAAGTGCCTACACACATACAAGTTAGTTTTTCCTGGTGAGGAGCCTTTATTTTTATTGTCCCGCTGTGTGGGTTTGCATTGGCTTTGCAAGTGTGATGCAACCCTTGGACCCACTTTGTTGTCTGTGGAATTATTCTGAAAATTTGGCAGTAGGCAGGGTGCTTTCCACCAGGCATTCATTCACAGGTAAGAGCAGGCTTGGTGTTTTTGTTCTGCAGTATCTGCCCTCTGTCTCACCCCATGGGCCTAAGCAGGTAGTTAACAGACCAGACAGTGCTAATAAGGGCTCCTTTACAAAGGGTGTGCTGCTGTTTCAGATACAGCATTAAACATTTCAGATTAGATGTGAGAAGTCAATTCATTGTTGTCTTTGGGGCATGGACACCAGAATTCTAATTCCACTCCCTCACTTGATATAACTAGGTGATTCTTGGCAAATCATTTTATCTCCTGGGCTCACTGCTTTGTCCCTTTTAACTGTTAAAATGCTAGTGTCTCGCAACCGCCAAAGACAAGAAAGAAGATGATGTAACCCGAAATTCATAGTAGAACCTAGGTAATAGGATGCAAGAATTACATTGCTTCCACAGGTTTGCTGTAACAAAAACACATTTTCAGTTATATGTATGGATAGAGTTAAGAAACAAGCAGTAACCTTAAGAAGACTGTGACAGGCCAAAACATAAAACCCATGTAATGTATAGGAAACCATGAGATACGAAAGTGACAGACAACTCCAGTGGGCACCACATGCCCCAGTGCACAGTGATCACACTACTGAGTCATAGATATAGGAACCGGATAATTCAGTTCAAAACATATGTATCTTATTAGATCTTGTGAGCTTTGGTTCATATTTTATAATAATTAGGATTGTACACCAATATGGATGAGAGTATATTGAACCCTAACTAATTCATAGAATTATAGAATCAGGCACTTTGTCTAAGCACTTTGCCACTCTCTATACATGGGACTTAAGCAATTACCAGGGTCATGTTAAACTTATTCAGTGTTTGTTAGGTTGTTTGCTGGTAACATCATTGTTTTATATGTCAGGTAAATTGTATCTACATACTGGTATGAGACCGTTTGCTTGTTTTAAAGTTTTTCTCTCTTTTGCAATGGTTTTAATAAACTGATACAAATAAAGATTGTTACGTACGTGATGCCACTGGTGAAATGTTGTGGTTTGATTAATAGAAACAGTGAAGCTAGTATCTTGGTCCAGCAAGTGGCACGAGTTTGAAATCGCAGGCCAATCCCATGAGTTCTAATTTATAACCAGAAAGGGAGTGGTGGGGTTGGCTATTCATTTTGTCAGGCCTCATCCTGCTTCTTGGAAGGCGTCAAAGTTTTAGCTCTAGTGAGTGAAAAAGCAGGTAACTATCAGGGTGAATATCAGACTTAAAAACTACTGACCTGGACACTGGGAGACCCACGAAAAAGGCTGTCAAAATGGAGTGAGGGATGGAGAGCCTCTCAAGTATCTGTTTCTTGACAATCCCATCCATTTATCAAGTTTCCCACTCGTCACTATGTTTGAGTGCAAAGTCCCCTCTTCATACTTCAGTCTCCCCAGAGCGGAAACAGGTCGTGCCTGAACAGTGCTTAATCGGTAAAATAAAAAGTGCTGGTGCCTAAAGTTTGCTAAGGACTTTGCGGTTGGCTGCGTGATCTTGATTCCACCTTATAGCACTTTAATCCAGCATGAGGCATCTCATGCCTCTTAAAGTCACTCTTTCGGGTTCCTTTTCATCCCTGCTTGTTCCCTCTCCTTGTAACACTGCTCTTCTGTCTTTCTTTTCCTCCTTCTTCCCCCCCCCCCCCCCCCCCTCCTTGTGGGTTTTTCTCTCTCTTGCTCTGGGTAAAAGTCTGATGAGAAAAAATAAGTGGCAGTCCCTAAAAATAAGAGCAGGTGGGTTCCACCTGCAAACACTGGCTCAAATTAAGCACTGCTACTGATGCTTCTTTGGCTACACTTTTCATCTACCACCTCCACTACCAACTCTCTGGACTCGTATGCTATCCGTTTTGACTTTTGAATCTCTTATGCATTAGATCATCTAGCTTCCCTCAAAACCATTTGCTGCAGCAGCACGCATCCCTCTACACAATGCTTGAAACGGAAACATTGAAGTACAAGTACCCGGTTCCAGAGTACCCACTTGCTCCTGAGAAGTGCCCGCTCTCTCCAATTAAAAGTATTGCACCTTTACTGGGAAGTGCAGGTAATCTACTCTCCTTCACCCCCCCCCCCCCCCAAATAGCAAAAAAAGCCTTGGGTACTAAGTACCTGACAGTGCCGACCCATCTGAAGCACTGCCTCCACCCCTTGCAGCCGCAGAGAGCTTAGGATGTGCAAAGACCAATGTAACACTCATTAAAGGAAATGGCGAGCTGATTATAGTGGCTACACCAAAGCCCGTTGTCTCGCCTCATTTAAAATGTCCAGATTCAAAATTCACTTCTTTTTTATCTTACTCTTCCACTACGATTTTCTGGGGCAATAATTCTGGTAAGGAAATATTCAAAATCGTTAAATCATGCTCTCCTGCCTTAACATTGCCATACCTCCTTCACAGGAATTTTACCAATTACTTAACTAACATTTTATACTACAAGATAGAATACATAGACTGGTGCCTTTGTTGATCAAGCTTTCCATAGATTCTATCACTTTTAGCAGCTTTTGCCCCACCTACTTTCTGCCATTTACCGCTTGGATTCTAGAAAGGCACATTAACAACTGTTCCACTGAGTTTTGTGAATCCAGCCAATGTCTTCATTCAGTGTATTCTGCTGCGGCCCCCCCTCCCCCCACCATGGCACAGAATCTATCTTCGGGAGATTTCCAATGTGCTTTGGTCATGTGTGGATAAGGGAGCTGTGCTGCCCTGGTTCTCCTGGACCTCTCAGAATTGTTTGATATGGTGCCTCGCTCCACAATCCTGACTAGATTAGCAGTGTCACTGATTGATTCTTATTCTGGTTAAAATTATTCCCAATAAGTTCCTTTCGCAAACTTAAGACCACCTTGAAGCTGCTGTGCTGTGGGGTCTCTCAGGGAACCTCATGAAGTCCACTGTTTTCAACCTGTTATCCCTCCTGTACAACTCACGTGTACTTCTGGTCTTTCACTTATGATGTACACTGAAGACACCCAGCTCATCCTTAATATGGATGATGACCAATGGTCCTCCCAGTCTAATTTTGAAAGTGCCTTGCGAAGGTAAGACAAATGGATAGACGTGAACACTTTAAGCTTAACTCCAATAAGACTGAAGTTCTTATCAGGTGGAAGACCTCCCACATTATGGTCCTCCGGTTGCTAGTGTACTGATCTTGGTACACCCCTGGCCAAATCCATTCAGAACTTTGGATTTCTCTGTATATGTATTTATGTGGTATTTGTGAACCTTCTCAAAGGCGGTGGACCACTGTACTTGGTCAAACGCAAAGATAAAGTCAAGTGCTTTAAGAGTTTCCTGGTTAGTAGACTTTTGTTGGTTTATGATGTAGTGTTCCTTAAAGATGCAGGTCTTCAAATCTTTCTTGAGTTGGAGCGGGGTTGGGGTGGTTCTGGTGGATAAAGAGATAACAATTTGTTCTTGTCTCAATTCAGTCATTTTGCTGCCAATAGTTTTTTCTATCTGCGGATCCTCCAGAAATGAATCCCAAGCCCCCCTCCCTTTGACTCTGGCATGCCAGCAATTATTGGTTTCCTCTTCGATTACGGGAATTCATTGTATCTTGGTATGCCAATCATCTTCTGTGTAGACTCTTAAGAGTCCAAAATGCTGCTGCTCACCTCATTTGAGGCCACCTAGCCAGTCTGCACTTACTCCATGCTGCTGGACAGGTTCTCTTTAAGGTGCTTTGCCTTGCTTACAGGGCCTTCCGCTGTACTTCAGCTTTAATTACTTTTTCATCCTTAAATCCCTAACCACACCCATCGTTCTATGAACCTTAACTGCCTTCACTTTCCCTCCATCTATAGAGTACTCATAGGTGATTGGGAAAATCATGTGTTGTCAGATATTGTTTTAGGTTGTACTAGTGTAGTTTAATCTAAGGCGACCCCCGAAAAATTGTGCCATCAGCATGTCCATGATAAAGTTACAAAAACTGTTCGCTCTGGCCAGATTCATGGTGGACCATTTGTCGGTGACCGAGGCGAAGCAAGATGGAGTAAAAAGCAAGACTACAATCTCTGCACAGAGCATCTACCTACTCACTAACAAAAATCTATACATGAAAAATGACACTGACATTTTACTTCAATACTACTCTCGTTTGTAATTCACTGTTTTGAACGTCACAGAAGCTTATGTCTTGTGGTGGCTTGCTTTTTGCCTCACTTTTGGAACATACCCTTCTACTTTCCCTTCTATATTTCAATAAACGAGTGGGTAGCGTTTCACACTTTCATGAAGAGGCTTTTGTATCAGGGACATTCATGGAGCCATGACCTCTTTAATGAGACGAATCGCTTATCAAATAAAATATGTGACCTCAGAAGGGCAGCACTGGCGGCCCTATCAGGTCAGTAGTAGAGGCTGGTGAACTTTCATAGAGGCGGGGCCTAAAAGCTCACCCAACTGGGTTCTGCAAGTAAGTCGTACCTCCACTCAGGGAGCTTTGCGAGGAGCCTTTGATCTCCACTTAAGACGATTTTGAAAATATTGGGACCAGGTTGTTCATTTTCTGCCTGATCTCTTCTTTAAAAAGGTACCAAAAGGCCATATATTGTAGTAGCATTTCAGAAGGGATACAGGAAGCCGTTAAATACATGGGAAAAATCAACATGTCTTACAGCAGTTTTTCAACAAGTATTACCCCTCCACCCCTCCCCCCCTCCCACCTCCCCCCCAAAAAAAACCATAGATCTTACACGAGGCATTTCTGTGTGACAACTAACTTAATAGATATATCACAATATAAGCAATGCATGCTCTTTTGTCTATCAGACAGCTGGGCACCCGATAGAGACGCTTGAAGCCACTCAAATGGTACCAAATGATCTTCAATATTTCAGCATTTTATGGATACCACCAAGTAGATCAAGGCTGGTCATTCTGTCAGTGGCGTTGCACAGATAGACTAGGCCTGCTTTTGGGCCAGAGGTTGTCACTTTCGGGGCCAATGGGCAGAGCTGCACTTATAAAGCAAGCCCTAATTGAAGTAACATCTCTTGAAGTATGTCTGCCTGGTTCATACCATATCCTTTCCTACACATAATCTTGATACACTCAGGAGCCCTCAGTGTGCAGCGAGCAGGGCCTCTCTCAAGGGTGATAAATGGTCTCTTTGAGACCCCACTCTGAAAATTAGCATTCATCTGCTTCACCCCATTCCTACCAGCCCGAGAGAGCCCTCAGGCGACCAGCTCTCAGGAGAGATGGGAACTGCAGAGGTGTCGTAACATATGTTTTCATGTCACCAAAAGAGGCTACTGCATACCACTATCCAAAACTGGATAGCTCAGTGAGTTAAGCACTTGTCCTTTATACTTGTGACACCATTGATGAAGTTCTGAGATTCGATTCCCAACAGTCAATTGTCAATTCATAGGTAAATGGCAAAAACATGTTACACATTCTGATTATTTTTTTATCCTCAGTTGTTATTTAATCTCACAAATTACACCCTGTGTGATAAATTCCTGTTGACATTTATGATTCCTGAAGCACAAAATGTGCATAACCCACCTCCTCCTCTGGGTGTAGCAGGGACCACACTTCGAGTCTGAATTACGAAGCTTTTGTTTTGTTTGTGAACGCAAAAAGGTATTTTCAAATGTACAAAGCCTAAATTGCAAATCTGTAACCTGTTACTGAATTGCAATTTGAGATTGTGAATCTGTACTTGCAAGGGGGATATTAGGGCGCCCCTTCCTAAAACCGATTCACATTGGTATGTACAAATGTTTTGCAACTGAAATGCAGGCACAAAACATTCGCGTTTTACATCTAACTCGAAGTTGATTGTAAGCCATTCGCAAAAGGAAGGGGTCCCTGGGACCCCTTCCTGTTTGGGAATGAAAATAAAAATATTTTTTAAGAGCAGGCACCTACTCTTAAAAAATGAAAAAGAATAGCGCTGGGTTCAACGATACAAAACCTACTCACACACTGGCGTACTTCTCACATCCTGACGTTCATAGGTTGGCTACACCGCCTATGGCATGTACTTGGCATGGAGAAGCTGACATTAACGATCGCAGGCGAGGGATCCAATATATCGAATTGTGGCAACCTTTTCTAAATCTATTAGCCTCTGAATTCCGGAAAGTCACCTGTCCCCGATTTCGCCGCTTATTACGCCTCTCTGACACACAAAAGGGGGAGCGATGATCGTGACCTAGTATAATTTGGGCAGCTCCGGTGGTGGACAAGGAACAGGGGTGGAGGGGGGGGGATGGGACTGGGGGGGGGGGGGGGTTTGCAATGTTTATGTATTTTTGTTGTTTAATTTTATTTCGTGTAGGCTATCCTACCTTACTGTGGCCCCCCCTGCCGAATTGGCAGTTCCAGCCTGACCCTTTCAGGTCATATATCTCGCAATGTTAATAGCATGGTGACTAAACCTACATGATCATTTTTTTGTTGCGTATGTTGAAAATTCAATAAAGAGATTTAAACATAAAAAAAGAAAAAGGAAACGTTTCTTTTTTTTTTTACTTTATGGAAAACTGGCTGCATAAAAATAAAAGTTGCTTTATTTAAAAGCAATCACAGACATGGTGGTCTGCTGACCCCAGTAGGCCACCATCCCTGTGAGTTTTGCGATTTCCAATGGATCGCAAACTGAGAACTATCTCATTAATATTCCTGTTTGTGACCCACAGGGAATGGCAGAAAGTGTAAAACACACTTATGTACTTTAATGTTTGCGATTAACAAATAGGGAATCGCAAAAATTTGACATTTGGTCATCATGACCACTTAGCTTAGTACATCTGGCCCTTTGTCATTTATGAAAGTAAAGAGAACCTGCTGGCTCACAATGTGAGATGTGTAAGGAATGCTGCAGGCTGATTGTTGAGCCATAATGTCTTCAATTAAAGTATCAGTTGAAAAAGCGTTATCTCCCGCGGGAGTAACGTCTCTTACTCAGCACTCCGTTGTTATGTGGTTTCAAATAATTGTACATCAATGATACACTTTGTGTTTATGAACACTTTCTTTTATTCTTTTGATTCATTTGATCACTTTAGCGATTGTTTTCCCATAATGTTTATGCTATTGCATTCATAGCATTCCAAGAACATTGTATTTTTTCAAAAATAATCATCATATTTCTGCCCTATGCATTTCGGGCAAGCCCTTCGTCAGGGGCGTGAATTCTTTTTAGTTGGTTCTATCAATGTCCGAGATGACTATCATGAATCACAAGTTTTAATCACATGGATAATGGTGGGAGTTTAAGATTCTCATTTCAGAAATCTAAACGTAGTTCGGGTGCCCGTGCACATTCCTTTCGGATTTTCCCTACTTCAATTAAAGTATCTCATGCAGCTATTTTACAAACTTTCCACGATGAAAATTAGTGATGTGGCATCTGCTAGTATTAAAGAAATCTTCACCTTGGGTTTAGGTTGTGTCTGATCAAAAACTAGCAGTCTGTAAATGGCAGAACAAACCAACCAGGGGGTCGCCCTTTAATCGTGGGTGGAGACAAACTTGTCAAGTACAGTCAGGGTCAAATTTATATTCCACCTCACATGGCTTTCTAGCATTGGTCACATGATAATTTCACAATGCATACAAGCAGGTGCCTAACTGAGCTCACGAGGACTAGGATGATGGCCTTGAGAGGTAGAAAAATGTAACCTTTTTTTACATGAGCAAACGTTTCTCACCTTTTTGTGTGCCAATACGCATCATCCCTCAAAGGCAGAGACGAGCGCTTCTAATACCAAAGTTAGCACGAGCAAATAAATATGTCTGAAGCAGGTTACCGTTACGTTAAGACAGAAAATATGTATGAATATATATTTGAAATATTTTCTAATGCTTCCCTCTTGCACTGCTTCTTTTGTGCAACTTTCAAGACACTTCAGTGTTCAGTAGTCAAACTACTTCACACTCATCATCTCCTACATGACTGGTGATAATCAGCTCGCGAGCATTAACAGTTGAATTTTTTACCTCCTGTACTACCTCTTATAACTCTGCACATCACATAGATGGAGAGACCTATTAAATACTTTGGGTTTTAAGAGGCAACGCATTGAGCGGTCTCTGAATTCATCAGGTCGGTCTGCTAGCAAGGCAGGAGGTCACTTGGCAAAATGTTTGATGGGAGGCACAACATAGGCAGGAAACCTGGTCCAGACCAATCCTTGGGTACCCGCATGTAAGCCTGATTGACACGGCTTTTGTAACTTCCAGTCTGATCTGACATATCACTCTAGAGAGAAGGATTGTTCTTGAGAACTCAGCTTGTTTAAACATAGGAAAAGGAATCAGTTCAGCGCATTTAGAAATGGATACATCATACCCACTCTACCCCATAAAGATGCTGCCATTTCGTTCTTTGCAAACCAGCCCATTTGTAGCAAACATAAGCTGGAAATGGCAGAGTAGTATCTTTTGATTGTGCAGAGTTTGATCAAATCAGCAAGGGTAACAGGTGTCGATGTTATCACACTCGGGTATAAAATGCCCATGCAAGTGTAAGTCATGCCCCCATTCTAGAGATGCAGGTTTCAATGTCTCACCCTCATTGGAGTCCGTTACTACATGAGAGCACGGTTAGCTGGAATAGAGAAACTAATCCAAACCTTGAAGAAAGTATAGTCTTTGTAGATTGAATATTTCCTCGCAAAGTGCATTGTAGGCACTGTGCGGTTAGTTTCTTCCACCCACTGCCCACCCCAACTACACAGCTACTTGATAATCCGAGGAAACTAGCTGTTGATCCCACTTCGGGAATCACTTCACATCTCTGGAGGATGCACTACGCATAGGCACCCAAACTTAGAATTGAAGACCACAGTACCAGCACATTGTTGGGTAATGCTGGTGGCCATCTTGAAGCTATTCAGTAGAGTTTGTTATTGTTTGTCATGATCTGACAAAGAACAGAATTATCCCCAGCGCTGTATGGGCTCTTCACTTTCCATTGGGTCTTGTCCGCAAGGATTCACAACTTGCCTTTTTGAACGCACACCGCTGTGGAATTTATAGACCCACCGGGTGTGACATACCTTCTCGAACTTCAGCAACCTAAGCGCGCACTGCGCCTCATCTCTCAGCTCAAGTCTTGTGAGGCTCACCCCTCATTACCTCTGACCCTCCCTAGCTCGCAACTATTATCTAGTACTAACCTAGTGAGACACCCTGCTTGTTGAACATACATACGCCTCCAAGCAAGCACATTTGTAAAATAAGTAACCCGGTCCTGATGATGGCCTGAAATCTGAACAGGCCAAAATGCCGTCGACATTGCAGCTCAATTTAAGGCGCCATCCTTGTGGTTCCCAGAAAAATTATCTGTCTTCATTAATGTTTTCATGTATGGCAAGTGATAAGAGCTCACTGTATATATTATTGCTCTTATCTGTGCCGTTTCCCACTGTATATTACCCTTCACTTGTAACTTGCGCCGTTCACCTTCCTCATGAGCACTTGTGCACAGTTTTGTACAGGTTACATGACATTTAATGTAACAAAGTGCTGTTTTGACTTTTTGATCAAATATATAGAAAAATGAAAAAATAGTTTTTACATTCATTGTTCCTTTGTTTCTTCTCTCCCTTCTCCCTTTATTTCCCCCTTCCTTGCAACATGTTATGTGCCTAATTCTTTATAACTGTCAACTAAATAATACCTGTTTAGACATTGTTGTAAGCTATATACTATTCACGGTTTATGGGTATCCTCCTGTAGTTTGTTACCACAAAGAACAGAATCAGGCAGGATTGGACTTTGTCACACTCATCAATGGCACAAGTGAAAAGACTGCGATATAAACAGTGGCGGCTGGCCGAGAACCAGGGTGGCGGGGGGGAGGGTGTGAGAAAATATACTCCAAAAATAAAAAAAACAAAAAACACTTACCTTTACATGGTCGCTGTCTCTCCTCCATCATTGCTTCCCTTCCTGGTGAATCCCGGAAACAGGAAGCACACAGACTCCCCTAAGCCAATTACAATGCTGCAATACGTGGTTTGGCGCTCAGAGGGAGACTGGGAGCTGTGCATGTTTCCCACCCCGGCTGTGTATTGCAGCCTGGTGGAGAACATGCAAAGTGCGCATGACTGGCCGGCCCAAGACAGCCAGCCAAACCATCATGCACACTTCGAGAGTGCCCACCACTCCTTCGCCTGTGACACCCGCCCGGCCTTAACCCAGATACACAGCTAAAAAAAAAAATGATAATAATGATGCTATTATCATTTCATTTTTCCTTTTTTCACTGCTCTGAGAGCATTGGGGCAACGCTCCTCCGCCTTGGCGGAGGAGCCGCCCCTGGATCCAAGACCTGGAGACTGGGAAAGTCTGGGCAGTGGCAGCTGGGGCTGAGACAAGGGTGAGGGTCTCCCAGATCCGGCAGAAGCAAAAGACCAGTTAGAGTAATGGAAAGAGTACATCTAGGACAATGTAAGCAGCACTTGACTTGGAGCAAGTTGCCTCGTTACTGCTTGGTTGAAAGGTTCCCTTACGTTCCCTGTTTTAGTGATTCCTTCATTTTTATTTTGTTTTCCCTGCCTCACTCAGGTTTCCCTCGTCTCATCAGAGTTTAACTTGGTGGCAGCTCCAATGTCAGCATTGGACCGCTTGCAGTATATTTCCATCCAAAAACACACTTCCAATTACAGCTTCATCTGGTGCTCCTGAGGTCGGGAAAGGTTGCCTGTTACTCTCCATGGTCTTTGTGAGTTTGGCTAATGAGAGCATCAGGTGAGCCGAAACTGTTAATAGGCTTTCTCTATGCTAGTTTGATTCGGGCACCTATATATTTATACTAACTCTGTGTGTGCTTGCCTTAATAGCCACATCCACTGTTGTATCTGTGTGAGCCTAACCACAGTTGCTATCCCTTTCTATCCAAAACATCCCAGAGATGAAACAAAGCCCACCAGTGTGTTCTCTCTTTCTCCCATCTGCCACCATTCCTCTTACAAGATCTTTTTGGCTTGATCCAGGGAACCCCAAAGCAAGGAAAGGCATGGCATAAGTTCTGTTACTATAGATCCCCACCCCCTGGAGACTCACAAAAGTCAGGTGAGTGCGTCAACGGCAATATAAGCAGAATCAGAAGGAAGTCAAATTGCCTAGAAACATTGTTGTAAGGCTCTTGCTTTTGCTAGTCAGCACGCAACCTTTGGCATCATACAGGTTCATTTTATTTCCCCATATTAGTTCTCCTCACATTAGGATTCTTTACCTGTCCCGCAAGGCAGGAGTCCATGTTCTAAACCATGTTTGCTCCCCAGCAGATGGTTACCGCTTCTCCAGTGTGTCGGGGTATTTTAGCTGCTCTGGTGCTGTTATTTTTCAGACAAAGGTAAGTACTCCAAGATGTGTGGCATTATATGTACCTTTTAGAACAAGGGGGGAGGTAGAGGAAAGAAACAGAGGGACTGTCCTCCTGTCAATATTATCAAATAACCCAAAAGAGCTTGTCTGTCAATCATGGACTAGGCCTCCACATCTAGTTGGAAAACAGAGTGTGTTCTTTAGAGGAAACTCACCCATCAGGGTTTCCCCTTGGTGGCATGCTTCATCACTGGGTCCATCCCGTTGCGCTGTGGAACGGGGCGTGCGGCAATCTTTATTTTTAGTTTCATGTCCTGGACATTTATGTTTAATTTATTTCCAAGTCCTTGATATGTGCTCATGGGAACTAGGGAAATGACTTTCAAGAGTTCCAAAAATGTAAACAGTTTTCATCTGGGTAATCTTTTCACGTCTTCTAAGCTTGAGGCCAACATGCAATGGGTCCCAATGTCAGAGACCGGCACAGATTGTGGACATTGTTAGCATGAGCAAGTAAACATGGCTGAAGCAGGTTACAGTGAATGCTAAGACAGAAAACATGTTTGCAAATATTTCACACTAAGCACACACCTGGGGACAATTTATGGCACAGAGTTCAGATTCACAATCCCATAGCTGCCCATTTATACTCATTTCATGTTTGATCCCTTTGGCGACTCATGAGTTTGAGGAAGTACCATTTTCCGTTTGGGAATATGCGGTTGCTGCTTCTTATTTCTCATTATTTGTGTGAAATCAAAATCCTGCTAACACTACTCATGTAATGCAGCAGCTATCTTCAACTGCGCCTCACTTATGTTCTACCTGGAAACCTCGACTCGCAGCTAGGGATGTCCTTTGCGTCAGAGATGAGAATTTTAAAAATTGCAGTTTGTGTGCAGAATAATGAAGAGCCAAATTCAATATTTGGATACAATTGAAGGGCACATGCTCTGAGTTTCACTGTTTCTCGTGATCTTATTTTTAAAACCTTCCTCCAAGTGAATTGAGACCTCATTCTAGAAGTTTCCAATGCTTTGCTACACATATAATATATATTGTCGAGAGAGAGAGAGCGAGCTTGTTTTGTCATAACAGCTTTTCTTTAGCAAAGAAATTGTGCATACTCATTCTAAATTCAGAATATGAACGTTTTCTTCAGCATTTGTATGGTGCAGAGGTCTCAGAAATCAATGTCCTATTGATTACAAACCCAGTGCCACATCAAGGGGTCACATGAGACATGTGTCTTGTGCCTTGAGCAGTGGTTTTTGTAAAACACTATTCTTTAGAGTAGAAAGCTTGATCGTCTACTACAAATCCCAGATATTATCACATAGGATGAAGTGCTGGAGTCTTCAGTTTATCTGCTGTAACCCAGCCCTACACCTGGTGAAGTGATGTCAACTCACACTTCTTAGCCGAATATAAAACCATTGCTCAGGTTCTCTGCACCAGCCTGGCCAGAAAGAGTCTCATCAGTGCTGTTATAACCAGGTCTGATGTGCAAAAGGACATATGATCCTGATATTTACTTTTTTCATTGTTGTTTTTTTCAACCTGAGGTCTGTAGTGATTCTTCTTCCCAAGTAGAAGATGAGAAAACACATCGTCCAAAAACCTTCCTGCTGCTAGGAACAGACACACTCTTCAGCTATCAAAAAAGGCTCTGATAGTAGCTGTGACCTTGGAATAAGACTTTAAGCAGGGAATCAAGTGGTCCTGGTAGGGTTTCCGCAACATTTTATGCCACACACTCTGGACATTGATAATAAATCAGGTCTTATTCATATGAGCCCTTCCTGACAGCAATAGGCTGGCACAACCCATGCATGTTTTATGTTATGGGTAAGAAAGGTGCACATTTGTGTCATCCCCCACGTTTTTCTGTCTAGTTTTGTTGTCTATAATCAATCAATTATGAGGGAGATAGAAGGAGGCGTGATCCATTCACCTTCCAGTCAATAGTTTATAATCAATAGTTTTGTTGTCTTCAATATTGTGTGTGATGCTACTGCTCAACCTTTCCCCCTAAAACATGTAATATGTATGAATTTCACCCAATTAGCGAATTTAACTTTTCAGTAAGGCCATGGTAGATGGTGCAAGAAATACGGCAGTGACAGGGAAGTTAAATATTATATGTGGGCTGCAGAGTCTATTTGTGCCACCCCATGTATGATAAAATGCTTGCCTCTGGAGAGCAACATTGTCTGTGGCTGGGCTGCAGTTTAAAAGTACTGCAGTGTCCCATTAGGAAAAAAGTGTCTTTTGCCATGTAGGAAAATCCTACTTTTAAATGTTAGCTAAGAAGCCATTAAAGTGAGCCTTCTAAACCCATGGGTATGGGCACCTAATATATAAAAATGAGACATGACAGATGTTGGGAAAAGGGCATCCCCACAGTGAACAGTTATGAAAAGCTTTTTCCCACTGTGTAGGTTAAGCTACACTCACCAAAACAGGCCTAGTTACATGTGAAATTTGTTTTCCTGTCTTGGCTTGAGCATTTAACAAAAGTTATTTCCCACTTAGTTTGACAACTTTATTGGAAAAGCAACTGTTTAAAATTGTAATCTGTATAATTTTATTGGAAAAGCAACTGTATAGAATTGTAATCTGTGCTGCTTGAGAGTAAACTAGAATATAATTGGTTTGTCTCACAGCCCTGCTGCAGAGACAGAATGTACATCCCTGGCTGACTCCATTCTCTTTAAAGATAATGGGCTAGATTCTGGCAGTAGGAAGGCAGGAGTGGTGTGAACAGTGGTGATTTAACAGGGACTAGCCATCTTGGAGGGGGACGGGAACTGCTGGTAGCATAAAGTGCAGCTTTAATAGCTCTTCCTTTGAAGTGGAAATGCCAAGTGAGGCTATAAGGAATCACAATAATTGATTCCCAGAGCCAACCCAGACTCTCTGCCTGTACCCCAGTTCTAGCACTGACAAAGAATAGGAAACCTCATCTCCGCAGGGAGTGGCTAGAGGGAGGCGAGTGCTCCTGCAGGCTGGAGCACTTTCATTGGAGAGATTCTTGGATGGACAGTGTTGGTGTACATCGAGAAAGGAAACACTGAAAAGGAGGTGGAATCCTGTGAGAAAGTGCACCTGATATTCTCTTTCACCTATTCACTCATTTACATCGCTGTGGGGTAACTATTTTTCCACCTATCCTACATGAGTCAGTGGTCAAAGGATGGTATAACTGGGCATTAAGACTGTGGATTAGATTTTTGATTTATCTTGACGGGTTTTGTGCATTTCCTACTCTGCAGACACTTCCACAACATTCCTTCTTTAAATGCTTACAGATTTAAGACTTTTTTTTTTTACGTAACCAGGCATATGAGGTTGGGGGCAAGGATGCCGACATCCTGATTTATTTATTTTTTTAACCATAGAAAGCCAGCCATCAATCAGAATGTTATATAGGGTTATGCCCACAGACAGAGAGGATGATAGGTCTAGTCTTGCTGCCCAATGGAGTGACAAGCTTGATCAGGATATTTCGATCGATGAAATCTCCGATACCTTTGATATTATTAGCTGCTCTGTTTGTTCTGTTAGCCTAAAACTTCAGCAAATTTCGACTCCGTGTATGCTATATTTTAGCCCAGAAAGAAAATACAAATGGTCTGAGAGTAGCTCCGACCACAAGACCTATTGTCAAAAATGTGGTCTACATGCAACCGACCTTATTCATATGTTTGTGGAATGCCCCACACTCAAAGATTTCCGGTCAGGCGTGGTGCAGTTTTTATCCTTTCACCTGGATCCCCATATTGAGTTGGCAATTTAGGATACTATGCTGGCTCACACATGCGATATTAGTCCCAGATTAATCCCAGTGGTATCTATTACGATTACCGTTGCCCGGCTGTATATCATCAGAGTTTGAGTTTACCCCACACCCCCTATTTTAAAATATTTTTGAACTTGAGTTAGCTATTCTTCAGGCTATAGGCCCCAAGTCCCACGCGCGTTTGAACAATGTTTGGGTTAATATGTTTCTTTGAGGTTTTGTATTTTGCTTGAGTACTGTTTCACGATGTTTAATCTGTGTATTAATGCCAATTACAACAAGGTTTCATGTATGATAATGTGTGCTTATTATGCTTATTTTCTGCTTTTATTGGCTAATCACAAGCACATCTAATTAAGAAAAGATAAAGTGTCCAGGAACATGTGAAGGGAATTTTCCAGTGAGTGACTGGTGCATAAGATTAGATTGTCACTTCACCACCATCTACTCAGAACATTTTTGGACCTAAGAAGAAACATCCTAAAAACAAAATTCTTTGCCTGGCTGCGGGAAGAAAAAAAATGGAAAGACATCTGATTCCTGCTGGCATCCGGGAACCAAACATGTTTTCTAGGGTCAAGGGGCTAACCTCATTACCTGCTGCAGGGATACAAAAGCAGAAACACTCTAGATGACAAGAACGCTCAACTGATCACCGTGGGTCAGACCCTGCTGCAGTGGCGGCTCCTCCACTAAGGCTAAGGATCGTTTCCCCACTGATTTGCAGCAGTGCAATAAAGAAAAAATAATATTATAATACCTTGAGTTTATTATCATTGTACTTTGTCCTGCTGCATTACAGCCTGGGTGGAGAACATGCCCAGGCTCCCATTGCTTGGCTAAGCACCGAACCATGGTGCTCAGACCAATCACAACGCTGCACGGCAGCGTTGTGATTGGTTCAGGGGAGCCTGGATGTGCTTTCTGTTCTGGTGGTGCGGATGGAAGAGGAGGAGAGACAGAGTAGAGACGCGGCGGTAAGGTACTTTTCCCCCCTTATTTTAGATGCCCTCCTCCTCCCCGTCCCTGTCCCTGTCCCTCCACCCCGATCTGACCTGCCGCCACTCCCCTGCTGAAGCGATGGATAGAGTGAGGCCATGTGCCTAGAAGCATCTTTTCGCATTTTTCTTTTTGCTTTTGCCTAGAAGCATGCCTTTAGACTCTGAAGGCTGTGTGAAAGATGAGGAGCATTTTTCCCTGGAGTTGAAGAAATTTGCAACACAGTGATAGTTCGCCCTTCAGAGGATCAGGACGAGGTACAGAGTCTTTCCTCGAGAGGGTGCACTATCAGTAGGCAATAAATCCAGGTTCAGCCTACTCAGATCATTTTCCCAGTAAGAAAAAGGCTTCAGGGGACCTCATCCAAAAAGTATCTGGCCTTTTTCAGTGCTGCCCAGCTAAAGTTACCAGCCTTGCCCTGTAGATGGATTTTGAGAACTAAAGAAATGACTAAATCTGAAGGCAAAACTTTGGAGGGGCGTTGCAGCAATCTACCCCAGAAGCTGCGGAATCCTGCTTTGACCCACTCAGAGCTTTTGACACAAAACTGAAAGGCTTCATTGCGAGTTCTATGACGATTTATCAAACCTTGGGGACCTTCATCCACTCCAGCTTCTTAAGAAACAAACTAAAGCAGAAGTTAACAACTTTGACTGGTGCAACACCAGTTTGGCTTACTGACCTTTGCACTGCTCCAACCTAGTCAGCCTGAAATCCTCCCTCCTATATCCTAGTCAAACGCAAACTGTGACATTTGACTGTTGTTTTATGTTTTCTTGGCTTTCCTTCCTCAAAAGTTTATAAATGCATTTTGTTCCAGCTCCCCTTATCCAGTGTTGCTAGTTTGGTGTATTTTTGTTTATTGTTTTTGTTCTTGATTTCTATCACTTGGTTTGGGCATTTTATTATGCTCTGTTCTTGACTGTAATTTTGTTTTGTACTCCTTGATCTTAACACACATTTCTCTAGAAAACTGCTTGCAGCTTGTTCCATTGTTGCAAAGTATGTGAGCAGAGATTCTTCAGGAACCTTGTTGCGACTTAACCAGAGAGTGTTTAAGTTAGTGGGCTACCCCACTCACAGATGAATAACCCACTTTCTGACATCCTGTAACATGGCCTTCCAGCTACTTGGGCCTGTACATAGTTAAGTCAATACACAAGGAGCTTCCTTTTACTAATCTATCTAGCTCCCCTTTCTGACGACTGGACTATATTATTGAATAGTCCTAGTCTGACCCAATTGTTCCCATTTTGCCAAAGGTTGAGTTATTGCTCAGCATACCCCCTTTGACCCAAACTGTTACCGGTGCAAAACATTGGGACCACAGGATGGGTCAAGGCTGCAGCTCAAATACCTCTCATCCTGGCAATGGAAGTTTCACGTCATCACACCAGGAGACCAGCAGCGATTTAAGATAAAAAGAGATGATGAGCAGGGCATTTTTGATAGGAAATAAAGGAGAAGAAAAATGTGGGGGCGTTTATATTATCTGCGATGTAGGTGGAGGAATGAATGGACAGGAGGAGAAGGAACACTTAAGTTCTCATGAAGTCTCCCATGTCATCCTATGTGGATGAGAAAATACAAGTGGGAAATGGAATAGGAAAAGGACAATTTGTAGTCAGACACGGAATGAATGTTAGAAGGAGAGGGAATGACACTGACTAAATTGGGAACTAAGGAGTTGGATTATGACAGATATAGATGAAGAGGTTAAAAGGGAAGATCCTATCTGAGAATGACAGGTAAACAGAAGCGAATGGGAGAGTTACAGGGGAATGTTTAAGTTTGAGGTATGGGAGGAGATGTGAGATGGGATGATAGTGGAGGAAGGGAGAAAAGAAGAGATGGTGGGGACATATAGAATGGGGTAAAGGTGGGAGAAGATTGAGGAATGTTGAATAGTGAACGATTCAAGAGAAGAAGGTGACTGGTGGGGGAAGATATTAGATTGGGAGGATTGGATGCGAAAGGTGGGGAATATTTTTTCGGTGAAGTGATGTTATCTAATCTGCATGTTTAAATTTTATAGCTGTCTGTTTCTGGATTGTGCTTTCCCCAGTAGTTTGTGGGGTATTGAAAACGTAATTTCCTGTAACCTGCAGTAATTAGGATGGAAAGTAGTCCACAAGGAGTAGTGGGTGGCATTTGCCTGGGGGCACAACTTCCAACCAGGGGAGGCTGGTGCATAGGGGCGAGATGGGCGTCGCTCTCCCACCCTGGGGGACAAAAAAAATGCCTGATGAAAAACACTGAGCAGCTAGGAATAAATTGTGCTAGCTGCTAGTGCTCAGTGAACAAACATGTACAAAATTGGGGTTTTCTTTAGGGGGGTGTGGGGGTATGGCCTTTGCTCTGCAGTGTCTGCACATGCTTTTAGCTGGGCGAAGATTTCTTCGACCTAGAGCCAGAAAGCAGGGCAGTGACGACACACTGGTGGGTGCAGCCTGTGTCTAACTAGCAGAATAGCATTTCGATTTTGGGCGTTATTCCCTTGGCCCAGGGCGGAGCTGGAGGCCCTCCATTAATTCCAATGGCCGAGGGTGGAGCATTCCAGCAGGCTTAGAGTTTGTGGGGGTGTGGCAGTGGCCTTTGTCTCCTCCACCAGACCCAGCAACAGTTGTTGGTGTTCAAGTGATTGGTTTGCTGGGGTCTGGGGGAGGAGTCGAGTAGACCAATTCCAGAATTTTCCAGTTTCGTATTGCCACGCTCGCTGTGCACTGCTGCAGTCCTCTTGGTACCAAGTCGACGAGGAGCCCGGTTTATGATGAGAAGTTGAACATCGATCGAGCCACTGCCAGCCAGGTCGAGCATGTCATCACGTCGTCGTCGGTAAAAGTTTTAAAACACGGGGTAAGTGAAGTCAAAGCTGTAAACTTAAAGTCTGTCTGTCTCTCTCTGTCAGTGAAAGTGAAAGTGAAAAAACAGAAGCGAAGCGAGTATAATGATGAACGAAGTACAAACCCAAACAAACGGAGGGCATCTGATGTGTGTGGCACAGGCATATTTCCGCAGAGCAAAGTGCAGGTCAGGATTTTAAAAAAAAAAAATCGGGAGATTGCCGGGGCCTTGATCGGGTTTGGGCTTTGGAAGTGTGCTGCTGCAGGCCCTCTCTCTTCCTGCCATTGCTGCACTCCATGCTTCTGAAATGTAAGAAAAAAGTGCATTTGCGTTTCAAATGTCCAGTCCTGCACTGCAGGACTGGACATTTGAAACGCAAATGCACTTTTTTCTAACATTTCAGAAGCATGGAGCCGCGCAGCAATGGTCTGACCCTGGGTCCCTCGCTGTTTTGTCGATTTAATGGAACAGCAGGTCCTTCACCGATCTGCTCTTCCGGCTTTTTGGGGCCACTATTTCTCCGCTGCATTAGTGTGACTCCCGGAGTTGGTGCGTGCCCGGTGTGGAGGACTCAGTGCAGTGAGTCAGTAGATGACAGCAAGCATTGCGCAAGGGGATGCATTGCAAGGTGCTACTAAAAGCAGGGCCAGCTTTAGGGCGGAGCGACCGGTGCCACCGCACCGGGTGCTGGCTTCCTGGGGGAGCCGTGTTTGAAAGTTTATCATGCTTTTGAAGCACCACCTGCTGCAGCGTTTCTTTTCCCCGGCAATGACCAGGCCTCACATTAGTGTCAAGATAAGTTGTGTGATTAATTATCTTCCTGGAGAGAGATGAGCATTTAGCATAGTTGAGGTTTTGACTTTAGTGAAGTTAGTGCAGAGGGTTAATGTGCCTGCTGCAAAGAACGTGTACCCAGTAGATTACAGAGTGCGTATGATGTAAACAGATCAGCAGGTTACTGCTTTCAAAAGAGGCATCCTTTTGTTACTTGCAATTTATAACTTAAAGTCCTAATATAGGATAGTGAGCTATTAATTTTCATCCTAGACCTGCATACACACTGCAAAGTATACATTATTAGAGCATTGATTGATGTTGCAAAAAGGGTTAATTTGGCTAGAAATTGATTCTTATTAAAGAAAACTCCCAACTATGCTGTTTCTTTTTCGACTCGGAGACTAGTTTGTGCTTCTCCACACCAAGCACTCTAAAAACTATTCTGCCTACCAATATGGATGACATGTGACTCCTACACTTTTAGTCCTTTGGCTTATGTAACATTTCCTATACACTGATTTACACACGTATGATTGGTATGAGTGGTGCTGTATAACTAATTCAATGCATCTGAGAGAGTGTGGTTATGGAGACTTGGTCACTGTTAAAGGGTGCTAGTGAGAGAATCCGTGGTGGAGATGGTCATTGGGGGGGCGCCAACAAACATTTTCGCACAGGGCGCCACCAGCACTAAAGCCGGCCCTATACTAAAGCTATCACCGTTACGGCGGTAGAGTCCCCTACAGGTTCCTCCGCAACGTTGGGCTCGCCTCTTGGGCCTCAGATCAATCGCCAGTAGGGGGCTGCTTACCGTGCTTCCCAATTCCCATTCGCCCAAGGACCACCGCTGGGGCCCCTCCGTCGCGATTCTGTACTGCCCCGGGCCCCGCCAATGGGTGCATGTGCACTTCAATGGATTCACATCAGTGGGATATATTATCGGCTTCATTGGCACAATCAACTTGGAAATCGTCATTTTGTGTGTCTTGAAATGACTACCTCTGGAAATTCGACGCCGGCTTTCAGCATAATTATGTTTATCCCTCAGAAGCATGCCTTTGGTCTTTGAATGAAATCGTTTGCACTCCATCTGATCCTTTGCAGCGGGGAAACACTACACCGCAAATATTATATTAAGAAGCTTGATGAAAATTGCATGCAAGTGTGTATTAGGCATGCTTTGTTCAGGATATTAGCCTTGTTATTACGTCTTTTAGTGTTTGATGAAAGGTGGCACTGTACATTGTACGGAAGTGTAAATCTATTCACGAGGCAACACCACATTTATTACAGTACCATGACCATTACGCACTGTAATATCCCGAATATGTATGCATGTGTGCATTCTTTTATCAATACACAACCGGAAAGTGAACCAAAGCAAATTAGAGTTTGAAACAATAGCTGCATCACATTCCCAGAGCTCTGGATGAAACGCGGCGGAGCCACATTAAACCCCACACGTCCGGCTAATGCCAGTGCCACCCTCGCACAGGAAGTAGAAGCGTTGCAGTGTTTTACAATTTTTGAATAGGCATGGCCGCCACTCAATTCTTTGTGACAGATTGTAGCTCTCATGAGCCTCACCATTACAATGAAATAATGAATCTCATTCTCTCTCTTTGAAAGTCCTTACTTTATGACGGTAAGGTGCATGCCTCAGAAACAGGTAACTGCACTATCCCTTTAAATGTCTCACCTCTTTTTGGGACTTGGGCTCCGGTCTCCTCTGGGCCACTGCAGTGATGTAGGGTGCAATATTGGTCTAGCGGGCAGGTGAGCACAACCAAGCCGCCTCAACCTGGGACACTCGTGCCTCTAAGTGTTCCGATGCCCCCAGATGGACGACTGCGCAGGTCGGGTAAATAGGGCCTCACCTCAGGCGTGGCCAAGTGGACATTGCGTGCGCCTCTCTCAGGCTTCGGGAGGTCACCGATTTTTGCTTGCAGGATTCGGGACGGGAGGCGGGAGCCTAGCCCTGAAATCGGTAGTCTCCCGCCTGAATCGGGAGGGTTGGCATGTCTGCAATGATAAACGCGAACCCAAACAACGGAGGGCATCTGGTGTGTGCACTGTGGCATACATGCCAACATTTCCGAAGAGCAAAGTGGGAGATTTAAAAAAAAAAAAAAATCGGGAGATTGGGGCCTTGAATCGGGTTTGGGCTTTGGAAGTGTGCTGCTGCAGGCCCTCTCTCTTCCTGCCATTGCTGCGCTCCATGCTTCTGAAATGTAAGAAAAAAGTGCATTTACGTTTCAAATGTCCAGTCCTGCACTGCAGGACTGGACATTTGAAACGCAAATGCACTTTTTTCTTACACTTCAGAAGCATGGAGCGCAGCAATGGCAGGAAGAGAGAGGGTGATGCAAGTACTGTGAAGTGTTGTGCCCCCGAGGAATCGGGTTTTTGCTTGCGGGAATCGGGAGGGGAGGCGGGATACTAGCCTTGAAATCGGTAGTCTCCCACCCGAATCAGGAGGGTTGGCATGTCTGCAATGATGAACGAACCCAAACAACGGAGGGCATCTGGTGTGTGTGGCATACATGCCAACATTTCCGAAGATCAAAGTGGGAGATTTAAAAAAAAAAAATCGGGAGATTGGGGCCTTCAATCGGGTTTGGGCTTTGGAAGTGTGCTGCTGCAGGACTGGACATTTGAAACGCAAATGCACTTTTTTCTTACATTTCAGAAGCATGGAGCGCAATGGCAGGAAGAGAGAGGGTGATGCAAGTATTGTGCCCCCGAGGAATCGGGTTTTTGCTTGCAGGAATCGGGAGGCGGGAGACTAGCCTTGAAATCGGTAGTCTCCCGCCTGAATCGGGAGGGTTGGCATGTCTGCTATTGTGCATTGATTTTTAAATATAGGCTCACGACTGCCTAAAATATTCCGTGCTTCAAAGGGTAAAATAGACGTGAATGTGTGGCTTACATATGATCAAATCCAAATGCATACATATATTTATTTGCATATCTAATATGCAGCAAAGTGTGTACCTTAGTTAGGTTTGGCTGGAAAATCCATCAGAGTGTGTGGGAGTGTTTTGATTTGACTTACTGTGACAACAACTCTAGTGTGAGGTATGTATTCTTTGGCTTGCTAATATCCCCCATCAATCAACCTCCACACAGATTTTTTTTTAAGGTCTGGTTCCCTATTTCTGGTCTCAAGGAAAGACATCTTTGGTGATCAACATTAGGCGATTTGCTGAACATTTACTATATAAATAAGTGTTTTGTGTATGTCAAAAGGGTCTGAGGTGCTCATTCATTCACGGGTCTTTCAGTAAAGCACACTGCACAGAGCTCTGGGCATTCCACAGGCTGGACAGGGCATTTGGCATGACCCGGCCCCGCCAATAATTTGGTGAGTCTAAACTCCAGTGAACTGGACTACTAACTTGCCCCAAGTAGGTATTAAAAGACCTGAACTGGACAGTGTCTGAAGTGTGAACCGTGGGTGTGGCCTCGGAGGAGTGAGGAGGCAAATGTAACGTCCGTCATCGGGTAAGTGGCTTCTCACCCCTCCATATACGTGTGAGCGGCGTGTGCTGCAAGGTAGATCGGCGGCTCAATGCACCTGCAGCGACGACCAGGGTGAACAAGCACAGTATTTGTCTGTTGATTTGCACCCGTTGTTGTATAGCGCTGCGAGGCCAGTATGTTCAAAAGGAGGTGGTGATGGATGGAGCATCAGAACCAATCGAACACTCACACCCAGTCAACAGATCTGGGTTTGATCCATCACCGTTCTTTAGCCCACTCTGCCACCCCAGTTCAGACATGGCCATATGCAAATCAGTCTGACCCTGTGCCTCATGGGAACAGTCCAGCCCGAACTGCCAAGCCATGCCTTCCCTGGACCGGAAACAAGCTTCCTAGGACCGGTTTCTGGCATTTCAGCCGTCTTCAGCCAGGCTTGCTTGAATCCAGTGGCAAAGTGAGCAAGGGACTCACGTCTGAGCATACCCTGCCAACTTATGGCGAACAAAGCGGTACAAAAGGAGGTGGTGATGGATGGAGCATCAGAACCAATCGAACACTCACACCCAGTCAACAGATCTGGGTTTGATCCATCACCGTTCTTTAGCCCACTCTGCCACCCCAGTTCAGACATGGCCATATGCAAATCAGTCTGACCCTGTCCCTCATGGGAACAGTCCAGCCCGAACTGCCAAGCCATGCCTTCCCTGGACCGGAAACAAGCTTCCTAGGACCAGTATGGGCACGGCAAAAGGCATACCGCTGACAAACAGTGGGCGCACGATAAAAGACTGCATAGTGTCTCTCGCCTAAACCCACAGACTGCCCTCTCCATAGGGGGTTGCAGGTCTCATAACTGGCTCTGGTCGGCAGTAGCTGTTCGCGTCATTTGCACGTGGTGAAGTTTCTCTTTGAATTTGGAAGATTCTGCCGTTCTGAAACAATACATAAAAACCAGGTTTTTTTTCAGTGCTACTTTACTCCAAAGTGACCACTTTGAAAAATATGAAAAATCATTTCCAAATCAAATACTCAATGAAACTATAAAGGCATATCCCATGCTAAACAAAGAAAAATTAAACTCTGAACTATCAATCATATATGGGAGGCATGAATTTCGAGGAGCTAGTGGTGCCATTCCCTTATTCGGTTTATTTGTTGAAAACAATCTACAAGAACCATTTTCAGAGACTATGAATCTGTTGAAGATTCTGATCACCACACCCATGACCACAGCAGAGGCCGAGAGGTGTTTTTCAACTTTAAAGGGAATAAAAACATTCTTAAGGAACACTGTGATAGAGACTCGTCTGAATGCATTGGCCATGTTGTCTATGGAACAGGAACTTATCAGAGACATTCCAGAATTTAATAAGCGTACTATAGAGAAGTTTGTCACTCTTAAAGATCACCGTGCAAAATTTCTGTACAAAAAGTGAACATGGTTGACACCCAATAACCTTTTTGGAGGGGTTTGACTCATACAGCTAAATCACAATGACACATTTTCAGCATTTTCCTAGTGCTTTACAAATCACAATCAGTTGCTGTTATAAGCTTTTTGTATTCCTCTAAAAGATTTGAGCACTTTTCATTTTTCCGTCTTTTGGGTTTGCACAGTTATTTTTCTGTGTGTGTGGTCTTTATGTGCCGATGCTGCTTAAAAGTTTACGTTTTATAAAGTACTGTTACTCGTTAAATATTGTTCCAATATAAAGAGTGGAAACCAAGCTTTGCCACTTTAACATATTTGTGTTTATTTAACAATATTTTCTTAACCATGTTAACCACTTGGTTTTATTTATTTGTTAATGCCAAATTAAAGTTTACATTTTATACTTCACTTTTCTTTTGTACATTACGGGCCTCATTTATGAGGCCCCTTGCGCTGCCGCAATGTCTCTTTTTGTGATGTTCCGTGGTGCAGGATTTTTATTTACGAGGCAGCACTAAGCCACTTTTTTTGGCTTAATGCTGCCTCGTAAATATGTTCCCCTTTAACGCAGTTTTCTGCGTGCAATGTGTGTTGCTGGGGGCGTTCCCAGCAACATCCATGGCTTTTTGACACTGCCCCAGATTTACGAGAAATCGGTAATCTGAAGCAGCACCAAAAACTTAGAGGTACAACGCGCAAAAATCTCTTTATTTTGCCTCATTTTTCTTTTTTCTATGCATATTGCCTTTTGCAGCACACAGGGAAAGAGGAAAACGCCTCTTGTAATTGCCCGCAATGCAGGCACCAGTGCACCATGGTGCAACAGTGCCTGCATTGGCGCACAGCAGCTTATTGTGTGCCGTTGCATGGGGAAAGGACAGGAATGCGCCGTATCTGCTGATAGATACGGTACATTTGTGCCCTTTTCTTTTGCTGTTGGGCAGCAGGAAGGCCTACTGTTCTGCCCTACAGCATAACCTCATAAATGAGGCCCTAAATGCAAACTACTTTCTTCACTGATTTCAATTTTTGTTCTTGTAATGCTCTACATTTATGTTTTATTATTTATGTTTCAATTTAAAAATTAAACTTGTGTTAACTCCTTTTTCTGTATTGTAAATTTTGAAACACTTTATAAACCATATCTGTCTTTTTCAGTATATCTTTGCTTTCCACCCAAAATCTTGTCGTCAGGTTTGTATGTTTTGCACCTCAATATCTGTTATGTGGACTTTCTGTCAGTGTACATTTATAGTATATAAATTCTATATTTTGCAAAATAAACACAGTTTGCTGAAATATAATTTCTGTTTGTCTGGCTAATCTTAAAAAAATCAAGGATGAACTGCAACCCTGGGATGGATCTCTTTCGCCATCTAATTCTCAAAGTATTTGCAATGTACGGTCTTACCAATGGTGTGAGCCTTGATGACTTCATTAACCAATACAGTAAAGAGGAAGAGATGTGTTACAGGTAGAAAACACTTAGAGGGCCTCTTCCCATTGGCTGTGTGTGCTTGGCTTGGGGGTCGTTTTGCAAGCAGACCAGTTAGAGGATTGGGCACATTTTTTATATGTTTGTAATGTTTTCTTCACACTTGTGCTTTAAAATGCTATATTTGGATCCCGTTTTTGCAAAAATTTACAGTAAATATGTGGTGTAAAACCCACCATCTGAATACATTTTTTGCAAAATTTTCTTGCGGGGGGAATGCCCCCCGCACCCTCCTTTTTCAGTTCGGGCTCGCTCGCTTCGCTCGCGCATCGTACAAGGGTACAAATCTTTCGCCCCACCACTTTCAAAATCCACCAGCCGCCCCTGCTTCCAACTACTGGTTAAGGAGTAACACTCAGTTGTGGACTGAAGAGTTGTAGGAACAGCAGGGTGGTGTTTTCAATTATTTGATCCCTGTCCAAGGATCATATACAACACTGAAGCAACATCAAGGAAGGTAGGTTGCAATATCACAATTTCTGGGTGGACTCCTAGTGAGACTTGGAATTTGTATCTTGAACCTCAACCACTTCTGGATGGACCTGATCAGCTGTAAAAAAATTAAAAAAGTAGTTCCTGGAGGCTGACCGCCACACATCTCCAGGATTAGCACCATACTCTCTAACATATTAGCTCACCTTCTTTACTTAAAGCTCCACTCTTCTTCCTGACCTGTTAAGTCATAATGTATGTAAGGGGTTCCCAGAATCTGAGCTCCAACCTATCAAGTATATTGGGTAGACATTTTCCATGACCCATCCCACCATAGAGACTGACACTCTAGAATATACTACACATTTTTCTAATATTGGATGGACTCCTTTCTATAATCTTCACTTAGACCCAGACCAATGTCATACTCAGTAATACAGCGTGAATCATCTCCGGTCTTGGTATACATCACACTCGTTAACAAATAGAGTTTACCAATTATTTGTCCCACATTAACTCAGAGAGTCTGTAACTTCAAAAATTATCCTTCCAAAGTGATGTTGTTTTTCTCAAACAGTGAGGGGTTTCCAAGAGTAGTATACAAAGTTTTGTTATTTAGCTTAATATCTATTGGGTTAGATTTTGTTAATAAATTAGGCCAACATGTGTTTACAATTAATACCAATGCTTCTTCAGAGCACATATAAATTCATTAAAAAAACACTAATGTTTTTATTTTTTAACATTAAAAACAAAAAAGAACAGACAAAATAATTAAATTCTATATATTACATGCCATAGAATCCAACAACAAGCAATTGCAATACATTAAAACATTAAAAGATGAAAAATTCTTTATTTTGTACGATAATACTTATTTGTGATCATTCCTCAGTAAAGTCTTAAAGATAAAAAAAAAGCTATGGAGCCGTGAAACCACCCCGTGGGGGGGAAGATGGCGGCAGCCGGCTAGAGGCAGTCGCAGGCTCGTAGGCTCGCGTTTCTCGGCAGACATGCGAGCGCGCTGAAGGAGTTCGGAACGGCTTCAATTCGGGGAAGGAAGCTTCTAATGGGCATTTTATTCCCACTTTGTGCAGCTTTCAGAGGCTCGAGGTCCGGGAGTGTTGCATTTTGGCATTCTGGCGTTCAGGTGCAAGGGAGCACTAGAGGCAGTCACAAGCTGGCGTCTTGCAGTAAACACGCAAAAAATGCCAATGGTTCCGGATCGGCTTTAAAACCTGGTAGGAAACAAGAATCATCGAATCAGTTTCTTTTTCTTTCACCGCTGCAGCTTTAAGGGGCTCGATGGATAAATGAAGCTGTCTTGGACTGGGAAATTGTAGGATTTTTCCGTTTAGGTGCAAAGGAGTTTTGGAGGCTCCAAATATATAAAAAAAATAACTAATTAATTGTAATCGGCCAGTGTCTCTCTTTTTCTCCCTCGGTATCAAGGCTCGGCGCTTAGCGCCTGACACGATAGTGGCAGTGGAGGGGGTGCTGGAGGCTCGTGGTGGGCGATGGTATGAAGCAGCCGCCGGTCTCGCGGTGAGGAGAGGAGTCGCGGCAAGAGTTGGGATTAGATCGGCGAGGTTGTCCGTTGAGCCCTCTAACCCCTCGTATCGGGGGAGCAATATCACCCTTGAACCTTTACAGCTTCACTCAGAGACAGCTACGCCGGAGATAAAAAAAAGAAGCCAGAAGGAGGCTGTTTTCAACACATGGCGATCTTCAATGACTCCAGTAAGGAGAAGGGGGAGAGACTGGGGGCCCAAACTTCACTTTGAAAGGGAAACGGGGGCGCAAATAAATCATAGCTCACAGCCTGATAGTAATAAAACTAAACCTAACAGGTATACCCTTAGAAGTAGAGAGATTTGGGGGAGGGGGAGAGCTTCCTCTGAACTAGACCCTGCAGCCTCCATGACCTCGGCGACACTAGATAAAAAGCAAGGAACTATTAAAAAAGTAATTACCCCTCCACAGATCACGGCTGATAAGAAAGAAAGGAAAAACCCAGGCAAAGCTAAAGCTAAAGCTATTAGAGTAACCCCCTCATTAAGATCATTCTTCAAAGCCCAGACTTCGCAATCTATTGTTGGGGGCAAGATAGACCAACCAGAGTCCGATACAGCCCTAAAAAAAGGCGAAGCTAAATTGTCCATAACTGAAGGCTACGTAAGACAGAACTCCCCTAAGGAAAGAATGGAGCCACTGGTTCTTGAAAACAGATATGAGCTTTTAGAGCTGGAGAACAGCGCCATTGCAGATGTACCTCCTCTCATTCCACCTTCCAGGCCGCCCAATTTGAATCATCTTACCTCTGGGAGAGAGGAGATCGCCCCCCCGGTTGAATTAAACCCTAGAATTGGTACAAATTAACCAAATGCAGGAGCGGCGTCCTCCCTCACAGAAGGTCTATTAACAACCTTTCTTTCAGAAATCAGAGAAAAATTTGCGGTTTCAGAAAACAATCAGTTAAAAATACAAGCAGTATGCGAGAATCTTGAAATTAAATTAAACGCAATCTCTGACAGGGTGGGAGTTGTGGAGGGTGCAGTGGAAAATTTAACAAAACAAGTCGAGAAAAACACTTACGAGATACAAGCACTACATGGAGAAGATAGAGCTCTAAAAAGAAAAACTAGAAGTCTTAGAAAATGCCGCAAGAAGGAACAATATCCGCCTCTTAAATGTCCCGGAAGATGCAGAAGGTAGAGACATAAAATCATTTGTTATTAACCTCCTATGTGATATCCACTCCGATCTAGATAAAACCATCTTGGAGGGAGACATACAAAGAGTCCACAGAGACCCTTACTTTAAAAAAGTTGGGAAGAAAAACCCTAGAAAGATCTTGGTCAATTTCAAAACATACACCATAAAGGACAAGATCTTATCAGAGGGACTGAAAGCAGGAGAGTATAAGAGACTGGATTGGTCCTTGCGAATCAGATCGGATATATCCCACTTTACCCAGGAAAAACAATGGGAGCTGGGGAAATCGCTGCAGGAATTAAAAACCCTGGGTGTCACAGCGTCCCTACGCTTCCCAGCATCGTTGAAGGTAATGTGGGATAACAAGATGTACATTTTCAAAGATCCCGAGGAAGCAAATGCTTTAATTAATCGAATTAAGAGCTCCTCAGCGAAATAAAATAAAATAAACACTTATATGCCCTGATCCGAGTCTGAGCCTGAAAACAGAGGAATTCCTCTAGTAGTTGAAAGGGAGGTTCCCCTAATGGGTGGGGGGGGGGGAGCCCACTCACAATTTAGAAATATTGTTAAGGTTTAATTTGCACTGGGTGGGGAGCATAGGGGAAAAAAATAAAAAAATGTCCTCGGATGAAGCAGCAATCTCCAAAAAACATTTTATTCATCTCTATCCTAATCAAAACACTGAAAAGTACAATTTAGTTTGTAGTCAAGAATGAGGAATTTGGATATAGAAATAATGACTTGGAACGTAAATGGTTTAAGGGTACCCAGAAGGAGAAACAAAATATTGGAATATTTAAGATTGTCGGAGTGTAAGATCTTTCTTCTACAAGAATCCCACCTACTGAGGGAAGAATGGGAGATAATCATAAAGCAGCACAGGTGGATCGAACACTGCATATGTACAAACCAACCTTACACTTCTAAAGGCTCCGCAATTTTAATTAAAAAATCAGCATCGGCAGCGCTGATAGAAAGTGTGGTGGATCCTGTAGGCAGATGGGCGGTCGCAAAAATAAAAATAAAGGGTCATGGAATGTCGCTGGCAAGTTACTATGGCCCCAATTGGGACGATCCGAACCCCCTTCTCTCATTGATACCCCATTTATTAGAAGTAGATGATGACATAATCTTAGGAGGGGACTTTAACTTGGTCTTAAATCCAGGCAGAGATTCGACCTCCTCCAGAGCCATATCTTCCACAGCGAAAATGAGAAGAGCTGTAAGACAATTAATGGTGGATATAAACCTAATAGACATATGGAGCGAGATGCTGGCTAAATCCAAAACGAAAGGTAGTAAATTCACTTTCCATAACAAAAAATGCGGTCATAGATCAAGGATTGATTTTTTCTTAGTTAGTACATTCTTTTTTCGCAATACGGTCCTAGTATCACACGCCCCCCAACACCTGTCAGATCACTCTGCAGTCATGATTAAAGCAGTTTTATGTAAGACTCAGTCATCTCGAAGGTGCACCATAAATAGAACATTACTGTTGGAACAATCTATTATTCAAAAACTAAAAGTAGAAACCAACGAATTTTTTGAAAATAATTTAGATTCTGCAGCAATTCAATCAGTGTGGGATGCATATAAAGCTTTCTTGAGGGGGGTTTTATTAAGCATTAATTGCAACCAAGCCAAGAAACAAAAAGAGATATCAGGAAAGTTAGAAACTGAGCTACAAAAACTGTATGAAATCCTGGAATTGGATGAAGATAATGAGAATATCTTAAACAGCATAAAACTAACTAAGTCTAAATTGAATAATCATCTAGAAGCTATATTAAAAAAAAAATGGGAGGCCAGCAAATTAGCTCACCACGAATATGGGGAAGGCTGTGGCAAGCTTCTGGCTTGGAAAACAAAAACAGACCAAACGAGAAACATGATAAAAGATATACGTTCCCATAAAAACGGGCTCATAGTCACAGAAGAAGCAGAAATTGAGGAATCCTTTGTTCATTTTTTTGAATGTCTATATGGAGGGGAGGGCAACCTGGATGTGGGAGCCATGGAGGATTACTTGAGGGGCCTAGACCTCCCACTACTTCAACAAGAAGATAACGATTTTTTAAATGCTCCAGTAGTATTAGACGAGATAATGCAAGTAATAAACTCCCTAAAAAAAGGAAAAGCTGCTGGCCCCGATTCTATCCCCAATGAGATTTATAATTTACTTAAAGATGAATTAGCCCCAGTTCTCCTTCAGTTATTTAATGCATCTTTTTTTAATGGTGATAATACTCCCTCTTCATGGGATGAAGCAACTATCATACTCCTTTTAAAACCGAATAAAAATCCACGTGAGTGCGATTCATATCGCCCAATATCACTTTTAAACTGTGACCATAAAATTTATTCACAGATTATCACAAAAAGATTAAACAAAGTGTTAGATCCACTTATCCATCAGGACCAAAAGGGCTTCATGAAAGGGAGGCAGCTGAGCCAATTAACCCATGATCTTATTGGGGCAGTCGACCTGGCGCAGACATATAAGGTTCCCTTGGCGGTTATGACATTCGATGCCGCCAAGGCTTTTGACCGGGTCGACTGGTCATTCCTATTCAAAACTCTACAACGTTTTGATCTTGGGGACAGATGTATAACAGCAATAAAGGCTTTATATAAGAACCCCTCAGCTAAAATATTTATCAATGGGAACCTGACTAGAGCAATACATATTGGGAGAGGAACGAGACAGGGTTGTCCCCTGTCTCCGTTGCTCTTTAATATGTATTTCGAACCGCTAGCCCACAATCTAAGATTATCTCAGAACATCATTCCCTTCAACTGTAATGGGTGGGAAAAAAGATTGGGTCTGTATGCGGACGACTTAATTATATTCATCGGCAATCTGGAAAAATCATACGGAGGGATATGGCAGGAATTAGAGAACTTCGGAAAGGTCTCGGGCTATCTTCTCAATCAACAAAAAACAGAACTTATGAAGTGGCACATGGATTTTGAGAGCCCCTTCGAAAAAAAAGAGATAAGATACTTAGGAATTCAGATCGTGCAAGACATCAATAAAATACCAAAAGTTAATTTTGATAAAACAACTAAAGAAATAGGCTCCCAGCTACAATCATGGAGAGTGCTCTCTCTCTCTTTTTTGGGTAAATCCAATATTGTAAAAATGTCTATAATCCCAAAATTCACTTTTTTGTTCAACGCTATCCCTCTAGAATTCCCAAAAAAGTGGTTTGGGAAAGTTCAGGGGCTCCTCTCAAGGTTTATATGGGCTGATAAATGTCCGAGGATTGCACGAAACAAACTTAGGAAAAAAAAGGAGTACGGAGGAATCGCAAGTCCTGATCTCTATTTATACATGTGTGCATTCCAATTAAAAAATTTTCGTCAACTAATGCTAGAGGACTGTATGTTCTCTCCTCTATTTAAAGCCCTTACAAAAGATTTCTCTAAAAAAGCTGGAAAGTTTCTTTTCAAATTTGGGAACCCCAAATTTTTCAAAAAGGTAAAGCTTAAGATTTTAAGCGCGGCAATAAAAATTTGGACGCAAGTAAGACGTTTGCTAAAAATCCCATACTATAATGAAGCTGCGCCAATTTGGGATTCTCCTGGTACTCCGGAATGCTTAATGGACAGCTTGGCAGTTCCGTTAAGAAGAGCGGGGATCAACACTTGGGGACAAATTCTATATGAAGGCGATATAATTTCCTGGCCTCATTTATCATCTTTAACTGGAAGGTCGATTTCTAAGTTTAAATACTATCAGCTGTCTAGTTGGATAAGATCTGCCGGCAATGACGTGAATGGCAACTCAAATTTGGCGCACAAGATATGCACTCGCAGTGGTAAAGAAAAAGAAGTGGCTGCCTGGTACTGGCTACTTGTTCAAGGTGGTGAGGATGACCAGCCTGCCTTTATGGAAATTTGGAAAAAAGATCTTCCGGATGAAGACCTTGAAAACATCGGGCAAGTATCTATGTTCTACCTATGGTCCTATGTAAATGCTGCTTCTTTAAAAAAGAATCCCATCTTTACAGTGCATAAGGCGTACTGGACGCCTCAGAAAATCTCAAAGATGGGAAGTCGAGCCATTAAGAAGTGCCCCAAGTGCGGAGACGAATTGGCCAATGAGGTACACATGTTTTGGAGTTGCCCGGCCTTAACCCCCTTCTGGGATAAAATTGGTAAGACCCTTTCTAATATTATGGGTTTTGAAATAAAGCTGTCAATAGTCTCGGTTCTTTTTGGGCTAATACCTAGTGAGTTTGAAGAGCGAAGATTAACCAGAAACCATAAAGCGTTATTTTTTGTTTTGATATTGCTAGCCCGAAGGGAAATATGTATTAACTGGATACTTCCATCTTCTCCCACGGAAGTAGGTTGGGTACATTCCATTCAAAGGATAGCTATGTTAGACCAAGTAGGGACTCATAAGAAAAAAGCCAGAATGTGGGAAATATGGGATAACTCGGTAGAGTTAGGGACCAGGTACACTTAAGGGGAAAGGGAAGGGGGTGAGGAGACTCGAAAGAGAAGTGAGTCTAAATTGTTTAGCTTGTTGATCTTCCCTCTTTTTTTTTTTTTTTTTTTTTTCTCGGTCCGATGATTACCCAGTATGCCCAAGGTAAAGCCCAGGCGTATGGGCTGAGCAGGCCTCTTTATATGGGCAACGTGCATTATGGGCCAATGTAGACTCAAGACAAAGACGCAAACCCACATAAGGAGCTGAAGGTTCGGTTTTTCGGAGGGGTGCCCTTAAGCCGGTAATTACAGGTGTATTCCTTCAGACTCCAACTTGGGTTAGAGATTCGCTTTTCTTGTTTCTTTTTCTTGGAGCATGCTACTTCCAAATGAGGACTAAAAAAAAAAAAAAAAAAAAAAAAAAAGCTATGTGTATCAAGAGATAGTCAAACAAATTTTAATAAACATATAGGGCTAATTTTAATTTGGGCAGTCAGGCCATCCTCCGTCAGGGCGACAGATTAAATTACTCTGTACCCCTGCCAGAGGAGCCCATCAGTAAATATTTAAATGTCCGTCAACCCAACGAACATTTAAAGCATTGACTGGAACCGTCTTAAAGGCGGTTCCTGCTAATACACTGTAAGTTTGCTGGATGGCTCTGTCAAACATGATGGAGTCGTGTGGCAAAGTTACACTTTTTTTTATTGTCAAAAAGAAAATCCCAAAGCGGGTTTTTCTTTTTGAAAGAAAAATGGCAAGGGGGCATTGAGCACTTTTCAGTGCCCCTTACTGCCAGGTTTTTCCTGGGGCTGACGGGTATTGAAAAACCAGCTATATGTTTGCCCCTTTAAATTAGGTGGGTGGACATACAGCCAAACCTCTAACGGCCATTTCTCTGTCAGAAAAGTTTGCCTGCAGTGCAGATGGAGTAGTCTCCGCCATCGTCAACCTATGGTCCCCCCGAGTTTAAATCGGACGGCAGACCATAGTCGTGGCTGGACGGGAACTCCATCACCGTTTAGAAGGAGTTCCCTCTCTGCCAAAATCTAAATCAAGGCCATAATCACTATAGGGCCTATTCACAAACCACATTTTGTACTGCAACAATTGTACAACTAAAGTACTACAAAATGCAATTCACAGACCTATGAGTGTTAGAGTCCCTTCCTAAAACACTCCTTAACTCTCCCTAAACCCCTTAGTACTCCTACCCAAATCCCTCCAGTTTATTAGAAAGTATGTCCTTGTTTCCAAAAACTCTACTTGGTCCCACCTACATTTACTAATAAGTAATAAACTTACATTTGTGATGCTGTCCCAAAGAAAAGATAAAAGAGGTGGCGGTGATGATGCACCCACTCACGAAGGAGTAAGCCCATTGTTAATCACCAACTGTCCTTCAAAAGTTACTACAGGCAAAAGGTGGCCCAAAACAGTAGTAATTGGTTCCAGCTTAGTGCTGGAATAAGTCCAGCACCACACATAGCCAACCACGAGTACTGCAGCACCCTCCCGTAGAAAATAATAGAGGTAGGGACTTAAAATAAAAGCCCATTGGAAATAATATTAAATTAAATGACATTATTTAAACGTTTTATACATATATACATATCTATATATATGTATATATAAATATAAAAATCTATATATATGTATATATATATATAAAAAAACTTTTAAATAATGTAATTTATATATAATTTAATGTTTAACCTATCTAAAAAAAGCCTATTAATTATTTAATTATAAAATATTTTAACAACCCTTTTGACTATGAATTACTGTAACATTCATTTTTAATACGAGATGATTAAATTACTTTTACGTAATTCTATACATTAGTTTTATTAGTTAATAATGTATGATAAAAATGCATTTTTTTAATGTAAGTTGTGAATGTATTTATTCATTGAACTTCAGAGAATTAATTTAATTTCAAATTAATAGTGCTGTAGCATTTTTAGTTTGTTCTACATTTAAGGTAAACATATAACTTTAATTAACATTAATATTTAGCATAAATGTATGTCAGAGCTGGAAACTTCCAGTTAACACTTTTAAGAATTATTAAGAGAACGTGGTCTTTATAGGCAACATTCACCAAGTATTAGGCAGCGCAATTGGCCTTTCATTCATCATTGTTACCTTGCCGGACACTGATTTTAGAAGCTTAGTCAAACTTACGTTTCACTCCATGCTGATCCTTTAACAGTGTGTCCCCGGGCTAAAATCTTTGTAAACCTTTCTCTGCGCCGTTCATTCTAGCACCTTTTCCCCTTGTCTCCTGCATAGGGAACTAGAATGATAATTAAAAATAAGTCGGACAGTTTAGTTGCAGAAATAGATACAGTTGCACACTTTCTTCAAGGAAGCATCCACGAGCTAAAAGAAAAGTGTTACATTTGTTGTACGTGCAGCTAGCAACAAAGTTTTCAATTTTTATATTGGAAGGGCCAGACATCAGAACCTCTCCCCTTTTTAAAAAGAAATCCTTGTGACCTCTTTTTTCAGCTGCCACCTTTCCGCCCTGTGTCATTTTTTCAGCAGTCACTGTTTTACTAACATTTTCTCTAGTCTCATTGTTCTCATCATGAATCGCCCTCCTCCTCAGCTATCCGGCGTTCTGGTTTTAACCGCGTTCACTGTCTAGCTGGCCTTACGCTCCAGCATGTAGTGACCTGACGGAAGCCCCCCGCTGACCTTCTCAAGCTTCCGCCAACTCAGAACCTCAGGCACCACTGATGGCCCAAATTCAGCCCCCCCCCCCCCCCGCCCCTACAGTTCGTTGTCTTTCACTGGTGAGAATTCTGCTAGTCGCACCAGGTAGGGTTCTGGCTTGGGGTGTCCAATGGTGCATAACAAAACAGTGTGAGGCCTGTGATCCACGGTGGGTGCAGAGACAGCGACTTGGCTAAAAAACCATAATATTCTACTACCGTTTTGTTGGCCTTTCACATTCTGGTAAATACATATAAAATATTGACATAAACACCAAGTCATTGGTGGCAAATGTGCTTTTTTAGATCATGAAATCTCAGTTAATGCGAATGCTGCAGATTTTGAAGATTGCTACAGAATTTAATCCTGGTTGGCGCACTGTGGAATAGTGTTGAGCATTTATAGTTCTATGAGCCCCAGCCTGCAACTGAAAGCACTCTGACTATACAAGTCATAATTTTTATATTGTATACCACACAGTATGATAGACTGCCTCAAAATGCGCAAAGAGATTTAGGAGGCTATTTACAAAGATAATCTACACTTGAGAGTAAATTACAGTTGTAATTTACTCCAAAGATTGGGAGATCTCCACCCTCCTGTGAAGTCTCTCAACGTTAAAGTATAGGGAAAGTAAAAACATATATTTAACTCGAAAAGAAATTAGTAAAAATAATTTTATGTTAAATATAAGGTGAATTAATATAAAGTAGAACAAAATAAAAATGCTCAAAATGCAACATCACTATTAATTTGATTTTGATTACAACCTTTTATTAATTTAAATAAATGAAATACAACACATTTTTATAAAGATTAAATAAAAAATTCCCACTCATAGTAAAATAACTAACATTTTGAATATGCATTTATAGCTATTAAAAGAATTGTACACAGTTAATTAAAAGTAATTTAAATATATTTTAATACGACTTAGGTGCCGATTCCGATCCTGTAAAACCCGGGTACGAATGGTCGTACGGAGCATATTCTCCGTCCGACTCGTACCCGGGAAAACCACCTTACAAACCCACAAGTACGATTCGTACAGAAATACCATTTCCGTACAAGTCGTACAAAACACCGACCGGCTAAAAAATACCCACAATTCTGATCCGGGACATCGCGTACGGCCCGTACCCATGCCCTCAGAGCGTGGGTATGGTCCGTACCACGCATACCCCTACGTCACCACTACAATGGTGGTACGGACCGTACCCACGCCCCCCAGAGCGTGGGTATGGTCCGTACCACCATTGGAGTGGTGACGTAGGGGTACGCGTGGCACGGACCGTACCAAAGCCCACCCAGAGCGTGGATACGGTCCGTACCACCATTGGAGAGGTGTCGTAGGGGTATGCGTGGTACGGACCGTACCCACGCTCTGAGGGCATGGGTACGGGCCGTACCACGCGTACCCCTACCTCACCACGACAATGGTGGTATGGACCGTACCCAGGCCCCCCAGAGCGTGGGTACGGTCCGTACCACCATTGGAGTGGTGACGTAGGGGTACGCGTGGCACGGACCGTACCCACGCCCCCCAGAGCGTGGGTACGGTCCGTACCACCATTGGAGTGGTGAGGTCGGGGTACACGTGGTGTGGCCCCTCAGAGCGTGGGTACGGTCCGTACCACGTGTACCCCTAAGTCACCACTACAATGGTGTTACGGACCGTACCCATGCCCCCCCAGAGCATGGGTACGGTCCGTACCACCATTGGAGTGGTGACGTAGGGGTACGTGTGGCACGGACCGTACCCACGCCCCCCAGAGCGTGGGTACGGTCCGTACCACCATTGGAGTGGTGACGTAGGGGTACGCGTGGCACGGACCGTACCCACGCCCCCCAGAGCTTGGGTACGGTCCGTACCACCATTGTTGTGGTGATGTAGGGGCACCGTGGTACGGACAGTGCACACCCTATGAATGCAGGGGTACGGTCCGTCTCACCCGTACCCCTACGGCACCAGTAGATTATGGATACAAGGCTTACACACGGCACAAATGTCGGACTACGGCCTGGTGCAGCATATTAGCAGTTAATTGGGGGGGGGGGTGTATGGCCAGGACAGCAGTGTACTGCACCAAGGGGGTGGGTGGGTGGGTGGCTGCAGAGGACTCCCAGCAGTGTCCAGACATATGAGGGGTGGGTGCATATCACTCCCAGCAGTGCCCAGACATATGAGGGGTGGGTGCATATCACTCCCAGCAGTGTCCAGACATATGAGGGGTGGGTGCATATCACTCCCAGCAGTGTCCAGACATATGAGGGGTGGGTGCAGAGAACTCCCAGCAGTGTCCGGACATATGAGTGGTGGGTGCATATCACTCCCAGCAGTGCCCAGACATATGAGGGGTGGGTGCATATCACTCCCAGCAGTGTCCAGACATATGAGGGGTGGGTGCAGAGAACTCCCAGCAGTGTCCAGACATATGAGGGGTGGGTGCAGAGAACTCCCAGCAGTGTCCAGTCATATGAGTGGTGGGTGCATATCACTCCCAGCAGTGCCCAGACATATGAGGGGTGGGTGCATATCACTCCCAGCAGTGTCAAGACATATGAGGGGTGGGTGCATATCACTCCCAGCAGTGTCCAGACATATGAGGGGTGGGTGCAGAGAACTACCAGCAGTGTCCAGACATATGAGTGGTGGGTGCATATCACTCCCAGCAGTGCCCAGACATATGAGGGGTGGGTGCATATCACTCCCAGCAGTGCCCAGACATATGAGGGGTGGGTGCAGAGGACTCCCAGCAGTGTCCAGACATATGAGGAGTGGCTGCATATCACTACCAGCAGTGGACAGAGACATGGGTGTGTGTAAATCATCCTCAGATGACCACAACTCCATGGGTGTATGAACGCATCCCCAATGTGCGACTGTTGAGAGTGCCATAACAACACATCACTGACAGCAGTGTCCCACTCCCATGAGGATGGATGTCTTCCCCCCACTGTATGACACACCACATGTGGGTGTGAGGACAAAATACACATGCATACCCACCCCTGGCGGATGCAGCACAATACACACACTGAGATCATGTCACTAGACTGTATAGTCATGTTAAAGCCTACTAAACTAAGAGAGCCAAAGGGAACACACACTGTCACGCACATCCCAGCACTGATAGGAATGTACAGGTGCTGGGCCAGCCACCAAGTTGTTGTCTCCCATGGAAGGAATAGGGAGGACTTCCCACAGATACAATGTCAACAATTGTGAGTCATGCGAACACATACCCTGCTGAACAAGTACCATATGTGTGCCAGGCTGGGAGTACACACATGGATAGTGCGAAAAAGGGACAATTGCTACATGAAGGCATGGCAACATACTCCATACACAAGTATAGTGACTACCAAGGATGGCACAGACGATGCAGCCGGAGACATTGATGAGCAGGCATGGCCATAGTTGAATGGATCCGTCACCCATCAAGGAAATGTAGACACAGGTTCAGCACAACAATTGTGCAACTCCCTGCAGGGAAGATGTCAGGTGCCACAGAGGAAGGAACACTCCTTGGGATAATGTCTCCAACTACAAGAGCATACACAACCAAATACTATTTTGTGATGGCACGCAGATACCAGGGTCCACCCCATGAGCAGCACACTGCAACATTTCCCAGACACCTAACACATGATCACCACCCCAACTCATGGAGCATCAGCACCAACATCAATACCTGAAAACCAATCCTGGTCAAAGGAAAAACAAAATGCTTTATTCAGCATTAAATTAAAAGGTATTAAAGGAAAATATTTACAAAGGCCATAGGCCAGTCCAGATGCGAAGTCCTCACGTCTCCCCGAGCTTGCCTGCACATACTAAACCTCTGGTTCAGCGACTGGGGGGGGGGGGGGGGCATCATGTGGGGAAGGACCAGGCACCGCAGGGACAGGAGGGGGAAGGGTAGGTGTTGTGGGTGCAGGGACGGACGACTCCACCACAGGGGGTGGGTCAGCGCCAAAGGTGGCGGTTAGCATGGCGCTGCACACGTCCGCAAGCTCGGCCAGCGTCTCCCCTGCACCCAAAGGAACCACAGGCCCCAAGGAGGGGGGGGGGTCGGAGGGATGGGTTGCAGCGCTACTGGGGGAGGTGGTGGACAGGGGGGGGGACTCAACTCCCCTACCCGTGGAGTGCCTTGCCTGTTTGCGTGATGGTGAACAAGTGGGGCTGAGGCCCAGCACAGCCAAGTATGTCTCCTTCTCAGACTGTGGGGCAGGGGAGCCGAGGGGAGTGACATTGGAGGGACTGGGGAGTGAGGCATGCGGACTTGGACTGTGGCTGCGTGTCTGCCTGTGTGCCCTAGACCCAGTGGGTGTGCCTTCTTCCCCCTGTGGGTGACAGGAGGTGTGCGCTTGCCCTTCCCTGTTGGTGTGCTGCCTGTGTCTGGTGGGGTGCGTGGCTGGGAATGTCTGGGTGTGCTTGGGACAGGCATGGGAGTGGGAAGTGTGGATGGTGCAGGGGTAGGGGGGGACGAAGCGCTGCAGGAGACTCACTGCTGCCGTCAGTGACGAGTCCATGGACCTCAGCAACATCCGTTGGTCAGACATCGCTGATGACATGCCCTCCATGTACGACACCATCCTTGTCAGCAGCCTGGTGTGGCCATGGAGGACAGTCAGGATCGATATCTGCCCAACCTGCAACTGCCGCTGAAAGTCCACAGACTCTGCAGTGAGGGCAGCAGGGGAGACAGGGGCAGGGAGTGCGGTGCCTGGCACGAAGGAGACACGGTGTTGCCCTACACGGACAGAAGGGACACGAGCAAGTGGGAGGGCGGTGATGGGAATGGAGGGGGCGGTGACAGTTGTAGTGCTGCTGCCAGCTGTTGGAGCAGCCTCCGCCCCCTCAGGGAGCTCAGCCTCGGACCCGTCAGCGTTATAGTCGGTGTTGGTACTAGACAGGTCCTCCGCCTGACTCCCCTCGCCCTCCGTGCCACTTGATTCCGCCGACTCCCCAGCAGTGGTGGCACCGGTGCTCAATCCCTCCTCCTGGTCCGTGCAGGTGTCTCCCCCGGTGTCCCCCGATGATGCTGTGTGCAAGGTGAAGAGACATGAAATAATCAGTCACCTGTGTACATCTGACACATGAGTCCAAACAAAATAGGTCACAGTGCAAATCAGGAAATGCATCATGAGTATCATCTAGAATACTCCGCACATATGTAAGCCATGCACTCCCCAGTTGGTTCACCCACCATGCCACCTAATAAAATGAACATCAGGACACAACAGCAAATAACTCGATATCAAATTATACAGAGAAGCTAGTGTCTGTGAACAGTGGAGCACAGCCAGACTATGAAGGCATGCCACCTCTTGTTCACTGTGAAAGAAACAGTATTGGTGCACCCAAGGCCAAATAAAAGACGCCAATGCTGAAGGTGGCCCCACACTCAGAGACCTGTGAGTACTTTGTAAATCCTAAAGAAATACATTGTGATCCCTTGGGAATCACAACACTTTACACAATCGACATGTTTGGAATGTGTGAATGTGCCACTTTTGGAACAGAACACACATGTGCTTGGATAACAGAAGTCACACAAGGAGGTGCACACAAAGCTACTTTTACACAGTCATTGTATGAGCTGCCAGCCTAATGCAAATAAGCCACTGTTAAGAAGAAATGTGGTATCAGGAAGTACATATACATGGCACCACGGTGGTCTGGATGACTTGACACCCGTAAGTTGGTATCAGCAATAACCGAGGACTAACCCAAATGCAACCACACTGTGGGAACATGTATATGGATAATCTCTAATCAATTTCATTACAGAACTGTACCTTTGTTTTAAATGTGCCAGCGTGTCCCCTAAAAGTGTAAAGGTGGTTTCTTGTGCACTTCCTTGGGAGACATCTGTCAAGCAGGCACATTATTGTCCTTCACAACAAAATATCAAAGTCAACCATATAAACTATTGGGACATGTTGACAAGTGTAGTCAGTGCCAAGGTACAAGTCATCTTGACTAACAACTTGAATCATGCCACCTGTCACATGGCCATCCGTACCATGATGACACAGTTGGCAACACATCTGACCCACTACCTGTCATGTGGAGTGGCACACATGTCCAGACACAGGACAATGCATTAGCTAATGGCCCTGCAATTGTGTCGGAATAAGGAGCACCTGCACTGAGGAGACACCCTCATGGGAACCAAGAATGTCCACACAGATGTCAGCACACACATACCAAACTACGTAGCATCTGGAGCACACACCGGTGCCAAAAATGGATGAGCAGGAAACATGTCTTTTAACTTTTGACACATGCTGCAAAGCACATACATTACTCCCTGCACAACATGCCTGGGTCACTGCACGTAGAGTGTCTGTCCAGACAATTATCACACACAGGTCAGACCTGGCAAGGAGACATAAGGTTTGGACATGTAGGCAGGCGCGGTGCGTCCATTGGGGCATTGGGGCGTTGCCCCCCGCCCGCGCCCGCAGCTCCCTCCTCGGTGTCTCTGAACTTAGTTTACTTAAGTTCAGAGACGCCGAGGGTGGGGAGAACTGACAATGCATTTCAGTCAGCATGACGTCGGACCGTGGGCGGTCCGGCGTCATGTTGACTGACATGCATTGTCAGACAAGCCATGGAAAGGCAGCACAAGTGCGCATGAGTGGGCATGGAGAGTAATTTTTAGCCCGTGCCCAGTCATGCGTACTTGTGTTTTTACTGCCTTGTGCATGCCCATTAGGAGCCCCTCGGTCTCCTAATGGGGAGGCGGCGGTCGTAGCGTAAGCTGTGCCCTCAGCCAATCCTGGCGCTGCAGCAGCGCCAGGATTGGCTGAGGGGTTGCCACACCAGTGCTGATGTCGTGATGTGGTGTTCCAGTTTGAAGGTGGCAGAGGCGCCAACGCGGACGGCGGACCAGGAGCAGAGGCGGTCAGGTAAGTTTTTCTTTTCATTTTATTCACTTCTCCCGCTGCTGGTGATAGGTTTGGGGTGGTGTTTAGGGTTATGTGGTAGGGTTGGGGTGGTGTTTAGGGTTGAAATTTGCTAGGGTTCCCGGATTCTAGGTCTCAGGGCCCGATTCAGGTTCGTGCATAATGGCGGTGTTTTCGTGGGTTTGCGGGGGGTGCGTGTTTGGGTGAAAAGTCATACCCCTTCCAGTGGATGGATTTGTGTAATTCTTTCTGAGATTCTTTGGAATGGCTGGAACTAGTGTCCCAGTGAGTTTGAAGATGATCAAAGTAGTGGAAGTGCGATGTTATCCAATGGGCGGTGTTGGGGTGGTGGAGAAGTGGTTTTTAGGGGGTTCCAGTTGATCGACAGGAACAGGGCTGCTGTGAGTGGTGGGGAGGGGGAATTCATGGGTGTGCAGGAAGTTTGGGAGGAATCGATCGATGGGAAGGGTGTTTTTTGGCAAAGTCGAGGAAGGGAAAGAGCTGCCATAGGAGCCCATGTTAAACGTGAGTTTTGCATGTTTTTGGGGTTCGATTGTAGGGTGTTGCAGGTGGTTCCGAGTGGATTTGCTTAGCTGGGATCAGAGTTGGGAAGGTCTAATTTTGATTGCAACTGTTTTGAAGAAAATCCATGGAGGGGAAGGTGTATTTTGGGCCTAGTTTCAGAGTGCGTTTTGACGCGATTTTAGGCCTTTGGGAGCTGGCGGTAATGCACATGTTTGGGATGTTAATTTAGGGTGTTCTGGCTTGGCAGCTTTATCTCCCACCTTTACGCTGAAGTGGTAAGCTAGCGTCCAGGTTATGTTACGGGGCACTCCTCCAGCACTTTTACGCCTCGCCATTTTCAAATGTCACCAGCCGCCCCTGCATGTAGGCCTTGCCTGCACAAACCCCCCCTACCTGAGACAATGTGATTGAGACAGAGCAAGTAGTTACACCTCTTGATTTGGGATTACTAAAATGTGCATCAAGAACTCCTAAATGTACTCCACATCACCTTGTGAGGCTGACCACACATATTTGTGACAAACAACCCACAACAGATAGTTGTACATAGACACACAGGCACTGCCCAGTGTGAGGATGCACAAGCCTAATGGGGTCACCATGGACAGTGGACACATGTAGCACACTTTACGTAAATACAAATGAGGCCATGGAACAATGCCACAGAGGCCAACCTATGCTGAACACACAGTGAATGGGCACAGTGTTTGATGACACACATGATTCCTAGGAAAAGGTGTCTCAGGGGACTGTAATGGGCACACTGCTCCATGGTCCTGGAATGATCTGACTGTAACAGGAGCAACCGTCCCGGCACTATGCATATCTCCCACTCATGCACATCATGTCTGAGGCCACTACATCAGTCATGCATGCTGCAAGTCTGTTTATTTGAAACCTCACACTCCTATGTTGAGACTCAGGACATGAGGTAATTCAGTTTCCGATCATGTTCGTATTTAGCCACCATTTTATGTCATTCCGCCATTTTGTGTTGCCCTCACTCAGGCGGCACGGTGAACGAAGTGTTGTTTTCCCTCATCCTACTGAAGCGTGTCAAATAACCTCCTGCCTCTGTTTATAGCTGGTGTTAGGGTCCGGCCGACTCCACTAATCCTCGTCTGGTCTGACTGATCCCTGTTTCAACTATCTGTTGGTTCGCACCATTCTTTCCTGACTTTATCTTATCCTCTGGCCTTCGCTATTCTTTACTCGTATTCTCTCATTTCACAACTGTCCTCCGGGGCATACAAATGTGTCCTTCCACCTGCAGGTCGACTTACAAACACTACCACTGCTTAACTTGTGGGGAAGGGTGACAAACACAGTTGGGAGAGAGGCTTACTTGAGTTACTTAATATCTTGTTTTCACACTCTTCTCATTGGTTAACCCTGTATGCATTGGGAGTGTTTTTTTGTCAACATGTGGTTTATAAAAGATTGTGCGCCACAAAGTAAAGTGGCAGTCTCCTGAGAACATACCGAGTGTACTTCTGGGACAACTGTACTTAGCTGCAGCTAATAAACCTTATCTTCTACGCCTAACGGAGTGTCCCGTGTCTCTGTTCGACAAAGCAGGTGAACTCAGGAGATTAAGGCGTACCCTGCGCCGCCAGGCCCATAAGGTTCTGGTTCTTCAATTGGCGCCCGAACGTGGGCCGGCTTCAGAGGTAGCAGTCCTGCCCGAGGTTCGTGAGGAGCCCCGCAAGAAAATTCTGGCGGAATCGCGAACCACGTCAAGCGACCCCTGTATGTCGAAGTGGTCCGAAGGTCTTTTGCAGCGCGGTTTCTCCTTTCTGACGGCTGCTGACGACTGCTGCCCTGACTGCCGCCCTGCTTTGGTCCCTTTGATGTTTGGTATCGCGAGACATTAGACGGGCCTCTGTTGGCGTAAGAAGACACTTAGTTAAGTATTGGTGGGTAGCTCCCACTATTTTTGTTTTGATTTGGGTCTTTGATTCGGCTATTGCAAAAGCCGAAGCCGAGGGGTGAGTACGTTTGTGCTATATTATTTGATTTAACCCCTTGATGTTTGTGAACAGTCCAGTGAAATAACGATGCCTGGTCTGAGTAAGTTTAGGAAATTCTGTTGCCTTGGTTGTAATAGGGATTCTCGGCTGGAGGACTCTTGTCCGATTCCTCCGGTTGGAACTCCCACCTATGAGCTTTATTCAAAACATAGTGTCGGCCCCATTGCCTTTAATAAGGCATGGATCCGATACACGAAGAACGATGGCGTTCTACAGTGGCCACAAAATGGTAGTTTTGAGCCTGACATATTAGACAATTTGGAAGCGATATTGTTCAAAAGACAAGCCCGGCCGGCAATGTTTGACTCTTTCTGCCTCTGGCGTAAGGAAGCCAAACAGAAAGAAATTAAACAGGCAAAACGAGATAAGAAAGCACAAAATATGACGATTATACAGGCTGCCCAGCAATTTAAAAATAATGAGATTGATAATGCAATGGAAATTTCAGAGAGACAGCATCGTATGGCAATAGATAGATGCTATCCGGTGTTGCCTAATTCCCCTTCTGATAAAAGTAAGGATCTGGAGGAAGACCCTTTGATGTCTCACCTATTGAGATTGCCTCCACCCTATGTACAAGGTGCTAATGCACCCCCGTTGTTACAACCTGTTCAGTTGCCTGTTGTCCCCCCACCTGTTCTGGTTCTTCCACATTTGCCCCTTCCGGTATTGCCACTCCCACCTCTCGTGCCACCAATTCCTTTGTCTCCATCTCCTGAACCTCAATCTTCTTTGCCTTCGGCTCCCCTCATAACTGCCAGTTCCTCTCCTGTACCGCCTAATACCTTGTCCCCTGTCCTTATGTCTAATTCTCCTACTGTGCGCAAACGAATAACAGATACTGTCTCGGGTTTCTTGTCCCCTTTCTTTGAGACTCTGAACATGTCTCCGGCTTTTCCTCGAAGACAGTCTCGTAGTCAACTTCCACGTTCCGACGAACGGGTGGTATTGGACTCTCTCGCTCGCAAATGGATCGAGAAGGGTCCCCAGTATAGTGTGAAAGATATCATGATCACCTTTCATCAGTTGGAGGTGCCCACGCAGAGATATGTATTTAATGTTATGTGTGACACTCTCGCTAAAGAATGGGAGGATATGGATTTGGGTTTACTTCCCCAGGGTCTGTTGGATGTTCAGGCTAATTTCGATAAAGGACTCATTGTGGGTTCTAGGGTTGAGGACGCCGTAAGGACACTTGTTACTTTTAGGTCGTCATTTCCTTCACAAACGTTTCTTGATTCTGATCCTGCTGTTCGGCAGACATTGAAATATTACCCAATGAGAGAGGTTCCTCCGATATGGAGGGAAGAGGTTGCGCAAGCAGGTAATAACCCAGCTATTCCCGCTCACTTCCAGCGTATATGGGTACATGTCCCCTGGAAGAGATCTGATGTTTTGGCCCTCAAACAATCTTTACCGGATCCCCGTAAAAACCCTGCTGATTACTATAAAGAATTGTCCCAGACTGTTGATGCCTGCATTATGAATTTAGCCGATATTGACATGTTGATGGGAAATGTAGTCCCACAAGCGTTATGGGCTCGGATTCGTAGAGAGGATCACGTTCAAGAATTGGGTGGTACATGGAATGCTATAACTGCCTCGGATAGAGCACAAGTGGGTGGTGCTAAGCCTGATGTTTTGATCACAGAACTCCCTGGTAGGATTATTACCTTAATGAAAACAATGATGCCCGCCTTACGAGTTAATTGTGATAAATTAGCCGCGTGTAAACAGAAGAAAGATGAGAGTGTCTCCGATTTCTTCACTCGTTTTGAGGAGACGTTTATTGATCACAGTGGTCAGGATATGACTACGGAGGGTGGACAGCGATTATTTGTAGATAAATTTGTATTCAATTTGCTCCCCGAGTTGTCACATAAGTTAAAAGACTCTGAAAGTTCATGGGCTGTTTCTTCTTCGGCTCAGATATTGGCTACTGCACAATATTACGAAAACAGGGACAAAGAGGAAAAAGACAAGCAAGAGAAGAAGACTAAAGAATTAAAAATAAAGGTTCTTCTGCAACAAGCTTATCCTCCTCACTCTGCTCAGCGCCAGTTTCAACAGCCTCCCCAATTTCAGAGGGTGTTTCAAAAGCCTGAGCCCTATATTCCGCGGCCTTTGTTAGGTCCTAACCAATGCGCCTATTGTAGGGAGGAAGGTCATTTTAAAAATGGCTGCCCGGTTTTATTACAGCGTAATTGAGGACTATCTACTCCACGAGGTCGTGGTGGTTCCCAGTTAGCGCCCAGGGGTAGAGGTCGAGGTATGTCGCCCCAGACACAGCGTTCCCCTCCACCTCCACGTTCTATGAACTATTTTGATCAGCAGAATACTCAGTCTACACAGTATTACAATGATGATTACTATGTTGAAGGTGAGAATGACGGTCTTCACGCTAACTAGGACAGCCATAGACAAAGTGAGGGAGTTGTATCGATTCCAGTAGATCAGAATGGGCCTTATGTTAATGTCACTACAATGGGTGTTTCAGAGCCATTTCTTTTAGATACTGGTGCGATGAGAAGTTCTATTATTCACTCCAAACTCCCTGGGGCACCTTTGTCTGGCTTAACAAACGTATCCGTAGGATTTTCTGGCGCCCCAGTTCATAGCCCGGTCTCTTGTCCTCTGCCTATTTCAATTGGTTCTTATGACTTGGAAGCTCCGCTTCTTTTAACGACTGGTTGCGGCGAAAATCTGTTGGGTTTGGATTTATTGAAAAGATTGCATGCAACGATATATTGTTCTCCTACTGGTGTGCATCTCGTTTTGGGGCAGAAACTGACTTCTCCAATGTATTTGTCTAAAGATCAATTTCCACCTGAATTGCTCTCTCTCCCTGCGACACTTTGGGCCACGGGTCCAAATGATGTTGGTTGTCTTGAGATCCCACCCTATGTGGTTACCCTCAAGCCCAATGTTAAATTGCCACGCATCCCTCAATACAAAATTCCCAATGATGGTGAAAAAGCACTTTTTGCTATTATTTATGATTTGGTTCAGAAGGGTGTGGTCGAGGAGACGAGGTGAAATGTATGCAATAGTCCTGTTCTCCCGGTTCTTAAACTCACTGATCCTTCTCAGCCTCCTGTTTATTGTTTTGTTATTGATCTCCGGGAGGTTAATAAAATTGTTGTACCACAGTTTCCTGTTGTTCCAGATATCACTGCCCTGTTAACTATGATACCTGCCTCGGCAGCTTGGTTTTCTGTTATCGATCTGAAAAATGCTTTCTTCAGCATCCCCATTGCTGAAGAGAGTAGGGACATTTTTGGCTTCTCTTTAGGAGGCCGAAGTTTCCGGTTCAAGCACGCACCCCAAGGCTATTGCGAAAGTCCCTCCATCTATAGCCAAGCTCTGAAATGCCAGCTTGATGCTTTTCCTTTGCCGCCAGGTGCTACCCTTATTCAGTATGTGGATGATTTATTGATTGCTGCAGATTCAGAGGATATTTGCAAAAACGTGACTATTGCACTATTGCGTCACTTGTCTGACCTTCACCACTTGCTTTGCCTACCCAGATAGCAATCATAAAGTGTAGTGCGCATAAGAGGATTACTGATGATGTTGGTCGTGGGAATGCTTTTGCGGATGAGGTAGCGAAAGAAACAGCCAGAGATGCTATAAGTCGCATGTATGTTGCGGGCCCTGCAAATTAGGTCAAGGAAAAAGGAATGTGTGAGGATACAATAGAAAGTGTGAGATCGATTCAAGCAGAGGCTACAGAGAAAGAGTTGAGTAAGTGGAAAGAGAGTACAGGAATGTTAGACGCGATGGGATGTTGGATAGAATTGTCAGAACATCAGCGTTGGCTGTTACCAGATGCCTATGTACTGCCTGTAGTTGCTATGGCGCATGGTCCAGCCCACATCAGTGCGAAAGGAATATGTAAGCTTCTGGCTCCAGTGTGGCTGAACGAAGGGATTCCAAAATGTGCAGATAATTTAGTGAAGCATTGTATCGTTTGCTTGATGCATAATCCAGGAAAGGGAACCCCAACTCCCGCAGGTCATTTTGCTCCCCCAACATATCCTTTTGAGGTGTTGCAAATTGATTATATCCACATGGAACGATGCAACAATCTCAAATATGTTTTGGTGGTGGTGTGTGCCTTCTCCAGATGGATAGAGGCCTACCCCCTGAAAGACAACACTGCTTTGTCCACTGCCAAAGTTCTTTTGAAAGGATTCTTCCCTAGGTTTGGTTTGCCGCGCATTGTCTGGAGTGACAATGGAAGTGAATTTGTGGGCCAAATTATGAAAAAGGTATGTGCCGGTCTTGGTATTCGCCAAAAATTTCATGCGGCGAACCAATCAGCGGGTTTGGTAGAGTGCTATAACGGCACTCTCAAACTTAAGCTTGCAAAGGTACAGGCTAGCATGGGACTTGCCTGGCCCGACGCTTTACCTTTGGCTCTCCTATCCACTAGAACAGCTGTACATTCTCGTTTGGGACTCAGCCCATACGAGGTTGTTTTTGGGCACCCGGCTAATGTTTGGGGAGTCCCTCGCCCTAAAAAGTATTCTGACATACAGTATCCAATGCTGATTGACTACTTGCATGACCTCACCACTAAATTACGTGTTCTCCACCAACAGGTTCAAAACGCTTTACCAGAGGCATCCACAGACCCAGGTCATTCTATTCAGCCGGGAGACTGGGTCTGTGTGAAAAATGTTCAGAGGACAAGGAATTTGGAGCCTCGTTGGAGGGCGCCTCGACAGGTCCTTCTAGTAACACGTACAGCAGTGAAGATCGAGGGGAAAAAGAACTGGATCCATGGCGTGCACTGCAAAAAGGTGCCCTTGCCCTTGCCTTTTGACGAGTGGGTCTGTAAGGATGTAGGTGATTTTGAAGGCGAAAAGGTCCCTCGGTTTGTACCTTTCAGTAGTGCACACCTAGATGGAGCTCGGTCTGAAAAAGAAGATGATGACGTTTTACAGGAAGCAGTAACGCCACATCTGCAATTGAACACTACAGATCCACAGACACTATTTCAGGACCAAACTGTACTGAACAGAACTCCATATAATTTAAGGCCTAGACTGGTCAAGGACACCTGAGCGTCGTCTGGTGTTCTTTCAGCGTTGGTTGTATTCCTCCAGCGTCCGTTCTTCTGTGCGCACCCGGTCAGCTAATTTACGGTGATCATCCCGGAGAAGGTTGACATCTGTCGCCAGGGTACCAAGGCGCTCCTCCATAGATAGACGGGACAACTCAATGCCGGCTAGGACCTTATCCAGCTTATCCGATATTGATATGTCTGTGGGGGACGCCGTACCGGGGGTCCAGGTCGAGGCCTTCGGCATGTTCTCCGGGGCTGTCTCCGGGACCGTATGGTGTTGCGCAGGCCTTGATTTCCCCATCTTGACGTCACGTGCGGCGGACGGGCCAGTGCCGTCGGTCAGGGCTCAGGAGCCCGCAGTGGTGCCAGGGGTCCGCGAGGGGTGCAGTGGGAGAGGGCGACGAGAGGGCGGTGCTGAAGGGCAGCGGCCCGGGCCGGTATTCTGGGTCTCCCTCCGCAGGCAGGGCACAGGAGTCACCAATGTCAGGCCCCAGGAGCCACCCGCACGGTGCCTCCGGTAGCAGAACCCCCACTCAGAGTTCACGTCTGTCTCCGATGCCGCAGGCGGGAACTCTCCTGCAGCGCCCACGAATTCCAGGGGCGCACTCCACCGGGTGCGAAGGTGATCTTCTCTGTGGCCGCCTAGATCAAGTCCCCTCCGGAGGTCCCCAACAGAGGCGAGACCCCCACAGTCCCTCAGGGTGTAGTCGACGAGGCCTGGTCGTGTGTCGCGGGGGAGTGCGGGTTCGCGTCACGCCTCCCCAGAGTATCCGCCCGCTTCGTGTCTCCTGGGTGACCTCTGTGTCCGGTGTCCAGGGCTCCCCCTCCAGAGTGTTGGGCTCGTTGTTACCTCGCACCAGTGCGGACCGTCACTCCGGTACTCTTTGATCATCAAGGCCCCCCGGGGGCACCAGGAGGCTCCCTGGCAGTTCGCTGTGGGCAGGCGGCGGTTGGGACAGGCTGGGGCGCACCAACCCCCCCGGACGCCGCCGAGGAGGTCGTCGCTGCGACAGTCCCAAACATAGAGGCCTCACTGGTGGTGTAGAAAAGGGCCCGGTGTCTGCTCGGCGGCCATTTTAGGGTCAGGCAGGCGACGTGGGGGAAGGTCAAGATACCCCCAGGTCGCGGTGTTCCCGCCAGGTCCCAGCTCCTCCTCACAGCCCCCCCAGGAGCAAGTGTACCTGAGGCTCTTGTCGGCAGCGTCCGGAGCCTCTCCCGGTTCGAAGCCGGCACTCCGCGTTCAAGATGGCGGATCCGCCCGGGGCGGCGATGCTCCCCCGCCTCGCGATGTCCCGCCTCGGTGGCCCCGGGTCCGCTCTCGGCTTTTCCCGGTTAGGCAGCGGTGGAGGGACAGCGCGATGCACTGCTGTCCCCAGTGTCTCTCCCCGCACCGTCCCCGTCTCACTCACGGGAGTCTCGGCGCCATCTTGGGTCCTGGGCTGCGGCGATGTCCAGTCCCTCCAGATAAAGCTTCAGTCCTGAGGTTCAGGACATCACCAGGCGTCCCGCTGCATCTTGCCACCCTTCAGGTGCAGTCCGGTGCTCTTTGAGCCGCCAAGCACCCGCTGCGACGCTCCGTAGCTCAGCAGAGAGGCGCCCGGGCGCAGAGCCTCAGCTATGCACGACCGCCATCGTGGCTGGCTTAGCCACGCCCCCCTTTCCTGTTTGGTTTTATTTTAAACCCCTTCCACCATTATTTTTCATAGGAGGATGGTGCAGTACCAAGGGTTAGCCATTTGTGGTGCTGGACTTACTCCAGCTTTGAGTTGGTGTAATTTACTACTGTTTTGGGTACCTTTTGGCAGTAGTAATTTTAGGAGTGCAGTTTGTGAATAGCAATGGGATTACTCTTTTGTTGGTGACTGCATGTCCCTCGCTAAACCCCTCCCTATCCCTGCCTAAATGCCCCCTTACTCCTCTCTAAAACCCTCCCATTTACTAGTAAATGTGCCCCTATTTCCAGCCACTCTCCCAAGTCCCTCCCACATTTACTACTAAATAATAAACTTACATGTATGAGGATCTCTTAACAGATAAGATAGGAGAGGTGAGTCGAGATTTACACTCCTAGTTCTGTGACTAGCATTTTGAAGTACTATTTTAGTACTATTAAAGTACTACAAAATCTTAATGTTTAGGATAAAGCAAGTGCTTTCAATATATATATTTTAATAACAAACAAAATGCACCTAGTGCAAACCATTTTTTAAAGTTTCTGTTAGACGCATTCCAGGACTCAGCTTGACACAGCCTTGCAAAACCTCTGAAAAAGAATACATTAATGTCTCTGTGAAGCTTGAAATGTCTCTATCAATTAAAGATTTGATCTTAAAATGTATATAGTGCTCGAATGCACAGGGGCATCTAGGCGCTGTGCGGAAACAGGTTTGCCGGAGAGTTACAAAATGAGCGAGCTTTAGTTGGAAAACAGCCAGGTTTTTAGAGATTTTCTAAAGGAGGGTGCCGTTGGGCATTCTTGAAATCTATCGGGAGTGAGTTCCATAGTTTCACTGTGCCCAAGACAAAGCTTCACCCTCCACAGCGTGCTTTTTTGGATTTGGAGATTTTGAAGGAATTTGCTTTGTGATGATCTTAAATTTCTTACAGGATAGTACCAGACGAATTGTTGTCTCAGAAACAAGGGACCAGTCCCATGCAGAGCTTTATAGGCTAAGCATAGAGCTTTAAAATCTATCCGCTTTCTTGCCGGGAGCCAGTGACCTTTTTTAAACCTTGGGAAATAGAGTGAAATTTGAGAATATCAAGCAGCAATCTAGCGGTTGCATTCTGTGCCCTCTGAAGTTTAAGCAGATGCTGTTTTTGGAGGCCTACATATAATGCATTTCCATAATCAAGTCTAGCCAGGGCTAGAACGGTCACTAGTGTTTTTACAGCTTTTGGAGGGATAAAAGTGCGGACTTTCCTAATTGTTTTTAATGTCAGGAAGACCGAGGATGAGACCTTGTTAATCTGATGCTGAAAATATTGTTTATCATCAAGGGTAATACCTAGATTCCTCACTTTACCGACTGGGACTGGGAAGTCTCTGATACCGGCAGACCACCACCTCTGAGACAAGAAGGATTTATCAGAGCCCAACAGGTGAACCTCTGTTTTACCTCCGTTGAGCTTTAAACAGTTTGCACTCATCCATTGGTGTATGCGAGACAAGTCTTGGTTAAAGCGAACCGCAGTTTCCTCCATGTTGCTTGAGACCAATGAAAAACGAAACTGCCTATTGATATCAGCCGGCGGGGTCACATACAAGTTAAATAATGTGGGGCTCAACGAGGAGCCCTGTGGCACCCCACATGGCAGCGTGAACTGCTCTGAACATACTGGAACCTATTGTTCAGATATGATTTAATTAGATTGAGGGCAGAGTCCTTGACTTCTGCCTCTGAGAGTCTACTGATTAGAATACCATGATTCACGGTGTCAAAAGCCATTGATAAATCTAAAAGTATCAGAGCGGCTTTGGCATCCGAGTCCAATATTGCTCTGATTTCCTCTATTGCTTTAACCAGGGCAGTTTCCGTGCTGTGCACCTGTCGGAAACCATGTTGTGAGAGAAATAACAGGTCAACCGAGGAGCTGAAGGTAGTCAATTGGGTGTTTAGAATTTTTTCCAGGACCTTAGCAGGAAATGGGATCCTGGCAATGGGTCTGTAACTACTGGTGTCGCTGGGATCCAGATAGTTTATTTTTATTTTTATGAGGGGCAAAATTGATACCATTTTCCAAGAATCAGGGAAAATGCCAGAGCTGATTATTTCATTGAAGAGTATACTGAGTTGCTCACTGATGATGTCAGGTGCCATCTGGAATATTTTAGGTCAGTGGGTGCTCCGGATTTTAGTGATCTGACTACCTGCGATATTTGTTCTGTATTAGGAGGGTTAAAAGATGCCAGAACCTTATCGGAACAGGTCGGTGTCTTTATAGGAGTGTTGGCTTCACTGTCAATGCCCTTGTCTGTGAGGGAGCTATAGACAGCCAGCACCTGATCCTGGAAAAACCTTGCAAGTTGGTTGCAGAATTCCACAATGCTGTCTCCTTTTAATATCTAGGGTAATTTAACCAACCTCTTTAGAGTTGTAAAGAGTACTTTGCTTGAATTGCCTGCCTGCAGAATTTTCTCTGAAAAATAGTTACTTTTTTTTCCAAAATCATTTTTTTATAATCGGTTAGTGTCTGAGCATATGATATTTTATCTGCTGCGGTGTACTGCTTTCTCCATCGTCTTTCTGCCTGTCTGCAGAGTTGTTTTTGTACACGCAGTGCGTCACAAAACCAAGGTTCAGAATGTTTCTAACGCTTGGAAAATAAAGCTTTTTTCCGGGATTAACGTGTTAACTGCCTTATTAATCCAATTGGTAACGTTTCCTGTTGCCATGTTTGCCTCAACTGTGAGGTCTGGTTTTGAGGATGCCAGGGCAGATTGCAGCAGCTGGGGATCAATATTCCTCCAGTTGCGCCCTTTTTTTGCTCTGTGAGAGTCATGCGGGTGGGGGATGTGATGTGCGGTAGTTACTGCAAACACTATGGCTTTATGATCTGACCATGCAATTGGCAGAACTTCTTGAATTTATAGATGAGAATTTGATGTAAAAATTCCATCTAGAATGTGACCAGCTTCATGTTTGGAATGCTTGACCATCTGTATCACCGAGGCATTGGTCATCATATCCACAATGGAAGCAGTGTTGTGGTCGTCTATAGTTTCTAAGTGGTAGTTAAACTCTCCTAAAGCCATATACTAGTTCCTACGCTGTCTTTGGATGTACTGATTAACCAGTTACATACATTTTACATTTCTTTCAGGTAGTAAACACCAAGGCATGAAGGCTTGTATCTTAATTTTCTATCTTCTTCTCCCTAGCTTCATGGTACAGGATAGCCCATTCCCTCCCTTTTAGCCGGAGGCACCTCAAGGCTGGCTCTAGCTGCTCAGAAATGGCTGTTTTAATCAAGAAGTAGGAGAGCTGTTTTTGTAAAATTAAACTGATCAGAAATGTCATTCCCAATCGATCCCACCTACTTTGACTATAATGTGTGCCTGCCTTAATTCTCAAGACTTGAGTATCGGGGCCTCTCATCCTCAGTGGTCAACAGATAGGCTTTTCCAACTTCAAACTTTAGATCTGTGGGCCCACCAACCAGCTTTTCCAACCATGAGTACAAAACTTGCAGCGCTCCAAAACACCAATGAGCAGTTACTCCGCAGCGCCTTAGGGTGTACCGACTTTTAGACTTGTAGTACCACTGCGAAGATATCCGGACTTCAATGCTGCTCTCTCTTGACCACTTTGTACTCTGAGGAGGCTAAGGGGCCACTCTCGAGGATGGAGAGGAGAAATGATATTTAGAAAGACACACAACACTGCATAGCACTCTCTCTTGGACTTGGTATGGGTTTTGTCACTTGCGTTTGAGTACTGAGAAAAGGTAAACAAAAACATTAACTATATTGTCTCCTAAGCTTAAGTATTTAGAATACTGTATATGATACACCTTACAGAGGTGGGTAGCACTCTACAGCTACATGTGCTCGTGAATATAAATGATTCGCCTCCAGGATGTAACATCAAATGTTAATCTAAAGTCTAACTCTTCCACAGTGTAATAATATAAGCATGCAGAACACAAATTGCTCAACTTACTTGACTTATATTGAATGAAGTGCACACTACATTTAGAAACAACAAATCCAGTATGTGGTTCAAAATCTTTGGTAGAAATGGGAGACTGCCACCCCAGAAACAAAAACATACTTCAATTCAATAGAATAATTTGTGAAACAACACCTGTCTTTGAAGAAATGTTCAAGCCCCTACAAATACAGTTGGCAGTACTCCAACAACCATCCATTCCACTGAAGAGATTCAGCTGCAAAGATAATTTTCCAAAGAGGCTGATAGAACAAGTTAGTCTTCAAACTGAGCGAGACACAAGCAGACAAAAAACATGTGGGATGTGACTCTCGTAAATATGAAAGCCACCTATTTTGGGGGAAATACACCAGGTGCTCACCATTTTGACTTCCATCTTAGAAGTATAGAACGTTACCAAATCTGTATTCACTATTAAATACTTGAAATTCATATTCAAAGTTCTCATGACTAATTGTAAGGAACCATAAATGTACCTAAAGCCTATGACCATCTACTTTGCTTGTCCCCTGTAATGAATACTCTGCTTCTCTTACCACAAGTAGTGACAAACTTTGAAAATGAAATACTATCATTTGTAAAGTGCACAGCTACCTCTGGAGAGGTGTCCCGGCGCTGGGGGCCGTCGGGAAGATTAGGCGAGCTATTGCCCAAAGTCACAAGGTGCTGGGCTAACCTGCCGCCGGTGCCGGGGATCAAACCGTGAGCCCCGTGTTTCGGAGTCAGCCTTCCTGGCCTCTGCACCACACCTCTTCCCCCAGTGACAAACTGTGGCCAGTGTTTACAAGCTTCCTGTATCTCTGCTCTACACCCTCTGTTTTACCAATCACCAGTAGCCTCCTTAATTAAACTTCAGCATTCTGCTGAAGGTTGCACTGGTAGGAAAGCCACAAAAGAGACATCCAGCGTGCATGATCACTGTGCTCAAATCACGCTCAGCTGGACTCTCTAACAAATCAGCAGAGTTAGTGAGGCAGCAGGTTGATGACATCACATGTCCACGTAATTTGCTCACACTTGCCATCGAAGCAGCCTCATGAAACATAAGCTGCTTTGGAGGGAGAGGGGGGTGCTGGAGGTATCATAGTGATACCCGAAAGGACACGAGACCCCAGTGGAATATAGCTGTAAATGCAAAATGAGAAAACACAGATGAGACAGGCTTCCTAGCATAGTGCCTACCACTCAAGTACCTTCACCAACCACTTCAATGTGAGTTCCTTTGAGGAGCAGCTCGAGAGCTTGGCATGGTTTCGCCAGACATGCAGCCTCAGGGAAGCTTTAATCAGCCGAATAGAGAAAATAAATTAACCTAGTAAATACACTGTGAACCAGGACAATGACGTCAATAAATTCACTCAAGCAGTTTGTCTAACTTGTTATAATCATTATTAGTTGTTGCTTCTCTTCTAGTGATGGACTACTACTTTCTCTGATCTTTCCTTAGAGCTCAGATGTCCATGTCCTGCTTCTCTAGTGGTAATTTCCTGGTAGGAACCAACCTCTGGAATGCACGTCATTCAGTTTTCAAAAGAGGTACAAACTAATCTTCAGTATTTGCATACTATGCCCTTATTGAAAGGCATATGAAAACAGCCACATTGTAGTGGTTTACCTTGATGGATCTTTGCTTCAACTTATTTTCCATTCCCATACACAAAGAGAGTTAATACCCTTCATGTTCATATTAAGTGGATCTCAATTAACGTGGCAAAGACTTTCCCAAGGGTTTACCTCTTGGTCGTCCCTGAAAATGCAAGGTTAGTTCAGTATATTGATGATTTGTTAATTGCATCTGTCACTCTGAACCAATGCTTGTTAGGTTCTTTATACTTGCTAACTAAATTGGCCAACAAAGGGCATAAGGCTTCTAAAGAGAAATACATTTTTTGTCTCTTGCATGTGCTTTACCTATGTCATGAATTGTCTGTTGCTGAGGATCACCTTCCATCTTATCATATAGAAACCATCCATTAGTTATATGCCCGGCAACCATCTCCCAGGATTGCACTTTCTAGGGAATGGCTGGATGCTGTTGGCAATGGTTCCACGGCTTGCAGCTCTGGTGCACCCATTGCAAAATTTTGTAAAGCAAGATGCCTTTGCATTGATCAGTGGAGGCTGAGAGCGCCTTTGTGTGGGTCATACATGCATTGGCTGCCACGCCGGCATTGTGGATCCCAAACTGCAGTAAACTACATTGTAGTACCAGGAAATAAACAGGTCACCCTTGGAGTATTGACGCAAAATAATGGGAATCAGAAAAAGGCAGTTGCATATTATTCCTCCACGATAGAGCACAGAGCGGCATTGCCCCTGCCATGTTTGACCTCTGTTACAGTGGCTGCCCACCTTGTTGAAGCATGTGAGTTGGGTTCAGTTATGAATGTGCCATCAGGCACTCTTGTTGCTTTCCTCCTTACCACAAAAACACAATATTTGTCTAGTTATTGTCTCAAGGGTGATCCAATCAGGGTACTGGCACTCAAATGGCAGTACACAATTGTTAATGATATTATGATTTGTGTATGCGGTGCTCCAAGGTGGGGAGAATCACCCACTCTCCAAAATAGATCATAAGATCACTATTCTAAGATACGGCTGTCCCAAGCACTAGTAATATTTAGTATAACATTTAACAATATTATGTCACAGTTCAATATCACAAAAATCCTTTGAGTGAACGGTAGGATGTTTACCTTCCAGGACACAGTGAGGAACTGAACTTAGCTGCGTATCGTGCAGCGTTTTCTATCATACATGAGAGTTTCTGTTTGCCATACACAGAAAGGTGGCTTAATATAAGTGATATTGTGGATGGACTGGGACAGAATCACAACCGGAGGCAAGATTGAAGTGTATTTGTGGACACCGAAAGCCCTGAGGCAGTTGAGGGTGTATCCCATGCAGCGATGAGACACGTGTTTGCCCGGATGCTAGGAATTAAAGAAATTTGAACATAGGAAAACTGGGAAATTAAAGGAATTTTGTGATATTAAACTGTGACATAATATTGTTAAATATTATACTAAATATTGCGAGTGCTTGGGACAGCGGTATCCTACAATATTTGTCTACTTTCAGGTTATCGTGCTACAAAATTCTCTTGTTGTCCACCTCTCATGTAACTTTAGTCTGTTGTTCCACTCTGAACCCTGCCTCTTTGATGCCCACCTCCTAGAGGGAAAACCCCATGATTGCCTTGTGGTCTCTGAGCATGTCACGAAACCCCAAATTATTCTGACAGATACACCAAAACACAACAATCAGCTTGTTCATTATTTTGAATGTTCATGTCTTAGAGATGATGCTGGAAACTTAACTCCTGGTAATGCTTGTCGTACTTTAATATTCGGGACCGCGTAGGGGTCTATCTTGGTATTAGCGAACCGCAAATGGTAAATGCGGCATGTACGAGTGCTTTATATATCGTTCTAGCTATAAACGCACTATTTACACGTTATTCAGCTTCACTACGCGGGTTCCATTTTGGAAGCAGTGGCCATCTTGTCATTGCCCTCACATAGGCTATGATGGAGTTAATACGGGCCTCACAGTACATGGGCTTTCCCTCTGACTTCTCTGTGACCTGGGCAGCTGGCTCTGCTGCCCCGGGTCAAACCGGTCTCACGAGCTCCCCTTCCTCCGTCCACCTGTGATTAGCATCAGGGTTTGACCCGTCATAAAGCCCTTTCATTCTATACAATCCCCCGGCTAATCTCTTCTACACCTGCTTGTTCCTGCTTTATGACTTGTTTCCCAAAACAGGAGATGCTCATGTTTATTGGGGGGTCTCTTTACATCAAACGTGGGATCTGAATCTTACTGTGTAAATCATTGTGGGCTGGCCGAACTGGAATGTGGGATGGTCATCATGACTCTGCCTTTTCTTTGTAATGTACACTTGCATATTGCCGTATCATAAAACCTAGGAATGTATGCTTGAGGCAGGGAAAAGCGTATTTAAGATGAAGTCCGTTCCTATGATTTTCAGCAGTCTCCTGAGAACATACACGCTGTTGTACTTCTAGGATACCTGTCATTGGTCTGCAGCCAATAAACTAATCTTTGACTTCACCCAGAAGACTCTGTGTTTCTGTAGGTCCGGAACAGGGTGAACCCAGAAGTCATAGGGTGTGTGCCCCTGCACCGCTGGGTCTAAAATACCCAGTACTTCAGTTTGGCGCCCAACTCGGGACGATTTCAGCGGTACCAGTCCAAGCCAGAGGTTCGTGAGGAGCTTCGTGTGGAAATTCCGGAGGAAGGCCACCACTTCATCGACCCCTGCATGTCGACGTGGTCCGAAAGTCTTTTCTGCGAGGTTCTCCGCGTCCCGACGGCTACGAAGGACTGCTGCCCTGATTAATCGACCTGTTTTGGACCCTTGACGAGTTTGAGAGAGCGAAACAATCGAGAGAGTCTTCTGGTGACGCCATCGATCAGCAATATTCAGTTAAGTATAAGTGGAGCGTCTCCCATTTGTTTTGGTATCCTTCGGGATCATTTGAATTGGTACTTTGGAGTTTGCAAACGCCAAAACCAGAGGACTCGTGTATTCACGAGGCTATCGTAATCGATAATCCTTTGACGTTTGGATCTAGACTAGTGAGCGAAGATGCCTGGTTCTGGACTATTTGGTAGATTATTCTGTTTGGGTTGTGGAAAAGATTTCCAGCTAGAGGAATCATGTCCGGTTCCTCCGGTTGGAACTCCAACTTATGAGCTCTATGTGAAACATGGCGTAGGCCCCATTGCATATAACGAAGTGTGGATCCACTACACCAGGAAAGATGGTGTTTTAAAATGGCCCCAAAATGGTAGTTTTGATACTGATATTTTAGATAATCTGGAAATTAAATTGTTTAAGAAGAAAGCCCGGCCGGCGATGTTTGACTCTTTCCGCTTATGGCGAAAGGAAGCCAAACAGAAGGAAATCAAGTTAGCGAAAAAGAATAAGAGAGAGAGAGGTATGTCAGTAATGCAAGCAGCTGTACAATTTAAAGACAATGAAGAGGAGCAAATGAATGAGCAATTGCACAGGCAGCGTAAGTTAGGGATTGACAAATGTTACCCAGCTTTGCCACATTCTAAGCAGGATGAGTCAGAAGAAAAGGAGAAAGATCCCCTGATGTCACATATGTTGAGTTCGCCACCCCCGTATGCTCAAACTGCCACGGCGCCTCCCCAGCTTGTAAATATGCCGCCTCCAGTGCATGTACTGCAAGCCTTGCCGCAACCGCCAGTTGCTTTGCAACCAGTTCCTATTCCTGTAGCGCAGTCCTCTCAAGCGCCTCCAGTTGTGCTTCCAACTGCCCCCGCACCTCCTGCGACTTTGCCTAATCCAGTAACTGCCTCCCCTAACACTCCTCCTTCCACCACTCCAGTACCTGTCTCTACATCCTCTTTTCTTCCCTCTGTTTTTCCCCCTGTTCTCGCCTCAGCTTCTCCTTCAGCGCGACAGCGCTTAGCTAATGTGGTTACTACATTAATGTCTCCTCTCTTTGGGTCATCTGGTGCAACTCCTGGTGTACAGCGTAAGCAGTTGCGCAGCCAATTGCCTAACCCCGATGAGAAAAAGGTAATAGATCACATGGCGCGTAGATGGATCGTTTTTCCTTCACTGTATGATGTGGAATCAGTTGTCAACACTTTCCATCAATGGGATGCCCCGAAACAGAGATATGTGTTTGAGAAAATGTGCGAAATTCTCTGTGACGAATTGGAGGATAGTGGTAGAAATCCGAACCCGCAGGAATTGTGTAGAGTGAGGTTCGATTTTGGAACTGGTATAATTGTGGACCGCGAAGTAGATAAAGCAGTTGCGGTTGTATTATCCTTAAGGAATGACGATTGCCAACAGTCATTGTTTGAACAAGAGGTCCTTGTGGGGAAAAAAGCAAAAGCGCGACAATACCCTATGAGAGAAGTTCCCCCGGTATGGAAGGAAGCGGTTGCAGCTGCCGGTGGTAACCCCGCTGTGGCAGCGCATTTCCAGCGTGTTTGGGTGCATGTTCCATGGAAGCGCTCTGAGGTGTTAGCGCTTAAGCAGTCCTTGCCTGATCCCCGTAAAAACCCAGCAGGTTATTATAAAGAGTTGTCACAGACGGCAGGGTCATGCATTATGAATCTGGCCGACATAGACATGTTGTTTGGTAATGTTGTTCCACAGCCTCTATGGGGATCAATTCGTAATGTAGATCACAATGCAGAACTAGGGGATACATGGACTAACATTGTTGCTGCTGATGCTAGACAAACTGGTGGTGCGAAACCAGAACCTTTAGTAGCTGAATTGCCTGGTAGAATCATCACGTATATGAAGACAATAATGCCTGCGATGCGCGTAAATTGGGACAAGTTATCCGCATGCAAGCAGAAGAAAGATGAGACAGTGTCAGATTTCTTTACTAGGTTTGAAGAAACGTTTATTGACCACAGTGGGCAGGATATGAGTACTGAGGGTGGACAACGGTTGTTTGTGGATAAGTTTGTGCAGAATCTACTTCCTGACCTGTGTAAAAAGTTAAAAGATTCAGAAAGTTCTTGGGCTGTTTCTTCTTCAGCGCAAATACTGGCTACTGCACAGTATTATGAAAATAGAGATAAAGACGAGAAAGATAGAACGGAGAAGAAAACGAAGGAACTAAAGACAAAGGTCCTTTTACAGCAGGCCTATCCGCCACGTGGAGGTCAGAATAATTATAGGCAACCCCAAGGTGTCTATCACCAACCCCAACAGTTTCAAAACAATCAGCAAATGAACGGGTATTACCAACCACGTGTCCCTGTAGGTCCCAACCAATGTTCATACTGTAAAGAGGAAGGTCATTTTAAATACAGTTGCCCTAAATTAATGCAGCGGAACGGTAATGCGTATGGCGCAAGAGGAAGGGGTGGTCAGCAAGCTCCTAGAGGCCGAGGGCGTGGAAGTGTTCCCCAGAACGCGCGTCCTCTGCCGCCTCAAAATACCATCAATAGCTTTGATCAGCAAGCTAACGCGATTAGCAATACGGCTCAGTATTATAATAATGATTATTATGCAGAAGACGGTGATGCAGAGAATAATGATTACTAGGACAGCCATAGACAGAGAGAGGGAGTTGTTTCAGTGCCAGTGGATCAGAGTGGACCGTATGTTGAGGTGACTACAGCAAATGTAACGGAGCCTTTTCTGCTAGACACTGGTGCTGCAAAGAGTTCAATCATGCATTCAAAACTCCCTGGCGCACCTTTGTCTGGCGATATAAATGTTTCAGTAGGTTTTTCTGGCGCCCCAGTTAGGAACCCGATTTCCAGTCCCATGTCACTTTCTGTTGGACCTTGCGAGCTGAAAGCGCCCCTGATCCTGACAACAGGTTGTGGTGAGAATTTGCTGGGATTAGATTTGTTGAAAAGATTGCACGCTACACTGTATTGTTCTCCTTCAGGAGTACAACTTACATTAGGCAAGAAAGTGGTTTCCCCAATGTATTTGTCTAAAAACACGATGCCACCTGAATTGTCATCCCTTCCGGATGCCCTTTGGGCTACTGGTCCCAATGATGTGGGCCTCTTGGAAATACCGCCATATGTGGTGACTCTAAAGGCTAATGTCAGACTGCCACGTATTCCCCAGTACAAGATCTCTAATGAAGGGCAGAAAGCATTGTTAGACATTGTCAGCGACTTGATTAATAAGGGTGTGATAGAGGAAACAAGAGGCAACGTTTGCAATAGTCCGATTTTACCTGTCTTAAAACGAACGGACCCTTCACAGCCACCTGTTTACAGATTTGTGATTGATCTTAGAGAGGTTAATAAGATTGTTGTGCCACAGTTTCCGGTTGTCCCTGATATAACTGCCTTGTTAACGATGATTCCAGCCTCTGCTGCATGGTTTTCAGTGATCGATTTAAAGAATGCTTTCTTTAGTATCCCAATTGCAGAAGAGAGCAGAGATATTTTTGGTTTTAGTCTGGGAGGCCGAAGCTTCCGCTTCAAACGCGCTCCCCAGGGCTACTGTGAGAGTCCATCCATATATAGTCAGGCTCTGAAAGCGCAGCTTGATGCACTTGTTTTACCTAGTGGCGCTATCCTGATTCAATATGTGGACGATTTACTGATCGCCGCGGATACTGAGAAGATTTGTAAAGAAGCCACATTGTCATTGTTGCGCCATTTATCCGCTTTCCATCACAAAGTGTCTCTCTCTAAGCTGCAATATTGTCGACAAGAAGTGACCTACTTAGGTCATCTCTTATCGAAGGAGGGAAGGAAACTGACCCCAGAAAGAATTCAAGCTATTGCACAGTTAAGTGTGCCAAAGACACAGAGAGAAGTGCGTGCTTTCTTGGGCATCACTTCATACTGTAGGCATTGGATCCCTAGTTTTTCCTTATTGGCAAAACCTTTGTTAGCCTTAACATGCAAAGACACACCGAATCCTATCCCATGGTCTGAAGAGTGTCAGAAAAGTTTCGTGGAATTGCGTAATGCATTATGTTCAGCACCTGTGTTGGGTACTCCCGACTACAGTAAGCCTTTTACATTGTATGTTCACGAGAAAGACGGATGTGCGTTGTCAGTGTTAACACAGCCTTTTGGCGACAGACCGCGCCCATGCGCATATTTTTCATCTACCTTGGACCCTGTAGCAAGGGCATTGCCAAGCTGTCTGAGAGCGACAGCTGCTGCAGCGATGTCTATCCGACAATCGGCTGGTTTGGTAATGGACAACACATTGATTGTCATGGTTCCACACGCTGTAGACACATTATTAAATAGAACCAAGACACAACACTTGACTAGTGCACGATTATCGGGCTACGAACTTACACTGTTAGCTAATCACATACACATAAAGAGATGCAATACGCTGAATCCAGCTACATTGTTGCCAATTCCAGCAGACTCAGATGAGATTGAGCAACATGACTGTCTGTTCAGAACAGAAGAAGAGACGAAAGGGAGAGTAGATCTCAAAGATACTCCCCTGACTGAGTGTGATGGCACTTTATGGGTAGATGGGTCATGTTTCAAGCTCCCTAATGGTGACACGACTGCTGCATATGCTATCACGACTTTGCACACGGTCGTGGAAACTGCACGAGTGCCACATAATTCGGCCCAAGCAGCAGAATTAATCGCCCTCACGAGAGCATGTGTGTTGTCTGAAGGAATGAGAGTGAACATATACACAGATAGCCAGTACGCCTTTGGCGTGGCTCATAATTTTGGGCGTTTGTGGAAAGAGCGTGGGTTCCTGACGTCGCATGGAGCTAAAATTCAGAATGGCAAGTTGGTGAATGATCTCCTTGAGTCACTGACCCTACCGTTGCAAGTTGCGATCATGAAATGTAGTGCGCACAGGAAAGTCACAGATGATGTTGGACGTGGGAATGCGTTTTCTGATGAGACCGCGAGAGAAACTGCACAGAATGTGAAGACTAGAATGTATGTTGCAGGTTCCGCAAGATGGGTTAATGATGTGGGAATGTGTGAGAACACAATAGAGAGTGTGAAGTCGCTTCAAGCTGAAGCCACAGAGGAAGAGTTAAGCAAGTGGAGAGAAAGTATGGGTAAGTTGGATGAGAATGGTTGTTGGATTGATCTGACAGAACATAGGCGATGGTTGTTGCCTGACGCATATGTGCTTCCAGTGGTTACTATGGCACATGGAATGGCACATATCAGTACGAAAGGTATATGCAAGTTGTTGGCTCCAGTATGGCAGAATGCTGGGATTCCCAAGTGTGCAGAGAATGTGGTCAAGAATTGCATAGTATGCTTGAAGTACAACCCTGGTAGGGGAACCCCAACTCCGGCTGGTCACTTTGCACCCCCATCATGTCCATTTGAAGTTTTGCAGCTGGACTTTATTCACATGGAAAGATGCAACAACCTGAAATATGTATTGGTGGTTGTTTGTGCTTTCTCAAAATGGATTGAGGCTTATCCTCTGAAAGATAACACTGCCCTATCCACAGCCAAAGCCCTTGTGAAGGAGTTTTTCCCTAGGTTTGGGATGCCAAGAATGGTGTGGTGTGATAACGGAAGTGAGTTTGTGGGTAAAGTGATGAAGAATGTATGTGAAGGGCTAGGGATAAAGCAGAAGTTCCACGCTGCAAATCACCCCCAATCAGCTGGACTAGTAGAACGCTAAAATGGAGCCTTAAAGCTCAAGCTGGCCAAAATCCAGGCGAGCACTGGTCTTAAATGGCCTGACGCTCTGCCCCTAGCACTCCTGTCCACCAGAATGACCATACACTCACGAGTGGGACTTAGCCCTTATGAGGTCGTCTTTGGCCGCCCGGCTAATGTATGGGGCGTGCCAAGACCGGCGAAATTTAGCAAAATAGAACATCCAGTACTGCTCGATTACCTGTATGATTTGACTGTTAAACTGCGTGTTTTGCACCAACAGGTACATGATACCCTTCCCCAAGCCTCTGAACCTCCTGGACACCCTATCAACCCTGGTACGTGGGTGCTAGTCCGAAATTTCCAGCGCAAGAGCAACGACGAGCCTCGCTGGATCGGCCCTCATCTTGTTCTTCTTTCAACAAGATCAGCAGTGCGAGTGAAAGGGAAGAAGCACTGGATTCATGGTACTCACTGCAAGGTAGTCCCCTTGCCTCTGCCATATGACCAGTGGGTCAAGGAGGGTATCGCCGACTCAGAGACAGACATTGTACCTCGCTTTGTACCATTCAGTGACGCACGCTTAAGAGGCACAGTTTCAGACCAAGAGAGTGACAATATTCTGCAGGAAGCTGTGCCACCATCGCATCGACTGGACACCACTGAGCCTGAACTCTTGTTTCAAGACCAAACAGCACCTGGCCGTCTCCGCTATAATTTGAGACCTAGGCCCATGGACAAATAAAGATTTCCTCATTATTTCCCTTTTGACATTTTTTGCTCTCCCATCTGAAGGACTTTCTTGATTTTTGTTTTTCGAACCACCATCCGGGTTCTGCCGCAGGGTCGCGGTGCCAAGACTTTGGGGTACAGGCCGAAGACGCTAGGTCGACGGTTCTGGTTGGTCTAGGGCGTTTCCCTGGACTGACAGGCGTAATCCTTAGCAGAAGAAACTCATCCACCGCGAGCGGCCCGAGTAGAGGATGGAGTTTTTTAAGATGGAGAGACCGATTGAGGAAATGAACTTTAACGCAAGGATGTGCAGAATTGTAAAAAGTAAATGTTTTGTCTTTTTGTGCCTTTTTACACTGTGTAGCCCAATAATGTTTATTGTAGGATTTGTGTTTTTCTCCGCTCAAAAGCCCATTGAACCCACTCAACAGCCTATATCTCTTTCTACTGCCTCCTCTCACTCTTTTCACCCTTTGCCTGAGCACGAACAGACCAGACGATCAGAGTTCGTAAATAACTCGTTTATCCAGCTCTTGCACCAGCACCAACTGGTAATGAATACGACCAATTGCTGGGTGTGTGGGTTAATGCCACATACCATTAACAAAGGTATTCCCTACCTGGTGCTGCCGTACAGTTACAATGGATCGTCATGGGCATTCCAAACCATGTTTCTCTATGCTCTAGATACATACTCCCCTCGCCAACCGCGTTCCATCAGACCTATCACCAATAATAAGGCTTTGATGAAAGGAGTTGCCGATATGAGTAGGGATATCAATGCATACTCATCTATTCCCAAAGAAGAGTTGAGACCTTATGTAGGATGGAACGCGACGGGGTATAGTATTAGTCTGGGTGAAAGACAGCGAAAAATCTCATCTCCAATCTGGGTCGTACCCCACATGGGTCGGTTCTGCTTACAGGGTAATGGTCAGAATCCTAGAGCTCAACTGGGAAGGAGTGACTGTACTGAAACGTACACCTTCCCGTCGCAGTTTTCCCCTGCGTTTCTAGCTGCTAAGGGCACATATTTCATCTGTCATAACCGAGCATATACATGGCTGCCCCCTGATTTCTCGGGCACATGTTATATTGCGAACTTGCTACCGCCGACATTTACTGCTGCCTCTGACTATCACAAGACCAGAGTTGTGAGAGGTGTGATTAGTAAGGAGGACACTGCCGGTCAGGAAGCAGGAGACTTCTTCTTGGGTTTCCTGCCGTTTTGGGGACCTATGGTCAATAGTAGGAACCTGAGACAGCTGACTCGTGTGGTTGAATCCACTGTCAATGTAACGGCTGGTGCCCTTAGTAATCTGACAGCTGAGCTCCAAGCGGATCGCCTTATGACTCTGCAGAACCGCATGGTTCTAGACGTTATTCTTGCAGACCGCGGTGGGGTATGCAAGGTCATCCAGTCCAGTTGCTGCATTTTCATACCAGATAATGCTCCAACAGTGTATCAAGCCATCTCCAAGCTCCATAAAATATCTGAAGCCATACACGTGGATAAGGGAGATTGGTCACTGGTGGGATGGTTCTGGGAATTGATATCTGCCTGGGGTTGGAAAGTTCTGATGGTCATTGGAATGATCTTAGCCATTCTTTTCCTGTTCTGTCTGTGTATACAGTGTGCTCCCGCGATATGTGGTCTCTGTACTACCTTATGTGTAAGGAAACCTGTATCGAGGGACGAGCTAAGTAATAGGATGATGCTACAGCAACATCTCCATGACTACGTGAACATTGACCTAGACTCGGATTAAGATGAGTATAGTGATTGCCTATGTAAGGGCAAAAGGAGGGTCTGTCGTACTTTAATATTCGGGACCGCGTAGGGGACAGGGCCCTACCCCTGTCTATCTTGGTATTAGCGAACCGCAAATGGTAAATGCGGCATGTACGAGTGCTTTATATATCGTTCTAGCTATAAACGCACTATTTACACGTTATTCAGCTTCACTACGCGGGTTCCATTTTGGAAGCAGTGGCCATCTTGTCATTGCCCTCACATAGGCTATGATGGAGTTAATACGGGCCTCACAGTACATGGGCTTTCCCTCTGACTTCTCTGTGACCTGGGCAGCTGGCTCTGCTGCCCCGGGTCAAACCGGTCTCACGAGCTCCCCTTCCTCCGTCCACCTGTGATTAGCATCAGGGTTTGACCCGTCATAAAGCCCTTTCATTCTATACAATCCCCCGGCTAATCTCTTCTACACCTGCTTGTTCCTGCTTTATGACTTGTTTCCCAAAACAGGAGATGCTCATGTTTATTGGGGGGTCTCTTTACATCAAACGTGGGATCTGAATCTTACTGTGTAAATCATTGTGGGCTGGCCGAACTGGAATGTGGGATGGTCATCATGACTCTGCCTTTTCTTTGTAATGTACACTTGCATATTGCCGTATCATAAAACCTAGGAATGTATGCTTGAGGCAGGGAAAAGCGTATTTAAGATGAAGTCCGTTCCTATGATTTTCAGCAGTCTCCTGAGAACATACACGCTGTTGTACTTCTAGGATACCTGTCATTGGTCTGCAGCCAATAAACGAATCTTTGACTTCACCCAGAAGACTCTGTGTTTCTGTAGGTCCGGAACAGGGTGAACCCAGAAGTCATAGGGTGTGTGCCCCTGCACCGCTGGGTCTAAAATACCCAGTACTTCATGCTGTGTGTACATTGGACAACGTTATTCAATATAGATGCCAACTTCAAGAGCATTCCACACACACAGTTAAACCTGTGGCCATGACCAAGGATTGCCACTATATTTACAGACTCAATGTATGCTTTTGGGGGGAAACAGCCTTTTAAACGCAACTGTTAAAACGCATGCAATTACATCGCAGGCCATTGCAATGCAAAAGGTGTGCAGCAGTGGGTAGAAGGTGTTGGATTTAACTCCAACACCTTCCCTACTGTTGCACACACTGGAGTTGAAATAGAAAATTAATCTATTCCAACTTCCATTGCTCCCCCGACAGAAAGTCGGGGTGAAGTTTTGCGTTGCAACGGCATGCGATGTAATGGCATGCGTTGTAACGTCACATATTCCTTTTGGGGAAGCCCTTGATTTTGGATTGCTGTAGATGCAGCGAGGATTCCTGACCGTAACAAGGTCCCCTACTAATTTTGAGGATGTATATAAAGAAGCTATGGAATGAACTTCTGTTACCTACCAAAATGGCCGTTGTAAAATGTACTGCCCATCCACCAGTCCTAGATCAAGTGTCCCAAAGGAATTCCGTTGCTGATCAGGCTAATAAAGAACCTGCTCTTTCACCCCATTGTGAGATTACCAACTATGTATGCGGAGTGAGGTTTTGGGGGGATACGTGCAGCATTCAGTTCCTACTGTCGCACATGTAGGAACTGAAAGGAGATAATCTAAACCCATTATGTTCTTTCTATTCCAGAATCAGCAGGAAAAGGTATTCCTTTCTGGCTTTCCGTCTGATTCTGGGTGGTTAGCACAATGGAAATGATGATTTATCCATAAAGGTTTGCAGATTGCCTGCACTACTGTTGAAAGAAGTGTGTTTCTTGAGCATTTGAAATTTGAGTTGATATTCTGAAATGATGAATGAAATCTCTAAGTGAGCTCTTAGCTACCGTAATAGTATCTGCTCTGCCACATGAGTACATTTTATCCAACCTGGAAACATAACTGCAATCACCAAGATATAAAAATATATGAAGTGCACCTCGGCATCTGAATAAAATCCATGTGGAAGTACATGAAGGAGACCCAAAGGGAAGGAGGGAGCAGCAAGGTGGTCTTAATTCCTTTTCCAGTTTTAAGGGACTGACAGATGGCACAGGATAGGCAGTGATTTGGGGCTATAGAAAAAAACAATGGGTGCATTCTATTGGGTTGCTGCAGCACAGATAGTGCCATCCCTACTGACCTGGGCTACTCAATGCTACATCTGTGCAAGGTTGGAGAGAAGACATTTCAGTGCGGCCACTTACTCAGGACTGTATATTGTCTCCCCACACACCCTTGGGGTCTCTTTTACATTTTTTTTGATCCAATATTATTGTTTGCTTTAAAATACTTGATCCCCAACTGAGGCTAATCTTTCAGAGATGGGATAGGAAACAAATCAGTCCTTCTACATATATAACAATAGAGGCATTTTCAGCGAAGGCAGTAATTTCAACGTATTTCCTCTAGATACCTCGTCATATTGGTGTTGGTTCATGGCACTCTTAACCCCTTCCATGCTCATGACGGAACGATTCCGTCATGAGCATCGGTTGAGCTGTGCTCATGACGGAACCGTTCCGTCATGGCCCCGCCCGCGCTCGAACCCTTCAGCACCGCGGGGGAATCCGCGCAGCGCTGAAGGGGTTAAACACCTCATACTTCTTTGGAAGCAGTGCATTGAGAAGTATCTGAAAATACTGACCATTCATGATGGGGGTTTCAGTAAATGTTAAGAACCCCCTTTTCATCCCAAAAAGCCCAAAGTCATATGGAACTTCAAATGCACGCTTTGAGTTCAATAGGATACTAAGCTGCAGCTACAGAGCGCAAGCAGGGTGGGAGCCCAGTCGTGATTGGGTCCAAGGTTGAGGAATAGTAAGCTACAAACGTCGTGTGATCTCCAGTGCTCTGAACTAACACTCCAAGTGCAAAACCATTTTGTTCCTGGCAATATAAAGTAAGGGTTTTAGCATAATCAGGAAGCTCAATGGCGGGTGCAGAAGTCTATGCCTGCTTGATTTTAACAAATGGAATTTCAGCCTCTCTAGACCACTGAAAGAGTGAAGCTAAAGTAACTGGGACACTAGTTTTGAATATTTCGAGAGCATTCGCCAAATTGTGGCAAAGTTATTAGCAAACCTACTGGCTAATGCCAGTAGGTTTATATATGTATATATTTTCGTATTTTATTTCACCAATGTTACTTGCTTTAAAATTAGAATAGTAAAGTTTCCCCAGTGTTAGTTGGGTTGGAGCTACAATAGTAAATATGCCCCCCCCCTTAAGTATATGCATCTTTTCCAATATCAGTTGGGTTACAGTTAGTAAATCTGATCCCCGTTAGATGTATTTTCCTCAATGTTAGTTGTGTTGGAGTTACAATAGTAAATCTGACCCCCTAATTGAATGTTTCCCTAATGTTAGTTGGGTTGGAGTTAGAATCATAAACCTGAACACTGACTTGATGAGTTTTCACCACTGTTAGTTGTTTTGGAGTTAGAATAGTAAATCTGATGGCTGAAATGTATGTATTCCCTCAATGGCAGTTGGATTGGAGTTAAAATAGTAAATATGACCCACACAACTGTGTAAGTTTTCCCCAGTATACTATAGTTTGGAGTTAGAATAGTAAATCTGGGCTCAAATGTATGCATTTTCCCCAATGTTGGTAAATATGTAGAATGTTATGTTATGTTATGTTAAAAAGATTTCTAAAGCCCTCTGTTACCCGGAGGTGTCCTGGCGCTATGCAATTACCCTCCTGAGATCAGCCAGCCATTATGCTAAAAATGAAGATTATATAAAAAGCCAGGTTTTTAGTTGTTTCCTAAAAGGAAGGAGCTCGGTGATATTTCTAAGCTGGAGAGGCAAACCATTCCATGCCCTAGCAGCACAATGGCAAAAGCTCCTACCTCCCCAATTAGCTTTGTTAAAGCGGGAAGGAGTAACTAGTTTAGCCTGAGCTGAACAAAGATCTCTTCCAGGAACATACCACTGAAAGGCATGTTTCAGAAAATCAGGACCAGCTTGACTGAGTGCCTTAAAAACAATACGCAGTGCCTTGAACTGAACTTGTTGTTTAACGGGCAGCCAGTGAAGTGTCCTAAAACCCGTCCTTACAGAGACAAATCTAGGTGTCCCTGTAATCAACCTGGCTGCCGCATTCTGCACGATCTGGAGTCTAACCAAATGTCTCTCCTGGATGTTGATAAAGAGACTATTACAGTAGTCCAGTCGCGACAGAATGAGCACTGTGACTACTGTCTTCAGGCTGTCTTTGGGGAGAAGAAGTTTAATTTTCCTGAGGGTTCGAAGGATGAAAAAGCAAGAAGAGACAACCCTACTAATATGGTCACTGAAAGAAAGTTCTGAGGCAATAATTACTCCCAAATTGTTAGCCCGCACCACCGGTGCAGGGAGTGAGCCCATTGTTACTGGCCACCAATTTGGGGTCCAGAGGTTAGCAGTATTCCCAAAGATAATTACCTCGGTTTTATCTGCATTAAGCTTCAAACAGTTTGAAGCCATCCAGGCTGAGATCTCCTGCATACAGTTGCTACATCTGGACCCAATCTCAGCCTCAGATCCTTTTTTGATGGACAACACAATTTGTGTGTCGTCTGCATATGTCGTCAGCTGGAATCCAAATGATCTAATCAGGACGGCCAACGGTGCCACATACACATTAAACAATGTGGGGCTAAGCGAAGAGCCCTGCGGAACCCCACAGGGAAGGGAAAAAGGTTTGGATCTATCTCTGCCAAGATCTACTGTCTGAGTTCTGTTAGTCAGGAATGGCTTGAGAAGGTCCCAAGCCTTGCCTGTGATCCCGGCTTCCGATAAACGGTCCATCAAGAGAACATGATGGACCGTATCGAATGCGGCCGAAAGAACCAATAAAATGAGTATAGCGGCACCTCCTTGGTCCAAGGTCTTTCGGATCTCCTCAGTGGATTTAATCAGTGCCAACTCAGCGCTGTGTTCAGCACGAAAGCCAAACTGTGTGTTGTCAAGCAATGAGTTGGTTCGAAGGAAAGCACTGAGTTGACCATTCATGGCCTTCTCGATCATTTTCCCAGGAAATGGGAGCCGAGAGATGGGCCTATAGTTACAAGGATCAAGTGGGTCTAAGTTGGGCTTCTTTAAAAGGGGAAGGATGGAAGCGATTTTCTAGGCACTTGGAAAATGGCCTTTATCGCAAACCGATGCAAACAAGGGGGTAAGGACCTCCACAATCACTTTCGGAACCTGTTTCAAAATAGAAACTGGACAGGGGTCCAAAGGGAAACCTGATCGAATATCGAGTAAAAGTTTAAGAACATCAGATGAGTTCAAAGATATAAAATGATCTAAAATTGGAATTGGAATGTGCTTGTTACCATCGCGAGGTTGTTTTAAAGCAGCCTTCCTGGCATCAGTGGGAGTGAGGGAGAAGGACAAAAAGATCTTTTCTACCATTTGTAAGAAAAAAGCGGCCAGAGTCTCAGAGTTCTAGATTAGTTTCGGTTTTAGGGCTAGCAGGAGTAGTGAGTCTAGAAATTGTGCTAAGCAGAACCTTAGATGAGGGTCCTGCCCTCCTAATTTGTTCTCCGAAGTATTTGTTCTTAGTTTCAAAGAGCAATTTTTTATATTTGGCAAGAGATAATTTAGAGATCTCTTTATCATTAATGTCATACCTCTCCCTCCACTTACGTTCTAGTTTTCTGCATTCAAGTTTCTGTTTTTTTAAATCTTCGGAATACCAAGGCGCAGATGGCACTATCCGTTTGAGGATGCATTGTTTACCTGGCGCTAAATTCCGGCAGGCTGCATCTATCCATACTGTGTAGGAGGTTGTATCCAGCTCAACATTTAATGATGGAACCGGCTGTGAGACTCTCAGCAAATTCACCAATTCTGAGCTATCAATATTTTTCCAAGCCCTAGTAGTTGTGGCTTCCTTAGTGGAGGATTTAAGAAGATGATAATCAGTTTGTTTAAGATCAAAAAGAATCGCCGCATGATCCGTCCAAGTAAGGGGGACTGTTTTAGTATAGGTCAGGCAGGGATTGTTTGAGAAGATCCCATCCAGAATATGTCCTGCAGAGTGAGTAGGATCTGTCACTAATTGCTTAAGATCCCCTCCACTAAATATCTGCTGCAGTTTGATGTTATCAGTATTGGTAAAATCTTCAAGATGGAAGTTGAAATCTCCCATCACAGTGAAAGACTTATTACACAGCCCTTCCTCCAATAGTGTACCGATCGAATCTATGAACCTACCCTTAGGCCCTGGGGGACGATAAAGAAGAATGGCATTAAATGTGTCATGATCTGATATTTGCATGTTAATAGACACTGCCTCACAAGCCAGACTGGAGGCCTTGATGAAGGAGGACTTTAGGGTTTCATGATATATCACTGCCAGACCACCTCCCCTTTTGGGAGGTCTATCAAGCACAAAGCATAGAAAGCCTGGGGGAATGGCATTAACAAGATCAGGGCCCGACGTTTCATTGGTTCAGGATTCCGTTATAAGGGCTAACTTGATATGATAGTCTTCCATAAGTAGAGCACATTCTACACTATGCTTAATTAAAGACCTGGCGTTTAGAAGAAGACATTTAAGGGGCTCACGCTCAGTTAAACTGAACCTACTTCTAGGATTTTTTCCTTCTATACTACCACCAATCTCCGCCGTCCAAATGTTGTGGCAGTTTTTGCATTGCTCAACCCGCAAACCCCTGATGCAGTCAGAGCTAACCCTTATGCAGTGTGCCTTGCCCCCTTTCGGGTCCCAGTCCAACAATTCCTCCCTGGAGTATCTTCTGATGAAAAGTGTGGAAGGACCAGGGGAGGTGGCCCTAGGCCCGGAACTGGCGCGGACGGGCGCAGACGGGCTTTCCTTTGGCGCTCCTTTGGAGCGCCCGCTGCGCGGTCGCGGCATTGTGAAATTTATGCCTGAAACTTCCGGTACACTAGAGCGCTAACCGCTCCCTACTTAAAATGGCGGTATATTGTAACTAGTTCCCCTTTCTGGCCCCGCAATGGTACAGAGAGTGATGTAAAAAGCAGCAATGTAACAGTGCAGATTCAGCAAATGCGGTATGTGCAAAATGTGCAAATATCGTTCAACAGATAAAATCAATAAATAGCAGGTGCAATAAAATAAGAAGATATTTTAAAATTATTAGAAGAAATTTCAACAATCCAAGCACCAACCTGACGAGCATTAGACACAGCTTCGTCAAAGGAGGTAGCGCCTCCTTAGAATAGTTAATCTGCCTCCCCAAGTAAATTTGTAGAGTAGTAAATGTGTCAATCCAAATGTATGGTTTATCCCTAATCTTGGTTAGGCTGCAGTAAGAATAGTAAATCTAACCTCCCCTACTGCTTCCCTTTTTCCCTAACAAAAATAAGAATATTTATTCTATTTAAAAATTTTTAGTTAACATTTAGTAATGCTAAGGGCCTGATTACGATGTTGGGCGGAAACCCTCTGACCAGCAGTCGGAGGCTTTCAGTCTAACATCGTAGGTTTCATTCGGACTGCCATATAAGGATGACGGCGGTCAGCACGAAACCAGCTGGAGGATTCCGACGCGGTTCCAATGGGCTCCTCGGAAGCCATCATAATCCCCTAATGACAGTGGAGCCAGGCTAGGCTCTGCCGTCGGGGTCATGATGGCACTTTCCAACAGCCATTTCATGCTAGCCTTTCCGACATGTAAAGGCTGTCGGAAAGTGTCTTTGGGTGCCCCTAGCAGAGCCTTCTTCCCCCCTGTCCCTCCGCAATGTTCTCTGGTGCCCCCCTTAACATCCTTATTCCGCCTGTCCCCAAGCTTCAATTGTAGAAAGGATGTTCCCCACCACCCTATAGGCGGTCGCATTCAAATCAGGCAGTCGGAACAGATGACTATGGTCGGGCGGTTCTAGACCGATATCGGTGTCAGGCGAACGCAAGTCCTCCCGACATCATAATCAGGTCCTAAATATTTTTAGTCTTTCGATGTTGTATTCGAAACAATAATATATTTTGAACAAAATGCTTATTTACAATAAACTGTTCAATGTTTTTTAAAATAAAAAAAATTTCATTTATTCACAATATTTTTAATAATTTGAATCTTGTTGATCAATATTAAACATCAGTAAAAACAAAAGTAACATTTTTTATAATAGAAATATTTTTGGAATGTATGCAATTTTTTAACATATATATAAAATATTTATTTCTTGCATCTTATTTATAGATTGTTAGTTATAATTCAAATACATGCAATTGCACTTTTTAAATAAAGATAAATGTAACAGACCGTTTTAAAAATGTTCTTTTTTACACATTTTTTTATATATCATAAAATGTTTTTGTATTTCTTTATATGGTATCAAGGTCTTTTTTGTTTTAATTTAACTGCCATTTTGCTAACTATAATAGTACTGTTTTTGTATTTTATGTATGATTTTAATGTTAATATATATGTTTTCGGTGGGTTGGAAATGTATGCATACAGACATCAATCCAGGTCTTTTTCTTTCTTTTTCCCACCATTTTTCCTAAAGGAATTATTTTATGTGTATTACCATAGTTACATTCTTAAAGTCATTTCTTGTACTTTTCAGTATGAGTGTATTTTTTTTGGTTTGAAGAGTCATTTTGACTTAATGGATAGATTTTTGTTTTGGAAATATTTGCATGTTTGCATTTTTTTGTGTTCAGCGCTGTGGCTTGATAACTGTGGAAGAGGATTTTTGAAAATACTCCACTGCAACTAAATCATAAGCATATTTTATTTGTAAATTATTTTGAGCTGTTTTTTTGGGATTGTCTGATGTTAAATTGTTTATGTTGTTTTACTTTTGATTTAATTGCGTTTGTAGTACTGTTTGGATGATGAAAGTTTAGGCTTACCTATATTGTGCTTTTGAGGGTTTTGCTTTTATTTTTTTTATTAATTATTGAATCGCGATAATTATTTCCACTCCGTAATTATGAAATAATTGTGTTTGCCTTATTGATGACATTTTTTTAGAGATTGGTTTGTGTTCAGATATTGTCATTTGAGTGTGGGTTTTTTGTTTATAGTTTTAAAGCAGAGAGTGGTTTAATGAGTACAGACAGCCTAGTGTTATAGTTCTTCATATAGTCTTGCATGCAGTCACGCATGTGTTGAATTTGTTTGGTTAGTTTCGATTTTAAAGTTCAGACTAAGGATTGCTTTATTGTAGACATTAAAAAAAATGTTTCTTTTGTAGGATTTCAATTAACTGGCAGTGTGTATGGTGAATACATTGTGCTATCCTTGTGCAGTATTGTTAGTTTTTGCTTTTTTATTTAGGGTATTGTGGTAAACGTGCCATCACTCTATGTGGAACTTGTCTAGGGGTCTGTGTCTTGAGCGGTTCACACTGCCAAACCAGGTGTCAGCAAAATAGTCAAGGAGTGGTGTTAACTTTTCATTGTTGTCTTTGTAAAAGGTAGATACCATTCTTAAGTCATACAATCCTTTTACCTCTGCAGGTCAGTAGGTGTGACAAAGCCAGAGCAAAGAGTTTTTTAAATTTGGAATTGGAAGGTGCTTTTAGTTGTGGAGTATTCTGTGCTCAGAGGGGACTTTTAGGTAGTACCAGATGGCTCTTTTATAATGATATTAGCAACCTATGGATGTGGGTGTTTGGATACGCAGTTGCTATTGTGAGTATCACCGCATATTCAAAATTGAAAAGTATTTTTGTGGGTGATAGATTGTTTATTTTCCCTTTTATTGTGTTAGGAATTAACTATAAGTAGTTTCGATTTGATATTACTATGAAAAATAGAGGTATGTTTTTGTTATGGCATTGTCCATGGATTGTATATAATAGATATAATGGAGGCTGGCAGACTTCGAAGGTCTTGTATCAAAGTGTAGTTTCTTTGTTTTCATATTTTAAAAAGTTTAAAATGATTTGTGTTTACTTGATTGTAGTTTGTGTACTTTTATCTTGCAAGGGCAAGACTGGCTTCTCTCTTCTTTGTCCAGGGTTCAGGAACCATACCAATTTAGTTTCTCTACCATTTATTGAGCTTTTTAAATTGTTATATTTGTTCTGCTTTGTTTATTTTTTTATTTGTAATCGTATTGGATAGTTTTTTTTTCCTTTGGCATTTACCTTATATATATAAGTGAATATGTTAATTTTTTAGGTGGTCCTATTTTATACCTGGTTTGTATAGAAAAATCTCTTAATGGATTTTGATTTTTCTGTATGGATGAAATTGATAAAATGTATATCGTATTACATATTTAATACATATTCTTTTAATATTTTGCTGTGTTTCTGGAATGGTGATAGCTAGATATTTTGTCTACCTATATTGTTTACTTAAATATTGTTTTACTATAAATATTTAGAATTGTAATGTTAGTGGAGAAACTATTTATGTATTTTACATAGGTGGTATTCAAATTCCATACTGTGGTTATCAATATTTAAAAATCAGTGTTTTATCTAAGTATTTTTGATGTTGCTATTAAATAATACATCTTCTGTACAGTCACTGAAGTTAGTTTTTCAGATTCTGGTCATGAATTTTCTCTACTGTCTTGTAACTGTACATCTAAATTGAAACTGCCAACTTTCTGGTGGTGTTCGGTTCTGACAGTCTCACTTTGTCAAAACTATCTTTTGTGGTTTCAAAGCTCGGGTAGCTTAGAGTTCTGACTGAAAGGAGGCAACATTGAAATTTTGCCATTATCTAGTAACAGTTATTGTGTTGGGGGCTGGTGGAAAGTGGGGTGCAATGGTGGCGTCTTAGGTTGAAGTAGATGATGTGGTGATCACTCAAGGTAATGGGATGGTTTCCTATAATTGACATAGATCTGTGACAAGGCTTCACTCAATCTTGTTTCCCTTTCCAGGCTGCACTGTCTTTAATTTCTGTTTCCCACTATTTGGCTGAAAATTAAAATAAGCCCAGAAGAGATTGAATGTGGACAAGGCGGCAGAAGGATCTCAGACATCAGGCATCTTGACATATGATTCCATTTCCTTATCAGTCATAGGGGACATCTTTCCAAAAGGTGGAGCTTTGAGCATGGGTCCTTTTTAGACATACATAAAGGTGTGTCCCAGGAAGGAAGAAGAACAGAATGTTGACCAAGAAAAACTCAAAGAGAGGCTGATTTCAGGAAGTGAGAGGATGCTAACCGTAACAGGGAGAGTTGGAGACTAAAGGATCTTGAGGCTCACAATGGGGCTGCCCAGACATTCCAGCAACAGGACCCAGCCTCCGGGGAGAGTGGGGCATTGCTGCAGTCCATCTAGAGGCAAGTGATATAGCACTATTTGAGGCAGCAGCAAGGGGGCTGAAATGCAGCCTGGACACAGAAAATTATCACATTTTTAACCGGGCATTTAGAGAGGGTCACAAATTAAAAGGAAGTCACTGGGTGCTGGGCTGATGAAAAGCTCTAACAGTGATGGGGCTACACCCTCACAAACTTGTCTGGACACTGACTCATTCCCCAACGCTAAAACTCACTAAAATAGATGAAAAGGCATTGAAGTCAGGAAATAGAGATGTTTTCCTTCCTTCTGTATTCTCCGGAGAACACTATCTCCCGTGCTTTTCCTGTGATGACGATCCAAGAGGAATCCACGCATAGAGGGAAAGAGTGGTGGACGATTTTCACCTGAGAATTATTTTGTACTGCTTCTGGTTGTGGCATGGCTTTTTACTATGAGTTTAACAATGTTACATACAAAACAGGCCTTGCTGCAGGTTAACGTAGTCATTTTAGGTGCATTAAATACACCGAGGTACACCATAGAGGGTTAGAGCCTGACAGAAAGGCCTGTACATTACTAATGCTCTGTTTTTTTTGTATGACTAATTTTATTGATTTTTGCACAAGAAAACAGAAGCAACAAGGAGCCACATAGAGTCATTGCAACAAGAGTAGCTGTACAACCATGGATTAATCCCTACGCCATGACATAGCAATACCTGTGTCCTCACATAGGGAATGTAGATACCATTACTGTATAGTGCCCAGCCCAAAATGATCCCACCACTTGTTCCATATTTTGGTATGTGTTATGGTGCATCCCCAGGCATCGTGCACCAGTTTCTCATGCTGAACACTCCAGTTCACACCTCGGCACCACTGTGTCAGTGAAGGTGGTGTGGGTGATTTCTATACCTGAGCAATGTCTTTTTGCAACCATGGTGGCCATGCTGATTAATGCCTGGTCGGCTCTAGTGCCTCCCATCCAGTAAAAATCTCCAGTAGGGCAATCTGTGGGGATAGCTCCACCTCCCAGCCCAACACTCCCGAAAGTCTCCAATCTACCCTTCCCTCCCCAGTAGCTAGCAATCAGAGGACAAGTCCACAGAATGTGATGGAAGTCTGCTGGAATGTGGGGACATTTGAAGCATTCAGGACTAGGGAGGAGATGAGCTTGGTGTAGGTGGGTAGGAGTGAGATAAGCACAGTGTAGGCAGTACACCTGCACCAATCATAGCTTAAATGAAATGGCTATGATGCGAGTGGCCATCTTGGCATTGCGCCAATCTTCCTCTTCCAATGGGTCAACCCACTCTCCTACTGGTTTTGCAGAGGCTCAAATGAGTTAGGGGCATTAATAATTATGGAGGGATAGATTTGAGAGCTCCCCCCTTTGAACAGCAAGCCTGATAAGAGTTTAGCTTCCAAGGGATTGTGCTCGAGGAGTGTTGTGTCGAGGGGAATGTGTGATTGCAGGGTGTGGCACAGTTAAAGGTATTTGTAAAACTGCGTGGAGGATAGAGCATAGGTAGACTGTAGCTCCTGTAGGGAGTACATATGGTTACCTGCCACACCTCCCAGCTGGAAAATGACTATCAAGTCCCAATGGTAAAAACATTTCAAGCCTGCTGTCTCACTTAGCCAGGTCCCGCTCCACATGGGAGTTTGCAACATTAGTTTAGACTCCCAGCCCGTATATCTAACAGCTGTGTGTCAGCTAAGGAGGACCACCATCCTTACCTCTGGGAGTGGCCAAGGAAAGGGGGCTTCTTAAGCACCTTCCTAAAGCCCATCATATCCAATTCAACCTCGTACGCCGGTTCCTACCAACCACCGCTAAACCAATCATTTATGACAAGGGTCTGGGATGCTTGATAGTACAAGTAAAGGGTGGGCACACCCAGACCTCCATCATATGTTGCTTGTTGGCATTTGGCTAGGGCTAGCTTTCGTCTAGATGTGTTCCAGAGGAATGCTGTCAGCAAAGAGCCCATCTCTTTGAACCAATGACAGGGCTCCACGTTATAGGAATCATGGTAAAATCATCATTTTATAGAACGCAGTCCTCCCCATTACATTAAGTGAGATGGTCCTCCATATTTTAAAGTCGGCTTTCGCCTTCTGGGCTAAAGGCGCAAAGTTGAATTTCCATTCTAAATCAGGATGAAGAGCAATGTGAATTCCCAACTAGCGAAAGCTCAGATGCCACACAGGAATGATTGTCTGTCATTTAATACACTCCCAGAAGGGAAGAAGCAGGACTAGAACTGACTTAGGGTGGTCTGCTCATAGAGCCAGAGAGATTATGGAGGCAGCGCGGGCCCATTACTGATGGATTGGACAAATACAGTAGAATGGATCTTCATGGACCATTTCCCACTTTCAGCCCTAAACCTGTGCAGCGAGAAAAGAAGGAGGGTAGGGGAGAGCCTTGTCTTGTTCCTTTGCAGATAGGAATTTGTTTGTGGGTCATGCCATTGATTTGCAATCATGTGGAGGGCTAGCAGTATACAAATTTGACAAACCCACAGAATCGGAGATCCAGCCCGACCTATGAAGGACCTGGAATAGGTCCACCATAGTGAATGCTTTTATAAAATCAACTAGCAGCCGGGCATTAAGGGGTGTCAGCAGCTGTAGGTGCGCTAAAGCGACATGCACTCTCCTAATACAGTGCGTCATGCTCATAGCGAGTGTAAAGCTACAATGATACAGGTGAATAAGAGTGGCTTTTAACCGGCTGGCCAGTATCTTTGCAAATAATTTGACTTCCCCATTGATCAAACATATGGGTTGGTATGCTGCACAAGTGTAGGTGTAGGACCTGGTTTGGGGATGACCACAATAGTGGCTGTGTCAAGTTATGGTAGGAAGTGGCCTACTTATGCAGCTTTGTTATAAAGCGTAAGTAGATGCGGGGAGAGAATGTCTCTGTATGTGCCATAGAACTCTGCAGGGCAGCCGTCTGGGCTGGGTGTTTTTTCCAGTGGGTAAGTCAGAAATGGCTGAGGTTATCTCAGCGGGAGTGATTAGTTGGTCCAACTCTTCCTGCAGATTTGGAGGCACTGTTCATAGTGAGGTGTTGTCAAGAAGTGGGCAGGCACTTTCGGCATCTCGTCGTGGGACAGCTGTGTGTCGCTGCCGGTAGAAGTCATTAAAGGCTTGTGTAAAGGCTGGGGTAGTACAAAAGAGTGTGCCTTCAGTATCGAGGGGGATTGCCCGGTACAACAAGGGTCTGGTGGCCAGTCAATATAGCAGCTTGCCATTTTCGTCCCTGTGTTCATAAACCCTCACAGTGGAGGCGCACCTCTTCTAACAATGATTGCCGTATTTCAGCATGGGCTATATTCAAGTGATGAGAGGCCTTCCCCTGGGGGTTGTTTAGGAGCTGTGCCACCAAATGCAGCGCCTGGGCTTACAGCAAGGTCGGGCGCTGGAGCTAGTCTTTTTCTTTGTTTGAGATAATGGTCTTGGCATATCCCCTGATGATGGCCTTGCAAGTTGCCAATAGATTTCTGGCTATCTCCACGTTCCTTGATTAAGCTGAAAGGAAGCCCTGAGTTCATCAGCAGGTGCATGAGAACACTTCTTGTCTATAAGATGCCAGGCATTAAGGTACCAGAGGGGGAGATGAGGAAGGACCCTAGAGTTGAGTCGAAGCAGCTTGGGAGAGTGATCAGGTATTCCCCTTGGAAGGATCTGTATCTCAGAGACAAGCAGGCAGTCAGTGGCCAGCATGAGAATAAGACCTTTTTAAATCATTGTTTTATGTTATTTTTGAGGCGTTTGGAGTTTTTAAATCTAACCTGACATAAAAAATCCTCTTAGTTCACGCTGCAGGGAACGCATTGTGATTATTTTAAATTTACCTCGTGAATTCTTGCTTGTATCTCGACTTTTGCGTGCACTCCCCGGTCCACCACAGCTGGTGCTGGTTGTGTGGAGGGAGTTCCTACGCTACAATCGTTTTCCTCACTTCCTGTGGGACACTTGACATCCGCCATCTTGTGAGTGTCACGGTCTAGTCCTCGGACACACTCCCTCTCACACAGTATTTAAACAGGCTATGGCGCTGACGCGCACTTGATAACTGGTTGTGCTGTGAATGCTGTAAATAAGGCAAGCTTCTTGTGCTTGAAAATTACCTTTTTAAATCATTGTTTTCTGTTATTTTTGAGGCGTTTGGAGTTTTTAAATCTAACCTGACATAAAAAATCCTCTTAGTTCACGCTGCAGGGAACGCATTGTGATTATTTTAAATTTACCTCGTGAATTCTTGCTTGTATCTCGACTTTTGCGTGCACTCCCCGGTCCACCACAGCTGGTGCTGGTTGTGTGGAGGGAGTTCCTACGCTACAATCGTTTTCCTCACTTCCTGTGGGACACTTGACATCCGCCATCTTGTGAGTGTCACGGTCTAGTCCTCGGACCCACTCCCTCTCACACAGTATTTAAACACGCTATGGCGCTGACGCGCAGCTGACGCGCGCAGCGGGCGCGCCGGTGGCAACCATTACGCGCCCAGCGCCAGCCATGCTGCCCGTTGCCCCCCAAACCTGACCATGACTACTCGGCAGTTGGAGGAACTAAATACAGGTAAACAATGCGGTCACTCGTTAGAGGTTAACGGTATTGTGGGTCCGATAAGTTGCCTACAATGCCAGACCCAAATTAATGCAATTGACCATCATATAACGACTGACTCAGACATCACACATTCCCATTCAGTATCCATCCTTGGAGGCTTAATAAATGCTCGCTCTTTAAGGAAGCATGCCCTGGACATAAAGGAGCTGATTGTTGAGAATAAACTGGACCTCCTATTTATCACCGAAACGTGGTTAAGGGAAGATTGTAATCCAGATATAGTAACCGCTCTGCCACCAGAATTCACCATGTGCAGGGTGGACAGAGAGGAGGGCAGGGGAGGGGGAGTAGCCATTATACATAGGGAAACTGTGCAGGTGAAGACTTTTTCCCTCCAAGGCCTTAAAGGAGCAGAGCACATGGGCTTTTGTTGTACCATGGACTATTCCTTTTCCTTCTCTGGAGTTTTGTTATATCGGCCGCCAGGCAATAGCAATACTTTTTTAGACTCCCTGGGAGAAGCCCTCAGTGAGGCAGTGCTTAGATACTCGAATTTTACTCTTCTTGGGGATATTAATCTTCATTTAGAATGCGAGAGTAGCTCGGGAGTGTCATCCTTCCTAGAAACTATTTCTATGTTGGGACTTAAACAGTTGGTCCAAGGCCCATCTCACGGTGGTGGACATACACTGGATACCGTCTGCACCAACCTAGAATCCTTACAGACTAGTAAATCACTGCCACAGGTCTGGTCTGACCACAGTCTTTTGGCTTTTATATTCCCCTAAAAGTTAGTATAGGTACAAACGACAGTGACCACACTCATACTAGTAAGCGGAAGTGGCTCTTGTTGGCCTCTAATCCCCTCTTGATAGCTACGGCCTTAAACATTGTACCAGAACTCATAGGGGAACTTGAAGAGGACTCAGTCAGACTGAATAACTGGATCACATCCATTGGAAACAAATTGGAACCCCCTAGAAGAGCCACTAGAATATCCAAAAGGAAGATCCACAATGACCCTTGGTTTTCCAAGGACCTAGCGTATCTCCACCTACATAGCAAGCAGCTGGAGCGTAAATGGAGGAGAGGATACGAAGTATCCAGTCTGCATATCTTCAAAGCCTTTAGGAAGAAATATAAGTTGGCCATTAATACTGCAAAAAGGGAATACTTTTGCAATAAAATCTCTATAGCTAAGAACAATACAAAAGAAATATTTAAAATTGTAAAATCTTTTACTGATCCTAAAGCCCTGCTCAGCACCATACCGTCGTCTGTGGCACTCTGCAATGAAATTGCATGTTTTTTTTAGGACAAAGTTAAAAACATTCAAAGGAACTTTGGGACTTGGAAACTGGAAGATTTTAATGACACAAGTGAATCAGACCCCAGTACCAATCCTCCTGTTTTGGTATCATTTCAAGCTGCTACCTTAGCCCAAACAAAAGAGGCAATATTAGCTTGCAAATCTGGTTCACCTCTGGACGTCTGCCCTCCGACGTTTTTACATCATATTATTGATGTGGTTAATCCAGTTATCAATGGCATAGTGAATTCCTCACTCGCCTTGGGTAATGTTCCCACAGATTGGAAATTCGCGATTGTTTTAAAGACGAAACAGAATGTAGAGTCCTCAATCTTATCCAATTATAGGCCTATCTCGCTTCTCCCCATCTTGGGTAAGATCACTGAGAAAATAGTATGTCAACAACTTGCCAGCTTTACTGAATCTGCATCTATCCTTCATCCTCGACAGTCGGGCTTTCGTCCTAAACACTCGACAGAATCAGCTTTACTTGAGATTACTGACACCCTAAAATTCATCTTGGACAGTGGCAGAAAGGCAGTCTTGATTCTTTTGGACCTGTCTGCCGCGTTTGATACCATTTCCCATGACATCCTGTTAGCCAGATTAAGATCATGCGGCATCACAAACCTGGCCTTGGCATGGATATCATCATTCTTGTCTAACAGGAAACAAGTCATCTCTTTGGGATCTTGTGTGTCATCTGAACGCACTGTCTCTACGGGTGTCCCTCAGGGGGCCTCCATCAGTCCCCTGCTGTTTAACATATACATGGCCCCACTGATCTCACTGATCTCTTCCTTTGGAATTGAGACCACATCCTACGCTGACGACACACAGCTCATTCTGTCTCTGGAGGATAGATCGACATCAGCTGAGGAGAATTTTAAAGCCTGTTTCGCAGCGATCATTAAATGGATGACTAACAACCATCTCTGTTGTAACACCGACAAAACAGAGATTCTTCCCATTGGTAAAAACAACACGTTTCAACCCAAAGACTGGTGGCCAGAGGCTACGGCAGCCCCTCCATCCACTGTTGAGGTTGCCAGAAATCTGGGAGTTCTGTTTGACACCTCACTTTCATTCAAGCCTCATGTTTCAAAACTAACGGGGACCTGCTTTGGCCACATTCGTACACTGAAAAAGTTCTTCAATGTCATTCCATCAGCAGCAAGGAAAACTGTAACAGTAGCACTTATACTGTCGCGGTTGGACTACTGTAACAGCCTTCTTGTTGGGATTAACAAATCTTCCCTAAGACGGCTTCAGGTGGTCCAACATGCAGCTGCTAGGCTGGCTCTGGGACTTCCCCGTAAATCATCGGCCTCAGCTGCTCTGAAGACTCTACATTGGCTATCAATTCCCAAAAGAATCCTCTTTAAACTTCTTTTGATGACCTTTAGAGCCGTTCGAGGAGTCGGCCCAGCCTATCTCTCCGCCAGATTTAAACCATACACTACTGCCAGAACACTACGATCAAGCTTGGCTAATCTTTTGGCAGTGGGCAGGTTTAAACTGTCAACAAAGGGAGGAAAATCAGCTACGATACTGGGAGCAAAAGCATGGAATCATTTACCTAAGGAACTGAGGGCAATACAACAGCAAGATCCGTTTAAACGTGCCCTTAAGACCTGGATCTTTGCTCTTTCTGACGCCTACTCTCTTGCCCTTATTTAGTTCGCACATTAACAGTCAGTCCGGTTATTTTCAGCACCAGGAGGCTCCGTCTGGAGTGACAGTTGCGCTATATAAACCTACCTTTCATTTCATTACATCAATACGTGCATGGGTGTGGTGGGCCACAGAGGTGTGTGTTTATTGTCATAGATGGGGGGAGCATAACCTCCATGTGTCACAGAAACGTAGTTTTTCCACCCAAGTGAACAGCTGGTGAGCGCCGATGCATCTGCCTCTCAAAGGAACTCCCGTGGAGTCAACATGAGTGTTGAAGACAACTTTAATGTCTCCCTCTACCACCATGGTGCAATGGCGAAATAGGCCTGTTAGTGTTTGAACAAAAGAGTCACCAAACTGGGTAGGTGCATAGATACGGAACTCATTGAGGCCATGTTCCTCTGCCCTCCCTTCCAGGGCAATGATTCTACCATGAGTTTCGGGTTGACCTGGGTAATCACCATAGGGAAAGAGCAGTGAAGGAGGATTGCCACCCTCCAGGAGCCTCGCACAAATCCAACGTGGAGAGCTCTGTGGTACTCATAGCAGAGTAGAAAGGGACAGTGGGTGCCCAACAAATGTGTTTCCGGAAGCATCAGGACTGCAGGGAGAAAGCAAAGGGATGAGCACTGGACGGCAGGCTGCTTAATATGGTCCAGTAGCCTGTTAAAGTTCCAGGACAGAACCTGGAAATGCATTATGGTAGGCATAGGGATTAGGTAGGACTAGGAAGGAGGACACCCAAAGCTCCATAAGGACGGTTGGAGCTCAGAACAATAGCTGGTAAGCGGCAGGTGTGGACAATCCACTGTGGATGGTGATGTGACTCAGTGGCATGTGCAACAGCTCAGATAGGAACAGAAACCCTCTTAAGCAAACAAAACATACCCCCCAAAAACCCCTGACTCATACTTCTTCCCCTGATGCATCTGATGCCCATATACCTACAACAAAACCCCAAAACACAGTATATTTAAGACAAAAAGTGGCAGACCCACACCTTGAAGGATCATTGGTTAGCTGTCAAGTGGTGCAAAGTTAAACTTCGTGCCAAACCAAACGTCTTCTCTCAGGCAACCGAGTGGGCTTGCAACGAGCCATAGGATGAGGTCACCAGGCTGCGAATTGGGCAGACCCCTGGGAACTCCCCCTGGCAGTGTGGACCCAAGTGGCACCAGCCCCAGCTGTGACCCCTGTGGTAGGGCCTGTGGACGTGGTGCCGAGGTGTCCAACTCTGAAGAAGGTGAGTGGGACGCATCCGATTTATGACCCTTTTGGATAAACCGGTCCGAATCTATGCAGTTCATTTTTGGAAAGGGTAGATAAGGAGGTCAGAGTTGAGTGAGTGGGGTGTCGGACGTGGAGCTCTTCAGTTAGAGGGCATCCAGGATTTAATCCATGTTTCCAAGAATTCTGCAGGGCTCGATGTTTCCAAACCTTCCGGGAAGCCAACCAGCCTGAGGTTGTTCTGGCAGGATCCATTTTTCATGTCTTTGGCTCGGTATCGCAGCTTTGCAGTCTGGGTCAGCAACCCAGATACCTTCAGCTTCAATTTGACAGCATCATCATCCACCACTTATATGTGAGGTTCAGCCTCCGTGACTGTGCCAGCAACGTTATGCAAATCCTGGCACAGCAGCACTATGATGATCTCAACCTCTCCAATTTTTGTTTCGACTGCAGCTTCTGAAGCAGTGATGATCTGCAGGATGGTGGAAAGGTCTCCAGGTTCGGAGTTAGGTGGATTCCCAGAGGGTGAATTGAGGTTACGGTGCCTCCAACTGGGCCCTTAATTTGTCAATGTGTATCTGTAAAGGGTGGGCCTGTGGGTCTTATCTTTCCCATGCCAACAGATGTGGTAATGGCAGCCAAGAAGAAGTGTGTGACAACCAACCCACTTGCACCCCCGGTACAGGGCAGCACGAACAGCGGGAGTGGTCTGAACAAGTTGCAGCGCCTGGCAGGCGCTCAAGGCAAAGTTAGACAGACAAGGAAGCAGCCGGAGCCGCCTACTCCTCCATCCACCATTGAGACGCTGGTCCCACACGGTTTATGCAGCCCCGCCGGCATCCAGGTGGCAGAGCGCAGTCCGGTTGTTATGCACTGGGGGGAGTAAGGAAAGAGGGAAAAGGGGAGGCCCCACAACACACACGAGATGGGGGCCGCCCCAGGCTTCTGCTGCCACCTGCCCACCAACAGACAGTCTGGCAGTACACAGAAGGCCCTCCAGGCCGGCGCTTGAAGACCACTCAGCTGTCTAAAGGGAGGGAGGGGGAGACAGAGCCGCAGGGGCCATTCCACAGGCCTCCGGTACAACAAGGTAGTGTCCCCAGTGTTCAGTGCAGGCCTCCGCAGTGCAGTCAGGATTTAAGCCATGTTTCCAAGAATTCTGTAGGGCTCGGTGTTTCCAAACCTTCCGGGAAGCCAACCAGCCTGAGGTTGTTGTGGCAGTATCCGTTTTTCATGTCTTCGGCTCGGTCTCGCAGCTTTGCAGTTTGGGTCAGCAACCCGGATACCTTCATCTTCAATTTGACGACATCATCATCCACCACTTATATGTGACCTTCAGCCTCCATGACTCTGCCAGCAACGTTATGCAAATCCTGGCTCAGCAGCACTATGATGATCTGAACCTCTCCAATTTTTGTTTCGACTGCAGCTTGTGAAGCAGTGATGATCTGCAGGATGGTGGAAAGGTCTCCAGGTTCAGAGTTAGGTGGATTCCCAGACTGTGCCCCAGAGGTTGCAGAGCCTCCCACTGGGCCCTTAATTTGTCAATGTGTGGCTGTAAAGGGTGGGCCTGGTGGGTCTTATCTTTCCCATGCCAACAGATGTGGTAATGGCAGCCAAGAAGAAGTGTGTGGCAACCAGCCCACTTGTATCCCACGGTACAGTCTACTGACCCCTCTTGTGTAATGTTCTGTAAACCACTAGAACCTTGCTCTGACATACCATGTGCATTTAGAGGGAATGTGTGTACAGTGAATGTGTGGTATGTGTATAATAGGATTCTGTGTGATCAGTCTGAGCACAGCGTCCAGTGGGATACATTTTGAATGCCCCTGGTTTAGTTTTGCAAAAATGAACAATGCGGACAGCCTCCCCAGATGAGAAGTGTATTGCCTGCATTCCTGTGATTGGAGAGGTGGAGACCCAGACATCGAAGCGAAAGAGGATGGTGGCACGGCTTCCCCTAGAAATTCAGTATGGGCCATGTTAGCAAAAGTCTGCTAATTAGTTCTTCCTGAGCACTGCCTTGAGGAAGTTTCTAGGTAGGGCCGGCCCTTTTGTCTGTCTCAGGTTGCTGCTTTAGCAAGACTGAAGTTAAACTGGTACCCTAACGTTTTGCTTGGCCCTAGTGACAGGCTATTCCAGTATGTATGCAGAGGCCTTGGCCTTTCTCTGATAGGACTCTGTCCATCTCCAGGGTGAGACACATAAAGTGGTGGTGGCAGCATACAATGTTTGGGAATATTTAGTGTGACTAGACATTGTTCTCTTATTCAGAGAGAGGGCAGTCTACTGACCCCCTATTGTGTAACATTGTACTTACATCCCATGTGCTTGTTGAGGGCATATGTACACAGTGAATGTGTTCGGTATATGGTAGGAGTCTCAGTCCTTTGGCCAGCCCAACCCATTTTGAATGTCCCTAGTTTAGCATGGCAACAGTGGAAGGATAGAGAGCTTCCCTAGACAATGGAAGTGTATTGCCTGCCTTCCTGTGACTGGAGGGGTGGAGGCCCAGACAGTGGAGTAAAGGAGGATGGTGATATTGCTTCCCTTAAAAGTTTAAGGAAGGCATTGTTAGCAATAGGCTGCTGATTAATTTCTTCATGATGTGTGCAAAAAAGTGATGGATGGAATGCTTGAATTATTCGAAGCCACTGGTAATTACTCGGGCCGCATCCCAGTCCATCGTTATTTTGCACAGCATGCCATTTTAGTTTGAACTCATCCATTTGCAAATGAATCTTGATCCAGCTCCAGTAGCAACAGTCCAGCCTGAACTGCTTGCCCGGCCTTCCTGAATTGGTACACAAGCAACCCAGGACCAGTTTCACCCTTATTTACGGCTCATCAGTTGGATATAAGTTGGTTTTAGGGGAACATTGTGCACAGGTCCAATGTTTGGTCCTACCCTCCCACTTAGGGTGTTGCACTGAAGTATTAAAAAAAGTGATTGATGGAATGCTTGAATTAATCTCACCCACTGATAATTACTTAGGGACACATTCCAGACAATTGGTATTTTGCAGACCATGCCACCTTAGTTTGGACCAAGCAATAAGCAAATCAATCTTTCATCCAGCTCCAATAGGAGCAATCTAATCTGAACTGCCAGACCAGTTCCTCCCTGTACCGTAACACGAGCAACCCAAGACTGGTTTCACCCTTATTAGTGCTCATCAGTTGGGTTTAGCTTGGTTCCAGAGGCACAGTGTGCACTGGACCCACATTTGGGCATACCTGTCCCATTCAAGTCTGCCGAAAGAACTTAAGACAACACACAAGTAGTAAAAGTACATTAAAGTGAGTTACTCATTTGATCATTGAGATATTTGAAATGATCTGCACCAATGGGGAGAGAGAATACTGGAAAGGAGATGTAACACCTAACAGAAGCTTGTCATTGAGATAACAACCCTGTACTTGCATTGATATTAAATTGTGTAGCATTTCGTTTTGGTATGTGATTAAAATATTTTAATTTTAAATAAAAGATAAAATTTGTCCTGGACAACATGTTATTGTGAATTTTGGTTGATACTTCAGACATCTTGTTCCCCACACTAATTCCCTGAGAATTCTTGGATTACTTGCCCTCGCTACCATGAGAGTCAAGTATGGAAAGGGATGTACTCAGCCCAGTTTGCAGAGAACTAGTAAGACAGTCCCCAGGACACGACCGGCAAATGATCTCAACCAACACATATAGGGGTTCTAAACAAAATAATTCTGCAGAAATATTCTTTGAAAAAATGAGTCTACATTATTTTTAATCTTATAAACGTATTTTTTTTTTTTTTTCCCAAAACCTTTATTTTGCAAATCAGTGACACAGCTATTCAGCCGACAACCCGGAGGTACGGCAGCTTTAGAAACACAACAGATATGAGTGCCCGCATTTCACTGACAGGATATGCAAAGGTTCCATTTTAAATAAACACAAATCCAAAGCAAAACACAAGCAAGGCGGTAATCACCATAAGCACCAAAAGGGTTCCCATCAGGGGGAGCGAGCCCCGTTTCGTCCAACAGACACAGATTTATAGTAAGGGAAAGGAGGGGAGTTCAGGGACTCAAGAGGACAAACACATTCAGCAAAGAGATCTAAGCCGGAAAAAGGGGGCTAAGGGGAGAGCTGCTCCTCGGGCGGGTCCGGGTCTGGGGGCAGGCATATGCCCCCTCTGTACTGGTTCCATCGCCCCCATACAGAGTGCCATTTCCGAGGGCGCCCTCGAGCACAATACACTGTCTTCTCCCTAAACATGCTCCAATCCATGTTCTCCATCCACGCTGTCAATGTAGGTGGCCTATCTGAGCCCCACAGACGTGCGATGTCGCGCTTGGCTACCATATTCCCTAGGGTCACCCATTGGGTCTGTGCCGCGTCGTGGTCAGTAGGACCCCAAACATTCAGGAGACAGCACCGCGCCTCAGACTGCATGACGATGCCGTCACCTCCCCCATCACCTCGTGTACTCGCCTCCAAAACTCCATGATCACACCACATTCCCAAATAATATGTAGAAAGGTGCCCACCATACCACAGCCTCTCTTACATAAGCCCTCCTCAGAGAAACCCATATGAACCAGCCTAGGCCCCGTCACGTATACCCTATGGAGTATTTTAAGCTGCACCAGCCGCAGGCGCGCGGGGATCGCGACCTCTTTGGGAGAAGAAACTGCATACTGCCAATCCTCGTCGTCCAGTTCAAGGCCATCCCTGATCCATTGGTCGCGCAACCCTAGAAGAAGATCTGCCCGAACATTAATAAGCTTCTTATAAATGAGCGAGATCGTACTCTCTGGCATATGGCCGTCCAGGATCCGGTCCTCCAACGGAGAGGACTCAGGCACCTTCTCACCTTCTACCAGGACTGACCGCAAGGCGTGGCACACTTGGGCGTAGCAGAAGAACTCCGAGTTCCCTAGCACATATTCCTTCTGCAGCTCCTCGAATGACTTTATCCTACCCTTAACCAAAAGGTCTCCAACCCTGGATATACCGATCAGGTCCCACTTCGCAAACCCTTTTGTATGCCAAAGCTTTCCAAGAATATCGGAGTCAAACAGAGGGGTGGCAAGGGTAAGCTTACCCTTCCAGCCCAGTGAATCCGTCGCCACCTTCCATATACGCACGGCCACCCTGGTGGGCCCCGTAAGGGTTAAGTCGGACGACTTCGAGTACAAAGCTCTGTGGTAATTGCCCCCACGCAGCAACCAGCGGTCCATGGCGAAGCCAGGGCTCAGCGCCGGACCATACACACCATGGTTAATCGCGCTCAACTGGGTGGCCCAGTAATAACGTCGAATGTCTGGAAGCGCGATACCACCGTCGTACCACGGAAGCGTCAACTTAGCAATCGCTATGCGCGGACGCCCTTCCCACAATAGCGCGCGCTGGTGGCTTTCGACCTCACGGAAATAACTGGCCGGGACCAAGTCAAGGGTATTCTGCAGGGCATAGAGGAAACGGGGAAGGGACATCATTTTAAACAGGGCGGCACGGCCAAGGGGGGAAAGCGGCAACCGCCGCCAGCCCGCCACGTCCCGTCGCAGACGTGCCAAGGGAGGGAGCAAGTTCTTCTCATATCGTAAAATGGGGTCGGTGGAGATATATATCCCCAAATATAAAAAGCCCTGCCGGGCTATCTGGATCGAGCAGTTGCGCGGGACAGGCGGGACATCCCCACACAAGACATACAAGTAGGACTTCCCCCAATTGATGACAAGACCAGAGTTCCTACCAAAAGAAGTCAAGACGTCACAAACCACTATCAGAGATTTCTTAGGCGAGGCGAGGTATAGCAGAATATCGTCGGCGTAGAGTGACATACGGTCCTCGTGGTCAGGCGACCAGCGAAGCCCACGTATAGCCGGGTGCCATCGTATCAACGCCGCCAACGGCTCAAGGGCAAGTGCGAACAACAACGGCGACAGGGGACAGCCCTGCCGGGTGCCTCTCCCGAGCTCGAACGGTGTCGACGCCCGCCCGTTCACCACGACGCTAGCAAGAGGCCCCTCATAGAGCAACCTCACCCAGCCTACAAATCCAGGCCCAAAGCCGAACTTAGCTAGCACAGCCCATAGGTATGCCCACTCCACCGTATCGAAGGCCATTGTGGCATCGAGGGACGCCACGATAGCCGGCTCTCGTATCGTGCCCGCCCTAGCAATCACTCCATGAAGGCGTCTAAGATTCAGTGCAGTGTTACGGTGCGGGATAAAGCCCGACTGATCCGGGTGGATCAAGTCGCCAAGCACCCGGACCAAGCGGTTAGCAAGGATCTTAGCAAGGATTTTCGGCTCGGCGTTGAGAAGTGATATCGGCCGATAGGAGCCACACTTGTCCCGGGGCTTACCGTCTTTGTGTATTACCACAATCGTCGCCAGCCATTGATCGAGCGGAAGAAACCCATTCACCCGCGCCTCCACGTACATGGCGCGCAGGTGAGGAGCCAACTTATCAGGATGGAGCTTGTACAGCTCAATCGGCAGACCATTTGGGCCCGAAGCCTTACCGGAGCGCAACGCTCGGATAGCACACGCCACTTCATCTACTGTTATATCCCCATCGAGGTCATCCCTATCAATGGCATGAAGGCAGGGCAGAGTGATGTCTCGCAGAAGGTCACACGAGTCCTCAGTGGGCCTGTCCGAGACCGAGGTGTATACCGTACGAAAATAGTCCGAGAAACACTGAACTATACCGTCGGGATCAGTGACAACCTCTCCCCCAGCCGTCGACAACTCCGGCACAACACGATGAACACGCTCTTTTTTATCCAACCACGCCAGCAATTTCCCGGCCTTATCACCAACATCGTACAAGCGACCCTGCTGCTCTCTATTGAGGGTCTTGGCAGCGTTAGTCACCAGGTCCCTATATTCCAATTGCTTCAAGCTCAAATTATGCAGTGTGGCCGGTGCAACATCCTCTCGCAAGGCCACTTCTAAAGCAGCAATCTCGCCCTCTACTTGTGTCACCTCAGCGTCTCTCCGCCGCTTGGCGGCCACTACCAAGGACAGGGCCTCCCCTCTCAATACCGTCTTAAAAGCTTCCCATAGGGACACCGCTGATTCAACCGAACCCTGATTTTCTTGAAATTAGTGGTCAACTGTCTTCAGCAACACACTGCGCATCTTGGGGTCACGAAAATACCAGGGGTTAATGGGAGCCACCCTGCCCCCCCCCACCCGGCCACTATCAAGACGGGCCCACACCGGTGAGTGATCAGATATGCCCCGTGCCATGTGCCTAGCCTCAGACACCAAAGAGGCGTGGGCAGCCAGAGTGAGCAAGTAATCAATCCGAGAGAGACTCCCGTGGGCCCCGGAATGGAAGGTATATTGTCTCTGAGTGGGGTGTCGTAGCCTCCAACTGTAACGCCCTGAACGTCTCAGGATCGTTTAACAGACACGATAATGAGAACGCAACCACTTGTGAAGGTTTAGTTATTTTAATGAAGGCAAAAATAATACAAGGAATAAACAAAGGTTATAGTCACTGGAATCCTCCAGGCTAAGTACGTTACCAGCCCACAGCACGGATGGTCCTAACCGTCCTCTGCATATACGCCGATCCCGGCGTATGCCAACAGAGGGCAGAAATGAAATGGCCGACAATGCCAATCGGTAGGCTGTGAGGGGCACGAAGAGTGTTGGGGAGAATCGAGGAGTCAGGGAAACACCCAGCCGGGGTCTCTACCTGAAGGGAGCAGCCGCTCAACCTCTTCCTCAGACTGCACCGGGACGCGGAGTCACCTCCTGGTGATGCGTCACCAATACCCCAATCACAAGCAAAGAAGACTGAACCGAGAGCAGCCGCTCGATCGATCCTGTGGACTTCCGAGTCTGTAACGCGGCAAACACCTCCTGGTGTGCGTTACAGCTGGCAGTCCCTGTAGCTCTGGTCGGGCTGGGAGTTACGACTCCAACCAGCAAAAGCGCCACTGCGCTTTGACTCAGCCGAGTCAAAAAGCGAAGCTCAATGGTTATCCGGTAGAGCTTCCGGGTCCTTCACAGGTGACGATGGGGCAAGACACGGCCCAGGGAGTAACGACTCGACCTACCTCCGTTCTTGCCTTACTGGAGCACCACTCCGGAACACTGCTCTTCACTAAGCAGGTACGTCGGTTGTAAACACAATATCCGACAGCGTTGTACCTCCCGGTTCCTCCCTTTATAGGGCGTTGTTTTCCTTGAGTTATGTAACAGCTCTCCTGTTTACATAAGGGCGTGTTTTCCTTGAGTTCTGTAACAGCTCTCCTGTTTACATAAGGGCGTGTTTTCCTTGAGTTATGTAACAGCTCTCCTGTTTACATAAGGGCGTGTTTTCCTTGAGTTATGTAACAGCTCTCCTGTTTTACATAAGGGCGTGTTTTCCTTGAGTTATGTAACAGCTCTCCTGTTTACATAACCTCTCAACCGCTAAGCATCCTGGGAGATGTAGTCCGTTTTCGCTGGTTACCGTTTTCCTCCCCTCGCATGACAGGAATTCTTGACAGTACATCCTCCCTCTCAGCGGCTCCCCACGGGTCCAGCGCTGGCAGGAAAACGCCGATGGAACAAGGAGACCAAGCGCGGAGCATGAACCCCTTCAGCCGGTTCCCATGACTGCTCCTCCGGGCCATAGCCTTTCCACGCAACCAGGTACCACAGCTTCCCCCTGCGCCATTGGGACGCCCGTATGCCCGACACTTCATACTCCACCTCCGACTCCACGCATACCGGCCTAGGTGTCCCAGACGGCTTCGAGGGTGCTGGTTTGAGCAATGATACATGAAAGACAGGGTGTATCCTCAATGACTGGGGCAAGCACACCTTCACGTTCACGGGACCCATACACTTGGTAATTCGATAGGGGCCCATGTACTTGGGATGGAACACACTGTTCTTTCGAAACCTCATGTTTCTTGTGGATATCCAGACGTAGTCTCCAGTGCGGTACAGTGGCCCGGGCCTTCTCTTCCTGTCTGCCGCAGCCTTGTATCTTCTCTTGGCCTCTATGAGGAAAGCCCTTGAGCGCGTCAACGTGTCTTTTATGTGTGCCACCCTGTCCGCTGTGGCGGGAATCCCGTCCTCTCTGAACGGATGTAGAAATGGCAAGAACCTGGGATGTTGGCCATAGTTGCTATAGAACGGAGATGACTGTGTGGAGCTGTGAGTGGCGTTGTTATAGGCGATCTCTGCAACCCATAGCAAGTCGACCCATTCTTCCCTGCCCTGGTCCAGAAAACATCGCAGATACTGTTTGAGCGTTTGGTTCAGGCGCTCGGTTTGGCCGTCCGTTTGAGGGTGGTAGCTGGTGGACAGGGCGGTCTTAACATGCAGCGCAGTGCACCAAGTCTTCCAGAACTGCGCAGTAAACTGCGACCCCCGGTCCGACAGGATCACCCCAGGTAATCCATGCAGTCGTACCACATTCTTTAGGAGTAGTGACGCCAATTCCCCGGCCGTAGGGACTCTCTTGCAGGGGATGAAGTGCCCCATTTTCGTCAAGTAATCCACCACCACCAGTATTGCCGTCATCCCCTGGTCTACCGGTAGGCCCACCACGAAGTCCAGTGATATGCTATCCAATGGTCTATCCGAGGTCGGAAGTGGATGTAAGAGCCCTTGGGTTCGGCCATGGTCGGCCTTCATGGTAGCACACGTAGGACACTCCTGTCCCCACCTCCTGACATCCACTCTCATGGTTGGCCACCAGAAATGCCGTCCCATGCTAGCCACCGTTTTTTCAAAGCCCAAATGACCTGCGCATGGAGAGTCATGGCACCAGATGAATGCTTGTTTCCTTAGCCTAGGCGTGGGTATCAATAGGCACCTGCCCTTCAGGGGTATCCCGTCCTTCAGCTGCCATTCTCTGTGACTGAGGAGCCACCTCCGCCATGCGAATGACCTGATCCCTCTCTTTATTCCCCTCAGGAAAGTATCCGGTTGGATAACCCCCAATACCATCCTCGGGGAAATGATGGAATGCTCGGTCGCAGGCAATGGTTCCTTAACTGCAGATTGACGGGACAGGGCGTCCGCCTTCCGGTTTTCCGTCCCCGGCCGATATGTGATGCGGAAGTTGAACCCCGCAAAGAAGATCATCCACCGCAGCTGTCTGGGAGAAAGGTGTCTTGTGGCCGTCATGAACTGTAGGTTCCGATGGTCCGTGTACACCGATACCACATGTCTTGCCCCCATCAACCAATGCCTCCATTCGGTGAAGGCGTCCTTGATTGCGAGAAGCTCCTTCTCCGCAATATGGTAGTTGCGTTCGGCGTCGTTGAGTTTGCGGGACATGTACGCAACGGGATGAAGCACCCCTGTGTCGTGGTTGCGTTGGGACAAGATAGCCCCCAGCGCCACATCCGATGCGTCCGCTTCCACTACGTAGGGGAGATCCGGATCGGGGTGAGCCAACACCGGTGCCTTACCAAAGGCGCTTTTCAGGGCCTCAAAGGCTTTGTTCGCTTCAGGGGACCAGACAAACTCCTTGGACTTCCTCAGTAGCTGTGTGATTGGGGCCACCACTCCTGAAAATCCATCTATAAACCGCCTGTAAAAGTTGGCGAAGCCAATGAAACTTTGGACGTCCTTCACGCTTTGGGGCACCGGCCATTCTTTCACCGCCTTGATCTTTCGTTCTGCCATCTCCTGTCCCTCTGGACTCAGCATCACTCCGAGGAATTCCACGGATGTGACGTGGAAGTCACACTTGCTGAGTTTACAAAACAGCATGTTTTCCCTCAGCTTTTGGAGCACGGCTTTGACGTGGTGTACGTGCTCCTCCACACTGGATGAATAGATGAGGATGTCGTCGATATATACGATCACGTAGATATCCAACTCCTCTCTGAATACCTCATTCAAAAAGTACTGAAAGGCTGCCGGGGCATTGCACAGACCGAACGGCATGACGAGGTACTCAAAAAGGCCGAACCTGGTCTTAAAGGCGGTCTTCCACTCGTCTCCGTCCCTCATGCGCACCAGATGGTATGCCCCTTTCAAATCCAACTTGGTGTAGATACGAGCTTTCTTGACCTGTTCCAGGAGTACACTGATGAGAGGCAAGGGGTACCGATTCTTTACGGTTATCGCATTCAATGCCCTAAAGTCCACACAGGCTCTCAGCTCCCCATTAGCCTTCGGGATGAAGAAGAGTGGCGAGGCGGCCGGAGACTTGGACGGGCGGATGAATCCTAGCTTGAGGAGTTTATCCAGGTACCCCCGGAGATGCACGTTTTCAGGCTCCGTCAGGGCATACAGCCTGCCGCTGGGAACGCTGGCCCCTGGCACCAGGTCGATCTGGCAGTCAAACTGTCTATGTGGTGGTAGCACTTCCGCCTTCACCTCATCAAATACATCCTCAAAACTGTGATAAGCCTGGGGGAGAGCCACATCTTTTTCTGCCGCTGTAGCCACCGTCTGACTCCCGCTCTCATCTGCGTCAAGGGATTCCGTTCCTATTCCACAATGCAGGATGCAATACGGTGACGTCAGTTCGATGCGATGTGTTGGCCAATCCACAGAGGGGTTGTGTTTCTGTAGCCACGGCAATCCCAATATGACGCCATATTGGGGCGCTCGGATGATGTTAAAATCGATTTGTTCCAAATGGTTCCTCCCACATCTCATCGGAAGGACCCCCGTGTGCTGCCCGATGGGCCCCGTCACCAATCGCCTTCCGTCTACAGCATAGACGTCTTCGGGTACAGCTTTGGGAAGAAGCACTAGCCCTAGCCTGCATGCCTCGTTGTGGTCCATAAACATGCCAGTGGCCCCTGAATCCACCATGGCCACAACGGGTATCCACTGGTCATGCACTCCCACGTGCACCGTGAGAAACAGGTGTCGTTGTCCCTTAGTGACCGAGTTGGAAAGTGAAGGGATGGATGAGTGACTCCGAGATGCCCCTTCTTTGGTCTGGGAGTCCTCTAGTTTTCCGCTGGTACGTCCACCACGGCTGTTACCGACCGGTTGGCCCGATAACGTGACGTCTTCGGTTTGGCAGGGCATTCACGTACGTAGTGGCCTTTTTTGCCACAATATAGGCACAATCCTTGTTTACGGCGTGACTCTTTCTCCGTGGCTGTGAGGCTCGCTCGTATTGCGCCGATGTCCATGGGTTCTCCCTTGGATGCGGTGGAAGTTTCAGGACTTCCCACTGTCACATAGGATGGAAGGGATTTTCCTTTTCTCCCATGATCCCCCTTTCTTTCACTTAGCCTATGTTCCAGCAGTAATACCAGGTTGATAAGGCCCTCACATGTCTTGGGTTGTGGGTCAATATGAGCCACGGCGTCCTTGAGCTCATCGCACAGCCCGTGATGGAAGAGCGCCGTCTGTTTAGCAACAGGCCACTTGGTTTCCGCAACCAGCCTTCGGAACGCGTTGAGATACTGCACCAGGTCGTTGGATCCCTGTCTCAACTCAAGCATTTCACGGTCCGCCGTGTACGAGTCAGCCCTTCTGTCGAAGACCTTCAGGAATTCCTCGCGAAAAGCACCCCAATCACATAAGATGGGGTCGTCCCTGCTCACCAGAGGTACGGCCCATTGTGCCGCGTTTCCAGCCAAATAGGATATAAGGAAAGCCACACGAGCCTGACTCGTGGGGAACGCCCTTGGTTTGCACGATAGATGTAGCGCCACTTGTGTGAGGAATACCTGCACTGTGTTAGGATCCCCACTGTACCTCTCTGGTGTTGCCAAGGGGACGGCTACCGGCATTTCCACTACTACCGCAGGGGTCTGGTTCGTGAGGGAGGTGCTGGGCGTGAGCGGGTCCAATTGGATAGCATCCAGTCTGGCTTTTACATCGGCTGTTTCTTGCCTGGAGGCAGCCAATTCAATTTGCACGGTCTCTAAAGCAGCCAGCACATCATCAAGTGTTGCCATGTCTGTTATCGACCGGGAGACAGTTAGTGTTATTAAGGTCGGATATTTTGTAACGCCCTGAACGTCTCAGGATCGTTTAACAGACACGATAATGAGAACGCAACCACTTGTGAAGGTTTAGTTATTTTAATGAAGGCAAAAATAATACAAGGAATAAACAAAGGTTATAGTCACTGGAATCCTCCAGGCTAAGTACGTTACCAGCCCACAGCACGGATGGTCCTAACCGTCCTCTGCATATACGCCGATCCCGGCGTATGCCAACAGAGGGCAGAAATGAAATGGCCGACAATGCCAATCGGTAGGCTGTGAGGGGCACGAAGAGTGTTGGGGAGAATCGAGGAGTCAGGGAAACACCCAGCCGGGGTCTCTACCTGAAGGGAGCAGCCGCTAAACCTCTTCCTCAGACTGCACCGGGACGCGGAGTCACCTCCTGGTGATGCGTCACCGATACCCCAATCACAAGCAAAGAAGACTGAACCGAGAGCAGCCGCTCGATCGATCCTGTGGACTTCCGAGTCTGTAATGCGGCAAACACCTCCTGGTGTGCGTTACAGCTGGCAGTCCCTGTAGCTCTGGTCGGGCTGGGAGTTACGACTCCAACCAGCAAAAGCGCCACTGCGCTTTGACTCAGCCGAGTCAAAAAGCGAAGCTCAATGGTTATCCGGTAGAGCTTCCGGGTCCTTCACAGGTGACGATGGGGCAAGACACGGCCCAGGGAGTAACGACTCGACCTACCTCCGTTCTTGCCTTACTGGAGCACCACTCCGGAACACTGCTCTTCACTAAGCAGGTACGTCGGTTGTAAACACAATATCCGACAGCGTTGTACCTCCCGGTTCCTCCCTTTATAGGGCGTTGTTTTCCTTGAGTTATGTAACAGCTCTCCTGTTTACATAAGGGCGTGTTTTCCTTGAGTTCTGTAACAGCTCTCCTGTTTACATAAGGGCGTGTTTTCCTTGAGTTATGTAACAGCTCTCCTGTTTTACATAAGGGCGTGTTTTCCTTGAGTTATGTAACAGCTCTCCTGTTTACATAACCTCTCAACCGCTAAGCATCTTGGGAGATGTAGTCCGTTTTCGCTGGTTACCGTTTTCCTCCCCTCGCATGACAGGAATTCTTGACACCAACAATCTACCAGACCAAAAGTGTCTATAAAGTCGGGAAGCCACTTCTGAGCACCCCCGATGTCTCTGGGCGGGTGCCTATCGAGCGTTCCAGAGCCAACCGCATTGAAGTCACCTCCCACCACTAGCAGCCCTTCGGGGAGTTCCAACAAGGCCCTGCCCAGAACAGCAAACGTGGAGGCCTGCAGGGCTGGAGGGACATAAACAGAAACCAATACCAACGTTCTACCCTCCCACCTCCCTGCCACAGCCACAAAGCGCCCCCTGTCGTCAGCAATGGTGGAGTCAACCTCAAATGGTAGGGAAGCTCTGACGAGTATGCCCGCACCCCTGGAGCCCGTGGAGAACCCCGAGTGAGCAATGAATTTGTAACCCTTTCTGTTAAGTGCATAACACATATTCCCTATAAGGTGGGTCTCCTGCAGGAGGACCACATCTGGCGAGGTCCGTTTCAAGAATTGCAGGACGATCCCCCGTTTAATACGATCCCCTAAGCCATTAACATTCCAGCTAATTATGTTTAAGTCCCTATCCCCCATCCCTGAACACAAAGAGACCCCCACCCCCCCAGAGAACCACGATCGGACAATACTGACAACCATTGCTACGCCTTGCAAGAAAAGAAAACAACCCCCAACAACAACCCCCACATCCCGAATCCCCCCCCCCCTGCACCCCTGCGTCAGCTTACTAAGCCCCCCCAACTTGCAGTGTGCCTGTCGCCCCATCAAAAACAAATCTACGAAAAGGACCCCAAGGGAGGAAAGGGCTTCTATCTTCCCCCCGCCGCCCTCCCATTACTGCAGTAAGGTGCGAGTCACTGTCCGGAGCCGAGTCAGCCGACACCGGAGATATCACTTCTGGCCATCTCGATCTCCTTCCGCTCCATCCACACTGTCCCGGCCAGGCTGTCGCCGCGGGAGCGCATCCAACCAGTCCCCTGCCATGTCCGGTGATTCGAAGAAGAAAGTCCGATCGTCATAAACCACACGTAGCCTGGCGGGAAAAAGCATGGCATACTTCAGGTCCATCTCCCGAAGCCGCCGCTTTACCCCCAAAAAACTTTGCCTCTGTTTCTGCACCATCTGGGTGAAGTCAGGATAGAAGCTCACGGAGGCATTCTGAAAAGGCACCGGGCCTGTCACCCTCGATGCTTGCAGGATAGCGTCTCGATCTCGGAAATTAAAGATCCGGGCTACAATCGGCCGCGGGGGGGCTCCCACCTTAGGCCGTCCGCCAGGCACTCGGTGAGCCCGCTCCACCGCAAAAAACCCGCCGAGGCCCTTAGGCGCAAGATGATTCACCACCAAGTCCTCGACAAGTAAATCCACGGAGTGCTCCTCTGAGGTTTCCGGGACCCCAATAAGGCGCACATTGTTGCGCCGGGCCCGACCAACAAAGTCTTAAAGCCGGCGGGCGGAGAGGTCATTCGCGGTTCGTAACTTACGAACCTCAGCCTGGAGTTCCGAGACATCGTCCGCAAGGCCAGTAGCCTTGAGGTCCAGGGACTTGACCCTCTCATTGGTTTTGCCCAGGTCCGCGCGAATCAAGTTGACATCCACCAAGATTGTGTCCACCTTGTGCGCCAGGGCCTCAAACTGTCGCCCGCTCGATGTTTGCATCCCATCTATCGCCCCCTTGATATCCTGCAATGATAACTCCGAGGCTGGGGGCGAATCGGCCTTCTGTGCCTCCAGCGACTGTCCCGATCCACCAGGTGACCCTTTCTGCTGGGCATAACGATCCATATTATTGGATTGGATATAGCCTCCCCGCCTGGTAGTCTTGGACTTCGACCTGTCTGCCTCCGATTTGGTCGACATCCCGAGCCGCAGGACGGGCAGTCGCAAATAGATGTCCCTCACTCAGCTAGAGGAAGCAGGGCAAACTTCGGACTTTAGCAGCCAGTCAGGATCGAGTGGAGGTCTTCCAGACAACAGCGGATCCGCATGGAGCGCTCCCAACCCAGCGCAAACAAAGAGGCGAGAAAGCGAAAGTGAAAGTGCAGCGGCATCAGTCCGTCAGTTCACACCTCCCGAGGCCGCTGTTGTTCAATTAGTGGCCGGGCATCCTGCCAACGCAAGCCCCTGGCATCCTTCGGAGGTAGGCCGCAGTCTTCTGCCATGCACAACTTCGGTCCCCGGTGGGCGATCTCGGCCCGGACAACGTCAATCGCCACAGCTGTGTCTCATCTGCAGGATTCCGTGCATGAAAACCAGGATTTAGGACAGGATGATTGCCGGAGGGCGCGAGGGTAGCGGGAGCTCAAGGCTCACGCGGCCATCTTATATAAACGTATTATTAAACCATTTCAAGTGTAATTATGCAGTAGCGGGTCCTGGAGGGAGTGCTGCCGGGCTGTGATGCAGGGCGGGGTAGGGGCAGGGTGGGGGGTAGTAAATTCTGGAGTAAGGCTGAACGGAGGTAAGTATCCAAATAAATAAATAAAACTCATTTTGTTGCGCGCGCTCCATCGCTAAATGCGATGCAGTGCGCGCAATGAAATTTGTTTTATGTATTTATTTGTATACTTACCTCTGTTTGGCCATAATCTGGAGTTTACTACCACCCACCCTGCCCCTCCCCCGCCCTGCATCACTTCCCGGCAGCACTCCCTCCAGGAGCTGCTACTGCAATCATGTTAGTATAAAACTTAGTATCAATTAAACTGCTAGTGCTGTTGTCGAGTTCCTGAAAAAATATCAATAATAGTGATTTTGATTAAGTATTTTTTCCTGCTTCATCTCATGCTATAAATTCCTTAATACAGATCAAGCTTTCTCTCCCTTTTGTGCAACGAAACATCAATTGAGTTTTTTCTTCGCAAAACAAGGTGTGTATATTTGTAAGACTATGTTTGCTGTTTTTTCTGTTTGCAGAAATTTACAGAGGGCCTTATTACGACTTTGGAGGTACTCCAGTGGCGCTGCCACAGTGCCATCCGCTGGAGGACCGCCAAAGCCATGGCGCGCACGCCCGCCTGATTAGGAGTTTGATCCTGGCCGGGGCTGCGGCGGTCTCACAGCGGCAGGCTGTTAGGCTCATAGGAGAGCCTAACATGCAGCCTGCAGCACGTTCCTGCACGGTGTGGCATGGCCGGGCCCCTGGAACCAGCCGGGGCTCCGGGGACCGCAGGCGCAAGGGAAGCCTCCCCGGGCCCTCCGGACCGCGCCCCGGGCACCCTGCCACGGTGTGGCATGCATGACACACTGTGCAGGATCAGGGGTGCAATTCCTGGGGGGCACAGTATGTGCCCTCCTGCATGCAGCCCCAGGCTTGAAAGCGGCATGGTTGCCCTGTTAGGGCCCCATAGTTGCCTCTCCACCTCCCGTTACATGGTGGTCTAACGGCCATGAAATGGGCGATGAGAGGGCAACTCAGAATATGCTTGATGGTGCCACAGTGACACACCTGCATATTCCTAATCTGACCACTGCGTAACCACCGCAGGATCCTGGATGCCGGGTGGATGCAGCGGTCCTGTGGCAGTCCGATTGCACAAATCATAATACTGCAGGAGGGCCCGTGTGTGATGGTGGTTGGACCACCACAGCGCATACGGCGGTGCTATGGACCGCCGGATCTTAATAAGGCCATTAAGGTCTTAACGTTCAAATGTTATGTTATGAAAGAATGTAACCTTTTTCTTCACCAGGTCTGAGAAAAACGTATGAATGGGAGACCTATGCGCTTCATTGTGCATAGACCCACTTTTTCCATCAAATGAAAAGATATTTTTGAAAAATATAATCACACTTTGCTTGAATTATATTTTCTGCCCTGCAATTGCCAGTTGATTGTGGTTTCTTTGTACTCCAAAATTCACACTCAACTTTTGTGGAAGAGATTTTCTTGATAAAATGTAAACAAATGTCTGTACCTTGCCATTTGTGCAACAGATAATATTACTTAAAAAGATATCAAGAGAAAAATTTTACCTTTGGCACAACTAAACAAAAAAATATGGATTGCAATGTAGAATTATATATTTCTTCTAAATCCGATAACAAGTCTACCAACGGCAACTAAATGCTTCTTAGAATTATGCCAGTAAACAGCTTTTTGCTCTCTACAACAAACACTTAACCACTACTTGATACGAAGTTTCCTGTCTGGTAAGCTCTGTGTGTGGCATGTGTACGAAATTCCGATTTGTAGTGGTGCCCTGGTTACAAGGTCTAAATTCGAGGGCCCTCCCATTTACCCTTTTATGATTCAGATTAATATGTCAGTTTAAAGGACATAAAATCTATTTATCGCATGCTATAAAAGGGAAGAATGTAAACATTGTAAAAAAATGGTACGCACACACTAAGTAATTTGTTTTGCAAATATGTAATTTCTTTAAACATTTCTACAGACCAATCCATTTAGATGTTAATAATCATGTAGGGTCTTTGTACTTCTGAGGCACAAACACAAGACATGAATAAGAGCCTGAACGTGGCAAAGCCTATCTGAAGAAACATTAATAATTGTGTTCTTGAAAATATTTTCGCTCCTATAACTATACTCACCAGATCATAATAATTTTACATTCTTGACATTTTTCAAATATTTGACACATATTTAAAATAAAATGTTATATCCCTCCCAACCTAACCTCCACCCAGCATCAATCCAAAACCTTAGCCCTACTGCACAGCCCGTTTTATGTTCCTAAAAAGGTACTCATGTGAGAGGATCTTTGCAGCAAATGTTTCTGGTTGATAAAGTTGTGCATTATAAATGTTAGCCACTCGTAAAGCATTATTTGCACCTTTCAGTATGTTCTTTTCAATCTAGTTTGTAAAATGGTTCAACAGCACCAAGCTTTACTCTTGCTGCCAAAAGACAGCTGTTTAAAGCCAATATCCCCGTCATCTCCATAAGTGTCTCCAAAGAATCCGCTTATTTAGGACATTTTATACAGTAAGCATTAATTCTCCGGCTAAAAGTCAAAATAGTTTTCAGATTATAATTAGTGGCGGCTGGCATGGATCAGGGTGGAGAGACACGGGGGAGGCGCGTGTAAAAAAAAAAAGGAAAGTAAAAAAAGTACCTTCTAAGTGTTTTCTCGCCATGTCTCTCCTCCATAGTCCCTTGTTCTGGCCTGAACAGGAAGCACACCTAGGCTCTCCATAGCCAATCACAATGCTGCAATGCAGTGTTGTGATTGGGTCTGAGTGCCGTGGTTCAGCTCTCAGACATGCAGTGGGAGCCTGGGCATGTTCTCCTCCCAGGCTGCAATACAGCCTGGTTTGAGAATGTGCGCATGAATGTTTGGCCTGCCAAAGACGGCCGGCCAAACATTCATGTGCATTTTACAGAGTGCACTCACCACTCCTCCCCCTGCTCCAAGAGCAGTGCAGCTCCGTCCGCCCCGCTTCACCCGCAAAGCTGCAGCAGCTGGGAAAAACTAAATGATAATAATGTCGAGTTATTCTAATTTTATTTTTCCTTTATTTTACTGCTAAAAGGTGTGATGCTCCTCCGCCTTAGGGGAGGAGCTGCCACTGATTATAATGAATTCTATGAAACATACTCGTACAGGTATAACTATAAAGGCATTCTCAACATGGTCACACTTTCCTACAAACTTTTCACCTTCGTGTAATTGTAGACATGTGAGGCGTTTTCTTTGATTCATGCAAATCTGGGCACAATATCTAAAGTTGGAATGCAGATGTGTCAGGCATCTAGGTCACCAGTCACACTCACATTTATGAGTACATCACATGAAGGGACGAAGGTTTACCATACTTGTATGCTTTACTAACCATCTTATTCTGTGGAAGCTATTGAAGACTGATAGATGGAGCTTGGGATGTGAATGACAAGAAGCAAAGTTTCAGCACTGCACCTCCAGCTGTGAGCGAGCTGCACTCTAGTTTGCACCCGGCCTCTCATTTCCAGACCTTCATTTCTTTTTTCAGTGAGGTTCCCCTTGGGTTGTCCCTTTGCCCTAGACTTGGGTTTTTAAATTTTGCTCCTGCAGTTTCTAGTCATCTAGTCGTCTATGCCCTCCAGTGTGTTTTTGAAGTCTGGTTGGATTCCAAGGCATCCCGAATATTCACTACCACATTTGCAACTATAAGGGCTGGTAAGAAAAACTGAAACTGGACATCTGGATTTACAGATTATCACACTGTAGTTTGTCTATAGAATGAGCACAAGAGACAAGTGAAGCTGATGATTGGCTTGAGGCCAAAGCACCAAAAGGAAGCAACTGCGCCAATGTCTGTCTCTCCCCTACATTCATCATGTTCTCCTCGACCGTTCTCTCAGAGTGGTAGCATCCTAGACTGGATGTAGAGTTTCCAGGAAGGTATGGTGTCTTCTGATGGTTCCTTTACAGTCTTGGCCATATGCTGCCAATATGTTCTTTACTAACCAGAACACATGTGGGCACTGTGTTTATGCTGCATGAGGAAGATACATTTTAAAGGGACTTGCCTTGGCAGGAAACATAATGTATTTTCCTGAGGCAGGAATGGAGACAAAGGAAGGTGGAGGCAAAGAAGAAGTTTGAGAAGTGATGTCCTTGTTTGTCTAAGATGGAGCAGACATCTTTCCCTTACACCAGGGTTCTCCAAAGTCAGTCCTGGAGGGCCGGATCTTTGCCAGATGTTTAGCATATCCACATTTAGGTAAATGTAGTTACCTTAAAATTGGGAAAGGATTCTGCTCTCCACGACCATCTTGGGAGAACCCTGCCTTATACTAACAGTTTAATACTAAACATATGTTTGTGATTTTCTGAGGGCAACCATAAAATGTGTACCGATAATTATTCTGATTAGAATTCTATCCTCACTCGATGTTCATGCTCATTATTACAAAATTTGTGCATACAATTTTTGCAAACTTTCAGACTTGATGAACATGCATGGACCTAATTTGTCAATGGTCACTGAATATAATTCACAGAAGGAAGAGAGTAGGCACCACTAGGTGCTGGTACTGTACCTCAATTACTATCTTCTGCAGACCTGTGCCTCAAGACTACATGATGAGGAGCTCAGTTTAGTGTCTTCCCTAATCTTAGGGTATACCTTGGGTGTTCCTAGGGAGCACAATAGCTGCAGTTTGGGGTTATCCTTTGGGAATTCAGGGTAGCCGTCGAGATAAATGAAAAAACATCCAAGATGGACCAGGTCCACTGATGTTTAGGGGCATGGAAGAAAACATTCCTTTCCAACAAAAAGAACATGGCCACCATAGTTAGTCTTGTCTTCAATCTGGTATTGATTAATGAAAATGTTTTTCCCCAAGGAGCCACCTACAGATGTAAAAATTCTGGTGCTACTGTGAGACAGTCACTTGTCCTGAATGAGCATAAACCTCAGTTTCCCATCCACAGGGGCAGTTGCCACCAAGTAACCGGCTGTTGCAAGCACTCAGGTAAACACAAAACTCTTCAATATTCGGTTTATTGTTTGTAATTTAGATCCATATTATTAGATCCCCACTGTCCGCACCTTACACTCTCTGCTCCCATCCACCAACCGCTCACTTTCAAACATCCACACTATTCGAACCTCTAAACATTCTATTCATGTTGTGCTTAACATTCTATAATCTCTGACTCTATAATCTACAATCTAGGCGGCGAGCACCACACACCGTACTTCTTTACAAATAATTATATTAGCAAGGAAAAGAAACAAAAGATAAAGTGAGTACCATATTGTACAATGACAATATTCTACAAACAGACCATTGCAGGATAGTATTATGGGATACATATAACAACATTGAATGATAATATAAAGTCATTTATCTTACTAGTTAATATTTCATGTTTCGTGCTCTGATGCTCTGTAGAACTCCCTCATCCAGTGCACTTGGCCAAGACCTGTTAGAACTGCTCATCATGCATGAAGGCTCATTCAAGTGTTCGTTCATCAAAGTCTCTCTTCCTTCTCCATGCATTGCAGGATGAAAAATGAGTTTGGTCAGGCATCCCTAGATCCCAAAAATCAACTCTAGACGAACGCTCCACATTATAAGAAGGCTCAAGCATGGGATCCGTACAAATTGATATTCCGCTTACGTTCCATATCACTCTCTCTCCACTCTCCCTGCACTCATTGAGTTTTTCAATTACTCTTACAGGCTTCGACCACTTTCCAACGAAACCTACAAATCATTCAGGTAGCTTCACGTGAATCAACCGACCAATCTGACTCATCCTGTTAGCGGTTTGACCCTCCGTAGACCCAAACAAAATGACATCCTTTCTGTGTGCATTGACTCTCCTATGGACCAGCTCATAAACAGGTCTCACCATCATTCAATGGTCCAGAGATACCTGCTTTGCTCTCGTTATTTGATGTCATTCAGATCCCCTCAGTGAAAACATCCCTATAATTCAATGTTACCCAGCTATTATTATCTATGTTATGTATGGCTCTCACTGAGAGCCACTAGCATGAACACCAGATTCTAAATCTATCTATTCACTGCTATGACGTAGCAACAGAGGGTAAGAAGAGCTGCTCACCTTTGTTGTTATAGCAACACGAAAAGATGATGGACGGAATATTGAACACTGTCAAACATTCTCCCTAGTCACAGATCTGAGTTAAATCCATTGTTTCTTTGCTCACCAGGCCACCCCAGTTTGTACCCAGCCATATGCACATCATTCGTGACTGCTCGGCATAGGAAAAGTCCAATCCAGCCCGAACTGGATTTAGGCCCAGATTTCTGTTCTGTGGTTGAGTGTTTGACATTGTTCAGCATTCCGTCCATCAATTGCTCTGTCAAAAAAGAATATTAGGCTGCTCTGCCAGGGCTCTGTGAGAGTCTGTCAGCACAGTGTTGGATCTGTGCTTAGAGGGAAAGCAGGGGATTCAACTTTGGGAGAGGAGAAGGTAAGATTACACACAGGGTGGTGGGTTGGGTGGCTGCAGGGCAGTTAGTTTTTTACATTTGGTTCATGGAGAAGCTATTACTACTATGCCCCTCCGTAGCAGTTGAAAGTAGAGGGAAATCATGTTTTGGGGACCATACACAACATAAAATTATACATGGGTCAAAAGTGAATAACTGGTTTGTTGTTCACCTCTGGTTTGACATCAACAACAACTTGAGCTTCCCTTTTGTTGTCTATTTGATGACACTCAATATTCCTCAGTAAATACATAGCCCTTATTCACTGTTACCTATCTATAATTCTGGTACAGCTTAAAGTTTTACCCCAACATTATACGTCACAAATACATAATCAAAATATGTACTTAGCACATGTTTTCTGTGTGGCCTAACAACATTAATAAGAAATGTTGCTCTTGCCATTAATATTGACGTGCATTCACTTTAGAATTAGAGAATTCATACATACTTTTGTGCCTTGACCCTATTAAATGAGATTTTCTTTGAAGACTTGATTGAATACAAACAATCCTTACATATGTAGAATGTGTTTAATCAAGAAACGATAATGGATTTATGTAATGTGTGGGCTAATGTTATACATATATTTCATATAGAATGTGGTTCTTAGTCATACATACAAGTGATTATTAAAGTTTACTGTATACCATATGCAATATGAATCTAATGTACTGACAAGCTATATTCATTTGTGTTTAAACGTGCACACGCTTATTAACCCCTTCGATGCTCATGACGGAGCGGTTCCGTCATCAGCATCGGTTGGGCTGTGCTTATGACGGAACCGCTCCGTCATGAGCACAGCCCCTGGGGGAAGCGTTGGCGCTCCCCCCTGGGGCATCGATCCTGCCCCCACAGAGGGGGGTGGCAGCGGAATCAGGAAGCGTTGGACGCGCTGGAATTCATTTCTTCCAGCGCGTCCAACGGAGCAGGTAGGTTTTTCGCTCCGGTGTGGCCGTGGGGGGGGGGGGTGGCCCGTGGGGGAATTGGGATGCCTTGAGGCATCGGGGGAGAGGAAAGAGTATTTCCTCTCCCCTGATGTCTCAATGCTGGGCATTCCTGCTCCACGATCACGCACAGCGTAGCGATCGTGGAGCAGGGATGCCCCACTAGACACCAGGGATGTGTTTTTGTGTTTTCGGAAGCGACCCCTTAGGCAAGGGTCGCTTCCTGGGGGTGAATTTTTTTTATAAGACTTTTCTGCCCCCCCTGGGGGCAGATCGGTCTTATAATTTGCAGTTTCTGCTGCCAGGGGGGGGGGCAGAATAGCCCACTAGACCCCAGGGATGTCTTTTTTAGTATTAGGAAGCGACCCCTTAGGCAAGGGTCGCTTCCTGGGGGTGAATTTTTTTTATAAGACTTTTCTGCCCCCCCTGGGGGCAGATCGGTCTTATAATTAGCCGTTTCTGCTCCCAGGGGGGGGGGGCAGAAAAGCCCACTAGACACCAGGGATGTCTTTTTTAGTATTAGGAAGCGACCCCTTAGGCAAGGGTCGCTTCCTGGGGGTGAATTTTTTTTTATAAGACTTTTCTGCCGCCCCTGGGGGCAGATCGGTCTTATAATTTGCCGTTTCTGCTCCCGGGGGGGGGGGGGTAGAAAAGCCCACTAGACACCAGGGATGTCTTTTTTAGTATTAGGAAGCGACCCCTTAGGCAAGGGTCGCTTCCTGGGGGTGATTTATTTTTATAAGACCTTTCTGCCCCCCCTGGGGGCAGATCGGTCTTATAATTTGCAGTTTCTGCTGCCAGGGGGGGGCAGAAAAGCCCACTAGACCCCAGGGATGTCTTTTTTAGTATTAGGAAGCGACCCCTTAGGCAAGGGTCGCTTCCTGGGGGTGATTTTTTTTATAAGACTTTTCTGCCCCCCCGGGGGCAGATCGGTCTTATAATTAGCCGTTTCTGCTCCCAGGGGGGGGGGCAGAAAAGCCCACTAGACACCAGGGATGTCTTTTTTAGTATTAGGAAGCGACCCCTTAGGCAAGGGTCGCTTCCTGGGGGTGAATTTTTTTTTATAAGACTTTTCTGCCGCCCCTGGGGGCAGATCGGTCTTATAATTTGCCGTTTCTGCTCCCGGGGGGGGGGGGGGGTAGAAAAGCCCACTAGACACCAGGGATGTCTTTTTTAGTATTAGGAAGCGACCCCTTAGGCAAGGGTCGCTTCCTGGGGGTGATTTATTTTTATAAGACCTTTCTGCCCCCCCTGGGGGCAGATCGGTCTTATAATTTGCCGTTTCTGCTCCTAGGGGGGGGCAGAAAAGCCCACTAGACACCAGGGATGTCTTTTTTAGTATTAGGAAGCGACCCCTTAGGCAAGGGTCGCTTCCTGGGGGTGATTTTTTTTTATAAGACTTTTCTGCCCCCCCGGGGGCAGATCGGTCTTATAATTTGCCGTTTCTGCTGCCCGGGGGGGCAGAAAAGCCCACTAGACACCAGGGATGTGTGTGTTGTTGTAGGAAGCGACCCCTTAGGCAAGGGTCGCTTCCTGGGGGTACATTTTTTTTATAAGACTTTTCTGCCCCCCCTGGGGGCAGATCGGTCTTATAATTAGCCGTTTCTGCTCCCAGGGGGGGCAGAAAAGCCCACTAGACACCAGGGATGTCTTTATGTCTTTTTTAGTATTAGGAAGCGACCCCTTAGGCAAGGGTCGCTTCCTGGGGGTGATTTGTTTTTATAAGACTTTTCTGCCCCCCCTGGGGGCAGATCGGTCTTATAATTTGCCGTTTCTGCTCCCAGGGGGGGCAGAAAAGCCCACTAGACCCCAGGGATGTGTGTGTTGTTGTAGGAAGCGACCCCTTGGGCAACGGTCGCTTCCTGGGCCCCCATTTTTTTGGTGAGACTTTTCTGCCCCCTCTGGGGGCAGATCGGTTTCATTTTGATGCCGTATCCGCTCCCAGGGGGGGGGGCAGAAAAGCCCCCTAGACACCAGGGATGTGTGTGTTGTTGTAGGAAGCGACCCCTTGGGCAAGGGTCGCTTCCTGGGCCCCCATTTGTTTTGTAAGACTTTTCTGCACCCTCTGGGGGCAGATCGGTCGTTTATGTAGCCGTTTCTGCCCCCAGGGTGGGCAGAAAAGCCCACTAGACACCAGGGATTTGTTTTTTTGAGTAAAGGAAGCGGCCCCTTGGGCAAGGGTCGCTTCCTGGGGGCCCAAATATTTTTCAAGACTTTTCTGCCCCCCCTGGGGGCAGATCGGTCTTTTGTGTAGCCGTTTCTGGCCCCAGGGGGGCAGAAAAGCCCACTAGACACCAGGGAATTAGTGTAAATAAAAATGGAAGTGACCCCTTGGGCAAGGGTCGCTTCCAGGGTGCAATTTTTATAATATGTATTTGGCCCACCCGCCCCGGGACAGAGTAGCCTTTTTTTTCCTGCTGTTTTCTGCCCCACTTGGCACACAACCTGATTGACCATTTGGGTAGTAACATAGCATGTTATAATGTTTATTGTTATATTTTTTGTGAATTGCAATTGCAATGTTTTTTTTTTTACTTTTTTGTTCTAGGTGATGGCTTTTGCTCTTTCCAGTTTGCCGTTTCGTTACTGGTGGTTCTGCTGTTTGTGTAGTTTGGTAAGAGACTTTTTTTTGTGCAATGTAAATGTGTTTCATTTCTCTGCATGATTTTTTTTGCAAATGGTGTAATAATAGCAGTATGTTTGGTTTTTGAGTGTCAAAAACTGTTTGCATTTGTGCTCGATGTGTATTTTGTTGTCTTGTGAGTAATTTGTTTTTTTTCTTCTTTCAAGTCGGATATCGTTGGTTTTTGCTGTGTCACTGCAGAGTAGGTTCTGGTGAGTGTAGCTGTCTCTTGTAATTGAATTCTATAGCTTTTGAGTACATTGATCTTTGTGATAAAGGTACACATTTCTTTACTTACTTGGTTTGCACATTGTTGGTTGTTGTTGACTTGTTTGTGCAGTCTTCTATCTTAGTAAGTATAATGGCTAGCCGCAGGATTACTGCTCAGCAGGTTGTTGGTTTGCTGTTTGAGTCTTCCTCAGACCATGGTTCAGAGACTGACTCTGCATCTGAGGGAGAGGAGGCAGGGGACGATTCTGGCAGTGAGTTTTCTCTCCATATGGAGTCATCGGATGATGAAGATACTCTTAGTGCGGATGAAGTGCCTGTGTTAGAGGAGGAGACTGATGTGCCGATAGTGCGGCAAGAGGCATCTGGGCTGCAGCCTGGGGCTGCAAGGCTTCCCGTTGGTGTAGTGCGGCAAGAGGCTTCTGGGCTGCAGCCTGCGGCTGCAAGGCTTCCCGTTGGTGTAGTGCGGCAAGAGGCATCTGGGCTGCAGGCTGGGGCTGCAAGGCTTCCCTTTGAAAGTGATGACCTCTGGGTTGCCCCTGGCATGGTGCAGCCGGCATTGCCAGAGTTTACTGGTGTTCCAGGGTGTAGAGTGAATACTGAAAACATTTTGCCGATACATTTTTTTCAGTTGTTTATGGACGATGTGTTTTTGGCAGAGATTGTTGAGCAGACTAATTTGTATGCCGAACAGTTTTTGAGGGACAACAGTGCCAGTCTTAAGCCACACTCTAGAGCTACCCGGTGGACTCCCACAAATCTTGAAGTGATGAAGAAGTTCTTGGGTTTAACTTTTTTGATGGGCTTGCTAAGGAAGCCATCAATGTCTTCATATTGGTCTAGCAGTCCCATGATGGCAACGTCTATTTTTCCGGCAGTCATGAGTCGTGACAGGTATTTGCTTCTGCTTCAGATGATGCATTTTGTTGATAATGGTTTAGCGTTGCCACGAGATCACCCTGAGTGTGACCGTCTTTTTAAGATTAGGCCTGTCCTTGATCACTTTGTTGATCGATTTTCTGAGATTTATGCTCCTGGGAAACAAATTGCAGTGGATGAGTCTTTGGTGTTGTTCAAGGACCGCTTGGTTTTTAGGCAATACATTCCTAGTAAGAGGGCCCGCTATGGAATAAAGCTGTATATGCTGTGTGACAGTAGGACTGGATATGTCTCTAATTTCAGGGTGTACACCGGTAAGGAATCCAGGATTAACCCCCCTAGTTGTCCGTCCACTTTTGGAGTGACTGAGTAAATTGTTTGGGAACTTGGTAGAGGATTTTTTAACAAAGGCCACCATTTATATGTAGATAACTTCTACACTGGTGTGCGGTTGTTCAGGGAATTGGCCAAAGTGGACACTGTTGCTTGTGGCACAATCCGCTCTAACCATAAAGGTTTCCCAAAAGAACGTGTTTGTCAAAAGCTTGTGCGGGGACAGTGCAGTGCGTTGCGTTGCGAGGAGATTCTTGCTGTAAAGTTTTCAGACAGGAGAGATGTCTACATGCTGACTACCATCCATAATGAAAGCACTGCACCTGTGACTGTTTGGGGTCAGGTCGCTGAAGCGCGCAAACCTGTGTGCATTTTAGTCTATAATAGGCACATGGGTGGTGTTGACAGAGTAGATCAGAGGTTGGAACCTTACACTGCTCTTCGTAAGGCTTACATTTGGTACAAGAAGTTGGCTATCCATCTTTTCCACTTGGCAATGTTTAATGCTTTTGTTGTGTTCCAGGATTCTTGCCCGGAGTCAAAGATGACTTTTGCTAAGTTTCAGGAGCCTGTAATAGGCAGCCTTGTTGTAGTGGAACAGGCAAGTGTTCCTAGAGTTGGAGTGGTGGAGGATGTTGCTAGATTGAAAGATCGCCACTTTCCTGATCACATTCCTCCCACACCCTCAAAAGATTTTCCCAGTAGGAGATGTAGAGTCTGTTGGCGAAGAGGTACGCGGAAGGGGAGTCGTATGTACTGCCCCGACTGTCCTTCACAACCTGGACTGTGTGTCCCTGCTTGTTTTAGAGCGTACCACACGCAAAATAATTTTTGGGAGCATTCATGAGTGGTAAAGTGAACTGCCTGGTCTGTATTCTTTGGAAAATTTGATTCTGTTTCAAGGTTGGTGTTAGTGCAATGTATTTAGTTGCTGATTTTGTGTTTGAAGATTTGTATCTATTTGCGATTTGTTTGTGTTTTTTTTTTCTCTAAAAAAATCCTAAATGTGATGGCGGTGTGTGTAGGCTGGCGCTTGGCTGTTGGTGTGTGTGGACTGGCACTTGGTTGGTGGTGTGCGTGGAATGGTGCTTGGCTGGCGGTGTGCATGGACTGGCGGTGTGCATGGACTGGCGGTGTGCGTGGACTGGTGCTTGGCTGGTGGTGTGCGTGGACTGGAGCTTGGCTGGCGGTGTGCGTGGAATGGTGTTTGGCTGGCGGTGTGCGTGGACTGGTACTTGGCTGGCGGTGTGCGTGGACTGGCGGTGTGCGTGGACTGGTGCTTGGCTGGTGGTGTGCGTGGACTGGAGCTTGGCTGGCGGTGTGCGTGGAATGGTGCTTGGCTGGCGGTGTGCGTGGACTGGTACTTGGCTGGTGGTGTGCGTGGACTGGCGGTGTGCGTGGACTGGTGCTTGGCTGGTGGTGTGCGTGGACTGGAGCTTGGCTGGCGGTGTGCGTGGACTGGCGATTGGCTGCCGGTGTGCCTGGACTGGCGATTGGCTGGCGGTGTGCCTGGACTGGCGCTTGGCTAGCGGTGTGCGTGGACTGGTGTTTGGCTAGCGGTGTGCGTGGACTGGCTCTCTGCTAGCGGTGTGTGTGGACTGGCGCTCGGCTGGCTGTGTGTGAGTAGTGACTTGCTGCTGGTCACTATACACACTGCTAGCTGAGTGCCACTCACACAATCCATCAGCTTGTGTAGTTGCTGTGTCAGGAATGTGGGTGTGTGAAAGTGATGGGCCCTTGAATGGCGCTGTGTGCTGGTGTGAGTTTTGTTATGTGATGGGCCCGCGGCTGGTGGTGTGAATGGTTTTGTATGTCTCACACGTATGAAAGGTGTATGATGGCCTGTAAAGAGGTTGGTGCCTTGTTGTGGCTTTACAGCTCACGAGCTGTGAGTCAATGGTTCAGTTTCTCGCACTTTCAATTATTAACAGTGCTTTTCATTTTTGTGAAATCACTTGCTAATACAATTGTATCTACTGAACCATCACTCACCCTCATGCCAAATCCAACCAGTATGTGTGTGTGCTTGAGGATTAGATGGCTGTGCAGTAATATTTGTCTTTCTGAAGCAGGGTGATCCTTGTCCCTTTTTGTGAATTTTGTAATGTGTTTTGCTTTTGTGCGTGGTGGTGTGAATGGTCTTGTTTGTATCATGTATGAAAGGTGTGTGAATGGCCTGTAAAGTGGTTGGTGCCTTGACGTGGCTTTACAGCTCACGAGCTGCGAGTCATTGGTTTGGTTTTTTGTGAATTTAATTATTGACAGTGCATTTCATTTTTGTGAAATCTCTTGTTAATAAAATTTAATACACTGAACCATGACTCGCCCTCGTGCTAAATCCAACCAGTATGTGTGTGTTTGAGGAATAGATGGTTGTGCAGGAATCTTTGTCTTTAGTTTCTCTGCCAAGGTGTACTTTCCATGTAAGAATAACCCACCGACTGTAGATATTGTTGAAAACCCTTGGGAGTCCATGGTGATGTCTCTTGTGAATTCAAAAAGTTTTTTAATCCCCAATGTCCTGCAAACCTCAAAATGTCTGTCACATTTTCATTGCAATAATGTTCCAAAATTCTCACGCTGTAGAAACAAACCAATAATTATGTCTAAACTATCTGGTTTTGGAAAGGGGGTCATTTGGGTTTTTGGCCCGGTGCTTGGCGGCCATCTAGGGAAACCTACCTAACCCATACATTTCTGAAAACTAGACATCCGGGGGCTTCCAGAGAGGTATGGCTTGCGTGCTTCCCCCAACTTTTCCTTACCCAGAATCCCCTGCAAACCTCAATTTTATTTGGAAAAATCACTTTTTTCACACATTTTGGTGTGGGAAAGTTGTGGCATCACCGGGCTCACACAAATTTTCCACCACCCAGCGTTCCCCCAGGTCTCCCGGTAAAAATGGTGCCTCACTTGTGTGGGAGGCCCAAGTACCCGCGGCAGGCAAGGGCCCAAAACGTTATGAGGCGACATCAAAGTGGCCTATCGCAAAACCACCTGGTTTTGCAAGGGGGGTCACTTGGGTTTTTGTCCCGGTGCTCGGCGGCCATCTAGGGAAACCTACCAAACCCACACATTTCTGAAAACTAGACACCCGGCGGCTTCCAGGGAGGTATGGCTTGCATGGATCCCCCAACGTTTCCTTACCCAGAATCCCCTGCAAACCTCAATTTTAGCTGAAAAAATCACTTTTTTCACACATTTTGGTGTTGGAAAGTTGTGGCATCACCGGGCTCACACTAATTTACCACCACCCAGCGTTCCCCCAGGTCTCCTGGTAAAAATGGTGCCTCACTTGTGTGGGAGGTCCAAGTATCCGCGGCAGGCAAGGGCCCAAAACGTAGTGAGGCGACATCAAAGTGGCCTATTGCAAATCCACCTGGTTTTGCAAGGGGGGTCACTTGTGTTTTTGGCCCGGTGCTCGGCGGCCATCTAGGGTAACCTACCAAACCCATGCATTTCTGAAAACTAGACACCCGGCGGCTTCCATGGAGGTATGGCTTGCGTGGATCCCCCAACGTTTCCTTACCCAGAATCCCCTGCAAACGTCAATTTTAGCTGAAAAAATCACTTTTTTCACACATTTTGGTGTGGGAAAGTTGTGGCATCAACGGGCTCACACTAATTTACCACCACCCAGCATTCCCCCAGGTCTCCCGGTAAAAATGGTGCCTCACTTGTGTGGGAGGCCCAAGTACCCGCGGCAGGCAAGGGCCCAAAACGTAGTGAGGCGACATCAAAGTGGCTTATTGCAAATCCACCTGGTTTTGCAAGGGGGGTCACTTGTGTTTTTGGCCCGGTGCTCGGTGGCCATCTAGGGAAACCTACCAAACCCATGCATTTCTGAAAACTAGATACCCGGTGGCTTCCAGGGAGGTATGGCTTGCGTGGATCCCCCAACGTTTCCTTACCCAGAATCCCCTGCAAACCTCAATTTTAGCTGGAAAAATCACTTTTTTCACACATTTTGGTGACGGAAAGTTGTGGCATCACCGGGCTCACACTAATTTACCACCACCCAGCGTTCCCCCAGGTCTCCCGGTAAAAATGGTGCCTCACTTGTGTGGGAGGCCCAAGTACCCGCGGCAGGCAAGGGCCCAAAACTTAGTGAGGCGACATCAAAGTGGCCTATTGCAAATCCACCTGGTTTTGCAAGGGGGGTCACTTGTGTTTTTGGCCCGGTGCTCGGCGGCCATCTAGGGAAACCTACCAAACCCATGCATTTCTGAGAACTAGACACCCGGTGGCTTCCAGGGAGGTATGGCTTGCGTGGATCCCCCAACGTTTCCTTACCCAGAATCCCCTGCAAACCTCAATTTTAGCTGAAAAAATCCCTTTTTTCACATATTTTGGTGTGGGAAAGTTGTTGCATCACCGGGCTCACACAAATTTACCACCCCCCAGCGTTCCCCCAGGTCTCCCGGTAAAAATGGTGCCTCACTTGTGTGGGAGGCCCAAGTACCCACGGCGGGCAAGGGCCCAAAACGTTGTGAGGCGAAATCCACATTGCCTATCAAAAAAATGTTTGGGCCCTTGCCTGCTGCGGGTACTTGGGCCTCCCACACAAGTGAGGCACCATTTTTACCAGGAGACCTGGGGGAACGCTGGGTGGTGGTAAATTTGTGTGAGCCCGGTGATGCCACAACTTTCCCACACCAAAATGTGTGAAAAAAGTGATTTTTTCAGCTAAAATTGAGGTTTGCAGGGGATTCTGGGTAAGGAAACGTTGGGAGATCCACGCAAGCCATACCTCCCTGGAAGCCGCCGGGTGTCTAGTTTTCAGAAATGCATGGGTTTGGTAGGTTTCCCTAGATGGCCGCCGAGCACCGGGACGAAAACCCAAGTGACCCCCCTTGCAAAACCAGATGGTTTTGCGATAGGCCATTTTGATGTCGCCTCACTACGTTTTGGGCCCTTGCCTGCCGCGGGTACTTGGGCCTCCCACACAAGTGAGGCAGCATTTTTATCAGGAGACCTGGGGCAACGCTGGGTGGTGGTAAATTTGTGTGAGCCCGGTGATTCCACAACTTTCCCACCCCAAAATATGTGAAAAAAGTGAGTTTTTTCAGCTAAAATTGAGGTTTGCAGGGGATTCGGTGTAAGGAAACGTTGGGGGATCCACGCAACCCATACCTCCCTGGAAGCCGCCGGGTGTCTAGTTTTCAGATGCATGGGTTTGGTAGGTTTCCCTAGATGGCCGCCGAGCACCGGTCCAAAAACCCAAGTGACCCCCCTTGCAAAACCAGGTGGTTTCGCGATAGGCCATTTTGATGTCGCCTCACTACGTTTTGGGCCCTTGCCTGCCACGGATACTTGGGCCTCCCACACAAGTGAGGCACCATTTTTACCGGGAGACCTGGGGCAATGCTGGGTGGTGGTAAATTAGTGTGAGCCCGGTGATGCCACAACTTTCCCACACCAAAATGTGTGAAAAAAGTGATTTTTTCAGCTAAAATTGAGGTTTGCAGGGGATTCTGGGTAAGGAAACGTTGGGGGATCCACGCAAGCCATACCTCCCTGGAAGCCGCCGCGTGTCTAGTTTTCAGAAATGCGTGGGTTTGGTAGGTTTCCCTAGGTGCCGGCAGGGCTAGGGTTCAAAAACTACAGCTAGTCACTTTGCCAAAAAAGGGTCATTTTTCACTGCAAAATTGAGGTGTGACCACGTTGCGTTTTGCGCCGTTTCCTGTCGCGGGCACCAGGCCGACCCACACAAGTGAGGTAGCATTTTTCTCATAGGACTTTGGGGAACGCGGGGTGGGTGGAAATTTGTGGATCCACGCAGATTCCAGAACTTTCCATCACAGAAATGGGGGGCAATGTGTTTTTTTTGTAAATTTTTTATGTTTGCAAGGGATTCTGGGTAACAGACCATGGTGGGAGGCAGTCAAGTCACCCCATCCTGGATTCCCCTGGGTGTCTACTTTTCAAAAATGTATAGGTTTGCTAGGTTTCCCTAGGTGCTAGCAGGGCCAGGGTTAAAAAAACTACAGCTAGTCACTTTGCCAAAAAAGGGTCATTTTTCACTGCAAAATTGAGGTGTGACCACGTTGCGTTTTGCGCTGTTTCCTGTCGCGGGCACTAGGCCGACCCGCACAAGTGAGGTACCATTTTTCTTGTAGGACTTTGGGGAATGCGGGGTGGGTGGAAATTTGTGGATCCACGCAGATTCCAGAACTTTCCATCACAGAAATATGGGGAAAAGGTGTTTTTTTTGTCAATTTTTTACGTTTGCAAGGGATTCTGGGTAACAGACCATGGTGGGAGGCAGTCAAGTCACCCCATCCTGGATTCCCCTGGGTGTCTACTTTTCAAAAATGTATAGGTTTGCTAGGTTTCCCTAGGTGCCGGCAGGGCTAGGGTTAAAAAACTACAGCTAGTCACTTTGCCAAAAAAGGGTCATTTTTCACTGCAAAATTGAGGTGTGACCACGTTGCGTTTTGTGCCGTTTCCTCTCGCGGGCACTAGGCCTACCTGCACAAGTGAGGTATCATTTTTCTCGTTGGACTTTGGGGAACGCGGGGTGGGTGGAAATTTGTGGATCCACGCAGATTCCAGAACTTTCCATCACAGAAATGTGGGGAAAATGTGTTTTTTTTGTCAATTTTTTACGTTTGCAAGGGATTCTGGGTAACAGACCATGGTGGGAGGCAGTCAAGTCACCCCATCCTGGATTCCCCTGGGTGTCTAGTTTTCAAAAATGTATAGGTTTGCTAGGTTTCCCTAGGTGCCGGCAGGGCTAGGGTTCAAAATCTACAGCTAGTCACTTTGCCAAAAAAGGGTCATTTTTCACTGCAAAATTGAGGTGTGACCACGTTGCGTTTTGCGCCGTTTCCTGTCGCGGGCACTAGGCCAACCTGCACAAGTGAGGTACCATTGTTCTCGTATGACTTTGGGGAACGCGGGGTGGGTGGAAATTTGTGGATCCACGCAGATTCCAGAACTTTCCATCACAGAAATATATATGGAAAATGTGTTTTGTTTGTCAATTTTTTACTTTTGCAAGGGATTCTGGGTAACAGACCATGGTGGGAGGCAGTCAAGTCACCCCATCCTGGATTCCCCTGGGTGTCTAGTTTTCAAAAATGTAAAGGTTTGCTAGGTTTCCCTAGGTGCCAGCAGGGCTAGGGTTCAAAAGCTACAGCTAGACTCTTCGCAAAAAATGTGTAAATTTTCACTGCAAAATTGAGGTGTGACCACGTTGCGTTTTGCGCCGTTTCCTGTCGCGGGCACTAGGCCGACCCGCATAAGTGAGGTACCATTTTTCTCGTAGGACTTTGGGGAACGTGGGGTGGGTGGAAATTTGTGGATCCACGCAGATTCCAGAACTTTCCATCACAGAAATGTGGGGAAAATGTGTTTTGTTTGTCAATTTTTTACGTTTGCAAGGGATTCTGGGTAACAGACCATGGTGGGAGGCAGTCAAGTCACCCCATCCTGGATTCCCCTGGGTGTCTAGTTTTCAAAAATGTATAGGTTTGCTAGGTTTCCCTAGGTGCCGGCAGGGCTAGGGTTCAAAAGCTACAGCTAGACTCTTCGCAAAAAATGTGTGAATTTTCAGTGTGAAAATGTGGTGTGTTCACCTTAGGTTTTGAGCCACTTCCTGTCGTGGGCACTATGCCTACCCACACAAGTGAGGTACCATTTTCATCGGGAGACTTAGGGTAGTTCAGATTTGTAAAGCAACTGTTATTACCTATTGATTTTTGATGCATTTCTCCCTTCCAAATGAAAGACATTGTGTAAAAAAAAAGTCATTTTGAAAAATGACCAATAATTGTCATGCAAGTATGAGTATTCCCAATTTCGAAAATGTGCAAATATGCACTGTTTCTAAACTCTGTAATTTGTTCCCATTTCAGAAATACATAGGTGTCTTTCATACCGATTTTTCCATGTATACATTTTCCCACAATAATTGCTATATACCCGGAACAACAAAAAAAAACATTACAAAATGCTACTCAGTTTTTTACTCTGGGTTCGTTGGGCTCTTGGTGAACCTACAAGTCCTATATATCCCCACAACCATGAAGGTCCACCGGATGTAACGGTACATTGCTTTCAAAGAGATGTCATAATTAGAAGAAGTTACAGGTGAAAACGTTGACTCAAAAGGCTGCTTTTTTCAACAAATTTTTAATTTTTCCTATATTTAACTGTTAGTTTCTATAAAGAAACCTTGATGGATCTACACAAATGACCCCTTGCTGAATTCAAAATTTCGTCCACTGTTCAAAAATGTATAGCTTTCCAGGATCCATTATTGCTTTTCTACCCATTTCTACCATTATCTGGAAGGAGGTTGAAAGCACAAAAAATAGCAAAAGTAGGGTATGTCCCAGAAAAATGTCAAAACTGTGTAAAAAATGTTGGATTTCTGACAAAAATCTGTCATTCCCTAAAAGCTGGAGAAATGGTGATTTCAGCCCCACAAACCCTTTTTTGATATCATTTGCAGAAAAAAACCCAGACGCTTTCATTTGCAGCCACTTTTCCCCATTTTTCACAAAAAAACAAAATTTTGCTGTATTTTGACTAATTTCTGGGAACCCTCTAGGAGAATCCACAAACCCTGGGTACCTTTAGAATCCCCATGATGTTGGAAGAAAAGGACGCAAATTTGGCGTGGATACCTACTGTGGTCAAAAAGTTACAGGGGCCTAAGCGCGCACTACCCCAAATAGCCTAAAAAAGGCTTAGCACAGGAGGGGAAAAGGCCTAGCAGCGAAGGGGTTAAATGTGCACCATTGATTTAATAGTTACTAGGCCCCTTTTCCATTCTGCACAAAATATTGTTTTCCATTTCTGCTGATATGACGTTCCCTTGCAGGTATTCACATGCATTGTTAGTTTGAGAATAGATAACAATTCTGTGTTAGCCATAGACTGAGAGCCTGAAAAGAAAACCTTGACGGAAGAATATGGAGAGCCAGAGCGTAACTGAAGAGTCCTATTCAGCAATGTTACCACATGGGTTTGGTGGAGCAAGGACAATGTCATTCCCATGTTCAGTGTGGGATAATTTGCCGATGTTACATCTTACAACATGGGAATAGAAAAGGACAATGGAACCCCTGATGATGCGAACAGAGGGGTGTTACATGAATGACTTTAGTGTGAATAACTGGAGTCTACACTGCCTTATGAAGCACTTTTCCTTGGACTTTGAGAGGTTTAGAACTCTATGGGATTCCCTTTGATTCTTGATGAGTGTGGCTTAGGCTAAACACTTTAAACTTCCCTGACCCAAGAAGACTCTTGACCGAGCTTCTGCAATGTTGACACCTTCCTTTACTTCTTTCACTTCCCATACTTCCCCAGATTTTTCGATTTTTCTGAAGTTCCCTGAATTTTGAGATTCCTTAGACTAATGAACCATTCTCTTAGTTTGGGCTTTAACTTAGACGATTCTAGATTTACTCATGCATAGGAGTGAGCGCCGCAAAGTCTTCTCTGAGCACCAGATTTTAATGCTAATCTTTTGTATTGCGGTGACTGTACTTGTTTGTTTAACACTGGTACACCTAAACTTGTTTAGGAGGTTGGGTTTCCCAGTTGTTATTCTGTATCTTTATAACATGGTGCTGAGATTCGTGTACCTTAACTTGATTGCTAACTTGTAATAATCCTTCCTATCTTTAGTCACTGATTCCTGGTCCTTATTCTGTAGATAAATGGATTACACAGCGATTGAAATTGATTGTTGAAATGCTGACTCTCCTCACCCCTAATTCAGATAAAAAGGTCCACCGGAAGACGAATAGTAAGAGGGTATGCTTAAAATGATGCATCATTTCTATATTTGAAATGTGTGTCCAAGTGAAGCATTCCTGCAGATTTGTCGACAGGGGTGTCATCTCAGCAAAATCATTAGTGCTGTAGCCTTAAGGCAGCAGTAACATCTTTCAACACACATAAACCCACCTGGGATGGGGGCGAGAGGTTCTCTATCTTTCCCTTCAGCCTCCCTACTTCAACCTGCACACACATAGAAGGGAAAGGGGATTCAGTGGGACCAATCTGTCCCTGGGTGCTGCTTCTTTTCCTGTTTTTAATACTGCCCTCACACACACTAGATAGTGTTATGCTTCAAGCAAGACCTCTGACCTCCTAGTCAGAGTCCCAATTCTCCGCCCATGCAGCTCAGTTGGCCGTGCCTCCACCTCTCTACTAGGTAGGGGTTTGAGTCTGCCTTTTGTGTCCCTGTGTCCATTGTGCCCCATTCTCTGTCTGCTTTCATTTTATTTGCTATTTTTATTTTTATTTTGCCCCTGATACCTCTGCCTCAGTTCTTGTTCGTGCCCGTTTTTGCTGCTGCTGCCCTCGCGGCCCCTCCCCCCTGTCGGTTTCCCACTCCCACCTCCCAGCTGCACTTCCCTCCCCCTACCTCTATTTAATGGCGGCCCCTGCGGGGACACGCCGCCGGGGCGCCAAAGGCAAGCCCGTCTGCGCCCATCTGCGACCCGACCGTGACCAGTGCCAGGGACCCTGGTCTACTGGCCACCATCCAGTACGACTCAGCTGCCCTCCTCACACTTAACCCTGGAAGGAACAACTGCCAGCTGTCGACGCCGAATACCACCCATGGGTGGTTCTCCTGCCGCCGCTGCCGCCGAACCTTCACAACCCTCCGCACCACCATGGCCGCCAACCCCATGACGGACGTCAACACCCACGGTACCCTGAAGTGCATCCTCAACGTGTGCTCCCTGCACAGACATGCTGTAGAAATCTAGGATATCCTTGACACCCTCTCGCTAGACGTCGCCTTCTTCATGGAAACCTGGACCAACGCCTCCTCCGCCCCTGACATCGCCATTCCCGACGGCTACAAGATCCAGAGGAAGGACTGCCCCAAACGCCCTGGACGAGGACTCACCATAGCACACAGGAGCTCCCTCCAACTTTTCCAGCACCACCACGAGTGACTCCTCTGCCAGCACCGAACACCTCCACTTGTGCCGCAAGACCTTCAAGTGGTTCCCCCTGAAGCCAGAAAGACCGTAACCCACACACTTGAAACAAGCAGACTGGACTACGGAAATGCCCTCTATGCTAGAATCAACATATCCATGGTATGAAAACTTCAGACCATCCAGAACACCGCAGCCAAACTCATCCTTGGCAACCCACGACATGAGCACATCACCTAATACCTGCGAAACCTCCACTGGCTCCGCATCAAAAAGAGAGTCTCCTTCAAGCTACCCACCCACGCCTACAAATCCCTCCACAACATCGGACCCAAATACCTCAACAAAAGATTCTCCTTCCACGTCCCGAAAAGGAACCTCCACTCTGCTGACCTCGCCCTAGCAGAAACCCTGTGCATCTGCAGAACAAGAGCAGGTGGAAGAGCCTCCTCCTACACCGCAGCCAGAGCCTGGAACGAGCTCCCAGTCAACATCAGACACTCCCCTACTCTGCACACCTTCAGGAAGAGTCTCAAGACCTGGCTCTGGATATGAGGGAGGAGGTTTGGGCAGAACTTGACCAAGCTGCTAGTTCTGGAAGTAGTAGAGACTTCTGGAAGGTAATCAATGCCCCTTTTTTTAAAAACCCTAAGGACCCCACGCTGGACACCCACGTTGGTGAAGAAGCATGGGTTGCACCTTTTGAGCATATTTTTGCCTATAATACGATCTCCTCTATCATTTCTACCCATATAGATACTGATATGATGGACAATTTATCATTTTCATTGACAGGAGTAAAAAGAGGTTTGGCCGCCTGTAGTTTTGGGAAGGCTCCGGGCCCGATGGGGTTTCCATAGATTTCTTACAGGAAAATCAAGATCAGTGGGCCCCTTTAATAACTAATGTCTTCAACAGTATAGTTAGAGTTGGGCCCCCTGTCTTCATAGAAGACAAATGTAATCGTCCCAATATATAAAAAAGGCGATCAGCAGAGTCTGCAGAATTATAGGCTGATTTCTTTTCTGGACATGACTGCTAAGCTTATGGGTCGACTGCTGTTATATAGGCTGGACGAGTGGGCACAAGAGAAGAATATCCTAATGCAGGTGCAGTATGGGTTTCAAAGAGGCAAGGGTACAATAGACTAGTGTTTGAATCTAACCCTGACCATAGATAAATATACTAGAGCAAAGGGTGGCAAGATCTATATGGCCTTGATGGACCTATCAGAAGCATTTGACTGCGCGAGCTACTCTAAACTATGGTACATAATGGAGTCGATGGGGATTGACCCTGCTATAATTAATTTCATTCACCAACTATACTCCCATGCAACTGCTTGAGTTCACTATGGCAAACAGGGGGAGTGCACCCGTCTGTTTAAGATGGCCAGGGTAGTTAGACAAGGGTGCGTCCTTGGCCCATTTTTATTTTCCATCTACACAAATGGGGTTGAGGCAGCTCTCTCGGATTCAACCCTGGATGTTCCTGTGTTTGACGCCCTCACCTTACCAAGATTGGCCTATGCTGATGACGCAGTATTAATTGCCAGAACAGGGGTAGCCCTCCAACGCCTAATAAAGGCATATGGGTCTTTTATGGCATCATTGGACCTGAGGGTTAATGAAGCTAAATCTTTCATCCTTATAGCAAGGGCTGGTATTCGCGAAAGAGTAACGTATTTTCATATGGATTTGCGTAAATTAGAAGTGGCAGATACCTTTCCCTACTTGGGAGTCCTGTTTGAAAAAAACCAAGCCTGGTCAACTCTGGTGGCGGGAAGGGCCCTAGGTATAGAGAGGAATATGGCAGCCATCATGTCATTCGCAAAGTAGCAGGGCTCCAGACCTTTAGAGTCAACAAAAAATATCTACCAGGCTAAGACCAAGTCAGCGGCTAAGTATGGGGCAGGAGTATGGGGCATGGTTCCTATAGATTCAATACAAATCGTTGAAGATAGATTTTTTTCAGTTTAGTTTCCCTCCTCAGCTCCTACTCCAACTACATTTTACCTACAGATTTGGGATTAATTTATTTGTCAGACTCTATTAGATCAGTTCCGATTTTATTGTGGTATTCTATTTGGCGCAGGGACACAGTAAACCTAACACAAATCATAACAAACAATTGCTTAAAACTGGATATTAAACATAAGGTTAGATGGCTGAAATATTTAAAGTCAACTCTGACCACTGTTGGGTTTAGTAGAACTATTTAAGGACCAAACTGCGTGCATGAAGATCTCAAAACAGAAAATAATTGATACCTTTATATCGAGGGCCAACTATTACCGACAGGAAAGGAATTGTGCTAAACCAACAGTCCTCTTATACCAGCTGATCCTACCCATGATAGAGGGGGGATACTCCTACTTAGTGAGTACTAGTTTAGCACAGCATAGATATATTTTATTGAGATTCCGTCTGAACCTAACCCCCTTGATGTTGGGTTATCCTGCGAGAAAATTCAAGCATTCTGAACTGATACCGTGCCCATGCGATAACCAATCACATCAGTCTGACTTACACATAGTCCTGTTTTGTGGGTTATACAAGAAAGAACGAGAAAACGTCATACTTCCGATTCTAAGGCGATATAATTTTAGACAATGTTGAATAGCTTTATACTTGTTAAAGTCTCTTTCTTACCCCTTTGTAAGCTTTTTGATAGCCACATTCTTGTGGGCTTGTGTAAGGAGGAGAAAACTCATGGGACCCTAGATTGTGCGGAGCTCAATAGATTATAACCAAGCTGTAGATCAAGGGCTATTATATACTCTCTGTATGTGGCCCACAAGATATGTTTAAAAAGTTTTAAAGGTTTTAGCAATATATGGCCTGTTTTATCTTACCTCTGATTTTTATACTATGAATGTTTATGAATTATACAGGCAATTTTACTTTGTACATGGGTAGACTTTAAGAGTCAGATAAGGAGTCTTTTATTAAATTAATTGGATTTACTATATTTATTATTGTTCTTCGTATTTGTACTCTTATGATCTGTATTTTAATGGATCGAATAAAGAATATTGATTGAATTAAACCCTCTATCCCAACTGGGATCGGGATCCTCTCAACACAAAAAGAGTGATTAAAACTACCTAGGTGAATGTTCAACTAATCTTTATTCTTAACTTTCGCCTGGCAGAGTTAAAATCAGTGTCTCGGGGATTTACAGGTTTCTTAGTATCCGTACCCCCTTAAGCTTAGTGTTATTCAATCAACATGTTTTGGCCTTCCCTGAGCCCCTCAGGGGTCTACCGGACTTCCTCAGGATGAGGATCCCTTCTACTTCTTTGGGCTTCTTATTGCCCTCCCCTACATATAGTACCCTATTTTTCAGGTATTAATATGTGGATATTTTCAATTTCTCCTTCACTTTTACCTCTTATCTTGGGAATATTCTAAGTTTCATTTCATGAATCTGAAACTGGGGTAGTGGTGAGAACGTCTCCCTTAATCACACTTTCGTCAGGGTCGCTATGTTAAGTTTATGCCATCCGCTACCCTCTGTAGATGTACACCTGCACATATCAACATGGGTACGCCCAATTTTCGATGAGGTCTGAGTGTAACGCCCACTGCTTCTCCCACAGACCCAATCCCCTCTCATCTTTTGGCTATGTCCTAATGTTTTATAAATCCATTTTGGAAGTCTGGGGTCTGCACAGGTACCAAGCACAGGTGAGATAGAGGTGAAGCTCCTGTGAACCAGTGCCCCCACAGCCCTTCCTCCAGCAGTTGGGGCTGGAGACTGGAGAGAGAGAGAGAGTGAGAGAGAGAGATAGAGAGAGAGAGAGAAAGAAAGAAAGAAAGAAAGGAAGAGAGTGAGAGACAGAGAGAGAGAGAGAGAGAGAGAGAGAGAGATAGAGAGAGAGGGAGAGAGAGAGAGCAATGATCTCTCTTCCCTGTCTTCTCTATCTGGCCCCAGAAAACCCTGGTGTCAAGAGTACTGGCACAAAGTGGGAAGCTGGAGAATGTGAGCATATAGAGAGCAGTCTCAATGTAAAGCTCCTCCCTCTGGTTAACCTGCTTTTCTGCCTGGTACTGGAGGATACATGAAGCTGGAGAGGTCAATGCAGACTTCTCTGGTGGACTCTGTACCTTCATCCTCAAATGATGTGATAACCTCATCCCTCAAAAGGACAGGATATTGAAGAGTGCTTGGGGAATAAGAAAGTAAACTGCAACAACAAGGCGATAGCTGGAATGCTTGTAATAAACCCAGCCACCATGACGCTCTAGACAAATGCACATAAGTATCAACTCTGGTCCTTATAACAACAGTATGTCCTGAATTGCCAGATTAGGCCCCCTTCAGAAGAGACCACAAGCAACCCCAGATGGGTTCCAACCTACTTAGGTCTCATCAGTGAAGTATAGCTTGAGTTATATGGCACAGTGAGCACAGTTTCCACATCTGGGCATACCTGTCGTACTTATGGTCCAGATGTGGGTCCTGCGCACACGACCACTGGAACCAAACTATACCTAACTGATTAGCCCTAATAAGGGTGAAACCCATCTTGGGTTGTTTGTGTTCTGGTTCAGGGAGGGTCTGGCCTGACATCTCAGGCTGGACAGTTTCTATTGGTGCAGGGTCAACATTGATTTGGATATGGCTGGGTCCAAATTGAGGTGGCATAGTGTGCAAAATAATGAACTGGAATGCGGCTCTGAGTATTTAGAAGTGGTTGAGATTAATTTAATCATTCCACCCATCACTTTTTTGTATACTTCAGTGTGATGTGCCAGGTGGGAGGTGTATGCCCAGACTTGGGTCCCATGCACACTGAGCCACTGGAATCATGCTATACCCAACTAAAGAGACCTAATAAGGGTGATCCCAGTCTTGGGTTGCTTGTGCGGTCCGGTTCAGGGAGGAACTGGCCTGGCAGTTTGGGTTGTACTATTCTCATTGGAGCAGGATTAAGACTGATTGGCATATGCTGCATCCAAACTGAGGTGGCATGGCTTGCAAAATAAGGATGGACTGGGATATGGTCCAAGTAAATACCACTCACTGAGATTCATTCAAGCATTCCACCCATCACTTTTTGGTATAGTTCAGTGGAAACAAGTGAGGACTAGGTTTGTAGACCATTGCAGAAAGATGCCAGGAATCTGTAAAAATCATGTCTACTGTCCACCGCTGTGTACTGCTCTGTGACCATGGGCTACAAGGCAGCAAGTGGAGTCAACTTAAGTGTCCCAAATGTTCACATTTCTTTATGTGGGACTACTCGAACTTTCCAACTGTTGGGGGACTTTCCCACCAATGTCTTGAAAATTTAAGTATCTTAAATTGGCAATTATCGAGTACTGGATGTCTGAACAATGCATCCAATGTTAATTTCACTTGCTGCTTTTATCATGAGAAACTGCCTGAGCTGCCCCATTCTGTATAGTTTGCCTCAATTCCAGCACATACGGCATTACAATATTCTTATATTGGTGAAACAAATATCTACAGTAATATGGAAATAACTGACTCCAATTTTAAATCATCTGCTGGGGTGAGTCCACTGCATTAACCGGGGATTCTAGAAAGTGTGTAGTCAAAATGGCAGGCTGGAAAAGGGTATGAATGAGAATGTTGAAGTTTAGTGTTAGTGCTCTGTAAACATCAATGCATATATTGAACAGGTACATGCAATTTACCCTCCACCAGCCACATTTGCCATCTGCATGTGTTATTGTCCCAATAGTGTTGGAACAACTTCCAGAGAGGCCCTGGACATCTACTCTCTAAGGATCATGTTTTATTTTTGTTTAAATAACTGTTACTGAACAAGCTTGTGTAGCATATGAGGGTAACAATTCCAGTTAGATATGATTAGGGCTTCCCAAAGTCACGTTTTAAAACAAGGGCTACAGCGGTGCAGTTGGGCACACATTGTTCTAAATATATTGGTAAAATGTGTTATGATTGTACCTGGTAATTTATAGTGAGCACAATCACCAACAAAATAGCATTTGAATGCTCTTGAATCACAAAAACAATTACTGTGAGCAGCCTTAGAGTCTTACAAGGGACAGGTGCTGTTATATTCTATATAGGTACCCCAAAATGGTAGAATTCTACCATCCTTTTACTTTCTTAGTGCTTCTAATCATTTATATCTTTTACTGTCTAATGGTTGTTTCAGCGCACCTATTTTACACTAGAATAACGACTGTTCGATAAATACTTATTAAAAAACGTCCATACCGTTTATTCTGTGTAACTCTCTGAGACTGAGTGAGCATGAGTGACTGAGCAAAATGTAGTGCACTGTTTCCACGGTCCTGAGGGATCAGGGTTGTCATGTTCAATAGTTGCCAAGAACTATTCTCTCCTTGGTAAGAGGAGTTTCTAGTGTCACTGTGAGCTAGCTGGTACATAGGCCAACATACCCAGTGGGACTGTCTAGAATCAGTCTGACACCAATCCTACAGTGCAGATTTTACATAGGTTTAATAGGAACTACACAACAGTGCTCATTGGGGTCTTCTCAGCTTATAACGTTCCGATAATGACCTTCTAAATTCACCCACACAAATCAACAGAGCCCAGATGTAGTAACCCTCTCAAGCTCAAAATCTTTTATATGGCTATCACCTATATGTTGAGGCCTGTTAGAGGCATGAATGAACTGCAGAAATAGTTTTGTGCAGCATCAAAGCTGTGTCCTTCTGAAACATTGGTCTACAGCTACAGCAATGTTGATCACAAATGCAAAGGCAGAGAAGCAAGTTCCAATTGAGGCATAACCCTGTTCCCAGCCCGTGCTTCTCTCTAGCCTGGATTGGTACCTGTAAATGCAGGAGTGGGTCTTTTTGACAAGTGGTAGGAGCTCTGTCCTGGGGAGAAGAGCTTAATGCAATTTTTCATGAAACACCTACCCATCAGCTTGTGCTATTATTTACAAATTATCATTTATGGATGGCTCTTTGTTGCACTAACAAGCTTTCCCTGAGTGAACAGACAAGAGAATCAGGAGTGGGCATCGAAGCAGCATCTGAAAGCCAAATAAAAGCCATAAGGACCACACCATCAAACAGATTGCACATCTCAGCAGTAGAAGTCTTATGCCAACTCATTGTCTTATTTAGAAAAACCCAAACCTGATGCAGACTGCATTCATAACTACGGTTTCATTAACTTTATTGGTGAATGTCTGTAGCACCTAACCCTTACGACAACGGATTGGGTGCACGATGCAAATTTTTCATTTTATGTTTGTGAAAGGCACTATTCATTTTTTTTCCTTATGTGAAAATGTCACTTCCTCTCTGATTCCATGAACTATTGTGTACACTTTACACACTTCCAATCACGTTTAGCCTTAGTCTAAATGTTCCAGGCACTAGTGATGTAATGTTGCAATCTGTATATGAAAATATCCCGATTTCAAAGTGGTATTAGGAAAGAGAAAACTATTTAGCAAAGCTATTTTTCCATTAAAAGGCACACAATATATGTTTTAAAGTCACAACTTCTTAACTCTAAAATCTAAAGTGAGAACATTTGAAATGCATTTTCTATGAAAAGTCTTTCCTACTATCCCAGTTCCCACCACACACCACTTACTCCTGGTTCTTTTAGGTTTATGTGTAGAAGTGTAGATGAGTGCGTGGAAGGTACTGAAAGTTGTAGTGGGTAACCACAAAGTTCTCACTTTGTGAGTATTCTACAAATGTTCAAGATGTCTTCCTGGGCTCTCTCCTGGAGCACCCACATGGTGCGTTTATGACTGCAATTTCTGCACACATTGTTGTACTTGCACGGTTGTACCTGGCATAGTCATCTTTACAAATGTACACAATCTGACCCTATGGAAGCATCAGGGCCAGAATACTACTTAGCCTTTGAGGGTCAATTAATGGTATAGCAGCTTACTAGCGTTACGTGCACGTCACAGGCCCAAGAATATCTTTAACAACATAGCAAAAGCAGGATAGATTGAGGTACAATGTCTACCATGACGTAGCAATAGCTCTGACAATTATTTCATGCAATAGGTAAACTGATGTTTGTCTACAGTAGTTTCATTCTCAACTACAAAGTAGATATTTCAAAATATAGAGCAATAATAAATACATAAGCGTTGTTTGAGTTTTCTGTAGATGTGAAAAAGTAAAGTTAAAGCTCCATATTTGTACTCACTCGTTTGTACTGTACTCAATATAAGTGCCCTCATCACTGCCAGCATCAAAATACACTGTGCCCTGTGTGGACTTTCAAAGTTGGTGATATGTTTTGAAATATTTGAGTACTTTTGAAAGATTGCTAGCCAATGGTTTGCATTATGGCTCTTTTTACACCAAACCCCAACAGCTGTCTCTCAAGTTCGGATTAACAGTGCACCCACTTTATTGTCAAGAAATTCCAATCAACAGATGTGCATGAAAAAAATGACTGAGCATTTGTTTAAAAAAAACTAATAATAAGGCAGTGTCTTCCTGGCATAATTACGAGTGACTTCCAGTCTCTGGACGCAGCTGAAAATCTGCATTTTGAAGGGTCTCATTACCGCCCATTCTCCTGCTGCACTCTCTCCAGCTCATCTGGCGGTGTTGCAATCCACATTACAAAATCCAACGAATGAACTCCTGGCTGACTAATGTACTCAGTTAAGGACTATAGCATTATCTTTCCACCACCCATGTGCTGTCAGATTTTCCTTAGACCGCAGTGCTATACGTCCTGAATGCTGCCATGCCCCCTTGTTTAATTTTTCCTAAGATGTATTAGTAAACACGTCACAAACTCAACACATAGTTTGGGGGTTTATTTAAAACAGACACTGACTTTCTAAGCTCCATATTCGTGTTAATCAAGTGGTCCATAAACATTTACAGTCGCGTTGAATAAAGTTAGTATCTGAGCCTTCCTAACGTGCTATCTCGTTTCTTTTGTTGAGTTTCTGAAGCAGGCTGTCTCTCGTCGTTAGCGGTGAGCTGTGTCACGTCGGTGTCTGAACTGTATCATGTCGGTGTCTGCCCTTTGTTTAACGGAATCACAGCGTTATTAAATGTCTTCTTTGTGGGGCTGCACTGAGTGGTCTGTTAGAGGCTGAAACAGTATATCACTTACTACAGAGAAATGCAACATTTTTGGGAGGTGGGGGCAAGTCGCCTGTCATCATTTCATAGAAAGGTTGAATAATGGTGCCCATATCGATTCGAAACAAGGATACATCTGTCCCTCTCGGCACTATGGTCTTGATGAGGTATATTTTCCACCGTGACCACACATTAAGGGTCAGTCACACCTTCTTTCTGTAGCTAAACATACTTTGTCCTGGACCTAGCTATGTTGTTACCCAAGTCCATAATATAACACGCATTGGTAAATGCATTAGGTTTCGCCTATGTAATTAATAATAAGCTGTTTTTGTTGTAAGTTGCAGGTTACTGAGTAGTTGTACAATATAAGTTCCAGAAAGTCTGTTAAAATGTTATGACTTGGTTATCTACAAAAAGGCAATATGTGCTGTTACTAGTGTTATAGTGCGGGTATGGAATAGCAATATTTTGAAACATGAAATGAAAGAGGGAAATAATAAAATTAATTGATATAATAGCAAAAGTATGTGTTTAGAGGAGTTCTGACAACTTTTGGGCCCTGTGCCACTGCACCTGCTGCACCATTCAAATCATGCCCCTAGTGCCTGCAAGATAACTGCATTTGTGAGTGCATGTTTAGTAGTAAAATATAGCAATATAATGTGTTTAGACAAGTTCTGTCAATTTTTGGGCCCGGTGCTACTGTACCTTCAAATCATGACCCTGTTGTCTGCAAGTTAACTGCACCTGTGGTTGCCCGTTTAACAATAAAGTATAGCAATCCTAGGTGTTTAGTGATGTGTCTGGAGCTTTTGGTCCCAATGCCACTGCACCTGCTGCACTATTGACATCATGACCCTAGTTCTTGCTAGATAACTGCACTTTTGACTGCCTGTTTAGTTGTAAAATATAGCAATATTAGGTGTTTGGAGGAGCTCTGATAACTATTGGGCCCAGTGCCACTGCACCTACTGCGCCATTCAAATATTGACCCTGTTGCCTGCAAGATAACTGCACTTGTGACTGCCTGTTTAGTAGTAAAATATAACAATTTTAGGTGTTTAGTAGGGTGCCTTGAACTTTTGGTCCTGGTATCACGGCACCTGCTGCACCATTGAAATCATGACCCTGTTGTCTGCATTGTAACTGCACTTGTGACTGCCTATTTAGTTATACATTTTAGCAATAATCTGGCTTTAGTGGGGTCCCTAGAGCATTTGGCCCCAGTGCCACTGCACCTGCTGCACCATTCAAATTAAGTTCCTTTTAACTGCAAGGTAACTGCAATACCAACTGCCTGTTTAGTAGTAAAATATACCAATATTTGGTGTTTACTGGAGTTATGACAACTTTTGGGCCCAATGCCACTGCACCTGCTGCACAATTGTAATCAAGCCCCTTTTACCTGCAAGGTAACTGCCTGTATAGTAGTAAAATACAGCATTATTAGGTATTTAGAGGAGTTCTGACAACATTTGGGCCAGCTGCTACTGCACCTGCTGCACCATTCAGATCATGACCCTTGACCCTATTGTCTGCAAGGTAACTGCACTTTTGGCTGCCTGTTTAGTCGTAAAACATAGCATAGATCTTGTATATCAACGTTATTTTTAACACACAGTGTTTATTACAACATTTAGAATTTGATCATAATGACCAAATAAATGAAGTTGAAAAAATCAATCTGATAATGCTTACAAAGTGCAAACAAAGGTACTGAGGCATGACTAGGAAATGCCACAAACATTCTAAGGCTAAAGAATCTGCTTTACACAACTAAGTAATACAAATCAATCATTTCGGCATACTGTTAGAAACTGTCTGCCTTTCTGCAGGAAGTGATCTTATCTTGACAGTGAATGGGGCTTAAACAATGTGAACAGCTTAAATAGAAGTATTGTAAATGCGTGCAGCCAGGGAAAGTTAACAACAAAAAAAGTTCCACACAAAAGCAAATGAACACAGCAATTCGGCTATGGGACTGTTAGGAGCCCCCTTTTAAGATATATATGAAATACTAGAGATTTCACAAGCACAGCACAAGCACTGTGCAGGTGAAACCTAAAAATATGCCTTCCGGTTCCATGGTTTCCATCTTGCACATTACAAAGCAACTGGGGTGTGGTGGTTCCAATGATAGGGCTGAGAGACTAATCTCACCAAAGAAATGCCACTGTGTTGTGGAACCAGCTTAGACTTTTAATACAGTTTACAACCAGAAAAGTTTTGCAAAGTGGTAAAGCCAGGATTAAATGTCAAGTCTAGAGCCAAGGTTAAAACATTTCCACTGTAACAGTGGAGGATGGGTGTCTGTGTCCATGTCTGCCAACGTTCAGTAAATTGCACACCTTGAAGGGGGTATTTGTCAAGGATTTTTTATACCACTCGCTACCTTCACTGAACCTGTTTCTAAATACTCCAATGTTTACAAATTAGAGACCATGAGTACAAGGAGAATGTGAGGTCTAAGATAATATTTCATTTCAATTCAGTAAAAAAGTTACTTCCTTTGTACACTTGACTTGCCAAATGTAATGATAGCATGCACAAAATACCTGCTTTAAGTCCAGAAGACAGATAGCAACTCACATATAGTATAACATAGTATTGTCTTGCTTTTAGAAAGTGTCACAATTCAGATAAGGTAATGTGCCTTTATGTGCCACAGTTTATCCACCATGTCATAATTCCTGGTACTGCTCCGCTACTCGTTGAAATTCTTGGACTGTTCATATGCAAACATCAGTGGATTTCTAAATTTTCACTGGGCACTGAACGAGGAGGACCTTTTTTGGTAAAGTGATTTTTATGAACATCATGTATCAGGGCCATTCGAAAGGTATCGAAGGGTGATTGCTGCTCTGGGAAATATTGTTTCATTTTGATTCAAATTGTTTATGTTTTATATATGTTCTATTAATTAACAATTGTAATTGCTTTCATTTGTACTTCAGGACACCCCCTAATGAAGGACAGTGAGTGGTCTGAAATGCACTGGGGAACTTAAATTGCACTGAATCACAAATGCACTTTCTTGAAAATGTTTGATGAAGCATGAAATGAAATAAATGAATTGAACAAAAATGTATGGATGCTGTCACATTCATTGAAGAACCAAGGGCCCAATATTGAGTTTTACTGTCCGATGGACTGCCAAACCCACTGTGGCTTTGGTGGTCGTACCTCCATAAAACTGCTACTATTGCCAGGGATCCCTGATCCCTCAGCAATCTTGCAGTGGTCTGAGGCCTCAGTATGCTGATGCTGCCGCAGCGGAACTGCCAAACATGATACGAGTTTCCTCACTGCCACATTTTTCATGGCGGTGAGTCTGCCATGAGAAGTGTGGTGGTGAGGAAACTAAGAGGGTCCTACAGAGCCCCATGGTGCCTCTGTGCAAGGGGGTGCATGCACATGGTATGCCCCCTGTTTTTCTGCAACCCCTGTTCCTGCCCCCCTGTCTTTCTGCACCTCCTGTTCCTGCACAGCATGGACTTCACAGTTCATGCCTTGCAGGAACGTGCTCTGGCGGGCCCATGGCGGTGCCTTTCTAAGGCTCTGTTATGAGCCTTACAAAGGCACCACTGCCGCAGGACCGCCTGCCGGATTTTAACTTGTAATCTAGTGGGTGGTGTACGAATGATATAGGCAGTCTTGGAGAAGGGCGTGGGCACTTGCATGGCAGTCTGCTCGAGACCGCCAAAGTCATAATCAGGCCCTAAGTGATTGAGATACGGTCGATGGATTCAGCTTACAAAGAGGAAACATGGAAACCCAATGGGACTCTTGAGTTGTGCTTGAGGGGAGACACTGTCCAGCTCCTGGACCAGTGTGGGCTGGCATCCCTCTCTTGTCCACATCACAGATGCCAAAATGTAACACTCACTTGTATTGCTCATCGTTCATGTTGGGATGGTGAAAGGTGCTTTGAGTTCATCATAGCATGGTTTAGTGACCACTGTCTCAAAACTAAACTTGGTATAAACTTCAGGAAACCATAAACAAACGTATTTCATGGTACCACCCCTATAAAGCACTTGCAGGCTTTCAGGACTTTTCAGTCTTTTCTTGGGCCTCCTCAACAAAACACAAAATGATTCATGAGGGCTTCCATTTTTGGACCAAAATTGCTGACTCTGCACCTTGGTCAGGGATTTGTGATTGATTTATAACACACTACTTATCACTCCTGTCTAATGCTGATATTTATCTAATCCTGTTCAGTTGTCTAAATGAAAACCTACTCAGCATCCTACCTCTTACATGGACCAACCATTCCCTTCCCTTTCACATCCTCAGATGCTTATCTCACCACACAAGAATCACTCCTAATTACATTCTCTTCTGATTGATAACTAAATCCCTCTTCCACAAATTCAGAGCAGAAGTCAACCCCCACTTTTTAGATCTCCTACACATTACTTCTCTAGTTTTGGCTATCACTGCTCCTCTATTCCATCGCCGCCAATGAAATGAGCGACTGTTCCCACATTCTTGCACTAGCATTCATTACTATCTTGAACAGTTACCTGAAATCTGTAAATATCTCAAGGTTTTCATACCCCATTATAAAATATCCAGGTCCCCAAAGGACTAGCAAACTACCACTTCCTTATAGATTTTCCATTGTTTTCGAAATTACAGAAAACTGTTCTTCACTTCTAGCAGCACATGGACACATATCAATGAGGACATCACACTAGAACTGAAAAAGTCCTGTCCAGTGATAACCTTCTAACAAGGCCACACAAAAATCTACTGACAAAGTCTATCTTCCAGGATCTGCCTATGGCTTTCAGCATTTTATCGCATAATATCTTCTGGGACTAAGTATGAGCTATTATTGTTGCTTCACTTTTGTATGCATGCTACTGCCACTTGTGTTGCCTCATGGTGTTCAACTTTGTACTTTTTGTTGCAGGCTGGAGCATACACTTTAAAAATCACAAAATATACTTAAAAAAAAATACCAGTCAGTTACATAGTACAGTATTATTTAACAATTAAATATTTAGTTAGAATAAAATAATTTTAAATTAAAAAAACATTTATTATTTAAATAACTTTCCACCCTATTCCTCTACAAACTCAGCAACCTGCTACTAAATTATAAATTAATAATTAAATGCAATAAAAGTGACTATATGTTCAGACTTACAACCAATACTACTAAAACAATAATAATTTAACTAATACCTAAACGTAACATAACTATTATAGATGATCAAAAAACGAGTATAATATAGTAAACAATATTGTATACAATATTGAGAAATGATATTATATACATTAAAAAACTATATTAATTCTTACCTCCTATATTCTCTCTGGATATTTTTGACTTGCTGATATTATTACTTCCAATTAGATATTATTGATTTTTACAGCTCAACAATGCTTAATAAACCTAGTGCGACCCATATTGACTACAAACATATACAAAACATATACAAAAAAACAATACTCAACCCTTCCACCTACCCCTAAAAGGGTAAAAAGCAACAATTAAAAATGTCTTTTTATTGCCAGCCAGTTTGCTTGTCTAACAAACTCTCTCTTCCTTCTGCTCTCAGGCAACTCGGGCACCCCAACATAAGCTTTTCAGCAAACATTTACTCCACTAGCATGTGCCATAACTGGTCATACTTGTCACTCTTGTCATGAAGGTCCCATGTTAGCTTTTCCATGGCCAGTAAGGACCATTGTTTGCTCGTTCATTCATGTATAGTTGCTATCACTGTAGATTACCATTTTTAGGCTATCAATTGTTTCGTTGCCAGGTGGTGGAGAGTCTCTTATACTGTGTGGTGTGCAGATGTAGTTGGATCGTAGCAGGACCAGGACGCATCCTTTAACTCAGAACCCCCTTCACTTGACTAAGTATTTCTTTCCAGAACATTTGCAATCGGGACATTACCACCAGATAGGTATATTGCATCTCTCTTGTCCAAACCCCCTCCAGCACAATCCTGATGTTTGTAGGTACAGGTACATTCCTTGTAATTATTTTGGTGGTAAGTGCAAGGCATCACATACTTGTAAAGAGACTCTTTATTCTGTAAATGTTTACAAGCAGCCAGTATATCTTTGCCATTGTGTCATAGAGATGTCGCACTGCCAAAATTTCTGCCATTTTCACATGTACAACCATTGGGCTTCCGAGCCCTCATCAGTAAGTGCTGTATAAATATTTGATATGAGCCCTTTAGGTGACGTGTATTCAGGAATACATTTCTTCCAGTTTGTGTGGGGCCTGGTAGCAGTCATCCTATTAGCAGGGTGAAGACGCAATCCCAAATATCTCATGCGATCAACCTCCTGATTTTAAAGTCCTTCTTGCACTTCTCAAATGTTTTAATCTCCCCTTTCTCAAATAAATCCATGAGCATTCTACATCATCCCTCTGCTCATCCTCCCACCCACTCTCACATTTCCTTGCGTGAAATAGGGATTTCTCCATAATGGGGCACAAGGGGAGGGGAAAGATGTCGGGCCCATCTTCTGGTGATCATATCCCAAGTCTTCAGTGTGGGTCTAAGAATTTTGGAGATTCCTGAATGAAAATGCCAACCAACATAAATCCCACAGAGCCTATCCCATAACTGCAGCATTCATATGTAACCAGTGTCCCTCTGCCTTGTATAAAGACCATTCAAAAAGGACCACCCATAGGTGTGAGGCATACTAATACTGCTTTATGTTCGGGGGACCCAACCCACCATTTGTAGTGTTTTCACTGTATGACTGAATGTGTTCACAAATGCTTTACACACTGCCAGTGAGATAAGCCTGTCTGCTCATGCCAAGCTACCAACTGGGTGAGTAGGGGTTATTGTAGAAGTGTATCCCCCTTACCCTCACTAGGAAGAAGGGTCCCTACTTGTCAAAGGTGCAACTAGAGACCCCCATTTTAAACAGGGATCAATCTAAAGAGGGGTCCAAAACTGTGTTGAAGTTTCCTCCCCATATAAGATGTGTGAAGCCAATATCTAGAATAAGGCCTCATATTTTGACAAAGAATGGGGTGTGGTCTATATTTGGGCCATAACAATTGACCATAGTGACGGATTGCGGAGCAAGACTTCCCCACAAAATAAATTAGCGGCCCTGTGGGGCTTGGAGAGAACATGCAGGAAAGTACGGGGTATCTTTACGGATGTTTATGTTTATGAGTTTCTAAAGCGCTCGAATGCCGAGGTGTCTTGGCGCTGAGGTGTAGTAGCAGGGAACGTAAGGAAAGTCACTCATATGGCTTCAAAAAGGCGAGTTTTTAATCCTTTCCTAAAAGCCTGGAGGTCGGGTTGCAGTCTCATGGCCTGAGGCAAGTTATTCCACAGCCTGGCCGCACAATTTGTGATCATCCGACCCCCCCAGCGTGATCTTCTGATTTTTGGGACTCTAACAAGACCCTGCATAGCTGATCTAAGGGGGCGTTCAGGGACATAGAGTACAAAACAGTTCTCTAGGTCCTCTGTGGCGCCACCGTAAATTGCCTTGTGCACATAAGTAAGCGCCTTGAATTCTACATGTTGTTTTATGGGTAGCCAATGAAGAGATCGTAGTCCTGCTGAAGTTGGTTGTCCTCTATTTAGACCCAGGTGCAGCCTAGCTGCGGCCTTCTGTAATGATTGCAGCTTCAACAGTTGACACTTATCGATCCCCAAAAATAAGGCATTAGAATAGTCCAACTTAGAAAGAAATAGGGCCACCATCACTGTTTTTTGGAGTTCTAATGGTATGAAAGGAAAAATCTTTCTCAAAGTTTTCAAGAGAAAAAAACAGGAAGACACAAGACCGTTCACCTGGGCCCCCAGATTAAGTTTGTTATCAAAGAGGACGCCCAGATTCCTAACCTTCTCTTCTGGGGTCGGACATATTCCTGCCTCTAATGGCCACCATGATTTATTCCACAGGGGCAAACCTGGCCCGAACTCCATCACCTCTGTTTTATCTGTGTTTATCTTTAGATAATTCTGATCCATACAGGACATGATCTCTGTAAGGCAAGAATGGAATCTGCCTGCTATAGCTCCACGCTGATTGTTGGTGGCTAAGACAAGTTGAGAGTCATCAGCATACGAGACCAAGACAAAGCCATGTTTCCTGACGAGATCAGCCAAAGGTGTCACATATAGATTGAACAGTGTGGGAGATAGGGCTGACCCCTGTGGAACTCCACAGGGCAGGAAGAAATCATCCAATGTCATACCTTCCCAAAACAGCTTCTGCTCCCTGCTACTAAGAAAGGATACCAGAAGGGCCAGGGCTGTTCCTCCTATCCCAATTTCCCTCAGATGCTGCGCAAGGGCCAGGTGGTTGACGGTATCAAAGGCGGCCGACAGGCCAAGGAGTACTAAAATTGCCTATCTACTGCTCTACGGATCTCTTCTGCTGTCTTAACCAGAGCTGATTCCGTCGAATGTTGTGACCGAAAGCCGTGTTGAGACGGGTCTAGTAAGCTGTTAGTATCTAAATAAGCTGTGAGCACTTTGTTTAGATACTTCTCCAAAACCTTGGCTGCAAAAGGAAGGCCGGCAATGGGGCGATAGTTATTAACATTGGCTGGGTCCAAGCTAGGTTTTTTTAAAAGGGGAGTGATGGCCGCACATTTCCAGATAACGGGGTACTGTCCAGATGTTATAATTTGATTCAAAATCGGTGTAAGGTATTTGCAGATCGGATCAGCTGCTCGATGCATGAAAGAAGGTGGACAGGGGTCAGTCGGGGCTCCAGATTTCAAAGAGAGCAACATGTCATTGACCTCATTTTTGCTCATCGGCTGAAAACTTCTCAGCCTACTCGAAAGCTGTGTGGGGGACATCGGTGTATCCTGAAGTTGTGTTGTATTTGAAAATGTATCATAAATTCCCTTAACCTCCTCTTGAAAATGTTCCGCAAGAGCATTGCAGAAAATCTGGTCTGGCTTAAAAGTATTAGTTTGCTGAGGTTTCATCAGTGAATTAACTGTTTTAAACAGTTCTCTGGAAGAATTACCTGCCTCCTTAATTTTGGCTGAGAAAAAGTCTTTTTTGGCAGCCACTATTGCCTCCTTGTATTCTTGAATGGAGAGATTGTATAGGATTTTCTTTGAATTATCGTAATTAATCCTCCAGAGGCGCTCCGCCTTTCTGCAGGTAATCTTTAAGCTTTTAATTTCAGGGGTATACCACGGGGAAGATATCTTCCCTTTCTGTATTTTTACTAACTTTACTGGTGCAACCTTATCCGCTGCTCCCAGAATCCAATTATTAAAATGCTGTATTATAGTATTTTAATAATTGGATTATAGTATTGTTATCGCAATTTAATCCAGTGGGGCCTGGACCCAAAGCTGATTCAAAAACTCCCTCCTTTAATTTATCCTAGCGTCTGATAGGAATTTTGGTCAAGCTTGCTTGTACTGTGGGCCGCTTTTTAAGACTTTTAAGTTTAAACTGAATGGCCTTGTGGTCAGTCCATGGCAGATCCACTAAATTGGAAAGGGAGATATCTACCTCATTAGTGAAAATCCCGTCCAGCGTATGACCGGCCATGTGTGCGTGGGACCCACTATTATCTGTGCTAGATTAAGAGCTGCTATGTTATCTAAGAGTCTTGCGGTTTCAGAATTATTGTTTAGCTCCAAGTGATAGTTAAAGTCGCCCAGGACCGTAAGAGAATGAGAATCAGTGTACGATTCCAGGAGCGTCATTAGCATTTGCGTAAAAGTTCCTCTAGGGCCAGGAGGACGGTATATTAAAATACCCTGGAAGATCTGCAAATTATTGACTTTTATACGAAATTACAGCGCTTCTGCTGGGAGAGTCGGGATGCATTCTATGTGAACTTTAAAATTAGCTCAATAAATAATGGCTATCCCTCCACCTTTCCCTATTCCTCTGTTTTGCGAGAAATATGCATATCCATCCGGGACTGCAATATTCCAGTCAGGGACGGAAGAGTTGTCTGTCCAAGTTTCAGTTAAAAAAACAATATCTGGAGCGGAGGAGCGGATGAAATCTTCCACTTCATACCTATGCTTGACCATGGAGCGAACATTTAACAGCACACATTTAATATAATCAAATGTGATTTCTTTAGAAGTGGTAGTTGCTTGCTCCAAGGCCCTCACAACAGAGCCTGACTTTAAATAAATATCTGGAGAGTTCTCCTCTGTCATTCCCTTCTGGCCTTTACACTGGGGGTATTGTTCCAATTTAAAAAAGCACTTAGGACAACTAACCGCAGCTCTCATGCCCTGGAGTGTAGGTAGATTGTGGGGTACACAGAGTGTAGGTCTTAAAATCAATAAAGTCTGTCTGTCGTACCTTATTAATCTGTTTGGTCCAGGGGTTCTGGCGCTGGTCGCGCTCCGGGCGCCGACGGGCGCAGACGGGCTTGCCTTTGGCGCGCCAAAGTTCAGAAGCCTAGCGATGATGAGCCTGGGCGTGGAGCCAGGTGGAGGCCAGGCGGTCAAAGAGCGGTGTGTCCTCTCAACCACCAGTTGCTTAGAGAAGGACGAGGCATCATAAATCACCACCAGGATGTGCTCTACTCCTCCATCCATTCTGTATCAGTGGATTCAGGAATGCCAATAATGCGAACGCGTTTCGAAGTTCGCATTTTTAGCGGAGATGACTTTCAGGAGGCGCTCCATATTGAATATCTGTCTCCCCCCTTTGCGAAGACACATCCTCTAAACTGGATATTTTGTATTCGGTTTCACTAATGCGATCATCTTATTTTTCCAATTTCTGGGTGATAAAATCCATGCACGTACACATAGGGTCCATTTTGGTTTCAATTGGCGTGAAACTGTGTCGCATAGTGAGGAATAAAGAGCACATATCTATGTCTTCAGCCTGTGCCTCCCAAGGCCTCGCTGTCTATTCAGGGCCTCCACCATCCAGGGAGGAGGGAGCCGCAACCAGCAAAGCAAGACCCAGCGACACGCGGGGCCATCCCACCTGACTCCCTCTCCTCCGCAGCCGCTCGCATGCGGCCGCTCAGCTCCACAGGCTGCTGCTGTATCCCCAATGCAGAAAAGGTATGCTGCCAATTGTCACCTGGCGTGCTGTGGTGAGCTTCGATCTGCAGCTCCACAGCCTCCCATCACATCGAGGAGCGTTCTGTAATGGAGCCTTCTCTCTATTCTGTCGCGGTTGCCATTTTAATAGGCCGGATAGCAGCGATGTGTGTGGAGCCTCAGTGCCTTCTCATCCTAGGTGATGTTGCTGCAGCGTTTTGCCCCAAGGCTGGTAGCGGGGCACTTTTGTCAACTTGTGGGAGCAGAGTTGCTTCCCAATTCACCCATAGTAGAATTGTTGTCTTGGACAGCAGGAGTCTCACGTGAGTGTGGCCATCTTGCTTACAGAGTCTCTGACGCCCCATCCTGCTGGTGTCGATTGTTAGTTTTCTTTCACCGCAGAAGCCTTTGTCTCTACAAGATTTAATGCATGGCAAGTTCAGTAAGAGTAAGTAGTACTGTGTCATCAGCAAACGAGTATAGGGAGTGCATTTTGCAAATGTGCTGCCCAACATATTTTAGGTACAAGCTGAACAATAGTGGTGTTGGTGCATGCATCTGGCAGATCCCTCATAGCTTCCAGGCATTTTCATGTACATTCGCTGAACTTCCCATACCCATCTCTTTTTTGTGTTGTAATTCTTTTTTGAAAACATATCTATGGTTCAGATGTACAAAGTGGACCAATGTACATATTGTAGCAGGATGTAAGGGTGCGGGGAGAGGGGGGCGTGAGGGGTGGGCAGTCGCACAATGCTTGCAATGTTAACAATAATCACAAATAGTATGTCTTCCTCAGCTAGGGGAAGCTGGCCCGTCCTTCATCGGCTTCGGTTTAGCTTTGTTCACCCTAAGTTGGCAGGGTATGCCCAGACGTGGGTCCTTTGCTCACTTTGCCACTGGATTCAAGCTAGCCTGGTTGATGACGGCTGAATAGCCAGAAACCGGTCCCAGGATGCTTGTTTCCGGTCCAGGGAGGACATGGCTTGGCAGTTCGGACTGGACTGTTCCCATGAGGTACAGTGTCAGACTAATTTGCATATGGCCATGTCTGAACTGGGGTAGCGGAGTGAGCTAAAGGATGATGATGGATTAAACCCAGATCAGTTGCCTGGGGGTGAGTGCTTGCAATGTTCAACACTCCGTCCATCATCCCCTTTGGTTTTCAATTAGGAGAAACAGCGTGTGAGAACATTCGACAGTGATAGACAAGAGTATCCTGTATGGAGGTTAAAGTGAGTGGAGGGTTGAGGGAGTGATAGCCTAGGCGAGAAGGGAGAGACAGCCCATGGCAGTAACCTGGAGCGCGTTTCACAGGGCAAAATGAGGTAGTGCTCTTGTCAACAAACAGGGAGCAGAGGACTGTATATGACCATGGTATGGTAAGGCGCCAGGATGTGTCTGAAGGTGAGAGGAGAAGGGCGAAAGGGGAGAAGAAGAAGTAGAGAGATGGGCAGGGAGAGGACAGTATAGGTGTAGAAGACAAAGAGCAGGAGCTAAGAGACAAGGAAGGTGAAGATGAATCTGTTGAAAGGAAAGGAACAAGGACATAGGAGGGGAAGGAGGAAGGGAGGGAGAAGCGAGGTGCGGGGGGATCCATACCCAACTTTTGCATTAGTACTTCCAAGCAACAGCTTTGTAGGCTCAATGAGGTATTGTTGCATATCTCGGCCTTCTAGCACTAACTAGACAAGAGTACGGTTGACAAAGTCAAAAGCATAATTAAGGTTAATAAACATTCTAAACAAAGAGGTATTTTTTCAGTGGCAATATTTGGATCATATTATGTATAACCTCATTGCTTGCTTGATTGTGCCTATTCCTTTTCTAAAACCAGCTTTGAAGTTGCTGGGAACATTTGTGTTATCTGGTCATCCTTGAAAGCAATTTAAAAGGACTTTGCTGTAGATTTTCCCTGCACCTGAAAGCAATGAAATTGATCTACAGTTTGTTAGGTTAGAGCAGATGCCCTTTTGGTAAGCTAGGACAATAAATAACAATCTCTAGTCAGGTGAGCTGCGGTTAATGACAGTATTGAATACTGCTGTTAGTATTGACCCCCAGAGTGCACTGTTGACTTTATACAAGTCAGTCGACATCATGTCAAGACCTGAAGCCTTGCATAATTTTTGCATGCTAATTGCAGCTTCTACACTAATGTGTAGTGGTAATGAGCGAAGACAAAATGCTCTTTACAGGCATCTGGTATTCCAGTGGGCTTGTCTCCAAGATATTGGTTATCCTCATCACTACCTTTTATGGATATTTGACTGAAATAGACTACCCATTTCTATGTCCCAACACCCAGTTCTAGGGGGTTTTGGGACATTTTCCCAGAGACCTTTAATGTTCTTATCTAAGGTCGCTTGTCTTAGAACCCCTATACTCTTTGATGCATTTGCCTGTAATTTGTGCTTTACACTAATTTATGAAAGAGATTACAGGCAGGTCTTAGCTATTGTGCCCTCACTACTTAGTTTAGATCTCTATTCTTCTTCATACAGTCTTGGTCGTACCATTCATACTAATGATTTTTGGTTTTGAAGTGGTGTGGGCCTTTAATGAAGTATTGTGCACCTTTCTCTCTATTGCTCTCATAAATGTCTCTATTGCATTTTTGGCATTGTCATCTCCAGTATCATTGTTGTCATTGTTAGTGTTGAAGCAACATGCCATGAGTAATACACTAAGATATGATGATATTTCATCCATTATATTTCGAGCAAGAAGAACATCTCTTTGTTGTTTTTCTGAGTGCCCTTCGATTGTTGACCAAGTTAAGGTCTGTATTTGTAGTTGGGGACTCAGTAACTACCTGGTTGTATTCAGCTACACATAGCTCAGAAAAGATACCAAAGGCTCATGGTCACTTTCTACTCTGGGTAAAACTTTCATGTCAATAACAAGTGGCCAAACGTCTAGGTTAAGGAGTTTGTAGTCTATGTAACTAGCTCTTCTGCCAGGTCTGAATGCTTTCCTTGTTCAATCATCTGATTTTGGATGACCGCTCAAAAAATGGAGTCTGCAGGTGGACATCATGCGGGAAAACTGTTTCCCTTTGTAACAGTTTTTCCACAAACACAGACTGGCCTCTGGAATGCTCCGTGCAGACTCTTTCTTAGTCATTTAATTACTGGTCATGCTCGACATGGGCCTGATGCGTTGTTTAATGTTTGCAGGGGATTGTACATGTTTTATATATAATGGTGCCTATTCTGACTAGAATTATGTTTCTGGTTTGAAGAGAGTGAGGCGTGGTTTTGGACAGATAGTATTAGATATATTAGTAGCTATGATTCCTTCTATAGGAGTGGCTATCAATGATGTGAAAATTAGAAGATTGTCCACACTAGTTGATAGAATAACTTCTACCATTGCTGGTGCTTTAACCCAAATTAACACTGAGTTAACTGCAATGCGCATAAAGTTATTGTAAAACTGCTTAGCGTTCAATATTCTGCTTGTGAAAGAAAGGTGGTGTTTGTAGGGTTTTGAAGGTTAAAGAATGTTATACTTTCATTCCCAATAACAATAGGGTTAATAATGCCTAGATTAATTATATAACAGTAGGTTTCTGGGTTAATAGAATAGGTAAGGGGTTTAGTAAGGTTAGAGAATGGTTCATTAGTGTGGGTGGTGGTTTGTTTGGAATAATACTAATCTTCATAATTACTGTGTTGATTTGTGCAAAAGTCCTGTTTCTATTGTTTAAATCTTCAGAAATGGTATTTGTAAAATGTGGGTGTAAGAGGATCTTCAAACAATAAAGATTATAATCAAGTAAAGTTATTGGAAGAATCGAATCGCAAGAAGCAGAACATGATGCAGACTGTGCTTTAACTGTTATAGTAATTGTGTTTTTAGTCATGATTGAACAATCATGGGGTTTGTTCGTTTATTTGTGCATGATATATTTTTGTGCATTATTCTGAAATGTAGAATGTGGGTTTATTCTTGAATTTATATGTGCACACTCTCCTGATCCTTTTGCCCTTTTTTTTTCTTATTTTTTTTTTTGTCCGCATTTCAGTATGGCATCTTACAGGTCAAGGACCAATTCCTGGCGCCCTTATATCATGTGGACCCTTCCATTTTCTCAGGCAAACCCTTAACGGAGGTTCTTTCATCCCGAAGGATAGACACCTCCCCCATATTCTGCTGTAATCATGGGACTCAGAAAAAAAAAGAAAAAAGGTAAAAAGGCATCTCCGCTATGCTAGCTCAACCAATCAGCAAAAACCTGCGAGAGATCCCTAGATCGTGGTAGATTACCATCTATAGCTGTTTTGCAAGTCCACCTGGCCACTGCCAACCAGCCATTTGGGTGTGGTGGTACAGAATCTGTCCAGTGTTTGCAGATCTCTCTTCTGGCCAGCAATAACAAGTAAAAAAGCAACCCCCTAAGTTTACTGTCAAGCGTTGTTTCCGAATCGCGACTCACCCCGAAGAGCACAAGTGCCTCTGTCAATGCTAGTGGTATCTTCAAGATGTCACAAATAGTGGATTCCACCACCTTCCAATATTGCGCTATTTTGGGGCATGTAAAAAAAATGAATGTATCGTTAGCTTTTGGCATTTTACATCTGTTACAGCTACGGATCGGTTGAAATACAAACTTAGCTATTTTTTGTGGTGTCCAGTACAGTCTATTTATTGTAAATAAAATGATGCCTTTTGAAATGTAACTAAAGAGTATAGCATTTTTAGAGAGATCTTCCAAAATATTTGCAGATCCTCTTCCTGGAGTACATCCTCCAAGACGGCATTTGGGGGGGGTCTAATTTCCTTTCTTCCACATCCATAAATTGCATATACCACTTAGAGACTTCATTGCCCTTGTGTCTTGAATGTCATTCTCAAAGTCCAATAGCGACCCTATCTCTCGGTGTACTGTGGAAAGCCATGACGTTAACTGGATAAATTTAAATTTCGATAATCTATTTTCAGTTTTGGCTTTCAATACTTCCCAGGGGACCAGTTTTCCTTCAAATAAGATTTTGCCCCCCACTTAATCAATCCGGCTTGCTTCAGTGGTGACGACAAGCCATCTTTTAGGCATTCCGGTGTACCGGGAGAGGATGGACATTTTTATCAAGTTCACCCTCCCATAGATAGTAAGCGGGAGGTTTTTCCATCTAGCAAGGGTTCTGTCTATCTCTTTTCCCACTCTAGTTAGGTTGCGGGCTGGGATATCACTGATCTGTTTAACTACATTAATCCCCAGATATTTCATCTCTGCACACCTTCTACCTTCCCACCCATCTAAGTTCCAAGCCATCACCGCGGTTTTGGCAGTATTTACTAAGTACCAAGAGATTTCCCCGAATTCCTTGGTTAACTGTTCCATCCTTGGTATCGTTCTATCTGGGTCGGAGGTAGAAATTATAAGGTCATCTGCAAATAGGGCTATTTTGCTACTGAAACATAACGAGTGAATGGGGATTATCTTCTCATCCTTCCGCAGGAGCTGGGCTAGGTGTTCTATATAAATATCAAAGAGGAGGGGAGACAGTGGACAGTCCTGCCTCATACCTCTGGTAATCTTAAAAAGCTCAGTCAAGACTCCATTTACCAGACTCTTAGCTGTATGTCCTTGATATAGTTTTTTTATAGCCTTAATATAGCCCACACTAATGCCCATTGATTCCAAAACCGCCCACAAAAACACCCAACACACGCGATCGAGTGCCTTGGCGGCATCTATAGTGATTACCGCGAAGGGAAACGATCGTGCAGTTGCTAAATCAATAATCCCAATCAAGAACCGGGTCAGTTTCTGAATCTGTCTCTTGGGAATAAATCCCTTTTGGTCTGCATGAATTAGTTGGGGGTTACCTTAGCAAATATCCCTGCCAAAATGCCAGCACAGATTTTATAGTCGACACTTAGCAGGGAGATAGGCCGGTATGAATCTGTACTCTTCGGGTCCTTTGTAGGCTTAAGAATCAACGTAATTATGGCTTCTTTCCATGAAGTTGGGATTTCTTCCTCCCCCTTATAAATGAAATTGAACAGTACTACCATATCTGGAGTTAATTCATCAACGATTATCTTGTATAACTGTACTGGCAATGAGTCGGGGCCTGCTGCCTATCCATTTTTTAAATGTTTAATTTGCTCTCTAATTTTGCCCTCTGTGATTTCAGCTTCTATTATCTCACTACCATCACTTGAGAGGACTGGGAGGTCCAATTTATCCAGCCAATTTTTTAATGTCTCCTCATCTGGCCTAATTTCCTCAGTGTATAATTCCGAGAAAAGGGAGACCAGGCGAGCCTTTATCTCGTCTTCCTTATTTGAAGTGTCTCCCTGGGCATTGATAATTAGTTCTCGAATGTTATTCCGGGACCTGTCAGCCCTAGATTTCCAGGCTAACAGTGCACCGGCCTTCTCCCCATACTCAAATAAATCCATATTACCAGTCGCCCACTACTCACGACACTTGGTCTCAAGGGTCATCCTATAGTTTAGTCTTGCCTCTTCCAGTTGTTTAATTAGAGGCTCTGCATTTTGGGAGGGATCCAGAGATTGTACCTTTAATTCCAACTCTCCAACTCTCCCTTCCCGACATTTAAATTCTGCTTTATCAAGTTTGTTTAAATATGATGCTTGATTTTGCAGTAACCCTCGCATATATGCTTTAAAGGCATCCCATATTATATTTAAAGGAGCGGACCTGGCGTTTTCCAAAAATAACTCCTTAGCCCTTTCCCTCACAGTGGTGGACACCTCTGCCTTTAATAAAATAGATCTTTTTAAGGTCCATCTCGTGCTAAGGCCTACTCTCACTCTGACTAGTGCAACACTTACCAGGGCATGGTCTGAGATATGGACTGGTAAAATATTTATCCTTTTAGTTTCCCTGCCCATAATCGGTCTACTTATAAATAATCTAATCTGGAGAAGTGGGAGTATTTTTTACTATCAAAGGTGTACCCTCATTCTTGCCCTTTTAGCTGCCTCCATGTGTCCACCAGACCCATTACATAAATCATATGCTTCAGGGCCTGCCTTGTCCTAGGTGCCTGAGCCTGTCTGCTAGTCCTGTAGGTAGATCTATCTAGTAATGGATCTAATAGGGTATTAAAATCACCTCCAATAACAATGGGAGTGGAGAGTCCAGCTAATAGCAGATGTAGGTCAATTATGTACTGGGGGTCATCTACATCAGGCCCATAATAGGCCACACATGTAAATACTATTCCAGCACATCTTAGAGTCGCTATGACCCATCTTCCTGAACTGTCGGTTTTAGAAGCAATTAAATCAATTCCGGAGCCCCCCCTAATCAGTATCACCACCCCCTTACAATACTCTATGTATGTATGTATGTTCTTATATAGCGCTCAACTTACCCTTGGGCATCTCGGCGCTTGCATTGGGAGCCCGTCCTGGTTTTTCCCTGTGAGATAACCCGTACTGGGCATCCCCAAGGTGAAAGCCAGGCATCCCGCCGCGGGGGGGGGGGCGTTGTGGAGATTAAGCAAGCTTGTTGCCCAGAGCTGCATAGTGTGAACTCGTGCTTAGAGTGGGCACCGAAGCGAGAATTATCAAGTCCGTGGACAATTGGGCTCCAGACTCTGCCGCGTCGGGAATCGAACCCTGGTCCCGGGTCTGACCTCTGCTTCAGGGTATGCCTCCTCTAACCAGTGAGCTACACTTCTCCACATTTGGGCTGAAACTGCGTAGCTCTCTATTCACTTTGTTTTTGCATACACTTCCCGACTTTCGCTTGCAGTTTAATGGGTTTCTTGTAACATAATGACTTGTGCTTTTGAGTCCTCCAAATATTTCGGTACTAACCTCCGCTTTGCCTTGGATCTAAAACCATTTATATTCCTTTTGCCTTTGAAATGAAATTCCTGTTCCTCTGGTTCTTGTTAACTAAGCCTCAATTTAGGGACAAACGCCATTGTGTCAAAATGGATGCCCCCCCCCCCCCACTCTGATGTGATGATGGGTATTTCTATTTTCGGTTGACAAATGTTTGGTGTTAATGCAGAGGATAATAGAAACCAAAATTGCCAGTCCACCCGATGATCTTTGGATTTGTGTTCTGGTTCAAAGTATGTGAAGAATCACTCCCGTAAATTTCCTCCAGCGCCCATGTTTCTTAAAAGCAACATGTGTGTATTCCTCCAATAAATTGCAACTTGCAGATAGTCACCATCCTACTTTTTTTGGGTTATACTTACTGCATTTAAGTTGGGAATCCTAAGTTGGGGTTATGGTAACGCTATTGTTGCCTCCCACATTCCTGATTGTTGGTCGTGAGTGAGATGTTGGTTTCTATGGTGAGGGGCAAAAAGAATAGCCAGGGCTTCTGCCATGTTGTCACTGTTTAGTTTGCTGCATTTAGCCACTGAGTGCAGAATTATTTTTCGCCACTTGCAGGATTAATAGTACTAGGAGACTGGCATTTATGTACTTAAAGGTAGACCTAGGACTTGTATGTTTTTATACAGCAATAATGTCGATCTCTGATCCACTTGCTTACAATGGTGTTCTCTTCCAACATAGTAGGATACTTTTCTTCGCATGATAGGAATCTTCATTCTCCAGTTACTCAAGTTAAGGAAGACATTCCATCTTCTCTAAGGATTTTACTGAGGATGTATCATCTAATTTACTGTATGAAAGGTCCGGTGATGTCCTCTCCGTATGACCATTTCTGAGATATGCCCCTGAACAGATAGGGCATGCGATGTACATGATATTTGTCACTACTCAAAAACAGTGATAGAGATTTCTGCATCACAACTTTTATCGGGCGGATTTGAAAAGTAAATATTGCAGGTCCCATAAGTTGGCCAATGAATAGTGTCTCCACTGATTCAAGCCAATATTTTAAGCAATTCATACCGATTAGAACAGTGATCAGCAAACATAGCAAATCACTATGTAGCCTGTTTAGTGACATCTTCCTCCATTACTGTTCTAAATACCCCAATCACCAGATGATTTAGGTAAATTCCTTTTTCAACAATTTGCTGCCTTCAGTTGTGAAAGGAAGCTCTTTACATCTGCATAAGATGCTGTCACTTCCCATTTGACAGCTATGCCTGGTGAAAATAATTGCACGAAAGTATAAAACCTAGAACCGGAGCTTAAAAAGCGGACACTTGAACAAAGGTGACTAATGTCTCAATAAAAAAAAAGTAACACTACAGTCTCACATTGCTTTGCATACGAACACAACTTAACATCTGTGTCATTGAGATCTCACAAATAGTTAATGGTCTGCATGTCATGTTTGTTACTAAATATCAATCCCAGATTTAGCATTTAGAGATTTGCAGTTTGACTGATTCCATCAGACGGATGACGTGAACCTGCAGTATGTTAAATGATGTTGGCTGTAAATTTAACACTGGGTGCAGGAGTCCCAAATCCGTAGGGGGCTTCACTAGTCCTGGATTTTTTATTTTTTTATCCTGGTACCTGCATATGGGCTTTATGCATTACAGAGTTACTAGATGGGTTATTCATTTCTGACAAAGTGACACGAAGTTCCTGCAAACTTCATAATAGTACAGCAAATAAATAGTCTTGGGAACAGCTTTGCATAGCAAACCATTTACAAACTCGGTCTGCTAGTAGAAAACATTTTTAACACAGAACAGTGGGGGCAAATGTAAATGTTGTTGCACTTTCCATAAAGAGCAAACAAACTAGAACAGAAATATTCAAATAGCTGTACTTTGTCCCACTATGAAAGTGTGTACTATAGTGCCTAGTTAGATTTAAAAAATCTTACTGTCCTCCCAACAGCTCTGGCCTTCCACGGTCTCTAAAATGACCTCCATTCTGCACATTTTCCTTGACATGCAATTCAGCATATTTAATTCCACAGCAATGCAGGCCCTGAACATACAAAATTAACATGCAAAGCCTTCACATCTCCAAGTCAATAGAAAAATTAAGATAGAAATAGCCCCACAAGTAATGGTGTAAGAGCGAATGTTAAATGTTGAATTTGTTTGACTATGGAACTACCTGGATGTTTGTGTAATGTGAGTTTGAGTAGAAAGTGTTTGCTCAGGGTTCATCACTGCAACCATCTATGTGTGTGTGCGTGGTATTCATATGTTCGGATTTCTACCCAAAGAGTACCAGTGGAAAATTTGCCTTTTCTCTCAGATTCACTGTAGTTTCCCTCATTGTGTGGCCTGGTTGTACCGAACTTGGTACCATAAGAGCCATCCTTCAATGAATTAGGGATCCTGAGGTATTGCCGTTACATGGTTTGTTGTCCCCTTATACAAATGGTAGGTCCTGTGTTATCAATTGGTGCCATGGTGCCACCTTGCACTGTGGGTGCCCTCGGTCCCATGACTACTGACATCAAATGTCTCGACTTCTATCTTCCACTTCTGAGACATACAGCCCTGAAGCCCATGACTACACTGTGGTGCCTAGTGTATGGTAACAACCAGCCTTTGGTACCTATTGGCACCGTCAACTTGAAATAGAGAGAATTTGATCCGCAACTAGTCCTCTGATCTTGATAGTTTGTATTACAGAAACTAGCCACAACATACCAGACACCCTATTGGCTAGAAACACTGTTTAGTGTGCTGACCAACAACACCCATTTCAGTGTTTTCTGTCACGGATTATCACCTGATCTGCAGTATTAGCTCAGACACACTGAGTTATCTTACTTCAACGATAAGCAGCAGACAAACTAAAACCAAGGTACATGACAGCCCTTGGAGCTGCAGTCTTACACTTTGTATAGCTATTGTCTTGGCATGCTCCGTGGAACCTTTCCAGAGGGTTCTATGGAACGTGGAAGGTGGCGGTTGGAAACAGAGGAAAGAGGTGGCAGCTGGAGATTGCAGAGACTGGCAATCACCTATGGATTAGAAATAAAGAATACTTACCAGATTTTGGTGTTGATCTTCTTTACAGTGGCGAAGAATGGGAGCGTCATCTGTATGCACCGCAGCGTCAGAGGAAGTGTTGCATTATCAGCTTCTGGCAACCGCCTGTCTGTTTGTGACTGGATGTTGCTGATGGTAGGCCCTGTACATCTCACAGGTATCGTTTTGAGGTCAGGCAAACTTTGTGACATTGGAGAATTTCCCATGCGGCCGCCATCTTGAAGTCAGGCGAGTCATTTTTTGGGGAACGTAGGGCCACTTTTAACACAGATAAAGATGGTTACAGTATAGAAAGGTGACTGAAACCAGAGTTTACATCCTTTGGTGCCAAAATGTATTATGGAACTCCATCCATACACCTCTAACATTTACTATAGAGATATGAAGGGTGTTTCTCCTCCACTACCATTCTTGGGCTCTCCTGGCAATCCATTTTTAGAATGGACATGGTGGAAGGAGTCATTTGAGAAGTCTCTAAACGCAGCAAATGGTGAAATATTCAACAATAAAAAAAGATGGTCCTTTTAATCCACAATTTTGGTCCTGAGGGCAGAACAATTTTTAAAACGTTACCTCTGATTGAGATAAGAGTGCAGTCTCATCACGTGGTTGATGAGTATGGACCTATAATTCAAGCGTCAGAAAAGCAATTTTTGCCAAGCAGAAATGCGGTACTTAAAAAACACAAGTTCTTATTGTGGTCACAAATGCAAGGAGAAACTGTTGATGATTTTGTGTCGGCTCCAAAAGCTTTGGCACTCACAAGTGTTTATTGTGATATGAGGGACGAGATTATTTGTGACCAGCTTATTGAGAAAACATGCAATAGGAAGATACAGGAATGGTTGCTGTCTACTGACAAGCTGGATTTAGAAGCCAAAAGGAAAATTGCAAAAGCTATTGAAAATTCAGATGCTTATTTTAAAGACATTTCAGCTCCCAGTGACGGGAATATGTGTGGAGCAATACCGCAAAAACCTTTATCCAAGGATTCCAGAGATTTTATGAATGAGAGTATGTCGCAAACCACAACATTCCTTGGATCAAGTATCAGTGAAGAGGATCATCGGAATGCAGATGGCATTGATGTAGTCCGTAGTGTAACTGGTCAAGATGACCGTATTGAAGAGTTGAGTAGGGAAAGCGACAAACACTTTCTTTACACAGTTAAGAGGAAGCCTCCTAATTGTGACATTCTACTTAATGGTGTTGCGATCCAAGTTATGGCGAATTCAGGGTCTCTGTTTAGTATCGTGGGTTCAGAAGTGTTCAGAAAAGTTCAATCCACAGTTTTAAGACCCTCAAATGGGAGGCTGTTTGCCTATGGGGGAACCAAGATTGAGGTTGAAGGGGAGCTTAATAGTCCGTTAGAATTTGGAAGGAAAGTTATGAATGCTGTTTTATATGTGCTCACGTTTGGATCTAACCTATTAGGGTGGAACGATCAAAGGGAATTCGATATAATTTTAGCACCCAACCATCCAGATCGAGTTATATCCAGGTCTCAGTTAATAGAGAATAAGTATGTGTGTTGTATGAGTAAGGTGTCCAATAAGCAATGAGCTGAAGATTTTTCTGATGTGTTCGGTAACAAAGTAGGAAGATTGAATGGTTTTCAACATCAGATAGTGTTAAAGTCAGATACTGCACCTGTAGTCCACCAAGCTTGTAAAGTACCATTGTGTTTAAGAGAGGTTCTTAAAAAGGAATTAACGCAGTTGTGTGAGCTTGATATCATGGAGTCAGTTGAAAGCTCGAAGTGGTTAGCACCAATTGTTCTGGCCCGCAAACCAGACCATTCATTGAGGTTATGTGTAGATTTGCATGATTAAATCATAACATTTGGATTGATCATGAACCTCTCCCTAACATTAATGAGATGTTGTATACATTCAAAGGAGGAAAAATCTTTACCACCCTTGACATGCCCGCTGCATATCACCAAATTGTCCTAACTGATGATTTCAAACATCTCACATCATTTGTCTTTCCTGATCGTGCTCTTTGTTATAAACGGATGCGGTTTGGTCTGACGTTGGCCTCTTTGGTATTTCAAAGGCTCATGAGGTTTATGTTTCAGAATCAAGCAGGAATTTTCTGTTTCCAAGACAACATACTTGTGTTTGGTGAAAGCATGTTAGAACATGATGAAAAATTGTGCAGAGTGCTATGTGTGTTGAAAGAAAGGGGCTTAACTTTGTGTGTGGAAAAATGGAAGTTCGAACCCAGAAGTGGTGATTAAGTAGCATTTCCGAACTTATGTATGTAATATTACTATTGTTTTATCAATGGATCATAAACCCTTGATGTATTTGTTCAGTACAAAGAGCGGTGGTAGACCCACGCCTAGGATTTGGCTCAAGATGCTGTTTTGTCCCAAGTCAAGGATTGGATTGAGAGAGATAGGCCCGGTAGTAAGAGATTGGAAAATGAGTGTGTTCCTTATGCTAATGTGGCATCAGAGATAAATAGTGATGAAGGATTAGTTTGTAGGGTTAAATACTTGGTGGTTTCGGGCAATCTAAGAATAAGAGTACTTGAGATGGCCCATGAGGGGCAATTGAGTATTCATGCAATGAAAGAGTTTTGGTGGCCAGGAATTGATAAGTCTGTGGAGAGTTATGTATGTGATTGTACAAATTTTCTCATGAGTGACAAGAGGTATTCTACCAAATTATCCCCTGTGTTTCCTATTGAGATAAGTGTGGCTTTGTGGCTCATGTTGGGTTTGTAAATATCAGGTCCTTTTAAAGTTCCTGGTGAATGCCCTAATCATGCTGTGGTGATCCACATGGCTTGAAGTAGCATTTATGAACAATATTGAAACCTGCACTATTATTGAAGTTTTGAGATCTGTTTTTAGCAGGGAAGGGTATCGCAATGATTGGTTATTGATAATGGGAGCCAATTGGTTTCAGAGGAGATAAAGGATTCTCTGATGGAGTGTGGTGTACATCATATCATACTTCTTTGTATCATCCCAGGAGCAGTGGGTTGGTGGAAAGATTCAATTGTACACTTAAGGATCAAATGCAAGTAGCACTAGACAACAAATCCAATTGGAAGCAAGCTGTGAGAGAGATGCTGTGGAGCATACGCTCCTCACCGTATGAGATCACTGGTGTTTCTCTGTTTGTCTTACTTGGAGGACTTGCTCCAGGGTCTAAGTTGAACAGGGAATGGATGGAGCATTTAAGTGTGGCTTCTTCTAAGTTAGGAAGGGTTGTGGATGTCAGAGAGCAAGTCATAATTAGGTATCGTGGGACAAGTAACTGTGGCATGAAAGTGAGAGTGGGTAGTTGGGTGTGGATAAAGAAACCTAGTCATGTGAACAAAGGAGAGCCAATATAATTTGCTCTAATATATGTGGTGCGAGTGTGGCTGCATGCTGTAAATACAAGTGATGGTTGTGTGTGGAACAAGCATGAACTCATATTGATTCCTTATGACAAAGTTGATTAGGTACGCAAATGTTTTGGTGAGACTGGCCGTTTTTATAATGTCCTTACCAGTTAATTATTTCACCAGTGAATGCTTGTTGTATTAACTTAACGCATGTTTAAGTGCTCTTACTTTTTTTGTAATCACCGATATTTGCTAGTGATTCATATATATAGGTAGATTTATTATCACATATGTGTTATGATGGTAGATATTTATGTGGATATTTATTTACATGCTGTTCATTATAAATGGATGGGATATGTTGTGTCATAGGGCAGCCTGATACTCTAAGCACTGATTAAGTGAATGCCCACAGTTATAAAAATAAGTAGCAACTGATAACGCAGAAAAGACACCTTCATTGAGAATCTGTCTAGTTAACCTATAGACATCTATATCAACAACGTAAACTGGTACAGCCTGTGTTTCCTGATCATTGTATTTCTAAATGGCATTGGGGTACTGCAGTGTGTCACTATATGGGATAGTGCCACTTATGATCTGAAATGGTATGGATTTTAGTAATTTATGAGACATATATATAGCTATTTTTGGTATATTGCTTTGATCAAGTTGCTCAAAATGTAGCTTAAGAGGTGTGAATAAGGGCGTTATACTGGGGGATCATGTGGTGTAGTGAAAGTCCAATGGGCAGATGCTGTTATACAATGGAACTGAGGCTTGATCAACAGCATGTGTTTGGAGGTATATAACAAATCTTTATGTTTCGATTATAGGTATGTAACACATTTTTATGTTTCTCTACAATGGTATGTTAAAAGCGTGACATTTGAATGCCTAGCTATTCAATGGAATAATATATATTTACAGAAATGGAATGTATGTGAAGCATCACTGTTAGACCTTGCAACATTGGCATAGGTCTCCCTTCCATTTTTGTCGTTTATGTATCCTTCATGGTTGCTGGCGTTACATGTTCTGGGCGCTGTGCCACTGCCAGTCAGTGACACAGCGCAAATGCTCCTTCTTATAAAATAACTGATGAACTGGTGTAGTCCTAGTAGTACCAAGGAGCATGCTAGGGAGGTCGAATTTGGTATGCTTCCGCTCCAAATAATAACGTGCATCTGGTAGTAGTGATTGTTCTGCATTTGCAATTGCCGCTTTTGGAAAGTAGGTATCTTTTTGTCTAAGTCTTTCTGTGTGTTTCACTGGTATGTGTATTGGTTGTCTGGTTTAGAGGGCCAGGGCAGGCCGGGGCCGACCTGGGTCGAATGGAGCAATCTGCTGTTGAAGTATGGGGAGGGGTCACCCTTTTGATCTGAGCAGGGCTAGGCCTGGCAAGGTGAATGATGGCTCCACCTCCCTCTGGGTGTCTGATGGTGGGCCCCTCTCCCTGGAAGGGAGGATGTAGCCTTGTAAATAAAGTGACCCAAGTCAACACCAAACTGGTTCTGGCCAGGTCGAGTGATGTGTGACTTTCTCAAGAACAAGGACTTTTGGGGTATAAAGATCTGAGCTGAAACCCCTTCGTGGTGTAACTTCGGGATGCCAAGACGAACCTCTGGCTGTGTGAACGAGAGGGAAAGGACTTTGAAACTTTCATCCATCCACTGAAGCAACTACCCAAGGGCCTGAATTGAGCTTGCCCCCCTGCCGAAGTCTCAGGGACATTAGACTTCATTCCTCAGCAGCCCAGATTCCTATTGAGAGAAATCCTACTCGCAGGTGAGGCCTCTGTCGAGAAATCCAAGGCCTCTGGATCTACTGTGGGGAACGCTGCTTCTGTTTCTCTACTGAAACTATTGCTATCGCCATTGTGGGCCGCTGCAGCTGAGGAGCTGTGCCGCTGAGTGCCCGCATTTGCCTTGTCTACGAAAACTATTGCTATCGCCATTGTGGGCCGCTGCAGCTGAGAAGCTGTGCCGCTGAGTGCCCGCACTTGCTTACCTACGGAAACTATTGCTATCGCCATTGTGGGCCGCTGCAGCTGAGGAGCTGTGCCGCTGAGTGCCCGCATTTGCCTTGTCTACGAAAACTATTGCTATCACCATTGTGGGCCGATGCAGCTGAGAATCTGTGCCGCTGAGTTCCCGCATTTGCTTATCTACGGAAACTATTGCTATCACCATTGTGGGCCGCTGCAGCTGAGGAGCTGTGCAGCTGAGTGCCCGCATTTGCCTTGTCTACGGAAACTATTGCTATCGCCATTGTGGGCCGCTGCAGCTGAATAGCTGTGCTGCTGAGTGCCCGCCTAGGACTTGCTACGAGATCCATTGTTTTTTTTATAAATTTCTTTTTATTTTCAAGAAAATCAACAATAATCAGGAGGCACAAAGTCAAAGCATATAGACATACAGGTAATCCATCTTATATTCAACTTGGTTTTTTAAGACATCTATCAAATGGATTGTGAACCACAGTCATCCTTGTGTCGCCCCACCCACGCATGCAACCCCCCATAAGCCAATCACATTATTCTGTTACAATTGTCTACTTTACAGTAGTTCGTCAGGGGCCTGTGTTATATTCAGTAATGTGCATAACTCCCCCCTGTATATGTTCCATCCTTTCCACATCCGTATCCATTTTTTCAGGCACCCCCTGCGTACGTATACAGTTTTTTCAGCTACCATAGCTATTTCCATGTCTTTACACCATTCTGCGAGTGTGGAGGCGGGCGCTGCGCCCCAGTGTCTTGCGATATTCTTTTTTGCCATCATCATTCCCAAGGTTGCCCATGTTTGCCGTGTGATATTAAGGTCTGTTGGTTCCCGTATATTTAAAAGGCAACGCTTGGGGTCGGCGGGACTGGGTTACCGCTGAATCGTGTGATTTTCCCCATTACCGATCTCCAATATTTAACTATCACAGGGCATTCCCGGAAAGTGTGGAAAAAAGTGCCAGGTGCCCCACACCCCCTAAAGCAAAGTGGAGTGTCCGCTCTTCCCATGTGGTGAAGTGTCAGTCGTGTGTAGTACACTCTGTGGAGTATCTTAAGTTGTATCAGACGAAGTCGGGATGGGATTGCCACTTCCCTGGGTGAGGCTAATGCGCCCTGCCAGTCTGAGTCATCCAGTTCCCCCAGGTCAGCGACCCATTTATCACAGAGCTTTTGCATGGGGTCAGGTGCGTTAATAATGATTTTCCGGTACGTCATGGAGATTGCCCTATTGCTCATATGCTCTGTGAGTAGCCTGTCTTCTAATGGGGATGCCTCGGGTAATTTGGTGGTGGGCGGGATTGCCGCCTCCAAGGCGTGCTTTATTTGATAATATCGGAAAAGCTCAGTTGGGGCCATTCCATATTTGGATTGGAGTTGCTCGAATGTAATCATCTTCCCCTGTATCCAGAGGTCCCCGACCCTGGAGATGCCGATAGCGTCCCATTTGTGGAATCCCTTGCTCTTACTCAGTCTCCCCAGTCTGTTCGTGATCCAAAGTGGAGTGGCATGTGTAATTTTGTTCTGCCAGCCCAGTTTTCTATGTACTGTTTGCCATATTTGGAGGGTGTGCTTCGTCGTACCCAGCAGGGCCCTGTCCAGCCCATAAGCCGGGTCCGTGTGAGGGACATGGAGCCAATTATTTATTACGGTTAGTTGGGAAGTCCAATAATAGGTCTGGATATTAGGGAGTGCAATTTCACCATCGTACCATGTTCGACACAGCTTAACCATTGCTATTTGAGCCGGCTTGTTGTCCCAGAGGAGCTTAGTGACCTCTGCCTCTATGGCTCGGAAGTATGATTAGGGAAGCAGAAAAGGGGTATTTTGGAGGGCGTACAGAAAACGTGGCAGAGCCATCATTTTAAAGAGCGCTGCCCTACCTAGGAGTGTTAACGGTAGCGATTGCCAATACTTAGTGTCTCGCTGTAACCTCTGCAGTGGGGCGTGGAGATTGAGGGCTGTGAATATCTCGGGGCTGTGTGTTATGTGTATCCCTAGGTATTTGAAGTGGTCTGTCACTATCTTAACGTTACATCCTACTGGTAGTCGAGGTGGGGGGCCGTGTAAAACATAGAGTACTGACTTCGCCCAATTGATAGTGTATCAGGAGAATCTCCCATAGGACTCACAGATATCTAGGAGGCAGGACAGAGATCTGCTCGGAGAGGCCAGGTATAGGAGGATATCGTCTGCGTACAGCGAAATACGATCTTCATAGTCGGTAGTCCATCGGAGCCCTCGTATGATCGGGTCCTGCCGTACCCATCCCGCCAGGGGCTCCAATATGAGGGCGAAGAGCAGTGGCGATAGTGGGCAGCCCTGTCGTGTGCCGCGATGCAGTGCAAATTCTCTGGAGATGTGGCCATTCACCATCACATGCGCCAGGGGATTAGTGTAGAGGAGTTGTATCCACGAGCAGAACTTGGGGCCAAATCCTAGCTTTCTGAGGACAGCAAATAGGAAAGGCCACTCGACCGTGTCGAAGGCCATTCTTGCGTCTAATGAGAGTATAATGGTGTCCTCTTGTATCGTGTGCCTGCGTCCCATAACACCAAGTAAGCGCCGTAGGTTTAGAGCTGTATTTCTCCCTGGCATGAAGCCTGATTGGTCGGGGTGTATTAATTTAGGTAGATACGGTGTGATTCGGTTGGCCAAGGTTTTGGCCAGAATTTTGGCTTCCGCATTTATCAGGGATATAGGTCTGTAGGAGGTGCAGTCTGTCCGGGGCTTCCCAGGTTTGCAGATGGCCAATATAGTAGCCAAACGCTGATCACGTGGTAATTTGCCCACCTCCAGGCCCGCCTCAAACATCGTTACGAGATGGGGTGCCAAGGTTGCAGCGTTGCGCTTAAACCATTCCACGGGGATCCGCTGGGGCCGAGGGCCTTCCCCAACTGAAGTTTATGAATTGCTAAGGTCAGTTATTCTGCCGTAAACTGTGCTTCTAGAAGCTGGGACTCCGCCTCCACTAGTTTATGAAGTCTGATGTCACGGAGGAAGTCATCGAGCTCCTCCTGCATGTGTGAATGTGCGGAGGCATAGACTCGTTCATAATGTTGTGCTAGGAGATCTACCACCTCCTGTGGGCTCTGCGTGGTATCTCCCGTGGGCAGGCTGAGTTCTGCAACCTATCTGTCCTAGGTCTCGCGCTTATCGAGCCAGGCTAGCAGTGTGCCAGCTTTGTCGCCCATTTCGTATATCGTATGTTGTGTTGCCGATAGCCGTGACTTAGTATCTTCCCACAGGTGGCCCTTGTATTCTTGCTGTTTGACCAATAGCCTATGTGTGAGATCGTCAGAGGGCTCTGAGCCCAGATCCCTCTCCAGATTGCCGATGTCTCCCTCAAGTGTCTCCATTTGCTTGGTTTTTTCTCTCTTATGTTGTGTTATGAGGGAGATTGCCTGTGTCATGGTTCCGCGAGCCGCCCGCCACTCGAGAAGGAAGGTTAGCGGTCTAGTTCTTGCGGGACGACAACGGAAGGCCGAAAGACTCACTTCCGGTTGGTCGCGCATAATAGCCGGGAACTCTGGCTACTGACCGCTTTGAATTCAGGTCATCACCACGGAAGGAGAGACGCCACTCCGGAGAAGACGAGAACCGCCGACGGAAGGACGCGGCTGCGGACTACTAGCGGTACAGGTACTGTCTTCAACCAAAGGCGCTTCAAGGTTAGGAGAACGGCGGTCCTTGCCGTCTCAGCCCGTAACGCATTGCTTTCCACGGCACACCAGAAAAGTGCAGTGGAACGGGGGTTCTTACCCTCTTTATTATTTGCGCAGGAGCGCTGGTTTTTGTTCACATTATTTTGGTTCCTGCTCTGACCTAGCTGGATTGGGCATGTTATAATTTGCGCAGGAGCGCTGGTTTTTAGTTCACATTATTTTGGTTCCTTCTCTGACCTAGCTGGATTGGGCATGTTATAATTTGCGCAGGAGCGCTGGTTTTTGTTTCTCTTGATTTTGACCAGACAGCGGAGGCCAGTTACTCGCACGCCTTCACACCAGGTAAACCAGGGTCTCATAAGCACGACACGGAAAGGCGGAAGGAGAAGGAACGTGCAGAACGCTAATAGTGTTCCCTTCTTTCCCTCACAGCGTGTGTCCAGCGCCATCTAGACCTTGCGCCTGTCTGGCTTCTACCCCGGGTACCCCCTTCTCCTAGACGGAGTTACACCTCAACTAGGGCAAGGTGGGGAACGGGGTGGTGGTTCTTGTCGCCTCTGCAGGAACATCCCACCCAGCAGACGGTAAGTCGTGGGGGGAACTCTGACAGAATTCAAAGCCCACGCAATACCTCCTGCCCGGGCGACATGGGTGACCCTGAGATCACGCTTCAAGATATCACAGCCATCCTGACGACTATGCAAGCGGAAAACCGCAGTCTACGGCAGGACATCACCGCCTTGCAGACGCAAGTGGCCGATCCCGGCACCGGACCTTGGGGACAGTACCCCACATCTAGAGTGCTGCGAGAAGGCCTGTTAAGACCCGCCACGTTTCAAACCGGTGGGTCTCCCTCTGCTCCATCGCACGACACCTCCATCCAGGTGATAGCCCCGCATACCGTACAACTGGCCCCTCCTGAGCGCTTTTCTGGTGATAGCACGAAGTACAGCGTTTTCATGCACCAGTACGCCAGTTGCATTTCATGGCCCGTGCTACCGCCTTCCCTGACGATGCTTCTAAGGTTGCCTTTATCCTCTCCTATATGGGAGGCGATGCATCGCTGTGGTCCATACCTTTGGTAGAGAATGATGACCCGGTGTTGTACAACTTACCTGCCTTCAGAGACACCATGCGACGGATGTTCGGCCACCACACCTTTGTACAAGCTGCGGATAACGAACTCCTCGGACTGAAACAGGGGACCGCAGACTTGCTACACTATGTTACCACCTTCAACAGACTGGTAATAGACGCCCAATGGGCAGAGTCCAAGAAGGTATCGGTGTTCTATAGGGGTTTGCGGGACGACATGAAGGATCTCCTGTCCCAGATCCCGGAACCGCCAGAAGACATCGGCTCGTTTATCGATTTGGTAGTGAAATTGAACTTCAGGCTACAAGAACGAAAGGCAGATCGACACAGAGGCGGGGACCCCCGAGTACTGCCACAAAGGGAGAAGAACACCAACGAGGCGGTATACAACCCTGATACACCAGAACCGATGCAGATCGGAGGGATTCGGGGAGCCCTGACCAAGGAGGAACGTGAGAAGAGACGGCGACAGAACCAATGCCTGTATTGCGGCAAAAACGGTCACTTCGTACGGGAGTGCCCTGTGAAACCCTCAAAACCAAGGCCAAAGAGACCCTTTGCACTTCCGATTTCCAGAGGAGACTGGTCGGGAAACGAAGAAACCCAGTAAACGAAGGGGTCCGGTTACTGGGTTCGTCATCCATCAGGATACCAACCCCAGGTAACGGCGTCGGTTGCCGTCATTTCGGAGTAGAAGTCACCCTACAAACACGATCAGGCCACGGATGGCAGGTGACAGCCCTTATCGATTCTGGTGCTACAGGCAATTTTATCGATAACCAGTACATGGCTCGCCTAGGGATGACAGGGGTACCAAAGAAGACGCCGGAGGCTGTGAAAGCTGTGGACGGGACGGATCTCACCTCAGGGCTCATCCGTTTCCAAACCGAACTTCTTGAGATGTCGTTCAAGAACAGCCACACAGAATCCATTACCTTTGATGCCATCGACGCACCGCAATTCCGCCTGATACTGGGTCTTCCATGGTTGGCGGCCCATAACCCACGGATCGACTGGGTGTCCAGGGTGGTGCACTTGGATTCGGAGGGTTGTCAGTCTCACTGTTACCTCCGGTCGTGTACTCCTGGCTCATCAGGTATACAAGCTCACGTGTTGCCCCTTACCAATACGGTCTTATCCGTACATGGAACGATACCTGAGGCGTACATGGACCTAGCCGCGGTGTTCGACAAGAAAGGGGCAAACACCTTACCCCCGCATCGCAGCTTCGATTGCAGAATAGACTTGATTCCTGGCTCGAAGCTGCCCTGTAGTCGCATCTACTCGCTCACGGAAAAGGAAAATGAACACCTTCGTATGTATCTGGACGAGTACTTACGCAACGGGTTCATCCGCCACTCAAGATCGCCGGTGTCGTCTCCCCTCTTTTTCGTGGCAAAGAAGGAAGGAGACTTGAGAACGTGCATCGACTTTAGAGCGATGAATGCCATCACGGTAAAAAACAGGTACCCGTTGCCTCTGATCACGAACCTGCTGGAGCAAGTGAAAAACGCCAGCATTTACACCAAGCTGGACCTCCGGGGGGCGTACCATCTCGTCAGAGTCCGAAAGGGAGATGAATGGAAGACCGCATTTCGGACCAAATACGGCTTATACGAATACCAGGTCATGCCTTTCGGACTCTGCAACGCCCCGGCGGCCTTCCAGTACTTTATCGACGAGGTACTGAGGGACTTCATCGACCGGTTCTGCGTCATCTATATCGACGACATTTGGATATTTTCCACTACCCGAGAGGAACACATCCAACACGTATGCTCCGTTTTGCAACAACTGCTACACCATGGGTTGTACGTCAAGTTGGAAAAGAGCGTCTTCCACACCACAGCCGTTGAGTTCCTAGGACACGTCATCACCCCAGAGGGGGTTACCATGGATACTAAGAAAACGGCAGAGATTCAACAATGGCCCTCCCCTACGTCGGTAAAACAGGTACAACGGTTCCTAGGATTCGCGAATTATTATCGTCGCTTTATCGAGGGGTTTTCGAGGATCGTCACTCCCATCACTCGTCTTCTGCGCAAAGGAGTCCGCTTCGAATGGAATCACGACGCAGAACAAGCCTTCCAAGCCTTGAAGACTCGGTTCTCTACGGCCCCCATCCTGCTACATCCGAACCCAGAACGGCCGTTCGTAGTGGAATCCGACGCCTCCCAAGACGCCCTGGGTGGGGTGCTGTCCCAAAGAGATACCAAGACGGGCTTGCTGCACCCTGTGGCGTTCTACTCAAGGAAACTCCAGCCGGCAGAGCGGAACTACACGGTTTCCGACCGTGAATTACTAGCCATAAAGGCCGCCTTCGAGGAATGGCGCCACCACCTCAAGGACACGAGACATCCCATAACCATATTCACGGACCACAGGAACCTCCAGTTCCTCCGTTCAGCGAGGGCCTTGACCGCTAGGCAGCTACGGTGGACCTTGTTCTTTAACGAGTATGAGTGTCACATCACCTACCGACCTGGTAAAAACAACGCCAAAGCGGATGCCCTGTCACGACTCACAGAAGCCGAAGAAACCATACCTACTGACGTTCCTACCCCGATCATCCCGAACCGTTGTTTTCTGGGACTGGTCCTGTCTTCGGGTTTCTTATCCCAGCTGCGCGACGACCTACAACAGAAGGCCGTCTCGTCATGGATAGGGGAGCATAAAGGGCTCACCGCTACAGATGGGTTTCTCTACCAGGGGGACCGGTACTTCCTGCCTCTACCGAACCTCCAACAACGAGCCTTGTACATGTGCCATGACCACCCTCTGGCCATTCACCCTGGCCGTCAGAAGACGAAGGACTTGCTATCACGTCATTTCTGGTGGCCCACCCTAGACACTGATGTACACGCCTATATCGCACGGTGTGCCATCTGCGCTCAGGGAAAAGGTTCATCTCAGCCCTCGGTGGGGTTGTTGCAACCTATTCCTGTGCCTCCGTACCCTTGGCATACCATATCCATGGACTTTGTGGTGGAGCTGCCCAGAACAAAGTCAGGATTCACCACCATCCTCACCATCGTGGACCATCTCTCCAAGATGGCCCATTTCGTCCCGTTGGAGAAACTACCCTCGGCGGCTGCCTTGGCTGGGATTGTCTTACGCAACGTAATTTGTTTACATGGCATTCCGTCGGTGGTGATCACGGATAGGGGCTCCCAGTTTGTGTCCAAATTTTGGAATGAGGTGTGTCGCATCCTGCACATGGAAGTACGCTTATCCACGGCGTACCACCCGCAAACCGATGGCCAGGCCGAGAGGACCAACCAGACCATGGAGCAGTACCTCCGATGTTTACTCCTGTCCGTGGAGGACGATTGGTCTGAAGTCCTTTGGCTGGTGGAATTCGCCTATAATAACAGCAGACATTCCGCAATCGGCATGTCCCCGTTCTTTTGTCTCCAGGGAAGGCACCCCCGAACGGCCCCTTGGGAGGACCCTTTCACCAGTCCTTTGCCCACTGTTCAGGCGTATCATGGGTTCCTTCGCGACCTGTGGCAACAAGCCAGGTTTGAGCTGGCAAAAGCTAAAGAATCATACAAAATGTTCGCGGACCGGCACAGACGAGCCGAGCCCCAGTTCAAGGAGGGTGACAGGGTATGGGTGTCCCTACAGCACGTTAATGCTCATGGTTCCAAGAAACTGTTGCCCCGGTTTGTGGGGCCCTACGTCATCGCTAAAGTAATCAACCGTGTTGCCATGAAGGTCTCACTGCCACCTCACATGAAATGCCATCCGGTTTTCCACGTTTCCCTCCTGCGGGCTGCTCACCCGGAGTGTGTTACCTCCGCTCCTCCTCCTCCTGTTCTTCGTGGTGACCACATCGAGTACGAGGTCCGGGCCATTCTTATGTCCCGTAGGACCCGGGCCGGCTCTTCTACCTGGTGGACTGGAGGGGTTATGGTCCGGAGGAACGGTCGTGGGAGCCACTGTTGCATGTCCGCCACACCTCCCGGCTGGTTCGAGCCTTCCACTTGGGTCATCCTGGCTGTCCTCGGCCTGCCACCCCGGTGTGATCCGCCGGCTGCCAGGTGGGGGTCCTGTTTGGTGGTGGGTGCTGTCATGGTTCCGCGAGCCGCCCGCCACTCGAGAAGGAAGGTTAGCGGTCTAGTTCTTGCGGGACGACAACGGAAGGCCGAAAGACTCACTTCCGGTTGGTCGCGCATAATAGCCGGGAACTCTGGCTACTGACCGCTTTGAATTCAGGTCATCGCCACGGAATGAGAGATGCCACTCCGGAGAAGACGAGAACCGCCGACGGAAGGACGCGGCTGCGGACTACTAGCGGTACAGGTACTGTCTTCAACCAAAGGCGCTTCAAGGTTAGGAGAACGGCGGTCCTTGCCGTCTCAGCCCGTAACGCATTGCTTTCCACGGCACACCAGAAAAGTGCAGTGGAACGGGGGTTCTTACCCTCTTTATTATTTGCGCAGGAGCGCTGGTTTTTAGTTCACATTATTTTGGTTCCTGCTCTGACCTAGCTGGATTGGGCATGTTATAATTTGCGCAGGAGCGCTGGTTTTTAGTTCACATTATTTTGGTTCCTTCTCTGACCTAGCTGGATTGGGCATGTTATAATTTGCGCAGGAGCGCTGGTTTTTGTTTCTCTTGATTTTGACCAGACAGCGGAGGCCAGTTACTCGCACGCCTTCACACCAGGTAAACCAGGGTCTCATAAGCACGACACGGAAAGGAGGAAGGAGAAGGAACGTGCAGAACGCTAATAGTGTTCCCTTCTTTCCCTCACAGCGTGTGTCCAGCGCCATCTAGACCTTGCGCCTGTCTGGCTTCTACCCCGGGTACCCCCTTCTCCTAGACGGAGTTACACCTCAACTAGGGCAAGGTGGGGAACGGGGTGGTAGTTCTTGTCGCCTCTGCAGGAACATCCCACCCAGCAGACGGTAAGTCGTGGGGGGAACTCTGACAGCCTGCCCTCGGAATACGGTTTTGTATACCTCCCATAGAGTAAGCGGTGAGGGGACTGAGGCGTCGTTTTCGGTAAAATAGTGCGTGGTAGCTTCTAATAGCCCCTTCGCTATTGCTGGATTTTTCAAATATCCAGGATAGATCGGGTATGTCCTACTTGTATTAAATGTGTGCCAAGTGTAAATAATGCTAAGTGGGGAATGGTCGGAGATACCTCTCGCCAGGTGAGAAACCTAAGAGAAGTGTGCTATTTCACCCGCCGGTGCCAATATGTGATCTATTCGTGAGAAGCTGGTATGGGCGCCCGAGTGGTATGTCTATTTTCGCTCCTGCGGGTGACGGTGCCTCCAGACGTCCGCGAGGCCTAGTGTCTCCATGAAGTCCGTAAGTGCCGAGTGTGCCCTATGCTAATGTCGCGGAGGTGTGCGGTCGATGGTGTCATCCAACGTAGCGTTGAGATCGCCACCAATAGTTGAATTGCCCTGGGGGAGCTGTAGTAGGAACGCTCCCAGCGCCGGGTATGTCACAGAGTGGAGTGCTGGGGGGAGATAGACTGAGACTATGTTAAGTGGACGGCCCTCCCATTGACATGTCAGTGCCGCGAATCGGCCCTGGTCATCTGTATATGTCTTTTTGACTACGATTGGGCACTGTTTTCTGATGAGGATCAATAATAACAAACGAAAACCAGGGTCAAAATTCAGGAGCCAATACCTTCTATATAAGCATCTTAAAAGTCAGGAAAAAAAGCACAAAAGTGAACAGTATCATTGATATTGAATCCCATCAGCCACTAAAAGTAGCGTACATCATCATTTAGGATTCGACCATACACTCGCCTCCAGTTCAGGAGAACCATGTGATGTATGAACAGAGAAGAAGAAAAAATTCACAACTCCAGATCTTATATGATGTCGCTAAAGTGCATTTAGATGTGGTTGATGGTGTTTAAGCAGTGCAAAAAAAAAAAAAAAATCAGTGAGTGCAAATGTTAAAAACATCTACTGGGTCAGTACAACCATTTTATTAATAACTGACCAAGTGATGAGACTAAAAAACAGTGCAAAAGCAGTTTGAAAGAATAACTGCTAGTATCCTAGAATTGGTCTACATGTTTCAGCCTAATGATTGAAAGACAATCAGGCTTTCGTCAGGACCAGAATAACCATGCTACTGCTCTATAGTGTATTATCCCAAAATGAAATGAAAATACAAAACCTACTTGAATGCAGGTTCTGAAGCACTCCCGAGTATTCGTGGAGTAATTCTCAAATCCTGAAAATAACAATAATAAGAATTATAATGGAAATAACAATGGTGTTCACAAGCTTTTTTTCACAACATTGTCTCTGAAAAAATATAGATGCTTACAAAGCTCCACTAGGTTAATAATGGTGTCATTCATTTAACTTAGATAGACCAATCTGTAGCAAAATGTGCTAAATTCAGAAATTATTATTCCAAAATGAAAACTTATTCAGTAAAACGCTTACCCCTCAGCGTAGGGGGTCTCTCCTCACCCCACCTGGCATCCGCTCAGATGAATGAGGCCCCGCTCTGTATTAAAATAAACGGGTATGACATATTGTATGCAAAGCAATATTTGCTGTCAATGTTAAAAATCACTACGCGCTTGTCCTTTCTACAGGAACGTGGAGAACAAAACAACGGACCATTCTAGAGCCTGCATTCTCGAGTATTGTCTCATGTGTGAATATGCCGACAGAATCAGGCTGAAAGAATTAAAGCTACTTCTTTTTTTGTCGATACGATCCTTTAGTCTAGAATCAAAGTAAATCAATATTGTCGAGCAAAGAGGGGTGGAAATTTAAGCCTGTTCTTGCTGCCCTAATGTTACGTGTCTCGCAGGGGTGTTATGCATCAAAAAGGATTTATGCATCGATTCTTAGTGGCTGAAAATACAAATCAAAGTACCCATGAGACCACTTCAATAACAATCTAGTCTTACTACCTGTAGATTCAAAATGTAAGCAGAGCAATATCTAAAAACGCTTACCTATCCGTCGGTACCTCCGGCTGTGTAGAGCTGGACGGGGAGGCACCGACGCGTGAAACTGACGCGTATAAATGAGCACGCGTCACCGTAACTGATGCGTCAACAGAAGAGGAGACTCATGGGAGTTGAAGTGTTTAAGCAGAGGCATAAACATTATCGAGTGCTCAGTTGAACTCGAACACTGTGACAAACATAATACATGGAGTATTACCCATTGAGAGCAATGTAAGTCGATGACACAACATGGTTGGAATATACCATGATGTAAAATAGAAAATGAAAATACGGACAGACATTGCGAAGGTGGCAGCATTGATCATAGTGTAAACAGCTGCTCATGAATGCAAGGCATGACCATTATGAAGACGTCAAGGCACGATATAGCGATGTACAGCTTCAGACCCCAATTTGACTAAATATACTCCGCTAGCAAAAAGGTTAGAACAAGAACTTAAAGGTTGTTTGAATCGTGTAACTACAGAAAGAGTTGCCTCATAGACTTAGAGGCTAGTCCAAGGTATATCATCGTTTAACCCTTGTGTGTCGCTCTGGAGTAAATAAATCCATTTTTGTTCCTTTTTGAATAAGAAGCGAGTAATGTCGCTGACGTGTCGGAATGAACGGTTGTTCTAATACCGTCCATTGTAATTCCTCTGCCTTGTATTGATAGGTGAGGAAATGCTGAGTCAATTTAGTCGCCTGTTTCTTACACCGGATGGTGCTTTTGTGTTCATTGATGCGCAGCTTTACTTTGCGTGGCGTCATCCCGACATATCTCAATGAACAAGGGCAAGTAATGAGGTATATAACTCTTTCAGAGTTACAGTTAGTGTTTTTTTTAATTACCCAAGGTTTCTGTGTCCCAATATCCACCTCTTTGGTTGGTGTGGTCTGTGGGCAAGCTGTACATGTACCACAGGGAAAATGTCCTTGAACCCTCGGTAAATCCCACAATGGGTTGATTCTGACAAGTGAGACAGTCTTTGGTCTAGTGTGTACAAGGGTATCTCGCAGATTAGTACCTCTTTTATATGAAAAGAGAGGCCTTGGTAGAGTGTCCTGCCCAATATTTAAAATCTGCCAGTGTCTACGTATGCTCTTTTGAACCTTGTTCGTCTGAGTACAGAAAGTATGTACAAATGTAAGTCTCGACAATGGTGGTTTAGCAATAGGTGGCTCAAGCAGAGCATCTCGATTGTTGTTCAGAGCTCTCTTCATTGCCTTCTACACTAAATGTGAGGGGTATTGACGCTGTTGTAGCTGAACAGAGAGGTTCTGGGCATGTTTTCGAAAACTATCGGTGTCTGAACAATTTCTGCGAAGTCGCAAAAACTGTCCCACCGGCAAATTCTCTCGCAATGCTCTGGGGTGATATCTTTGAAAAGTAAGCAGAGAGTTTCTGGCCATGGGTTTTTCATATAGTTCGCAGCCTAGACCACCATTTACAGGATATATACAAATATCCAGAAAAGGTAATTTTTCTTTGCTGTACTCCATGGTGAATCTTAAAAAGGAATTTTGGTTATTCAACCAATCATAGAATTCCGAGATGGCTTGGGTAGTACCTCTAAAGATGACAAAAATATCATCAATATAGCGTTTCCACACTTTTATTTGCTCACGGAAAGGATTGTCAGCGTTGAGTACATGGTTCTGTTCAAAGACATGAACATACAGATTGGCTAACGAAGGGGCAAAAATACTCCCCATCGAAGTTCCTGAGACTTGAAGGTACATATTCTCTTCGAATTTGATTTTTTTTTCTGTCATTGCCAATCTTGCACATTCTGATGAGGATCCCCACCCTGCAAGATCCGGTCGTAAACTCAGAGTGGATCGCTAGTTTGAAACCCCATCTGTCAAGTGCTTTACATGTAGACCCCGTCAGATGGGTCTCCTGCAACAGTGTTATCGCTGGTGCCTTACGTTTTAGATATTGGAGGACCAGTCCGCGCTTTAGCTTGTCGCGGAGGCCATTCACATTCCAGGAAATTATGGGCAGGACTTGCGTGCGCCTTTGGTCTTGCTGGGGTGCGTCAGGAGTAGTGATCATGTGGTGTGGTGCCGGTACGGAAGGAACGGTCTAGACGACCGTGGAATTCTGGTAGCCGGAGAGTGTCATTTATTCTCCATTTTGGTCTCGCCGAGCGAGGCTCGACTTCAGGCAGTGTCAACTAGTTTCGGACTTTGCTGACCAAATGGTCACTTACTGCATAGTTTTCCGTTTCGCCGCCTCTTGGAGTTCACCATTAAGTCTGAATTTGGCCGTTGCCTTCGACCTGTGACCCCTGCTTTCTTCGTGCCAGTCCTGACGTCAGGGCGGGGTCCGCTGCTCGACGGCCTGGCTGTTCACTGCCACTGCCCACTCCAGTTAGTTGTGAGATCCCGGCCCTGGTGGTGTGCGGCTGTCACCGCTCTTACCCCGCCCAGTCCCGCGACTTGTCGCCAGCCCTCCAACCACTCCTGTGCCTACTCAGGTGTGGTGAACAACCATGCCTTCCCTTCTGCCTCCACTCTCAGCTTGGCTGGAAACATCATTGAATAGTTGAGATCTCGATTTCTGAACTCCTGCTTTATGGCCAGGAAACTTCGTCGCTGCCTGGCGACCGACGCGGTGTAGTCTGGAAAAATGGAGATCACTGTGTGCTGGTACTTCAGGGGGGCACCGCCCTTGTCGTCTGAAGGATGAGATCCCAGTCACGAAAGTTGAAGAGCCTCGCTAGGATCAGTCGAGGGGGGGCACCTGGCCACGGGAACGCGGTGAGCCCGCTCCACTGAAAAGTAGTTGGAGAGTCCTCTTGGCTGCAGGTGATTCTTAATCAAGTTCTCAACAAATATATCCATGGCGGGACCCCCCGTCCCTTCCGGCACACCTACGATATGAATGTTATTGCGACGCGAGCGACCTTCAAAATCATCCAGTTATTTGTTTGTTATCCAACTCGAGCTGCTTCACTTGGCTCTTTAGTGAATTTGTGTCCGTGCTTAATTCTTTCGTGGTCTTTTCTGCTTCTGACACTCGCGAACTAAGATTGCGAAAGTCCGCGCATATGAGGGAGACTTCGATGGTGACCGTGTCAATGCGAGATTCCAGTGACGCATGGACCTTGTTGAGGGTGGCCATAATGTCCTGCAAGGTGACATCATTTGCTGGTACGGGGCCTTTGCCCGTTGCGTCGTCCGCCACCGCCCCCTTCGGCTCAGTAGCCTCACTCTAGTAGTAAGTATATTTCTCCAATCTGTTTTGCTGGGTTCCTCTGTGGCCCCGACCCCCATGTCGCCCCGGCCAGGAACACCCAGCTTTGCGCCCCCGGAACAGCCGGTGATAGTCACCGCCGCCTGCCTACGCCTTTCTGCCTGGTGTGCGGCCTGTCGGTTTCTCACCAGCCATAGGGTGTCGCTGCCCTCAGGGGGGGGGGCTGTTGCCAGCACTGTTGGCGCAGTAAGACGCCCTCGGCGGCGCCGCCCGGGTCCAGCCGCCCACAGTAGGATGGTGTCTGTTTGTAGCCTCGTCGGGCACTTGATGCAGTGGTTCTCTGAAGCCCGGGGACACTCCCCCGCCGCCACCGGCAGTCTAAGAGTCCAGGAGATGGGGGCCGAGTAGTCGGCGCCCAGGACAGTCGCCAGCGCCCCCAAACGGATCTTGGTGCCCGCTATGTATAAGTCACTGCCAGTGGGACCACCCGACAGTCAGTGTGGGAATTCCATCGGGCCCATAAGCCCCCTCCTGGTGTTGCTTATTGTTATGTGGCCCAGGGAGGTGGGGGTCGGAAACCCGAGGACTCATATGGGGTCACCGCTCCCCCACCACGTCACCCGCTGTCTGACCTCCGTCACCAAAGCGGCGGCGCCGGCGAATGGGCCGCTCCTCCACCGCCGGCTCAGTGCAGGGTAATCTGGGCACCACCTCCTGCCCCAGCGCCATCCGTGGCGTGCAGTCCGCGAGGCCCGGCAGCGCCCTTCAAGCTCCACAGTTCCGTAGTGGCAGAGCGGTGCGCGACCGTGATGGAAAGGAGGCACCCCCACCCCCAGGTCCGGTCGCGCTGACTTTTAGGCACCGCCCCCCCTCCTCGGATCTAAGGCACTCGAGTCCCCGGCTCAGCCCACGGCCGGAGGCTGCTCCCCTCGCCACCGCGGTTCTCCGTCCCAAGCGCCGATGAGGGTCCACTGATCTGCTGCCCGGATATCTCCGTGGTTCCGACGGCCATGGCGGCCAAGAATTCGCTACTTCAGGCACGGATTAGTGATCGTATAATAGCTGCGGCCTTCGGGTGTTCCGGAGCTCCGCTACTCCGCCATTTGCATCGGCTGCCGCTCTTGTTCTTACGAGATCCATTAATGACGCCATTGTGGGCCGCTGCAGCTGAGGAGCTGTGCCGCTGAGTGCCTATCTTGGCCTTGCTACGAAAAACCTTGTTGTCACTATTGTGGGCCGCTGCCGCTGAGAAGCTGTGCCGCTGGGTGCCCGCAATTGCCCTACTATGAGACTCAGAACCACCGCCACTGTGGGCTTCTGCAGCCGAGGAGCTGTGTCGCTGCAGGCCAGCATTGGCTTTGCTACAAGAGTCCTTGCTATCATTGTTTTGGGCATGTCTCGACCATGGTGGTTTAGCAATAGGTGGCTCAAGCAGAGCATCTCGATTGTTGTTCAGAGCTCTCTTCATTGCCTTCTTCACTAAATGTGAGGGGTATTGACGCTGTTGTAGCTGAACAGAGAGGTTCTGGGCATGTTTTCGAAAACTATCGGTGTCTGAACAATTTCTGCGAAGTCGCAAAAACTGTCCCACCGGCAAATTCTCTCGCAATGCTCTGGGGTGATATCTTTGAAAAGTAAGCAGAGAGTTTCTGGCCATGGGTTTTTCATATAGTTCGCAGCCTAGACCACCATTTACAGGATATATACAAATATCAAGAAAAGGTAATTTTTCTTTGCTGTACTCCATGGTGAATCTTAAAAAGGAATTTTGGTTATTCAACCAATCATAGAATTCCGAGACGGCTTGGGTAGTACCTCTAAAGATGACAAAAATATCATCAATATAGCGTTTCCACACTTTTATAAGCTCACGGAAAGGATTGTCAGCGTTGAGTACATGGTTCTGTTCAAAGACATGAACATACAGATTGGCTAACGAAGGGGCAAAAATACTCCCCATAGAAGTTCCTGAGACTTGAAGGTACATATTCTCTTCGAATTTGAATTTTTTGTCTGTCATTGCCAATCTTGCACATTCTGATGAGGATCCCCACCCTGCAAGATCCGGTCGTAAACTCAGAGTGGATCGCTAGTTTGAAACCCCATCTGTCAAGTGCTTTACATGTAGACCCCGTCAGATGGGTCTCCTGCAACAGTGTTATCGCTGGTGCCTTACGTTTTAGATATTGGAGGACCAGTCCGCGCTTTAGCTTGTCGCGGAGGCCATTCACATTCCAGGAAATTATGGGCAGGACTTGCGTGCGCCTTTGGTCTTGCTGGGGTGCGTCAGGAGTAGTGATCATGTGGTGTGGTGCCGGTGCGGAAGGAACAGTCTAGACGACCGTGGAATTCTGGTAGCCGGAGAGTGTCCTTTATTCTCCATTTTGGTCTCGCCGAGCGAGGCTCGACTTCAGGCAGTGTCAACTAGTTTCGGACTTTGCTGACCAAATGGTCACTTACTGCATAGTTTTCCGTTTCGCCGCCTCTTGGAGTTCACCATTAAGTCTGAATTTGGCCGTTGCCTTCGACCTGTGACCCCTGCTTTCTTCGTGCCAGTCCTGACGTCAGGGCGGGGTCCGCTGCTCGATGGCCTGGCTGTTCACTGCCACTGCCAACTCCAGTTAGTTGTGAGATCCCGGCCCTGGTGGTGTGCGGCTGTCACTGCTCTTACCCCGCCCAGTCCCGCGACTTGTCGCCAGCCCTCCAACCACTCCTGTGCCTACTCAGGTGTGGTGAAGAACCATGCCTTCCCTTCTGCCTCCACTCTCAGCTTGGCTGGAAACATCATTGAATATTTGAGATCTCGATTTCTGAACTCCTGCTTTATGGCCAGGAAACTTCGTCGCTGCCTGGCGACCGACGCGGTGTAGTCTGGAAAAATGGAGATCACTGTGTGCTGGTACTTCAGGGGGGCACCGCCCTTGTCGTCTGAAGGATGAGATCCCAGTCACGAAAGTTGAAGAGCCTCGCTAGGATCAGTCGAGGGGGGGCACCTGGCCACGGGAACGCGGTGAGCCCGCTCCACTGAAAAGTAGTTGGAGAGTCCTCTTGGCTGCAGGTGATTCTTAATCAAGTTCTCAACAAATATATCCATGGCGGGACCCCCCGTCCCTTCCGGCACACCTACGATATGAATGTTATTGCGACGCGAGCGACCTTCAAAATCATCCAGTTATTTGTTTGTTATCCAACTCGAGCTGCTTCACTTGGCTCTTTAGTGAATTTGTGTCCGTGCTTAATTCTTTCGTGGTATTTTCTGCTTCTGACACTCGCGAACTAAGATTGCGAAAGTCCGCGCATATGAGGGAGACTTCGATGGTGACCGTGTCAATGCGAGATTCCAGTGACGCATGGACCTTGTTGAGGGTGGCCATAATGTCCTGCAAGGTGACATCATTTGCTGGTACGGGGCCTTTGCCCGTTGCGTCGTCCGCCACCGCCCCCTTCGGCTCAGTAGCCTCACTCTAGTAGTAAGCATATTTCTCCAATCTGTTTTGCTGGGTTCCTCTGTGGCCCCGGCCCCCCATGTCGCCCCGGCCAGGAACACCCAGCTTTGCGCCCCCGGAACAGCCGGTGATAGTCACCGCCGCCTGCCTACGCCTTTCTGCCTGGTGTGCGGCCTGTCGGTTTCTCACCAGCCATAGGGTGTCGCCGCCCTCAGGGGGGGGGGCTGTTGCCAGCACTGTTGGCGCAGTAAGACGCCCTCGGCCACGGCCGGCGGCGCCGCCCGGGTCCAGCCGCCCACAGTAGGTTTGTGTCTGTTTGTAGGCTCGTCGGGCACTTGATGCAGTGGTTCTCTGAAGCCCGGGGACACTCCCCCGCCGCCACCGGCAGTCTAAGAGTCCAGGAGATGGGGGCCGAGTAGTCGGCGCCCAGGACAGTCGCCAGCGCCCCCAAACGGATCTTGGTGCCCGCTATGTATAAGTCACTGCCATTGGGACCACCCGACAGTCAGTGCGGGAATTCCATCGGGCCCATAGGCCCCCTCCTGGTGTTGCTTATTGTTATGTGGCCCAGGGAGGTGGGGGTCGGAAACCCGAGGACTCATACGGGGTCACCGCTCCCCCACCACGTCACCCGCTGTCTGACCTTCGTCACCAAAGCGGCGGCGCTGGCGAATGGGCCGCTCCTCCACCGCCGGCTCAGTGCAGGGTAATCTGGGCACCACCTCCTTCCCCAGCGCCATCCGTGGCGTGCAGTCCGCGAGGCCCGGCAGCGCCCTTCAAGCTCCACAGTTCCGTAGTGGCAGGGCGGTGCGCGACCATGATGGAAAGGGGGCACCCCCACCCCCAGGTCCGGTCGCGCTGACTTTTAGGCACCGCCCCCCCTCCTCGGATCTAAGGCACTCGAGTCCCCGGCTCAGCCCACGGCCGGAGGCTGCTCCCCTCGCCACCGCGGTTCTCCGTCCCAAGCGCCGATGAGGGTCCACTGATGTGCTGCCCGGATATCTCCGTGGTTCCGACGGCCAGGGCGGCCAAGAATTCGCTACTTCAGGCACGGATTAGTGATCGTATAATAGCTGCGGCCTTCGGGTGTTCCGGAGCTCCGCTACTCCGCCATTTGCATCGGCTGCCGCTCTTGTTCTTACGAGATCCATTAATGACGCCATTGTGGGCCGCTGCAGCTGAGGAGCTGTGCCGCTGAGTGCCTATCTTGGCCTTGCTACGAAAAACCTTGTTGTCACTATTGTGGGCCGCTGCCGCTGAGAAGCTGTGCCGCTGGGTGCCCGCAATTGCCCTACTATGAGACTCAGAACCACCGCCACTGTGGGCTTCTGCAGCCGAGGAGCTGTGTCGCTGCAGGCCAGCATTGGCTTTGCTACAAGAGTCCTTGCTATCATTGTTTTGGGCCGCCGCCATCGAGAAGCTGTGCCGGTGAGTGCCCATCCTTACTTTGCCACAAGAATCATCGCTGTCGCCATCGTGGGCCGCTGCAGCTGAAGAGCTGCGCTGCTGAGTGCCCGCGCTAGTCCCACATCGGGAGCCTTGTCAACCTCCGCGTGCGCCGCTGGGTGCCGCTTCCACACCCGTCCTAGGATTATCGAGAGTGCACGCTGCGGAACACCACCGCCCAAGAACTGTGGCTGCTGTGTGCTGCCATCCCGCACCTTCCCTGAGGAGCTGTTCCCCGGGCCCCTTTCTCCTAAGTACCTTGTACATTGTGCACCACCGGGTCGCATAGATCCCGGCTCCGAACCAAGTTCGTTCCACCCGCACGCACAAATGCTTTCATCACTCTTGAGTCGCATCTGTAATTACGTGCATTGTGGTTCTTTGAGCATTTCTCAGTTTTCCTGTTTAATCTATATAAAGATAACTATTTTTTATAACTGCTTGTGGTGTCTATTTTGTAGCGTCTTTCCTGCGTTATTGTGCATGGTCCTAAATGCTTCACACACTGCCTCTGAGATAGGCCTGTCTGCTCGTGCTACGTTACCACAGGGTTGAGCAGGGGTTATCAAAGGGTGTAGCTCCCTTACTCTGACTTAGGAAGAAGGGTCACTATTCGACATCGGCGCCAGCCACTGTCGACTAGAGGCCCCCATTTCTAACAATTACCTTAAATTGTTCAAGTGTTTTCTGAAGATATTCTCTAATGCAGCAACACGAGATACATACTTTTCTTTGTATCAACATTTACATCCTTGAGGAAGTGGATCGTTACCTGTGAAACATATCAAGAGTATTTTATTCATTTAAGAAGATCATAATTTGAGATAAATTCTTAATAAATTTTAGGAAAGCAACTATAGAAGCAAAAAATAAGTAACTGTAAAATGGAAACAAATAGATTATTAACATGGTGTCATTCTTTAGAAACCTGTTTTAATATACTGAATAAACATTATTGAAGATGGTTCTTTGAGAATTTAAAGTTTTGTAGTTGTAAATATTCACACCATTGTGTATCTGGTGTCTCAGCTGTGCTCCCGTTACATCACACCTGGTACCTAAAATATTATTGAAACTGGGGATGTCGGAGAGGAATAGGGATGAGGAGAGTGGAGAGGGAAGAGGACAGAGGAGACCTTTATGAGATCAAATACATGTGGATGCTAACAGAACCAAGTACTGACCACATTAACAAACTCTCAAGAGGTCAAAAGAAGATATCACATATATATTAATTAGGCCACCATAAGGTGCAACAATTATACGGAAAGATGCATCCCAGAACTACAAACCAATGGAGTACTTTGTTATAGGCTGTAGCTCTGAATATCATTGTAGATTTATTATATTGCGAGCTAAATTATCCATTGCAAAATTATGGTATACAACCTTTACAACGCAACTTTTACAACGCACTACACTTACAACGCATTTTTTACAACGCAACATCCACTACAACGCATTCCATTACAACGCAGGACACTACAACGCATTTTTAAAATCTACCTTTACAACGCATTCCATTACAACGCATACTACCTTTACAACGCATACCATTACAACGCATAATATTACATTAAAATCCCTACACTATCCAACACTTACCCTACTGTTGCACCCCCTGGAGTTAGAATAGTAATTTTTACCCCTATACTATCCAACACTTGCCCTACTGTTGCACCCCCTGGAGTTAGAATAGTAATTTTTACCCCTATACTATCCAACACTTGCCCTACTGTTGCACCCCCTGGAGTTAGAATAGTAATTTTTACCCCTATACTATCCAACACTTGCCCTACTGTTGCACCTCCTGGAGTTAGAATAGTAATTTTTACCCCTATACTATCCAACACTTGCCCTACTGTTGCACCCCCTGGAGTTAGAATAGTAATTTTTACCCCTATGCTATCCAACACTTGCCCTACTGTTGCACCTCCTGGAGTTAGAATAGTAATTTTTACCCCTATACTATCCAACACTTGCCCTACTGTAGCACCCCCTGGAGTTAGAATAGTAATTTTTACCCCTATACTATCCAACACTTGCCCTACTGTTGCACCCCCTGGAGTTAGAATCGTAATTTTTACCCCTATACTATCCAACACTTACCCTACTGTTGCACCCCCTGGAGTTAGAATAGTAATTTTTACCCCTATACTATCCAACACTTGCCCTACTGTTGCACCCCCTGGAGTTAGAATAGAAATTTTTACCCCTATACTATCCAACACTTGCCCTACTGTTGCACCCCCTGGAGTTAGAAATAGTAATTTTTACCCCTATACTATCCAACACTTGCCCTACTGTTGCACCCCCTGGAGTTAGAATAGTAATTTTTACCCCTATACTATCCAACACTTACCCTACTGTTGCACCCCCTGGAGTAAGAATAGTAATTTTTACCCCTATACTATCCATTACTTACCTTAAATGCAATGTAATATTATGCTTTGTAATGGTATACGTTGTAAAGGTAGTATGCGTTGTAATGGAATGCGTTGTAAAGGTAGTTTTTAAAAATGCGTTGTAATGTCCTGCGTTGTAATGGAATGCGTTGTAGTGGATGTTGCGTTGTAAAAAATACGTTGTAAGTGCATGCGTTGTAAAAGTGTGCGTTGTAACAACATACATCCCAAAATTATAGTCCCATTGGGTGTGGACTTTCTATTATTAACTCCAAAAGGGTGACATTTTTGTAAACATTTTTAGGACACAATATTTCTTTCAGATAATATTCTGGTTATGATGTTCTGGTACCATACTTTTTTTGGCACAGGGAAATATGCTTAAAGAAATTGCGAATCTGTGGCACAGGAGCCCTGGATAAGCCCTCACATTCATGAACAATTATACATTTGATCCCTTAGCCTAAAATTTTGACTTTTGAATGATCATCATTTGGAAAAGTGCAGACATCCACTCATCGAGAGAGGGAACATTTTAAGTCTGCTAGTGCCTAAACATGCAGAGTTTAGCCACAGCAAGTACGGTGGCTAGCCAAATGCTCCAATGCCTTGTCACACCCGCAGTATCATGTACCAGCCGCAGCTCCTGCGCTGTGGCAGCGGAGCTTCGCCCCCTAGCTTTGTTTCTAGGGGGTGGGGCGATGGGGGTGACAGGCAGAGGGGCAACGGTAGGTGCACTGTTGTCTGTGTGCATGACGGTTTCGCCGACAGTCTCAGGCCGGTCAAACCGTCATGCGCACTGAATCTGTCTCCAAAACGAGCTAAGTTGCCGGTTTGGAGACAGCAGGCACAGGCTCCCAGTCTACCTGGGAGCGCAAATTTAGAGCGCTCCAGCCAATTCCGACGCTGCTCTCAGCATGAGAGCAGTATCAAGATTGGCCGCAGGAGATTCTGGGAGCCTGTGCCTGCGGAGGCGCAGGTAAGTTCTTCGTTTCTTTTTTTTTTGTTTGGTTGTTCATCATCCCCAGTCCTCCCCGCACCCCGCCACTTTGCAAGGACACCAACTGCTACTGACATGTATATATTACAAAGTGGCTATCTGGCCATGTTTGGAAATTGTAGCCGCTTGAAGCAGTTCATATCTCCCAGGTAGCAATCCAATATGGTGGGGCAGGACCAGAGAACACATAATAGATCACTGGTTGGTTGATGGCACCTTCAGCAAGATGTAGCAGAATATAAGCTTGATTTGAAAAATCTATATGGGTCCAAGTTATTTTGTGGACTTATAAATTTAAATTTTACCCTTGAGAAAGCTCATAGGCCCGCAGGCTGACAGCAAAACATGTGTTGGCTAGCTTGATTATCTGCACTCAACAATATTGAGTCAGAACAATTTCTGTGGATGTAACCCTTTAATAACATATAACAATAAATAGTTATCACTTCTGTGGAATGGATTGTTTAATTGCGAACCTATAATAAGAGTCAGACCTATAAATCAATATTTGTACCACTTCTGACTTGTTACTTGGAGCTACATTTGCATGATAAATATTTGTCTTCACTGTGCAACGCTGTGCGTATGTTTATTAGAGTTTGTGAATACCTGTGTCTATAGGTGCACTGCCTCCGAGCGGGCACTTCATTAAGAGAATTGCATGCAGCACTTTACAACGCCACCAGAAGCAGCCTCTAGAGGGTGCTGTATAGTCTTATTTTTAGCAGAGGGGGAGTGCCCAAACAGAAAAAAGTATGTTGCTTGAGGCTCCTAAAATGTTTGCTTCAGAGGTAATTAGTGTTTGTGCGTGCTTTACGTATGGTTATAACACCTTGTGCTGCATACTGGTGTGAATTTACTTTACAAAAGCCAAACCTATTGGCGTTTGCGATTTTTGTTGCAGTAGGAGTTTCCTTTAGAGTAAGCTAGTGTGGGTTTGTGTTTGGTAGGGAGTTTAGCAACATAGGAGACCACAGACCTCTAATAAACTGTACAATCAATATACTGGGCTGAACCTTTAAATCGTCCACTGGACATCCTTGCACCACTTTATAGCTGTGAGCTCTCATGCTACGTCAGAAGATCATAACTTGAAAAATGTGTACTTTTCCCGTGAAAGCAGATTAGATTTCTTTATCTCAATGCTCTGTGGTTTCCCACTCTCTTGTACACACATGTAATCACTTTGAGAAGAAGTTGCTGCAGGGCTCGCTGCTTCCTCTTCTAATTAAGCGAAGGCATCTCTCAGAGGTATCTATCCATCTGCAAGAAAATCAAGCCTCGGATCCTTGGTGGGAAACTCAAACACCGTGAATGATCAGTGCTTAATTTGAGCTGGTGGCTGCAGAGGGGCCCAACGGCACTCTTTTGTGTGGGAGGGAACATATTTTTCATTAACAGACTTCGACCTCGAAAAAAAGGTAAAATAGCAGCAAAGGGGGAAACAAGAAAGGGAAGAAAGACGGAAAAACAGTGGTATTCGCAACCCCAATAGTCGACCTTAGTACCAACACGCTTGTGAGAAAATCTTTGGACCTCAGCAATTATTCTTTTACAAATTAAGCACTGTTTATGATCTTCTCAAACATCAATATATTCAGCTAATACCAGCAGCAGCCATGCCTTCATTGTGCACACCTCTCTGTGAAAACACTACCATAGTTTGGTTTGCACGGCACACATGTGGCGTAGTTCACTACAAAACTGTGTTTGCGGTGGAGCTAATAGGAGGCAAAGTTTTAAAGTGACTAAAGTCAAATCGAAAGCAGCATTTAACGTTTCTTCATATTGAAGACATTTTTTTTACATGAAATGTTTTGCATTAACACAACAGTAAGGTATAAAAAATGCGAATGCTATTTGTAGAGAAATCAAGTTAATTATACCTTGCTATTTTCATGATAATGTTGCCTTCGGTTAACGATTAACATTTAATAAACCTTCATGATTTGACATAAAGTACGCCCTGTCTTTCTTGTGGAGCCAAATGTGCTTCACATATATCAAATGTATTGGACTGTTGACCAGGCTCAGCTGTGGAGCACCAAACTTCTAAGGGGATTAACACTGCTCATGGACCATCAGAAACGTACATTATGGTCCCCGAATTTGCACAAAGAAAAGCATCAACACATTTTGTAGCAGAGGAGGGTTGCCAGTTAAGGCCAAGATGATTTAAAATTCACTGAAACTTAAAATGTTTCCCCAACTGAATCTGCGTTCCCGATCTTCCATGGTCCCATTTAGATTATTGACGGCGTTCCAAATTCCTGAAAGCGGTTGCAGTATCATAGCAGTGTGAGTGTAAGACAGTGTGCCTTTGGTTATGCAGATTTGATTGTGAGTTGTTCAGAGTTGTGGGGTCTGCGATAAGCTAACTTGTCTTCTCTTAGAGTTGCGATGTCCAATTGTGACCAGGAGGACTTTCCAATGAATTTGGAGATTTCAATGTTCTTTCCTGTTTATCGCTTGCGCTTATTGTGATTAATGCGCTTATTGTTCCGAGCTGAGGTTTATGTCATCTGATTCATCCTAATCCAAGATCCCCGCTTAGATATATTTAACTGGTATTTTACTTGTCTGTTAAGGTTGAGGTGTGGGACAGTGAGGAGCCAGGGCTGCATCAAGATAGTTTAGTTAGTTGTAGTTTTATCAATTTGTAAAGAGCATGGTTACACCAACGATGTGTCCCCGTGCTAATATGGACTAATATGTCAGTGTATGTTTGACCAGTTTTTCCGGGTAATGACCTTATTGCTTCAATAAGAGATGCAACATTTTTTAATTCAACGTATATGCGCACTGATGAAGTTCAAAAGAGATGTTTTGAATGAAACGCGTTGGCTGGATGTTCTTTGTGTATTTATGGATTTCAAGTGAAAAATGAATAGAATAAAAAAAGATTTCTTACAGAGATCATACTGAAGTTTTTGGGATTAGAACAATTCCCCGAGTGCACCTTTCCACTTGTGGTATCAATTTGCTTCTGCTGGACAGTGGTACCAAACAACGGCAGGTACCGGAACATTAGTGCCCAGGACTCTGATTTGTTGAAACATGAAGTGAGGTGCAGTACTCACGGTCCGCCGTTGTTACACTGATGTAATCTTGTCTGATGCGGTCACTATTTGCACACTAATATTAGTAGATCAGTATGATTTTCATTGAAGATAAGTAGCTCTTCTTAGAGAAAAGTTTGGAGACCCCTGCTTTAGATGCATCTGCTGGTTCCAACAGTATTTGATTTGCACGTATTGCGGTAAACTTGATCTCGTTGATTGTGTCTCCCACCATGTAAGTGACACAATTATTATACCTGCGATTCCTCTCTGCATTCACATAGAGTGAAATGACCAACCCAGCAATGACCATTCCGAAGGAGTAGAAGGATGTATGAATTTTACCAAAATGTGCACTAACGTAAAAGGGCCTTGGATCGCATGTGTATTCTTTCTTTTGCTCTAGCTTCCGTAAGAAAAATGAACGCCATAGAGAACGAGGCTAGTGAATGCATAAAATCTCTGTATCAGCTGCCAGAATTTATTGATTCTCTCCAATGACAGGGAAGTTGTACTTTATAATACGGCTGTTCGCTTAAACCATAGGAGACACCCATAGACCTAAAATGACAAGGGTATCAAACATGAACGAGCAACAGTGTCTTAATGGGTATCATTATAGATCAAAATTCAACACTTATGCAATACCAAAAACGGTATTATAGGACGCACAAAGAGTCACTAAAAAGGATATGACCAAATACTTCAATATATACAATAAGCTTTTTAACTACCAGGTGTATTTGTATGCAGCATACACATTCATTGAAACCAGTGCAATAAGCGCTCAGTGCAATGTGAACACACAGTGCTCAATAACTGTGCAGGGGATGCAAGAAAAGGGGAATCACAATAAACACACAAGAGGGCATAAAGAACCCAATCACATGTGCAGATTCCAAAACACTGAAGAAATGAAAGACCAGAATTAAACATAGGATTTCTGCACAAAGTGGTCATTCAATGAAAGTCTCTTGCAGCCGGGTAGTTGTCTACGGCATTTCGACCTGTATCTCTTTGGAGGGTCATCATCAGGACAAGGAGAATTTATAATACATTTTTTTGTTATTGCATAAATGTTGAACTTTGATCTGTGATGATACCCGTTACGACACCGTTAAAATAAGGCTGAGTACACCCCTTTCCTCATGAGCAGCGGTCACTGGTATCAGCCTACCAATTGACCATCGGTGAGTAATTCCATGGCAATTGTAATACTTGTAGACAAACGTGGTCCAAGGTTGACTTCTGTCTTGCATGAATACAATATACCTTTCATTGTGTCTTTGACGTGCGGTTCTTGTTCCCAGCTCCCTCTTGTCGCCAAAGTAAAGATGACAGAGATCCCAGTAGGTACAAATGTTCTTGATGTGGGAGCTCACAGCATCCAAAGCCATCTCTCTGACATACAACTCCCCGGTCTACCATTCCCGGTTATACAAGTCTTGTAGAAGTGATTTTCTACAAACATTGCAAAAGAAAAATACTAAACTTCACACACAACAAAAGTAATGTCTTGGCCCCACTTGGAAGAAGAGCATATTCCTCGAGCAATCTTTCATTGGGGATGCAAGTTGGTTTTGGTAAGAGCAGAAGTCACAGTTGGGTGGGTGAACGGATTTATTTCTTGGTTCAGCCCATAATTTGCAGAAAGAACTCCAGTTATGTTAGAAGGGGAGGGTGGTGATTGAAGGCGGGGAAGGCAAATGGCAGTTTTCATTTGTACTCTGAATTTTTGGTAGTTTGTGAGGTCATCGAGTGACTGGCTGGTGCTTATTATTCAAGAAATGTGTAAAGATGTAGAGTTTAGGTATTTGCTTATATTTTCAGGAAGACAATGAGTGGGTTGCCTGCTCCCAGAAACAGTTGCAATGCATAATGAAATTACAGTGCAAGTTAATAAGAGTTACTGGTCGTGGTCGTATATTAGAACTCCAACAATGAAAACCAGACATCTCCTTGAAGAATCAATCTTGTTAAAATACGTCTGATTGGAAACTGTTCCAATGCGCAAACATGTTTGTTTGCCTACTGGACTTAGTTCTAGACCACAGCTAATTTTGGCTGGAAGTCGATTGCTTCACAGAAATGAAAGTATTTGTGTTTTTACAAAGGGGCTCTGAGTGAGGATTGTTTAATCTGTAAACTGCATTAGTCATCCTGAGGGTTTGTTTCTAGCTTCCTCCATGAAGGCTCCAGCGCACTAATAAAGAGCTGCTCAGAAGCAGGCCCCGGGAAAGCAGGCCACACAATGCACCAGCAACCCCACAGAGGACACCACTACAAACACACACATTCAGCAAATGTTGAGAATGCTCGCAAGCCTCGTGCAATTTCGTTTCTCAGGGTTTTCACCTGTACACAAGACTGGGGCGGCCATTTTGCTGCCTTCACATTTATACATTCTTCCTTTTCCTTCGCTTGTGATTCCCGGTCGGACTTGACAAGAGAAGAGCAGGAGGGAGCAACTCGACATCCATGGAGCCAACCAGCATCATGAATCCCAGAAGAGACCCAGGCCTTCCTTGCAGTGCTATTCGGGAAACGCGCGATGACTTCACAGGATGGCAGAACTGAAATCCTGGCAGAACCTCAGAGTCCGAGTCTGGAAAAGAAATAAATCAAGACAATGTTAACATATCTTTTGCTGCTCCTCCTGTGCATGTGTCAAGAGTTAGGAGCGAGTGTGTGGGGAATATTGTAGTGGAATGAAAATCAAAGCTATATCGGATAAATGAATTCATAATTGAAGCTGTTAGGAGTGTGAACAAAGTATAATGTTTTGTAAGTAGAAAGTACATCTAAATATAAAAAAACAAAATTCCTTTCAGGTCATGATTTTAGGATTTACACCGTGAATGTGTTCTAGAACATTTGTGAGCACGTTGAGTCATCTACTCTTTTTAGAAATCGTCTGAGGCTTACGTCCATAATGTACCAGATATTTGGTGCAAAAATGAGAAAATCTCATACACGTCCTCTGAGTTAAGGAGATGACGGATGCAGTAGAGAGGAGATGGTAGTTTGTTGAAATACACTTTCTCACTCCTCATCTTTCTCTTATCTCTAGACTGTTACACGTTTGTAATTGCTGTCACAGTATTTCATCTATATATGGAAACTACCAAAGTGCTATTTAGTCAACATGACATTTAATTTAGCAATATGCCAAGGGTACCCAACTTTATATCAGAGTTATGTTGTCAATGACATCGATTAGCTTAGATCAAGCATGAACACCATCCAAGCAATGTTGATCGGGTAGTTCAGGCCTGTACTACGCGTGTAGGCCTGTAACAGCATGTATCTGGAGGGCTTGTTGCTGTCCTTCTGACCTACGCAAAGTCCCAGAATAACTCAAGCTACACTGGTCTGGGGTTGTTTGTGTTTCCATTCAGAGGGCACCTGTCCAGGGAGTTCAAGCAGGACTGTTCCCAGAGTAATTACCCATGGCTGAGATTATTTCAAGCATTGCACCTATCACTTTCTTGTTTACCTCTTTAAATCGACTCAATCCTCTCCAAGGATCATGTGAAGAAAAAAGCTCAGATAACTGAGGCAGGTTAGTTGTTATTCATCTTATAAAACAACATCAGCTCCACGACCCATGCTATCTCACAGTGACAGAGGGCAATGTCTTACTAGCCATACTTCCACTATAGATTGTACTATTTGTGACTTCACCCTTGATCAACAACCAAAGGACATGTGATCACATCACGTCACCCCATCTCTAACGTACAAGCACTCACTTTCATTCTCAGTTTGCATCCACCTTAGAGCCACTAGATAGTTTTCAAGGCTGTCCACACACAGTTTCCATATACCTAGTATATTAACTCTAAGGGCCCACTTTCAGGGCACTCTCGTGGGAACGTCAAAACATAACCCTGCCAGACGCGAGTTACACTCGCAATCTGGTGGGCGGTCTGACCACGACTTTGGTGGTGTGGCGGCGAGACGGACCTGACTCCGCACCGCCAAAGTCGTAATCAGGCCCTTAATGTTAGGCAGTAACAGTATGAACTATAGCTCATCAAGTGCCAGACTTGAAAACTATAAATATCACGACAAACGCACCTGTGAATAGGCTTTCGTGTCACATGCATCCAGTTTATAAAATAACCTCCCTCTTCACCTAAGATTTGTTTTTTTGTGAATGTTCTTCACATAAGGTCTCGAGACTCACCTCTAACCTTTTTTCTCAAACCCAGAAACTGAATTCCCTTTTTCCTCCACAGCTATTACATCTCTCTTAGCCAAGAAAAACACATTTCAGTCCTACATACATCAATAGTAGAGCTAAACTACCCGAGAGAAGGTAGGACTCAAATATATGCTCTATTATACTACACACTGTTTTTCGTAATGATCACATGACTAATTTATCACAAAGAGTACAAGCAGGTGCTTTGCTGAGCTCACCAGAGTTCAAACTTGGCCTTCAGGAGTAACAATATGCATGGTTCCTCAGTAATGGCGAAGGAGCGTCGCCCCTCAGCCCGAACCAGCAGACGATAAATAAAATGAAAACGCAATGGTATTATCATTTTATTTATGCTGTCTGAGCATGGCAATACAAAAGCATAGGGCGTAGCAGGGATGGGCATGTCAGGGAGGAGTAGAGTGCACTCATAAGTGTGCATGTGTGTTTGGCCGGCTGTCCAAGGCAGTCAAACACACATGTGCACTTATGTTTCTCCAACCAGGCTGTGTTACACAGGCGGGCTGGAGAAACAGCACAGACTCCAATGCACCCTCTGAGTGGCAAACAAGACCACTCTGACCAATCCTAGCACTGCGCTCTTGCAGTGCCTGATTTGGGTGCGGAGCCTGTGCCCTGAGGGCCCATTCCCTTCCGGTCGTTGGGTAACGAGAGGAACAGCAAGGCAAGCAGGATTTGGACTGGAGGGGAGCAGCAGGTAAATCTTTTTTTTTATACTTGTTTTGTATTCCTCCCCCTTTCCCCAAACAGCCACCCACTCCACCCGTGGCAGCCCTACCACTTTAGGTAGGCGGCGGACACCACTGAGTAACAAGCATGTAAACAATTTCAGCTGAGGAAGCTGGTTTGCAAATTTCACATCTCGGGCACCATGTTTTTAAGCCTCAGAGAAGGGCACTTCAGACAGGCAGAGTAACCATGAGCATGAGTTGCTGTGTCAGCTTACAGGTACACTGAAATAAATCAATGAGTTTTTAATGTCACATTGAATTCCATAGTATGTAAATGTTTGTGCGCCATGTATTGCAGACGGTATGATCAGTGTCCGGTTTCCCCCTTTACGCTAGGTTTGTGCTTTAATTTACTCCTAATAAAATACATTAAGTAACAAAGAACACATCTACCCAGATTAGGAACAGTGATGAAAATTTAGAATTTGATATTTTAAAAAAGCACACACAATTTGTAGTCAAGCTAAATGCCTACAAGGACTCCTGGGGCAAATATGCCTATATTTACCTATATTTATTATGAGCAAGAGAAGGTAGAAATGTGTTTTTGTACCAGGACACGTTCTATTTGGATTTGAGAAAACTGTAAATGAAATCAATAAAAGGATTTTTGCAGTAACTTCTTTAATTATGCTGGCCACTTGATAAAATACACAAATCAAAGAGGTATTGTTTTAAGATACTGACAGCGGTATGGAATTCTATAGAACGGATACCTGAACCCCAAAGTCTCTATCACCTATATTCTATTCTTTACATTCTGGAATTACAAGGAACCCTTCTTTTGTGGACCAAAATGTTCTTGTTTTTAACTCTGAATTCGGAAAAGTATTTCGGGGGCTTGACTGGGTGGATTTTATGTCCCAGGCACGCTGATTTGAACTGGTCCTCTGCCTGCCACTGGCTGGCCAATGTGTGTGCAACAGATTTTTGGCCACTGGGCATATAACACATTGTAATAGTCAAGACCCTCAATGTCCATGCCCAACCCTCTCTAAATGTCTATAATATCAGGCAAATGACCCATCCAACCAGTTTGGAGGTGCGGAATACCTAAAGACATGTATTATACCCAAAAACGATACAACATATCCAGCCTATTTGTTGATTAGTTTTGCTGATCAGCTCTCGCATATCAGCATCTATGTGGAAATGTTTTAGGGGTCTAGTCTGGTTTATGTACCATTTCAGCTCTTATCTATGCCACTTATCCTCAAAATGTACGCCACTTATGCTCGGAACATCAAAATGACTACATTATTTAGGCAAAACCCCTTCACCCACTGCATGATCGCCCTATGGTAGACGTGGCAACATTTATTTCAGTTTATTTTAGATAAAAGAATATAGGTTAGACACTGGTTTGTGGTTCATTTCACTGATTCATAATTGTGGGACTAAAAGCATGGTAAGAGAAAATAACTCAAGATTTGCCAACATGTCATCGGTGAGCATGGTTTCAGTCCTGTGTTCAGGATGTAATCCTGACTAAACAGAATGCAGAAAGTGGAGAACTTAAGGGCCCATGCAGCTGATTCAAACATTAACTTTTCTATACTCTCTGCCAAGCCCCGTAGGCTTGTAACTGCCTGAAGGTTAGACAATAATTTTAGATCTACATTAGGGCAAGAAACGTTTTAACATAAGAGAAATAAGCTGCAATACAATGTCAGACCATAAACCTTCTGTAGACTGTGCCCTGCCATCAGTTCTCTAGCATACCATTTACCCTCTGTGTTACCACTCTGGCATCTGGATGCAGGCAGCGAAGCACTGTCCGTGGGAAAGCACAAAAGACATCTATATGCACATCTCTGGTTCAGCATGAAAATGACTTACTGTGTTATTAAGCATTACATCATGGTTGCCCTCTGACTTGGTGCCTGCTGTCCCTTGCTGGAGTGCTGTGAAGTGTTCATGGTCAGTTGTGGCTCCCTTCCTACCTGGGCCCACTGATGCACTTCTTCTCCCTTTATTATGAGTTGATAAATGCTGCTCTTGGGGGTGCCCTTCAGGTATGGACCTCGCTGCTTGTCGGCTTCTGACAAGATATTTAAATGGAATCGACAAACATCTGAGGATGAAGCAGTGTTAGCGGCACAGTTGGTTGAAGACAGCAGTGTACCCCTAAATAGCGTCTCAAAATATGGTTTAATATTGTGGTCAAAATATTGTGAATACAAAAGTATAGTCGACATAAATAGAAGTGTATAATTGTTAACTTTTTTACAATAATATCGAATTTTGAAAGATAGTTAACAGTAACATCGGCTGTTATTAGGGTATTTTATTGTATTGTACTATGATTTTATTTTATTATGTGTGCTATTGTGAAATGCAATTTTAATTATTTTTTAATGATAATAGAATAAAGCATATGCTTTTATTTGAGTTGTTGGGTTTATAGCAGGATTAGGGTAGTTCTTTTAATGATATATTAAATAATTTTAATAGTTTAATGTTGTTGTTTGTTTGTTTACATGCTTAATATAGTTTTTTTTAAAGTTTAAAGTTTATTGAAGAATAAATCGTAGCATACACGGAAGTAACATTATATAGGATAAATCACAGCATAATGAATACTATAAATTTAAAACAGACAAAAAACCTATTAGTGATAAAAAGAAAGGGAGAGAGAGGGAGAGAGGGGATAGGGAGGAGGAAAATCCCGTATAAGTAGAAGAACCATCAGAGCCTGAGACTCTATTGCATACACAAGAAATCTAGCAAATTTACTGTAATTATAAATTCATAAGATACAATACTGAAAATAAAAAGGAGTAATATCAAAATATACACTTAGCACTAAGTTAAAAAGACAACAGAAGATTTATGGAGGTTTTCTTACTTCATCTGGAGTATCAACTATGAGTTAGGTAAGAGGATAAAGGAAGCCATAAAAGATCTCTTTTAATAGATAAAGATATGGTTGAAATATTACTTGTGTCCAGTCTATGATTAAAACAAACAGCATTCCACCAAGCATTGAAAGTGACTTTGTCAGCTTGTTTTCAATTGGAAGCTATTTAATGAAGGGCTATAGCTAATAATAAGTCAATTAAAGAGGGATTGGGAGATGGGTGTGACCAGGAAGGTGATAAGGAGCCTAAAAAGACGTTAGATAGGGAAAATGGAATTTGGGTATTGAAAATTGTATTAATTTGGGACCAAACTAGGAACCAAAAAACGGGAGAGGGAGGGACAGTCAAAGAGCATATGTTTTAAATCAGCTGTAGCCCTTTCGCATGTCCAACAGGCCGAAGAATAGTCTGTAGAAAAAGAAGTACTCTGGTGGTCTCAAATTCCCTGATTTTAAATCCTATCATTATGCCTTTTCTCTCAGACAATCCTCCCGTTGGCTTTCTCCGGATCAATGTGTTCATCCTCCTATTGGGTTGAATATTAATATAGTTTTATACTGTATTAATTTCAAGTATGTGAGGTTTATTAGGGCTTTGGGTATTTATTCATTAACTAATCATCATTGATTACCTTGATATATGTACTAACAGTTATTTATTTCTTTAGAAGGTTAACAAAGTTTTAAAATAATACATTTTAAATTTGGATTGTGGGACTTATTGGGAGATTGGGTTGGCAGTGTTTACATAAAATATATAAATTGATAATAATTGATTAATTAATTCAATATCGATATCTTCAATGGAAATTATTTTCTCTATGTGTAAATATTTTCAATTTATAAAACTATTTTATGTTTTTAAATTATTATACATTTTTTAATGGATAGTGTTGTGTATTGGGGTCTGGGTGGGAATTGCAGGTTTTTTTAGTGTATATTAACAATTTTTCCTTGTTGAACAGGTTAAATCTTTTAATATCTGATATTTTTACATGTTTTCATATATTAATTCTTTTAGGAGGAGGAGGAGTATATTGGACAGATGTGTGAACAGTTTTAAAAATATATTTAAATGGGTATTTTTTTATAATTATTTTTTTGTATTAATTATTGTCATTGTTTAAAAGGCATATATTTAGGATTTGTAAAGTTGTTCTTTACATTTGTGAAATAATATTCAATGTTTATCTGTATTGTTTGTGTGTTTTGAATTTGACTCCCCCAGTAAATGCACTTTTCCCAATGTTTGCTATAGCAATGTTAGCTTGGTAAATTTGACTGCCCCTCCCCCCCCAGCAATGTATGCATTTTCCCAAAATTTTCTAAGACTGTAGTTAGAATAGTTGATTTGGATTGTTTTTATGTAGTTATTTTCCAATAATTTTGGACTGGCATTAGATTGTATATGAGTTTATTTTAGAATTGTGTAAGCATTTTTGCATATATTTGATTTGATTTTTTTTTAAAAACATTGAATTTTTGTTGTCGTTTTTTATTGTTTTATTTTTAAGAAATATCAGTTTTATAGTATTTTTCAAATGTAGATAGTTGATATAAATCTTTTTAACTGTATTTTATAAAGGTTGAATACACTTAGAATATTTTATTCTTTTTTAATGAATAATAGTTATGTTTTTATTTTGTGTTTTTTCATTGTTATCAGTTAAGAATGTTGTAGTAGTCTCTCCTTTAGCTTACTGTCCAGGTCACCTGCACTACCTATGATGTCATTGTCATGGTAATGGAACACCATGGTTTGAATCTCAGGATCTTGTCAGTTCCTGGAAGCTGCGGAGATGAACAGTCAATAAAGTCAGTGTTCTTACACTTACCTGTCTGGTGTAATTACCTCAAATTTGGCAACGAAGGATGACTGTTCCTCTCTCCACCATCGTGTGCAGTGACGGTCTATTGTTTTTCAAGAAGTTTTAGCCTTCCTTCTTGTCTTCAGCGCACAAGATCAACTCTCCAAGATTTCCTTTGAAGAGTCGTAAGAAGAGTGGCTTTCAATGAGTCACATTTGCATTTCATGCTGAATTTCCTGAGACTTTCGGATTGGTGAGCTACTTTTTGTGTTCTAAGTTCTTAGCACCATGCATTTGGCTGCAAGTTAACTGTTGGGAGCATGCCATTGAAGTATCTGACTTTTCTTCGTAAACTGGTGCGATTCTTCTTCGCGTTGGAACCGAAAGTTGCTGTTTGCCACCTGTTTTAGACACAATCGTGTCTGTATCTATGCCAGCGTCTCTGCCGTTAAATTGCTTGCGAGAGAGGTCCTTTGCCGTCTGTGTTGATTTCCAAATGATGACGTATTGGAATCTCCTCCTTGTGTTAGCGGTGAAAGGCTGCGCGTCATAGTGGATGAGGTCGTGTCTGCAGTTGCTTAGTTACTGCAAAGATTTCCTCCAGCTTGTGCACGTCATCGCGCTGAAGCTGTACGGCTAGCGTGTGTGTTTGGAGAGTTCAACGTCACACGGAAGAAGATTTGTGTCAGCTGTTGCTTAGCAACTGGAATACTTTCTATTTCAAGCGTGTGCGCGGCGCAGGGAGCTGTACGTCTCTTTATCTACAACCCCGTTAGCAATGAGGCGCTGCGGTGGCAGTATTATAAGTGTATCCTGAAGAAAAGACAAGTCTCCGTGTGTGCTGAAGAGGAAATACATGCATAAAACAAGTCTCCATGTGTACTGAGGGAAAGAGAGGTCTTCGTATGTGATCACAAGCGGTAGGATTGTTGTACCAGTGCTTCTTATCAGTCTTTGCTGTGTGCAGATTCGGGACTTGACTGAAGGTATGCGAGCACAATAACGACTTAACTACTGTTTTGCCACACAAGTACTGCAACAGAGGCGAATCAGTTTTCTGGACATACCATCCCTGTTGATGGTGTCACCTTAAGTGACACTTGATTTAATTTTTATTTTATTTTCACAGGTGGACTATTCTAATGGTAGCAGAATTCTTCTTGTTTCAACCTTTTTACTTTTCTGGTATTTTGCCAGAAGAGTTATATATATATATATATGTTTTTTGTTTTGTTTTTAAACATAGTTTTTCTTGTCTATTCACTACTGCTAGTGAAAGTATTCTAAATTGAGCTCATTATGCAGAATGTACAAGTGCCCCCCTCTTTTACAGCTTCCAGGTGATCCTCCAGTCAAATGGAAAGTGTGGTATAGAGCATTTGTAAAATATTTGGGTGCAATAGGGGATTCTAGATTTAGTGCTGAGAGGAAACGTTTCATTCTTGAACATAATCTAGGTTTCGGAGGACAAGCTGTTTTAGCACATCTACCTCCTCTTGAGGTGGTAGTGGAAGAAGAAGAATTAAATGTTTTTGTTCAAGCTGTTGGCATGTTGGAAAAACAGTTTGATGTGGAAAGCAGTCTTGTTGTTGCTAGACACAAGTTTTTTACCAGAGAACAGGAGAGCGAAGAAAGTATAGTATCTTATGTGGCATCTTTACGCATTTTGGCGTCAGAGTATGAGTTTGAACATTTTACTTCTCAGCTCATTAGGGGCCAAATTGTTGTACATTGTAGAGACAGGAAAGTTCAGGGGAAGGTGCTCACTCTAAAGAATCCTTCTTTGGAGGAAAAGGTTGGTATTGTTAAAAGCATAGAGCTATCTCAAAAATCCTCAAAAGAACTCAAACCTGAGAAAAATTTTGTGGGAGCTGTTAAAGATGAAAAAAGATTCTAATGCAAAAATACAAGGTGACAAGTTCAAATCTAATTCCGAGCAAAAATGGAATAGATTTGTTTCCAACAGAATGGCAAAAAAAATATCTTACAGAAATCTTGCAAAAGTTTTAGAGAGATTGGAAAGTAGGGGAATTGTGGCCAACAAGCTTAAATGTGTTTGTGGAGTGGAGTCCATTGAGTACCTGGGTAACAGGATTTCTGGTGATGGTATTGTGTCAAGCGAGGGTCTCATTGAAGCTATTTCCAACACTCCATCTCCTACCTCAAAAGAACAGGTTTCTTAATTGTTGGGTCTGTCTGAATTTTTTACTAAATTCATTTCCAACTTTGCAACCAAGTCGGCCCACATGGGAAAGCTACTTAAGAAGAAGACGGCGTTTGTGTGGAGTGATTTCTGTCAACAATAATTTGTGCAGATTAAGAGTGAGTTAGCTGCATGTAAAATTCGTACTCCTTATGACCCTGGTTTTCAGTGTACTGTGGCTGTTGATGCAAGTTTGGATGGTCTGGGTGGTATGATTTCTCAGGTCAAGCGAGGTAAGGAGTATACTTTGGGTTTCGCCTTCCGAGCTCTGCGTCCAAGTGAAAAGAACTATTCTGTCATTGAGAGAGAATTGCTTGTGTGTTGCTAGGCTGTTGAGCGGTTCAAATGTTTTTGGTGGGGAAAGACGTTCACTCTTCTAACTGATCATAAGCCTCTGATTTCTATACTTGAGGGTAGGATTGTAAAGGATTATACTCCCAGAATTGCAAGATTAAGTGCTAAATTGTTGCAATACAATTTTGGGGTTGCTCACATTCCTGGTAGAAAAAATACGAGAGCTGATTATCTTTCAAGGTCTCCTTTATCTTTAGGTGAACATGATCGGGATGACAATACTGATGAGGAGTGTTTGACTGCTGCCGTGGATGCTTGTTGTGTGGGATTGTTTTTCTGAGCGTGATTGGTTTTCTGGAATGGAGTTGGATAACACACTCAAAAAAGTGAAAGAGTTTATTGTGTCAGGTTGGCCAAAGGAGAAACATCTTCATAGTCATCTTCATGCTTTTGCCAAGGTTGCTGATGAACTCACATTGGAGGGTGGAGAAATGATCTTAAGGGGGGATAGGTTTGTCCCTCCTGAGTCACTCAGAAGTTGCATTATTGACTTTGGTCACGAGGGACATTTGGGTCAGACAAACACAAAAAAGAGAATTCGGAGTGTGTATTGGTGGCCCACCATGGACCGTCAAATAAACGATGTTGTTGAGGGTTGTGTCACATGTTGTACCAGTGATAGAGTTATCAAGATTGTTTCACCTCCAGTACAGCACGTGGAAGCACCTGAGGGTCCATGGTTGAAGTTAGCCATTGACTTTGTGGGACCTTTTAATGTTCTATCCAATAAACATAAGTTTGCATTAGTCGTTGCTGACTATTCCAGCAAGTGGTGAGAGGTTCATTTTATGACAGATCCTATCTCTTTAGAGGTCATCAAGTTCTTACAAAGTCTCTTTGCTATAGAGGGTTCTCCAAAGGAAATTGTTTCTGACAATGGCGTACAGTTTGCGTCCAAGAAAATGAAGGAATTGCTGATCCAATGTGGAATTTCTCACCGGCGTGTGGCCCTATATCACCCACAGGCAAATGGTTTTATTGAGCGCACCAACCGTATTCTGGTTGAGTGTGTTCAGTGGGCTGTTTCAGCCAGAGTTGATATTAAGGAGGCTGTCAAGAGTATGTGGTGGGCACATCGCACCACTCCGAGTGCTATCACAGGTTCCAGTCCTTTCTTTCTTCTCAGAGGTAGACAAGCATCTTTTCACATGTCCCGCGTGGATGAAGAAATGGGGTTTGTTGTCAAGGTGCCGAGAAACAAGTGAAAAGAAAGACATACATTCTTCTCCATCACTAAATGATTCGGGCACACCCCAACCTGCAGTTTCTGATGAGTATTGTTCTAAATCTGTGATAAATGTGGGAGATTGGGTGAGGATTATTTCTCCTCACAATATTCCTAAGGGGATGTCCAAATTTTGTTCTCCTGTTAAAGTGGATTCTACATCACGTTTTGAGGTGAGAGTCAATGTGAAAAACTGGTGAAATTTGTCAAGAGTTTAAAAAGTTCCATTGAGGGTTGTGAGGCTCATGGGTCTTGAATCTGAAAATACAGTATAAACCCAATCTGATGTAAGAAAATCTTCTGTTAAAAAAAGTGAGCAAAGATCTTCCAAGGTTGTGAAAACTTCATTGAAATATGTCCCTCCACGGAGAAGCAGTAGGATGAGTGTTCCACCTAATCGTATGATTTTATAACTTCGTGTATTGTTTTATACAACTGTATTTTTGCCTTATCGGCTTTATTTGTAGTTTGCTGTATTGTTTTAAACAACTGCATTTTCTTCCATGTTCCACTTTCTTCTAACTTTTATTTCCTCTTGTACTTCTCCTGCTCCTTTCCTTTGGCATCTTTTGTTTTTGTTTTTCTATTCTTGTTCTTCTGCCTTTCTTGTTTCTATCGAAAGAAAGGAGATGTAAATTTGAGGTAATTATATCAGACAGGTAAGTGTAAGAACACTGACTTTATTGACTGTTCATCTCCACAGCTTCCAGGAACTGACAAGATCCTGAGATTCAAACCATGGTGTTCCATTACCATGACAATGACATCATAGGTAGTACAGGTGACCTGGACAGTAAGCTAAGGGAGCGCTCTGCTGAATGTTGGTGTGGATCACCACTGACAGCCTGTCGGTGGTCCCACAAACATCGTAATCAGCCCCAGATGATTACAATGCGATCGCACACTGTGCAGTTGCATGGAGCTTGTACTACAGCCATAAACTGGCCGTAGCACAAGCTGCCATAGAGAAATGGGAGTTTGTGTAAATCCCTGCACCCTGTGTCAAACACCTCAAGGTGCCTGCCACGCCATAGGTGCCCCCCAGGCCCACAACCATAGGCCGGGAAGGCAAGGGGGCCATGCTAGGGGCCCCCAAAGTCACTTTCCAACAGCCTTTCCGTGTTGGAAAGGCCGGGACTGAAAGGCTGTCTGAAACCGACATCGTAATCCCAACGGCGGAAACGTCGTCCTATTGGGATTACGGGCCGGTCTCCGACTGGCCGACTGGCTACTTGAGCCCATCGGAAGGCAGACGGAATGACCGGCTGGTTTCAATTCCGACCGCCTAAATTGTAATTAGGCGGTCGGAATTGAAACCGACGATGTCGGTCAGAAACTATATTTACTTTAATTGAAGCATTTTCACCGTCTGTGGCTTTTCCTTTCCATTTTTTATGTGAGGTACTGTGTGAGGTGTTATAATAATCTAATCATTCATATCTGATTGCCCCCACTGACACAGAGGATTCCCTTCTGGAACCAAGGCAATCGTATGCTAATCTTCCGATTTTGAAAGAAACCGCTTTTCACGAGTTGATTAATTTTCAGAGTCGGTGTAGTATTCTCATTAAAGACATCTCCAAGAATTTAGACTTCTTAATTTCAGTGAAAGGTCTGTAACGAAGAGAAGGGGCTCCAGACTTCCCTTGACAACGTTTCTCATTTTCCCTGACCCCAAAAGCGTTTCTCGTTTTCCCTGACCCCAAAAGCAGAGACTCTATGTTTCTCCTATTGAACTGGAATCAACCATGTCCTATCCAAGTGTACATGGAATTAAGAAAACTTTCCAGTGATTTCCTCGCCTCCTGGTACATTCAATTTTGATATAAAGCTGTATTACCCTCCTGCAATTGGGAAACACTGACAGCTGAATTAACGTGTGAGGAATCAACGAGCAGTTTTCTCTGAATAAAAGTCGTGAAGGCCTACCCCACAGCAAGACACGTTGCTATGCCTCATAAAAACCATTATGAAATAAATCTAGCTGGTGATGCTTCCCTGTCATCACTTCGGGCCACACTCATGCCGTGTGTTTCACAAGGATTAGCAGCTATTTATAAAATGGAGGGCTTACCCTGGAGTCAGCCAGCCGCAGATATAAGAGCGGGATGAACACCGAGTGAAACAAACAGGCCCGGCCCATTGTGCCTCTTAATCCGCTCTGAGTTTTAGAGGTATAGCGCATTTACATCTTGAACATACCGCATACTGTCAGGAACATTTACATTTCAGAAATAATCTCGTGTAACTCCTTCCATTAATCTCAGCTCTTATTATCCAAATCTTTACACATGTCGAGTCAGGGTTTGGTTTTATGCCTCTCTTGATTGAATCATTCCCTCCAGTCACAACAGCAAAGAATGTTGTGTGTTTTATGGGGTGTTTTCTGTCTTGGTAATTGCTAATAGCCAGGGCGAGTTTACCTAGCTTGCTCTTTTTCCTGTTTTGATAGTTTCAGGCTGCGGTTCTCCGAAAGGTTTTAAGCATAATAGAACAGGGTTATTCACGGAGACAGGGGAAGCCTCTTTCCACAGCAAGGGCTGTGTCTCTTGTCACTACTCCTTCAATTTAAGTGACCTCGGGGGAGGGGACGCTGGCACCATGCTCCTGCGTGCTGCGTCCATGCTAGGAATCTGGAAGATTGTGCTACCGTGCAGGGCTTTAAGTGGGCTGGGCACCGGCAGTAATTTTCAGGGGGCCTCGAAACGGGTCTCTATCGGGCTCTGTTTTGTGCCCTGGCACAGGTGGTCCGTTTTTTCCCCGGACTGCAGTGACAGAAGACACGTGGATGTGCAGGTGGTGAGCGTTGTAGAGGAAGGGACATCCTTTAAAGGGAGTCATTTTCTCTTTGGATTTCCCTTCTCTTTTTGAAACTCAGGAGCAGCAACATGGTCATGGTGTCACCAGGGCTTTACGTGGAAGTTTTTTCAATATTATATACAAGCCATAGTTGCTGCTTATTTATCTTATACAACTAGCAACCATTGACAAAGCCAATAGCCCTGACTTGTAGGTATGACGTGACTTGTTGTATCATATATCTTGACGCAATGACAGGAACAGCAAAATACAATTAGGGTGGCACACTGTGCTAAACACAGATTTGTAGTTTACGTGCTTTTAAGCCACACCCTTAATTACATTGACCACACCCCTTTGAGAGACCCACCAGTTTTTTCATCCCACTTAAAGCTGGTCCTACGGAATGGCATTTGAGGCATAATGAAGGGAAAATAACCAGGAAAAACATAAAATATGGCCTCATGGCTAGGTGAATGATTGGCAAAAGGTCACTAAATTTAGTGTGCCAAAGGTCCTTACATTGGCTGTGGGTCTGGTACCATTGTGGACCAGTTTCCAGGAGTAGCAATGCCTTCAAAAAATAATCTTTAGACAGCAATCTGAAGGGTGCAGTCCCATGGCAGCTAATGCTGGGCATGTACGCTACATTTTGACAAGCACTTGTCCACCCAGATGTGGTTAGAATCATTGCTACTGCAGCAAGGTGCCTTGAGGCTTTGAAAACAACTAGAGTATCAGACAGCTATCTCATGAGCCTGATCTTAGAGAGTAAATAGGGGACTAGGTGGCATGCTTCTCAACTCACCAGCCTTTAGTGGGTTTCACACGCCCTTGGGGATCTCACATCCTCCCACCCACTAGCCTCCTTCTTTATCTGTCAAGGCCGCTTTGCTGCTCTGCACTATAAATCTCAGGTGCAGCACTAAGGCTATACCATTGCTCTGGCCAGACTGCCTGCTACCAGGTTAACAATCTAGAGACAAGTGCAACAGCAAGAAGTCATTAATGAAACAGGATTACATTGAAAAATGACACCGCAAAAGATAAGCAAACAAGCAATTCTAGTAAAACATATCTAAGGAAACAAAAACGTGATGAATGGGATGCTTTATTTAAACTCAGGGAAAAAGGGCAAATGATGAACAAATCAAACGTTCACCCCTAGTCACAGATCTGGGTTTAATCCATAGTTTTTTGCTCACCACGCCATCCCAGTTTCGACCCAGCCATTTGCAAATCAGTCTTGACCCTGCCCCCCATGTGAACAGTCCGTTTTGAACTGCCAGACCAGGCTCTCCCTAGACCAGAAACAAGCATCCTGGGATCGGTTTCAGGGTATCTGTACTAGGGGGGAATGTTTGAAATTGTTCAGAATTCCATCCATCAATTGTTCTTTTTGCAGTTGTCACCCTGAGTGGGACGGGTATGTCTAGAAGTGGGTCCCATGCTCATCCTGTCACTGGAGTCAAGCTGCCTGGCTGTTACCCCGAAACTGGTCTAGGAATGTTTTTTTCAGTTACAGGTAGGACCTGGCCTGGCAGTTCGGGCTGGACTGTTCACATGGGGAGCAGGGTTAAGACTGATTTGCATATGGTTGGATCCAAACTGGAATGGTATGGTGAGCAAAAAGCGATGGATTTAATCCAGCTCTCTGTACTGAGTGTGAATGTTTAACATTCTTCAGCATTTCGTCCCTCAAATATTATTTTTGTATTTGTCACCCCGAATAGGATGGGTATGCCCAGATGTGGGTCCCATGCTCACCATGCCACTGGAGTCAAGCTAGCCTGGCTGATGAGGGGTGATACCCTGAAACTGGTCCCAGGATACTTGTTTCCAGTCCGAGGAGGATCTGGCCTGGAAGTTTGGGCTAGATTGTTCCCATGGGGAGCAGGGTAACAAGGGATTTGCATATGACTGGTTCCAAACTGGAATGGCATGGTGAGCAAAAACGATGGATTGAGGCCCAGATATCTGTACTGGGGTGAATGTTTGAAATTGTTCAGCATTCCGTCCATCAATTGTTCTTTCTGAATTAAACTTGGCCACTGATAATTACTCAGGTTGCACCCTAATCAAGGGTTCTTTTGTCCACTATGCCACATCAGACAGGAACACACCATTTGCAAATCAACTCCATTCCAAGATAAAGTCTAGTGAGTTTTAAACACAGAGGTATAGCCATCATTTACAGTAACTGCAGTAGAGAGTGGAGGAGCAGTGGACTCTCAAGTCTACAGTAAGAATTGTCACGGATGACAACACATCCTGATATGCCACCTGCAAATCAGCTGCAAAATCTTTCAATGGCCTTTGAAAAATGAATACTATGGGCATCCCCCATGTGGATGAGGTGGGTACTAGGTTGAGGTAAGCGTCAGCTTCATAACGATGGCTGGTAACGCCACCAAGACAACTAACCTCCCAGTGTTCTTAGCAGAAGTATCAGTCAACATGGCGGCATATAACTAGGTGACTTAACTCTTTTTTTTTTTTTAAAGATATTTTTATTGGTTGAAACATAACACATGCACCGGATCAAATAGTTACACATAGTGCCCCATATTTGTAACATTCACTTGGTCAAAGGAATCAAGAATGACTTGAGTCTACGCTCCTTTCTCATTTCTGCCACTCTGGCTCATTTCCATATCTACAGTTGGCAAAGTACACAGCTCTACTCTATACACGTTCCATTTACCCCATTTTCGTGACTTAACTCTTTAAACTAGCATTTCCTGGAAGACAATTTCCAATTAATTTTAATCAGGGATGTTGTGACCCTCGTACATTCAAATTCAAAATCAGTGTGGCTCCAAGTTTTTTAATAGTATAAATGCAACAATATCTCAGCAGGAATTATTGAGACTACTTAAAAATGTATGTGCAAGACATTACAATCAACGAACATAAGACAAGAAGCTTCAAATAATTCAATCAATGCGCCCGTAGGCGTCATATATTTTAAGAAGATCAGAAAATACACAAAACAGTTGTTAAAGCACTGTTAGGTCTAAATACCAAGGCAACCCTAAAGGAAAGTGTACAAAGTGCTTGTGACAGTGAAGTGACGGCGCAGGTGACAATGTGAAAAGCCACAGCATAAGGCGCAAGAAAATTTACAATATATATACAAGATAAAAGGTTCAAACATCAAATTATTCAATTGGTAATTTTCGTTATGTTAAAGAACCAAAGGTCAAGGTGCGCCAAAAGCGTTTAAGCTCGTGGGCAGAGGTCGACGGCGTTTCGATCCTATTTAATTAGGATCATCTTCAGGACCTGGGTCGCCTATTCAAGGAGTGCTGTGTAAATAAAAGTGAGTATCAGAGCGGCTGAAAACGGGGCTTGAAGTAAGTTAATTAAAAGCCTACCTGTGGCGCGTTGAATGGAGCTCTGGCGCAGAGGAGGAAGCAGTGAAGACGTGAAGGCTGGCCACGGAGTGGTCGAAATTCAAGTTAAACTGTACGTCAGGAGTAAATCAGCCATTGGGTCTCTGAAAGGCAAAGGAAACGGATAACACCGTGGGGACAGGGGGTGGGAAAGGAAAGCAAGGCAGTGGACTCCAAGGAACAAAAATGAGGGCGGAGTGGGTTGAAGACTCACCGCTTTGAGTAGCGAGGCGGGGGAAGGGAGAAGTTGGCGCAATGGTGCGCTTCAGGACAATGCCTAATGGAGGGGACAAAGAGACATGGAAAAGGTAATTACAACCCCTTCTGCGTGCGGGGTACCAGCGAGAAACGTAAAAGTGAGTCTAACAGGAGGCTTACCTATTTCGCGGGTCAAAGGATCAAACGCTGGGATAAATCCAAAGTTAAGGAGCGCCGGGATGCCACAGTCGTGTGCAGTCCATGATCAATGCCTGGAGTGAAAGCCGCATAGCCGACTCTAAAGAGGAAATGCATGCGTTGTGGGAAAAGTCCCGAGAAGCGTTCATTGGGTCCTCAGAGCGGGGGGTGGAGCTGTAACTAAGGACGCCTGGAGGAGGTCCATAGCGAGGAGAAGAAGGGGGTTGTGTCAAGGGACACTGATTGGGTCCTCGGGTTAGTGGGTGGGGGGTAACTAAGGACGCCTGGAACCGGCTAAATGAAACGAGCGAAAGGGAAAAGTTACGAGGGCGGTGAGAAACTCAAGAGCAGGGTAAGACAACCTGTAAAATCCGTGTCAGGGCAATACAAAAGACTTAATGTGATGAATTCATTAAATCTGTTCCACTCGTATCAGGAATGGTGCAACGTTAAAAACAATACAGAAATCTTAGTATCATGAATTCCTGAAATAGTATCAGGAATGGTGCAACGTTAAAGGTATGAAGGCAATACACAGTTTTCAAATAAACAAGTACATATAACATGTTTAAGGTGATCTGGGATAATTACAAAGGGGTTTAAATGGTCATGTGGTAAAGTATTGTCATCAAACCCTTGTCTAAACATACACTCCATGAATTGGGGCACTTACACTAAGGGACAGGTAAGATACATCATGGGAGAGCACAAGTCCATTTGGGCAGTGTGAGTAGAGTATCAGATGGGAAACTGAATTGTACTGTTCCACTCATCAATGGTGTTCAACCCCTGGTTCACAGAATTACAGCGTGTAATCCATTTGAATTCACTTTTATTCAGAAGAGATTGCAAATTGCCTCCACGAGGGGGGAGGCGAGGTTGGTCTATTATTTGCCACTTTATGTCAAGTACATCATGATTCTTTTCCAGGTAGTGTGTTACCAGAGGGGCTGTAGTGATCTTACAATGTATTCTGCTTTTGTGCTGAATAATTCTTTGCTTTACCATCTGTGTCGTCTGTCCAATGTAGATGAGATGACATGGACATTCAATGGCATAGATTACATTCTGTGAGCGACAATTTGTCAACGTATTTAGGGTATGTGATTGGTTGTTAAATCTGAACTCCTTAGTGTTGACGGTAAGTTCACAGACACTACATGACTGGCATTTATAATGACCCAGTTCAGGTGGCAAACCCTAGGTGGAGGTGATGGTATTGGATTTGGCAGATTTAATGGGCCAAGTGATAGCATGAACCAAGTGGTTGGATAGATTATTGCCTCGCTTGAAGGAGAAGAGAGGTGGCTCCTGAAACGATTTATTAGTTCTCAGAAGTGTCCAATTTCGTGAGATGATTTTCTTGACTTGATTGCTACTGTGGCTGAATTTGGATACAAATGGAATTCGAGAATTGGTTTTCTTGGGTTGAGGTGTAAGTAGAAGATCACGGTGGCAGTACCAAGCCCTTTTACGGGCATGTGAAACCAATCTATGTGGATACCCTCTGTCGGTAAGTTTCTTGAACAGGACCTCGGATTCCCTGAAATAATCCTTGCGCAATTTGCAATTCCTCCGAATACGAAGGAATTGACCGTAAGGTAGCCCATCTTTGAATCCACGGGGGGGGGGGGGGGTAGCTTGAATGATCTAGCAAAGTATTCCTCTCCGTGGGTTTTTGATAGAGTGATGTTCCAATTATACCTTCTTCTGCATGTATATTCAGATCTAGGAATGGCAGGTCATTGGTTTTGTATTCAAAGGTAAATTTCAAATGAGGTTGAGAATTGTTCAACCACTCGACAAAAGATGTTAAAGTAACAGCGAAACCATTCCAGAGTAAAAGGACATCGTCTATATATCGTCACCACAGGGAAATTTGAGGTCTGAATGGATTATTAGGAGTGAGTATAAGGCATGTTTCTAGTTTATGGACAAACAGGATGGCAACATTTGGGGCAAAACAAGCGCCCATAGAAAGACCTTTGATTTGGAGATAGAAATCGTCCTGGTAAAGAAAATAATTATTTTCCAAAGCGATGTGTAAAAGGTCCATGATAAATTCTGTTGGAATGCGGGTCGGTCTTGGTCTGCTTTCCAATAGTTCGTGGATGGCTAGAAGGCCTTCATCGTGCGGGATGTTCGTATATAGGGATTCTATATCCAAACCCGCCATCAGTTCGGTCTCAGTGTCATAAGGTCTGTCTTCAATGGTCTTGATCGAATCCATACTGTCTCGTATAAAGGTGTCGGTGAGGGGGGCAAATTCCTTAATCACAGCATCTATGTATTTACCCAAAGGCTCCAAAATAGAACCGCAGCAGGAAACAATAGGTCTACCCGGAGGGTTCTGGATATCCTTGTGGATCTTAGGTAAGACGTAAATGACTGGTGTTCGTGGGTGTGCATTATTGAGAAAGGTGAATTCTTTGGAAGAGATGATTTTTCTGGTTTGTGCTTGCTTTGTAATGTATTGAATTCTGTTTCTTAGATCAGGGAGGGGATCATGAGTGAGCTTCCGGTAATGGGCAGTATTTGCCAGTTGCCTTCTAATCTCCAGATCGTATTTTTCATTATCCATGACGACAATTCCGCCCCCCTTGTCTGCTGGTTTGATGGTTAAATCAGATCTTTTCTTAAGGTTAAGTAAAGCCTTTTTTTCGACAAGTGGAAGGTTGTAAGGGACATATTCGAAACTTTTCTGTACATCTGCAATCTCATGAAGCACTATTCGCTCGAAAGACAGTATTTCCGGAGGCATAGTGTGTGAGGGTGGATTGAAAGTAGATGGAGGATGGAAAAGAATTGTATTGGAGTGGATAGAATCTGGTCTGTCTGCAAAGAATTGACGCAATCTGATTTGTCGAAAGAACTATAGCAGATGTGCGTGAAGTTCAAAGAAGTTACTACGTTCAGTAGGTACAAAACTTAAACCTCTACTGAGTAGTTTAATCTCATCTCCGGAGAGATTATGTTTAGAGAGGTTGAATATGGGAATCAACTCCGAGTTGGTATTAGATACAGGGATGTTGGATTCCAAGTCAATAGTAGGGTCATTCAAAGAATTCATGGGGTCATTATTGTTGAGGACCCCATCGATAAAATTTGTTTCTTGTTTGTCTCTCTTCGGAGTATTGATTTTGGTAATTGTTGCGTGTGCGTGGACGGTTCTGGCCGCGTCCGCGGCCTTGTTCTAAAAAACCAGAGGGTAACAGGGGTGGAAGTCTGTTGGTATCTCTGGAGGTACTGGGTTCGTCGTTTGAATCAGACTCTTCGATTGAGGTATTTGAGGAGTCAGAGAAGGTGATATGTTGATTGTTCCGGAACATGCCCCAGTTGCGTGTTCTTGGTGGATTGTAGGGAGTGTTGTAAAACTCGTCCTTGAGATAAGGATAGGTTTTCTCTATATTGTAGCATTTTATATCCCTTTGTATTTTGGTGATTTTTTTATTGAGTTCAAAGGTATTGAAAGTGGCTGTGGTAGAGTTAATTTTGTCCAATAGATTCTTGGCTTCAGGAATGGAATTGTCTTCTAAGATGAGTTTCTCAATTTCGGCAATCTCTTCTAATTCCTTTTGGCTGTGCTCTATGGCTGTATCAATTCCCTGAACCATCCAGTGACGGGAACAAGTAGTTGCCAGATGACTGAAACCGGTGCGGAATTTGGGATCTTGAGTGAAGATTGCTGGGACGTTGCGTATTTGTAGGCCCAATGGAATAATCCCTGATTTGAGATACTCGGTGAGCATCCGAGCATGGAGGGTTGTACGAATTTGTTTCTTCTTGAGTTTCTCAAGTCTATCAAGTAAAATCTTAGAGGAACTGGTGGTGGGTGTGGTGGTGGAGGGGGAGGGAGCCGAGTTGGAGAGAAGGGAAGGGCCACTCAAAATATGTTGAATATAGTCTTCTGTATAGTTGGGAGCCTCTCTAGACATTTTCAATCAGGAACGAAATACTGACAGAAAACAACTAAATTAAGTAGTTAGAGATAAAAGGCCAGGGGGCCTACTCTCGCAGCTAAGCAGCTGCTCACAGTACAGAAAAAACACAGGAGTGTAACCCATAAACCAAACTGAGATCTGGGTAAGTACAGTATAAATGCAACAATATCTCAGCAGGAATTATTGAGACTACTTAAAATTGTATGTGCAAGACATTACAATCAACGAACATAAGACAAGAAGCTTCAAATAATTCAATCAATGCGCCCGTAGGCGTCATATATTTTAAGAAGATCAGAAAATACACAAAACATTTGTTAAAGCACTGTTAGGTCTAAATACCAAGGCAACCCTAAAGGAAAGTGTACAAAGTGCTCGTGACAGTGAAGTGACGGCGCAGGTGACAACGTGAAAAGCCACAGCATAAAGCGCAAGAAAATTTACAATATATATACAAGATTAAAGGTTCAAACATCAAATTATTCAATTATTCAATTGGTAATTTTCGTTATGTTAAAGAACCAAAGGTCAAGGTGCGCCAAAGGCGTTTAAACTGGTGGGCAGAGGTCGACGGCGTTTCGATCCTATTTAATTAGGATCATCTTCAGGACCTGGGTCGCCTATTCAAGGAGTGCTGTGTAAATAAAAGTGAGTATCAGAGCGGCTGAAAACGGGGCTTGAAGTAAGTTAATTAAAAGCGGGAGGGGGGACTAACATGAGCCTACCTGAGGCGCGTTGAATGAAGCACTGGCGCAGAGGAGGAAGCAGTGAAGACGTGAAGGCTAGCCACGGAGTGGTCGAAATTCAAGTTAAACTGTACGTCAGGAGTAAATCAGCCATTGGGTCTCTAAAAGGCAAAGGAAACGGATAACACCGTGGGGACAGGGGGAGGGAAAGGAAAGCAAGGCAGTGGACTCCAAGGAACAAAAATGAGGGCGGAGCGGGTGGACGACTCACCGCTTTGAGTAGCGAGGCGGGGGAAGCGTTTGATCCTTTGACCCGCATAATAGGTAAGCCTCCTGTTAGACTCACTTTTACGTTTCTCGCTGGTACCCCACACGCAGAAGGGGTTGTAATTACCTTTTCCATGTCTCTTTGTCCCCTCCATTAGGCATTGTCCTGAAGCGCACCATTGCGCCAACTTCTCCCTTCCCCCGCCTCGCTACTCAAAGCGGTGAGTCTTCCACCCACTCCGCCCTCATTTTTGTTCCTTGGAGTCCACTGCCTTGCTTTCCTTTCCCTCCCCCTGTCCCCACGGTGTTATCCGTTTCCTTTGCCTTTTAGAGACCCAATGGCTGATTTACTCCTGACGTACAGTTTAACTTGAATTTCGACCACTCCGTGGCCAGCCTTCACGTCTTCACTGCTTCCTCCTCTGCGCCAGTGCTTCATTCAACCCGCCTCAGGTAGGCTCATGTTAGTCCTCCCTCCCGCTTTTAATTAACTTACTTCAAGCCCCGTTTTCAGCCGCTCTGATACCCACTTTTATTTACACAGCACTCCTTGAATAGGCGACACAGGTCCTGAAGATGATCCTAATTAAATAGGATCGAAACGCCGTCGACCTCTGCCCACCAGCTTAAACGCCTTTGGCGCACCTTGACCTTTGGTTCTTTAACATAACGAAAATTACCAATTGAATAATTGAATAATTTGAAGATTGAACCTTTTATCTTGTATATATATTGTAAATTTTCTTGCGCCTTATGCTGTGGCTTTTCACGTTGTCACCTGCGCCGTCACTTCACTGTCACGAGCACTTTGTACACTTTCCTTTAGGGTTGCCTTGGTATTTAGACCTAACAGTGCTTTAACAACTGTTTTGTGTATTTTCTGATCTTCTTAAAATATATGACGCCTACGGGCGCATTGATTGAATTATTTGAAGCTTCTTGTCTTATGTTCGTTGATTGTAATGTCTTGCACATACAATTTTAAGTAGTCTCAATAATTCCTGCTGAGATATTGTTGCATTTATACTGTACTTACCCAGATCTCAGTTTGGTTTATGGGTTACACTCCTGTGTTTTTTCTATCCAAGTTTTTTAAAGCAATCGTTTTTTGTTTGTGCATTTGATTATTGCATGTACCTCTTAAGAATGTGGGGAGCACGACTCGGAATCATGGCCTTCTCCTAACCACCCTACCACAATAATTCTCCATTTTTTAATCAGGCTTGCCTCTTCTCTGAATTTGATAAATAATCTGAAAATCAATTCATACCAAGGAGCAAAACAACCCCCAACAATCAATAACCTCTAAGCTCAAAATGAACCAAACTTCAAGAAAACTTCTCCCCAACTTGATTTTACAAATCTATCACTCCTCAATATGTAGCATTGTAGCGGCACATAAGTCATGGCGGCCGTTAAGCACTCTCATCCCCCAAAGGAAATTACAAGCACAGCTGCAACGCAAGAAATTATAAGTGGGCATGTATGTAATACCACGGTCTCATATCTAGCTCAGCAGGTCCCAAAGAACAAAATGAAATAAATAGAGAAAGGAGAGACAAAAACACATTAACAAAGCTTTGTTCTCAGATGAGTTCCTTACAACTCTCCTGAAGCCCAACAGCTCACTACATCAAGCAAATGAAACAATGCCAGTCCGATACTGAGTAATCCTCATGCCCCCTGTAATAAATTGAGAGATCAGACCAAAACTAAGCCTAAACTTTCTTAGAAGGCCTTTGCAGAGTAAGGAAAAGAAAACTCTCTTTCCTTGATGTTCAACTTATAATTACACTGGGTAATCAACTAACACCGCTGTGTATCTTTCAGTTAACTCCACAGCAGTGCCCTCTTTCTCACCACATTTTGGGGACTGAAATGGGGGAAGATCAGCAATCTACTCTCTCCCCATTCCAATGCTATTCTTTCAACATTGATCCTCAGAATCTGCGGTTGAAGATCCACTGACTTAATCACCACCACCACCGCAGTTCCACAACGCTGTTCAATTTTCCTTTGATTTTGGACACACGGAAGACGTTCACTACCATGTTGCAGCATGAGCCCTGAAGAAGGCCAGGGGGATAGTCTACAGTGTTTAACTTGTGAAAGAAAGAGTGCCGGCACCTGAAGCTCTTCTCAGAAGCAGATGACCAGTGCAGTTAAATGTCGGCATGCCAAATACCAAGGCTGGTAGTGTTTAATCCACTACCAGACACTCCCTGCCTCTTTCCCTTGCTCTTTCAGGTTCCTGCATTCTCCCTTTGTGGCAGTTGTGCTGTCTTTTTCTTCCTCAGTCTTTGCAGTCTGTGTATTTTTCCCTCTCTTGCAGTTAGTAAATTTGTAATGCAGAAAAATAAATGCAAGTCCCCAAGAATAAGTGCCGTGGCCCCCACTAGCAATCACCGGCTCAAATTATACACCACTTGGCTAGAATTTAAGAATTCCGCCTGGAAGAACCTCATTTTCAGTGTCTGCTGGAGCTCCCAATATCCAATGTGGGTGAGTCTGCGCTAACTGTCCAGCGTCTCGATCTTCTCAAGTTTCACTGTAGTCTCCAAAGCCTTAATCTAAACTGTTGTCACCTTCTTTCAACTTCTTCGGCATGCCCTACAACACTTGCAACCTCCTCTCACTGCTTCCACTTACTGATCCACTACCAGCACTCTGTTTAATAATCCCTCAAGTTGTCTCCCCACTTTGTCTACTATAGCTTTAAGAGTGTGTGTTTCTTCCATCCAGTCGCATTGCCACAAATGTCAGAACTTTAATAACATGTATAATTAGAATTTTTTTTGCAGCTCAAAACAGATCAAAAGTTACTAAAAAACTGTACACGTGTTTCCGAGCAGTGGCAGGTACTTTCCAAAGGTTGTCTCACATCAAGAGCGTGGGAAATTATTTGCTCTCCCAGATACAACAATCACTCACAAAAGGGTGACTGGACTGTGAAAAAAAGAGAACCAGACAAAAAATCTATTGTCTTCCTGGGGAATCCAAAGACCTAGGATTAGACGCCTCACTCACTTATCGTGACATGCTTCATCATTAGCACCTATCCACACCATGGTAGAGTAATACCACCAGGGCAGACTCAACCAGAAGGAACTTTCTGGAAGTTCCGAGATAAAATAAAACTGGATAGTGCAAGGATCCAGAAAGGAGTGGTAGGTAGTGAGTTAAAAATACCACACAGTATATCTCAAAGCAAATGTTTTATTCGTAGGATCCTGAGGGTATGGTTAAAATGGGAATAACAAGCTTATAATTGAGTGTTATTACCCAATTAGCCCTGATTTAAACAAGTGCCAACATGTTTCGGCCCTCACAACTAGTCACAATAAGTGAGTGAGGCGTATAATCCAAGATTTTTGGATAACCCAGGAAGATAATAGATTTCTGGGCCGGTTCTCTTTTTCTTCATGGTCCATTCGCTCTTTTGTGAGTGACTGTTTTCGAAAGGGTAACTTGCTACTTTTCAGCTGACGAGTGCTGTATTCTAGTATCAGATTCTAAAGAGGTAAAACTGTAGAATTAACGTTCCCAAATGAAGGACCTGGGACGGGCATTTGTCTGCAGCAGAGGGATAATAATGCCACAGAATGCCCCACATAATATAGAATATTTGGTACTTCCATGGAGAATAATTTAAGCATCCTTCTCGCATAATTTGTCTTTGCCTTGCCACATAATCCCATTGGCCATATGTATAAGTTTATCTGTGCTTGACTCACTAGCTCATTTTAAAATTCCTATATTGTTTAAATGTACGGAATATTTAGTCAGGGCAAACATTTCACTTCACTAGGAAATAGAGCACTGGGCTCATAAATCAAGGCCTTCCATCTTTTTGACTAGCATGATAGTACTAGTTTTGTTGCTTAATTCTAGAAGGTGGGGATACTCTAGTCTTCTTGTTTTGAAATGTGGTGACATGCTTGTCCTTTCCGCATGGCTGGGTGGTGCTTTCGGGTTTCTTTGTTTGGCTTTGATTAAGTAATGTACCAGGAAGCTAGACCTATTTTTAAAACTTCATCTGGAAATGTCTAGTCTTTGTTCTAGTTTAAATGTGACCGGTGTAGAAATAGGAGCCCTCTTAATGTGGAGTAAGTATCGAGGGCACTGGCATGCTAGACCTGTTCCTATAGTTATTATAACTGAAAGGTGTATGGTTTACTTCTGAAAGGTTTTGACATCCTAGTCTTAATTATAGGGTTTAATTATAAAAGTTCTGGGATGCTGATTTAATTTTTCCGATTCAACTCAGGAAGTTTATGCTTTTTGTGTCTCTTTTCTACCTCAGCATATGACACACTAGCATTTTGTTTTAGATCACTGAGAATGTCCTATATTTCAGACTTTATGGGTAAATGAAGGCTAAACCACAGTACGGAGTGGAGAAGGTGAGCCTGACTATATAAATCTTTGTAGTCCCTTCGAGCTGGTGGGTAGTGTGTCCAGTCTTTTGACGATAACGTTTTTGCTGATGTTATAATTACATCTCTATCCATTCACCACAGTATGTTTAAGAAAAACAATAATTGTAGGAAGTATGGTTGGGTGCATAGTCAATTTTCTGAGTGTGGTTGATATGGTCGCTCATTCTAGTAGGATGTGGTTACTATAGTCTTTGTGGCAAACTAATGCAGACATATAATTTTGCTATGCCAACACGCATCCTACGTACCCCTTCCCACTCTCTACAAAATTTTGTGCTGCCATGCTGCCCTATACATGCTCTAGACCAGACCATCCAAAATATGTGCTTCTCAGTTTGGCCCTGTTGGTGAGAAGCCCTGAAACTCCTCAGGAGCTCCACCACTCAAGCACACATGCACACTGACACATGAGGATGCATGTATTCCCACACACATTCTCTCACGCACACCCATAACGTACAGATCCTATTACAAATTACCATTGTAAATCGATTTCCATTTGGGTGCTGACATGTTGCACAGAGGGCCTACCTAGATTTTAATAATTAATGAGTAGCCTCGTATTTTATCCGCCTGCAGCACACCTCCACATCCATTGATGCTCCTTCCCTTGGTAACTCTTCACTGGTGCACACACATGCAACTGCATAGACACACATGCACACACACAAGTGGCTACATATAGTCACAACCTCAATCGACACCTACAAACTTTCACTTATCCATTGCTTGTGTGCTTGTGTGTGTGTGCATGTGTATTTCGGTATGTGCAAATGAGTGTGCAAGAGAGACTACTGTGTTGTGGTATTCACACATTTGCCCACACAAAATGACTGACAGACAAGGTTTACACGAGGTGTAAGTGAAAGAGTGAAAGCATGAGTATATGTTTGCATGTGTATATTTCACTGGGTCAATGTATGTATTATGTGTGGGTGTGTACACATGTGCATGCCTGTGTCTGTGACTCTACATGTCTATATGCATGTGTGAAGGAGGGTGCAGTGCTCACTCACAGAAGTGGGGCAAGTACCGTTTTGAAAGATGCTTTGCAAAATTGCTGCTAAGTCTTCAACTGACGTCTGTACACGAGCTCAAGATTTTCACTTGCACACCAGTTTCAGCCATAAACATAGCTGAGAAACAATGTTACCTCACACTCAGTCAATAAACATAGTCTTTCTACTATGTTTAATGTGCAAGTTGCAGCATGAGTGCAAACTTGCAATGAAGCTCTTGCTGGAAACAGCAGATACCCTTAAGTAAATAAACACTAGTATCATTCTGTGTTTACACTACAAGTTAGAGCACAATGAAGGCTTGTCATAGTGCTACAACTCCAGACATTAACATATTATGATGTCTTTTTCCATATTTATAGTGGGTGGGGGATTTGCTAGTAGATGCTAACTAGCCATACCGAAAATTGGCAGTGAGGTGATGTTTGTATAGGACACTCCCAGAGATGTGATAATTTGGTATGGCGCAAGCTGCCAGTGATTTACTAACTGTGCATATTAAAAACAGGCCATAATGTGAGTAAGCGTGGGCAAAATGGTGACTGTAAATGATGTTCTAACTGGACTAAAAGGAAAGTGTCAATCAAGGGCTAACTTGGCAGAGTGGAACTGAGCATTGAGATACTGAGCAGCATCATGGAAACTTGACAAGATGTGGTAAGTGTGTCAGGCCAACCATTTGAGATGGTGAGGCCTGTCACGAGTCTCTTTTATACAAGCTCACAGGGTCTTGTGTAACCCATAGTTTTTGCGTTTGGATGTTCCAGCAGTTTTTGAACAGTTCCACAGATTTTTTCTTTCATCAACCTTGTGCTTACTTTCCCTGCTTCTGAATGAAAGGGACATGACTCTCTACTATGTTCTTCCTAGTCGTAGATAAGAGTTTCCACATCATTTCTACATTGTTCCCCAATCTAAAATGGCTCCCTTTCATTTCCAGGTCACGGTAAGCGGCTGTAGAATGACAATAAGATGAGCTTTGGTGCCTCTCGTTCTCAGAGCTTACAGTTCCGTCTCTGTTGCTGCTCCTGATTTTGTTCTGAGCTTCCCGAATTTCAGCTACTTTCCTCCACAGCCAGAGGGCTTTCTCCATATTCTCTTACCTTTTTGGATTAATAGGTCAGACTTTTTTTAGTAAATTGCCAGTTTTTCCTCTGGAGAGACCATTTTGGTTTTACTATGCTTTTCTGGATTTCTTGTGCCCATTCACGGAACAGCTGCCTTTATTTATAGCACATCAAGAAAGGAGACAATTTGCGCCATCCCACCCTGGACAAACCAAGTATAGTGGAAGCTGCCAGGAAGCTGCAAACAGAACAGACTAGAAACTGGCAGTGAAGTACTACAGTGCATAGTAAAATCTCCATTGAGGTACTCTTCGGGGAAAGAGAATTGGACAATGAAAGTGCTAACCGGGCACACTGGAAACTGGCATTGGCATACTGGCACACTGAAAACTGGCATCCTCGAGACGAGCTTAATGCTAATAGGACGCAAAACTAATAGTCAATGAGGTGCTGCTGTTTTTAGCATGCTGAACACTGGCAGCCAGCTGTTACTGTTCATACTAGATGCTGTAATGATATGCTACCTGGGCATAATGGAAACTGACAGCGATCTCCAAATTGGTCATATCTGAACCTGTAGATGATGTGCTAATAGTAGTGGGGTAACAATGGCCCTCGCAGCCCCCGCGGTGCAGGGGGGCACAGAGCTCCAGGGGGCCCCCTACGGAACTGTGCAGGGGCGGCGGGCCCCTGGCCGGAGAGCTCCTGACTAGGTCCGCAGCATTGGGGGGCCCCCTCCATGTACTTTGAAGGGAGGCCCCCTCAGGTTTCGTTACGCCACTGGCTAATAGAACAAGATGGTGTCTGGTATACTGGAAATAGGTTGTTTTGAACTAACGAGCTGCCCCTGGCTAAAAAGGAAACTGACCAGAATATGCTGATCTGAGGTAAAGGAGATAGTCATCAAGGCGCTAAGTAGGCACGCTGGAATGTGAGAGTGAAGGGTTAGCCAGGCAGACTGTGAACTGCAATGATGACTGGTCTCGAAAGAAAGTGCCACTAACTTGATTATGATACATTAATTGCCATTAAGTGTGGTAATGATGACAACTTTTATTTATTGCTCCATAAGACTATGCAAACTGCAGCTGTGAGCAAGATTTAACAAGCATTGGCAACACCAATAAGTATGGCTTTAAAGGGATTTGGTATGTTAATGTGAAGCACTACAACTAAATAGGCATGGGAATGAATATGTATTTGTGTGGAAGAAAAGAACTTTAGAATAATATTAGTGTAGGTTAAAAGGTAAGGTGACAGTTTTACTGTCAAGCCAGACCTAAAAATCCATGTAGGTTAATGACTGCACTCCTCCGTGCATAAAGCATTAGCATGTTAAGTGTGTTCTCCTGAAAGTTCAAGTTCAGTGAGCTGGCTAAATAAACAAAATGATCACAGAGGTGTGGAGGGCAAGCTCAGTTTTGTTGAAGCACACAACTTTTGCCCAATCAAAAGATGTACTCCTGGCTCCCAGCTTGTGTGTGGATCCAAAGCCCCTCTCTAGTGTTCCTCGCATAATTGTCTGGCAACAGCTGGGTTGTCAAGCTGATCATAAAAATGAACTAATTTGGTGTGAGACTGGCTATGATGTGCTTATTGGACATATTAGAAACTGTAAAAAATAAAGAAATAAAGGCTATACTTGAATAAGTTATGAATTGTGTGCTTTAGACTTGAACTACCAAATTACACTAAACTCAGAGCACTTTATTTTATTTCTTGAATTTACTTCTTTTGTTGCGATAACTTGCAGCAACATGCGCAACATATTCAACATTTGTAGAAAGGTGAATTCTGGTATATTGGCAAAACAAAAACAGTAAACACGGAGCCGGCATCCACAGTGAAATATACTTACAAAAAAATCAAAACTTTGCGTTGAATATACAAGAGAAAGGCACAACTATGTTGTTGAGAAAGCAGGCACATTTTTAAGGGACGTAGAGCATTGCCAGGAAAAGTTGAAAAAGTTGACAACATTCTTGTTGTGGCACCACACATACTCTAAAGGATAAAATGGCAACCTGACCAACTTGCAGGGACTATCTTAAGGCAGGAGGAAAGCACTTTTGTAAACTCCAAGGTGTAGCACAGGCACTGGTCAGTCAATGCACAAAACCAGTATTCTGGAAATGTAACATTCTCTGTTTCAAAGAAACCTGGGTAGACGATATTTTGTACATTAGTGGGTATAATTCCTTTCATACTGCAGCGGCACCATCTGCACATGGGAGATTTAAGGGTGGGCTATGTACGTATGTGTCAAGCTACATGAATGTGACCAAGATAACCCTGACGATCTCTGAAATCTATTATCAATTTGTTATGATTGAAATTGATCAATATCATTGTATAGTTATGATACATTTTTACAATAATGTCCCCTTTGATCTAATTCTGAGGGTTTTGAGAAAATTAAATAACGATCTTAATAATTTACATAATAAAATTGTAAAAGATACGTTTGTTCTGTGGGATGGGGATTTTAATACTGCATTGTGTTCGTTTATTGGGGGGGGTAAATTGTGGAATACCATCTGATGATAATATCACCTACACCCATTTTCCGCTTTCAAACTACGGGGACTGTTTAAATGAGATTGTTTTATGTTTGATCTAGTATTTGCTAATGATTTATGCATTCCATCTGTACCTTTTGATCACACATTTAACGGGAGAGGCACAAACTCGACTATTGATTATATAATTACACCCAATAGACACTCAACAAGACTCAAAGGTTTTAAACCACATAAGAACGCCCTAAGAGATCATTTTTATCAGAGTGTAACCTGCCTATTGCCTAGCAAGACGATAAATATGAAGGGCAAGTCAACACATTTGGTTCAGGACATTCTTTACATAGGGCAAAAGTAGACCCAGTTGAATTTACAAAGAAAATAGTGGGCAAATATCAACCACTCTTTTTAGCCTGCCTAGATGAGACGACTCCTCATGCAGAAATTTTAGAATCTTTCGCACAGATCCCTCAAAGAGTTAAGGACGCTTTAACAATGGAGAACAAAAAAGTATATAAGAAAAACCAAGGATAGTTTAACTCTAGGTGTACAAAGGCTTACACAAAATTGGAACTTGCTCTACACAAGCCACTAAGAAATAGTCAAGAAATAAAAGCGGGTAGATGGAAATATAAACTGGCCTTTCGCAAGGGCGAAATCAGAAAAGAATCGTGGCTAGCCCTACGCGATGCTAATCTGGCAAGAGACAACACTGCTTTCTGGCGGGCAGTAAATGCCCCTTTTCTGACAGCCCAAGATATTCCCACCATAGAGATTGCCATAGATGAAGATCACTGGATGAAACATATTCAAACATGTATAAAAACTCAGTAGACAAAATAGCCGTAGATGATACTCAGTCAACGCAGGGAACAATTGCCCCAAGGAATTACCCTATAAATGTCTATTTTACTTCAGAAAAGATCAATAGAGCAATTAAGGCTAGCAAGGGAGGGAAAGCACCTGGTCCCGATGGTGTCCCTGTAAATCTTTTTAAAGCCAACTTGCCTCTATGGGGCCCATTTTTAACTCAAGTAATAGCAGCGTACTGTTCTTCAGGTTTTATTACGACATGGTCAGAATCATTACTGGTACCGATCTTTAAGAAATGAAATCGCCACAACCCTGTTTGTTATCGGCCAATATCACTGCTCGAATCCCTGGTCAAGGTGGTGGGCGTATTGTACTTAATAGACTCCAGGACTGGGCTGAAGATAACAACGTCCTACCTGAGTAACAGTTCGGCTTTCACCCAGGCATAGGTACAGCCGAACAGGGATTAAAGTTAAACATCTTAATTGGGAAGTATACGTTGGCCAAACAGGGTAGATTATATCTGGCATTTGTAGATTTTTTATTTCAATTTCTTTATTGTTTATTAAATTAAAACGATAACAATGTTATATTTAAAATCACCTTAACCAGCTAGCACATGTCTAACAATTGACTGGTTCGTTAAGCACTAACAGGCTTATTACACCAATTACCCTGACTAATTCCATAGATGAGAACTTCCTTGACTACAACTAAATCCCTGCCACTTAGTCCTAATTCTAACACTATACCTTGTGGCTTAAGCTCCAGTAGATTATTTCTGTGCAACACCATCTAATATCAAGGGATCCGACTTTTGGTTTCAATACATGTAACACACACTCCGATTTGGCCAGTAGTTACTGCACTTTAGTAACATCATAAAGTTCATCGGTAATTTTACCATTTCAAAATACATATTCCGCTGTATGGATTGGTTGTATTTGAGAACAGTAAAGTTTTTCCTTTAAACATTGGCCTTCAAGGTCTAGTGTTTTTTGATAACATTCCTCATACGTGCCGCGTCCCGCGGTACACGCCTTGGTCACGTGACCGGAAACCGGTATTTCATTCACCGGCTGCAACACCACACTAACATTCGGGTTCGAGGACTGGTCCAGATAGGTTTGATGCGGGAGAATGCTGAATTGGAAGTAAGTGGGCTATGAGTTATTTTCAGGCGGTGACCAGTCACATTTGGCACCGGTATTTTCGCTGATTACGTCTCCTTTCCCCCGCATAGATTTCACCAGCAACTCTAACCCCCACCTGGACCCATGATGTGAAGACAGTTGTCTCTTCACGTAAGCCCTGATTTTTCCATGTTTCGCAATCTACCATTTTAATTTCTTATTTAAAAACGCGTTTACCAACCATTCGCACCTTTTTGAACGGGCCCGTCACTAGCGCTTTAAAAACCTTGATGCATAACTGATAATGCAAAAAACACGCGCAATAGTGAATGCGCAAAGGTTACTGGTAGTTACCCGTAACGACAACCCCTCCGGAGATAAGTACACACGGAGTGGCAGTATGTTTGACACGATTGCCTGATTTAGGGGCATGCGTGATATTACCTTCATATACGTATTGGTAGTTCACAGCACGAGGTCGCTAATTACATTAGACCTCCTGAAAGTCTGGCAAGAAATACCACTGAACTCACTTAACTGTCGTTTGTGTATTTTTGTGTGTTTTTTTCTTACAGAGTCCTTTGGCTTTTTGGAACTCCAGAAGGCCACATGGTAAAACCGTGAGTTTTACCATTCATACACCGCCACAGGTTAGGGTATGCCTTAGAGAGCATACACCGCCATGGAGACCTGGTCCTGATGAATGCTTAGCAAAACGCACTTTACAAGCAGAAACATGTCGACCACCAATCACTTTTAGACTAATTTAGATGCGCCTGGTCAATTTAGCCAGACAGTTTACGTCCATCTCACCTGTTTTTAATGATATCTGGTTTTCCACCATTAAAATTGTTTTGGGATACAACCAGACATCTTTTAATTTGCACTATTTTCACTGTTGCACTGACACCATCTCACTAAAACCTGCTCTGCTGTAATTCAGGTGTTGAAGCACACCAGGGAGGCACTCGGCCTCTCTGGTGGGAACCCAATGATGAAGCATGTCACCAACTAGGTTGGTGAGTGAGGGTTCTTTTAAATAAGAGGTTTTCCTCATGCTGTTTTTTCCCCTTCCCTCCATATTCACTCTTTTGTTGTTACCAACCATATTTAAAATCACACCAATCTGCTAAGGGAGTGCCTAAATAAAATATCGGAATTGGGTAAGTCATAATAACACCATCTATCCTTGTGTGATATCGCATGATAAAGGACCAGTCCTCATCAACAGCATTGAGACGTCTCTGTTAGGAAAAATACCTAAATGAAGTGGAACAGTACACAATTATATATAAAACCTCACACGATCTAGTACTGTTGCAGTACATTGCAGAAAAATTGTGTTCCTATACTGTCTCACTGGTAATTTATTACAAATGGGTTGGGCATCTGGAGTTTGTAGATTTGACTGCGTAGAACACGATAAACTAAGGAATATCTTGGCCGATATGGGAGTGGAAGCTCCACTTCTACATTTTATGAGACAGCTTTCTTCTGGCTCGAAAGCAAGGGTTCGTTCTGGGCCAAGGGGCGAATGCACTGTATCATTCAATGTAGAGAGGGGGGTAAGACAGGGCTGCGTCCTGGCACCTTTTTTTATTTACAAAAGAAGGTTATGCTGTTCCTCAGGGATCGGAGTCAGAGCACGGAAATAAAAACCAACCCGACCGGAAAGGTTCAAAGTTGGGAGTCCATATATTGGATTATAATGCCCTCACACACCCAGTTGGGTGTCATGCTTCATCATCTGGTCTGCTCCTCGTTGGGTCGGCGGTGCAATACCCAACGGGCTCCCTATAGTAGGGGCACTTTAGCTGAGATCTTTTTCCAATAGCCGTATGGTGAAGTGGGGGTGAGGGGCCAGAAATGTGTAGATGTATGGATTGAGAGTGAATCTAAAATAGGGTTGGGAGTACCAGTGACAGCAAACTTTAATCAATAGGTCTCCTACCCTAAGTAAAAACAGACAATAAGGCGCTCAACTAAGCTTTATGTCTTAGATTTAAGCGTACCTATTGGTGAAAAGGTCAACATGTTTCTTGCTCAATGTAAAGTCTACAGGCGATTTGTCAGGACCAAAACAGTGAAAACTTTCTCCACCTTAAAATTGATTGGTAATGTGGATTGATACTCACATCAGCCAAGCAACTACCTATTAGTGTACCTGTCAGTACTGGAACTACCTGTACGGGGAGAAGAAACGTGACACTGGCTACATCAGTTTAGTACACGTACATAAGTAGTCTTATTTCCCTTGTGAATCTGACTCAGTATTTTAATCGGTTAACAGTGAATGCCAATGCATTGAGGACAATAAAAACATTTTAAGAACAGTGCCACACGGTAAGTGCCCACGGTGAGCTAGTGTCAACTACGGCCCTTGTTGCACAAATACAAAGCAGCAGACATAATCTTTGGGGACTCACCAAATGTTGCAAACTAACCAGTCTTCAGCAGTACCCGGTAGGTTGTACACGAGGGGTTCCTCATGTACTAGACAAATTCAATTGGGAGACACTAGAGGGTGCCAACATTAGTCACTTAAAACAGGTCAAGGTAATACTAGTGATGACCCAAACCATCAGTCTCATTCACAACTTCTTCAGCGCTCACACATGATAATTCAGATGAAGAGAACTATGGGCCTGTACTCATAGACCATACATTCTCACTCGCAACTTCTTCAGCACTAAAACATGAGAATACAGATGAAGGAAGACTCTGGGCTTGTGCTCATAGTCCATATGACAAAACGTATAGAACATGCCTTAAAAAGTCGGGAACACGCATTGACGATATCGCGTGGCATTCCTTAATATAGGTGCCACCATGCCTGCGCCTGCCTACCCCTGTGCTCGCGATAATGCGCTTCATTAGTACAAGGGTAAGATAGATCAACACCTGATGATTAACGTGTTTGCGATCCGTTTTCCCCTTTCTTGACAAAAGATTGTGTCCCAGCTCTAGGGGTATGTAACTATGTGTGCTTCTAATGTGCCCCAGGTCATGACATAGAGACTATCCCAGCATGTAAAATTGCCGGTTTTGAATGCTTCCCTGGTCATAGAAACTGCCCATTCAGTTCAAAGCTATCATTTCTCTAGTGTATATCAGTCGCTTCAAGGCTATCTCAGCGTGTAGAAATGAGGGATTTTAGTGCGTCCCTGAACATTTAGGCTGCCCGCCCAGTTCAAAGCTAACATCTCTATAGTGTATTTGTCGATCGCTTGCAGGCTATCTCAGCGTGTAGAATTGCTGGCATAAGGAGGCGGGGGACGCGTAGCCAAATACTTATTTTCACTTTATACCAATGGATTGGGACAAACAATGGTGGATCAGTGCCAGGACCTACTGCAAATTGATAATCGCACTATACCTGCCCTTCTCTATGCGGATGATGCCATGCTAATGACATGCACGCAACTAGGGCTCCAATGGGTGCTGATAACTTTACCGTGTATATGCACAATTTGGGACAATGGTTAATATTTCGAAGACTTTTATTATGAAGTGGGGGAGAGGTAGCACAAAGTGCAGAGACATTTATATAGATAACAATTAGATTGAATACACAAAGACATTCCCCATCTTAGGTGTCATTTTTGACCAGAAGGAGTCATGGTCCCAGGCAGTTAAAGCTAAGAAGCTTTTATTTTTGAAAGCTACGGCTGCCCTAGCTAATTTCGCAAGGAAACTGGGTAAAAGACCACCTGTAGAGCTGTTAAACACGAATATATGATGTTACAATGCAAACAATTACAACACATGCTTTTACAACACAGTTTTCACATCGCAACTACCATTAAATTTCATGATTTTACAACGCATGTCATTACAATGCATTTTTTAAAACTACCATTGCAACGCATTCCATTACAAAGCATACCATTACAATGCATACCAACATAATACTTTTTGGGCAACAGTAGGGCAAGTGTTGGATAGTGTAGGGGTAAAAATTACTATTCCCACTCCAGTAAGTGCAAACGTAGGGAAAGTGTTGGCTAGTGTAGAGGTAAAAATTACTATTCCCATGTACCCCAAAACCCATACCCACCCTAAAACAAAAAATCTCCATTACTAAACTTGGAATGCGTTGTAATGGTATGCGTTGTAATGGCATGCGTTGTAGTGACATGCGTTGTAATGGCATACGATGTAAAGGCAGTTGTGTTGTAAAGGTAGTGCGTTGTAATGACTGTGTTGTAATGGATGCTTCCCGTTAAACATATATAAGGCAAAATGAGTCACCATTGCTATATATGGTTCAGGCATGTGGGGCTATTCTGATCCTCGGCTCATACAGTTGGTCAAGAATGCCTTTTTAAGATTCCTTTTGGCAGTCCCAGGTAGTACTTATGCCATTCAGATTTGGGGATACCCTATATAACGGACTTAATAAAAATCCAACCAGTTCTTTTGTGGCATAGGCTCTGGACATCCACAAAAAACATTTTTTAACAGGGACAATATAAGAGACTGTATTAAGCTTCAACGGGTCTTCAATATCCCATGGTTGAAATATATAAAAGATTTTATGAGCCACCCGGGATACCCAGAATACTATAAATATCTAGGCTCTATAGTTTCTGTTACTAGAAGAGATTTGAAAAGATATTGTATGACTCTTCTGGAGACAAATAGACTTTCCACAGAAATATTGAGGGCAACTGTACAGTCCAACCAAATGATACTGACCATTTATGGCATTCAGCCGTACCTTAAAAATATTGTAGGTGTCCATGACAGATTTGTCCTGACCCGTTTTAGACATGGTATCTTCCGTCAATCAATAAGTTTCCCTGTAACTAATGATTGGTTAAAATCATTAAGTAAATGTCCATATGATGATATGTCTCTGCAATCGAAAATACATGTGCTCTTTTTCTGTAAATTTTATGAAGTACAAAGAAGGAAGTGGACTTTGCCAATTTTAAGGCTCTTTGGTCTTAAACAATGCCGCCCTGCATTTTTATTTTTACAATTTTAGGACAATGACCATTTTAGGAGGTCTGTAGTATCCTTTTTAAAGAATGTAATTAGTTGTAGAAAATCTATTTTATTATAAATCTTTGATCATGTTCGTAACTAGGTGCAACCAAGGTTTTTAATTTGTGAAGTTAACTGTATTTTGAATAATGTTATCATGTAACTTTTTCAGACTTGGAAAAGCCTACGTGATTTTATTGTACTTGCTTTTATGATTTTCTTGTAAGAAATCAAATAAAGCTCATTATTGATTGATTGCTTGATTGACTGAGATAGCATGGCAAATAACTGTTAGAAGCAAAAGACTCACAGCTTTGACATGTAGCTGAAGCTAAGGTGCTACAGAGCCTGCTCCATGTGACCCAATGTGGGGCCCCCAGCAAGGACTATAGTTAGCTAAATGATTATAAAAATGAAAGAGATGCTAAGCAATGAGGCTTTAAAGCACATGCTCCCTGCGCATGCTATGTAAATTTATGCAATACAAGGGGATTTTAATCATTGTCCTCACTATGGCTCAGAGATGAATAGGTTAATGGTGACTTAAAGTACCCAGGCCACTATGATTCCAACTTACACATACTACTACCAGTTTAGGGTTATTGAAGACCTGGACTTTGCCCTTCACAGTAATCTTGAGAGGTGCCGGATAGAGCATTGTGCATTGTATGCCCCCTTGTTGCAGTTTCTTTTTATGGGTAAGCCTGGGTGAAGTACTACGCTACGCTCGCCTAGTTTGCGAAGTTTGCGCTACTTCGCACTACGTGAATTGCACGTAGCACAGTGCAAACACGCGTAGCGGTAATTTTTTGCTTGCTCGCGGTCCTCAACGTCAAGTTGGCGACCGCGAGCGAGCAAAATTACATCCCGGCGAGACTTTTTCCTCGTTCGCGATCAGCAACATCAAGTTGCCGATCGCGAGCGTGGAAAATAAACCTCCTGGTGAGATTCTTAACGCGGGGAGGTCAGGTTTTTCATTGCTAGTGGTCGCGTATGCTCGCAACCACTCGCGATGAGAAACTACCAGTCTGCGTTGAGAAAGCTGCCGCTTGAGTAGAAATCTACTTGAGCGGCAGATAACGACGGCTTGCACTGTGCAAGATGCGGTTTGCACTGATTGCACAGTGCGGACAAGCATCCGGCACTGTGCAATCAGTGCGAACAGTATTTTGCTCAGTGCACTACGCAGTTCGCGTAGCTTGCGTAGTGCAAAGTGCACTTCGCGTAGCTACGCATAGCGCTACTACGCGAACTACGCCCAGGGTTATTTATGGGCAGAAAATCCCGGTGGGCCTCCTGAATTATACTATTGAAATCCAGGTAGAAGGCAATAGAGTAGCCCTTATGCCCTAGGACTCTCTTTCCCTGGCCTGTTGAAGTAGTGTGTGCCTGTCCCTGAAATTGAGGAGATATGTAAAGATGGGGTGGGTGGGAGGGCCAGGAGGGAGCATGGGGGCTAGCAATCATTGTTTTCTTTTAACAATCAGGAGGTGGGGAAAGATTGGGGCCCCAAAGAGAGAGACCAGCATCTTTTCAATGTAGTCCTCTAGTGTTGCCTGTTTTTGTGGATTCTGGTGTGCCCAGAATTCTCAGCTTGTTTCTGCGAGTTCTGGCCTTCAAGTCCACATTCGTACCCTTGATTAGATTGAGTACCTTCTCATATTGAGTAGCTTCTCATTGCTGGTGTTGGCTGCGTCTTCAGTATCAGAGATTCTCTACTCTGTTCTATTCTATTCTATTCTATTTAATTCCATGAAAAACAGGCTGACATCAAATCTGCTACTACTTTCAGGCATGGATTAAGTTGATAGGCTTTAGAACGGCTTTCAGGAGTTATAGATCAATATTTAAGTATCATCAGCATACAATACTATTGAGAGACCATGAGATTGAACAATCTCAGCCAAATGACATACGTACAGATTAAATAGTGTGGGTCTCAGTGAAGATCCTTGGGGCACTGCACACTTCAGAGGAAAAGTAAAATGGCTTGAATAGATCTGAAAGCTCTTGTCCTCCAAAAACTGCAAAATACATTTCAGTGCTAGATTGGCTACTCCTGCAGTCTCTAATCTCTGCAACAACACTTAATAAGATACATGTCGTAGGCCTCGCTCAAACCCAACAGTAAAACGTCTGCTGAGCCTCCTTGATCAAGAGCTATTTTAAGTTCCTCCACAACTTCTAAAAGTGCAGTCTCTATACTGTGTCCCACCGGAAGCCAGTTTGAACGGGATGAAATGTTGTTGTTTTAAATAAATGATGATAAATGCTGATTGACATGCTTTTCCAATAGCTTGCCGACAAGCTATCAGTCTGTACTATTCAGCTATTGAGGGGTCTAGTTTTTTTTTTAATAATGGCTTTACAGGTGCATGTTTCCGGAAGGGTGGAACTCTGCCACCCCGTAAAGAGAGGTTCCGCGCCTCCTGATGTAATGGATAAATTGTCTATACTCTTTAATCAAAATGTACGGTGGGGCAAGATCGAGGGGAGAACCAGATTTGACTGCAGTCATTAGGGCCATTACGGCTTCTTCCTTGATAGTTGGAAAAGAGGTAAAGGTTTCCCTTGGCAACTTGGGCCGACACAACAAAGCAGCGGCCTTCATCTGCTCTGCCTTCCCTGCGAACAAGGTGTATATATTAGTAAGGTTTTTAAGGAACTGTTAGCCTAATCATTACAACGCGCCACTGATGGAGTATGACCCTATGTGCGCCGGGTTGATACAGGCTCTATGTATGCCAGGTTGTTAAAGGATTTAACTACCGCAAATAACTCTTTAGCAGAGTTCGACGCATTGTCTATTTTGAAGCGTAATAGGTGAAATGTGAACTCCTGATTGCATACTGATTATTTTTTACTTCTTTTTTCTATTGCAGTTTACTACTGGAGTCACGTTGTTCTCCAATTCTTTTCTAACCTTTTACACTCTTTCTTTAAACCGTTTAGTTGATAAATAAACCAAGGATCCTGTCTAACTTTACATGCAGATTAGTGATTCCTGAGTGGGATGTTCAAGTCTAAGGATGCCTTAATCCATTCATTACATTTTAAAGCTGACTCTTAGATTTTGGAAAGGTTAGTAAAGACTGGGTTGAAAAGATGGCCTTTCTTATGTGTTGGTCCCATCACTAACTGAACCAGTTGTAAAGATGCTAGGTCTAGCTTCAGACTAATTGTATTAGCACAATTGGGGTGATCTTGAGCAATATTTAAATCTCCCAAAGGGTAAAGTTGGCCTTATTTAGCGCAAAGCTAACCAGCACACTAGGGAGAGCTTGTAAGAATTGTGTTGCCAGGCTGGGAAGAAAGTAGATTGAGGCCCCAGTGAGAGTGAAAGTGGAGGTAAATTTGATAAATCCGGTATGGTAAAAGTGACGAGAACATAGCTTAATGTCAGCTTATAAATTATAAGCAACCCACCACCCAATTTATCTAGAGGGTCGCGTTGGATAATATTATAACCCATCGGCAAAGCCTGTACTACATCTGTCATAGAACCAACATGGAGACAGGTTTTCGTAAGAAATAACACATTTGGCTGCTCATCACAAATAATTGAAAAATGAAAACAAATCTAATTTATGCGGCATTAGAGATCTGCAATCAAGCAGAAACATCCGCCACATCCCAAATTCCTTGGGAATAATTTCACAAGAGTAGTGTTGCCCTCTAAGGCTAAAATTACAAGAATCGCAAGCCAATATTGATATGTGAGGATTAATTGAATATAGGCAACTGTTATAAGTAATTATATTAAGGACATGTAATTGTTCAGAAGAATTTGATACACCTGTTTGTAAGAGACGACCAGGGTTACTGGCCCCATCTGGACATGGACAGGCACAGATGTGCTTGCCTTTAGAGCATCCTTTGCACAAAAGTACCCAGGCATTCATTTATGAATCTGGCCAGGAGAACAACTAGAGTACCAATCAAGATGGCATCTCATACTGGCCCAATAACGGCCGCCGACCTTGCAACATGGTTAATAATAAGGCACTCTTGCTAAAAGTAAGCTCAAAGTGCAGGGTTTAATTCAAATACAAATACACTGTTCCTCTTTGAGGTCTACCCCCACAACAAAATGAAACCACGGAAAAACAGGTAAAAATCGCATCAAAAAGATCATCTTCAAGGATCAATTTGTCAAATAGTAAAATATGGCCTGACTCGCTGCGCATCCATGCCCCGTTGTTCATTGGTTAATCCGGCCAGGAGAACAACTAGAGCGCCTACCAAGATGGCATCTCACACTGGCCCAACAATGGCCACGAACTTTCAACGTGGTCGATAATAGGGCAAACTTGCTCATAGTGAGCTTGAAGTGCAGGTGCAGGGTCAAATTCAAATACAAATACACTGTTCCCTATTGAAGTCTCCCCCCCCCACTCAAAAATAAAACCACAGGAAAAAGCAGTAGCAGTTAAAAATATAATAAAATGTTAATCTTCAAAGTGCAATTTGTCAAATAGTAAAACATGGGCCTGGCTAGCCTTTTGAATTTAATTAATTCATTGGTGTTTCTTATATACCCACCTTTTCATAATGTCCATAACGTTTGTCCGGATTTCTCACCGTGTCTGCTATATCATGGGTACGCACACCGCAAGATCAGAGGGTAGGCATTGCCCACAGTGTTCATGGTCCCACCCACTCAAGAGCCAGGGCTTACCTAGACCACACAGTGTGCACTGATATCAATAGAGCAGGTATTGGTAGCTAGTGATGCACCAAGGGCCCCCCACAGGCATCCCTGCAGCCCTATAGATGTCCAGGTGCCCCGTGCTTTTACCACTCAGTAGGGGCCACAACAAAGGATGAATGAGGAGCTCACCATGTCACAGGTAAGCTATTTTGTATACTCAGACTCACCAGCCTCACAAGAGGTGGCTAGCAAAAAATAATGTCCATGCCAAATTCTCAGTGCATAGAACGCCCTTTGGCCCGTTATCAATTGCTATTGAGCAGGAAAGGTTTCCCATAAAGTGACAATGATCACAAAGTCAGTGCTTGATTCAAGTGCCAAAACAAAAGGGAACCGCACAGTGGAAATCAGGCTCAGCCTTCCCACAAATCATGGCCCAGTTTGTGCTAGATGGCAGGTTACTTCCAATTACCAGATGTGCATGTAGGCATAATTGGTGACGTCACCTCTTGACCAAGAGAGCTCCCGCAGTCCTACTCATGTGAGTTCTGCAGGTCCACAAGTTGCATTTATTGCAGTTGCTGCATGCAAAACTAGCCAGTTGTCATCTGGGACACCCCTCTGCCCTCACCCAGGGCCCTTGGATCCAGTTAGCATACTGTTTGGCGGGGAGGCCACTGCACTACTGCCTTCTGCCACACCAAGCCAACCCTCCAAGCCGGGGGGTCGGACTCACCTGTCTGTGGCAGGTAGCACCCAAGACTCTCTGACATCAGCTGGCACCAACAGCTCTGAGCACTTTCCCATCAGAGGCCTGGCCCAAGTCCAGCCATGATGCTTCTGATCTCTTGGCATGTGTGCTGTCAAGGGGCCACATTCACCCTTCATCGGGCCACCACTAGGATTTCGGTTAGTTTGAGGGGCTACAGTGCAGTATAGCTCCCCCAGACTTCTGTTTCTGTCAAATGGTTGCCCCTGGCCCAAGGAGCCTCGCATGAGTGCAGCCATTTTGGAGACATGCACTCAGTCACCTCCCTTTAAAGTCTTTTATATCTATCTATCTATCTATCTATCTATCTATCTATCTATCTATCTATCTATCTATCTATCTATCTATCTATCTATCTATCTATCTATCTATCTATCTATCTCTCTATATATATATACATATAGATAGCAATTTTAATACAGTTGTATATGATATCCTGTTTTAATCCCCTAAATAAGTTGTAATCGTTTTTGTTTTTTTAAGTTAATTATTTTAATGTAAAGTATGTTTAATCATATTTAGTGCGTTTTCTTGTTTGGTATAATATTTATGGTTGTTATTTTATGTCAATTTTGGTTGTGTGTTGTTGGGTTTGTAGGAGAATATAGTGGGAACGGATTAACGTTTTTCAAGCTTCAATTTGTTAATTAGGTAATTAGTTATGTATTTTTTTTGTTAGATAATGGATGGTTTCAAAAATATGGTAATACTTTTTTGGTTAATGAGATAATGGATTGTACTAATAATTTAATTGTTTTTAATAATTTGGAAATTAATTATTTAAGTCATTTTTAAGGTAGTTTGCAAAATAATTGATTTTATTGTGTTATTATTATTTTTTAATGGGTATCATTACCTGACAATAATCAAATTCATTTTTGGGGTTGTTGCAATTTTAGAGTTATAAAATGGGAAATATCTTAAATGTATTTGTATTTTTTAATTGATGTAATTTTTTAATACACTATTATTATTTTTTAATACTGTGTATATTGTACATTATGATAAACATCTTTTATATATTTATCAAAATATATCTTATGTTAATTGGTTTTATATATATGTAATTTATTTTGCATTAATTTACAATAAGGAAAATTAAATGTGAGCTTTCTAAATTTCAACATTTTACCTCCAGCTACATATGCTGGTGTGGGATTAATAGTTCTGACCCCTCCAAAATTCTGCACTTTCCCTACTGTTGCTTATGTGGGAGTGGAAATAGTCAATCTAACCCAGCCAAAGCCCAGCACTTTCCCTACTGATGCTTTTGTTGGAGTGGGAATAGTACATCTGACTCATCCAAAGTCCAAAACTTCCCTTACTGTTGCTCGGGTTGGAGTGGGAATTGTAAATCTGACCCCCTCCAAAGTCTAACACCTTCCCTACTGTTCCTCAGATTAGAGTGATAGTAGTGAATTTATCCTCCCCAAGTAACATTTTTTAACTGATTTAAAATATTAATATATTTTTGGGCTTTAATCACAATAGTTTCATGTACTTTTATTTTATTATTTATTATTTTTTGTAGCACTGTTTATATTAATTGCTTTTATCTTAATGTTGCTATTGTATATTTTTCAAAATCTTTAATATTTACTGGTTTATTTATAATTAATTTTATTACTGTTTAATTATTTGTTTAAATTATTATTTTATGTTTTGAATACGTTTTGTCCAATTATTTCAACGCATATCTTTTTATTTTATGTTTGTAAGTCATACATTTATACATAATTTTTATATTATAAAGATATTTTTTTAAATAATATTTTTAAAATTAATGTATGTTTTAAAGTTAATATAGAGTATAATAGTTAGAATTCAATATACTTACTTATTTTTGAGAATATTGTGATCTTCTATATCTGTGTTGTCCATATTTTTGACTGTACGTACAAACTATGTAAATTGTCGACATTTGTGTCCTCGATATTTATTTGCAAAATATTTGCGCCAATATTTTTGTTGGCACCGTTTCATCATACAACCCACAAAACCAACAACACATGCTCATTTGACTAAACCAGACATACTTGCAGGCCTTGCCATCACCTAAAAGCACATACATAAAACACACTTTACAAGCATGTTCAAGAAAAGATTGAGGTAAAGTACCACCGTTAGGTTTCAATACATGTTCAGTAGTCATAGGATATCAATGAAACAGTAAATCATATCTCTAATATGGTCAAAACACAGATAGCAGTTCTGCTTCTCTGCTTTTGCGCAGTCTCTGATGCAAGGTTCTGCGAGCCATTGGGTGACTGTGATGCAGGTCACACTGGAAACATTGACTCAGCACTGATTCAGCACTTGCCTTAAATGCAAAACACAAAAAGTGATGGTAAGAACTTTTTTCCCAGCACCAGACACGAAATGCAGGTTTCCCAAGTCACTCTACTTATACTGCATGGTCATCAGGCCACTCTTACACATCCCCCACAGAGCTGACATTATGGCTTTACATTCATAGGTTAATTGTCAAGAGCTGGTCTTCTTACCAATGCTGATAATGACTTCCTTGTATGCAGGTAAGATCAATTATCTCCAGAGGCAGGAGCAGATGCCAGATTGGAACAGGAGTCCAGAACTGCTCCAGGAAATAGCCCAGCAAGATGGAAAAACTCGAGTCCAGATAAAAAATCTCCAGGCTGGTCAGACCAGAAAACAGGATATCTAAGAGAAGGGCTAGAGACTTTTGGAAACCCATAGAAACCAGGAGTGAGCAATGGGTAGAAAACAATTGCGATACAACTGCACTTCATGATGGAGCTCTTTATATAGAGGGAAAAACAGGAAGCGACCTAATTTTAAAAAGGGTTGACCATCTTGGATTGGGAAGAAATCATAACCTCAACTTGAATACACTTAAACATTATGAACAGAATTTGTGAATTTCCTGGATATTTGGTGTACAAAATAAGAAATAAATATGCCCGTTTCCCATTAATTTTGATTCCTGCATGCGCCTTATGTCAGAAGCTGGCATGCAGGATGTAGCCCCATAATACCCTGCACATGTGACACATGCTGGGAGAAAATATGTCACTGAGTGACCCCGCCAAAGAAGAACCACAGCAGGGCACCGCCGCGGTCTCCATGCTCGACAACAGAGTACGGAGACACTCCTTACAGAAAATAGCTTGACATCCAGGTGTTAAAATTACAGCCATGTTTGACAACTGCCTGATGCTGTTTAGAAACCTGTATATCAATAAAAAATACCCAAGCACAATGCCACCAAAACTGAATAAATCTCCTTCTACTGTCTATCGGCAAAATGCACAGCAATCCCAAACTCTAAACCAAACAGTTTTGATCAGATTAAGGGCCTTATTACGGGTTTGGTGGTGCGGGAGCGGCATGACACCGCCCGCTCCCGTAGTGCCAAACTCGACCACCGGCTGCCAGATTGATTATGAATTTCCTCGTAGTCTGGTAAGTGGTCCTTTGGCGTTCCTACAGCAGTGTGTAGTAATCAAGTCCACATCCAGAATGTAGTTTAAAGTAGATTTATTCAAGTTGGTTACAAGATGTAGGTTCAGTAGTATTCAGCAGTGAATCAGCCCACAAGGAGCAGCCAGCAAGGCGCTCAGCCTTTCTCCAACTGTGGGTTTCATAGATGAACATTCCACATTACATCATCTCCACAGTGTTCCACTGGTGGAGCAGTGAATGGCAAGAACAACACTATACCAAGATACTACATATCCTCCTTTCTTCCAGAAGGAAAACAAAACAGAGAAATAAAGAATCCCATAAAAAAAAACTAGTCACTGTCGATGTTGTACATATGTTAAAACTGTCGCTCCAAAGTAGAAAACAGTACCTGAAAGCACCGTACTGTAACCTATCTTCATCTTGATAAGATAATGATAATACGGAGTTGTTCCCAGTCTCCGTCCAGTTTCATTAAAACTTTATTCAAAGCAAGCTTTAATCTGAAACACGGAGCGTGGTTTGCATCGAAATCTCCGGTGATAAACTGAATACATCAAGAGGCTGGAGCTTCCAACCAAAAGATGGCGCCACGCACAGGAGACGTACACCGGGTGGCTCCCGGCGTGCTCCTGCTGAAAGGCGTCAGACGGCATACTTGAAGGTTGTCCAGAAGTCATGACGGTTTATTGAGCAGCTTCGCGCGACACAATAAATAAGGTAAGATGCGCGAACCACTTTGGAATTTGAAGGTGAAGCGCAACTGTAAACACTTACAGGCGATGCATAAGGGAATGCAAAACATTCTTTAAGCAGAATAAAAACTGTATTTTCCTCAACCATATGGATCCCATACGGAAGGCAGAAATATTACAAAACGTACATCACTCGCTCCTAGAGGTACTGAAGTCATTTGCTGTGGCACAGTAAACTTTAAATGACCAGAAGGGGAAGATAAACTTGTAGAATAGCTTGTACACAGTCTAAAAAAATAAACAAGTAGATATGAAGCTTTTCGCCAAAAAGAGTCACCTCACTACGCACATGTGGCAAAATCAGTCAGCCAGTGATTACCTCGCTCCAGAGGCACGGTAGACATTAGCAGATGAAATAAAAGTCTTGAAAAAGCACACAGTCACAAATGAAAGACTTGGTGCCTTTGACTAAACAGAATCTTTTACCACCGCACGGGAGGCAGAAACATAAGCAGCGACTGATTACCTTGTTTTGTGAAGCACTGTAGACATTTCAAGTTGTAGGTAGGCTTACCCTCTCTTGAAGGCACAGCACAGGAACACACATTGATGAATGCTTAGCTTACCCTCTCTTGAAGGCACAGCACCTGATCAAGGCGTTGTAGAGTGTCAGGCTTACCCTCACTGAAGGCTCAGCACAAAAGCGTAGTGGAGGAGACACAGGCAGCATTGATGTCATTTAACGAGGAGATGCAGTTGAAATAGACTGTAGGAACAGTAAGAACAGACCTTTGAGATGCTGTGGGAACAGAAGGCAGAAGCAGGTTCTTAGGTTCAAATCATCGCCAATAAATTGAAATAATCAAGTCCACATCCAGAATGTAGTTTAAAGTAGATTTATTCAAGGTGGTTACAAGATGTAGGTTTAGTAGTATTCAGCAGTGAATCAGCCCCACCAGGAGCAGCCAGCAAGGCGCTCAGCCCTTCTCCAACTGTGGGTTTCATAGATGAACATTCCACATTACATCATCTCCACAGTGTTCCACTGGTGGAGCAGTGAACGGCAAGAACAACACTATACCAAGATACTACACAGTGCATTTCAAAAAGGCACCTCAATGGGAACATCAAAGCCCGTTCCTGCACTGCATGGACTGTGAAGTCCATGCAGTGCAGGAAAGGAGGTGCATGCACACAGGGGGGCACACTATGTGCCTCCCTGCATGCACCCCTTGGGCCTGAGGCTGTTTCCACACTGCCACCCTTTTCAATGCAGTCTAACCGCCAGGGTTAGGGTCGCAGTCAGGAAACTTGTAATATGCTTGGCGGTGCTGCAGCAGCACTGCCAGCCTATTCTCGCCTCAAGACCGCTGCGTATACTCCTTCCTACACATAAACAATCAATAATGGCGATTTGCACCTTCTATGTGTGCTGCAGAATGAAGAACACATGGAAAGAGGAAATAACGAGTTGTTGCACAGAGGACTGTGGCGAAAGGGACATATTTACAACGTGCCGTTAAGCCACGCAACGTCACTTAGTGCCACCTTATAAATATGGAAAATGGCGCTGCCCCACCGGAGCATCAAAAAAGTGACGATGCAGTGGTGCTGAGGGCTTGTAAATATGCCCCCTGACATCAATGGTCTGTAGGGGAAAAGTTCAGTACTAGAAACTCTGGCTCTGATTTAGACTTTGGTGAACAGTGTGCTCCGCCATAAACATGAGAGAGTACCCCACCTCCCAAACTGACAGTCCGCCCACTCTATGTCGTATCAGATGGACTACCTTGATTCTGCCAGTGGTGCACCTGCTGGCTCCGCCTGCAGAAACCTTACTCTGCTGGCCTGATGGACTTGGAGCGGTAGGTGTGTGTCTGTGCTATTTAAAGAAAATGGTCTGATGCACTTGTTTTCTGTTAAGGGCTGCCAGGAATAGCCTTGTGGTCCCTAAGCGATAAAAATAACAAGCACTGGCCAAGCCAATAAGTCTCACCTATGATATCTACTGGCTTTGTGCAGCATAGCTAAAAAAAGGGGGTGATGATGCAGCGGCTGCATAATTTTCTAAGCGTGCACATGCATTTTGCATGCATGCAAGTGTACACAAAATGACAAAGGCGTCATTTTTGCTTTTTATTTACTGATTTGAAATGGATTAGTACATTTTTAAAAAGTGAGTGAAAGAACTTTCTTAAAATGTAGCACAAAGTGCTTTAATTTTTTATATAACATATGAGAAGGTTGCAGGATGGGTTGGGGAGGTGGTTCAGGGAAGCAACACAGAGGAAAGGAGAAAAGCAACACAAGAGAGGGGACACAGTGACAAACGGAGAAACGGGCAAAGCAAAAGGGGGAAACGGGCAAAAGCTAGGAACGTGGAGAATGGGAGAGAAGCACATGGGTGAGAGAGAGCAACACAATAATGGGTGGGAGCAGAGAAGCACATGGGTGAGAGAGAGCATTGTGGATGGGATAAAATCACACAAGGGAGACAGCTGGGAAACATATGCCCTCTCATGGAGTGCTTACACAAAAAACAAAAAAGTAGTTACTTAATGGGATCAGTGGACCAGCCAATCAAAGGGATGATAAAAAAGATAGGATCCATGGCAGGGACAAATACAAGAAGGACAAGCTGAAGGAAAGCCCTCAAATAGCAACCAAATTAATAAGAGTGAAAATAAAACAAGCAGATGGTAAGCAATGTGTGGGTGTTAACCCTAGGCAATCTCTTACGGAGTCCGTAATATGTCTTTGCAACCAGACATCTGTGCTGTCATGTAAGCTCGACCTGGAAATGACCCCTACATTCTTAGAGAAAATTCTCATGGTGTCAGGATCAAGGCTACCACAAAGTGCAAGCTGCCTTGTTTCAAAAGACCTATTGTCAGCTTACCAGAGAACTTACAGTGGACTTAAAGCCCGCCCATTGCATACCATTGGTTGAGGTTACTGTCACTTTCATTTGCTTGCTTTTTTTATTTAATGACTTGTCTTGTCCATCTTGTGTTTGAAGCTCCCCCGAAGCACATCCTGTTGTGTTTTTCCACGGCTCAATTTTAGGTAATAACCTTTTTCTTGTTGCTAAAGCACTCCATCAGTGTGCATATGTTTTTCAGTTGTCTCCCTCGTGTGCTTCTTCCCTCCTTGGTGCTTCTCTCTGATGTGCTCTGTGTTGTCTCTTTCACTGATGTGCTTCTCTCCCCTGCTCCATGTGGATCTCGCCCATGAGCTCCTCCCTTCCCCGAGCCTTATGTTAAGGTCGAGCATATGCAGCGCATGCGCTGCCCTGCGGCATGCTGTATTGGAGTATGGAATAGAAGCCCCACCCACTCTCCGCTCATATTTGTCATTGGCTTGTGTCATTGCCCTTATTAAATGCGGGCTTCTGATCAAGGCCGGACTGGCCATAGCGGGCACCGGGCGTTTCCCCGGTAGGCCGCTAGGGTGGGGGCCGGTTTTGGGCCCCTGGGGGCCGTTTTTGTTACCGGGGGTCGGCATTATCGTCCCCCTGTAACAAAATCGGCCGAAACCGGCCCTCGCAAACTGCTCAGCTGCACTCACCCTCACCCCAGGGGGGGGCCAGCTGAGCAGTTTGCCAGGGCCGGTTTCTGTTTCCAGTCTGGCCCTGCTTCTGATTCGTTAATAGGCTTGTTAGTCCCTCCTTAGTACTGCCTTGTCTTCATTTATAACCTCCCATGAGGATTGGCCCTTTTACTCCTGCTGTTACACGGTATGTCTTATTTAATCTGTAAGCACTATTTTCTTCAATGAGTGGCTCTTACTGCAGGCATGACATGCTTTCCTGCAACATTCAGCGCGCCATGCGGGCTATCACTTTCCAAGCAGCCCGGGACAATGGCGTCCGCTTCTTTGAAATGAACTAGGTCTCGCATTTACAAGAGTTTGAGCTATTGGCATTATAAATGACAATGCTTTTTATTTATGTTTTAATTATCAAAACAGATCAGTAAAAGACATTGTCATTTACAATGCCAATAGCTTAAACTCTCGCAAAAGCGAGACCTATCGAATTGCAAATGCTTGTTTCATTTGAGATCCTGGCAGTAAATTTCTTCCGATAGCTTTCGACCACTTCCTTTTAAATTTTTTTAGTTATTGATCTCTCTCTGATAAAAAAGAATGGAAAAATCATAAAGCTGTAATTTCAGGAATTTTGCATAACAAGTGTAGTGTGAAAACCCTGAATTAAGGCAAATTACGCCAGCGTAATTTACATGTTGCCCAGGCCTAGTTATAACTGCTTGGTCTTTGTCTGTATCATAACTAAAGCGGCCATTAAAATATGTGATTTGATGTGCTTTACTTCTTGTTAAGCTGAGATACACAACTCTCTGCCGTAGATATACCCTGACTGTCTTAGAATGTGTTTTTGTACACACCAATCATTGTGTAAGTATGAAAATTACCAGCTGCTGTTTTAGGGCTCTCAAGACAACACAAAAAGGCAGTCGATAGCACACGAAGAGTAATGCTTGGAAAGGACACACATAGATTAATACTTGTAGCTGATGTGCAGAAGAAAGCTCAATCGAGTCCCTCCGGGGGTTTGGGGAAGACAAAGTCCAACCAATTCACTTCGGAGTGTCATAAATCTTGTGCTCTTGCAGCCGTGCAAGAGGGCTCCGTCTGCTCTGCCTCCAGAAGCTGGTCATAAAACTCAAGATGACTTGCCACAGGAGATCCCTTTAGGAAGTGTAGTAAAAAAGAGCTTTAGTGCTCCATCTGAATGTGCAATTTCAAAGAAGTTGTATTGCTGAAGGTTTGTAATGCAGTGCCAACGATTATATTGTCCAGTTGCTTAACAGGACTACAGCAACGTCCAGTCAGTGGAAGCCCACTAAAACACGCCGTCTGAACAAGGATGCCTTTTTCTTCAAATGCCATAAATTATACGAAATTCGAAAAAAAGTATTAGTCATCTTAAACATGAAGCTAAATTTTACGTTGTTTCCTGTTAACTACAATTGAATGAATGTACATTTCTGGATGGATTACTATTTTACCAAGCCAAAATGTCAGATTTAGTAAATAATTTAATAAATACTCCATTTATAAATATAGCTTTTCCATTGAAAACTGCTTTTTTTCACATTCCTTTAATTTATTTAATATAGCACCAATTTCCGGGCAAGTCTGAACCACAATAATGTGGCCACCTACTATCACCTTGTCAAATATCACAACTGGGACGACCACCTCCCTCCAGTCCTGGAGTATTGTTAATTAGCCTAATGCATTTTGGGTGTTGTAGTCTTGTTTTGCTTCCATTAAACTAAATCTACATATAATTGATTTCAAGTGTGGATGCAATTTATCATTCAAGTGGCTAATATATTTTTACATAATGTGCATTCAGGAATTCCTTTGAAGTAGGGATGCACGAAATTGCAAGGGAGGGTGACTTGCAACTTCACAATTTGTTTTTAAACATCATGAGTTTTGTGAAATGTGAGGCTTGTGAAGTAAAAAACAAACTATCTACGGCTTCCTTATCGGTGTTACAAACATATTTCAATTGCTTTGGGGCCATCTCTGTAGCTACATGTAACATGCATTAAAAAAACTAGAAAAGTAAAAATACTTGAGTTTTTAAAAAAAAAATACAAATAAATTGGGTCTGGATTGGGCCCAAAAAATCTAGAAATCTCTTTTGGGTCATAAATGTTTGCTGAAAGCACTCACACAACTAGTTCTTTAAACCTTAACTACAAACTAGGTGTGTTAGGCACTGCCTTTTGCAAAAATGTCCTTTACACCCAGACTGTCGCTTCAAGTAGCAATGGTACTTATCTCACAGACTTGTGTGGTAACATAAACTGTGACCATAGTCCATGCTTCTTGGTCTTGTCTGTTCAACACAGTCCATGTTTGCAATACTTATCCTGCATGAAACATAACTGTGGACTGTGTCTGTTGAACATTTCTCATTATTAGCATGATATATATATTCACAAGCAGTGGCCAAGCAAAGCGGGGCGCGTTCTGCATGGGCAGCACGAGTTTTGGGAGCGGCATCCCCTCACAGGCCATCAAATGCAGGATTAGTTTGCCAGCACCCCCACCCCCGCTCTAACGGCCGCTGCGGGGCAGCAAAGGCTGGGTCTGCCACAGGCGGCAAAAGGCCTAGCTACGCCACTGTTCACAAGAGACATTACATTTACTGAAACTCATTGTCAAGGGCAAGTAGGAGCTACTGGGCCCAACCATGAGGGTGGAGAACTTTTACTCCTGATGTCCCGAGGCCAGACCTACTATGGATTCTGATCAACTGGGCCAAATACACCTTTATCACTTGACTCTCAGGAATAGCGTGGTCAAAGCAGTCAAAAGCTCCCTCAGGGGGAGGTGGATACAGGGGTGGTGTACACGGGATCACAACTGAAAGCACACGCAGTAGAAGCAATAAATTATTGTACATTCAAATACTGACTTTCAAGATAAAGAAGTATAGTATTTTACAGCTAATAACACAAAGGGACATACAACATTCACAAACATCTACGCAGTCTCCCCTGAGGTTGGGACTCTAGTGTTTCATAGGCAGTTCCCACTTTCCTACTCCCTCCTATATTTAGTAATAATGGTTATTTCCTATTCACTATAAGCAGCAACCAGGGTAAGCTCCACTAGTAGTCCAAGTCTCAAGTGTCCACCTGACTGTATTTTAAAGTCAAGTGTTCCAGCGCCAGAGCGCTATCTAGTAAACAAGTTCCTCTGGGGTGACTTGCCTGAATTCAGTCTTATCCACACCTGCAGGATCAGACCATCCAGAGTACCTGGGCGCTGGAGAAGCAGCTGCTGGTTCAGATGAGTTCACTGCACATGGCCCAAGATGATCCCCAAGTTTGTTACACGCAGTAGCGCACCCGCAGCAACCAGAGCATCCTCGCATTTCCTCCTTTCAGGGCAAGTCTTTTGTCCGCCCCACATTGGGGTGAAGGCGGTGCTAAGTTACTGATGTTGATCCCTCATCCCGGGGTAGGTGCCTTGGGGTTCCCACAGCGGCCTCCCTCCTGTGTCGATGCTCTGGGTCAGGTCACACTTTTTGCTAGTTCCAATGTCCCACTCTGGCATACAAGGTCACTGTATCGCTAATGTACACGCGCCTCGGCACAATCGGCACATCAGATGCCTGCACAGTGGCCCCTCCTTTCATACAGGGTTTCTACTCCCTCATTACACACAGGCTATGGTCCGATCTGCACAACGATGATCACTTCACAGTGGCACGTTCTGGCATACAGGGTCACCGATGCCTCACTGCACACGGCCCAACCGGCACAGCAATATCCACTGTTCACTTTACTGCAACCCTCCTCTGGCATACGGGGCCACCAACTTTGTCTTGCACACGGGCAACAACTCGACCGGTGCAGCAGACGTTTCCTCACACCTCGCTCAAAAAGTACACTTAACAGGTTTACCCCCTGTTCCTCAACTCTAGTCTTTATGATTCTCTAATCAGCCCCATCTCCTTCCTGAGTTGTGTCCCGGTCCATTCTATATGACGTCTCTCTGAATCAAAGAGCACCCTTTGAAGTGTACTGAAGAGCCTGGTTCTTCTTTCCTCTAGTGTGTGTCCCACCCAGCTCCCAGGAATGCAGCAATCAACAAATCCATCTGGGGGAATCCTCTCCCCTCTGCAGTGTGTCCCACCCAGCTTACAGGAATGCAGCAATACACAAAACTGTATGGGGGATTCCTCTACCTTATGTTTCATCAAGCAGCCCTGGGTCTCCCAAAATGGAACCCATAGTCTGCCATGTATTGTACCATTCATATGCACACATACACCCTGTACATGAAGTTAACATACACACACTGCACAGCACTATATCCTTTATGTACTATACAACTCACAGGCACAGATACAACCTGTAAATGCATTTAACATGAACGCACTACACAGCACTATACCCTTAATGTACTGTACCACTCACAGGTACAAATACACCTATCACAGGCCTTCAACATGCACACACTGCACAGTACTGCATTATCCCTGTATTGTACCCTTCCCAGGTGCACATACACCCAGAGCAGTTACATAACTCATGCACTGCCCAGCACTCCACAACAATCTGATGTAAGCCAAGGGGTGAGTTAAGCATGCAGCAGTTGAACTTTGAATGAGTGAGCCTGTACTCCTCACTCCAGTGAGACAGGTTAAAGAGGACCTGTTCACTCCTACTGATCACTACACTGTATGCTGCCACCACCGTGCTCATGCTGCTTAACTCCTGGTGAAGACAGTAGCCTTTCACTACTATAAGGGTAGCGCTTTGGGTGCCCCTCCCGGTCCAACAAGACCGCTATCCTTGCGATGGGCTATATGTTTTGGCACGCACGCATGATGCGTGTTTGCCCATGACAACAAAAATCAGCATTAGCGATCCAGACATCAGTGCAGTTGGGGCACTTAGGCGAGGGATGCCAGTCCATTACCTTGCAGAGGACTTTTCCATCCCAACACCCATTAATGTTAACTACCTAATAGAAGGCGAGTGCAATATAAGTAAAATAAAGCTGAACCTCAAGTAAAAGCTTAATTAGAGGGGACTGTTAGATAACTTTGTTTGAGTTTCAGGTATGTTAACGCCATGATGCAAATCCTCAAAAGAAAAATTCCTAGGGCAAGGTAGCTATACAATCACTTTTACTTCCACTGCCCTGAAAAGATACTCACACATGCCATCACAGATAGCATCATAAATAGCAAAAAAATATTTTGAAAGTCAGAGATAGCATCCTCAATGGATGAAAAGCATTTAGTTAGTCAGAGAGCAGGTTATTGTCAATATTTCTTTGAATGTGGAGCTCTCAACCAGTTGGCCTAAAAAAGAGAGATTCATCATTGGTCGGTAGTTGTTGGAGTCAATTGATACCACTTTTTTATTATCGGTTTGATATGAGTAGTTTTGAGTTCTACTGAGAAGATTTCCGTGGTTAGGGAATGGTGTAGCATGGCTAAGGCCAGAGTTTCTGCAGAACTCTGAGGAGAAGGTTCTTGGATGTATGAGCTGAGCATGAGTCTATTGGTGAGTCTATTGGTGAGCCTGATGTGAGGCAATCTTGTGTGTTCTTCAATGCAACCTTACAGAAACTTGAGGGTTGTTAGAGCGCTATTTTTCCAATGTTTCTGTAGGTCAACCTCCATAGTTGCTTGAAGGGCCTTTTGTTTGATTTTGATGATTATACTTCTGGAGTAATATAGCCACCTACGAATGCTTGGCAGCTTATTTACTGAAATGGATTTGAGCAGTATATGTTGTGAGGTGATGATAGAAATGTTCTGTTATTGCAGTGGTCGTCAGGGATAGTAAGTGCTACATATATACAATTTTTACAATTACAAAATGTAGAGCTAAAGAAAGAGAGATCTATGTTCTTGTATGATCTGAGGGTTGAAAGGGTGGATTGTGTGGTGACAACCTTTTACTGGTGATGGCCTAGAGAGGTGGAAGAAATGTATGCAGTGATTGATAGAGATAAAATTACTAAGATCGTGTTGGTAGAGGCAAAGTTTGCATCAAGTGTAGACCCCACTCTTTGGGTGAGTCCAGGGACTAAAACTCAAAGATTCGAGAGTAAACAGTAGGCGTTGGCTTGATATCAGTTAGACTTTTCAAATCAGATAATGAAATCTCCAAGTATGCAAAGATTTGAGTGCTTTATGGTAATCACTGCAATGAAGTTTAAGAAGGTGTTAGTGAACTATGTGATATAGGGAGGAGGTCTGCAGATCAATAAAAAAGCGTAGGTGTATATTTGTGATGCAGAGCATTGGAAAATAATGATTTATGTTAAGCGGCTTGAATGCCCTCTCCATTTGGTCTGAAGGACAGCTTTCCAATGGCTAAACCACCACCAGTCATTTTGTCATTTTGGTTGGATGACTGATGCCACCTTGGGCAAGGTAGCAGAGGTACAGAATTTGGCAAATGCCACAAGTTAATAATGCTCACTTAAAATAAACACTTTGAGTGTAATATTTTGGTGATCCACACATAATTCAATAATTGATAGAAGTGGCCGTCTACCGGCCCCTTATTCTTGATATCATGGTGGTAAGGCCAGCCATAAGGTGAAGTACATTGAGACCACCACATACATACCTGATGTCTGTTATGTGCAAACAACCAGTGCACCTTATCATACAATGCATGTGTCAATTTCTCTAGGTCACCATACCATCCACACACTACTTCAGACTACTGTACACCATAGAAGTATACAGTTGGCAACACAAGCTGCACCTACAGCCTTCCATACTACAGTGGCAACTTTTCCAGGAATATATTGGTGCCATGACATCGTGCTGCAGCCTACTTTCCGTGAACACGTAAGCAGCTGTGTTCCTCAGTTTTCTATGTGTCAATCCCTGCAGGCATGTACTTCTGTAGACCTTCTGAGGGTCTGCACAGTTCCTCGGTTCAGCAGTGAGTCTCCAGTCCTAGAAGACACTGACTCACTGTGTTTGCTGTGGACTTTGATCAATGGAAAGATCTATAAAGTACATCCAACTGAAAGAATGAGGTGGGAATACTGAGCATAGGAACATGACAGTGCCACTGGTGGAGTACTTGCTTGAAGATGCGGGGAAAACAGGCAAGTGAAACAGGGGACAATAAGTATGCCCGAACATGTTAACGAAGCACATTCCACTCATGGTTCCCTACATTCCCATGCACCTGCTGAATCTAATAATAAGTTGCTGTTGGCTAGTACCAAATCAATATTGCTTAACTATCATCTAGCAAAAATACAATTTGGTACAATAGTCTTAAATATAGGCCTGAGTGGAGTTCACTGAGTTTTACTCGGCAGAAGGAACTTTGAGAAGTGCTGGAAAAACTCTGTTGGGGTCTGGGGAGTTCTGCCAGTGGTGGAGTCTGTTAAGTTGCACTGCTTGTACTGATTTTTAGCGCACAAGTTTGTCTCTCTCTGTAAAATCAGTGTGAACAGCTATACGTGTCACGCCAGAGGGCGCTGCTGCATTCTGCCGCCCGAGTAGACATTCTACTCAAGCAGCAGCTTCCTCAACATGATTGGCAGATTTCTCAACGTGAGCAGTAGCGACCTGCTGTGACCGCCCACATTGAGAAATCTCGCCGAGAGGAGTATAGCACTCGCTTTTTTCCCATGAGCGCTAAACAACTTAATATTGGCGAGCTGCTTGAGAGGAAAAAGCTCTTGCCACTTCGTGGAGTGTTTCAGAACTGCGTGCTGAGCGGGGAGTGGACAAACGTCTGCGAACTCTGCCGGTGGAGTGGAATTCTTCACCCACCCCTACATAAATATTGTTTACAAAAATATCACCCTAATGGAAAAAAAATACACTTGATTGTGAGATATTTTTTATAAATGATATTAAGACTACTATATTTATGTAAAATTATATTTTTGTCACTCTGACATACAATCACTCTCTGATGCTATGGATTCTGACACCACAGGAAATAAGATATAATGCTGCATCTATTCCTCCGACACAATTTAATTTCACACATTAAATCCAACAGTCACAGCCCCTATATAAATGGCCTTCAAGATACATTTTCATAAAATCACACAGCACTTCACTTATGCTATCACAAATAACATCATGACATAATCAAGAAAATCACACAAGACCAGAAAAGAAATGGTAGATGTAGAATTTAGAACTTTTCCTTAATTGTGGCCTGTGCTAGGACTATTGTGTTTCTGGAAGGGTTAAAAATGGACCTATTCTCAACACAACATGACCAGCATCATAGGACCATAGATGATATTTGTAATATAGCTAGGCTCTAGGTATTTTTCATTTTGTTTTAGTTGCATTCAGTCGGTGATATGGCTTTTGCAAAAACCTTGTAAGATTTTGGACGTTTTTCCATTACTCTTGCTTGTTTGAAAGAGTACTGTTCTCTTGTGGTCCATGCTTCCATTTTATTTTACCAGTAGTTCATATTTCATTGAGCCATGCTCCTTTCAAACCCCACAGGTGGGGTGTCCAATAGTCTTTGAACTGAATTTTCCTTTCTTGTACCTGTTTCCTTTTGAAAGCGCAAACCTTTTACGGGTTTGATCTTTAACCCATGCCCCCTAAAAGTGTTCTATTCTTGGTCTCCAGAGGGTCTATGGTGCCTGAGAGCAGTCCCTCTTCCTCTGTATCTCCCATTTTCATTGAGAGAAACAGGGGTCATGATCAATGTTTACTCTCCAACGTATTTCTGCTTCATTGAATTGTATCCACTTCACAAAGGGGAGGAAACATAGTCAATCGCAGAGGTAGAGCTGCTGCTGGAGAAAGTCAGGATGTCTTGTAAATCTATGGCTACTGTTTGAATAACGCGGTACAAAAGGGGGTGGTGATGGACGGAGCACTGTTTGAATAACTCAAACTAGCCACTCCTTAGCAAAAAAGACTGACAAAATATGTCTTTTTAATCTTTTATATTAATTATGTGTGTGAGGATTGGAGCTTCTATGCCTCTCATGCCTCCATTTAACCCACCTGGTATTATTCAGGCATCCACGTAGCACTGAATTCTTCTTCTATGAGTAGAGTTGAAACAACCCCCTCAGCCTGGCAACCTCCCTTGATTACGGGTGTGGTTAATAGATCTAATATTGTCCAACAGATTATCATACAGATGCAAGGAGGGCCACAGGGCATAAATATTTGTCAGCCAGAATTTGGCGTCTTGTTCAATTGGAGATGCATGTATTGATGAACTTAGGGCATGTTCCTTCAGTGTGTTAGTTAAGGTTGTTCCTACACTAACTTGCACGCTTACTGAATTTCTGCATCTCGGGTTCAGTGACAACGATACTTCTTGAAATTTTGAGAGTGGAAGTTTGTTGGAAAATGATAATTTTCACCTCTAGTGGTTTATTTCTGGGTCATTTATCTTTGCCTTAAGGGGAACTATATTCCACAAGATGATGTTTACTGTGTTACTGCATATTTGGTCTTGTCAGAATTATTGTTGAGTGTGCATGAGTTAACTAAGCGATGGTGGCATGTGTGTTGGCTAGATCCACCCCTTATAGCCATTTATGGCCTTACTTTGGTTTGCGACACATGCGTTGAATCTTGTCTGGTGCCCCCTTTTTCCGTCCTCCACTGAGTCTAAAAGTGAAAACCTTTCCAATCAATTCCTCCTCCATCTCTTCTGAGTTTTCCTTGGTTGGTCTATAGAGTACTTGCTTGATTTCTGTTATCCTCTATGTTGGCCATAGAAGTTGTTTCCTGTCGTTTTGCTAATTTACTAACCAGCCTGTGATATCATTAGTTTGTTGTTTCTCCTGGGTAGTGCACAGAATCTCCACAGAGTTATTGCTTGCTTTCGTAGCGTTCATGCTGGTTAGAATGGCATTATTGAAATCAGTGCATAGTGTTATCCTTTCGGCCAGAGTGCATTTGTCAGGGTGCTTCTTTTCCTAGTATTCTGGGTTAGAGGACTATGGGCCAAATGAAGGAAATCATTTCAGGGTTCCAAACCCTGCAATATACAAACTCAGAGGGGTTGCAACTGCAAAGTGACATTTCACAATGCACCAAACATCTTTCGTAATTAGGGAAACTCATTCTGAACCAGAACATGCATCGAAAATGCAATAGGTCGCGCCTTTGATTAAGTTGAAACCATTTGCGTTGCTAATGGTATTGTATAGCAAAGCAAATGGCTTTTACTTAATAAAAGGAGAGACCTAATGTCAGTCAGTGTCAGTCAGTCAGTTTCAGTCAGTGTCAGTCAGTCAGTCAGTGTCAGTCAGTCATTATCAGTCAGTCAGTGTCAGTCAGTCAGTCAGTGTCATTCAGTCAGTGTCAGTCAGTCAGTGTCAGTCAGTGAGTCAGTGTCAGTCAGTCAGTGTCAGTCAGTTAGTGTCAGTCAGTATCAGCCAGTCAGTGTCAGTCAGTCAATGTCAGTCAGTGTTGTTCAGTCAGTGTCAGTCAGTGTCATTCAGTAAGTGTCAGTCAGTGTCATTCAGTAAGTGTCAGTCAGTCAATGTCAGTCAGTGTCAGTCAGTTTCAGTCAGTGTCATTCAGTAAGTGTCAGTCAGTTTCAGCCAGTGTCAGTCAGTCAGTCAGTGTGTCAGTCAGTGTCAGTCAGTCAGTGTCAGATAGTCAGTGTCAGTCAGTCAGTGTCAGTCAGTGTCAGCCAGTCAATGTCAGTCAGTGTCAGTCAGTCAATGTCATCCAGTCAGTCAGTGTCAGTCAGTGTCAGTGTCAGTCAGTGTCAGTCAGTGTCAGTCAGTCATTGTCAGTCAGTCAGTCAGTGTCAGTCAGTAATTGTGGCTCAGTCAGTGTCAGTCAGTCATTGTCAGTCAGTCAGTGTCAGTCAGTCAGTCAGTGCCAGTCAGTGTCAGTCAGTCAGTGTCAGTCAGTCAGTGTCAGTCAGTCAATGTCTGTCAGTCAGTGAGTGTCAGTCACAGCCAGTCAGTGTCAGTTAGTCAGTGTCAGTCAGTGTCAGCCAGTCAGTATCAGTCAGCCAGTCTCAGTCAGTCAATGTCAGTCAGAGTCAGCTAGAGCAGGTCTGCTGACCTGGTTCTCTGGCTCTAAAGCAGCTCTGCTGACCGGGTTCTCTGGCTCTAAAGCAGCTCTGCTGACCTGGTTCTCTCCCTCTAAAGCAGTTCTGCTGACCTGGTTCTCTGGCTCTAGAGCAGCTCTGCTGAACTAGTTCTCTGGCTCTAAAGCAGCTCTGCTGACCTGGTTCTTAGGCTCTAGAGCAGCTCTGCTGCCCTGGTTCTCTGGCTCTACAACGGCTCAGCTGACCTGGTTCTCTGGCTCCAAAGCAGCTCTGCTGACCTGGTTCTCTGGCTCTAAAACAGCTCTGCTGACCTGGTTCTCTCCCTCTAAAGCAACTCTGCTGACCTGGTTCTCTGGCTCTAAAGCAGCTCTGCTGACCCGGTTCTATAGCTCTAAAGCAGTTCTGCTGACCTGGTTCTCTGGCTCTAGAGCAGCTCTGCTGTCCTGGTTCTCTGGCTCTAAAACAGCTCTGCTGACCTGGTTCTCTGGCTCTAAAGAAGCTCTGCTGACCTGGTTTCTATGGCTCTACAGCAGCTCTGCTGACCTGGTTCTCAGGCTCTAAAGCAGCTCTGCTGACCTGGTTCTTAGGCTCTAGAGCAGCTCTGCTGACCTGGTTCTCTGGCTCTAAAGCAGCTCTGCTGACCTGGTTATATGGCTCTAAAGCAGCCCTGCTGACCTGGTTCTCTGACTCTAGAGCAGCTCTGCTGACCTGGTTCTCAGGCTCTAGAGCAGCTCTGCTGACCTGGTTCTCTGACTCTAAAGCAGCTCCACTGACCTGGTGCTCTGGCTCTAAAAGAGCTCTGCTGGCCTGGTTCTATGACTCTAAATCAGCTCTGCTGACCTAGTTCTCTGGTTCTAGAGCAGCTCTGCTGCCCCGGTTCTCTGGCTCTAGAGCAGCTCTGCTGACCTGGTTCTTAGGCTCTAGAGCAGCTCTGCTGACCTGGTTCTCTGGCTCTACAACGGCTCTGCTGACCTGGTTCTCTGGCTCTAAAGCAGCTCTGCTGACCTGGTTCAATGGCTGTAAAGCAGTTCTGCTGACCTGGTTCTCTAGCTCTAGAGCAGCTCTGCTGACCTGGTTCTCTGGCTTTAAAACAGCTCTGCTGACCTGGTTCTCTGGCTCTAAAGCAGCTCTGCTGACCTGGTTCTCTCCCTCTAAAGCAGCTCTGCTGACCTGGTTTATATGGCTCTTCAGGAGCTCTGTTGATCTGGTTCTCTGGCTCTAGAGCAGCTCTGCTGACCTGGTTCTTAGGCTCTAGAGCAGCTCTGCTGACCTAGTTCTCTGGCTCTAAAGCAGCTCTGCTGACCTGATTCTATGGCTCTAAAGCAGCTCTGCTGACCTGGGTCTCTGGCTCTAGAGCAGCTCTGCTGACCTGGTTCTCAGGATCTAGAGCAGCTCTGCTGACCTGGTTCTCTGGCTCTAAAGCAGCTCTGCTGATCTGGTTCTATGGCTCTAAATCAGCTCTGCTGACCTGGTTCTCTGGTCCTAGAGCAGCTCTGCTGCCCTGGTTCTCTGGCTCTAAAGCAGCTCTGCTGACCTGGTTATCTGCCTCTAGAGCAGCTCTGCTGACCTGGTTCTCAGGATCTAGAGCAGATTTGCTGACCTGGTTCTTAGGCTCTAGAGCAGCTCTGCTGACCTAGTTCTCTGGCTCTAAAGCAGCTCTGCTGACCTGGTCCTCTGGCTCTAGAGCAGCTCTGCTGACCTGGTTCTTAAGCTCTAGAGCAGCTCTGCTGACCTTGTTCTTAGGCTCTAGCAGCTCTGCTGACCTGGTTCTCTGGCTCTAAAGCAGCTCTGCTGACCAAGTTCTATGGCTCTAAAGCGGTTCTGCTGACCTGGTTCTCTGGCTGTAGAGCAGTTCTGCTGTCCTGGTTCTCTGGCTCTAAAACAGCTCTGCTGACCTGGTTCTCTGGCTGTAAAGCAGGTCTGCTGACCTGGTTTCTATGGCTCTAAAGTGGCTCTGCTGACCTAGTTCTCAGGCTCTAAAGCAGCTCTGCTGACCTGGTTCTCTGGCTCTAGAGCAGCTCTGCTGACCTGGTTCTTAGGCTCTAGAGCAGCTCTTCTGACCTGGTTCTCTGGCTCTAAAGCAGCTCTGCTGACCTGGTTCTATGGCTCTAAAGCAGCTCTGCTGACCTGGTTCTCTGGCTCTAGAGCAGCTCTTCTGACCTGGTTCTTGGGCTCTAGAGCAGCTCTGCTGACCTGGTTGTCTGGCTCTAAAGCAGCTCAGCTGACTTGGTTCTCTAGCTCTAAAACAGCTCTGCTGACCTGGTTCTATGGCTCTAAATCAGCTCTGCTGACCTGGTTCTATGGCTCTAAAGCAGTTCTGCTGACCTGGTTCTCTGGCTCTAGAGCAGCTCTGCTGACCTGGTTCTCTGGCTTTAAAACAGCTCTGCTGACCTCGTTCTCTGGCTCTAAAGCAGCTCTGCTGACCTGATTCTCTCCCTCTAAAGCAGCTCTGCTGACCTGGTTTATATGGCTCTACAGGAGCTCTGCTGACCTGGTTCTCTCCCTCTAAAGCAGCTCTGCTGACTTGGTTTATATGGCTCTACAGGAGCTCTGCTGACCTGGTTCTCAGGCTCTAAAGAAGCTCTGCTGAGCTGGTTCTTAGGCTCTAGAGCAGCTCTGCTGACCTAGTTCTCTGGCTCTAAAGCAGCTCTGCTGACCTGATTCTATGGCTCTAAAGCAGCTCTACTGACCTGGTTCTCTGGCTCTAGAGCAGCTCTGATGACCTGGTTCTCAGGATCTAGAGCAGCTCTCCTGACCTGGTTCTCTGGCTCTAAAGCAGCTCTGCTGACCTGGTTCTATGGCTCTAAATCAGCTCTGCTGACCTGGTTCTCTGGCTCTATGTCAGGATCCCTAACGTGAGTTCCAAGACGAAGCGCAAGGGATTAAATTCAAGAGGCGCTTCGGTGTGGAATAAGCTTCAATGGTCGAGTTGGTGGCATGCCAGCAATTCCAAGATGGCCGCTAAGGCGCTGGGGTCTGCGGTCTAGTTGTTAGGAAATTCAGAGAGACTGTGTGACGCGCGCACGCCTGAAGTATTGCGCACTTCACTAAGACATTCCCTCAGAGAAGTCAGGTTCCGCCAGTGTTCCCAGTTTGAAGTGAATTCTTTTAGAGTAGAAATTTTTCTTGAGAGCAACCCTCGGTGAACCATTCTTAGACAAGAATCCGATACTTACCGAAGATCAATGTGTAATTGTGTATATTGACGACATACTGATTTATTCAAAGGATACGCAGGAGCATCAAACACAAGTTCGAGGAGTTTTACAAAAACTGCGGGAGAATAAATTATTTGTCAAGTTGGAGAAATGTGCCTTTGGAGTTCCACAGGTAGAATTTTTGGGCTTCGTGATTTCGCCAACAGGAATTCATATGGACAAACGGAAAATTCAAGCAGTACAAGAATGGAAGTCACCCACTAGTGTCAAGGAAGTCCAAGCGTTTATTGGGTTTGCAAATTTTTATCGGAGATTTATTGGAGAATTCTCTCGACGAATACTACCTTTGACTCGACTACTGAAGAAAGGGGCACGATTCGAATGGTCGGAAGAAGCAGAGCAAGCCTTTAAGGATTTGAAGATTGAGTTCACCACGGCACACATTCTCCTTCATGCCGATCCGATGGAGCCCTTTTATGTTGAGACTGATGCCTCGGACCTAGCGATTGGAGGGGTTCTCTCTCAAAGGAATAAGGAAACTGGCCAATTACACCCGGTGGCTTATCGTTCTAGGAAGTTGACACTATACAATTACAGAAAAAGAGTTGTTGGCAATAAAAGACGCCTTCAAGGAGTGGATACATTATCTAATGGGAGCCCACCATGTGGTAACAGTTTACACAGATCATCGTAACTTAAAATTCCTGAAGTCAGCCAGAACCTTGACACCTCGCCAACTTCGTTGGTCACTGTATTTTGCTGATTATGATTTCGTGATAACTTATCGGCCGGGTGCACAGAATGGAAAGGCGGATGCCTTGTCCAGGTTGGAAACCGGAGAAGAAAGAAGACCACAAAATGCTCAAGTGATAATTCCGGAAGCCAAGATTGTCGGCGCCGCAGACATACTGAACTTTAAAGAAAAAGTAAAGCAAGCTCTAACCCCAGAAGAAATGCAGAAGTAGGCGCAACTAGAGCCTGGGAGAGAAGTTCGAGATGAATTACCATTTAAAGAAGGTGTTTTGTATTTGCCGACTACTGCGTTGCAGGAACAAGCCCTACAGGAATGTCATGATCACTTGTTGGCTGGGCACAAGGGAGAGTTCAAGACAGCAGATTTAATCAAAAGAAAATATTGGTGGCCACTGATGAGTAAGGACATTGAACAATATGTAAAGACTTGTGAGATATGTGCTCAGGGAAAATCAGAACGGCACGCTCCCCAGGGGCTATTGCAACCTCTGCCCATTCCTCCTCATCCTTGGCATACAATTACCCTAGACTTAATTACAGACTTACCATCCTGTCATGGGACAAATACAATACTAGTAATAGTAGATGCATACACAAAGATGACACATTTCTTGGCCTTAAAAGGAATCCCTACAGCGAAACAGTTAGCAAGTCATTTTAGTACACAGATTGTCAGGTTACACGGAATACCCAAGGTCATAATATCTGACCGGGGAACCCAATTTGTCTCACATTTCTGGAAGGCCTTTATGAAAGGTTTAGGAGTAGAAACCCGTTTCTCCACCAGTTTCCATCCGGAGACGGATGGACAAACAGAAAGAGTGAACCAGGAATTGGAGCAATATTTACGGTTGTTCTCGCTGAAACAGGATGGAGAATGGCCGGACTACTTGTGGACAGCAGAATTCGCTCATAATAACGCGAAGAATGTGTCCACTGGGTATTCTCGGTTCTACTTAAACTATGGTAGACATTCAAATTCAGTAGTACAAGATGTGGAGCTCTCAGTCCCAGCAGTCAAGGATTTGGTGACTCATTTATGTCTAAAACGTTTTTATTGAAACAAAACAAACCATGGGGGAGGGGGATAGGAGGTTAGGGTACATATAATACAATAAAAGAAAAAGGTGCAACTCAAGAGGGTTGGCGAAGGATAGCTCGGTGGTCCAGAGGAAAAGCACAGTAAATGAAAGGCAAGAAATGCAATCTGTGGGATCCCTGCGTGCATATCCAACCCCCCAAATCTGAGCAATGAAAGCCAGCAGCAACTCAACAAAGCACAATCCACCCCCCCCATCCCTCATCCCCCCAGTAAAGAAAGGAGGGAAAAAAAAACAATACCCCAACCCCCCGTCCTATGGTCCCGCGTCAGATTTATCCGCCCCAAAAAGCCCCGCACCCCCCCCCCCGAGGACCCCATCTCACATGTGATCTAGTCCGCTGGGATCACCGGCGGCGTCAGCCTAAGAAGCCTAAGATACCTCGGACAGGTGAGCTCCCGGAATTCGGTGGACAGCAGCGCTAGAAAGGGTTGCCACAGCTCTTCATATTGGTCTATCTCCCCCGCCACCGTAAGCGACAACTTCTCCATTCCCAGCACATGCCAGAGCCTATGCAACCAACCCGTAATGGAGGGGACAGTGGTGGTGCGCCAGTGGATAAGGATGTTCTGGACCGCAGACCCCAGCGCAATCGCGATCTGCCTACCCCTGCGGGACTTCAGTGGGTACATTAGGTCATTGGGGAGGCCCAGCAGGACATACGCCGGGAAGCGCGGCAGCTCTATCCCAAAGTGCTTATCCACCTCGTCCAAAACTTCCTTCCAGTAAGCGGTCAGCACGGGGCAATCCCAAAGAATGTGTGAGAGGGTACCCTCCTGCCCGCAGCCCCGCCAGCACCCCTTGTCAGTGTGTTTATGCATTTCATACAGTCTCTCCGGGGTGTAGTACCAATAAGTGGACACCTTAGTAAAGGTCTCCGTAAGGCCCGTATGATATGCAGAGTGCCGCGCCCGATACGCAATTTTGTCCCATTCCTTGTGGCTGAGCGTCCTACCCAGTTCTCTGTGCCAGCGCTCCCTCCCCGGGTTATAATAGTGAAACGGCGGGGGTTGTAGGTACTTGTACAGATCGGTAATTAGCTTAGCGTCGGAGGTCCGGGTAGCCAGCCACCTCTCATACGGTGTAATTTGACGAGCAGCGGTGTCACGCACCTGGGGCTGGAGGGCCCAATGCCGAACCTGCATGTAGCGCAATATGTCCAGCTCCGTCAGGCCGAATTCCTGGCGAAGTTGCTGAAAATCACGCCCTCCGGTCCATAGATCTGGAAGAGCACCCTGCAGCCCGCATGCACCCAATGGGTAAAAGCTCCCGGCTCCATCCCTGGGGAGAAGTCCGGGTTGCCCACTATGGGTGTGAACGGTGAAGGGAAGGTGGTGAGGCCCCGAGCCTCACAGACTGCATCCCACACCCTCAGGGGGACCCGCGTAACAAAAGAGGCGTAAAGGTTAGGGGGGCGATGCGCGCGGCGCAAGAATGGAAGCTCTTGTAAGGTGCGGCCCGCCACTGCCTGGTCTTGAAAGAGCCAGTGTTTGTCGGACTCCCACCTGCTCCACTCCACCAAATATCGCAGCTGTGCCACCTGAAAGTACTTACGGAGGTCCGGAATACCGAGACCCCCCGCCTCCGGAGCAAGCGTGGAGAGGACCCTCTTCATCCGTGGCTTGCGGCCCTGCCAGACAAAGCGGGAGATGTCAGCCTGCATTTGTCGTATCCAGCCCACCGGGGGCTGGAGAGGTAGGGCCCGAAAAAGATACAGTATCTGGGGCAACACCGTCATCTTAACCGCCGCGATGCGCCCCAGCCAGGACAGTAGGCCCTTGCTCCAGCGGCCAAGCTCCTCCTTGATCTTCCTGCTGAGGGAGGTATAATTGGCCGTAACCATCTCCGGCAATGTGGGCGCCAGCAGAATCCCCAGGTATGGCACCGTGGACGAGGACCACTGCATGGGGAAGAGTCGCTGAAGGTCCCTCCTGGTATCCGCAGCCAGGGACACGTCTAACGCCACCGACTTGCTCATATTCATTTTGAAGCCGGCCACACGTGCAAAGGCGTCCAGTTCCTGGAGGCAAGCAGGCAGCGACCTCCTAGGGTCGTCCAAGGTCAACAGGACATCGTCCGCATAGAGACTAACCGTGTGGACATACTGGCCCATCTGGACCCCAATAGCATCCGGGTTGTTGCGAATCCTCTGAGCAAACGGCTCCATGTAGAGGGCAAACAAAAGCGGCGAGAGGGGGCAGCCCTGCCTCGTGCCGCGTTCGATAGCAAATCCACCGGAGCTACACCCGTTGACCCGCACCGACGCTGAAGGATGCTTGTAACAGTTGAATACCATGGTGCGGAACTTATCACCGATTCCCAATTTCTTGAGAACCAGCTCGAGATACGGCCAGTGAACTCTGTCGAAGGCCTTCTCCGCATCAACGGACAGCAACATCCGCTCCCCCGGGATCCGCGAGGCCTTCTCCAGAACATGCGTCACCCGCTTGGTATTGTCAACCGTCTGTCTGCCGGGTACAAAGCCAGCCTGGTCCGCCTCCACCAATCCGGGGAGGCGTGGACCCAGCCTGGACGCTAGAATCCCCGTATACAACTTGAGGTCGACATTTAAAAGCGAGATGGGTCGATACGAACCGCAGAAGGCCCGGTCCTTCCCAGGTTTCGGGATTACCGAGACCGTCGCCCTCAGGAGATCCGGTGGGATGGCTCCCGGTTCGGAGAAGGAATTAAATAGCCGAGTAAGGACAGGGGCCACAGCCGTGCAAAAAGTCTTGTAAAACAGAGACGTGTACCCGTCCGGGCCCGGGGCCTTACCATGTTTCAGCCGCGCGATAGCGGAAATCACTTCCTCAACATGGATATCTCGCTCCAGGTGGTCCGCCTGAGCAGGATCCAGCACCGGAAGGGTCACTGACTCCAAATAGCCTTCGGCATCCCGCGGCGAGGAGGGCTCCTCAGCATACAGCGCCTCGTAGAAGCCGCGGAAAGATTCCGCTACCTCTGCTTCCCCGGAGACGACCACCCCGTCCGTACCCACCAGTTCCCTCACGACGCTACGCTGCTGCGTGACCCGGAGCTGGTGTGCTAGGAGCTTACCACATTTGTCCCCCCCAGTGTAGAAGGCATGCTTCAAGCGCAAGGCGGCATACTCCGCCCTATCAAGATCCAGTGCCGACAGGAGCTTCCTCGCAGCCTTCAACTGCCGCCACACCCTTGGCGCCCCCGTGCGGCGGTGGTCCTGCTCAAGCTCCCGGACCTGAACGGTCAGCTCGTCCCTTTTCCGTTGCCGCTCCCTATTTTCGGCTGAGGAGATGGAAATAAATTCCCCCCGGAGGACTGCCTTCAATGCCGCCCACTGTGTCGCTTGTGAAGTGTCGGTGTTGCTATTGTGAGTTAGGTAATCCTGTATGACCTCCCCAATGCGCTTCACTACAGACTTTTTGTGTAAAAGGGTATCCCGAAGGCGCCACACCCCCCTAGAGGGGGAGGCCGCCGGCCACTTGAAAACGCCGGCGACTGGTGAATGGTCAGACAGGGTCAGGACCCCAATGTCCGCCGCCGTGGCGGCAGCGCGCATCGGTCCACTCACCAGAAGATAGTCCAGCCGTGAGTAGGTTCGGTGTGCGTGTGAAAAGTAAGAGTAGTCCCTATCAGTGGGGTGCATGGAGCGCCAAAGGTCGTGTAAGTCCATTTCCGCAATCCGGGCCTTCACAGCCTGGGACAGTTCCCCCGTCTGCGGGGAGCGCTGCGCCGATCTGTCCATCACAGAATCGAAGACAATATTAAGGTCTCCCCCCAAAATGACGTGGCGGTCGGGAGAAGCAGTGACATCCACTAACACGGAGTCCAGGAAACGCTCTTGGTGGTCATTTGGGCTATAAACGGAACCGACTGTAAACGCTATGCCTCCTAAGCGCATGCGATACGCAAGAAGCCTCCCCTTCTGTTCAGCACACTTATACAAAACCTCCCCCCTAAAGGAGCTCGCTAGAAGAATGGCTACCCCCGCCGTCTTGTTCGCTGCCGAGGAGAAGAACTGGGTAGGGAACTTAGCAGAGCGCAGCCTATGGCAATCCCGGGACAATAAGTGGGTCTCCTGCAAGAGGCAAATGTCCGCCTGCGTCCCCTCCAGCAAAGATAAGATCGCTCTGCGCTTCACAGGGTTATTCAGACCCTGAACATTAAGGGTCACTACCTTTAGGGCCGACATTCCTCCCGGGGATCAGGAACGCCGTGCAATGGGCAGGGGAGCAGCGGGTGGGGCGCGCGGGGCAATCGCGCGGGACAAGCCAAAACAGACCAAGCGTGGGCACGGACAACATCGGACGGAACCTCCCTAACCCCAGAACAACCCCTACACCCACCCAAAACACAACCCTGGCAACTAGCCAAATGCAAACCTAAACACCCCATTGTCCCAGTCAAGCCCCAAAACGGGCAAGTCCGTAGAAAAAGAATGAAGTGGACGTCCAGCCACTCACCGCGATCCGCTCCCCCCCGACCACCCGCCCCATACCCAGCATTTAAAGAAGCTGGAGGCATCTCCCCCCGGAGTGAGTGTTAGGCCGTCAAGGCCACGCCGGTGGAGCCGGCCGAGTCCCTGGTCGCCGCCCTCAATGCGTCGGCCATGTCCGCCCTGATGGTAGGGGAATCAGGACGCCCTGCGCTGGCCGCCGATCGTCGCCTCGCCGACCTCCGCCGGCTCCGTCTCTCCGAGGCCTCCACGACGGTGTAGCCCCTTCCTCCTCCGCCGCCGTAAGCCCCAGGACCCCACAAATGTCCTGCAAGGAGCGTAGCTGATGTAGCACCCCATTCCACCGGAAGATCAGGCGGAAGGGATGTCCCCAAGAGTACGGCGTCTCGTGTTCGCGCAAAAAGTCAGTGGCAATCCTGAAGGACCTGCGTTTCTGCAGCGTGATGGCGGAGAGGTCCTGATAAAGCGCCACAGGCCGCTCCCGGAAAGTCAGGGGCTGTTTCCTGCGGGCCTCAGTCATGATGCGTTCCTTCAGCGGGAAGTCGGGCAGGAAAGCCAAAATATCCGGTGGAGGTGCCGATGACTGGCGCTGCCGGCCAACCCTATGTGCCCTATCAATGCGAATAGGGAAGTCCGCAGCTTCCCCCAGGATCTCTCGGAACAGGTCCTGCAGGTAGCCCCCCAGATCGGACCCCTCGTCTGCGGACGGCACACCACGCACTCGAATGTTGTTCCTCCGTGACCTGTTCTCAAGGTCCTCAGAGTGGGCCTGGAGCTCAACACACTGCTCCCGGAGGCGGAGAACGTCCTGTTGAAGATGGACTATCTCCTCATCCCGGCGTTGGGCCTCCGTCTCCACCGTTTCAACGCGCTCGCCAAGGCCCTCCACTTCCCTACGCACTTCCCGGACCTCGCTGGCCACTTCCCGCTTCAGTGTCTGGAAGTCCTCTTTGAGGGAGCTAAACAGTTCTTCCATAAAGGACCTCGTGACCGGTGGCTCCCCCCCAGTCACATCCGCCGAGGCCCGGGAAGACCCCGGCGAGGGCTGTGTTCTGTCCCGCAGTTGCTGGGCCCTGCAAAGCATGTCCGGCAGGGTGCGGTCCCCCTTCTTCGAGCCGCCTCTTCCAGTCATCGCAAACACTGCGGGTGGGCACAGGTCCAGCCGCCCCAGGGATGCCCAGCCGCTGGCAAGCGCCCGACGTGGGGGTCCCCCCGCAAGCAGAATCGCTGCGTCACAGGCGACAAGATGGCGGTTCAGTCCGGTCACCGCCAGCCGCGGGTGCCCATCCGAGACAGCAATGGAAGCTACAGTGGGGGGCTCCTCATCAGCACGTCCCTCAGAGAGTCAGCCCGGCAGCAGTGACGGTCACATACATCCACCAGCAAGGGCTCCGGTGAAGGCCAACACCACTGATCCCTCGGGGACAAAATGGCGGCAGGGCGGGGCAGGGCAGAACGACCAGGCCCGGCGACACCACCGGGGCCCCCTAAACGCACAGCAATCAGATAAGTTCCACCGCCGGTTTCAGTCTGTCACACGCAAGGGCCCAGATGGTCCGACCCCAACAGAGAGTCCGCCGTACTTCGGCCAAGGGACAGGGGCCCACACAGTGCGAAGTGTCGCCGACACAAGTCTGAGTGCCAAAGCACCCGTCCTAAGTCTTCCGCACCGCCGGTTCCCAGCCCGCAGAGCTCCTTCACCCTCCGTCGAGCGACGGGTCAGACTTCCTCCAGATCGCAGCTTTCAGCACCAGGCCCAGCCGAGGCGCCCGGACAGCACTCCGATGCGCTCCGCCTCCCAGGCCCTCCGTCGCTCCTCGAGCTCGATCGGACTTTTGGGGGACTTCCCTCGAGGCGATCCGAACCAAAGCGACAACAACGTGCGCGCCAGGTGCTCCGCCGCACTCCTCTCACACGCTGAGCCTCAGCGGGGGGAGAAAAGCGTAAGAAAAGGGCTCAAGCTTGGCCGGGCCGGAGGAGCTACGGGAGGAAGCGTCCGCTCACCCCGCCATCTTGGCCACGCCCCCTGGTGACTTAAATTCAGTACATGAATTAGCATCAAAGAATCTCGAACAGGCTAAGGAGAAATATAAGAAGTACGCAGATAAGAAAAGAAAGATACCTCCTCCACTAGAAATTGGAGATAAAGTCTGGTTGAATACAAAAAATGTACGACTAAAAGGGAACCGAAAATTCCAGCCACGATTTATTGGTCCTTACCCTATTGCAGAGCAGATTAATCCAGTGACTTATAAATTGACCCTGCCCTCCAAATTCAAGATACACCCTGTGTTTCATGTTTCCCTTTTGAAGAAGGCAGTTCCTAATTTCAGAAAGGAATTAGTTCCAAAACCAATTCAGCTAGATACAGGAGTGGAGTTCGAGGTAAAAGAAATTCTGGACTCAAAATTAGTTAGAGGAAAACTGTATTATTTGGTAGATTGGAAAGGCTACGGTCCTGAGGAGCGGTCTTGGGAATTAGATTCAGATGTTCATGCTCCTAGACTAATAAGACTTTTCTATCAGCGCAATCCAACCAAGCCCAGAGTGGGAGTACCATCCTTGGTGGGGGGTACTGTCAGGATCCCTAACGTGAGTTCCAAGACGAAGCGCAAGGGATTAAGTTCAAGAGGCGCTTCGGTGTGGAATAAGCTTCAATGGTCGAGTTGGTGGCATGCCCGCAATTCCAAGATGGCCGCTAAGGCGCTGGGGTCTGCGGTCTAGTTGTTAGGAAATTCAAAGAGACTGTGTGACGCGCGCACGCCTAAAGTATTGCGCACTTCACTAAGACATTCCCTCAGAGAAGTCAGGTTCCGCGAGTGTTCCCAGTTTGAAGTGAATTCTTTTAGAGTAGAAGTTTTTCTTGAGAGCAACCCTTGGTGAACCATTCTTAGACAAGAATCTGATACTTACCGAAGAAGAAAGGAAGACGCTTGGAATCCGAGAAGGACTACTTACGGGAGTCAAGTACGGAGTCACCTCGTCTCTTCAGAAAACGAGTGAAGACTTCAGCCGCGCCCTGAAAAAGAACAAGTAGAAAGCTAAGTGAATTATAGGAAGAATTTACAGGCACATTAATGTCAAATAATGTTTAGTGATGAAGAACCGCTAATAATAATTAAAGACTTACTGTCGTGAGCAGCGATAAGCGTTCAGAGTCCTGTAAGAGAAAAAGAGAACATTTATGAATATTGTGAAAAGGCCTAGAGAGATGAAAAGACAACAAACAGACTAAGAAAAGTAAACTAGAGAAGAAACGAGATAGACTCGCCTGAGTTAACCCAACACAGTGATAACCTGAGGAGAGAAAACACAGGAAGAGATTATCAAAAAGACGACAGCTTAGAATATAAAAGAAAAAGCAGAATAAAGAAAAAACTACGAGAGGAAAGAGAAAGCTACCACCAAATTAAAACTACTGGTAGGTTTTTAAAAAGAGAAAGAGTAGAAGCATAACACATAAAAGATTGAAAAGGTTGACTAATAGATACATGTTTTACAGATAAGTAGCAACAGCAATAACAAGAAAAGAAGAAGTCAGAGTCTGACAGGGAGAGCAGCACAGAGTTCAGGATTCTGGGTAGGTAGCGAACACAAGAGAAAAGAAAGGAAAAGGATACGATAGAGTAGAGAGGGAGAAATAATAAATTGTTGTGTGTTTAGTTACCTTTAGGAGTCTTCAGTAGCAGACCGAAAGCAGAAGAAGAATTCCAGATAGGAAACCAGAAGGTCCAGAACCAGTCTCTTCTTATTGTTTATTATTTTATCCACTTTCCCCCTTCCCCCTCACTAATCAGTTGGCGCCAAAGCATATCTTGGGGCCGAGTGGTTGGTAGGTGGAGTTGGGAAGCTAGCGACTTCTGTTCCTGTGCAAGACAACAGTAATCAGCGAGAAGCTGAAGGTGAGCTCTGACAGAGTGAAGTGCCCACGTCCTAAATCTTGCACCCGAACAGAAAGAAATGGTTGAAGGAATACATTTACAGACCTTAGGGTCGGTCCTAGAGGCGATACAAAAGGAACTGGTAGGAGTTAAAGAAGAGAATCAAAGCCTAAGGCAGGAGGTTATGAATTCTAGGAAAGAGACGGCAGAGTTAGCACAGAGAATAAGGCAACCGTATTCAGCCGGAAGGGAGGGTCCCACCACATCTATGGGAGACACAAATAAGCTGGCAATACAAGTAATACATTCCTTATCGCCAGTGATACCGTTGGCAGTGCCTGAGAGATTTATTGGGGACCCACAAAAGGCGCAAGTGTTTATTACACAGTGCTCACTTCATTTCCTGTGTCGCCCTTCTATTTTTCCTGATGCGCAATCTAAGGTAGCCTTCATTTTGTCATATCTAAGTGGAGATGCCGCGGCATGGTTGATGCCGATAGTTTCGCGAGATGATCCATTATTGCAGAATTTTGATGAGTTCAAGAAAGAATTTCTGAGAATTTTTTACCGAAGACGGATTTCTCAACCTGTAGATAACGAACTATTGGAGCTGAAGCAAGGAAATAGAGACTTAGTGGCTTATCTTGCTCAGTTCAACAAACTAGTAATGGAAACAGATTGGCCGGAGAACAAGAGGACAGCAATATTCTATCGAGGCCTGAGAGATGAACTAAAGGATGGGTTGGCTCAAATACCGAACCGTCCAACTGAAATTTCCGCCTTAATAGACCTGGTACTAGAACTGGATTTCCAGCAGGGAGAGCGAAGGGGAGAGAGAAGACGAGAATACAGAAGTACTGTTCCGCGTTTCGACAGAGCGAAAGCTGAAGCAGGAAGGGGCACAGAAGGAATCTCAGGATCTGAACCCATGCAAATAGGAACCATACGGGGGCCGCTTACTAAAGAAGAAAAGGAGAAAAGGCGAGTCAGCAATTTATGTATGTACTGTGGATCTAGTGGGCATTTTGTGCGGAATTGTCCAAAAAAGCCAAAGAGTTCATTTAAGCCGAAGAAAAACTTGCAGCACCACCTGTAGAAGGAGTTGTGCAGGTGGATGCGAATCTAAAATCAACTCCCCAGGAACATCGGTTGGCGAATACTTTACAGTCGTCTTCCCCCCATTTGATTCTATCTGTGACAATCCGGTTCAGACAAGAAACTATGAAAGGAGTAACGGTGATGGTGGACTCAGGAGCCACAGGTAATTTCTGCGATCTAAAATTCGCGGCAAAAATTGGGCTGCAAGCAATCGCCAAGGATAGAAGTGAACCAGTTAGAGCGATTGATGGTACCAATCTATCCTCAGGGCCTATAACAAGTCACACAGAATAAGTGGAGCTGATTCAAGAGAATGGGCATAGAGAAGCTTTACACTTTAATTTAATTGATGCCCCTCAATTTCAACTTATATTGGGGCTTCCATGGCTCACGGAGCACAATCCTTCAATTAATTGGAATGACAGAACAATTGAAATGAACTCAGCATATTGCAGAGAGAACTGTTTTGGAGCTTTCAAGGAAACAAGTAAACTGAACCCGGCTCACGCCTTATGCTCAGCAGAAGTTTCTGTCTGCGTAATAAAGACGCAATCAATACCACCAGAATATCAAGATTTCGAGGACGTTTTCAACGAACAGGAAGCGGAGCAACTGCCGCCTCATCGTGTTTACGACTGCAAGATAGACCTAGAGCCAGGGGCGAATTTGCTTTGCAGTCGAGTGTACGCCTTAACCGAACGAGAGAATCGTCACCTGAGAGAATACATCGACAAGTACCTGGCCAATGGATTTATACGTCCATCCCAATCTCCAGTGTCCTCGCCACTATTTTTTGTGCCTAAGAAGGAGCAGGGAGAGTTGAGAACGTGTATTGACTATAGAGCCATCAACCGAATAACAAAGAAGAACAGGTATCCTCTTCCTCTGATCTCCGTCTTATTGGACCAGATCAAAGGAGCACAGATATTCACGAAGTTGGATTTAAGAGGAGCGTATCACCTTATTCGAGTTAGAGAGGGAGACGAGTGGAAGACGGCCTTCAGGACTCGCTTGGGGCTATTTGAATACCAGGTTATGCCCTATGGGTTGTGTAATGCACCTGCAGCGTTTCAACACTTTATAAATGAGGTACTCAGTGAATTTATTGATCAATGTGTAATTGTGTATATTGACGACATACTGATTAATTCAAAGGATACGCAGGAGCATCAAACACAAGTTCGAGGAGTTTTACAAAAACTGCGAGAGAATAAATTATTTGTCAAGTTGGAGAAATGTGCCTTTGGAGTTCCACAGGTAGAATTTTTGGGCTTCGTGATTTCGCCAACAGGAATTCATATGGACGAACGGAAAAATTCAAGCAGTACAAGAATGGAAGTCACCCTGTGGAAATTTAGCTTGTAACTGAACATTATCTGCGCCATCTTGCCTCTCCCCAGCACCACGCACAGCGAACGCACGGCTGCCATTTTAGGCACCCCACTCTCTCCCCGCTCATTTTCGATCGCCAGTGCGTTCCCCTGGCGCTGCGAGCATCCCCCGCGCGCCGGCCACCCCCGCTCTCTCATACACGGGCCATAAACCCTCTCATTCTGCGCGACCCTGCCATGGAACCACATCCCACACCTGACCGACATCCCATACATGGTCATGCCTCTCTTTGATAAACCCCCTTCCTCTGCGCCCCATTGTCCGAACTGATCCCAGGCCATCACCTAGTCCTGCGGATGCAGTTTATTGCCCCTACTGTAAGGGAAACACCCCACATCAAAGGGATTACAGTGGATCAAAGCCCCTACCCCCCTGAGACCCGGCCGGTTGCACACACCCCCGGGAATTGGCGGAATATCCAGCTGCGTGATAGCCATCTCCTACTGTGGGTGGGGTGGGGACTTCTACTGTAGATATGTGTGGGAACGAGCTTGAAGTGGGGGTTCCAAGGATGTCTTTCCGTACATCAAAGTCTCAATAAGAATGTACCATGTGTAATAAAGCAATAAACCTGTGTATAAGAGGCCAGGCCTCAGAGATGCAGTTAGAGCACCTCGTGACGATACCTTGCTGTCTGATCTGATGTGTTCTGCTCCGACGGAATAAAACTTTGTTTCCTGCCTTCCAGTCTCCGGCGCCTGCCTCTTGCATTGATAAATTATCGAATGGTATGAGAGGCGATTAACGCCGGGCAATACTTGAAAGGTTATCGACTGAAACTGCCGCTACCATTTAACAATTGGCGTCCCAAGCGTGGGGCCCATCAGCGACACGTGGATCCAGTGGGAGAGGTCCTGACGACAGAGTGAACGACTGCAACGATCGGGAGAGCTCCTGCCCGATAGACCCTCGTCTGGCAGCCGATCATCCGAACTTCACTGGTTCCGAGCAGACCTCTCTCTCGAGTGATCTACGGTCCTGACTGGGAACCATCAGGAGTGCCGCGGCAAATACGGAGAGTAGAGGACGATCGGGCGCTGGAGGCGGAAGACGAGAAACTGTCCACGCGGTCCGGGTAAGGTCGTGAAACACGACAAATTGCGAAATAATTGATTGATTGTTTTGCAAATACTAGTATTGCTCATTGATTGTTCTCTTTGAGATATTCGCTGTCTACAAACGAGGAGGAGTAGAAACTCTCTCTCTCCCTTTGCAGATAGTGAAGGGTAGGTAACGCAGACTTTTGTCCCCGTTGAAACCCGTCGTGCCTATCTTTATCTCCCCACTGATTGATTGTCCGAACATTGATTGTTTTGAAGAATAGTGCTCTTTGAGATATTCTCTGTTTGCAAATAACGTAGAATAGAAATATTCTGTCTAGTCTTTGCAAATAGTGAAGGGTAGGTAACGCAGACTTTTGTCCCCGTTGAAACCCGTCGTGCCTATCTTTATCTCCCCATTGATTGATTGATTGATTGTCCGAACACTAGTTGTTCGATATTGGTTCTTTGGAGGTATTCTCTGCTTACAAATAACGAGGAATAGAGATATTCTGTCTAGTCTTTGCAAGCAGTGAAAAGATAGGTAGTGCTGACTTTTGTCCCCGTTGAAACCCGTCATGCCTATCTTCTCCCCACTGATTGGTAGTTGGTTCTGCCCGGACCGCTTATTAGAGGTGGACCATCCGGCTCCACTGGAAAGCACCCCTAATAAGGACATGTTCACTAAATATGGACTAGTCGCCGTAGCTTATAGCAAGCTATGGCATAAATATACAAGGAAGGACCCCGAGAGTCAGTGGCCACTGATGGGATCCTTCGACGACCATAAGATAGAAGTGCTAGAAATGGCTCTGCGTAGCAATAAGACGACGCCTACTATGCTTGACAGTATCGGCATGTGGCGCAAAGAAGCAACGCAACGGAAAAAGAGGGAAGAAGTAAAAGCAGAAAAGGAATTACGAAAGGCAGCTCACCTTGCCGCTAGAAAGTTAGAAGAAGAAATAAAGGAGAGAAGGGAAACTAAACTAAGACAGGAGCCCGAAACCTCAGGCCAGTACGCTGTTAGGACCCCCTCTATGCTCTACCCTGAGTTGTCCTCTAAGCAACGAACGAATGATGAATTACTGTTAGGTCCCCCGATCATTTACATGCCCCCTCCATACGCACCCTCCCAATCGGTGGTGCAACACCCACAACCCCCAAACACGAGCGACAGCAGTACAGGGGCCTCGGTCCTCACGGCCTCCGCGCCGGCTGAGCCTCTTGTACTGAACCCAACGTCGGCTATAACGTTAGATGACCCTGAGATGAGAAAGAAAGATTCCACCAGAATGAATCGATTAACAAAGGATGAACGAGCAGGAATTGACAAGATAGTAGGGACACTGGTGGAGCGAAAGGAAAGTGAGAAGTATATAACAGACGTGTATAACTCGTATGCCGACAGCCGCAGACGACACTTTGTCGTACGACTTTGTTATCACGCCCTGAATGCATATGAGGATAGGTACCACGATAAAGGTCCTGAAGGCTTAGCGGCCCTATATAGGAAGGTAGACATCGGGGAAGAAAGAGAGGGCGATGTGACGAACCTCTTCACTCGTACACTCGAGGTCTACCGACACCTTAAAGAACACAGACAGACAACCAAAGCAGAAACCCCCATAGTGACTAAGCCCCAGGAAGGAAGGATTGATACCATGATGCCCATCAAAGAGGCCGCCCCCTACTGGGTCCCCCCACGAGGTCAGGGAACACATGACGACATCAACCACCAAGATGCGAAGGGGAGGGTCGTATATAATTGGGTCTACCAGCCATGGGACCGACAAGATATTTTGACCTTTAGAAAAACTCTACCCGACTTAAGAAAGAACCCGACTGCCTTCTACACCGAACTAGGTACAGCCCTGGGCTCAACAATAATGACTTTAGCAGATATCGACTTGTTCTTCGGATTATGTCTGCCGGCTGATGTGTGGAAGCAAATCCGGAAAGTTGACCACGCTGAGCCGTTCGGATATACCTGGGTACAACTCGATACTATAGATAAACAGCGAGAACCAGGACAGAAACCCCCGAAAGCCATATTGGAACTCCCAGACAAGATTGTACAGAAATTGAAGACTCTAATCCCAGAAAGAAAGGTAGACTGGTCGATAGTGACGGCTTGCCGCCAGAAACCCCAGGAGGATGTGTCTGAATACTTCTCCCGATTCGAGACTGTGTTTTCCGATTATAGTGGCCAGGACATGACCACTGCAACCGGACATCACCTCTTTGTCCAGAATTATGTGAAAGGCCTGTCACAAGAAGTCTCCCAGAAGCTGCAGACCAGCGAGAGTAGTTGGGCAGCCTCCAAACCCGCCGCAATCCTCCAGATGGCCCAATACTACGAACATCAAAAGAACGAGAACGATAGGGCGTCGGAGAAGAAGAAAAAGGAACTGAAGGAGAGGGTAATGATAGCACAGTTGCAAGGGGTGACCATAGGAAGGGAACCCCCGAAAGGGAATTACCAACCAACCGCCCCTAGAAAGCTACCCCCTAGAGACCATACACCTGCACCCTACAACGGACGGAGAGACTTAGATGGGAACCAATGCGCGTTCTGTAGAGGGTTCGGACACTGGAAATCCCAGTGCCCGGTCCTTCTGGTATTGAACAGAAATAGGGACCCCAGAGACACAGCATATGACCCCAGAAATAGAGGACAGGGACGAGGGTACACGAATGACGCCATCAACGATAGGCCAGGCAGACCAAACACCTTTGATCGCCCCCGACAAAACCAGTGTCAACAGTCCGACTATGAAAGCACCCATGACTTCGCATAGGACCGCCAGGGGCAAGGGAGGGATCCAGTCGAACTCCGTGTTGACCAGCAAGGTCCTTACGTCACTGCTAAGGTCTTGGGCACAAAATCTCCATTCCTGGTAGATACTGGGGCGACACGTAGTGCGTTATCTAAACGACTGATTCCTAGGGCACCCTTGTCTGGCTCACACGTAACCTCAATAGGCTTCGATGGAACGTCCTCCACTAACCCCTTATCAGCACCAATCTCCTTTGACTTAGAAGATAACCCCACTGACACAACCTTTTTGCTCTCCTCCAACACCCCCGATGCTATTATGGGACTTGATTTGCTAAAACATTTCCGAGCCACCATCAGATGTTCCCCAGACGGAGTTCGAGTCATCCTGCACGATAACCCAGATCTGTTCAGACCTTGTCACACACGACGTATGCTCTCTATAACCGATGCTGACCTGTCCCTACTCGACACGTTACCTTCACATCTATGGGCTAAAACCGACTCAGATGTAGGGCGCATGGTGATCGACCCAGTACACATAACCGTCCGACCGGACGCAGTGCTCCCAAAGCTCCCGCAGTATCGGATATCGCCCGAAGGCGAGAAGGCATTGGTGGAAATCATCGAGTCCCTGGTCGAGGCAGGAGTGGTAGAAGAAGTAGTCAGTAATGTTTGCAACAGCCCTATCTTACCCATTGTTAAGAAGCAAGGCGAGGGAGATGAGAAAGCATACCGCTTTATTGTTGACTTACGAGAAGTTAACAAAGTAGTCATACCTCAGTACCCCGTGGTCTCAGACATCACCACCATCCTCACCCTGATTCCGTCCACTGCCACCACCTTTACTGTTATTGATCTCAAGAACGCATTCTTTTCCATCCCCATCCACCCAGACAGCCGCTACCTGTTCGGCTTCACTTTAAAAGCCCGTTCGTACAGATTCTGTAGGGCACCCCAAGGTTACACTGAGAGTCCCAGTATTTATAGCCAAGCCCTCAAGAGACAACTAGATGCAGTCCAACTGCCTGATGGAGTGGTGTTAATACAGTACGTCGATGACATTCTTTTGGCGGCCGACACCACTCCACTTGCCGTCGCAGCCACCATTCACCTCCTCCGCTTCCTCGCGGAGAACGGTCACAAGGTCTCCAGAAAGAAATTGCAATTCTGCCAGCCCCAAGTAACGTATCTAGGCCACCTACTATCCAAAGACGGGAGGAAACTTACCCCTGACCGAATTCAGACCATCCTAGAAACCCCTGTTCCCAAAACTCAGAAGCAAGTGCGGTCCCTAGTAGGCCTCACCTCCTTTTGTCGACAATGGTTGCCAAACTTCAGTCTTATCGTAAAACCTCTGCTTTCCCTGCTGGCTAAAGATGTCCCCTTCCCCCTCCCCTGGACACCCGAATGTCAATCCTCCTTCAAAGAATTACGAGACGCCCTCGGTTCGGCCCCAGTCCTAGGAACCCCAGACTACACTAAACCTTTCTCCCTCTACACCCACGAAAGGGAGGGATGTGCGTTGTCTGTCCTAACCCAGTCCATAGGCCCTAAACAACGCCCTTGTGCCTACTTCTCTGCCACTCTTGACCCTGTAGCCAGAGCTTTGCCCGCCTGCCTTCGAGCAGTAGCCGCCGCTGCTGTCTCTATCCGGCAAAGTGAGGGAATCGTGCTCTCGAACCCCCTCACAGTATTGGTACCCCATGCGGTTGACACCCTCCTGAACCAAACCAACACTCAGCACCTGACTAGCGCACGACTGACTGGTTACGAACTGACTCTGCTTGCACCCCACATCACATTGAAACGATGCACCACTCTGAATCCAGCTACTCTACTACCTCTCCCTGACGCTGACCCCAATGCGTCCCCTATGCATGACTGCGTGACCCTCACCGACGAACAGACCAAGAGTAGGGTTGACCTCCGGGATACTGCCTTCCCAGACCCTGACGGAGAACTGTGGGTGGATGGCTCATGCATCAAGATCCCCGATGGCACCACCTCAGCTGCCTATGCAGTCACCACAGCCCGAACAGTTGTTGAGACAGCCCGCATCACACAGCGATCCGCACAGGCGGCGGAACTAATTGCTCTCACACGAGCCTGCATCCTGGCAGCAGGGACAACCGCAAACATTTACACAGACAGTCAGTACGCCTTCGGGGTAGTTCACCACTTTGGGCTCTTATGGAAAGAGAGGGGATTCTTGACTTCCCATGGCAAACCCATCCTGCATGGAGATCTAGTCTCTGCCCTGACCGAAGCAGTCCTCCTCCCCACACGGCTGGCTGTGATCAAATGCCAGGCACACAAGCACCGACCCTGACAACCACGGACAACATCACCGCCCAAGAAGAACTTCTGGACAAAGACCGACCATCCCTGAGCCACTGCTCGGATACAGAGACACTTGAGTTAGTGAAATATCCCGATCCCACCGTGCCATCCAAGGAAGGGTATAACTTGCGACGAAAGGAGAGAACTTCGGCTAAGCAGACCACAAACTAAGCGAAAATCTCAGAACGGTGGCCTAGTCACCTCAAAGGCCACCAGGAGAGAAACTAAACAAAGTCTGTGGTTCTGCCCGCTACCGAGTCTCTTGAAGGTGATGGAAGCGCCCGACATGAAGATGATGGAAGCACCCGGACGTCCGAAGACCCACTACAAAAACCCAAAGACTGACAGAATGCACAGCTCAAAGACTTTTGCACTTTTCATTACCCTTCTCTTTTGCCTTCTCCTCGTGGTCACCTTCTGGATCATGGAGGAGAGCACACCCGCTCATAAGACATTGCTGACCACCGTTCAACCTACCACCATGAAAGAACACCATCTGATCTCACTTTCACCCCAACTCCGAGAAAGGCGTAAGGAGTTCTGGAATAACTCCTTTGTGCAGTTGCTCCACCAACACAATCTTGCCACCAACGCCACTAATTGCTGGATCTGTGGATTACTACCACATGCCACTGGACACTCTATCCCCTTCATCCCTTCACCTTTTTCTGTCCATGGTTCCTGCCTCGCCTGGCTAATCCTCCTGCAGGAAAGCTACAAGGATAATGCCACTTCCGGCAAAACTGTGTCACACTTCTACCACGGGTTCTGGCTGAACAAAACTGGAAAAACGTCTGCCCCCTTCTTCCCTCTGAGATCGAACACTTCTTTTCACATGGACATCCCTGCCAAAGAACGAGTTGAAATGCAAGTGTTCAACAACCCGGCCAGACCCACCTTCTCTTATCTCCGGAAACGAACGGCCGCCACCCTGACAGTGGCCCTATCCGTCATCAACATCACTGGATTTGTGTGCCTCAAAGGCCTGGGGGCGCAGCTGGTAGGCCACAGCTCCTGCCTCATCACCCGGACATTGGACTCAGTTGATCCACCCTCCTTTGTTGCCTCCCCGAATATGTACTTCGTCTGTGGTACTAAGGCCTACACCTGGCTTCCGAAAGGTTGGGGAGGCACCTGCTACATCGCCTTTGTCCTTCCTCCGACATATGTGGCTCCAGCAAACCATCACCGACAGAAACGTGCCAAAGACATTGTGCAAGCCGACTCCACCGGAGCACAGTTCCTGGATGCAGTAAAGGGACTTGTTCCACTCTGGGGTCCAATGGCAAACAGCCGTGCCATCCGCCACTTAACTCAGGCAGTCGAGACGGCGATGAACATTACTGCTGGCATCCTCGCCAACAACACCGCCGAGCTTCAGGCCGTCCGCCTGGTGGCTCTTCAGAACCGCCTCGTTCTAGATGTGGTTCTGGCTGATCGTGGAGGAGCATGCCGCATCATTGGGTCCAGCTGTTGTACCTACGTACCAGATAATTCACCCTCAGTCTACAAAGCAATTGAACACCTCCACAGACTTTCCGCAGAGGTTCATCAGGAGCAAGAAGGATGGTCCCTTGGAAGTTGGTTTTGGGACACTATTAAAAGTTGGGGATGGAGGCTGTTTTCATTTATCCTAATACCGATTGTGATACTATGTGGATGTTGCTTGGGGATTCAGTGTCTGCCACCTTTATGCTCGCTTTTTATGAACTGCATCTGCCCTAAGACTTTGAACTTTGAAGCAGAGCGAATGAAAGCTTTGCATGAGGTGGAAGTTCGTAATATTATGGGGATAGATCCGAACTAGACAAGCTGGCGAGATATGTTAAAAGGGAGGACTGTGGAAATTTAGCTTGTAACTGAACATTATCTGCGCCATCTTGCCTCTCCCCAGCACCACGCACAGCGAACGCACGGCCGCCATTTTAGGCACCCCACTCTCTCCCCGCTCATTTTCGATCGCCAGTGCGTTCCCCTGGCGCTGCGAGCATCCCCCGCGCGCCGGCCACCCCCGCTCTCTCATACACGGGCCATAAACCCTCTCATTCTGTGCGACCCTGCCATGGAACCACATCCCACACCTGACCGACATCCCATACATGGTCATGCCTCTCTTTGATAAACCCCCTTCCTCTGCGCCCCATTGTCCGAACCGATCCCAGGCCATCACCTAGCCCTGCGGATGCAGTTTATTGCCCCTACTGTAAGGGAAACACCCCACATCAAAGGGATTACAGTGGATCAAAGCCCCTACCCCCCTGAGACCCGGCCGGTTGCACACACCCCCGGGAATTGGCGGAATATCCAGCTGCGTGATAGCCATCTCCTACTGTGGGTGGGGTGGGGACTTCTACTGTAGATATGTGTGGGAACGAGCTTGAAGTGGGGGTTCCAAGGATGTCTTTCCGTACATCAAAGTCTCAATAAGAATGTACCATGTGTAATAAAGCAATAAACCTGTGTATAAGAGGCCAGGCCTCAGAGATGCAGTTAGAGCACCTCGTGACGATACCTTGCTGTCTGATCTGATGTGTTCTGCTCCGACGGAATAAAACTTTGTTTCCTGCCTTCCAGTCTCCGGCGCCTGCCTCTTGCATTGATAAATTATCGAATGGTATGAGAGGCGATTAACGCCGGGCAATACTTGAAAGGTTATCGACTGAAACTGCCGCTACCATTTAACAACCCACTAGTGTCAAGGAAGTCCAAGCGTTTATTGGGTTTGCAAATTTTTATCGGAGACTTATTGGAGAATTCTCTCGACGAATATTACCGTTGACTCGACTACTGAAGAAAGGGGCACGATTCGAATGGTCGGAAGAAGCAGAGCAAGCCTTTAAGGATTTGAAGATTGAGTTCACCACGGCACCCATTCTCCTTCATGCCGATCCGATGGAGCCCTTTTATGTTGAGACTGATGCCTCGGACCTAGCGATTGGAGGGGTTCTCTCTCAAAGGAATAAGGAAACTGGCCAATTACACCCGGTGGCTTATCGTTCTAGGAAGTTGACACCAGCTGAAATTAATGATACAATTACAGAAAAAGAGTTGTTGGCAATAAAAGACGCCTTCAAGGAGTGGAGACATTATCTAATGGGAGCCCACCATGTGGTAACAGTTTACACAGATCATCGTAACTTAAAACTCCTGAAGTCAGCCAGAACCTTGACACCTTGCCAACTTTGTTGGTCACTGTATTTTGCTGATTATGATTTCGTGATAACTTATCGGCCGGGTGCACAGAATGGAAAGGCGGATGCCTTGTCCAGGTTGGAAACCGGAGAAGAAAGAAGACCACAAAATGCTCAAGTGATAATTCCGGAAGCCAAGATTGTCGGCGCCGCAGACATACTGAACTTTAAAGAAAAAGTAAAGCAAGCTCTAACCCCAGAAGAAATGCACAAGTGGGCGCAACTAGAGCCTGGGAGAGAAGTTTGAGATGAATTACCATTTAAAGAAGTTGCTTTGTATTTGCCGACTACTGCGTTGCAGGAACAAGCCCTACAGGAATGTCATGATCACTTGTTGGCTGGGCACAAGGGAGAGTTCAAGACAGAAGATTTAATCAAAAGAAAATATTGGTGGCCACTGATGAGTAAGGACATTGAACAATATTTAAAGACTTGTGAGATATGCGCTCAGGGAAAATCAGAACGGCACGCTCTCCAGGGGCTATTGCAACCTCTGCCCATTCCTCCTCATCCTTGGCATACAATTACCCTAGACTTAATTACAGACTTACCATCCTGTCATGGGACAAATACAATACTAGTAATAGTAGATGCATACACAAAGATGACACATTTCTTGGCCTTAAAAGGAATCCCTACAGCGAAACAGTTAGCAAGTCATTTTAGTACACAGATTGTCAGGTTACACGGAATACCCAAGGTCATAACATCTGACGGGGGAACCCAATTTGTCTCACATTTCTGGAAGGCCTTTATGAAAGGTTTAGGAATAGAAACCCGTTTCTCCACCAGTTTCCATCCGGAGACGGATGGACAAACAGAAAGAGTGAACCAGGAATTGGATCAATATTTACGGTTGTTCTCGCTGAAACAGGATGGAGAATGGCCGGACTACTTGTGGACAGCAGAATTCGCTCATAATAACGTGAAGAATGTGTCCACAGGGTATTCTCCGTTCTACTTAAACTATGGTAGACATCCAAATTCAGTAGTACAAGATGTGGAGCTCTCAGTCCCAGCAGTCAAGGATTTGGTGACTCATTTAAATTCAGTACATGAATTAGCATCAAAGAATCTCGAACAGGCTAAGGAGAAATATAAGAAGTACGCAGATAAGAAAAGAAAGATACCTCCTCCACTAGAAATTGGAGATAAAGTCTGGTTGAATACAAAAAATTTACGACTAAAAGGGAACCGAAAATTCCAGCCACGATTTATTGGTCCTTACCCTATTGCAGAGCAGATTAATCCAGTGACTTATAAATTGACCCTGCCCTCCAAATTCAAGATACACCCTGTGTTTCATGTTTCCCTTTTGAAGAAGGCAGTTCCTAATTTGAGAAAGGAATTATTTCCAAAACCAATTCAGCTAGATACAGGAGTGGAGTTCGAGGTAAGAGAAATTCTGGACTCAAAATTAGTTAGAGGAAAACTGTATTATTTGGTAGATTGGAAAGGCTACGGTCCTGAGGAGCGGTCTTGGGAATTAGATTCAGATGTTCATGCTCCTAGACTAATAAGACTTTTCTATCAGCGCAATCCAACCAAGCCCAGAGTGGGAGTACCATCCTTGGTGGGGGGTACTGTCAGGATCCCTAACGTGAGTTCCAAGACGAAGCGCAAGGGATTAAGTTCAAGAGGCGCTTCGGTGTGGAATAAGCTTCAATGGTCGAGTTGGTGGCATGCCCGCAATTCCAAGATGGCCGCTAAGGCGCTGTGGTCTGCGGTCTAGTTGTTAGGAAATTCAGAGAGACTGTGTGACGCGCGCACGCCTAAAGTATTGCGCACTTCACTAAGACCTTCCCTCAGAGAAGTCAGGTTCCGCGAGTGTTCCCAGTTTGAAGTGAATTCTTTTAGAGTAGAAGTTTTTCTTGACAGCAACCCTTGGTGAACCATTCTTAGACAAGAATCCGATACTTACCGAAGAAGAAAGGAAGACGCTTGGAATCCGAGAAGGACTACTTACGGGAGTCAAGTACGGAGTCACCTCGTCTCTTCAGAAAACGAGTGAAGACTTCAGCCGTGCCCTGAAAAAGAACAAGTAGAAAGCTAAGTGAATTATAGGAAGAATTTACAGGCACATTAATGTCAAATAATGTTTAGTGATGAAGAACCGCTAATAATAATTAAAGACTTACTGTTGTGAGCAGCGATAAGAGTTCAGAGTCCTGTAAGAGAAAAAGAGAACATTTATGAATATTGTGAAAAGGCCTAGAGAGATGAAAAGACAACAAACAGACTAAGAAAAGTAAACTAGAGAAGAAACGAGATAGACTCACCTGAGTTAACCCAACACAGTGATAACCTGAGGAGAGAAAACACAGGAAGAGATTATCAAAAAGACGACAGCTTAGAATATAAAAGAAAAAGCAGAATAAAGAAAAAACTACGAGAGGAAAGAGAAAGCTACCACTAAATTAAAACTACTGGTAGGTTTCTAAAAAGAGAAAGAGTAGAAGCATAACACATAAAAGATTGAAAAGGTTGACTAATCGATACATGTTTTACAGATAAGTAGCAACAGCAATAACAAGAAAAGAAGAAGTCAGAGTCTGACACGGAGAGCAGCACAGACTTCAGGATTCTGGGTAGGTAGCGAACACAAGAGAAAAGAAAGGAAAAGGATAAGATAGAGTAGAGAGGGAGAAATAATAAATTGTTGTGTGTTTAGTTACCTTTAGGAGTCTTCAGTAGCAGACCGAAAGCAGAAGAAGAATTCCAGATAGGAAACCAGAAGGTCCAGAACCAGTCTCTTCTTATTGTTTATTATTTTATCCACGTTCCCCCTTCCCCCTCACTAATCAGTTGGCGCCAAAGCATATCTTGGGGCCGAGTGGTTGGTAGGTGGAGTCGGGAAGCTAGCGACTTCTGTTCCTTTGCAAGACAACAGTAATCAGCGAGAAGCTGAAGGTGAACTCTGACACTCTAGAGCAGCTCTGCTGACCTGGTTCTCAGGATCTGGAGCAGCTCTGCTGACCTGGTTCTCTGGCTCTAAAGCAGCTCTGCTGACCTGGTTCTATGGCTCTAAATCAGCTCTGCTGACCTGGTTCTCTGGCTCTAGAGCAGCTCTGCTGACCTGGTTCTTAAGCTCTAAAGCAGCTCTGCTGACCTGGGTCTTAGGCTCTAGAGCAGCTCTGCTGACCTGGTTCTCTGACTCTAAAGCAGCTCTGCTGACCTGGTTCTCTCCCTCTAAACCAGCTCTGCTGACTTGGTTTCTCAGGCTCTACAGCAGCTCTGCTGACCTAGTTCTTAGGCTCTAGAGCAGCTCTGCTGACCTGGTTCTCTGGCTCTAAAGCAGCTCTGCTCACCTGGTGCTCTGGCTCTAAAGCAGCTCTGCTGACCCGGTTCTAAGGCTCTAAAGCAGTTCTGCAGACCTGGCTCTCTGGCTCTGGAGCAGCTCTGCTGTCCTGGTTCTCTGGCTCTAAAACAGCTCTGCTGACCTGGTTCTCTGGCTCTAATGCAGGTCTGCTGACCTGGTTTCTATGGCTCTACAGCAGCTCTGCTGACCTAGTTCTCAGGCTCTAAAGCAGATCTGCTGACCTGGTTCTCTGGCTCTAAAGCAGCTCAGCGGACCTGGTTCTCTGGCTCTAAAACAGCTCTACTGACCTGGTTCTATGGCTCTAAATCAGCTCTGCTGACCTGGTTCTCTGGTTCTGGAGCAGCTCTGCTGACCTCGTTCTCTGGCTCTAAAGCAGCTCTGCTGACCTAGTTCTCTGGCTCTAAAGCAGCTCTGCTGACCTGGTTCTCTGAACCTAAAGCAGCTCTGCTGACCTGCTTCTCTGGCTCTAAAGCAGCTCTGCTGACCTGGTTCTATGGCTCTAAAGCAGCTCTGCTGACCTGGTTCTCTGGCTCTAGAGCAGCTCTTCTGACCTGGTTCTCGGGCTATAGAGCAGCTCTGCTGACCTGGTTGTCTGGCTCTAAACAGCTCAGCTGACCTGGTTCTCTGGCTCTAAAACAGCTCTGCTGACCTGGTTCTATGGCTCTAAATCAGCTCTGCTGACCTGGTTCTATGGCTCTAAAGCAGTTCTGCTGACCTGGTTCTCTGGCTCTAGAGCAGCTCTGCTGACCTGGTTCTCTGGCTTTAAAACAGCTCTGCTGACCTCGTTCTCTGGCTCTAAAGCAGCTCTGCTGACCTGGTTCTCTCCCTCTAAAGCAGCTCTGCTGACCTGGTTTATATTGCTCTACAGGAGCTCTGCTGACCTGGTTCTCTTCCTCTAAAGCAGCTCTGCTGACCTGGTTTATATGGCTCTACAGGAGCTCTGCTGACCTGGTTCTCAGGCTCTAAAGCAGCTCTGCTGAGCTGGTTCTTAGGCTCTAGAGCAGCTCTGCTGACCTAGTTCTCTGGCTCTAAAGCAGCTCTGCTGACCTGATTCTATGGCTCTAAAGCAGCTCTGCTGACCTGGTTCTCTTGCTCTAGAGCAGCGCTGCTGACCTGGTTCTCAGGATCTAGAGCAGCTCTCCTGACCTGGTTCTCTGGCTCTAAAGCAGCTCTGCTGACCTGGTTCTATGGCTCTAAATCAGCTCTGCTGACCTGGTTCTCTGGCGCTAGAGCAGCTCTGCTGACCTGGTTCTCAGGATCTAGAGCAGCTCTGCTGACCTGGTTCTCTGGCTCTAAAGCAGCTCTGCTGACCTGGTTCTATGGCTCTAAATCAGCTTTGCTGACCTGGTTCTCTGGCTCTAGAGCAGCTCTGCTGACCTGGTTCTTAGGCTCTAAAGCAGCTCTGCTGACCTGGGTCTTAGGCTCTAGAGCAGCTCTGCTGACCTGGTTCTCTGGCTCTAAAGCAGCTCTGCTGACCTGGTTCTCTGGCTCTAAAGCAGCTCTGCTGACCTGGTTCTCTCCCTCTAAACCAGCTCTGCTGACCTGGTTTCTCTGGCTCTACAGCAGCTCTGCTGGGCTAGTTCTTAGGCTCTAGAGCAGCTCTGCTGACCTGGTTCTCTGGCTCTAAAGCAGCTCTGCTCAACTGGTTCTCTGGCTCTAAAGCAGCTCTGCTGACCCGGTTCTATGGCTCTAAAGCAGTTCTGCAGACCTGGTTCTCTGGCTCTAGAGCAGCTCTGCTGTCCTGGTTCTCTGGCTCTAAAACAGCTCTGCTGACCCGGTTCTATGGCTCTAAAGCGGTTCTGCTGACCTGGTTCTCTGGCTGTAGAGCAGCTCTGCTGTCCTGGTTCTCTGGCTCTCAAACAGCTCTGCTGACCTGGTCCTCTGGCTCTAATGCAGGTCTGCTGGCCTGTTTCTATGGCTCTACAGCAGCTCTGCTGACCTGGTTCTCAGGCTCTAAAGCATCTCTGCTGACCTGGTTCTCTGGCTCTAAAGCAGCTCAGCTGACCTGGTTCTCTGGCTCTAAAACAGCTCTACTGACCTGGTTCTATGGCTCTAAAGAAGCTCTGCTGATCTGGTTCTCTGGTTCTAGAGCAGCTCTGCTGCCCTGGTTCTCTAGCTCTAAAACAGCTCTGCTGACCTGGTTCTCTGCCTCTAGAGCAGCTCTTCTTACCTGGTTCTCTGGCTCTAAAGCAGCTCTGCTGAACTAGTTCTCTGGCTCTAAAGCAGCTCTGCTGACCTGGTTTTCTGCCTCTAAAGCAGCTCTGTTGACCTGGTTCTCTAGCTCTAAAGCAGCTCTGCTGAGCTAGTTCTCTGGCTATAAAGCAGCTCTGCTGACCTGGTTCTCTGGACCTAAAGCAGCTCTGCTGACCTGGTTCTTTGGCTCTAGAGCAGCTCTGCTGACCTGGTTCTCTGGCTCTAAAGCAGCTCTGCTGACCTGGTTCTCTGACTCTAAAGCAGCTCTGCTGACCTGGTTCTCTCCCTCTAAACCAGCTCTGCTGACCTGGTTTCTCTGGCTCTACAGCAGCTCTGCTGGGCTAGTTCTTAGGCTCTAGAGCAGCTCTGCTGACCTGGTTCTCTGGCTCTAAAGCAGCTCTGCTCACCTGGTTCTCTGGCTCTAAAGCAGCTCTGCTGACCCGGTTCTATGGCTCTAAAGCAGTTCTGCAGACCTGGTTCTCTGGCTCTAGAGCAGCTCTGCTGTCCTGGTTCTCTGGCTCTAAAACAGCTCTGCTGACCCGGTTCTATGGCTCTAAAGCGGTTCTGCTGACCTGGTTCTCTGGCTGTAGAGCAGCTCTGCTGTCCTGGTTCTCTGGCTCTCAAACAGCTCTGCTGACCTTGTCCTCTGGCTCTAATGCAGGTCTGCTGACCTGGTTTCTATGGCTCTACAGCAGCTCTGCTGACCTGGTTCTCAGGCTCTAAAGCATCTCTGCTGACCTGGTTCTCTGGCTCTAAAGCAGCTCAGCTGACCTGGTTCTCTGGCTCTAAAACAGCTCTACTGACCTGGTTCTATGGCTCTAAAGCAGCTCTGCTGATCTGGTTCTCTGGTTCTAGAGCAGCTCTGCTGCCCTGGTTCTCTAGCTCTAAAACAGCTCTGCTGACCTGGTTCTCTGCCTCTAGAGCAGCTCTGCTTACCTGGTTCTCTGGCTCTAAAGCAGCTCTGCTGAACTAGTTCTCTGGCTCTAAAGCAGCTCTGCTGACCTGGTTTTCTGCCTCTAAAGCAGCTCTGTTGACCTGGTTCTTAAGCTCTAAAGCAGCTCTGCTGACCTGGGTCTTAGGCTCTAGAGCAGCTCTGCTGACCTGGTTCTCTGGCTCTAAAGCAGCTCTGCTGACCTGGTTCTCTGGCTCTAAAGCAGCTCTGCTGACCTGGTTCTCTCCCTCTAAACCAGCTCTGCTGACCTGGTTTCTCTGGCTCTACAGCAGCTCTGCTGGGCTAGTTCTTAGGCTCTAGAGCAGCTCTGCTGACCTGGTTCTCTGGCTCTAAAGCAGCTCTGCTCACCTGGTTCTCTGGCTCTAAAGCAGCTCTGCTGACCCGGTTCTATGGCTCTAAAGCAGTTCTGCAGACCTGGTTCTCTGGCTCTAGAGCAGCTCTGCTGTCCTGGTTCTCTGGCTCTAAAACAGCTCTGCTGACCCGGTTCTATGGCTCTAAAGCGGTTCTGCTGACCTGGTTCTCTGGCTGTAGAGCAGCTCTGCTGTCCTGGTTCTCTGGCTCTCAAACAGCTCTGCTGACCTGGTCCTCTGGCTCTAATGCAGGTCTGCTGACCTGGTTTCTATGGCTCTACAGCAGCTCTGCTGACCTGGTTCTCAGGCTCTAAAGCATCTCTGCTGACCTGGTTCTCTGGCTCTAAAGCAGCTCAGCTGACCTGGTTCTCTGGCTCTAAAACAGCTCTACTGACCTGGTTCTATGGCTCTAAAGCAGCTCTGCTGATCTGGTTCTCTGGTTCTAGAGCAGCTCTGCTGCCCTGGTTCTCTAGCTCTAAAACAGCTCTGCTGACCTGGTTCTCTGCCTCTAGAGCAGCTCTGCTTACCTGGGTCTCTGGCTCTAAAGCCGCTCTGCTGAACTAGTTCTCTGGCTCTAAAGCAGCTCTGCTGACCTGGTTTTCTGCCTCTAAAGCAGCTCTGTTGACCTGGTTCTCTAGCTCTAAAGCAGCTCTGCTGAGCTAGTTCTCTGGCTATAAAGCAGCTCTGCTGACCTGGTTCTCTGGACCTAAAGCAGCTCTGCTGACCTGGTTCTTTGGCTCTAGAGCAGCTCTGCTGACCTGGTTCTTAGGCTCTAGAGCAGCTCTGCTGACCTGCTTCTCTGGCTCTAAAGTAGCTCTGCTGACCTAGTTCTCAGGCTCTAAAGCAGCTCTGCTGACCTAGTTCTTAGGCTCTAGAGCAGCTCTGCTGACCTGGTTCTCTGGCTCTAAAGCAGCTCTGCTGACCTGGTTCTCTGGCTCTAAAGCAGCTCTGCTGACCTGGTTCTCTGGACCTAAAGCAGCTCTGCTGACCTGGTCCTTTGGCTCTAGAGCAGCTCTGCTGACCTGGTTCTTAGGCTCTAGAGCAGCTCTGCTGACCTGCTTCTCTGGCTCTAAAGCAGCTCTGCTGACCTGGTTCCCAGGCTCTAAATCAGCTCTGCTGGCCTAGTTCTTAGGCTCTAGAGCAGCTCTGCTGACCTGGTTCTCTGGCTCTAAAGCAGCTCTGCTGACCTGGTTCTCTGGCTCTAGAGCAGCTCTGCTGACCTGGATCTCAGGCTCTAGAGCAGCTCTGCTGACCTGGTTCTCTGGCTCTAAAGCAGCTCCGCTGACCTAGTTCTCTGGCTCTAAAACAGCTCTGCTGACCTAGTTCTATGTCTCTAAATCAGCTCTGCTGACCTGGTTCTCTGGTTCTAGAGCAGCTCTGCTGACCTGGTTCTCTGGTTCTAGAGCAGCTCTGCTGCCCTGGTTCTCTGGGTCTAAAGCAGCTCTGCTGACCTGGTTCTCTAGCTGTAGAGCAGCTCTGCTGTCCTGGTTCTCCGGCAATAAAACAGCTCTGCTGACCTGGTTCTCTGGCTCTAATGCAGGTCTGCTGACCTGGTTTCTATGGCTCTACAGCAGCTCTGCTGACCTGGTTCTCAGGCTCTAAAGCAGATCTGTTGACCTGGTACTCTGGCTCTAAAGCAGCTCAGCTGACCTGGTTTTCTGGCTCTAAAACAGCTCTACTGACCTGGTTCTATGGCTCTAAATCAGCTCTGCTGACCTGGTTCTCTGGCTCTAGAGCAGCTCTGCTGACCTGGATCTCAGGCTCTAGAGCAGCTCTGCCGACCTGGTTCTCTGGCTCTAAAGCAGCTCCGCTGACCTGGTTCTCTGGCTCTAAAACAGCTCTGCTGACCTGGTTCTATGTCTCTAAATCAGCTCTGCTGACCTAGTTCTCTGGTTCTAGAGCAGCTCTGCTGCCCTGGTTCTCTGGGTCTAAAGCAGCTCTGCTGACCTGTTTCTCTGGCTGTAGAGCAGCTCTGCTGTCCTGGTTCTCTGGCACTAAAACAGCTCTGCTGACCTGGTTCTCTGGGTCTAAAGCAGCTCTGCTGACCTGGTTCTCTGGCTGTAGAGCAGCTCTGCTGTCCTGGTTCTCTGGCACTAAAACAGCTCTGCTGACCTGGTTCTCTGGCTCTAATGCAGGTCTGCTGACCTGGTTTCTATGGCTCTACAGCAGGTCTGCTGACCTGGTTCTCAGGCTCTAAAGCAGATCTGTTGACCTGGTTCTCTGGCTCTAAAGCAGCTCAGCTGACCTGGTTCTCTGGCTCTAAAACAGCTCTACTGACCTGGTTCTATGGCTCTAAATCAGCTCTGCTGACCTGGTTCTCTGGTTCTAGAGCAGCTCTGCTGCCCTGGTTCTCTGGCTCTAAAACAGCTCTGCTGACCTGGTTCTCTGCCTCTAGAGCAGCTCTGCTGACCTGGTTCTCTGGCTCTAAAGCAGCTCTGCTGAAATAGTTCTCTGGCTCTAAAGCAGCTCTGCTGACCTGGTTTTCTGCCTCTAAAGCAGCACTGTTGACCTGGTTCTCTGGCTCTAAAGCAGCTCTGCTGACCTAGTTCTCTGGCTCTAAAGCAGCTCTGCTGACCTGGTTCTCGGGCTGTAGAGCAGCTCTGCTGACCTGGTTGTCTGGCTCTAAAGCAGCTCAGCTGACCTGGTTCTCTGGCTCTAAAACAGCTCTGCTGGCCTCGTTCTCTGGCTCTAAAGCAGCTCTGCTGACCTGGTTCTCTCCCTCTAAAGCAGCTCTGCTGACCTGGTTTATATGGCTCTACAGGAGCTCTGCTGACCTGGTTCTCTCCCTCTAAAGCAGTTCTGCTGACCTGGTTTATATGGCTCTACAGGAGCTCTGCTGACCTGGTTCTCAGGCTCTAAAGCAGCTCTGCTGGGCTGGTTCTTAGGCTCTAGAGCAGCTCTGCTGACCTAGTTCTCTGGCTCTAGAGCAGCTCTGCTGACCTGGTTCTCAGGATCTAGAGCAGCTCTCCTGACCTGGTTCCCTGGCTCTAAAGCAGCTCTGCTGACCTGGTTCTATGGCTCTAAATCAGCTCTGCTGACCTGGTTCTCTGGCTCTAGAGCAGCTCTGCTGACCTGGTTCTCAGGATCTAGAGCAGCTCTGCTGACCTGGTTCTCTGGCTCTAAAGCAGCTCTGCTGACCTGGTTCTATGGCTCTAAATCAGCTCTGCTGACCTGGTTCTCTGGCTCTATAGCAGCTCTGCTGACCTGGTTTCTCTGGCTCTACAGCAGCTCTGCTGACCTAGTTCTTAGGCTCTAGAGCAGCTCTGCTGACCCGGTTCTATGGCTCTAAAGCAGCTCTGCTCACCTGGTTCTCTGGCTCTAAAGCAGCTCAGCTGACCCGGTTCTATGGCTCTAAAGCAGTTCTGCAGACCTGGTTCTCTGGCTCTAGAGCAGCTCTGCTGTCCTGGTTCTCTGGCTCTAAAACAGCTCTGCTGACCCGGTTCTATGGCTCTAAAGCGGTTCTGCAGACCTGGTTCTCTGGTTGTAGAGCAGCTCTGCTGTCCCGGTTCTTTGGCTCTAAAACAGCCTTGCTGACTGGATTCTCTGGCTCTAATGCAGGTCTGCTGACCTGGTTTCTATGGCTCTACAGCAGCTCTGCTGACCTGGTTCTCAGGCTCTAAAGCAGCTCTGCTGACCTGGTTCTCTGGCTCTAAAGCAGCTCTGCTGCCCTGGTTCTCTGGCTCTAAAGCAGCTCTGCTGACCTGGTTCTCGGGCTGTAGAGCAGCTCTGCTGACCTGGTTGTCTGGCTCTAAAGCAGCTCAGCTGACCTGGTTCTCTGGCTCTAAAACAGCTCTGCTGACCTCGTTCTCTGGCTCTAAAGCAGCTCTGCTGACCTGGTTCTCTCCCTCTAAAGCAGCTCTGCTGACCTGGTTTATATGGCTCTACAGGAGCTCTGCTGACCTGGTTCTCTCCCTCTAAAGCAGTTCTGCTGACCTGGTTTATATGGCTCTACAGGAGCTCTGCTGACCTGGTTCTCAGGCTCTAAAGCAGCTCTGCTGGGCTGGTTCTTAGGCTCTAGAGCAGCTCTGCTGACCTAGTTCTCTGGCTCTAGAGCAGCTCTGCTGACCTGGTTCTCAGGATCTAGAGCAGCTCTCCTGACCTGGTTCCCTGGCTCTAAAGCAGCTCTGCTGACCTGGTTCTATGGCTCTAAATCAGCTCTGCTGACCTGGTTCTCTGGCTCTAGAGCAGCTCTGCTGACCTGGTTCTCAGGATCTAGAGCAGCTCTGCTGACCTGGTTCTCTGGCTCTAAAGCAGCTCTGCTGACCTGGTTCTATGGCTCTAAATCAGCTCTGCTGACCTGGTTCTCTGGCTCTATAGCAGCTCTGCTGACCTGGTTTCTCTGGCTCTACAGCAGCTCTGCTGACCTAGTTCTTAGGCTCTAGAGCAGCTCTGCTGACCCGGTTCTATGGCTCTAAAGCAGCTCTGCTCACCTGGTTCTCTGGCTCTAAAGCAGCTCAGCTGACCCGGTTCTATGGCTCTAAAGCAGTTCTGCAGACCTGGTTCTCTGGCTCTAGAGCAGCTCTGCTGTCCTGGTTCTCTGGCTCTAAAACAGCTCTGCTGACCCGGTTCTATGGCTCTAAAGCGGTTCTGCAGACCTGGTTCTCTGGTTGTAGAGCAGCTCTGCTGTCCCGGTTCTTTGGCTCTAAAACAGCCTTGCTGACCTGGTTCTCTGGCTCTAATGCAGGTCTGCTGACCTGGTTTCTATGGCTCTACAGCAGCTCTGCTGACCTGGTTCTCAGGCTCTAAAGCAGCTCTGCTGACCTGGTTCTCTGGCTCTAAAGCAGCTCTGCTGCCCTGGTTCTCTGGCTCTAAAACAGCTCTGCTGACCTGGTTCTCTGCCTCTAGAGCAGCTCTGCTGACCTGGTTCTCTGGCTCTAAAGCAGCTCTGCTGAATTAGTTCTCTGGCTCTAAAGCAGCTCTGCTGACTTGGTTTTCTACCTCTAAAGCAGCTCTGTTGACCTGGTTCTCTAGCTCTAAAGCAGCTCTGCTGATCTAGTTCTCTGGCTCTAAAGCAGCTCTGCTGACCTGGGTCTTAGGCTCTAGAGCAGCTCTGCTGACCTGGTTCTCTGACTCTAAAGCAGCTCTGCTGACCTGGTTCTCTCCCTCTAAACCAGCTCTGCTGACCTGGTTTCTCTGCTCTACAGCAGCTCTGCTTACCTAGTTCTTAGGCTCTAGAGCAGCTCTGCTGACCTGGTTCTCTGGCTCTAAAGCAGCTCTGCTCACCTGGTGCTCTGGCTCTAAAGCAGCTCTGCTGACCCGGTTCTATGGCTCTAAAGCAGTTATGCAGACCTGGTTCTCTGGTTCTGGAGCAGCTCTGCTGTCCTGGTTCTCTGGCTCTAAAACAGCTCCGCTGACCCGGTTCTATGGCTCTAATGCGGTTCTGCTGACCTGGTTCTCTGGCTGTAGAGCAGCTCTGCTGTCCTGGTTCTCTGGCTCTAAAACAGCTCTGCTGACCTGGTTCTCTGGCTCTAATGCAGGTCTGCTGACCTGGTTTCTATGGCTCTACTGCAGCTCTGCTGACCTGGTTCTCAGGCTCTAAAGCAGATCTGCTGACCTGGTTCTCTGGCTCTAAAGCAGCTCAGCGGACCTGGTTCTCTGGCTCTAAAACAGCTCTACTGACCTGGTTCTATGGCTCTAAATCAGCGCTGCTGACCTGGTTCTCTGGTTCTAGAGCAGCTCTGCTGACCTGGTTCTCTGGCTCTAAAGCAGCTCTGCTGACCTAGTTCTCTGGCTCTAAAGCAGCTCTGCTGACCTGGTTCTCTGAACCTAAAGCAGCTCTGCTGACCTGCTTCTCTGGCTCTAAAGCAGCTCTGCTGACATGGTTCTATGGCTCTAAAGCAGCTCTGCTGACCTGGTTCTCTGGCTCTAGAGCAGCTCTTCTGACCTGGTTCTCGGGCTCTAGAGCAGCTCTGCTGACCTGGTTGTCTGGCTCTAAAACAGCTCAGCTGACCTGGTTCACTGGCTCTAAAACAGCTCTGCTGACCTGGTTCTATGGCTCTAAATCAGCTCTGCTGACATGGTTCTATGGCTCTAAAGCAGTTCTGCTGACCTGGTTCTCTGGCTCTAGAGCAGCTCTGCTTACCTGGTTCTCTGGCTTTAAAACAGCTCTGCTGACCTCGTTCTCTGGCTCTAAAGCAGCTCTGCTGACCTGGTTCTCTCCCTCTAAAGCAGCTCTGCTGACCTGGTTTATATTGCTCTACAGGAGCTCTGCTGACCTGGTTCTCTTCCTCTAAAGCAGCTCTGCTGACCTGGTTTATATGGCTCTACAGGAGCTCTGCTGACCTGGTTCTCAGGCTCTAAAGCAGCTCTGCTGAGCTGGTTCTTAGGCTCTAGAGCAGCTCTGCTGACCTAGTTCTCTGGCTCTAAAGCAGCTCTGCTGACCTGATTCTATGGCTCTAAAGCAGCTCTGCTGACCTGGTTCTCTTGCTCTAGAGCAGCGCTGCTGACCTGGTTCTCAGGATCTAGAGCAGCTCTCCTGACCTGGTTCTCTGGCTCTAAAGCAGCTCTGCTGACCTGGTTCTATGGCTCTAAATCAGCTCTGCTGACCTGGTTCTCTGGCGCTAGAGCAGCTCGGCTGACCTGGTTCTCAGGATCTAGAGCAGCTCTGCTGACCTGGTTCTCTGGCTCTAAAGCAGATCTGCTGACCTGGTTCTCTGGCTCTAAAGCAGATCAGCGGACCTGGTTCTCTGGCTCTAAAACAGCTCTACTGACCGGGTTCTATGGCTCTAAATCAGCGCTGCTGACCTGGTTCTCTGGTTCTAGAGCAGCTCTGCTGACCTGGTTCTCTGGCTCTAAAGCAGCTCTGCTGACCTAGTTCTCTGGCTCTAAAGCAGCTCTGCTGACCTGGTTCTCTGAACCTAAAGCAGCTCTGCTGACCTGCTTCTCTGGCTCTAAAGCAGCTCTGCTGACATGGTTCTATGGCTCTAAAGCAGCTCTGCTGACCTGGTTCTCTGGCTCTAGAGCAGCTCTTCTGACCTGGTTCTCGGGCTCTAGAGCAGCTCTGCTGACCTGGTTGTCTGGCTCTAAAACAGCTCAGCTGACCTGGTTCACTGGCTCTAAAACAGCTCTGCTGACCTGGTTCTATGGCTCTAAATCAGCTCTGCTGACATGGTTCTATGGCTCTAAAGCAGTTCTGCTGACCTGGTTCTCTGGCTCTAGAGCAGCTCTGCTTACCTGGTTCTCTGGCTTTAAAACAGCTCTGCTGACCTCGTTCTCTGGCTCTAAAGCAGCTCTGCTGACCTGGTTCTCTCCCTCTAAAGCAGCTCTGCTGACCTGGTTTATATTGCTCTACAGGAGCTCTGCTGACCTGGTTCTCTTCCTCTAAAGCAGCTCTGCTGACCTGGTTTATATGGCTCTACAGGAGCTCTGCTGACCTGGTTCTCAGGCTCTAAAGCAGCTCTGCTGAGCTGGTTCTTAGGCTCTAGAGCAGCTCTGCTGACCTAGTTCTCTGGCTCTAAAGCAGCTCTGCTGACCTGATTCTATGGCTCTAAAGCAGCTCTGCTGACCTGGTTCTCTTGCTCTAGAGCAGCGCTGCTGACCTGGTTCTCAGGATCTAGAGCAGCTCTCCTGACCTGGTTCTCTGGCTCTAAAGCAGCTCTGCTGACCTGGTTCTATGGCTCTAAATCAGCTCTGCTGACCTGGTTCTCTGGCGCTAGAGCAGCTCGGCTGACCTGGTTCTCAGGATCTAGAGCAGCTCTGCTGACCTGGTTCTCTGGCTCTAGAGCAGCTCTGCTGACCTGGTTCTATGGCTCTAAATCAGCTCTGCTGACCTGGGTCTTAGGCTCTAGAGCAGCTCTGCTGACCTGGTTCTCTGGCTCTAAAGCAGCTCTGCTGACCTGGTTCTCTGGCTCTAAAGCAGCTCTGCTGACCTGGTTCTCTCCCTCTAAACCAGCTCTGCTGACCTGGTTTCTCTGGCTCTACAGCAGCTCTGCTGGGCTAGTTCTTAGGCTCTAGAGCAGCTCTGCTGACCTGGTTCTCTGGCTCTAAAGCAGCTCTGTTCACCTGGTTCTCTAGCTCTAAAGCAGCTCTGCTGACCCGGTTCTATGGCTCTAAAGCAGTTCTGCTGACCCGGTTCTATGGCTCTAAAGCAGTTCTGCAGACCTGGTTCTCTGGCTCTAGAGCAGCTCTGCTGACCCGGTTCTATGGCTCTAAAGCGGTTCTGCTGACCTGGTTCTCTGGCTGTAGAGAAGCTCTGCTGTCCTGGTTCTCTGGCTCTAAAACAGCTCTGCTGACCTGGTTCTCTGGCTCTAATGCAGGTCTGCTGACCTGGTTTCTATGGCTCTACAGCAGCTCTGCTGACCTGGTTCTCAGGCTCTAAAGCAGCTCTGCTGACCTGGTTCTCTGGCTCTAAAGCAGCTCAGCTGACCTGGTTCTCTGGCTCTAAAACAGCTCTACTGACCTGGTTCTATGGCTCTAAATCAGCTCTGCTGACCTGGTTCTCTGGTTCTAGAGCAGCTCTGCTGCCCTGGTTCTCTAGCTCTAAAACAGCTCTGCTGACCTGGTTCTCTGCCTCTAGAGCAGCTCTGCTTACCTGGTTCTCTGGCTCTAAAGCAGCTCTGCTGAACTAGTTCTCTGGCTCTAAAGCAGCTCTGCTGACCTGGTTTTCTGCCTCTAAAGCAGCTCTGTTGACCTGGTTCTCTAGCTCTAAAGCAGCTCTGCTGAGCTAGTTCTCTGGCACTAAAGCAGCTCTGCTGACCTGGTTCTCTGGACCTAAAGCAGCTCTGCTGACCTGGTTCTTTGGCTCTAAAGCAGCTCTGCTGACCTAGTTCTCAGGCTCTAAAGCAGCTCTGCTGACCTAGTTCTTAGGCTCTAGAGCAGCTCTGCTGACCTGGTTCTCTGGCTCTAAAGCAGCTCTGCTGACCTGGTTCTCTGGCTCTAAAGCAGCTCTGCTGACCTGGTTCTCTGGACCTAAAGCAGCTCTGCTGACCTGGTTCTTTGGCTCTAGAGCAGCTCTGCTGACCTGGTTCTTAGGCTCTAGAGCAGCTCTGCTGACGTGCTTCCCTGGCTCTAAAGCAGCTCTGCTGACCTGGTTCTCAGGCTCTAAAGCAGCTCTGCTGGCCTAGTTCTTAGGCTCTAGAGCAGCTCTGCTGACCTGGTTCTCTGGCTCTAAAGCAGCTCTGCTGACCTGGTTCTCTGGCTCTAGAGCAGCTCTGCTGACCTAGTTCTATGTCTCTAAATCAGCTCTGCTGACCTGGTTCTCTGGTTCTAGAGCAGCTCTGCTGCCCTGGTTCTCTGGGTCTAAAGAAGCTCTGCTGACCTGGTTCTCTGGCTCTAATACAGCTCTGCTGACCTAGTTCTATGTCTCTAAATCAGCTCTGCTGACCTGGTTCTCTGGTTCTAGAGCAGCTCTGCTGCCCTGGTTCTCTGGGTCTAAAGAAGCTCTGCTGACCTGGTTCTCTGGCTGTAGAGCAGCTCTGCTGTCCTGGTTCTCTGGCAATAAAACAGCTCTGCTGACCTGGTTCTCTGGCTCTAATGCAGGTCTGCTGACCTGGTTTCTATGGCTCTACAGCAGCTCTGCTGACCTGGTTCTCAGGCTCTAAAGCAGATCTGTTGACCTGGTTCTCTGGCTCTAAAGCAGCTCAGCTGACCTGGTTCTCTGGCTCTAAAACAGCTCTACTGACCTGGTTCTATGGCGCTAAATCAGCTCTGCTGACCTGGTTCTCTGGCTCTAGAGCAGCTCTGCTGACCTGGATCTCAGGCTCTAGAGCAGCTCTGCCGACCTGGTTCTCTGGCTCTAAAGCAGCTCCGCTGACCTGGTTCTCTGGCTCTAAAACAGCTCTGCTGACCTGGTTCTATGTCTCTAAATCAGCTCTGCTGACCTAGTTCTCTGGTTCTAGAGCAGCTCTGCTGCCCTGGTTCTCTGGGTCTAAAGCAGCTCTGCTGACCTGGTTCTCTGGCTGTAGAGCAGCTCTTCTGTCCTGGTTCTCTGGCACTAAAACAGCTCTGCTGACCTGGTTCTCTGGGTCTAAAGCAGCTCTGCTGACCTAGTTCTCTGGCTGTAGAGCAGCTCTGCTGTCCTGGTTCTCTGGCACTAAAACAGCTCTGCTGACCTGGTTCTCTGGGTCTAATGCAGGTCTGCTGGCCTGGTTTCTATGGCTCTACAGCAGCTCTGCTGACCTGGTTCTCAGGCTCTAAAGCAGATCTGTTGACCTGGTTCTCTGGCTCTAAAGCAGCTCAGCTGACCTGGTTCTCTGGCTCTAAAACAGCTCTACTGACCTGGTTCTATGGCTCTAAAGCAGCTCTGCTGACCTGGTTCTATGGCTCTAAATCAGCTCTGCTGCCCTGGTTCTCTGGCGCTAGAGCAGCTCTGCTGACCTGGTTCTCAGGATCTAGAGCAGCTCTGCTCACCTGGTTCTCTGGCTCTAAAGCAGCTCTGCTGACCTGGTTCTATGGCTCTAAATCAGCTCTGCTGACCTGGTTCTCTGGCTCTAGAGCAGCTCTGCTGACCTGGTTCTTAAGCTGTAAAGCAGCTCTGCTGACCTGGGTCTTAGGCTCTAGAGCAGCTCTGCTGACCTGGTTCTCTGGCTCTAAAGCAGCTCTGCTGACCTGGTTCTCTCCCTCTAAACCAGCTCTGCTGACCTGGTTTCTCTGGCTCTACAGCAGCTCTGCTGGGCTAGTTCTTAGGCTCTAGAGCAGCTCTGCTGACCTGGTTCTCTGGCTCTAAAGCAGCTCTGCTCACCTGGTTCTCTGGCTCTAAAGCAGCTCTGCTGACCCGGTTCTATGGCTCTAAAGCAGTTCTGCAGACCTGGTTCTCTGGCTCTAGAGCAGCTCTGCTGTCCTGGTTCTCTGGCTCTAAAACAGCTCTGCTGACCCGGTTCTATGGCTCTAAAGCGGTTCTGCTGACCTGGTTCTCTGGCTGTAGAGCAGCTCTGCTGTCCTGGTTCTCTGGCTCTAGAGCAGCTCTGCTTACCTGGTTCTCAGGCTCTAAAGCAGCTCTGCTGAACTAGTTCTCTGGCTTTAAAGCAGCTCTGCTGACCTGGTTTTCTGCCTCTAAAGCAGCTCTGTTGACCTGGTTCTCTAGCTCTAAAGCAGCTCTGCTGAGCTAGTTCTCTGGCTCTAAAGCAGCTCTGCTGACCTAGTTCTCAGGCTCTAAAGCAGCTCTGCTGACCTAGTTCTTAGGCTCTAGAGCAGCTCTGCTGACCTGGTTCTCTGGCTCTAAAGCAGCTCTGCTGACCTGGTTCTCTGGCTCTAAAGCAACTCTGCTGACCTGGTTCTCTGGACCTAAAGCAGCTCTGCTGACCTGGTTCTTTGGCTCTAGAGCAGCTCTGCTGACCTGGTTCTTAGGCTCTAGAGCAGCTCTGCTGACCTGCTTCTCTGGCTCTAAAGCAGCTCTGCTGACCTGGTTCTCAGGCTCTAAAGCAGCTCTGCTGGCCTAGTTCTTAGGCTCTAGAGCAGCTCTGCTGACCTGGTTCTCTGGCTCTAAAGCAGCTGTGCTGACCTGGTTCTCTGGCTCTAGAGCAGCTCTGCTGACCTGGATCTCAGGCTCTAGAGCAGCTCTGCTGACCTGGTTCTCTGGCTCTAAAGCAGCTCCGCTGACCTGGTTCTCTGGCTCTAAAACAGCTCTGCTGACCTAGTTATATGTCTCTAAATCAGCTCTGCTGACCTGGTTCTCTGGTTCTAGAGCAGCTCTGCTGCCGTGGTTCTCTGGGTCTAAAGAAGCTCTGCTGACCTGGTTCTCTGGCTGTAGAGCAGCACTGCTGTCCTGGTTCTCTGGCAATAAAACAGCTCTGCTGACCTAGTTCTCTGGCTCTAATGCAGGTCTGCTGACCTGGTTTCTATGGCTCTACAGCAGCTCTGCTGACCTGGTTCTCAGGCTCTAAAGCAGATATGTTGACCTGGTTCTCTGGCTCTAAAGCAGCTCAGCTGACCTGGTTCTCTGGCTCTAAAACAGCTCTACTGACCTGGTTCTATGTCTCTAAATCAGCTCTGCTGACCTAGTTCTCTGGTTCTAGAGCAGCTCTGCTGCCCTGGTTCTCTGGGTCTAAAGCAGCTCTGCTGACCTGGTTCTCTGGCTGTAGAGCAGCCCTTCTGTCCTGGTTCTCTGGCACTAAAACAGCTCTGCTGACCTGGTTCTCTGGGTCTAAAGCAGCTCTGCTGACCTGGTTCTCTGGCTGTAGAGCAGCTCTGCTGTCCTGGTTCTCTGGCACTAAAACAGCTCTGCTGACCTGGTTCTCTGGCTCTAATGCAGGTCTGCTGACCTGGTTTCTATGGCTCTACAGCAGCTCTGCTGACCTGGTTCTCAGGCTCTAAAGCAGATCTGTTGACCTGGTTCTCTGGCTCTAAAGCAGCTCAGCTGACCTGGTTCTCTGGCTCTAAAACAGCTCTACTGACCTGGTTCTATGGCTCTAAATCAGCTCTGCTGACCTGGTTCTCTGGTTCTAGAGCAGCTCTGCTGCCCTGGTTCTCTGGCTCTAAAACAGCTCTGCTGACCTGGTTCTCTGGCTCTAAAGCAGCTCTGCTGAAATAGTTCTCTGGCTCTAAAGCAGCTCTGCTGACCTGGTTTTCTGCCTCTAAAGCAGCACTGTTGACCTGGTTCTCTGGCTCTAAAGCAGCTCTGCTGACCTAGTTCTCTGGCTCTAAAGCAGCTCTGCTGACCTGGTTCTCGGGCTGTAGAGCAGCTCTGCTGACCTGGTTGTCTGGCTCTAAAGCAGCTCAGCTGAACTGGTTCTCTGGCTCTAAAACAGCTCTGCTGACCTCGTTCTCTGGCTCTAAAGCAGCTCTGCTGACCTGGTTCTCTCCCTCTAAAGCAGCTCTGCTGACCTGGTTTATATGGCTCTACAGGAGCTCTGCTGACCTGGTTCTCTCCCTCTAAAGCAGCTCTGCTGACCTGGTTTATATGGCTCTACAGGAGCTCTGCTGACCTGGTTCTCAGGCTCTAAAGCAGCTCTGCTGAGCTGGTTCTTAGGCTCTAGAGCAGCTCTGCTGACCTAGTTCTCTGGCTCTAGAGCAGCTCTGCTGACCTGGTTCTCAGGATCTAGAGCAGCTCTCCTGACCTGGTTCTTTGGCTCTAAAGCAGCTCTGCTGACCTGGTTCTATGGCTCTAAATCAGCTCTGCTGACCTGGTTCTCTGGCTCTAGAGCAGCTCTGCTGACCTGGTTCTCAGGATCTAGAGCAGCTCTGCTGACCTGGTTCTCTGGCTCTAAAGCAGCTCTGCTGACCTGGTTCTATGGCTCTAAATCAGCTCTGCTGACCTGGTTCTCTGGCTCTAGAGCAGCTCTGCTGACCTGGTTTCTCTGGCTCTACAGCAGCTCTGCTGACCTAGTTCTTAGGCTCTAGAGCAGCTCTGCTGACATGGTTCTATGGCTCTAAAGCAGCTCTGCTCACCTGGTTCTCTGGCTCTAAAACAGCTCTGCTGAACCGGTTCTATGGCTCTAAAGCGGTTCTGCAGACCTGGTTCTCTGGCTGTAGAGCAGCTCTGCTGTCCTGGTTCTCTGGCTCTAAAACAGCCTTGCTGACCTGGTTCTCTGGCTCTAATGCAGGTCTGCTGACCTGGTTTCTATGGCTCTACAGCAGCTCTGCTGACCTGGTTCTCAGGCTCTAAAGCAGCTCTGCTGACCTGGTTCTCTGGCTCTAAAGCAGCTCTGCTGACCTGGTCCTCTGCCTCTAGAGCAGCTCTGCTGACCTGGTTCTCTGGCTCTAAAGCAGCTCTGCTGAACTATTTCTCTGGCTCTAAAGCAGCTCTGCTGACCTGGTTTTCTGCCTCTAAAGCAGCTCTGCTGACCTGGGTCTCTGGCTCTAAAGCAGCTCTGCTGACCTAGTTCTCTGGCTCTAAAGCAGCTCTGCTGACCTGGTTCTCTGGCTCTAAAGCAGCTCTGCTGACCCGGTTCTATGGCTCTAAACCAATTCTGCTGACCTGGTTCTCTGGCTCTAGAGCAGCTCTGCTGACCTGGTTCTTAGGCTCTAGAGCAGCTCTGCTGACCTGGTTCTCTGGCTCTAAAGTAGCTCTGCTGACCTGGTTCTCTCCCTCTAAAGCAGCTCTGCTGACCTGGTTTATATGGCTCTACAGGAGCTCTGCTGACCTGGTTCTCAGGCTCTAAAGCAGCTCTGCTGAGCTGGTTCTTAGGCTCTAGAGCAGCTCTGCTGACCTAGTTCTCTGGCTCTAGAGCAGCTCTGCTGACCTGGTTCTCAGGATCTAGAGCAGCTCTCCTGACCTGGTTCTCTGGCTCTAAAGCAGCTCTGCTGACCTGGTTCTATGGCTCTAAATCAGCTCTGCTGACCTGGTTCTCTGGCTCTAGAGCAGCTCTGCTGACCTGGTTTCTCTGACTCTACAGAAGCTCTGCTGACCTGGCTCTCTGGCTCTAGAGCAGCTCTGCTGACCTAGTTCTATTGCTCTAAAGCAGTTCTGCTGACCTGGTTCTCTGGCTCTAGAGCAGCTCTGTTGACCTGGTTCTTAGGCTCTAGAGCAGCTCTGCTGACCTGGTTCTCTGGCTCTAAAGCAGCTCTGCTGACCTGGTTCTGTGGTTTTAAAGCAGTTCTGCTGACCTGGTTCTGTGGCTCTAGAGCAGCTCTGCTGACCTGGTTCTCTGGCTTTAAAACAGCTCTGCTGACCTGGTTCTCTGGCTTTAAAACAGCTCTGCTGACCTGGTTCTTTGGCTCTAAAGCAGCTCTGCTGACCTGGTTCTCTCCCTCTAAAGCAGCTCTGCTGACCTGGTTCTTAGACTCTAGAGCCGCTCTGCTGCCCTGGTTCTCTGGCTCTAAAGCAGCTCTGCTGACCTGGTTCTCTGCCTCTAGAGCAGCTCTGCTGACTTGGTTCTCTGGCTCTAAAGCAGCTCTGCTGAACTAGCTCTCTGGCTCTAAAGCAGCTCTGCTGACCTGGTTTTCTGCCTCTAAAGCAGCTCTGCTGACCTGGTTCTCTGGCTCTAAAGCAGCTCTGCTGACCCGGTTCTATGGCTCTAAAGCAATTCTGCTGACCTGGTTCTCTGGCCCTAGAGCAGCTCTGCTGACCTGGTTTTTAGGCTCTGGAGCAGCTCTGCTGACCTGGGTCTCTGGCTCTAAAGCAGCACTGCTGACCTGGTTCTCTCCCTCTAAAGCAGCTCTGCTGACCTGGTTTCTCTGGCTCTACAGAAGCTCTGCTGACCTGGTTCTCTGGCTATAGAGGAGCTCTGCTGACCTGGTTCTTAGGCTCTAGAGCAGCTCTGCTGATCTGGTTCTCTGGCTCTACAACGGCGCTGCTGACCTGGTTCTCTAGCTCTAAAGCAGCTCTGCTGACCTGGTTCTATGGCTCTAGAGCAGCTCTGCTGACCTGGTTCTCGGGATTTAAAACAGCTCTGCTAACCTGGTTCTCTGGCTCTAAAGCAGCTCTGCTGACCTGGTTCTCTCCCTCTAAAGCAGCTCTGCTGACCTGGTTTATATGGCTCTACATCAGTTCTGCTGACCTGGTTCTCAGGCTCTAAAGCAGCTCTGCTGACCTGGTTCTTAGACTCTAGAGCAGCTCTGCTGACCTGGTTCTCTAGCTCTAAAGCAGTTCTGCTGACCTGGTTCTATGGCTCTAAATCAGCTCTGCTGACCTCGTTCTCTGGTTCTAGAGCAGCTTTGCTGCCCTGGTTCTCAGGATCTAGAGCAGCTCTGCTGACCTGGTTCTTTGGCTCTAAAGCAGCTCTGTTGACCTGGTTTTCGGCCTCTAAAGCAGCTCTGCTAACCTGGTTTGGTTCTCTGACTCTAAAGCGGCTCTGCTGAACTAGTTCTCTGGCTCTAAAGCAGCTCTGCTGACCTGGTTCCCTGGCTCTAAAGCAGCTCTGCTGACCCGGTTCTATGGCTCTAGAGCAGCTCTGCTGACCTGGTTCTTAGGCTCTAGAGCAGCTCTGCTGACCTGGTTCTCTGGCTATAAAGCAGCTCTGCTGACCTGGTTCTATGTCTCCAAATCAGCTCTGCTGACCTGGTTCTCTGGTTCTAGAGCAGCACTGCTGCCCTGGTTCTCTGGGTCTAAAGCAGCTCTGCTGACCTGGTTCTCAGGCTCCAGAGCAGCTCTGCTGACCTGGTTCTCTGGCTCTAAAGCAGCTCCGCTGACCTGGTTCTCTGGCTCTAAAATAGCTCTGCTGACCTGGTTCTATGTCTCTAAATCAGCTCTGCTGACCTGGTTCTCTGGTTCTAGAGCAGCTCTGCTGCCCTGGTTCTCTGGGTCTAAAGCAGCTCTGCTGACCTGGTTCTCTGCCTCTAGAGCAGCTCTGCTGACCTGGTTCTCTGGCTCTAAAGCAGCTCTGCTGAACTAGTTCTCTGGCTCGAAAGCAGCTCTGCTGACCTGGTTTTCTGCCTCTAAAGCAGCTCTGCTGACCTGGGTCTCTGGCTCTAAAGCAGCTCTGCTGACCTAGTTCTCTGGCTCTAAAGCAGCTCTGCTGACCTGGCTCTCTGGCTCTAAAGCAGCTCTGCTGACCCGGTTCTATGGCTCTAAACCAATTCTGCTGACCTGGTTCTCTGGCTCTAGAGCAGCTCTGCTCACCTGGTTCTCTGGCTCTAAAGCAGCTCTGCTGACCCGGTTCTATGGCTCTAAAGCAGTTCTGCAGACCTGGTTCTCTGGCTCTAGAGCAGCTCTGCTGTCCTGGTTCTCTGGCTCTAAAACAGCTCTGCTGACCCGGTTCTATGGCTCTAAAGCGGTTCTGCTGACCTGGTTCTCTGGCTGTAGAGCAGCTCTGCTGTCCTGGTTCTCTGGCTCTAGAGCAGCTCTGCTTACCTGGTTCTCAGGCTCTAAAGCAGCTCTGCTGAACTAGTTCTCTGGCTTTAAAGCAGCTCTGCTGACCTGGTTTTCTGCCTCTAAAGCAGCTCTGTTGACCTGGTTCTCTAGCTCTAAAGCAGCTCTGCTGAGCTAGTTCTCTGGCTCTAAAGCAGCTCTGCTGACCTAGTTCTCAGGCTCTAAAGCAGCTCTGCTGACCTAGTTCTTAGGCTCTAGAGCAGCTCTGCTGACCTGGTTCTCTGGCTCTAAAGCAGCTCTGCTGACCTGGTTCTCTGGCTCTAAAGCAGCTCTGCTGACCTGGTTCTCTGGACCTAAAGCAGCTCTGCTGACCTGGTTCTTTGGCTCTAGAGCAGCTCTGCTGACCTGGTTCTTAGGCTCTAGAGCAGCTCTGCTGACCTGCTTCTCTGGCTCTAAAGCAGCTCTGCTGACCTGGTTCTCAGGCTCTAAAGCAGCTCTGCTGGCCTAGTTCTTAGGCTCTAGAGCAGCTCTGCTGACCTGGTTCTCTGGCTCTAAAGCAGCTGTGCTGACCTGGTTCTCTGGCTCTAGAGCAGCTCTGCTGACCTGGATCTCAGGCTCTAGAGCAGCTCTGCTGACCTGGTTCTCTGGCTCTAAAGCAGCTCCGCTGACCTGGTTCTCTGGCTCTAAAACAGCTCTGCTGACCTAGTTATATGTCTCTAAATCAGCTCTGCTGACCTGGTTCTCTGGTTCTAGAGCAGCTCTGCTGCCGTGGTTCTCTGGGTCTAAAGAAGCTCTGCTGACCTGGTTCTCTGGCTGTAGAGCAGCACTGCTGTCCTGGTTCTCTGGCAATAAAACAGCTCTGCTGACCTGGTTCTCTGGCTCTAATGCAGGTCTGCTGACCTGGTTTCTATGGCTCTACAGCAGCTCTGCTGACCTGGTTCTCAGGCTCTAAAGCAGATATGTTGACCTGGTTCTCTGGCTCTAAAGCAGCTCAGCTGACCTGGTTCTCTGGCTCTAAAACAGCTCTACTGACCTGGTTCTATGTCTCTAAATCAGCTCTGCTGACCTAGTTCTCTGGTTCTAGAGCAGCTCTGCTGCCCTGGTTCTCTGGGTCTAAAGCAGCTCTGCTGACCTGGTTCTCTGGCTGTAGAGCAGCCCTTCTGTCCTGGTTCTCTGGCACTAAAACAGCTCTGCTGACCTGGTTCTCTGGGTCTAAAGCAGCTCTGCTGACCTGGTTCTCTGGCTGTAGAGCAGCTCTGCTGTCCTGGTTCTCTGGCACTAAAACAGCTCTGCTGACCTGGTTCTCTGGCTCTAATGCAGGTCTGCTGACCTGGTTTCTATGGCTCTACAGCAGCTCTGCTGACCTGGTTCTCAGGCTCTAAAGCAGATCTGTTGACCTGGTTCTCTGGCTCTAAAGCAGCTCAGCTGACCTGGTTCTCTGGCTCTAAAACAGCTCTACTGACCTGGTTCTATGGCTCTAAATCAGCTCTGCTGACCTGGTTCTCTGGTTCTAGAGCAGCTCTGCTGCCCTGGTTCTCTGGCTCTAAAACAGCTCTGCTGACCTGGTTCTCTGGCTCTAAAGCAGCTCTGCTGAAATAGTTCTCTGGCTCTAAAGCAGCTCTGCTGACCTGGTTTTCTGCCTCTAAAGCAGCACTGTTGACCTGGTTCTCTGGCTCTAAAGCAGCTCTGCTGACCTAGTTCTCTGGCTCTAAAGCAGCTCTGCTGACCTGGTTCTCGGGCTGTAGAGCAGCTCTGCTGACCTGGTTGTCTGGCTCTAAAGCAGCTCAGCTGAACTGGTTCTCTGGCTCTAAAACAGCTCTGCTGACCTCGTTCTCTGGCTCTAAAGCAGCTCTGCTGACCTGGTTCTCTCCCTCTAAAGCAGCTCTGCTGACCTGGTTTATATGGCTCTACAGGAGCTCTGCTGACCTGGTTCTCTCCCTCTAAAGCAGCTCTGCTGACCTGGTTTATATGGCTCTACAGGAGCTCTGCTGACCTGGTTCTCAGGCTCTAAAGCAGCTCTGCTGAGCTGGTTCTTAGGCTCTAGAGCAGCTCTGCTGACCTAGTTCTCTGGCTCTAGAGCAGCTCTGCTGACCTGGTTCTCAGGATCTAGAGCAGCTCTCCTGACCTGGTTCTTTGGCTCTAAAGCAGCTCTGCTGACCTGGTTCTATGGCTCTAAATCAGCTCTGCTGACCTGGTTCTCTGGCTCTAGAGCAGCTCTGCTGACCTGGTTCTCAGGATCTAGAGCAGCTCTGCTGACCTGGTTCTCTGGCTCTAAAGCAGCTCTGCTGACCTGGTTCTATGGCTCTAAATCAGCTCTGCTGACCTGGTTCTCTGGCTCTAGAGCAGCTCTGCTGACCTGGTTTCTCTGGCTCTATAGCAGCTCTGCTGACCTAGTTCTTAGGCTCTAGAGCAGCTCTGCTGACATGGTTCTATGGCTCTAAAGCAGCTCTGCTCACCTGGTTCTCTGGCTCTAAAACAGCTCTGCTGAACCGGTTCTATGGCTCTAAAGCGGTTCTGCAGACCTGGTTCTCTGGCTGTAGAGCAGCTCTGCTGTCCTGGTTCTCTGGCTCTAAAACAGCCTTGCTGACCTGGTTCTCTGGCTCTAATGCAGGTCTGCTGACCTGGTTTCTATGGCTCTACAGCAGCTCTGCTGACCTGGTTCTCAGGCTCTAAAGCAGCTCTGCTGACCTGGTTCTCTGGCTCTAAAGCAGCTCTGCTGACCTGGTCCTCTGCCTCTAGAGCAGCTCTGCTGACCTGGTTCTCTGGCTCTAAAGCAGCTCTGCTGAACTATTTCTCTGGCTCTAAAGCAGCTCTGCTGACCTGGTTTTCTGCCTCTAAAGCAGCTCTGCTGACCTGGGTCTCTGGCTCTAAAGCAGCTCTGCTGACCTAGTTCTCTGGCTCTAAAGCAGCTCTGCTGACCTGGTTCTCTGGCTCTAAAGCAGCTCTGCTGACCCGGTTCTATGGCTCTAAACCAATTCTGCTGACCTGGTTCTCTGGCTCTAGAGCAGCTCTGCTGACCTGGTTCTTAGGCTCTAGAGCAGCTCTGCTGACCTGGTTCTCTGGCTCTAAAGTAGCTCTGCTGACCTGGTTCTCTCCCTCTAAAGCAGCTCTGCTGACCTGGTTTATATGGCTCTACAGGAGCTCTGCTGACCTGGTTCTCAGGCTCTAAAGCAGCTCTGCTGAGCTGGTTCTTAGGCTCTAGAGCAGCTCTGCTGACCTAGTTCTCTGGCTCTAGAGCAGCTCTGCTGACCTGGTTCTCAGGATCTAGAGCAGCTCTCCTGACCTGGTTCTCTGGCTCTAAAGCAGCTCTGCTGACCTGGTTCTATGGCTCTAAATCAGCTCTGCTGACCTGGTTCTCTGGCTCTAGAGCAGCTCTGCTGACCTGGTTTCTCTGACTCTACAGAAGCTCTGCTGACCTGGCTCTCTGGCTCTAGAGCAGCTCTGCTGACCTAGTTCTATTGCTCTAAAGCAGTTCTGCTGACCTGGTTCTCTGGCTCTAGAGCAGCTCTGTTGACCTGGTTCTTAGGCTCTAGAGCAGCTCTGCTGACCTGGTTCTCTGGCTCTAAAGCAGCTCTGCTGACCTGGTTCTGTGGTTTTAAAGCAGTTCTGCTGACCTGGTTCTGTGGCTCTAGAGCAGCTCTGCTGACCTGGTTCTCTGGCTTTAAAACAGCTCTGCTGACCTGGTTCTCTGGCTTTAAAACAGCTCTGCTGACCTGGTTCTTTGGCTCTAAAGCAGCTCTGCTGACCTGGTTCTCTCCCTCTAAAGCAGCTCTGCTGACCTGGTTCTTAGACTCTAGAGCCGCTCTGCTGCCCTGGTTCTCTGGCTCTAAAGCAGCTCTGCTGACCTGGTTCTCTGCCTCTAGAGCAGCTCTGCTGACTTGGTTCTCTGGCTCTAAAGCAGCTCTGCTGAACTAGCTCTCTGGCTCTAAAGCAGCTCTGCTGACCTGGTTTTCTGCCTCTAAAGCAGCTCTGCTGACCTGGTTCTCTGGCTCTAAAGCAGCTCTGCTGACCCGGTTCTATGGCTCTAAAGCAATTCTGCTGACCTGGTTCTCTGGCCCTAGAGCAGCTCTGCTGACCTGGTTTTTAGGCTCTGGAGCAGCTCTGCTGACCTGGGTCTCTGGCTCTAAAGCAGCACTGCTGACCTGGTTCTCTCCCTCTAAAGCAGCTCTGCTGACCTGGTTTCTCTGGCTCTACAGAAGCTCTGCTGACCTGGTTCTCTGGCTATAGAGGAGCTCTGCTGACCTGGTTCTTAGGCTCTAGAGCAGCTCTGCTGATCTGGTTCTCTGGCTCTACAACGGCGCTGCTGACCTGGTTCTCTGGCTCTAAAGCAGCTCTGCTGACCTGGTTCTATGGCTCTAGAGCAGCTCTGCTGACCTGGTTCTCGGGATTTAAAACAGCTCTGCTAACCTGGTTCTCTGGCTCTAAAGCAGCTCTGCTGACCTGGTTCTCTCCCTCTAAAGCAGCTCTGCTGACCTGGTTTATATGGCTCTACATCAGTTCTGCTGACCTGGTTCTCAGGCTCTAAAGCAGCTCTGCTGACCTGGTTCTTAGACTCTAGAGCAGCTCTGCTGACCTGGTTCTCTAGCTCTAAAGCAGTTCTGCTGACCTGGTTCTATGGCTCTAAATCAGCTCTGCTGACCTCGTTCTCTGGTTCTAGAGCAGCTTTGCTGCCCTGGTTCTCAGGATCTAGAGCAGCTCTGCTGACCTGGTTCTTTGGCTCTAAAGCAGCTCTGTTGACCTGGTTTTCGGCCTCTAAAGCAGCTCTGCTAACCTGGTTTGGTTCTCTGACTCTAAAGCGGCTCTGCTGAACTAGTTCTCTGGCTCTAAAGCAGCTCTGCTGACCTGGTTCCCTGGCTCTAAAGCAGCTCTGCTGACCCGGTTCTATGGCTCTAGAGCAGCTCTGCTGACCTGGTTCTTAGGCTCTAGAGCAGCTCTGCTGACCTGGTTCTCTGGCTATAAAGCAGCTCTGCTGACCTGGTTCTATGTCTCCAAATCAGCTCTGCTGACCTGGTTCTCTGGTTCTAGAGCAGCACTGCTGCCCTGGTTCTCTGGGTCTAAAGCAGCTCTGCTGACCTGGTTCTCAGGCTCCAGAGCAGCTCTGCTGACCTGGTTCTCTGGCTCTAAAGCAGCTCCGCTGACCTGGTTCTCTGGCTCTAAAATAGCTCTGCTGACCTGGTTCTATGTCTCTAAATCAGCTCTGCTGACCTGGTTCTCTGGTTCTAGAGCAGCTCTGCTGCCCTGGTTCTCTGGGTCTAAAGCAGCTCTGCTGACCTGGTTCTCTGCCTCTAGAGCAGCTCTGCTGACCTGGTTCTCTGGCTCTAAAGCAGCTCTGCTGAACTAGTTCTCTGGCTCGAAAGCAGCTCTGCTGACCTGGTTTTCTGCCTCTAAAGCAGCTCTGCTGACCTGGGTCTCTGGCTCTAAAGCAGCTCTGCTGACCTAGTTCTCTGGCTCTAAAGCAGCTCTGCTGACCTGGCTCTCTGGCTCTAAAGCAGCTCTGCTGACCCGGTTCTATGGCTCTAAACCAATTCTGCTGACCTGGTTCTCTGGCTCTAGAGCAGCTCTGCTGACCTGGTTCTTAGGCTCAAGAGCAGCTCTGCTGACCTGGTTCTCTGGCTCTAAAGCAGCTCTGCTGACCTGGTTCTCTCCCTCTAAAGCAGCTCTGCTGACCTGGTTTCTCTGACTCTACAGAAGCTCTGCTGACCTGGCTCTCTGGCTCTAGAGCAGCTCTGCTGACCTAGTTCTATTGCTCTAAAGCAGTTCTGCTGACCTGGTTCTCCGGCTCTAGAGCAGCTCTGCTGACCTGGTTCTTAGGCTCTAGAGCAGCTCTGCTGACCTGGTTCTCTGGCTCTAGAGCAGCTCTGCTGACCTGGTTCTCTGGCTCTAAAGCAGCTCTGCTGACCTGGTTCTATGTCTCCAAATCAGCTCTGCTGACCTGGTTCTCTGGTTCTAGAGCAGCACTGCTGCCCTGGTTCTCTGGGTCTAAAGCAGCTCTGCTGACCTGGTTCTCAGGCTCCAGAGCAGCTCTGCTGACCTGGTTCTCTGGCTCTAAAGCAGCTCCGCTGACCTGGTTCTCTGGCTCTAAAACAGCTCTGCTGACCTGGTTCTATGTCTCTAAATCAGCTCTGCTGACCTGGTTCTCTGGTTCTAGAGCAGCTCTGCTGCCCTGGTTCTCTGGGTCTAAAGCAGCTCTGCTGACCTGGTTCTCTGCCTCTAGAGCAGCTCTGCTGACCTGGTTTTCTGGCTCTAAAGCAGCTCTGCTGAACTAGTTCTCTGGCTCGAAAGCAGCTCTGCTGACCTGGTTTTCTGCCTCTAAAGCAGCTCTGCTGACCTGGGTCTCTGGCTCTAAAGCAGCTCTGCTGACCTAGTTCTCTGGCTCTAAAGCAGCTCTGCTGACCTGGCTCTCTGGCTCTAAAGCAGCTCTGCTGACCCGGTTCTATGGCTCTAAACCAATTCTGCTGACCTGGTTCTCTGGCTCTAGAGCAGCTCTGCTGACCTGGTTCTTAGGCTCTAGAGCAGCTCTGCTGACCTGGTTCTCTGGCTCTAAAGCAGCTCTGCTGACCTGGTTCTCTCCCTCTAAAACAGCTCTGCTGACCTGGTTTCTCTGACTCTACAGAAGCTCTGCTGACCTGGCTCTCTGGCTCTAGAGCAGCTCTGCTGACCTAGTTCTATTGCTCTAAAGCAGTTCTGCTGACCTGGTTCTCCGGCTCTAGAGCAGCTCTGCTGACCTGGTTCTTAGGCTCTAGAGCAGCTCTGCTGACCTGGTTCTCTGGCTCTCCAACAGAGCTGCTGACCTGGTTCTCTGGCTCTAAAGCAGCTCTGCTGACCTGGTTCTGTGTCTCTAAAGCAGTTCTGCTGACCTGGTTCTCTGGCTCTAGAGCAGCTCTGCTGATCTGGTTCTCTGGCTTTAAAACAGCTCTGCTGACCTGGTTCTTAGGCTCTAGAGCAGCTCTGCTGACCTGGTTCTCTGGCTCTAAAGCAGCTCTGCTGACCTGGTTCTCTCCCTCTAAAGCAGCTCTACTGACCTGGTTTCTCTGACTCTACAGAAGCTCTGCTGACCTGGCTCTCTGGCTCTAGAGCAGCTCTGCTGACCTAGTTCTATTGCTCTAAAGCAGTTCTGCTGACCTGGTTCTCTGGCTCTAGAGCAGCTCTGCTGACCCGGTTCTTAGGCTCTAGAGCAGCTCTGCTGACCTGGTTCTCTGGCTTTACAACAGAGCTGCTGACCTGGTTCACTGGCTCTAAAGTAGCTCTGCTGACCTGGTTCTGTGGCTCTAAAGCAGCTCTGCTGACCTGGTTCTCTCCCTCTAAAGCAGCTCTGCTGACCTGGTTCTTAGACTCTAGAGGCGCTCTGCTGCCCTGGTTCTCTGGCTCTAAAGCAGCTCTGCTGACCTGGTTCTCTGCCTCTAGAGCAGCTCTGCTGACTTGGTTCTCTGGCTCTAAAGCAGCTCTGCTGACCTGGTTCTCTGGCTCTAAAGCAGCTCTGCTGACCTGGTTCTCTGGCTCTAAAGCAGCTCTGTAGACCCGGTTCTATGGCTCTAAAGCAATTCTGCTGACCTGGTTCGCTGGCCCTAGAGCAGCTCTGCTGACCTGGTTCTCTGGCTCTACAACAGAGCTGCTGACCTGGTTCTCTGGCTCTAAAGCAGCTCTGCTTACCTGGTTCTGTGTCTCTAAAGCAGTTCTGCTGACCTGGTTCTCTGGCTCTAGAGCAGCTCTGCTGATCTGGTTCTCTGGCTTTAAAACAGCTCTGCTGACCTGGTTCTTAGGCTCTAGAGCAGCTCTGCTGACCTGGTTCTCTGGCTCTAAAGCAGCTCTGCTGACCTGGTTCTCTCCCTCTAAAGCAGCTCTGCTGACCTGGTTTCTCTGACTCTACAGAAGCTCTGCTGACCTGGCTCTCTGGCTCTAGAGCAGCTCTGCTGACCTAGTTCTATTGCTCTAAAGCAGTTCTGCTGACCTGGTTCTCTGGCTCTAGAGCAGCTCTGCTGACCTGGTTCTTAGGCTCTAGAGCAGCTCTGCTGACCTGGTTCTCTGGCTTTACAACAGAGCTGGTGACCTGGTTCTCTGGCTCTAAAGCAGCTCTGCTGACCTGGTTCTGTGGCTCTAAAGCAGCTCTGCTGACCTGGTTCTCTCCCTCTAAAGCAGCTCTGCTGACCTGGTTCTTAGACTCTAGAGGCGCTCTGCTGCCCTGGTTCTCTAGCTCTAAAGCAGCTCTGCTGACCTGGTTCTCTGCCTCTAGAGCAGCTCTGCTGACTTGGTTCTCTGGCTCTAAAGCAGCTCTGCTGACCTGGTTCTCTGGCTCTAAAGCAGCTCTGCTGACCTGGGTCTCTGGCTCTAAAGCAGCTCTGCTGACCTGGTTCTCTGGCTCTAGAGCAGCTCTGCTGACCTGGTTCTTAGGCTCTAGAGCAGCTCTGCTGACCTAGTTCTCTGGCTCTACAACGGCGCTGCTGACCTGGTTCTCTGGCTCTAAAGCAGCTCTGCTGACCTGGTTCTATGGCTCTAGAGCAGCTCTGCTGACCTGGTTCTCGGGATTTAAAACAGCTCTGCTAACCTGGTTCTCTCCCTCTAAAGCAGCTCTGCTGACCTGGTTTATATGGCTCTACAGCAGTTCTGCTGACCTGGTTCTCAGGCTCTAAAGCAGCTCTGCTGACCTGGTTCTTAGACTCTAGAGCAGCTCTGCTGACCTGGTTCTCTGGCTCTAAAGCAGTTCTGCTGACCTGGTTCTATGGCTCTAAATCAGCTCTGCTGACCTGGTTCTCTGGTTCTAGAGCAGCTCTGCTGCCCTGGTTCTCAGGATCTAGAGCAGCTCTGCTGACCTGGTTCTTTGGCTCTAAAGCAGCTCTGTTGACCTGGTTTTCTGCCTCTAAAGCAGCTCTGCTAACCTGGTTCTCTGGCTCTAAAGCGGCTCTGCTGACCTAGTTCTCTGGCTCTAAAGCAGCTCTGCTGACCTGGTTCTCTGGCTCTAAAGCAGCTCTGCTGACCCGGTTCTATGGCTCTAAAGCAGTTCTGCTGACCTGGTTCTCTGGTTCTAGAGCAGCTCTGCTGACCTGGTTCTTAGGCTCTAGAGCAGCTCTGCTGACCTGGTTCTCTGGCTCTAAAGCAGCTCTGCTGACCTGGTTCTCTGGCTCTAGAGCAGTTCTGCTGACCTGGTTCTCTGGCTCTAGAGCAGCTCTGTTGACCTGGTTCTTAGGCTCTAGAGCAGGTCTGCTGATTTGGGTCTTAGGCTCTAAAGCAGCTCTGTTGACCTGGTTTTCTGCCTCTAAAGCAGCTCTGCTGACCTGGTTCTCTGGCTCTGAAGCAGCTCTGCTGACCTAGTTCTCTGGCTCTAAAGCAGCTCGTCTGACCTGGTTCTCTGGCTCTAAAGCAGCTCTGCTGACCTAGTTCTCTGGCTCTAAAGCAGCTCTGCTGACCTGGTTCTCTGGCTCTAAAGCAGCTCTGCTGACCTGGTTCTCTGGCTCTAGAGCAGCTCTGCTGACCTGGTTCTTAGGCTCTAGAGCAGCTGTGCTGACCTGGTTCTCTGGCTCTACAACAGCTCTGCTGACCTGGTTCTCTGGCTTTAGAGCAGCGCTGCTGACCTGGTTCTCTGGCTTTAAAACAGCTCTGCTGACCTCGTTCTCTGGCTCTAAAGCAGCTCTGCTGACCTGGTTCTCTCCCTCTAAAGCAGCAGCTCTGCTGACCTGGTTTATATGGCTCTACAGCAGCTCTGCTGACCTGGTTCTCAGGCTCTAAAGCAGCTCTGCTGACCTGGTTCTTAGGCTCTAGAGCAGCTCTGCTGACCTGGTTCTCTGGCTCTGAAGCAGCTCTGCTGACCTGCTTCGATGGCTCTAAAGCAGCTCTGCTGACCTGGTTCTCTGGCTCTAGAGCAGCTCTGCTGACCTGGTTCTCAGGCTCTAGAGCAGCTCTGCTGACCTGGTTCTCTGGCTCGAAAGCAGTTCTGCTGACCTGGTTCTATGGCTCTAAATCAGCTCTGTTGACCTGGTTCTCTGGTTCTAGAGCAGCTCTGCTGCCCTGGTTCTCTGGCTCTAAAGCAGCTCTGCTGACCTGGTTATCTGCCTCTAGAGCAGCTCTGCTGACCTGGTTCTCAGGATCTAGAGCAGCTCTTCTGACCTGGTTCTTAGGCTCTAGTGCAGCTCTGCTGACCTAGTTCTCTGGCTCTAAAGCAATTCTGCTGACCTGGTTCTCTGGCCCTAGAGCAGCTCTGCTGACCTGGTTTTTAGGCTCTGGAGCAGCTCTGCTGACCTGGGTCTCTGGCTCTAAAGCAGCTCTGCTGACCTGGTTCTCTCCCTCTAAAGCAGCTCTGCTGACCTGGTTTCTCTGGCTCTACAGAAGCTCTGCTGACCTGGTTCTCTGGCTCTAGAGCAGCTCTGCTGACCTAGTTCTATTGCTCTAAAGCAGTTCTGCTGACCTGGTTCTCTGGCTCTAGCGCAACTCTGCTGACCTGGTTCTTAGGCTCTAGAGCAGCTCTGCTGACCTGGTTCTCTGGCTCTACAACGGCGCTGCTGACCTGGTTCTCTGGCTCTAAAGCGGCTCTGCTGACCTGGTTCTATGGCTCTAGAGCAGCTCTGCTGACCTGGTTCTCGGGATTTAAAACAGCTCTGCTAACCTGGTTCTCTGGCTCTAAAGCAGCTCTGCTGACCTGGTTCTCTCCCTCTAAAGCAGCTCTGCTGACCTGGTTTATATGGCTCTACAGCAGTTCTGCTGACCTGGTTCTCAGGCTCTAAAGCAGCTCTGCTGACCTGGTTCTTAGACTCTAGAGCAGCTCTGCTGACCTGGTTCCCTGGCTCTAAAGCAGTTCTGCTGACCTGGTTCTAAGGCTCTAAATCAGCTCTGCTGACCTGGTTCTCTGGTTCTAGAGCAGCTCTGCTGCCCTGGTTCTTAGGATCTAGAGCAGCTCTGCTGACCTGGTTGTTTGGCTCTAAAGAAGCTCTGTTGACCTGGTTTTCTGCCTCTAAAGCAGCTCTGCTAACCTGGTTCTCTGGCTCTAAAGCGGCTCTGCTGACCTAGTTCTCTGGCTCTAAAGCAGATCTGCTGACCTGGTTCTCTGGCTCTAAAGCAGCTCTGCTGACCCAGTTCTATGGCTCTAAAGCAGTTCTGCTGACCTGGTTCTCTGGCTCTAGCGCAGCTCTGCTGACCTGGTTCTTAGGCTCTAGAGCAGCTCTGCTGACCTGGTTCTCTGGCTCTAAAGCAGCTCTGCTGACCTGGTTCTCTGGCTCTAGAGCAGCTCTGCTGACCTGGTTCTCTGGCTCTAGAGCAGCTCTGTTGACCTGGTTCTTAGGCTCTAGAGCAGGTCTGCTGATTTGGGTCTTAGGCTCTAAAGCAGCTCTGTTGACCTGGTTTTCTGCCACTAAAGCAGCTCTGCTGACCTGGTTCTCTGGCTCTAAAGCAGCTCTGCTGACCTAGTTCTCTGGCTCTAAAGCAGCTCTGCTGACCTGCTTCTCTGGCTCTAAAGCAGCTCTGCTGACCTAGTTCTCTGGCTCTAAAGCAGCTCTGCTGACCTGGTTCTCTGGCTCTAAAGCAGCTCTACTGACCCGGTTCTCTGGCTCTGAAGCAGCTCTGTTGACCTGCTTCGATGGCTCTAAAGCAGCTCTGCTGTCCTGGTTCTCTGGCACTAAAACAGCTCTGCTGACCTGGTTCTCTGGCTCTAATGCAGGTCTGCTGACCTGGTTTCTATGGCTCTACAGCAGATCTGCTGACCTGGTTCTCAGGCTCTAAAGCAGATCTGTTGACATGGTTCTCTGGCTCTAAAGCAGCTCTGCTGACCTAGTTCTCTGGCTCTAAAGCAGATCTGCTGACCTGGTTCTCTGGCTCTAAAGCAGCTCTGCTGACCCGGTTCTATGGCTCTAAAGCAGTTCTGCTGACCTGGTTCTCTGGCTCTAGCGCAGCTCTGCTGACCTGGTTCTTAGGCTCTAGAGCAGCTCTGCTGACCTGGTTCTCTGGCTCTAAAGCAGCTCTGCTGACCTGGTTCTCTGGCTCTAGAGCAGCTCTGCTGACCTGGTTCTCTGGCTCTAGAGCAGCTCTGTTGACCTGGTTCTTAGGCTCTAGAGCAGGTCTGCTGATTTGGGTCTTAGGCTCTAAAGCAGCTCTGTTGACCTGGTTTTCTGCCACTAAAGCAGCTCTGCTGACCTGGTTCTCTGGCTCTAAAGCAGCTCTGCTGACCTAGTTCTCTGGCTCTAAAGCAGCTCTGCTGACCTGCTTCTCTGGCTCTAAAGCAGCTCTGCTGACCTAGTTCTCTGGCTCTAAAGCAGCTCTGCTGACCTGGTTCTCTGGCTCTAAAGCAGCTCTGCTGACCCGGTTCTCTGGCTCTGAAGCAGCTCTGTTGACCTGCTTCGATGGCTCTAAAGCAGCTCTGCTGTCCTGGTTCTCTGGCACTAAAACAGCTCTGCTGACCTGGTTCTCTGGCTCTAATGCAGGTCTGCTGACCTGGTTTCTATGGCTCTACAGCAGATCTGCTGACCTGGTTCTCAGGCTCTAAAGCAGATCTGTTGACCTGGTTCTCTGGCTCTAAAGCAGCTCAGCTGACCTGGTTCTCTGGCTCTAAAACAGCTCTACTGACCTGGTTCTATGGCTCTAAATCAGCCGTGCTGACCTGGTTCTCTGGTTCTAGAGCAGCTCTGCTGCCCTGGTTCTCTGGCTCTAAAACAGCTCTGCTGACCTGGTTCTCTGCCTCTAGAGCAGCTCTGCTGACCTGGTTCTCTGGCTCTAAAGCAGCTCTGCTGAAATAGTTCTCTGGCTCTAAAGCAGCTCTGCTGACCTGGTTTTCTGCCTCTAAAGCAGCACTGTTGACCTGGTTCTCTGGCTCTAAAGCGGCTCTGCTGACCTAGTTCTCTGGCTCTAAAGCAGATCTGCTGACCTGGTTCTCTGGCTCTAAAGCAGCTCTGCTGACCCAGTTCTATGGCTCTAAAGCAGTTCTGCTGACCTGGTTCTCTGGCTCTAGCGCAGCTCTGCTGACCTGGTTCTTAGGCTCTAGAGCAGCTCTGCTGACCTGGTTCTCTGGCTCTAAAGCAGCTCTGCTGACCTGGTTCTCTGGCTCTAGAGCAGCTTTGCTGACCTGGTTCTCTGGCTCTAGAGCAGCTCTGTTGACCTGGTTCTTAGGCTCTAGAGCAGGTCTGCTGATTTGGGTCTTAGGCTCTAAAGCAGCTCTGTTGACCTGGTTTTCTGCCACTAAAGCAGCTCTGCTGACCTGGTTCTCTGGCTCTAAAGCAGCTCTGCTGACCTAGTTCTCTGGCTCTAAAGCAGCTCTGCTGACCTGCTTCTCTGGCTCTAAAGCAGCTCTGCTGACCTAGTTCTCTGGCTCTAAAGCAGCTCTGCTGACCTGGTTCTCTGGCTCTAAAGCAGCTCTACTGACCCGGTTCTCTGGCTCTGAAGCAGCTCTGTTGACCTGCTTCGATGGCTCTAAAGCAGCTCTGCTGTCCTGGTTCTCTGGCACTAAAACAGCTCTGCTGACCTGGTTCTCTGGCTCTAATGCAGGTCTGCTGACCTGGTTTCCATGGCTCTACAGCAGATCTGCTGACCTGGTTCTCAGGCTCTAAAGCAGATCTGTTGACCTGGTTCTCTGGCTCTAAAGCAGCTCTGCTGACCTAGTTCTCTGGCTCTAAAGCAGATCTGCTGACCTGGTTCTCTGGCTCTAAAGCAGCTCTGCTGACCCGGTTCTATGGCTCTAAAGCAGTTCTGCTGACCTGGTTCTCTGGCTCTAGCGCAGCTCTGCTGACCTGGTTCTTAGGCTCTAGAGCAGCTCTGCTGACCTGGTTCTCTGGCTCTAAAGCAGCTCTGCTGACCTGGTTCTCTGGCTCTAGAGCAGCTCTGCTGACCTGGTTCTCTGGCTCTAGAGCAGCTCTGTTGACCTGGTTCTTAGGCTCTAGAGCAGGTCTGCTGATTTGGGTCTTAGGCTCTAAAGCAGCTCTGTTGACCTGGTTTTCTGCCACTAAAGCAGCTCTGCTGACCTGGTTCTCTGGCTCTAAAGCAGCTCTGCTGACCTAGTTCTCTGGCTCTAAAGCAGCTCTGCTGACCTGCTTCTCTGGCTCTAAAGCAGCTCTGCTGACCTAGTTCTCTGGCTCTAAAGCAGCTCTGCTGACCTGGTTCTCTGGCTCTAAAGCAGCTCTGCTGACCCGGTTCTCTGGCTCTGAAGCAGCTCTGTTGACCTGCTTCGATGGCTCTAAAGCAGCTCTGCTGTCCTGGTTCTCTGGCACTAAAACAGCTCTGCTGACCTGGTTCTCTGGCTCTAATGCAGGTCTGCTGACCTGGTTTCTATGGCTCTACAGCAGATCTGCTGACCTGGTTCTCAGGCTCTAAAGCAGATCTGTTGACCTGGTTCTCTGGCTCTAAAGCAGCTCAGCTGACCTGGTTCTCTGGCTCTAAAACAGCTCTACTGACCTGGTTCTATGGCTCTAAATCAGCTGTGCTGACCTGGTTCTCTGGTTCTAGAGCAGCTCTGCTGCCCTGGTTCTCTGGCTCTAAAACAGCTCTGCTGACCTGGTTCTCTGCCTCTAGAGCAGCTCTGCTGACCTGGTTCTCTGGCTCTAAAGCAGCTCTGCTGAAATAGTTCTCTGGCTCTAAAGCAGCTCTGCTGACCTGGTTTTCTGCCTCTAAAGCAGCACTGTTGACCTGGTTCCCTGGCTCTAAAGCAGCTCTGCTGACCTAGTTCTCTGGCTCTAAAGCAGCTCTGCTGACCTGGTTCTCGGGCTGTAGAGCAGCTCTGCTGACCTGGTTGTCTGGCTCTAAAGCAGCTCAGCTGACCTGGTTCTCTGGCTCTAAAACAACTCTGCTGACCTCGTTCTCTGGCTCTAAAGCAGCTCTGCTGACCTGGTTCTCTCCCTCTAAAGCAGCTCTGCTGACCTGGTTTATATGGCTCTACAGGAGCTCTGCTGACCTGGTTCTCTCCCTCTAAAGCAGCTCTGCTGACCTGGTTTATATGGCTCTACAGGAGCTCTGCTGACCTGGTTCTCAGGCTCTAAAGCAGCTCTGCTGAGCTGGTTCTTAGGCTCTAGAGCAGCTCTGCTGACCTAGTTCTCTGGCTCTAGAGCAGCTCTGCTGACCTGGTTCTCAGGATCTAGAGCAGCTCTCCTGACCTGGTTCTCTGGCTCTAAAGCAGCTCTGCTGACCTGGTTCTATGGCTCTAAATCAGCTCTGCTGACCTGGTTCTCTGGCTCTAGAGCAGCTCTGCTGACCTGGTTCTCAGGATCTAGAGCAGCTCTGCTGACCTGGTTCTCTGGCTCTAAAGCAGCTCTGCTGACCTGGTGTTCTGCTCGATTTTCCCGGCCTTCTTGTGAGGAAAGGTGATTGAATGTGACTTCAGTCTCTTACCATTCAAGTCTAAGGGTTAGAGTAGTGAATGGAGCCTATTTACTAGGCACTTCGACATGATCCTGTGCTCTTCCCCATAGATCAGGGCTTGCACACATAGCCTAGGGGATAGATTCGTTAGTATTAGGGATAACCTGTCCTGTAGTGAGGATATTTCATGGAGCCGTGCTGAATTCAGGCCTGGTAGGCCTCAAACGGGAGAGACTCCATCTTTCTTTCTGCTCCGGCAGCTTGGGATGCTTCTAGGTCAAATGTAATGTTTTAGTTATGAGGTGTTATTCGCTTGGAGAGAACCGGTTCAGGCCGGCCCTTATCGAAGGATTGTATTTTTCTTCATGCCGAAGACACTACATCAGGCCGGCCGGCTGGGAACGTGTCCTTGGTACGGGGAGGTACAAGAATTTGGTGGGCGGCAGGTTACGGGCCGGAATTTTCCATGAGGAAACGCACCTCTATATTAGTGAAAGTCTGAGGCAGTTACATGTTCAGTCCGTAGGCGGCATCTAGCCGTTAGCAGTAAAGCTACTACTTATTCCAGGGAAGACAGACGCCATCTTGGAGGCAGAGAAAAACCGAGAGACAGATACTCTCCTAGCAGAATAACCAGAGAGGAGAGAGTAGCCGATAAGGAAGAGGTCCCAGTGACTCGGAGAAGGGTGAAGGGAACAGCGCATAGTGGTGCAGACATGTATCCGTGACTGCGGAGGTGTGACTTCCAGGCGAGCCGAGGCACAGACGAGAAGGGAACCTAGATGACCACTGAGTGCAGGCTACATACTACTAAGGTGATGTCGACCCTTTCTTATTAGAGTACACAACTTAATCTTTCACTTTCCTTTGCAGGTTATGTGTTATATTGTAATGTTATGTGATTGCGTATGTAATGAGTAATAAAGTACCCAGTTTGTAGTGAACCAACATGTGCTGCGTGTTCTTGTATGAGAGGGTAGCCTATTCTTCTAGTCAGCTGCGGCTACATGAACAGATGTTAACCCTGATCAGGTAAGTGGTAACTGAATAAGGGAAAGAGGAGCCCCTCGAACCGGAGAACAGGCTATGCTCGAACTGGCAGTCCTTGTGTGATCTGATGAATAGTGAGACTGATTCCCTTTTTGTATGTTATGGTGATCATAGGATGAACTGTCGTATGAGACTGCCGTCTGGGTAGAGAGGTCTGGATTCGTATGGGATCGCGAGGCCGCCACTTGTGATACTGTCGTATGGGCAGAGAGGTCTGGATTCGTATGGGATCGCGAGGCCGCCGATTGTGCTGAGACTGCCGTCTGGGTAGAGAGGTCTGGATTCATATGGGATCGCGAGGCCGCCACTTGTGATACTGTCGTATGGGCAGAGAGGTCTGGATTCGTATGGGATCGCGAGGCCGACACTTGTGCTGAGACTGCCGTCTGGGTAGAGAGGTCTGGATTCGTATGGGATCGCGAGGCCGCCACTTGTGATACTGTCGTATGGGCAGAGAGGTCTGGATTCGTATGGGATCGCGAGGCCGCCACTTGTGATACTGTCGTATGGGCAGAGAGGTCTGGATTCGTATGGGATCGCGAGGCCGCCACTTGTGCTGAGACTGCCGTCTGGGTAGAGAGGTCTGGATTCGTATGGGATCGCGAGGCCTCCACCTGTGATACTGTCGTATGGGCAGAGAGGTCTGGATTCGTATGGGATCGCGAGGCCGCCACTTGTGATACTGTCGTATGGGCAGAGAGGTCTGGATTCGTATGGGATCGCGAGGCCGCCACTTGTGCTGAGACTGCCGCCTGGGTAGAGAGGTCTGGATTTGTATGGGATCGCGAGGCCGCCACTTGTGATACTGTCGTATGGGCAGAGAGGTCTGGATTCGTATGGGATCGCGAGGCCGCCACTTGTGCTGAGACTGCCGTCTGGGTAGAGAGGTCTGGATTCGTATGGGATCGCGAGGCCGCCACTTGTAATACTGTCGTATGGGCAGAGAGGTCTGGATTCGTATGGGATCGCGAGGCCGCCGATTATAAGAGGTCTTGGTATGTATAGTAGGAATTCCCTGTCCTTAGGTGGTAGATATATGTGGTTACCTATTGTAGATAGGCCCTAGGGAGAGGGAGGGGGTAACGTTCTGGCTGGGTTAGTGAGGCTCTGATGAACGGGTTCTATCTGATCCGAAAACCCAAGCAGAACATTTGGCGTCACGAACCGTTTACGAAACCTGTGTGCGTTGTGGTTGTATCGTGTTTGCTTTCGGCGCGTGCGTGGTTTCGTTTGTATATTATTTGTATATAATTGTGTGTGTAGTTTTTTTTTTTTTTTTCTTTTCTTCTTCTTTCTCTTTTTCTCTTTTTCTTTCTTTTCCGAGATGTTTTCTAGAAAGTCGAAATCTACTTTTAAGTTGCCCGTTGATATTCCCGGCTGGGATTCAACGCCTTATGAAGCCTTAGCCCGTGAGTGGGCTGATTCTACTGGTTTGAGTGAGAATTGGAATTCTTTTTTGGAGCTGGCGGAGCCGGCTAATGTGATTACTTGTTTACAGAAGGCGCCGGTATCTAAGGGTGATGAGCTTCCCATTTTGGGGCGCAGAGGTTGGATTGTTCTGTCTGCGTACAGGATTCTGCATGAGAGGTTCTTGAAGTTACAGAAATTGCATAAGGATGTGGAAGCGAACTTTGTGGAGATTCAGAATGCTCATACTTTGTTGCGGTGTCAAAATAAGTTGCTTGCTGACAAACTTGAGACGTACCAAACTATTGCCGAGAGGGCGGCTGTGCGAATTGCTCGTTATAAATACAAGAATCGGCGTGGTCGGGTTTCGACGCGAAAGGTGCGTCTGGTCGTGGCGAAAGCCGGACTGGATTGGAATCCTGATGAATGGGATGGTAATATCTGGAACTCGAGTGATTCTCCTTCCTCGGGTGAGGAGTCTGCCAAGCGCGAGTCCTCTCGCTCCGGCCGTGATTGTAAGTCTGCTTCTTGCGCCTCTGATGGTGCACCCCGTGATTGCGCTCGTCCTTCGAGTGGGGTCGATGCTTCTTACACTGATTGTTCCTCTACGTGTACTGGTCGAGCTCCTTGTGATGCTCGTCCCGCGGTCTCGGTGCATCCAGTTTTTCGGCGGAAGTTGCAGCAGGCTCCCGGTGCTCCGAATGGTATTGCTTTAGACTCTTTGGAGGATTTTACTCAACAAGAAATTAGTGATATTTTGCAGCGATTTCGGCAGCGAGCTGGTGAGACCTTACTCACATGGATGGTGCGCCTTTATGAACTGGGCGCTGCTGGCATTATGTTGGATGCTGGCGATTGTTTGAAGTTTTGTTCCTTGAGTTCGGATTCTACTGTACAGGATCATTTTCGTAACTTTAATGGTGGTGGTCAAATTACTTTGCTTCAATTGGCGACTGAGGGTTGTAGTCAAAAATATCCTACTGAGTCTGACTGGCCTGTGAATGACAAACCGTGGTATACTTTGCGCGATGCTGCACAACGTCTCAAAGAGGAGGTGATGAAAACGGCAATTTTTCTGAATACTGCTGACAGGTTGCTTGATGGTTTGTTGACATCTTCTGTGCGGAATCGTATTATTCGTTCTTCCCCTGTTGCTTATAAGCAGGTCATGATGACTTTATTGAGTAATCAGACTGGTAACATATTATCTATGGTGCTGGAATCGGTACGCCAACTCGGTGAGTTGGGTGAGTGGTTTAAACCTGAACGGCAGTCCCGGCCTGACACTCGTACTCCTGGTGACAATAAACTTACTAGACGTGATATGTTTTTTGGTCTTATGGCCGATGGTGTGCGGAAGGAGGACATTGACGGTGAGACTACTTCTCGTTTGTGGGAAATGTTTCGCAAACGTGGCTTGGATCGAAAGGAGGGTGCCCGGCGTGTTCGGACGACTGAGTGTGATCGTGGTTTTTCTGACGGTAGCGGTGATGACGACCGCCGTGGGCGCTCTGATCGTCGTGATGATCGACGTTATGTACGTGATTTGTCCCCCCGTCGTGAGAGAGACAGAGAGAGAGAGGGGGAAAGAGAAAGGGGGAGAGATGATTATGTTAACAGCAGACGTAGAGATGATAGGGATCAATCCCCTGAGTTGAGAAGGAGAGAGGATCGACACAGATTGGCCGATCGAAACCTGCAGTACAATGCAGAGGACAGGAATCCATTTCGTAATAGAGATGGATATGAACAGGAGGTATCGATACCTGAGAAACGTGAGAGTCTTTATCCTGATTTATCCTGGTACACAGAACGCAGTAAAAATGACTAGGAAATAGGTCAAGCTCCAGTACACAGATGGGCTCACAGAGATAATAGACCCTATGTAGATATTGATATTTATTGGAGACATCGTAATGTCCAAAGGGCCCGAGCATTGGTAGATACAGGAGCGGAGGCCACTCTTATTCATGGAAAATCAAAGAAGTTTAAAGGTCAGCCTTTTACAATTACCGGATTAGGTGGAAAGGAAACTCCTGCAGTTCAAACTTTACTTGAAATGAGAATAGGTAGAATTCCTAGAAAAGAATACTCTGTATTAGTGGTACCACTCTTAGAATTCATAATTGGAATTGATATTTTGAAAGGAATGACTTTGCACTTAGATGATGGATGTTACCGATTTGGAACTAAACATTATATATCGTCCAGGCCTGTACGGGTTGGTCGTTTAAGAATGCCCCCCATAAAAGTTCCCCAGGCGACAAAAGTGGTTCGTCAGAAGCAGTATCGTATTCCAGGTGGTCATGAAGAGATTAGTACCACTATTCAGGAGTTGGTGGATGCAGGAGTTATAACCCCAGTTACTTCTGCTTGGAATAATCCTGTTTGGCCTGTACGTAAGAGTGATAATTCTTGGCGCATGACTGTTGATTATCGAGAATTGAATAGACACACACCCTCTTTGACTGTTGCAGTACCGGATGTTATTACCCTAATTGAAAGAATCCAAAAACATCCAGGTACATGGTATGCGTCCATTGATATTGCTAATGCTTTATTTTCGATTCCGATTGCCCCTGAGTGTCAGGAACAATTCAGTTTTACGTGGAACGGGCGTCAGATGACGTTTAGAAGTCTTCCCCAGGGCTATGTGCATAGTCCTACGATATGTCACCGGCTGGTGGCAGAGCATTTGGCTGAGGTACCGGTTCATCCGCAAATTCAGATATGTCACTATATTGATGATATTTTGATCCAAGGCGAAACACAAGAGGAAGTTCAGACCCAATTGGACAGAGTCATTGAGTGCCTGCGTGAGAAAGGTTGGGAAATCAACCCGGATAAATTACAAGGTCCGTCCCAGGCTGTGAAATTTTTGGGTATTAATTGGCATGAGGGGCACCGAGAAGTGATCCCTCAGGTTAAACAGAAAATTCTTGATTTTGCAGTTCCGAGGAATAGGAAAGAAGCCCAAAGCTTCATTGGTTTGTTTGGTTTTTGGCGCCAGCATATTCCTCATTTGAGTCAAATATTGGCCCCTTTGTACCATGTCACTCGTAAAAAGAATGCATTTGAATGGGATAAACCACAACAAGATGCGTTCAGTCTGGCAAAAGAAGCAATTCAGCATGCTCTGGATTTATGGCCTGTATGTGATGGTGATGTGGATTTGAATGTGTCTGTACAAGGCCTTTATGCGAATTGGAGTTTGTGGCAGAAACAAGGCAAGAGTAGAGTACCGTTAGGTTTCTGGACCAAAAAGTTACCTGATGCTGGTGAGCGTTATACACCTTTTGAGAAACAGTTACTTGCATGTTATTGGGCTCTGGTGGATACCGAGCAATTGACCTTGGGACATAATATAGTTTTGCGACCTGAAATTCCTATCATGCAGTGGGTTATGAGTTCGCCGAAAACTCACCGAATTGGACACGCTCAAGAGGCGAGTGTGATTAAATGGAAATGGTATATACAAGACAGGGCACGTGTGGGACAAAAAGGACTTGCATCTTTGCATGAGCAGGTGGCGCGGGCGCCATCGACTGAGACTGAGAGTGAATGTTCCGTACCTTTAATACAGGAGTCTCCTGTTAAGTGGGGTAGACCTTTTGATGATTTGTCCACGGAGGACAGAAACCATGTCTGGTTTACGGATGGTTCAGCAAGGTTCATAGGGACGAAACGGCATTGGAAGGCGGTGTCCTATAATCCGATCACACAAAAATTGCTGAGTACAACTGGTGAGGGTAAGAGCAGTCAATTTGCTGAACTCTATGCTGTTTATCAAGTTCTGAAACAAGAGTTACCTGGCACATGTCATATTTTCACCGATTCTTGGTCTACTGCCAATGGACTGGCAGTTTGGTTACCGACTTGGAATTCCCATAGTTGGAAAATCCATTCAAAAGAACTGTGGGGAAAAGAATTATGGCAGGAGATTTGGGAAATGCTCCCACAGAGTACTGTTACAATCTTCCATGTGGATGCTCATACCCCGATAGACTCTCTTGACAAATTCTTTCATAATATTGCAGATGAGAAATCTAAAATTGCTGAGGCAGTGGTGGACAGGCAAGATTCTGATATTGCGGGATTGGCGAAATGGGCCCACCAGAAAGCAGGACACTTTGGAGAGAAAGCCACTAGCAGGTGGGCTGCTGATCGAGGAATTTATATTCCCCTAGATTTAATAAAAAATGTTATTCTACATTGTCCCATTTGTCAGCATATCAGGCAGCGCAAAGTGCCCCAAATTGTTAAAGGTCATTTACATCGCGGGAAATTGCCCGCTCAAATTTGGCAGATTGATTACATCGGTCCACTTCCTATGAGTAGGAATTGTCAATATGTTTGCACTATTGTTGATACATACAGTGGCCTGTTGGTGGCCCTTCCCTGTAAGCAAGCTACCCAATTGAATACTATTAAAACATTGGAATTGATTATGATGTATTATGGTGTGCCATTCCAAATTCAATCTGATAATGCATCCCATTTTCGTGGAAGATTGGTACAGGAATTCTGTGTGGAAAACAATATTGAATGGGTGTTTCATATACCATATTATTCACAGGCCTCGGGTCTTGTGGAGAGGTTGAATGGCCTGCTGAAAGATCAGTTACGTAAGTTAACAGATGACAAGTATAAGAATTGGCGAGACTTTTTGCCTCAAGCGCTATTGATTTTGAATAACCGTCCTTTTCTAAATGCTGAATCCCCACTTATGCGTTTGTTTCCTCCGAATGTTGATGCTAAGCCCAATGAAATCAGAGAGACTGTGATGTACTGGGAAATTACTCCCGGAGCTTTGGCTCCATGTAGAGCGACACCAGGGTCGGCAGGTTTAGACTTGCATGCCATGGATGACACCGTTATAAAAAGTAAGAATCAAGTCATCATTGAAACTGGTGTTGGTGTTCATATACCAACTGGGAATTTCGGATTAATCGCCCCTAGATCGGGGCTGGCTGTAAAAGGCGTTCAGGTGCTGGGAGGAATCATTGACAGTGATTATCAGGGAGAGATTAAGGTGCTCCTGCTGAATAGCAGTGAGGTTGACTTACTGATACATCAAACTGACCGAGTGGCTCAATTGCTAATAATGCCTGTTTTCAGTGGTGAGATCACAAAAGGCACTGCCCCAACGTTGCTAACTGTACGAGGCCAGAAAGGTTTTGGCTCCACAGATAATCCTGGGGCCAGAGTTTGGGTGCAGTCGCCTAAGAATCCCCCTGAACAAGCAGAAGTCATTGCAACCGGTCAAGACAACACCATTTTAGTTATGAGACCAGGGAAAGATAGCTGGGAAGCAGTCCCGGCTGACAAATGTTACTTCCGAGAATGAATAATGCCTGTATTTGATTCTCTTTCAGATCATTCTTTGGACTGTTGCTGCAGGATGTGTCGGCGTTGGACTCCTTTTGGGCTGGTACGACGAGAGAGGAGGGATCCCATCAACCCGGGCTGAGTTGAGAACCCGAGTGTCGCGTTCCTTCGCTGCGTGGGATTCGTCGTCGAACTTTTGGACTACGTTAGCCAAACGAGTGACTAAAGCCCCTCATTTCTGCTTGACACCGATGAGATCGGTGACTGACATTCTAGCGACTTGTTTAGTTGCTGTCCCTGCTTCATTGGAGACTTTGACTCATATTTTTAATATATCGAATGCTCGCCCCAATGTTCTTCTGGGCGATTTTGCTACCTATGAGTATTGCCCCTTGTGTACTGTACTGTCAGACCCGATACCCCCCATCCAGTCCCAAATAGTTACCTATAATATCACACAGGGTGATTTGTGTTTTTTCCTTACTTGTGATCCTAGTGCGATTTCTGAATGTATGCGTTTAAGATTGAAAGGTGCCACTTCATTCACCGCTCATGAACGAACTTTGTGCCTTCAAAGGACACCGAAAACATGTACTTCTGTTCAGAATAACATGACTTGCAAGAGTTTGGTAGTTACCCCCAGTCATTATCGCACGATGTTACTACCTGCCGGATGGCTTTTCTCATGTGGTAATACTTCCTGGCCATATATCCCCGCAAATATTTCTGGAGGCCCTTGTGCCATTACTAGACTGAGCTTGTTGATGTTTTCATCACATCCGAATGCCAACTCTCGTGTGATTCGAGATACAGTGAGGTTACAGGAGGATTGTGACTCATCTTTGCATTTATATTCCAAGTCTGAATACCTTAGCCTGGCTATTTCAATTGTTGGTGTTCCTGCTTTGGCAGTTTATAATGCCAAATCTATTGGGAAAATGGCCTGCTGGATGGTAAAATCCATTAATCATACTTCTACAGTCCTGTCTGACATGCTATTAGACACCCAGGGTGAACGTAGAGCTATCTTGCAAAATCGAGCGGCCATTGATTATCTTTTGCTTAAACATGGACACGATTGTTCTGATTTTGAGGGTCTTTGTTGTTTTAACTTGTCCGATCATACAAAATCCATTCAAGCTCACATTGATAAACTACATGACTTGACAGAAGAAGTTAGAAAACACATTGACCAGGGCTGGTTTGACTGGCTCTTTAATTGGTTACCTGATTTGCATATGTTACGTCAGATATTAGGAGGTATTCTGGTTACTATCGGCATTTTGATTTCTATCTGTTGCTTTATTCAGTGTATTCCTTCACTACTTCAATTCTGCACACCTGGTACTAGACATAGATCAGTTAGTTTTGTTTCATATTATTCTTCCACAGATATTAGTTCTGTTTAATGAATGTATAATAGACTGAAGTCAAGGGTGAAATGTTCTGCTCGATTTTCCCGGCCTTCTTGTGAGGAAAGGTGATTGAATGTGACTTCAGTCTCTTACCATTCAAGTCTAAGGGTTAGAGTAGTGAATGGAGCCTATTTACTAGGCACTTCGACATGATCCTGTGCTCTTCCCCATAGATCAGGGCTTGCACACATAGCCTAGGGGATAGATTCGTTAGTATTAGGGATAACCTGTCCTGTAGTGAGGATATTTCATGGAGCCGTGCTGAATTCAGGCCTGGTAGGCCTCAAACGGGAGAGACTCCATCTTTCTTTCTGCTCCGGCAGCTTGGGATGTTTCTAGGTCAAATGTAATGTTTTAGTTATGAGGTGTTATTCGCTTGGAGAGAACCGGTTCAGGCCGGCCCTTATCGAAGGATTGTATTTTTCTTCATGCCAAAGACACTACATCAGGCCGGCCGGCTGGGAACGTGTCCTTGGTACGGGGAGGTACAAGAATTTGGTGGGCGGCAGGTTACGGGCCAGAATTTTCCATGAGGAAACGCACCTCTATATTAGTGAAAGTCTGAGGCAGTTACATGTTCAGTCCGTAGGCGGCATCTAGCCGTTAGCAGTAAAGCTACTACTTATTCCAGGGAAGACAGACGCCATCTTGGAGGCAGAGAAAAACCGAGAGACAGATACTCTCCTAGCAGAATAACCAGAGAGGAGAGAGTAGCCGATAAGGAAGAGGTCCCAGTGACTCGGAGAAGGGTGAAGGGAACAGCGCATAGTGGTGCAGACATGTATCCGTGACTGCGGAGGTGTGACTTCCAGGCGAGCCGAGGCACAGACGAGAAGGGAACCTAGATGACCACTGAGTGCAGGCTACATACTACTAAGGTGATGTCGACCCTTTCTTATTAGAGTACACAACTTAATCTTTCACTTTCCTTTGCAGGTTATGTGTTCTATTGTAATGTTATGTGATTGCGTATGTAATGAGTAATAAAGTACCCAGTTTGTAGTGAACCAACATGTGCTGCGTGTTCTTGTATGAGAGGGTAGCCTATTCTTCTAGTCAGCTGCGGCTACATGAACAGATGTTAACCCTGATCAGGTAAGTGGTAACTGAATAAGGGAAAGAGGAGCCCCTCGAACCGGAGAACAGGCTATGCTCGAACTGGCAGTCCTTGTGTGATCTGATGAATAGTGAGACTGATTCCCTTTTTGTATGTTATGGTGATCATAGGATGAACTGTCGTATGAGACTGCCGTCTGGGTAGAGAGGTCTGGATTCGTATGGGATCGCGAGGCCGCCACTTGTGATACTGTCGTATGGGCAGAGAGGTCTGGATTCGTATGGGATCGCGAGGCCGCCGATTGTGCTGAGACTGCCGTCTGGGTAGAGAGATCTGGATTCGTATGGGATCGCGAGGCCGCCACTTGTGATACTGTCGTATGGGCAGAGAGGTCTGGATTCGTATGGGATCGCGAGGCCGCCACTTGTGCTGAGACTGCCGTCTGGGTAGAGAGGTCTGGATTCGTATGGGATCGCGAGGCCGCCACTTGTGATACTGTCGTATGGGCAGAGAGGTCTGGATTCGTATGGGATCGCGAGGCCGCCACTTGTGATACTGTCGTATGGGCAGAGACGTCTGTATTCGTATGGGATCGCGAGGCCGCCACTTGTGCTGAGACTGCCGTCTGGGTAGAGAGGTCTGGATTCGTATGGGATCGCGAGGCCGCCACTTGTGATACTGTCGTATGGGCAGAGAGGTCTGGATTCGTATGGGATCGCGAGGCCGCCACTTGTGATACTGTCGTATGGGCAGAGAGGTCTGGATTCGTATGGGATCGCGAGGCCGCCACTTGTGCTGAGACTGCCGTCTGGGTAGAGAGGTCTGGATTCGTATGGGATCGCGAGGCCGCCACTTGTGATACTGTCGTATGGGCAGAGAGGTCTGGATTCGTATGGGATCGCGAGGCCGCCACTTGTGCTGAGACTGCCGTCTGGGTAGAGAGGTCTGGATTCGTATGGGATCGCGAGGCCGCCACTTGTAATACTGTCGTATGGGCAGAGAGGTCTGGATTCGTATGGGATCGCGAGGCCGCCGATTATAAGAGGTCTTGGTATGTATAGTAGGAATTCCCTGTCCTTAGGTGGTAGATATATGTGGTTACCTATTGTAGATAGGCCCTAGGGAGAGGGAGGGGGTAACGTTCTGGCTGGGTTAGTGAGGCTCTGATGAACGGGTTCTATCTGATCCGAAAACCCAAGCAGAACACCTGGTTCTATGGCTCTAAATCAGCTCTGCTGACCTGGTTCTCTGGTTCTATGGCTCTAAAGCAGCTCTGCTCACCTGGTTCTCTGGCTCTAAAGCAGCTCTGCTGACCCGGTTCTATGGCTCTAAAGCAGTTCTGCAGACCTGGTTCTCTGGCTCTAGAGCAGCTCTGCTGTCCTGGTTCTCTGGCTCTAAAACAGCTCTGCTGACCCGGTTCTATGGCTCTAAAGCGGTTCTGCAGACCTGGTTCTCTGGCTGTAGAGCAGCTCTGCTGTCCTGGTTCTCTGGCTCTAAAACAGCTCTGCTGACCTGGTTCTCTGGCTCTAATGCAGGTCTGCTGACCTGGTTTCTATGGCTCTACAGCAGCTCTGCTGACCTGGTTCTCAGGCTCTAAAGCAGCTCTGCTGACCTGGTTCTCTGGCTCTAAAGCAGCTCAGCTGACCTGGTTCTCTGGCTCTAAAACAGCTCTACTGACCTGGTTCTATGGCTCTAAATCAGCTCTGCTGACCTGGATCTCTGGTTCTAGAGCAGCTCTGCTGCCCTGGTTCTCTGGCTCTAAAACAGCTCTGCTGACCTGGTTCTCTGCCTCTAGAGCAGCTCTGCTGACCTGGTTCTCTGGCTCTAAAGCAGCTCTGCTGAATTAGTTCTCTGGCTCTAAAGCAGCTCTGCTGACTTGGTTTTCTGCCTCTAAAGCAGCTCTGTTGACCTGGTTCTCTAGCTCTAAAGCAGCTCTGCTGATCTAGTTCTCTGGCTCTAAAGCAGCTCTGCTGACCTGGTTCTCTGGACCTAGAGCAGCTCTGCTGACCTGGTTCTTAGGCTCTAGAGCAGCTCTGCTGACCTGCTTCTCTGGCTCTAAAGCAGCTCTGCTGACCTGGTTGGTTCTCTCCCTCTAAAGCAGCTCTGCTGACCTGGTTTCTCTGGCTCTACAGCAGCTCTGCTGACTTGGTTCTCTGGCTGTAGAGCAGCTCTGCTGACCTGTTTCTCTGGCTCTACAACGGCTCAGCTGACCTGGTTCTCTGGCTCTAAAGCAGCTCTGCTGACCTGGTTCTCAGGCTCTAAAGCAGCTCTGCTGACCTAGTTCTTAGGCTCTAGAGCAGCTCTGCTGACCTGGTTCTGTCCCTCTAAAGCAGCTCTGCTGACCTGGTTCTATGGCTCTATAGCAGCTCTGCTGACCTGGTTCTCTGCCTCTAGAGCAGCTCTGCTGACCTGGTTCTCTCCCTCTAAAGCAGCTCTGCTGACCTGGATCTCTGGCTCTAGAGCAGCACTGCTGACCTGGTTCTCAGGCTCTAGAGCAGCTCTGCTGACCTGGTTCTCTGGCTCTAAAGCAGCTCCGCTGACCTGGTTCTCTGGCTCTAAAACAGCTCTGCTGACCTGGTTCTATGTCTCTAAATCAGCTCTGCTGACCTGGTTCTCTGGTTCTAGAGCAGCTCTGCTGCCCTGGTTCTCTGGGTCTAAAGCAGCTCTGCTGACCTGGTTCTCTGCCTCCAGAGCAGCTCTGCTGACCTGGTTCTCTGGCTCTAAAGCAGCTCTGCTGAACTATTTCTCTGGCTCTAAAGCAGCTCTGCTGACCTGGTTTTCTGCCTCTAAAGCAGCTCTGCTGACCTGGGTCTCTGGCTCTAAAGCAGCTCTGCTGAGCGAGTTCTCTGGCTCTAAAGCAGCTCTGCTGACCTGGTTCTCTGGCTCTAAAGCAGCTCTGCTGACTCGGTTCTATGGCTCTAAACCAATTCTGCTGACCTGGTTCTCTCGCTCTAGAGCAGCTCTGCTGACCTGGTTCTTAGGCTCTAGAGCAGCTCTGCTGACCTGGTTCTCTGGCTCTAAAGCAGCTCTGCTGACCTGGTTCTCTCCCTCTAAAGCAGCTCTGCTGACCTGGTTTCTCTGACTCTACAGAAGCTCTGCTGACCTGGCTCTCTGGCTCTAGAGCAGCTCTGCTGACCTAGTTCTATTGCTCTAAAGCAGTTCTGCTGACCTGGTTCTCTGGCTCTAGAGCAGCTCTGTTGACCTGGTTCTTAGGCTCTAGAGCAGCTCTGCTGACCTGGTTCTGTGGTTTAAAAGCAGTTCTGCTGACCTGGTTCTCTGGCTCTAGAGCAGCTCTGCTGACCTGGTTCTCTGGCTTTAAATCAGCTCTGCTGACCTGGTTCTCTGGCTTTAAAACAGCTCTGCTGACCTGGTTCTTTGGCTCTAAAGCAGCTCTGCTGACCTGGTTCTCTCCCTCTAAAGCAGCTCTGCTGACCTGGTTCTTAGACTCTAGAGCCGCTCTGCTGCCCTGGTTCTCTGGCTCTAAAGCAGCTCTGCTGACCTGGTTCTCTGCCTCTAGAGCAGCTCTGCTGACTTGGTTCTCTGGCTCTAAAGCAGCGCTGCTGACCTGGTTTTCTGCCTCTAAAGCAGCTCTGGTGACCTGGTTCTCTGGCTCTAAAGCAGCTCTGCTGACCTGGTTCTCTGGCTCTAAAGCAGCTCTGCTGACCTGGTTCTCTGGCTCTAAAGCAGCTCTGCAGACCCGGTTCTATGGCTCTAAAGCAATTCTGCTGACCTGGTACTCTGGCCCTAGAGCAGCTCTGCTGATCTGGTTTTTAGGCTCTGGAGCAGCTCTGCTGACCTGGGTCTCTGGCTCTAAAGCAGCTCTGCTGACCTGGTTCTCTCCCTCTAAAGCAGCTCTGCTGACCTGGTTTCTCTGGCTCTACAGAAGCTCTGCTGACCTGGTTCTCTGGCTATAGAGGAGCTCTGCTGACCCGGTTCTATGGCTCTAAAGCAATTCTGCTGACCTGGTACTCTGGCCCTAGAGCAGCTCTGCTGACCTGGTTTTTAGGCTCTGGAGCAGCTCTGCTGACCTGGGTCTCTGGCTCTAAAGCAGCTCTGCTGACCTGGTTCTCTCCCTCTAAAGCAGCTCTGCTGACCTGGTTTCTCTGGCTCTACAGAAGCTCTGCTGACCTGGTTCTCTGGCTATTGAGGAGCTCTGCTGACCTGGTTCTTAGGCTCTAAAGCAGCTCTGCTGACCTGGTTCTATGGCTCTAGAGCAGCTCTGCTGACCTGGTTCTCGGGATTTAAAACAGCTCTGCTAACCTGGTTCTCTGGCTCTAAAGCAGCTCTGCTGACCTGGTTCTCTCCCTCTAAAGCAGCTCTGCTGACCTGGTTTATATGTCTCTACATCAGTTCTGCTGACCTGGTTCTCAGGCTCTAAAGCAGCTCTGCTGACCTGGTTCTTAGACTCTAGAGCAGCTCTGCTGACCTGGTTCTCTGGCTCTAAAGCAGTTCTGCTGACCTGGTTCTATGGCTCTAAATCAGCTCTGCTAACCTGGTTCTCTGGTTCTAGAGCAGCTCTGCTGCCCTGGTTCTCAGGATCTAGAGCAGCTCTGCTGACCTGGTTCTTTGGCTCTAAAGCAGCTCTGTTGACCTGGTTTTCGGCCTCTAAAGCAGCTCTGCTATCCTGGTTCTCTGACTCTAAAGCGGCTCTGCTGAACTAGTTCTCTGGCTCTAAAGCAGCTCTGCTGACCTGGTTCCCTGGCTCTAAAGCAGCTCTGCTGACCCGGTTCTATGGCTCTAAAGCAGTTCTGCTGACCTGGTTCTCTGGCTCTAGAGCAGCTCTGCTGACCTGGTTCTTAGGCTCTAGAGCAGCTCTGCTGACCTGGTTCTCTGGTTCTAAAGCAGCTCTGCTGACCTGGTTCTCTGGTTCTAGAGCAGCACTGCTGCCCTGGTTCTCTGGGTCTAAAGCAGCTCTGCTGACCTGGTTCTCAGGCTCTAGAGCAGCTCTGCTGACCTGGTTCTCTGGCTCTAAAGCAGCTCCGCTGACCTGGTTCTCTGGCTCTAAAACAGCTCTGCTGACCTGGTTCTATGTCTCTAAATAAGCTCTGCTGACCTGGTTCTCTGGTTCTAGAGCAGCTCTGCTGCCCTGGTTCTCTGGGTCTAAAGCAGCTCTGCTGACCTGGTTCTCTGCCTCTAGAGCAGCTCTGCTGACCTGGTTCTCTGGCTCTAAAGCAGCTCTGCTGAACTAGTTCTCTGGCTCGAAAGCAGCTCTGCTGACCTGGTTTTCTGCCTCTAAAGCAGCTCTGCTGACCTGGGTCTCTGGCTCTAAAGCAGCTCTGCTGACCTAGTTCTCTGCCTCTAAAGCAGCTCTGCTGACCTGGTTCTCTGGCTCTAAAGCAGCTCTGCTGACCCGGTTCTATGGCTCTAAACCAATTCTGCTGACCTGGATCTCTGGCTCTAGAGCAGCTCTGCTGACCTGGTTCTTAGGCTCTAGAGCAGCTCTGCTGACCTGGTTCTCTGGCTCTAAAGCAGCTCTGCTGACCTGGTTCTCTCCCTCTAAAGCAGCTCTGCTGACCTGGTTTCTCTGACTCTACAGAAGCTCTGCTGACCTGGCTCTCTGGCTCTAGAGCAGCTCTGCTGACCTAGTTCTATTGCTCTAAAGCAGTTCTGCTGACCTGGTTCTCTGGCTCTAGAGCAGCTCTGCTGACCTGGTTCCTAGGCTCTAGAGCAGCTCTGCTGACCTGGTTCTCTGTCTCTACAACAGAGCTGCTGACCTGGTTCTCTGGCTCTAAAGCAGCTCTGCTGACCTGGTTCTGTGTCTCTAAAGCAGTTCTGCTGACCTGGTTCTCTGGCTCTAGAGCAGCTCTGCTGATCTGGTTCTCTGGCTTTAAAACAGCTCTGCTGATCTGGTTCTTAGGCTCTAGAGCAGCTCTGCTGACCTGGTTCTCTGGCTCTAAAGCAGCTCTGCTGACCTGGTTCTCTCCCTCTAAAGCAGCTCTGCTGACCTGGTTTCTCTGACTCTACAGAAGCTCTGCTGACCTGGCTCTCTGGCTCTAGAGCAGCTCTGCTGACCTAGTTCTATTGCTCTAAAGCAGTTCTGCTGACCTGGTTCTCTGGCTCTAGAGCAGCTCTGCTGACCTGGTTCTTAGGCTCTAGAGCAGCTCTGCTGACCTGGTTCTCTGGCTTTACAACAGAGCTGCTGACCTGGTTCTCTGGCTCTAAAGCAGCTCTGCTGACCTGGTTCTGTGGCTCTAAAGCAGCTCTGCTGACCTGGTTCTCTCCCTCTAAAGCAGCTCTGCTGACCTGGTTCTTAGACTCTAGAGGCGCTCTGCTGCCCTGGCTCTCTGGCTCTAAAGCAGCTCTGCTGACCTGGTTCTCTGCCTCTAGAGCAGCTCTGCTGACTTGGTTCTCTGCCTCTAGAGCAGCTCTGCTGACCTGGTTCTCTGGCTCTAAAGCAGCTCTGCTGAACTAGTTCTCTGGCTCAAAAGCAGCTCTGCTGACCTGGTTTTCTGCCTCTAAAGCAGCTCCGCTGACCTGGGTCTCTGGCTCTAAAGCAGCTCTGCTGACCTAGTTCTCTGCCTCTAAAGCAGCTCTGCTGACCTGGTTCTCTGGCTCTAAAGCAGCTCTGCTGACCCGGTTCTATGGCTCTAAAGCAGTTCTGCTGACCTGGTTCTCTGGTTCTAGAGCAGCTCTGCTGACCTGGTTCTTAGGCTCTAGAGCAGCTCTGCTGACCTGGTTCTCTGGCTCTAAAGCGGTTCTGCAGACCTGGTTCTCTGGCTGTAGAGCAGCTCTGCTGACCTGGTTCTCTCCCTCTAAAGCAGCTCTGCTGACCTGGTTTCTCTGACTCTACAGAAGCTCTGCTGACCTGGCTCTCTGGCTCTAGAGAAGCTCTGCTGACCTAGTTCTATTGCTCTAAAGCAGTTCTGCTGACCTGGTTCTCTGGCTCTAGAGCAGCTCTGCTGACCTGGTTCTTAGGCTCTAGAGCAGCTCTGCTGACCTGGTTCTCTGGCTCTACAACAGAGCTACTGACCTGGTTCTCTGGCTCTAAAGCAGCTCTGCTGACCTGGTTCTGTGTCTCTAAAGCGGTTCTGCTGACCTGGTTCTCTGGCTCTAGAGCAGCTCTGCTGATCTGGTTCTCTGGCTTTAAAACAGCTCTGCTGACCTGGTTCTTAGGCTCTAGAGCAGCTCTGCTGACCTGGTTCTCTGGCTCTAAAGCAGCTCTGCTGACCTGGTTCTCTCCCTCTAAAGCAGCTCTGCTGACCTGGTTTCTCTGACTCTACAGAAGCTCTGCTGACCTGGCTCTCTGGCTCTAGAGCAGCTCTGCTGACCTAGTTCTATTGCTCTAAAGCAGTTCTGCTGACCTGGTTGTCTGGCTCTAGAGCAGCTCTGCTGACCTGGTTCTTAGGATCTAGAGCAGCTCTGTTGACCTGGTTCTCTGGCTTTACAACAGAGCTGCTGACCTGGTTCTCTGGCTCTAAAGCAGCTCTGCTGACCTGGTTCTCTGGCTCTAGAGCAGCTCTGCTGACCTGGTTCTTAGGCTCTAGAGCAGCTCTGCTGACCTGGTTCTCTGGTTCTAAAGCAGCTCTGCTGACCTGGTTCTCTGGTTCTAGAGCAGCACTGCTGCCCTGGTTCTCTGGGTCTAAAGCAGCTCTGCTGACCTGGTTCTCAGGCTCTAGAGCAGCTCTGCTGACCTGGTTCTCTGGCTCTAAAGCAGCTCCGCTGACCTGGTTCTCTGGCTCTAAAACAGCTCTGCTGACCTGGTTCTATGTCTCTAAATAAGCTCTGCTGACCTGGTTCTCTGGTTCTAGAGCAGCTCTGCTGCCCTGGTTCTCTGGGTCTAAAGCAGCTCTGCTGACCTGGTTCTCTGGCTCTAAAGCGGTTCTGCAGACCTGGTTCTCTGGCTGTAGAGCAGCTCTGCTGACCTGGTTCTCTCCCTCTAAAGCAGCTCTGCTGACCTGGTTTCTCTGACTCTACAGAAGCTCTGCTGACCTGGCTCTCTGGCTCTAGAGAAGCTCTGCTGACCTAGTTCTATTGCTCTAAAGCAGTTCTGCTGACCTGGTTCTCTGGCTCTAGAGCAGCTCTGCTGACCTGGTTCTTAGGCTCTAGAGCAGCTCTGCTGACCTGGTTCTCTGGCTCTACAACAGAGCTACTGACCTGGTTCTCTGGCTCTAAAGCAGCTCTGCTGACCTGGTTCTGTGTCTCTAAAGCGGTTCTGCTGACCTGGTTCTCTGGCTCTAGAGCAGCTCTGCTGCTCTGGTTCTCTGGCTTTAAAACAGCTCTGCTGACCTGGTTCTTAGGCTCTAGAGCAGCTCTGCTGACCTGGTTCTCTGGCTCTAAAGCAGCTCTGCTGACCTGGTTCTCTCCCTCTAAAGCAGCTCTGCTGACCTGGTTTCTCTGACTCTACAGAAGCTCTGCTGACCTGGCTCTCTGGCTCTAGAGCAGCTCTGCTGACCTAGTTCTATTGCTCTAAAGCAGTTCTGCTGACCTGGTTGTCTGGCTCTAGAGCAGCTCTGCTGACCTGGTTCTTAGGATCTAGAGCAGCTCTGTTGACCTGGTTCTCTGGCTTTACAACAGAGCTGCTGACCTGGTTCTCTGGCTCTAAAGCAGCTCTGCTGACCTGGTTCTCTGGCTCTAGAGCAGCTCTGCTGACCTGGTTCTTAGGCTCTAGAGCAGCTCTGCTGACCTGGTTCTCTGGTTCTCTGGTTCTAGAGCAGCACTGCTGCCCTGGTTCTCTGGGTCTAAAGCAGCTCTGCTGACCTGGTTCTCAGGCTCTAGAGCAGCTCTGCTGACCTGGTTCTCTGGCTCTAAAGCAGCTCCGCTGACCTGGTTCTCTGGCTCTAAAACAGCTCTGCTGACCTGGTTCTATGTCTCTAAATAAGCTCTGCTGACCTGGTTCTCTGGTTCTAGAGCAGCTCTGCTGCCCTGGTTCTCTGGGTCTAAAGCAGCTCTGCTGACCTGGTTCTCTGCCTCTAGAGCAGCTCTGCTGACCTGGTTCTCTGGCTCTAAAGCAGCTCTGCTGAACTAGTTCTCTGGCTCGAAAGCAGCTCTGCTGACCTGGTTTTCTGCCTCTAAAGCAGCTCTGCTGACCTGGGTCTCTGGCTCTAAAGCAGCTCTGCTGACCTAGTTCTCTGCCTCTAAAGCAGCTCTGCTGACCTGGTTCTCTGGCTCTAAAGCAGCTCTGCTGACCCGGTTCTATGGCTCTAAACCAATTCTGCTGACCTGGATCTCTGGCTCTAGAGCAGCTCTGCTGACCTGGTTCTTAGGCTCTAGAGCAGCTCTGCTGACCTGGTTCTCTGGCTCTAAAGCAGCTCTGCTGACCTGGTTCTCTCCCTCTAAAGCAGCTCTGCTGACCTGGTTTCTCTGACTCTACAGAAGCTCTGCTGACCTGGCTCTCTGGCTCTAGAGCAGCTCTGCTGACCTAGTTCTATTGCTCTAAAGCAGTTCTGCTGACCTGGTTCTCTGGCTCTAGAGCAGCTCTGCTGACCTGGTTCCTAGGCTCTAGAGCAGCTCTGCTGACCTGGTTCTCTGGCTCTACAACAGAGCTGCTGACCTGGTTCTCTGGCTCTAAAGCAGCTCTGCTGACCTGGTTCTGTGTCTCTAAAGCAGTTCTGCTGACCTGGTTCTCTGGCTCTAGAGCAGCTCTGCTGATCTGGTTCTCTGGCTTTAAAACAGCTCTGCTGATCTGGTTCTTAGGCTCTAGAGCAGCTCTGCTGACCTGGTTCTCTGGCTCTAAAGCAGCTCTGCTGACCTGGTTCTCTCCCTCTAAAGCAGCTCTGCTGACCTGGTTTCTCTGACTCTACAGAAGCTCTGCTGACCTGGCTCTCTGGCTCTAGAGCAGCTCTGCTGACCTAGTTCTATTGCTCTAAAGCAGTTCTGCTGACCTGGTTCTCTGGCTCTAGAGCAGCTCTGCTGACCTGGTTCTTAGGCTCTAGAGCAGCTCTGCTGACCTGGTTCTCTGGCTTTACAACAGAGCTGCTGACCTGGTTCTCTGGCTCTAAAGCAGCTCTGCTGACCTGGTTCTGTGGCTCTAAAGCAGCTCTGCTGACCTGGTTCTCTCCCTCTAAAGCAGCTCTGCTGACCTGGTTCTTAGACTCTAGAGGCGCTCTGCTGCCCTGGCTCTCTGGCTCTAAAGCAGCTCTGCTGACCTGGTTCTCTGCCTCTAGAGCAGCTCTGCTGACTTGGTTCTCTGGCTCTAAAGCAGCTCTGCTGACCTGGTTCTATGGCTCTAAAGCAATTCTGCTGACCTGGTTCTCTGGCCCTAGAGCAGCTCTGCTGACCTGGTTTTTAGGCTCTGGAGAAGCTCTGCTGACCTGGGTCTCTGGCTCTAAAGCAGCTCTGCTGACCTGGTTCTCTGCCTCTAGAGCAGCTCTGCTGACCTGGTTCTCTGGCTCTAAAGCAGCTCTGCTGAACTAGTTCTCTGGCTCAAAAGCAGCTCTGCTGACCTGGTTTTCTGCCTCTAAAGCAGCTCCGCTGACCTGGGTCTCTGGCTCTAAAGCAGCTCTGCTGACCTAGTTCTCTGCCTCTAAAGCAGCTCTGCTGACCTGGTTCTCTGGCTCTAAAGCAGCTCTGCTGACCCGGTTCTATGGCTCTAAAGCAGTTCTGCTGACCTGGTTCTCTGGTTCTAGAGCAGCTCTGCTGACCTGGTTCTTAGGCTCTAGAGCAGCTCTGCTGACCTGGTTCTCTGGCTCTAAAGCGGTTCTGCAGACCTGGTTCTCTGGCTGTAGAGCAGCTCTGCTGACCTGGTTCTCTCCCTCTAAAGCAGCTCTGCTGACCTGGTTTCTCTGACTCTACAGAAGCTCTGCTGACCTGGCTCTCTGGCTCTAGAGAAGCTCTGCTGACCTAGTTCTATTGCTCTAAAGCAGTTCTGCTGACCTGGTTCTCTGGCTCTAGAGCAGCTCTGCTGACCTGGTTCTTAGGCTCTAGAGCAGCTCTGCTGACCTGGTTCTCTGGCTCTACAACAGAGCTACTGACCTGGTTCTCTGGCTCTAAAGCAGCTCTGCTGACCTGGTTCTGTGTCTCTAAAGCGGTTCTGCTGACCTGGTTCTCTGGCTCTAGAGCAGCTCTGCTGATCTGGTTCTCTGGCTTTAAAACAGCTCTGCTGACCTGGTTCTTAGGCTCTAGAGCAGCTCTGCTGACCTGGTTCTCTGGCTCTAAAGCAGCTCTGCTGACCTGGTTCTCTCCCTCTAAAGCAGCTCTGCTGACCTGGTTTCTCTGACTCTACAGAAGCTCTGCTGACCTGGCTCTCTGGCTCTAGAGCAGCTCTGCTGACCTAGTTCTATTGCTCTAAAGCTGTTCTGCTGACCTGGTTGTCTGGCTCTAGAGCAGCTCTGCTGACCTGGTTCTTAGGATCTAGAGCAGCTCTGTTGACCTGGTTCTCTGGCTTTACAACAGAGCTGCTGACCTGGTTCTCTGGCTCTAAAGCAGCTCTGCTGACCTGGTTCTGTGGCTCTAAAGCAGCTCTGCTGACCTGGTTCTCTCCCTCTAAAGCAGCTCTGCTGACCTGGTTCTTAGACTCTAGAGGCGCTCTGCTGCCCTGGTTCTCTGGCTCTAAAGCAGCTCTGCTGACCTGGTTCTCTGCCTCTAGAGCAGCTCTGCTGACTTGGTTCTCTGGCTCTAAAGCAGCTCTGATGACCTGGTTCTCTGGCTCTAAAGCAGCTCTGCTGACCTGGTTCTCTGGCTCTAAAGCAGCTCTGCAGACCCGGTTCTATGGCTCTAAAGCAATTCTGCTGACCTGGTTCTTTGGCCCTAGAGCAGCTCTGCTGACCTGGTTTTTAGGCTCTGGAGAAGCTCTGCTGACCTGGGTCTCTGGCTCTAAAGCAGCTCTGCTGACCTGGTTCTCTGGCTCTAGAGCAGCTCTGCTGACCTGGTTCTCTGGCTTTACAACAGAGCTGCTGACTTGGTTCTCTGGCTCTAAAGCAGCTCTGCTGACCTGGTTCTGTGGCTCTAAAGCAGCTCTGCTGACCTGGTTCTCTCCCTCTCAAGCAGCTCTGCTGACCTGGTTCTTAGACTCTAGAGGCGCTCTGCTGCCCTGGTTCTCTGGCTCTAAAGCAGCTCTGCTGACCTGGTTCTCTGCCTCTAGAGCAGCTCTGCTGACTTGGTTCTCTGGCTCTAAAGCAGCTCTGCTGACCTGGTTCTCTGGCTCTAAAGCAGCTCTGCTGACCTGGTTCTCTGGCTCTAAAGCAGCTCTGCAGACCCGGTTCTATGGCTCTAAAGCAATTCTGCTGACCTGGTTCTCTGGCCCTAGAGCAGCTCTGCTGACCTGGTTTTTAGGCTCTGGAGAAGCTCTGCTGACCTGGGTCTCTGGCTCTAAAGCAGCTCTGCTGACCTGGTTCTCTGCCTCTAGAGCAGCTCTGCTGACCTGGTTCTCTGGCTCTAAAGCAGCTCTGCTGAACTAGTTCTCTGGCTCAAAAGCAGCTCTGCTAACCTGGTTTTCTGCCTCTAAAGCAGCTCTGCTGACCTGGGTCTCTGGCTCTAAAGCAGCTCTGCTGACCTAGTTCTCTGCCTCTAAAGCAGCTCTGCTGACCTGGTTCTCTGGCTCTAAAGCAGCTCTGCTGACCCGGTTCTATGGCTCTAAACCAATTCTGCTGACCTGGTTCTCTGGCTCTAGAGCAGCTCTGCTGACCTGGTTCTTAGGCTCTAGAGCAGCTCTGCTGACCTGGTTCTCTGGCTCTAAAGCAGCTCTGCTGACCTGGTTCTCTCCCTCTAAAGCAGCTCTGCTGACCTGGTTTCTCTGACTCTACAGAAGCTCTGCTGACCTGGCTCTCTGGCTCTAGAGAAGCTCTGCTGACCTAGTTCTATTGCTCTAAAGCAGTTCTGCTGACCTGGTTCTCTGGCTCTAGAGCAGCTCTGCTGACCTGGTTCTTAGGCTCTAGAGCAGCTCTGCTGACCTGGTTCTCTGGCTCTACAACAGAGCTGCTGACCTGGTTCTCTGGCTCTAAAGCAGCTCTGCTGACCTGGTTCTGTGTCTCTAAAGCGGTTCTGCTGACCTGGTTCTCTGGCTCTAGAGCAGCTCTGCTGATCTGGTTCTCTGGCTTTAAAACAGCTCTGCTGACCTGGTTCTTAGGCTCTAGAGCAGCTCTGCTGACCTGGTTCTCTGGCTCTAAAGCAGCTCTGCTGACCTGGTTTCTCTGACTCTACAGAAGCTCTGCTGACCTGGCTCTCTGGCTCTTGAGCAGCTCTGCTGACCTAGTTCTATTGCTCTAAAGCAGTTCTGCTGACCTGGTTCTCTGGCTCTAGAGCAGCTCTGCTGACCTGGTTGTCTGGCTTTACAACAGAGCTGCTGACCTGGTTCTCTGGCTCTAAAGCAGCTCTGCTGACCTGGTTCTGTGGCTCTAAAGCAGCTCTGCTGACCTGGTTCTCTCCCTCTAAAGCAGCTCTGCTGACCTGGTTCTTAGACTCTAGAGGCGCTCTGCTGCCCTGGTTCTCTGGCTCTAAAGCAGCTCTGCTGACCTGGTTCTCTGCCTCTAGAGCAGCTCTGCTGACTTGGTTCTCTGGCTCTAAAGCAGCTCTGCTGACCTGGTTCTCTGTCTCTAAAGCAGCTCTGCTGACCTGGTTCTCTGGCTCTAAAGCAGCTCTGCAGACCCGGTTCTATGGCTCTAAAGCAATTCTGCTGACCTGGTTCTCTGGCCCTAGAGCAGCTCTGCTGACCTGGTTTTTAGGCTCTGGAGAAGCTCTGCTGACCTGGGTCTCTGGCTCTAAAGCAGCTCTGCTGACCTGGTTATCTGGCTCTAGAGCAGCTCTGCTGACCTGGTTCTTAGGCTCTAGAGCAGCTCTGCTGACCTGGTTCTCTGGCTCTACAACGGCGCTGCTGACCTGGTTCTCTGGCTCTAAAGCAGCTCTGCTGACCTGGTTCTATGGCTTAGAGCAGCTCTGCTGACCTGGTTCTCGGGATTTAAAACAGCTCTGCTAACCTGGTTCTCTGGCTCTAAAGCAGCTCCACTGACCTGGTTCTCTCCCTCTAAAGCAGCTCTGCTGACCTGGTTTATATGGCTCTACAGCAGTTCTGCTGACCTGGTTCTCAGGCTCTAAAGCAGCTCTGCTGACCTGGTTCTTAGACTCTAGAGCAGCTCTGCTGACCTGGTTCTCTGGCTCTAAAGCAGTTCTGCTGACCTGGTTCTATGGCTCTAAATCAGCTCTGCTGAACTGGTTCTCTGGTTCTAGAGCAGCTCTGCTGCCCTGGTTCTCAGGATCTAGAGCAGCTCTGCTGACCTGGTTCTTTGGCTCTAAAGCAGCTCTGTTGACCTGGTTTTCTGCCTCTAAAGCAGCTCTGCTAACCTGGTTCTCTGGCTCTAAAGCGGCTCTGCTGACCTAGTTCTCTGGCTCTAAAGCAGCTCTGCTGACCTGGTTCTCTGGCTCTAAAGCAGCTCTGCTGACCCGGTTCTATGGCTCTAAAGCAGTTCTGCTGACCTGGTTCTGTGGTTCTAGAGCAGCTCTGCTGACCTGGTTCTTAGGCTCTAGAGCAGCTCTGCTGACCTGGTTCTCTGGCTCTAAAGCAGCTCTGCTGACCTGGTTCTCTGGCTCTAGAGCAGCTCTGCTGACCTGGTTCTCTGGCTCTAGAGCAGCTCTGTTGACCTGGTTCTTAGGCTCTAGAGCAGGTCTGCTGATTTGGGTCTTAGGCTCTAAAGCAGCTCTGTTGACCTGGTTTTCTGCCTCTAAAGCAGCTCTGCTGACCTGGTTCTCTGGCTCTAAAGCAGCTCTGCTGACCTAGTTCTCTGGCTCTAAAGCAGCTCTTCTGACCTGGTTCTCTGGCTCTAAAGCAGCTCTGCTGACCTAGTTCTCTGGCTCTAAAGCAGCTCTGCTGACCTGGTTCTCTGGCTCTAAAGCAGCTCTGCTGACCTGGTTCTCTGGCTCTAGAGCAGCTCTGCTGACCTGGTTCTTAGGCTCTAGAGCAGCTGTGCTGACCTGGTTCTCTGGCTCTACAACAGCTCTGCTGACCTGGTTCTCTGGCTTTAGAGCAGCTCTGCTGACCTGGTTCTCTGGCTTTAAATCAGCTCTGCTGACCTCGTTCTCTGGCTCTAAAGCAGCTCTGCTGACCTGGTTCTCTCCCTCTAAAGCAGCAGCTCTGCTGACCTGGTTTATATGGCTCTACAGCAGCTCTGCTGAACTGGTTCTCAGGCTCTAAAGCAGCTCTGCTGACCTGGTTCTTAGGCTCTAGAGCAGCTCTGCTGACCTGGTTCTCTGGCTCTGAAGCAGCTCTGCTGACCTGCTTCGATGGCTCTAAAGCAGCTCTGCTGACCTGGTTCTCTGGCTCTAGAGCAGCTCTGCTGACCTGGTTCTCAGGCTCTAGAGCAGCTCTGCTGACCTGGTTCTCTGGCTCGAAAGCAGTTCTGCTGACCTGGTTCTATGGCTCTAAATCAGCTCTGTTGACCTGGCTCTCTGGTTCTAGAGCAGCTCTGCTGCCCTGGTTCTCTGGCTCTAAAGCAGCTCTGCTGACCTGGTTATCTGCCTCTAGAGCAGCTCTGCTGACCTGGTTCTCAGGATCTAGAGCAGCTCTTCTGACCTGGTTCTTAGGCTCTAGTGCAGCTCTGCTGACCTAGTTCTCTGGCTCTAAAGCAATTCTGCTGACCTGGTTCTCTGGCCCTAGAGCAGCTCTGCTGACCTGGTTGGTTTTTAGGCTCTGGAGCAGCTCTGCTGACCTGGGTCTCTGGCTGTAAAGCAGCTCTGCTGACCTGGTTCTCTCCCTCTAAAGCAGCTCTGCTGACCTGGTTTCTCTGGCTCTACAGAAGCTCTGCTGACCTGGTTCTCTGGCTCTAGAGCAGCTCTGCTGACCTAGTTCTATTGCTCTAAAGCAGTTCTGCTGACCTGGTTCTCTGGCTCTAGAGCAACTCTGCTGACCTGGTTCTTAGGCTCTAGAGCAGCTCTGCTGACCTGGATCTCTGGCTCTACAACGGCGCTGCTGACCTGGTTCTCTGGCTCTAAAGCAGCTCTGCTGACCTGGTTCTATGGCTCTAGAGCAGCTCTGCTGACCTGGTTCTCGGGATTTAAAACAGCTCTGCTAACCTGGTTCTCTGGCTCTAAAGCAGCTCTGCTGACCTGGTTCTCTCCCTCTAAAGCAGCTCTGCTGACCTGGTTTATATGGCTCTACAGCAGTTCTGCTGACCTGGTTCTCAGGCTCTAAAGCAGCTCTGCTGACCTGGTTCTTAGACTCTAGAGCAGCTCTGCTGACCTGGTTCTCTGGCTCTAAAGCAGTTCTGCTGACCTGGTTCTAAGGCTCTAAATCAGCTCTGCTGACCTGGTTCTCTGGTTCTAGAGCAGCTCTGCTGCCCTGGTTCTTAGGATCTAGAGCAGCTCTGCTGACCTGGTTCTTTGGCTCTAAAGCAGCTCTGTTGACCTGGTTTTCTGCCTCTAAAGCAGCTCTGCTAACCTGGTTCTCTGGCTCTAAAGCGGCTCTGCTGACCTAGTTCTCTGGCTCTAAAGCAGCTCTGCTGACCTGGTTCTCTGGCTCTAAAGCAGCTCTGCTGACCCGGTTCTATGGCTCTAAAGCAGTTCTGCTGACCTGGTTCTCTGGCTCTAGAGCAGCTCTGCTGACCTGGTTCTTAGGCTCTAGAGCAGCTCTGCTGACCTGGTTCTCTGGCTCTAAAGCAGCTCTGCTGACCTGGTTCTCTGGCTCTAGAGCAGCTCTGCTGACCTGGTTCTCTGGCTCTAGAGCAGCTCTGTTGACCTGGTTCTTAGGCTCTAGAGCAGGTCTGCTGATTTGGGTCTTAGGCTCTAAAGCAGCTCTGTTGACCTGGTTTTCTGCCTCTAAAGCAGCTCTGCTGACCTGGTTCTCTGGCTCTAAAGCAGCTCTGCTGACCTAGTTCTCTGGCTCTAAAGCAGCTCTGCTGACCTGCTTCTCTGGCTCTAAAGCAGCTCTGCTGACCTAGTTCTCTGGCTCTAAACCAGCTCTGCTGACCTGTTTCTCTGGCTCCAAAGCAGCTCTGCTGACCTGGTTCTCTGGCTCTAGAGCAGCTCTGCTGACCTGGTTCTTAGGCTCTAGAGCAGCTGTGCTGACCTGGTTCTCTGGCTCTACAACAGCTCTGCTGACCTGGTTCTCTGGCTTTAGAGCAGCTCTGCTGACCTGGTTCTCTGGCTTTAAAACAGCTCTGCTGACCTCGTTCTCTGGCTCTAAAGCAGCTCTGCTGACCTGGTTCTCTCCCTCTAAAGCAGCAGCTCTGCTGACCTGGTTTGTATGGCTCTACAGCAGCTCTGCTGACCTGGTTCTCAGGCTCTAAAGCAGCTCTGCTGACCTGGTTCTTAGGCTCTAGAGCAGCTCTGCTGACCTGGTTCTCTGGCTCTGAAGCAGCTCTTTTGACCTGCTTCGATGGCTCTAAAGCAGCTCTGCTGACCTGGTTCTCTGGCTCTAGAGCAGCTCTGCTGACCTGGTTCTCAGTCTTTAGAGCAGCTCTGCTGACCCGGTTCTCTGGCTCGAAAGCAGTTCTGCTGACCTGGTTCTATGGCTCTTAATCAGCTCTGTTGACCTGGTTCTCTGGTTCTAGAGCAGCTCTGCTGCCCTGGTTCTCTGGCTCTAAAGCAGCTCTGCTGACCTGGTTATCTGCCTCTAGAGCAGCTCTGCTGACCTGGTTCTCAGGATCTAGAGCGGCTCTTCTGACCTGGTTCTTAGGCTCTAGTGCAGCTCTGCTGACCTAGTTCTCTGGCTCTAAAGCAGCTCTACTGACCTGGTTCTCTGGCTCTAGAGCAGCTCTGCTTACCTGGTTCTTAGGCTCTAGAGCAGCTCTGCTGACCTGGGTCTTAGGCTCTAGAGCAGCTCTGCTGAGCTGGTTCTCTGGCTCTAAAGCAGCTCTGCTGACCTGGTTCTCTGGCTCTAGAGCAGCTCTGTTGACCTGGTTCTTAGGCTCTAGAGCAGGTCTGCTGATTTGGGTCTTAGGCTCTAAAGCAGCTCTGTTGACCTGGTTTTCTGCCTCTAAAGCAGCTCTGCTGACCTGGTTCTCTGGCTCTAAAGCAGCTCTGCTGACCTAGTTCTCTGGCTCTAAAGCAGCTCTGCTGACCTGCTTCTCTGGCTCTAAAGCAGCTCTGCTGACCTAGTTCTCTGGCTCTAAAGCAGCTCTGCTGACCTGGTTCTCTGGCTCCAAAGCAGCTCTGCTGACCTGGTTCTCTGGCTCTAGAGCAGCTCTGCTGACCTGGTTCTCTGGCTCTACAACAGCTCTGCTGACCTGGTTCTCTGGCTTTAGAGCAGCTCTGCTGACCTGGTTCTCTGGCTTTAAAACAGCTCTGCTGACCTCGTTCTCTGGCTCTAAAGCAGCTCTGCTGACCTGGTTCTCTCCCTCTAAAGCAGCAGCTCTGCTGACCTGGTTTATATGGCTCTACAGCAGCTCTGCTGACCTGGTTCTCAGGCTCTAAAGCAGCTCTGCTGACCTGGTTCTTAGGCTCTAGAGCAGCTCTGCTGACCTGGTTCTCTGGCTCTGAAGCAGCTCTTTTGACCTGCTTCGATGGCTCTAAAGCAGCTCTGCTGCCCTGGTTCTCTGGCTCTAGAGCAGCTCTGCTGACCTGGTTCTCAGGCTTTAGAGCAGCTCTGCTGACCCGGTTCTCTGGCACGAAAGCAGTTCTGCTGACCTGGTTCTATGGCTCTTAATCAGCTCTGTTGACCTGGTTCTCTGGTTCTAGAGCAGCTCTGCTGCCCTGGTTCTCTGGCTCTAAAGCAGCTCTGCTGACCTGGTTATCTGCCTCTAGAGCAGCTCTGCTGACCTGGTTCTCAGGATCTAGAGCAGCTCTTCTGACCTGGTTCTTAGGCTCTAGTGCAGCTCTGCTGACCTAGTTCTCTGGCTCTAAAGCAGCTCTGCTGACCTGGTTCTCTGGCTCTAGAGCAGCTCTGCTTACCTGGTTCTTAGGCTCTAGAGCAGCTCTGCTGACCTGGGTCTTAGGCTCTAGAGCAGCTCTGCTGAGCTGGTTCTCTGGCTCTAAAGCAGCTCTGCTGACCTGGTTCTCTGGCTCTAGAGCAGCTGTCCTGACCTGGTTCTTAGGCTCTAGAGCAGCTCTGCTAACCTGGTTCTCTCCCTCTAAAGCAGCTCTGCTGATCTGGTTTCTCTGGCTCTACAGCAGCACTGCTGACCTGGTTCTCTGGCTCTAAAGCAGCTTTGCTGACCTGGTTCTTAGCGTCTAGAGCAACTCTGCTGACCTGGTTTCTCTGGCTCTACAGCAGCTCTGCTGACCTGGTTCCCTGGCTCTAGAGCAGATCTGCTGACCTGGTTCTTAGGCTCTAGAGCAGCTCTGCTGACCTGGTTCTCTGCCTCTAAAGCAGTTCTACTGACCTGGTTCTCTCCCTCGAAAGCAGCTCTGCTGACCTCGTTTCTCTGGCTTTACAGCAGCTCGGCTGACTTGTTTCTCTGGCTCTAGAGCAGCTCTGCTGACCTGGTTCTTAGGCTCTAGAGCAGCTCTGCTGACCTGGTTCTCTGGCTCTAAAGCAGCTCTGCTGACCTCGTTCTATGGCTCTAAAGCAGCTCTGCTGACCTGGTTCTCTCCCTCTAAACAACTCTGCTGACCTGGTTCTCTGGGTCTGAAGCAGCTCTGCTGACCTTGTTCTCTCCCTCTAAAGCAGTTCTGCTCAGAGACGTTTTAATGCAGGGGCAAAGTGGGCTCTGGCCCAGGGCCCCAGCCTTTCAAGGGGCCCCCTTACAGAGTCAGCTCCGTTCTCCAGAGTTTTGCCCTAATGACCTTGAATATTTCTTAAACAGATTATTTTAAATACTGTTTTCCTTTAATTTATTTTTTATGTACCTGATGTGTGAGTCTAGTACAGCCATTTTGCAGAGAAATGTTGTGTTTGTTTCATGAAATATACATAAAAAAAGTTTATTTTAAATCAAAACAAGGCCTAACATATAAGAAATGGGAGGGCGTCACAGAGTTTATTTGCAGTAATATTGGTGAGCTGCTGCTGTGTTACAATATTGAAAACACACATAACTATCCCTGAATATTAGATGTAAACACATTTAGGGCCTAATTTATGAGAAGTGATGCATCGCTGTGTGAAAACAGGGATGCGTCACTTCTTAGTGCGCCCTCCTTGCGACATGATGGATGCGTCATATTTACTGTATGATGCATCATGTCGCAAGGAGTTACAGATACGTCAGTATTTCTGACATATCTGTAGGCGCAAAAGTGATGCATTGCTGGGGTGTGTCTGAAAATAGACGCAAGTCCAGCAATGTGTCCTTTCACATGTGGCAAGCCCCATGTGAAAGGGCCTGCATCAGTCTTACGCCTGCTGTGAGGCAGGTGTAAGATATTGACGCAATGGCGTCCTGGAAGTGTTGCACTGAGTTCTCAAAGATTTCAATGTGCCATTTCTATAAGGCTTTTTGCGGGGGAAAACCCACCCTGCATACATTGTACCTGGTGCAGGTATAATGTGGTGCAGGCAGATCTTTTGGCCACCAAGAGCTCCAGTCAGGCGTTTCTGGATTATTTTATGTTATGTTAGTGGGTTTATAAAGCGTGACAGCTGCCCCAGCAAAGAGGCGTCCCGGCACTGACAGCAATGAGGTGACCAAGATCAGGGAGGGCCCAAGGAGGCCTACGAAGTGGGAAAGAGAAAGGTTTTGATGGCTTTCCTAAATTCGAGGTAATTATGGAGCCCCCACATGTGGGCCGGCAGCGTGTTCCAAAGGATGGCCACTCTGTTCCGAAAAGAACGACCTCCGGCACAAACCCTCCTAACCCGGGGGACCACCACCAGGTGTTGTCCCATGGAGTGGAGCTGGCAGGAGGGAACATAAGGTAGAAGCAAGTCGGTCAAAATATTAGGAGAGGCAAATTTCAGAACTTTAATGGCTATAGAGAGAGCCTTGAACTCAATCCGCCTAGCCACAGGCAGCCAGTGGAGACGGCAAATAGCGTTTGTCACTGATCAGGCTCTGTGCAGACCGAGGAGAGATTTTGCGGCCGCATTCTGAACTCTCTGTAGCCTATGTATTTCTGTCTTGTTTGCTCCCAGATACAGTGAGCTAGCGTAATCAAGTCTTGACATAATCAAGGCCCGGATTATAATTTGCCTGGTGGGGGCATCAATGAAGCCCAGAATGGGTTTGAGTCCTCGCAACAACCCAAAGCAGGTTCCCGCCACCTTTTTCGTTTGAGTCTGGAAGTTGAGGGAAGCATCCATCCAAACCCCTAAGTTCTTCACTGCATGCTTGGGGGAGGAGGCAGTGCCTAGGCTCTTGGGCCACCAGAGCTCATTCCATAGACCATGGTCTTTTCCTATCAACAACACCTCTGACTTGTTGGCATTAAGTTGGAGACAGTTGGCGGTCATCCACTCGGCGACTACCCCAAGATAGTATTGAAATTTAAAAGCATCCTGCTTAGAGTAGCTCGAGAGAGCCACCACCAACTATGTGTCGTCGGCATAAGAGACCATGGTCAGCCCTCTGCTCTTGGCTACTGCGGCCAGAGGTTGTACATATAGATTGAAAAGCAGAGGGCACAGGGAAGAGCCCTGTGGCACCCCTTGCTTGATGGGAAAGATGCCAGAGGTATACAGCGGAGCTATCACCTGAAACATCCTATCAGCAAGGAATGAGGCCAGCCACTTCAGGGCTGAACCAACAATTCCAACCTTCTCCAGGCGTCGCAACAGAATGGCGTGGGACACTGAATCAAACGCAGCACTGAGATCCAGAAGGATCAGTGCCGACTTCTGCCCAGCATCCAAAGCTGTCCAAAGATGTTCTGTCACCGCCAAGAGCGCCGACTCTGTGCTGTGGCCAGGGCGAAAGCCATTTTGGGAAGGGTCAAGCCTGTTGTTGGAATTCAGGTGGTCCGTGGGAAGGGAGTTAATATAATATTACCAAAGAAAACAACTTCAGTTTTGTCAGGATTGCACTTCAGCTGATTGATCTTAAGCCAACAGATCGAGCAGTATCAGAACAGCCTTGCCTGCCTGGTCCAGCTTACCTTTGACAAATTCAATCACTTCCATCAGAGCGGACTCCGTACTGTAGTTTGCCTTAAAACCGGATTGGGACTCAGGAAGGAGCTTCCCATCTTCAATGTGTTTTTGGAGGGCCTTGTTTACATGCTTCTCTAATACTTAGGAGAGGGCCGGAAGAAGGGAGATTGGCCTGTAGTTGGCAGGGTCCGTCGGTCTGGTGTTAGCTTTTTTTATCAGTGGGATAATCTTAGCATTCTTCCACAAATTTGGCATGTTACCTGAGGAGAGGGAAGCATTAAAGAACTGGTTTACCATGGGGTTTATGGTGGGAGCTAATAGGTTCAGGATATTCACTGGACATAGGTCGGTAGGAGAGTCGGACGTAATGCTTTGGAGAAGGGTCAGTGACTCTTCAAGCTGAAACTCAGGGAAAGCTAGTAAGATGGAAGATCCAAGAGGTAGAAGGTCAGTTCTTCCTCTGAGATGTTAGTGAAGGCTTGTTGGATCACGGAGATCTTTTTGTGGAAGAATTGAGCTATTTGCTTAGACCATACTTCCGTGCATGGTCCTTCCTTTGTACCGGCTTTTGGTGCGGTAAAGGATTTAACTATGCTAAAGATTTCCTTACTCTTATTTTGGGCATTTTCTATCTTGGTTTTAAAGAAGTTTTTCTTGGCTGCCTTCACAAGAATGTAATGAGCTTTTAAGGTGTCTTTATACACCTTCCTGGCCTCCGGTAGATAAGATTTACGCCATTTCTGTTCCATTTTTCTACAATTTCTTTTGCTAGATCTGAGGGAATCGTTAAACCATGGAGCTGGTGGGACCAACCTATTTGAGGAGCGGGAAACTACCGGTACCGCTGCACCAATGTTGGTTCGGAGCCATGAATCTATTGAGAGGGCGTCCGAGTCGGAGCAGCAAGACAGCTCTGGTGAGGAACGACCGAGGGAGTCTGCTAACATCGGGATGGATATTTTATGGAACGTCCTGTAATTAGGGACCCTCTGCCCTGCGTTAGCGCGAGGGGCTATGGCAGAGTTGAGAATGATGAATTTTAATAAGAGGTGGTCAGACCAGGTAATGGGAAGAGGTAGGCTTACTGATATGTCAAAGTTGTGAAAGATTTGGTCTAGGGTATGGCCCGCTTTCATGGGTGGGCGAAGAATGAGATGGAAACATGTTGTAGGCCTGCAGCATCTCCAATAAGGAAATTGTTTGAGGGTCATTTCATTTAATTAAACTTTATTCGGTGTGTAGAAACAACCATAAAGGTGTACATAAAATATAGTACATCGCGAGTAGTTCATAACCTAGAAACTCATAAAAGGTCATTAAAAAGATAGTACAATTACATCAAATCATCAAGAATTCAGCGCTCCATGGGAATAATTATGCTTTTACGTATATTAAGTGCATTTATAATAAAAAGCGCCATGTTAAAACAGACCCTAGCATCGCTGAGCTCGGACAAAAATTTTGCTGCAGCAAGATGTGATCCACCAACAAATTCGAGCAAAAGTGGTTTAAGGTAGTAAATTCTGAAACCAGTATAAAATTTGCAAAACAACATAAAGTGCACTGTGCTCTGTTTACTTTGTCCATCGCATGGGCACGGAAACGTGTTTGAGGGACAGGTTTTCATTATGGGAAAAGCAACCAAATGATGGACAATACCCAATCTTAGTCTAACTAGGACAAAACGATGCATGGGATTGTGTATATAGGTCAGCTAATCCTGGAAGCCCTCTACTTGGTTAAGCGTTAGATAAAACATAACTGATGGTTTCTTATTCTCACTAACTAGCCGGGTTTACCTCCTAATATTCATATATAAGTTTTTCTGATGGACAATTTACTAAGTGATAAAACTTGAAGGGGGTTAGTCTGGATTGACATATTAAACATTTTGCTATACACAGAATTAATATAGCTTAGCCAAGGGATCATGATGGCGTTGTCCAATTTAAGACTGTCTCGGATATTTGCTTTGGTACAGCTGGTTTCGTCTTTGGACCACAGAGAATGCCAAAGCAATATGGGGCGTGATGCGACTACATCTGTGAGGTACTGTAGTCCGACTTCTCTGTGAAGAATCTCAGATGAAGCCGAGGTAAGCAGACAAAGTAAGCGTTTTAGGAAACCATTTTCCTTAGTCTGCAAAACTTTACTATTAAAATAACCCCATACACCAGCCCCATATGTTGCAATGGCTAAAACCCTTGCCTTATAAATTTCAGTCATCTCCTTAACTGGTCTGGAGCCCAGCTTATCAGAAAATCTAAAAATGCCATGTGTACTTCTGTCCATTTTACTCTTAACATTAATGAGTTCACGAGTCCAGGAGCCATTATCAGAGAGGGTAATGCCCAAGTAACAAAATGAATCAACAGAAGCCACTGGTAATTTATCCAAAAGGAATGATCGACCGTGGACCCACATACCATTGTGTAAGTTTTACTTTTGTTAATGACCAGTTTCCGTGCATGAATAAAATCCGCAAAAGCATCAATTAGACATTGAAACCCCAGAGGGGTCCTGGCCGGCAGGACCGCATCATCTGCGTACTGTAGTACCGGAATGGGGCGCCCATCCACTTGTGGGACATCAGCATGGGCAGTTTGCAAAGTCTGATCCACCCCATTAATAAATAAAGAAAATGAAATAGGGGCTAAAACACAACCTTGTCGAATGCCATGTTTAACTGCAAAATTATTAGTGCATTCTCCCAGAGAACCGTTGCACTATAGGGGACCCCCTTTAAAGGTTATACTTTCAGGTTAGGGAGAAGAGGGGACAGAACCAAAGACCACTAAATATGCTCCCTCATAGCCTATCTATTCCTTACATCAAGGACTTGCTCTCTCTTGAGCTATCTCATGCATATAATCACAACAGTGACACTTGACATTTACATTTTCATTACTTTTATTATTTCATTGCTTTATATATTTTATAACATTTCACTTTTCTTTTTCTTTTTATGTATATCTTTCTTTCATTCAAATAGAAAAAACTGATTATGAAAATTCATACAAAAAACAAAATCACCACAATAATTATATAAAATTTCACATGCACAAATCCATTTAATAGAGAAACAACCCCTGGACTAACTTCAATAAATACATCCATATCACAGCCATTCGAACACATATATACTCTCACAAACTTCATACAACCAGCATCTGAACAAGGTAGAGGTTATGTGTGACGCAGAAAACCTCCACAACCAAATAGATTTGTATGTTCAGAGCACAAGGCTCAGCATAAGGTCAACACGCATTTCGGCGGTATATGAAGAGTAGTTAGACCACCTTCATCAGGACCTTTCCAGATACCCACATCAATATCACAGCAACCAGGGGACAGGGTCAAAGGATTTATGGAAAATTGACAAATGACAGCTATTCATATAGTCTCATTATAAGCGAAAGAATCCTCCCTTATTCTCGGCAAGATCTGCCTATATTTCCAAGGCAAGTTCCTTAGCAAATGCATAGTTTCAATATGTATTTGTCCTGGGGCCCAATGCGCGAGGAAGCCAAGCTTTTTCCAAAAGTTGTTGATACGCAAGACCATAGAAGACCTTCTAAGTTTTCTTTCATCAATTTGTATTCCTCAATCGATTTTTTTCTTCCCCCACTTATATCTGTTAGAGTTTCAGAGTTGTTACACGACTCATGCATTCTGCTTCTCAAAGTACGGATGTCTGCACACAATGGCCCACAGTTCTCCAATTGAGAACCATAATTGCTTACCAAATTCTCATACAGTCTGGCCAGGAAGCTCACAATTCGTCTAGAGCAGTGGTCTTCAAACTTTTTTGCTCGGAGCCCCCCAAAGCGAAATGTTTTGGAGTCAGGGTGCCCCTGCAAAACTTTATGGCAAGGATCGGAAAACAGGAGATGCAGGGCTGAGCGCAGAGGCAGAGCTTTTGAGATCATATCATGGATACTTTTTTTTGTGGCTCATAATCCACAATAAATGTGAAACATATAATAGGGAAAATCATCAAACAATAACAGAAATTGACTAAAAACTGTTCTCTCCATAATATGGTTATTGTGGGCCCCTCGCACTCCTGGGCTCCAATGCTACTGCACTTACTGCACTAATGATAGCTGAGGCCCTAAGTAGAAGTCTACCCTTCTCTGCCTCTTTCACAACTTACCGACCATGGCCATCACTCCAATCTTGAATCAGGTTATCCATCCCTTTTTTGGTTTTTGGAGGGAGGACCTGGCCCAAGGGCATTGGAAAACTTTACAAAAGCACCATATACATTACACAAACACTAGTTCATATTCATTCATCATATATTTTTTTTATTTTAGGCATTGGACGATTAAGTGATTTGAGTTGCGCTGACATGAGGACCTGAACTAGGTTCCAAAGTAGGCAGCTCTCGCCATTAGGCTACAACTCCTCCCTTTCAGAAAAAAAGAGCTCCAGCGTGTTGCTCCCACCTTTTTGCAGCAAAGGTGCTCTCATCTCTATATGAAATGTCCTTTTCAAAGCTTGACTAGTATGCTTTTTGCTATATTTGGGTATTAAACCGGTATTAATGACGTGAAACCTATGCCCAGATAGTATTTACCAAATGTAAAAATGACAAAATAACAAAATAAATGTATGACAAAATGTGCTGTATAACATCACACAACTTTCCTTTTCTTGACACATCATTTAGTCAACCCTGCCACATAATTTGGTCCTCCCCTGCCGCATAATTCCGGTGAGCCTGGCTTTAATTGGCCTCATGACGCTGGATCCTATGCAACTGGTTAAGCAACACACACAAAAGCTGCTGAGGAGCTAATATATGCTCTAACTGTTGGAGTCAGAGTGCTTTTTACCACAGGCATGGAAGTTGTAGCTCTATAAATACACTTGTTACTATTTCCCATTGTGAAAACCAGGATTCAAATCGGCGACTCTCTGGTAAAACAGAAATCTGCAGTTATTGCTTTAGCTAACTGAGGTTTATAACGTATGACAGTATATTTTCGAAACATTTGTTTCATTTGCTTTGTTTTTTCATTTATTGTGTGTATGTGTTTTTTTTTATATGCAATTATCCGAAGCTGAAAAAATTACATAGTTATTGGCATACTGTGTTTAGCCATGAGCCCAACTCACTGATTGTGCCCCGGGAAACATCAAGATTACAGTTGCAAACTTTTTATGCAGTTTAACTTCTGCATATAAAAGAAGACAGCCTGAGAACGCGACGGCTAAACGTTGCTGCTTCCAGGCCATCTTCGTTTACAATTCCTTCCTTGCAGACGCAGTTGCACTCCCCTTGGAATGCAGTCACGAACCCCCAGTGGGGCGCGCCCCACAGTCTGAAGACATGTGGTCTAGGGGCACCCATACCAAGCAAGGTAGTCCAAAGAGTGAGGTGATCTATTAGATCAAAAACGCTGCTCAAGTCAGCGAAACAAAGATATAATCTTACACCTTTGGCACGAGTATACTTGCCTATAAGCAGGTCAAGATTCACGCATTGCTCGATAGACCCTAGGGTTTTCCGGAAACCAAACCGCGCAGGTGAGAGAATTGAACAGTCCCAAGCCCATTCTTCTAATCTTTTCAGTAATACCTTGCTCATCACTTTAACAGACGAGTCTGACAATGAAATTGGTCTGTAATTTTTGGGGTCTGATTTATTGCCCTATTTATGAATATGAGCTATGATAGATGCACCCCAAGTAAGAGGAGGAGTTAATTCTGCAGCCATATTAAAAACTCTAGTTAAAATTGGTGCCCATAAACTAACATTTTGCTTAAAAACATCCCCTGGTACCCCATCCAGGCCCGGTGCTTTCCCCCCTTTGCTTTCATTCAGTGCCCAAACCACTTTCTGCAAGGTATTTATGTATTTATTTGAAAGGTTTTATATAGCGTTGGCTAGACCCGGAAGTATCAGAGCGCTTTACATGAGTATCAGACCATAGTTGCAGGTTAAATCGTTACAAAGGTTACACAGTTATTAGAGCATAGCTACATAGTTACATGTTCAGTCGAGACATACAATAAGGGCATATGCGTAAGGGAAAAAGCAGGCAAGGGGAGCGATTCAGGGGGGAGGGGGTAGGAGATGGGGAAGTAGACAGCGAATGAAGGAGGGAAAGAGGAGGGGGAGGGTGAGAGACACAGCATGAAAGAAGAGGGGGTAGGTTGACGGGGGCACAAACCGGTAGACGGGTAAAATCTGCGTCCAAAATCCAGTAAGCTGTGAACCCAGGGGAAGTGGTATCCTTCCCCTAACTCAGATGCGAGAGGCTCCCTTTGAACAGTGGACTCTCTAAGAGAAGTCTCTGAGACTCCAAGGCCTACCTACTGGATCCTTCCCCAAAAAGGGGAGAGGGAGTGCTTTGGCAAGGGGCGCCCTACCATGCCTCAACTGTGAGTGGCTCCCTTAGCGCTGTGGACTCTCTCAGAGGGATCACTGAGACTCCCGAGTATAAGTAGTTGGATATTTCCCCAACAAGGGGAGAAGGAGTGCTTAGTTAAAGGGCACAAGGGACAGGGGGCTAGGGCGCGCTGTAGGCAAGGGGAGAGATTAAGGTGGGAGGGGATAGGAGCAGAGGAAGTAGACAAAGAATGAAAGAGGGAAAGCGGTAGGGGAGGGTGATAGAGAACATGAAAAGAGGGGGGGAGGGTGTTTTACGCAGTTGACTCTCTCAGAGGGGCCTCTAAGACTCCAAGGTCTACCTACTGGATCCTTCCCCAACAAGGGGGGAGGGAGTGCTTTGGTAAGGGGTGCCATACCATGCCTCAGCTGTGCGTGGTTCCCTTGACGCTGTGGACTCTCTCAGAGGGTTTACTGAGACTCCAGAGTAAGAATAATAGATCTTTCCCCAACAAGGGGAGAAGGAGTGCTTAGTCAAAGGCAACAAGGGACAGGGGGCTAGGAGGAGGGTCGGAACTGGCAGGTCAACAGAGGGGGAACAAACGGCAAAAGAAAATCGCATTAATTACAGAAAGATAACACCTACAATACCCGGATAAATTAGCGATCCAGAAAAAGACAGGATCCACTAAAGGCAAGGGTCAGGGAGGACAAAGGGAGGGAGTCAGTGAGCTGAAGAGTCCCACTAGGAAGATCCGTGTTAAGCTTGGTAGATTTCGCTAGGTCGTGGACCACTTCCAGCTTCCGGAGTATCATGTCCATTGTGCTGGTACCTTCACCTTTAATATCCAGAGGTAACAATGGATTTATCAACTGGCCCCTTTTTAGAGTGGGCACCGATCCGGCTACAGGAGGATTAAAGATACTAGTGAAGTGCGCCACCCATGACTCACAGGTGACATGCCAGGAAGTCAGGAAGGGAATCATCCTTTAAAAAAGACGATTTAACAGTGTCCCAAAAATAACTTACTATCCCTTATCTCCGCCGCTTGAGTCAGTTTTTACCAGGCTATTTCCTGCAATTCTTTTTTCCTTGCTAGAAGTACCTCTCTATGTTTAAATCTAAGAGATTCAACCAGTAGGCTATCTCTAGGTCGTTGGAGGGTCTTTTCCATTGTCCATATGTATATTGAAATCTCCCAGAATAAGGCAGTTGTTGTACTTTAAGTCCAGGGAGGTGGTGGCTGTATTAAGCGTAGTAACAAAATTTCCAATTGCACTGAGAGGTCTGTAAATCAGAAAACCAGCTATGCTATGATTGGGGATAAGGTACAGCGGAAGCCTAAGGACTCTGCACCCTCGATGTTTTCCATTGGGATGGGAGAGCAGTCTAGTTTTTTATTGTAAATTATGGTGACACCGCCCCCCCTTCCCACTCAGTCTGTCCCTCCAAAGGATTTTATAACCCGTAGGGATGGCCGAGGTGATAGTAGGGTTGGAGGCTTCAGACAGCCAGGTCTCAGTGAGAAATAAAAGATCAGGCTGCTCGTCTAAAAGTAGGTCATAAATGTGTGGTTCATGCTTTTGCATAGAGCAACAATTTAAAAGGGTGGCCTTTAAGTCCTCTGTTTTCTTATTGTTTTTACACTTATTGTTGCATGGAAGGATCTTGGGTGCGAGTTTCCTGGGCTGGAGGAGAGACCAGTTGCACTTATTGCATCGAAAGGCTACCTCCAAGCTCGTATCAGCCGCTGTACACTGACATAATGGTAGCCGCCTAAGGCTAAGCAGTTTTCCCTATTGTAATATAGTGGAAGAAACTCACCGGAGGGGAACTGGGCAGCACGGCTGGCACCGGACGCCTCCGCGAAGCTGACGGGCGCAGACGGGCTTGTCTGTTTGCATCGGGAATATATAGGCTAATGCCTGTGATGCAAACTGGATCACTAACGCAGCTGAGGAAGCTGAGGAAGCGGAAACTGCGTGGGCGGAAGTGAGGAGCCCGATAGTAGCCCTAGCCCTCCGCACAATCTGCGTATAAGCCGTGGCGGACCAGGACTGGAGGAAAAGCGAGTTGCGAATCGGAGCAGCTAAGGAGGTGTAGGCAAGCAGAATCAAGTAAAGTGCAAGTGCGCGTAGGTAGGAGAAATTGTTAAAAAGCACAGAGTAATTCAGCCACACATATACAATTTAAAAAGTATTAAAAACCTGGTAGCAGGGCAGGATACACTAAATCCTACCACTGTCAGCTGTGTGCGTCCGTTTGCAGCGGGAATATACAGGCTAATGCCTATGATGCAAACTGGATCGCTAACGCAGCTGAGCAAGTGAAAACTGCGTGGGAAACAGGAACTCAAATTGGATCATAAATTCAAAGCTGTTCTGAAAAGGGGCCCCCAAAATATGTTTGGCCCAGGGCCCCCAAAATCCTTAAGATGTCCCTGGTTCTGCTGACCTTGTTTCTCTGGCTTTACAGCAGCTCGGCTGACCTGGTTCTCAGGCTCTAGAGCAGCTCTGCTGACCTGGTTCTCTGGCTCTAAAGCAGATCTAATGACCTGGTTCTATGGCTCTAAAGCAGCTCTGCTGACCTGGTTTCTCTGGCTCTGCAGCAGTTCTGCTGACCTGTTTCTCTGCCTCTCGATGCACAGCGAGTGTGTGTACATCAGGGGGTCTAATCTCTTCCAATCGATAAATTCCACACCGAGCTGCTGCCCAACAGAGGGTCACGATAATGTACACAAAGGCCGAGTACCCTCCAGGCGCCTCTGTTCCCGCAGCCCTGCTTCCCGTGGCCCTGCTTCCGTGTGCACAGCTCCAAGGCACAAGCGCCGAGTCACAACAGACGCACATGCGGGATGCACAAAGGCACTTGTGTTCATTCTGTGGTGTATCTGCATCACCTCTAAGCGGTAAGTGTCCCACTGGGGCTCATTGCATCCTTGCAGTGCAAGATCTAAGATGACGCTGCACTCTCTGTGTGACGAGAGCCCACGGTTCTTCCAAGGCCTGGCTAACTACCCCGTAGACCACTGGGTTCATGTCTGCAAACCAGAACATGTATTACAAATATAGATTGTATCCTTAACTAGGACCATTCAAACATACCTCTGTAGTCCAACCCCGCCTCACACAAAATATACTCGTCAGCTCATCATAATGCGCAAATGAATGCATGAATAGATTGCTTTAAAAAGCTAAACACCAGAGAGATAAGGTGCGTTGATGATACAGCAGAATTTCACATTTTGCGAGGGTGGGGGGCTGAAGCAGGAGAGGCTGTCAGCGGCCATTACAAGCGTGTGGACGGCGCTGCAAATGAGAAAAAAATAGTGCTTCAAGTCCTTTAAAGGAAAGAGTGTAAATCCGCCCGTAAACGATCCAATCCCGGTGTGCGTGCCTAAAAGGAGACAGGGTGGCAACAAGGAATAATTGGCATGCGTTCAGTGCAATCATAGTACTGCCTTTGGCATAATTTGTGACGCCAAACGACGCGCACAAGTGAAATCTGAAGGCAGAACTGGGATGAGGCTTCTGGAATCGTATCGGTTCCAAGAAGTCTCGTATGACGAGGGCAACGCATGCGCTGCTGACGTCAGGCCGAGATCTAAAAAGGGTTTAACAACTCATTCCAAATCGTAAATAGGAAGGGCATGAAAGGGATGTCCCTTTCTAATTGCATATTTTAGTGAGTTATTTCAATGTATTGGTACCATCATTTTGGTTACAGACTTTAGATAACTTACCAACTTCACACAGAAAGTAATAACCCATTTGGAAAGGGAAATATGTCCCTGTTGTACAGAATCCCCTTTGAGAATTGTCAGGTGGCCTATGGGGAGCACGCAGTGGACCAGATGGGAAATATTTATTTTTAAAGTAGCAGTAGTTCCTTTAAGAAACATGCCATTTAAAAAACATGTGAATGCAGGAATGGTAGTCAGCTGTTTCTTGCAGGTTACATCCCTGTGTTTGTAGCCGTAAGTCAGGATGAACTACCCTGGCCCGAAGGCAAAGAAATGATAAACAGCCACATCGACAACACCAGGAATCTGATTGCAACCACTAACAAGCCAGAAAATAAAGAAATACTCTTAAAGTATACAAGTGGCTAAACTGAAAAGTCGGAGACAACACAGTGGTCACCAAGGATCTGAAATCAGTGAAAAATGGATCAGGATAAATATTAAAACGTGGTAAAACAGGTTCAGGTTTTCCACTGACTATTTGAGGAGGCCTCAACTTCCTAGGAGTACCCTAACAGACATAAAAATTGTAATCCTCAAAAGAGCAGGCTCCCCAATCAACCAAGCAACAATTCAAGCCCACCAAGAAGAACGAAGATCAAAACATTCAAACCTCAGGGCACGACAAAACAGAGAAACAAGAAGAACAAGATTAACAAACTAGTGGGTGTACCACAGAAATAAATCACTAGAGCCAAGCAACCATCAAAGGCTTCAACTGATTCCTCCACTGAGAGACAATAACCAAATTTCTCTGTAAACATGAGAGCACCGAAGCTAAAAAATACAACTGGCCACCAACACAACACTCTATCGCACAGAAACGTGGTTGTAGCTGAGCCTTGATAACTCTACCGCAAAAAGAACAATTGATGGACAGAATGTAGAACAATGTCATACATTCACCCCAGTACAGAGATCTTGGCCTAAATCCATTGTTTTTTTACTCCCCATGCCATTCCAGTGTGAACCCAGCCGTATGCAAATCAGTCTTGACCCTGCTCCCTATGGTAACAGTCCAGCCCGAACTGCCAGACCAGGTCCTCCATAGACAGGAAACAAGCATCCTAAGACCATTTTGGGGTTTCACCCCACATCAGCCAGGCACTCGACTCCAGTGGCATGGAGATTACAGGACCCACGGCTTGGCATATCCGTCCCACTTGGGGTAACAAATGCAAAAAGAACAATTGATGGACAGAATGCAGAACAATATCATACATTAACCCCAGTACAAAGATCTGTACCTAAATCCGCTTATCTCCCTTGTTTTCCTTTTCAGATTCCCCTTATCTCCCTTGTTTTCGTTGCAGGTTCATTTGCTTTCTTTTTCAGATTCCCCTTATCTCCCTCGTATTCTTTGCAGATTTCCCCTGTCTCCTTCGTTTTTCTTGGCAGATTCCCCTTGTTTACTTCATCTTTCCTTACAGATTCCCTCTAACCCCTTCCTTCTTCACAGATTACCGCTAACCCTGTGCTCTCCTCACAGATCCCTTCTATTTTTTTCCCACAGGTCACCCTACCACTGCCCCTTTCCCACGCTCCCCCGTGACTTGCTGCCCCCATACCCCACCGCCCTTTTCCCGCCTCCCAGCTGTCTCCTTCGACAGCTTCCCGCCTCCCACTCATCTTGCCCAGAACCTGCCCCCCTCCCTACTTAATATAGGCCACAGAGCTGCCCCTTTGAGCAGGTTCCCGGACTAGCTCCCACGTACTGCTTGCACCTCTGTAAGGCTTCCCTGATCCATCTCAACTCCATTGCTTTTTCCTCAGAGGTTCCCTTATCTACCTCGTTTTCCTTCCAAATTCTCACTTGGTTCTCCTCACAGGACCCCTCGTTATCGCCCTCATTTTCTTTGCAGATTCCTCACCTGGCAGCTAAATCTTGGATCGCCCTTCCCCCCCTTCTTTTCCTTGCAGATAACCACCTTTTTTTTCCTCACAGGTCCCCTCATTATCTCCCTTGTTTTCTGTGCAGGTCCTCACCTGGCAGCCAAGTCCTGGATCAGCCTCCACCTCTGCATTTCACCCACCCTGCAAACGTTCAAGACAGACCTGAAGACCTGGCTCTTTGGCTAACTCAGCCCTGCAGCAGCACCCTCCCAGTGTCTGGATACCCTCAGAGGTGATAAGCAGCACTTTACAAATCCTTCTGGATTGATTGATTAATTTATTGAAATTAGCCCCACTACTGACTTTAACAGAGAACATATACCTTTAGACCTGACTACCAACTTCATTCAAGCTCCCTAGTTAAGACTTATTGGGACCATTGTCTCTAATGTACAGACACCCCCTGAATTTCACCAGCTCTATGGAGCAAAGTTGGATACATTACAAGAGACACTAGAAAAACACAGTAGGCACCATGAAGACTACCCTAATATCTTGAGCTGTGATTTTAACCAGAAACTAGGGAAATGGGGCAAAGACACCATAGACTATGAAAAAGCGAGATGCTTATTGGGCCTCCCCACAACTTTAAAAGCAAGGTCAAGAAGTGCGCAATCGTGGAACAATTCCTTCTCGGAAGTAGACTATATTCAACATTAAACTCACTTCTAACTGGTCCTATAACAACGCCAAAAACAACTTCGAAAAATCTTAGTCTTTAATTAAGTATATTCTCATACAAGCACACACAGATAAATGCTGCGAAGAAATAATGATCCCTTGGTGCTTCAAGATCAATCACAGTTCCCTAGTCATGGAATTTTCCCTATATATAAACGATTCTTCCCGGGAACCATGTAGCAACATAGAAGTGGATATCAGGAACAAAACAAGTCTACGATAGGTATAATCATTAAAGGATGAACTGCCAAACTTCATATCACCCTATCAAGTGAAATTTGTACCAGATACAAAAATGGATAAGAAAAACGTTATCAAAGCATACAAGGAGATGATTGGTAAAATATCCTTTTGGCTGACACATAAAGTTCGGGCAAATACAACCTCAGCTAAGAAACAAGGTAAAAACTAATACCATTGATTTAACAATACATGAAACAGGCAAAATCTAATTTGATCCACCCTCCTAAATCATAAGGGCATCTCTAACGTAAAAATACTGTTAAAAGAACATAAAGCCCTAATTAGGACCAGAAAAGGCCATTTAGTAAGTACTAATGGCACCTCCTCTTAGAAGCTTAAGTTGATCTTCCTAATTTTGAAGTAAGCATCATTTCAACATAATTTCCAATCTCTAATCAGCCTCCAAGCTTGCTTGGGGTGAGTGAGTAACAATGCAGAAGACCACAATGTCAGAGGGTTTATCAATGCTCAGCTTATGCTACCCTGTGTAACATCAGACAAACTATCCGAAACAGAGTCGGACAGTTACCTAGGCCTGCTCATGTTCAGGACTCTAATGTTGTAGTACGCACATCTAGGTCTTTCCATGTACTGGAAACATCGATGATTGCAAGTACAAACAAGCATTTGCAATGCAATAGGTCTCGCATTTGCGAGAGTTTAAGTTATTGGCATTGTACATGATAATGCCTTTTATTTATGTTTCAAAAACCAACACATAAATTAAAAAGTTATTGTCATTTACATTGCCAAGAGCTCAAACTGTTGCAAATGTGAGACTTATTGCATTGCAAATGCTTGTTTACTATACCCCGTCCACTCTCCATTTCTGGACCTTCTCCTCCTCTCACCCATCTCTCTTTCATCATTATCTCACCGCTCCTCCTTTCACCTCCTATCCCCTTCCAGTCTTTCCCTCCACCACTTCTCTCCCTTTCCAGTCGTCCTCCCTCTCTTCTTCTATCACCCTCCCTTCATTTCTGTTTTTTATCTCTTTCCATGCTACACTCACCTCCTCTTACTCTTTTTCCCTGCCCTCTCTCTCCCACAGTACTCCTCCCTCCTCTCTTTCCGGCTCCATCTCTATCCTTTTATGGCTCTCGCCGCCTCCCATGGGTCTGCAGAATCCCTGACCCAGATGATCGCTCCCTAGAGATTTTATTAGGAGCCCAAAGGATTGAACTGGGAGGGGCAAGAGAGGAGGAGCAGTAAGTCTGGTCATTTTAATAGGATTGGCTAAAGTCACAACTGACTACTTAGCTTACCATCCAAAATACCCTATTTGACCTACTGCATTGGGCAAATTTATCACAAACTTAAGAGATGAGAAGTCTCCATGCCTTAACTGAAAAGCTCCTGGCTGCCGAATTGTTGATAGATTTTCAGCTTTGTCTTGAACTTTTGTCATCCAGTTTGCTCCTGAATAGGTAGAGTTTGTCTGCTGGGGGCAAGGCTCTGCCAAAGAAGTGTGTCCCCCTCCTGTTGAACTGAGAGCACATATTTGAAAGTTTCGTTCATTGGGCTGGAGTTGTGCCAAGAGGAGCCTTGCAGAACGTACAGCTTTCAATCTCAGCTATGTGAGTCACATACGTCAAAGCCTGTAGATGCCCCAAAATGTTGCTCGCCGATGCTAATTGGCATGAATGTCCACATCTGGAAGAAGGCATAAGTAAGGGCCATTGCACATACCCTCATCCCCGGGACAACAGGCAACCTGCAGTCCTAGGATAAGCCCAGAGATAGGCAAGAGCATAAAGAGACCGGTTGGTAAAAGTCTGCCACCATTAAGACTGCCGCCATTTCAAATGTGTTTTTCACAGAGCAAGTTCTCCAGACACAATGGTAGAATGATCCTTCGCGATTGAGCAGCTGATCCACAACCATGTTAAATCCAAATAGCACCTTCCTGAACAGGATCATGGCAGCAAACTCCACTGACATAGCTCAGCAAGTTAATGTTCCTGCTGCAGAGATCCAGTTATAGCCACCCGTCAGGTCGCAAGTCAGGTCACATGTTCAATTGGCATGGGGCATCTCAGTGGATATATGCCTTTTGCAAATATGGGCGAACCATCAGAGGTTTACATCCTAGGGAGATAGCGGGGTGGTTGATGGGCCTACTGTGGGGGTTGGTGACACCTAGAGAGCTGTGGCAAAGGAAGATTAAGCTCGGAGAAGCGCAAGACGTGTATTTCCTGCGTGAATTGCAAAACATAGGCCCAAACTATTACATAATGACAGACCCGGTCTTAATGGAGGCTGAAACCAATATTTAGGGGCTCAGCGAATGAGGCGCACTGGTGCCCTCGTATGATGTGGTGTCTCCTTAGAAACTTGCACACACAGTCCTGATGGGAACCTCTAGATCCCGACAGTAACTTCATGGCAGAGTCGTATCCCGGGTCCGCCTTGTGAACCATCCAGTGTGCAGCCATGTTCATCCGGCCCGCAGTTGCGAGGATAAGCACTGCATCCTTTTGTTCGAGTAGTGTGTGTCACTACACTGGGAAGGTGAGGGACGGCGGGTGGGAAGACGTCATCGCAGGAGGGAGGTGTCACATTTCCAGTGGAGCCCCGTTGCTTGCTTACACCTTGCCGACAGACACTACAAACCTCTCAAGTAAATAGGGAAAAAAATACAGCCTGCGCCTTGTGTCACTTCAAAAGTCGGCATGGAGCTAAAAGAGTGATTTCATTCCTCAAACTTTAACTATTTGTAAGGTGTGCTATAACACCACTTATATTATATAAGACAGTACAATCAATTGTTTATTGTAACGTATGTGTTTATTGCTGCTACCTAACTCAGCGCCATTCGTTTTATCAACATCAGAAGAATGAATGAATGAGTACAAATCTGCGAGGCATAAAATATATGCTATTCATATACTTTTTATACTGCATATATAATTGGAGCACGGTCTGTAAAATGCATTTTATATCCACAGAATGAACACATTGATGCTGGAATTTAGTGTTCAATATCCGGTTTAATTTCATGAAAATGGTCAACAGAAAATGTTCTGCAGTGTGTCTTATTTTCCTGATGCACAGTGTTTACATTTGTGTAATTGTTTCAAAGGTTACCCTGCGTAAGGCATTGTTTGCGCACCTCTGGTCTTTGGTGTGGGTGAGCCCGTCCTTGTCGTGGCGGGTGGCGTTGGCGTAGGTGTCTGCGGAAAATTAGAAGACGCAAGGACTTTGCTTTCTTCTCAAAGTGTGTGGTATATTTTTAGAGCGAGGGAAGAGCGAGGCTGACAGCTCAGGAGCCGCACAGGCAGGGTGTGAACACAAAGCGCCATCACCCCCCTCTCCCCCGCCTGCCTGTGGGAGGCTGCTGCACACAGAGGCAAGAGATGGCCTCGTGGTTGAAGGAGACCTCTTCTCATTTGGAAGGTGACTGTTTAAAGAGGGCTGAGAAGACACAGAGAGAACTCGGAGTGCTATACAAAGATAGAAAATATATTCAGAACGTATGTAATTGGGGGCACCTGAAGCTGCAATCTATATAAAATCCTCTTCTCAGCACAGACCCGCAGCTGCACTCCACGGCGTTCTCTGCCCCGCCTTCTCAGAGCATTCCTTGTGTGGGGCCCTCTGGTAGCTGGACACTGACAGACCAATGAGAGAGCTGACTGGCACATGCTCCAGGCGTGAAGCCAGCGTGGTTGCAGGACACCTGGTGCATGCTCCTTCACGCCTCTCTTGTGAAGACATTTCTTATCAGCTTGTTAAATAAACAAGCTGATAAGAAACGTCTTCACGACAGACGCAAACCAGGCGAGCCAGTCCGGCTCGGAGAGAAAGGGTGTCTCCAGAAAACCCTCATTTCCAAAGCCAGGCCATCGTTTAGCATAAATGGGGATGCCGGCCAATGGAAATGAGGGGCGGGGCTTAAAGCCCTCTTCTGAAAGTCCTCTCCTACAAAATCTCTCGTGGAGCAGGGCTCTGCCCTGCAACGCCACGCGAGACCTAAAAACACACTACATCAACTCAAGCTTAATCTTAGTAGTAATAGAGTTGAGACTCTTAATAAAGCCATGAAGGGTGGTTTTAAAAGCTTCCAGAATGGCCGAAACCATTTCGAGTTAATGGCAGAGTCCTTTGCATCACTTTGTGCCTGTAGGCATGATGAGGCCTTAACAAAGAAATGCAAACAGAGACATCTATTCAAAAGAATGGATCACTTTGGTGCATCTGTATATAGGCTTGCTAATCTGATGGCCATGCTTTTGCGGAGTACAGTTAACTTTCAGATTGAAATGGGCCACTATAGTGGAGATGTCACAAAGAGTCTGGTCTAAGTCACTTCAACACTGGAGTAGCTGCAAGCTTCTCATGCAAACAACAGCTCAAGAAAGTGAGGATGCTTCAAGCCTCAGAAGCATATCTGTGCCTGTAACGTTAGGGGTTAGGTGGACGAGGAGAAGAAGCAGTGAGGGCAAAGGTGATGTTGCAATGGAAGGTGGAGGGAAGTCTATACTAGTTACAGGAAAGAGAAAACACTAGTAAATTTTGACTTTAAAAAAAATGTAGATTACATATGAAGTAACATAAAATGTAACTTTATTCGCATATTTTGTTACAACAAATTCAATTTTCTTTGTTATATTTTGAAGTTCCATACCCGCTGTAATCTGTGAATAAAACAGATAAATAGTATACAAAAAGTGAGAGTAATGTTTCCTTTATATTTATTGTAGCCGTATGTATATTTGACTAATCTTTAAATAATTATTTGTGACATGTGGGCTGTATGCTCTTTCTTCAGCTCCTCGAATGGCATCAGGACCAGTAATGAGCTGACAATGGTGTACATCTTCCACTTCTGAATCTATGTCAACAGGTAGAATTCTCCTCATTGCTATATTTAGCGGTACAGCTACTACATTACAAGTTGTTTGAGGACAATACAGGAGTACTCCTCCACTGTATGTATTATGTGAAATCTCCCTTCTCCTCAGGCCAAAAGTACGCTTCACAACTGAGCGTGTGAATCTTCCCTCCCTTGGTGTACTTTGATGCATGTAGGGAGTTACAATCCCCTAATTTATTGCATAAGGACTGTCACCTACCAAAATGACAGGACAATTATACTTATAGGCCTGTGTTAAAGTAATTTTTCACAGTTAAATACATTAAATTGGTTTTACTTGCATAACAATCAGCCATCACCTACATCTTCTCTGGCTAGATAAGTGTATAATGCATAGTGCTTAAAAATATATGAGGCACGGGTGCTTCCAGCATAGTGTGCCACTAAGTATGTAATAGTTTTTTTTAGACTTACAAACTAGTTGTACATTTAGTGAATGCTGAGATTTTTGATTTAAGAAGTCAGTTTCTGAAGGAAGACAAATTAATATATATGTTCCAACCACACAACTTGTGAAAAATTCAGAATGCAATCAAAACCCAAAGTGGTTTGTTGCGAATCAGTGTGAGCGCGAATGCTGTGTGTAACTGAATTCTAGATAAAAGGGCATCTAAAAAGGTCCTAACAATATAGCAAGTGCACTTTGGAATATTCCTCGAAGCAACAGATACAAAGCCTTGGTACTTGCCTGATGCTAATACTTGTAGGCAGCACAATGGCTGAACATGGGTAGGAATGGAATGACTACGGTTAGCGGATCTCCTTAAAACAGGGTTGAAATAATATACCAGCTCTAATATGGCCTATCTGCTGAGTCTGTATTTAGCATAAATATCTTCCTCTTCCTGATAAAACAGTGTAACACTGTCTCAAAATGTGCTCCTTTCTCCTCCTTCTTTGCTGGGCTCCCAAAATCCACATTCTTCTGACCATCAGAAGCATAACTGCCATTTTTAAAAAACTTTGTGGAATTCTGGGACTTATTACCACCTGCTACTACTTGGTAGTAATTTTCACCTGCAAAAAATCCATAGTGCGAATATTTGCAATTAGCGAATGTTTCATACAAACGAATAGCGAATCATTAATACAGATTCACAATTTCTGATTCCCACCTCTGAATGTGATCCAGTTTGCTGTGCAAAATTACCGAAGCCAAATTTTTGGCCCTATAATATATTTCAAACCCCTATTTTTGCATTCTCAAACCATTCTCCAAATGATTTGTGAAACACAAAGAATTAGTAGTTCAGGCCTTCTCTAATTATTCAGAATGGTTGCTTTCGAAAAAGCAAGACCCACAGAGGCCCTCCTCCCCTATGCAATAAAGAGACTGTTCAGCACATCAAACCGGGTGTTCAACAGAGGATGGTCAGAAGCTATCAAATCAAGAAACCCCTTTACACTGAGCCAAGATCTCACAGATCTACACATGGAGCACTTTTTAGACCACTAAGGGGGCAAAGAAATTCTCCAGAAACCATGTCAAAACCCTAATGAAGCAACTTCTAAAAGGAAGGAGATCTCTAACATCAATCCAAAGATTACAATCTGGCCTGAGCTCTTCAGCACCAATGCCAAAAGGGTCAGCCACCTGTACCTAAATCTTCTGCTAGCACAGAGAACACTGATTTTGGGGAACACAGTAACTCTGTACCACTGAACAGACTCCAGGCGAAAAGAGACCAATTTAGCTCACCCACATGCAAAAGTCTTCTATGCTGAACGTACCACTACACCTCCAAGAGGAGAATTTGGCCGCTACTAAAAAATGTAGGCATATAGAATAACAGACCAATAATGTTATTCCTCCTCATAGGGTAAGAAGAGGAAGTTACTGCCAGCATAGGCCGATTCCTAGACGCACTCAGAGAAAAGCAGAAACTCATCCAAACCATAACAAAAGCTGACAAAATGAGCTTGCCCAACCAGCACATAATCAATTTGCCCCATCAGCATGAGCAATTCATTTCCTACTTTACCTTTGCTGTTGCCTTACTTATTTTATTTCCGATTGTCAAGAAAAGCTTAGGGCTGAAAGTATCAAATGAAAGCTCCACTTGATGTACCCTATTAGTGCATAGGCTGCATCACAAAATTATAGATAGGTCGCAAAAAGCCACTGCAACCTTTGCAACCACTGTTTGCAACCTGTTTTACATTCGGCCCCATCTACTGCACCAACCAGAATGACGTCATTTGAAGTAGACTATACATTCTCCCCTTGCCATGCTTGCCGCATTTTCAACCAAAATAATAACAAGAGATAACTTCAGTGCACAGTGTCTGCCTTCTTAAAGAAACATGTACTTGATTATCCTACATTTTTGGGCCTTACATTATCGCTTGTTACAGAAATCTTTTAGGTGTGCTTGCACTCATATTCTTTTACATATGTAGCAATGCTATAATAGATAACCTGTCTTATTTCTTCATACCTACAATCTCTCTCTCTTTCTATTCTTAGATTGTATACCTCTCCTGTGTATGCAGTCACTTAAATTACGGAAGAGGGGTTTATTACAGGTATTCCTATACATAATATACAAATGTATTTATGCCCTGTAGTATAATACATGTAGGGGTTGACACGGTTATTGATGTCCCTGTTCTCTTCTTTATATTCAGGAGAGACATAAAGACTCCCTGGACACCACGCACCTTCCTACGCTGCCTTCGTGGGGCATGTGTTTTTTCTCTTCCCTTCCCCATTTCACCTTGGCTAGCTTTGACCTTGTTGGGCAGTCTTGGTGAAAGGAGGGAGTTGGGACCTTGCTTCTTTATCTCTCTATCGCTCCTGCAGAAACACAGGTGAGAATTGACACATCCCTTACCTGAACAACAGGTGTGTTGTTCTATGCTTCAAGGAGGTCATTCTCTGTCTCTGTGTCTCAGTTGTGGGGTTCCCAAGCAAGCAGGCATGGACAGGTTGACTCAGAGAAGCCTATAGCCTTCAGTGAGGATATTTACAGCTCAGTTTACATAAACCAAGTCTCCCAGTAAGTTGGAGATTCCTCTCTGCCTTGTACTTATCTCTATCAAGCTTAAATACACTTCTCGATTATTTTGAAAAGGGCAGGGTTTGCAATGAATTATTTCAAATGCAATTAACATATTACTCTTCTTTAAATCTATAAATAATTATAAATCATATGAATACATGTATTTGAATAATTACTGCACTATCAAACTATTATAGAACAAATATTTTATGTTATACAAACAATACTAAATAAAAGAATATGCAAATTATGTCATAGCTTAGTGAGCACTTCCATATCACTGTAGCGCAAACACTGCTGTCATAGCACAGGAGGTGCCCAGTGTCATACAGTGCAGGAAGAATTACCTCATAATATTTTTTGTTTCAGAAGTGACAACTGGTCTTCCAAGAGAGTGTGTTGTATGTGTGCATACCTCTGGGAGCACTTTCTCATAAGTACAGCGTGAATGCAATCCTAGTGACAACAGTGTAGAGTGAGAGCTGTCTCAATACTCTGTCATTGCAGTGGTGGGACAGTGTTATCATGGTGGTGCAGTGTAAATGTCTCACAGAAGAGTGAGCTCCGTCATAGCAATGTAGTGCGAATGGGGTGACTTCTAAAAAGAAGCATTACCATGACTACAGCACTTGCAAAGGACATTTCATATTCTGTTTTGCAATTAATCACTTGACGACTCTACTGGTTTAACTTTTGAGGGTCCATGTTGAACATAACAGCAGTGCTTGCAGAGTCTTAGCAAAAGACATTTCACGCTCTGTTTTACAGACTAATCACTTGACGACTGTACCGGTCAATTTTTTGAGGGCCCATGTTGGACTTGGCCCTCTCTGCAGGGCCACCCCCAAACCATTTACCTTCACCCTTCCTGTTTTCTAAATATTGTTTTTGTTGGCATTACGACTATGTGAACGTTAACACTGCTGACCAGTGCTAAAGTGCTTGTGCTCCCTACTTAAAAAGTAGTACTATTGGCTTATGCCTGATTGGAATATTGAATTAACTTATAAATCCCTGGTAAAGTGGAACTACATGCGCCCTGGGCCTGTAAATTAAATGCTACTAGTGGGCCTGCAGTACTCATTGTGCCAATTAGTAAAGTAGCACTTAAAGCATGTCTCAGGCCTGCTATTGCAGCCTGTAGTACTGTTTTCAACTGCCATTTCAACCTGGCAAAATAAAATGTTGCCAGGCTTAAGCCTTCCTTTTTAATACGTATAAGTCACCCCTTGGTAGGCCCTAAATTACCAATAGGACAGGGTACAGTGAGTTTAAAAAGTAGGACAAGTGTTTTTAAGTTTTACATGTCCTGGTCGGGAAAAATTCCTAGATTAGCTTTTCACTACCGTAAGACCTATCTCTCTTATTAGATAACATTGGGTTACCTTATTAATTTTTAATAAGTGCTAACTTTTGAATGGTAACAGATAGGAATGTCAAATTTGGACTCAAAGAATTATAATTTAAATCCATCTTTAATTGTAAAGTCTAATTTGAAGTCACAAATCTGAAAGTGCCACTTTTAGACAGTTGGTATTTTCTTGTCCCAACCATTTAGGGCCTGCAGTATATGTCCTGGGGCACATGACTGTGAATTGATTACCTGTTGGCCCATGTGTATTCCTCCCAGACAATGAGACAAAGGAGCGTTAGGTCTTCATACCATCTCCGGACCTGTGGAAGAGTCCAAAGAAGGACTGCTCTGCTGCCCTGCTGCTGAAAGGACTGCCCTGCTGCTTGAAGGATAGTCCTGCTGCCTGAGGAAGGAACACTGGGCCTTCACCTTGAACTCAGGACAAGCAGAGTGACTTCAAAGGCTAGGTGGCTGGCCTCCTGTGTGAGCTAGAGGGACATAAAAAGTGCCAGAGACCTTTACCCTTCACCTGGCTTCTGCATGGTGTGTGTCCTAACCCCCCCAAGGGGTGCCCTTCAGGTTCTGGATCCTTGGAAGTGGTGTTAGAGGGTCTACTCCTGCCTAACTCTAAAATGTGGTACTTAGAAGAAAATCCAGCAAAAAGTGCCAGAGAAACGAACAGAAGACCGCCCATGGTGCATCGCCGGTCTGCCTGATTTAGCAGTGGTTCCCACTCCATTCTTACCTACAGCTGGAAATCCTGTTCAGCCGCACCTCTCAATAAAGGTATCAGGCCTCTTCAACAAAGGTATCAAGCCTCGTGGAGCCCTTGCCAGCTACAGCGCGCAGCTCTGTCCTGCTGGAGGGTTTCAACTTCGGAAAAAGTGACAAAGTCCGAAGGTATAAATCTTTACTGTGACTCCATCCAGCGGCTCCCCGGCGACGACATCTCCTCCTCAGACTCTGCTGGTTGCCTTGCCCCACTGAACTTTTCCTTCTCAGTAACTTTTCTTCAAAAATTCTTCTAAGTCCAAAGGTAAGACAATACTGGTCCCATTCCATCTTGTGTAACCAAACCATGCTCCATCGCGGTCAGCTTTAACTTTTGACTTTGTCTCAGTCTCACACGACCAGATACCCGTGTTTATCTTTTATCCGCTATTTTATATTTAAAACTTTGAAAAAATCTGAACTCCAGATCTTTTGATTGGATTTAATTCGTTTCTGGTGTGATTTTGTTTTATTAAAATGCACTCTTTATTTGTCTAAATTGATTCAGGTTCACTATGGTCAAGTGGGAGAAGTAACAGAAACCTTCCCAGTCAATAGGGGTGTTAGACAATGCTGTGTTCTTTCTCCTACACTGTTTGCACTATTTGTTAATGACCTGGTTGCCTGCCTAAATTTCTGTGATAACGATGCCCCTAGATTAGCTAACATGAGGGTCCCAGTGTTGATGTTTGCGGATGACACATTACTCTTATCCAAATCAACCATGGGCATACAGAGAATCTTGGATGCAATTAGTAACTTATGTACAAAGAGGGGATTGGAAATAAACATTGGTTAAACTAAGTATATGGTGTTTAATCCATGTTGTACAACACATGCCAAACCCACCTTGAATGGGTCCCGGCTACTGCAGGTCATTTGTTTGAGTACCTAGCCATTACCCTGAACGAGAAGCTTGACTGGGTTCCACACATTTCGAAATGTAGGCTCAAACTGAATCAATATGTAGGAGGGTTGTTGAAATCACACCGGAGCTCCTTTTTCAAACCTGTTACACCAGGAGTTCAAATTTACACCCACCAAACACTAGGGGGCCTATTAGCATGGCGATCCACCTGCCAAAACACCCCGCCGGACGGCCATTTACCCCCGCCACATTAGCATGGCGGGGGGGGTACCGCAGCGGACGGAAAGACCGTCAGCCGCTTTACCGCTAGTAGGCAATCGTCACGATTGCCTGCCAGGCGGAAAAGGCCCATAATATGGTGGCGGTGCCTTGCAGACACCACCATCCATATTATGATGATGACGGTGGAATGCCTTTCCATGGCGGAGACACTGCCATGGAAAGGCATGCAGTGTTTACTTTGGGGGGCCCGTTGTGGGCCCCCAAGGGGGTGGGGGGCTGCACTTACATTGGCATTCACAAGGTGGCAGGCACCTCGCGGTGCCTGTCACATTGTGCATGCCAATGCACAACATGCATTCTCAACATTGTGGCTGGTGCTGCTTACAGCACCGCCCGCCACAATGTTGAATATGCAAGATGCGACCGCCAGGGTGGCGGTTGCATCCTAATTGGCAGTGCGGGACCGTCGCACCACTGGCGGTCGGTCCCAGGGTCCCTAGGGTGGCGGGCAGACTGGAGTCCACCCGCCATCTTTATTTATTTATTTATTTATTTATTTATTTATTTATTTATTTATGTCATTTGTAGAGCGCATGAATCACCCCAGATGGGGTATCTACGCGCTAAGGACGGATAGAGGTGATGACTGAGTGTTTAGAAGAGTGATGTTTTAAGTTTTTTTCTAAAAGACAGGTAGTTATTGCAGAGACGAATATCCAGAGGTAGCTGGTTTCACAATTGAGGGGCAAGATAGGAGAATGCTTTGCCTCCTAGTCTGGTTTGTTTTATCCTTGGAATGGTGAGGAGACCTTTTCCTTGGAAACGGAGGGTACGTGAGGGGGTGTATCTGACTAGTTTATCTGCCAGATATGTCGGTCCCATTTGATTAAGGCCTTTGTTCGCCATAAGTTGGCAGGGTATGCTCAGACGTGAGTCCCTTGCTCACTTTGCCACTGGTTTCAAGCAAGCCTGGCTGAAGACGGCTGAAATGCCAGAAACCGGTCCTAGGAAGCTTGTTTCCGGTCCAGGGAAGGCATGGCTTGGCAGTTCGGGCTGGACTGTTCCCATGAGGCACAGGGTCAGGCTGATTTGCATATGGCCATGTCTGAACTGGGGTGGCAGAGTGGGCTAAAGAACGGTGATGGATCAAACCCAGATCTGTTGACTGGGTGTGAGTGTTTGATTGGTTCTGATGCTCCATCCATCACCACCCCCTTTTGTACCGCTTTGAACACCAGACAGCAGATTTTGAACTGAATCCTTTTACGTATTGGTAACCAGTGTAGCCTGCGGAGAAGGGGGAGAGAGGGGGTTCGGTAGGGTGCACTGGCTATCAGGCGAGCCGCTGTGTTCTGGACCACCTGTAAGCTGTTCAAGGAGGACTCCTTTGCGGCGATTAGCAGAGCATTGCTGAAGTCCAGACGGCTGAGTACTAAAGCGTGTACCAGCTCGGTGCCCAGCTAGTAACTGCATCCTTGAATAGCATTATTTCTGTTTTTCCTGCATTGAGCTGTAGGAAGTTATTGCTCATCCATGATGTTATTGTTTTCATGCCTTCCGAGAAGATGTTTTTAGTGTTGGGGGAGTCTTTATCAAAGGAGAGAAGCAGTTGGGTATCATCTGCATAGGAGATAAGGGTGAACCCAATGTTTCTCAGGAGAGTAGCAAGAGGGGCGACGTATACGTTGAATAGAGAGGGGCTGAGACAGGAGCCTTGCGGTACTCCCTTTGTTACCGACGTGGTCTTGGATTTGAACGGTCTTAGGTTTACTGTTTGTGTTCTTCCGTTGAGGAAATCTCGTAGCCAGTCTAGAGCAGCGTCCTGTATTCCTATGGTTTGCAATCTTTCCAGCAACATCTAGTGTGAGATGGTGTCGAATGCAGCGGACAGGTCGAGCAGTATTAGAATTACTGCTCGGCCCGCGTCCGTCTGCATTCGGATGTTGTCTATGACATTGACTAGAGCGGATTCTGTACTATGTCGAGGGCGGAATCCTGACTGTGAGTGGTCGAGACAGCCGGATGATTCAATGAATGCAGAAAGGTGAGTGTTGATATGTTTTTCCAACAATTTGCTATGTAGAGGGAGTAAAGAAATTGGTCGATAATTGGATATTACATCAGGGGGCAGTTTGGTGGTTTTTCTTATGGGCATGATCTGTGCCACTTTCCATTCATCGGGAAGCTTGCCTTCCTTGATGGATTTGTTGAGAATGTGACAGAGGGGTGCTGCAAGTTCCGCTGCTAGGCTTTTTGATACTTTTGCTGGTATAAGGTCCTTGGGGGAACCTGATTTGGTGGATCTCAAGAAAGATTCTGTTTCTTGTATCGTGAGCAGAGGGAATTCTTGGAGGATAAGTGAGTTAGATGGAGGGGGGGCTTTTGTAGTATGCGGGTTATGGTACGTTGTTGTGGTGGTTATTTTATTGTATATATTGTTTCTTTTTTGTGAAAAATGGTTGGCAATGTTGTCACATAATGCCTGGGTGGGTTCATCTTCTGGGTTACAGGCCTTGGGATTAATGAGGGTGTTAAGTACTTGAAAAAGGACTTTGGGGGTGTTGTTTGTTGCCTCTAATTGGTTGGCTATGTGATTTTTCCGGGCAAATTTTATGTTTTTATGGTAAGAATCCAGGGCTGATTTGTATTTTCCCTTGTCCAGGGTGTCCTGAGTTCTACGCCATTGACGTTCAATTTTTTTGCAGTGGCTTTTTTCTGCACGGAGGTCTCCAGAATACCAGGGTGCCTGTATACGTTTGGGGGTGGCAGAAGAGTGTTTCAAAGGAATCAGGGCGTCTATGGTGGATTTAATTGAGTTCTGGAAGGTAGTTATGCATGTGTCCATAGAGTCAAAGGCAGATTGTTGGGGAAGAATGAATGTGTCGCGAAATAGTGTTGGAGTTAATTTATGCCATTGTCTGTATTCTCGAGATAATGATTTTTTCGTGGTTGTATGATCAGAGGGGCCTATCAGATTAAATTCTATAGTAGAGTGATCAGACCAGGTCAGCGGGTTAGTTGATATATATTCTGTGTGCGGTGAGTTGGAGAAGACTAAGTCCAGGGTATGGCCTCCAATATGTGTGGGAGCATTGTTAATTTTTGTAAGTCCTAGCGTTGAGAGCTCGGTCAAGAGGGTAGCCGCCTCTGGGTCGTTAGGGATCTCACTATGGACATTGAAATCACCTAGAAGAAGGAATTTGTTGGAGGATATCACGTGTGAGGCAATCATATTTAGGAGGTGGTATATGGAGTCCGAGAAAGGTCCAGGAGGACGATATACAAGTGCTCCTTTCCAACTCAGCTGAGAATGGATGTCAATTCTGAAGGTTAAGATTTCGATTTTATCACTAGTATGTTGGTCAAGTATTGTTGCTTTTATTGGGTCTTTGTATATGATGGCTATACCACCACCTGCCTTACGTGGTCTGTCAACTTTGAGCAGACGATATCCATCAGGTATTGCGATGGCGATATCTAAATCCTAATGGGAGCCTACGTGCGGCCCTCTGTGGTACCAAGCTCTGCGGTCAAACCCCTAGAACCAGTTGAGAATAGGTTCCTCAGGCAAGTGCTGAGCCTTCCAGACAGCACTCCTCTCCCGCTAAGGCTAAATTTGGGGCTCAGGCAAATCCACAAAAGAATCGCTGTAAGACCAATAATGTCCTGGAGAAAACTATGGGCCACTGTAGGATTGTCCCATTATCGCCAGGGCCTAGAAGAGATACTCAGTCTCCCCAGGGCCGCTAAAAATTCCCCTGGATCAAACATGTCAGAGACACATTTGTAAGCCTGGGGTTAGGCCAACTCTGAGAAAATCCGGGGGGGATGGACTAATAATTAGAAAATTGGAGCTAAAGAGGTGGTTCAGGAATTTTTAAAACTGGTATGCTCTTGTCAAGCCTGCTCTTGGGTACTCTAAACAGCTCCTTTTTAAGTCTTAAAAGACTTTTACAGGATTGAGGAGTAGATAAATGTAACCAAATTTGCCCAGAAAGCTATACGTCCGATTCAGGTATGGGTCAATACCTATTTGTTCCTTTACCTCTAAATGGGCAAATGCTGATAGAATTGCTGGGATGGATTGCCCATCTTGTGCCTTCGGCAAAGAAACTGGGGTTCATGTCCTGTTTTTCTGCCTTGAGTATAGTAGGCCCAGGGTGAAATGGATAATCCCCATCTGCGGGAACCTGGGCACTCCACACTGCGCAGAGGCCTGCAGGATCTTACGGTCTGACAACAGCAGGCACATTGTTTTTGCAGTCTCCAGGTTTTTAATTGCCATGTGGCGAATGATGAGGAAAAAGACCCAAACATTGACCGATAGTTAAGACAGCAATGTTGCGTGGCTGCTAAGGGAACTGCATTTGGGGGAATATTGTAACGTTAATGATTTCAATATCTAATCATCCCCAACCTAATGATTGCTGAGAACAGTGGTACCGTGAATAGAGAAGAGGGATTTAGTTTTTTAGCCTTTTTCTGAAAATCGTTCTGTCTTTTAAACTTGTAGAGTTAACTTTGTGCACATTCAATGTGGGTCAATGTTTCATCAATTTTATTTCTCTATTTTATTGAATTTTATCAATGGATGTTTGCCACTTTTATGCTTTGCATTATGTACATCGCCACATGATTTGGTATTTTTTAGGTCTCGCCTGACCCAGCGCTTGCGCTGGTCTGGTGAGACTTTTAGTATGGGCTTCAAAAAATGCTACCGCCGGCTACAGCTTGCAGTGCATGTGCGCGGGCGTGTGCTTGAGCAGAGGCGCCATATGTCTTTCCTCGTCATGCTCATTCATTTTTGTGTTCCTCTTCTTCCCGCCACCCTTTGTTGATGTTCACTTGATCGCAATCGCGATCAGTTTCACTTTCACGGGCGGCCGCATGGCCGCGTCACTAATGCTTGTTCGCGGCACCGGTGCTTTACCTTTAAGTAAAGCGCCGGTGCCGCGATTGTAGCAAAAGTAAAGAAATAGATGTTTTTTTATCTGTCTTTACTTTTGCAGCAATCACGGCACCGGCGCTTTACCTTTAACCATGTTAAAGTAAAGCGCGGGTGCCGCGATTGAGCAAAAGTAAAGAAATAGAAAAAAAATAATTTCTGTACTACAAGTGGAGAGTGGTCTTCAGGTAGTGGTGACAGAAAAATCACTAAAGGGCTTGCCATGCATGAAACCATCTCTTTATTTTGAAACCACATCTGAGTCCTTCACTCCATCACCAGCAGCATTCACTCTAATTGTTTTCAGCAGCGACTCCCAACAGGAGACAAGGAAGAGGCTTGGCCAATGTGCTCCCTCCCCTCGATCCCCCGGCACTCGGAAGCGGTGCTTGCAACACCAGATTGCATCTTCCTACCCAGTGAGCGTGTACAAATTGCCAGTTTTGAGGAGGCCAACGCCTTGGTGCCTCTGCAGCCTTTCCCCAACTGCAAGCAGTCTAGCAGCCCGCCCACTCCGGGTTCCTTCCACTTCACCTGCACCACCTGTGTTCAATGTCCTGAATGCAAAGAAAAAAGCTAGTTCAAAGCCTGTTGGGTGGGAGCTATGGAATGTTCACGACTAATATTAAAGGTGTAGCTATTTTAGTGGCGATGGAAATGGGCTATTGCTGCAAGAGGTCAAAGGCAATCTAAAAGGTAGATGGGTCCAGACACAATTAAAATACTACAATTAAGAGGAACCCTTTCAGTGGACAATGCCGATGGAGACAGCAAGAAAGTTTGAAAAAAATCCCAGCTGATTAATTTCCTACACTCTATAGAATCACAGCAGATTACAATATAGGCCTTCCCCAAGAAAGATTAAGATGTGTACATTCTCATCTACTAACATGTACTAACAGGAGGTGTGCGAGATTGGTGGTAAAACATGATGCTGTTAGTCAACTTAATGGGTGTGCTGAGGATTAGCCATGCGGATATTGGGCTGTACACACTATGCTCAGAGAAGCATCAAAAACTCTAGGACAAATTACGAGAAAGATATTGCTTGTTGCAGATTACACTATAATGATCACTTCAAGGCGCGTGTAGGTAAAATCAAAACAAAGTAAATGTATTCTTTATTTGATGCAAATCTATGACTCTTGTATACATCCATAAAAATTGCAGTGGTACCTTGAAAAGAGTGTAACAGATAATAGTCTTGGAGGACAACAATAAACAAGCATTGGCATAGCCAATAGGTCTCGCTTTTGGGACCTTATAAGTATTTAGTTATGCAGCACAATATCCTTTTTGCAACAACATCAACTGTTGCATGGCTAAACACTTATAAGGTCCCAAAAGTGAGACCTATTGGCTATGCCAATGCTTGTTTTAAACATGCTTTTATGCTTGTCTCTTTTATGGCTATTGGCCGAAATAAAGAGTATTGACTGACTGATTCAGGATTTTTCTTGTGTTGCGTTTTTACTTTATGACTTTTTGACTGCTGCCTAAATATTTACACATTGCCTCTAAGTTAAGCCCGAATGCTTTTGTGCCAAGTCAAATTACTGACTTTTGTGGTTCACCTTGACAAGGTTTGCAGTTGTTGTTTGAGAAGGGTCTTCACTGCCCTAAATGAAAAACCCACTTTCTTACAGCCAGTATGGAAAATTCTGGTAAACTTTACCATCCTAATGGTACCAAGCAGATTCATATATATTGCGGCATTCACAAACCTCCATAAAGTTGCATATGTAAACTAGAGAAATATCAAAATTAACTACCGCTGTTCCTCTACTATTGCTCAGATATTGTCTGCATATTTTAGCAATACCGTCTTACTTCATATTGCGTGCGAGAAAACTTTAATAAGGTGATAGCTAAACCGAAACCGGCAAAATCTGCAAAATATTAGCACGTTCGACAAATGGTAACATTCCTTGGAGAGCCCTTCTATTTGTTTAATCTATATTTGTTAAGCTTGTGGTGAATTGTATGGATGCCCCACATCCTTTCAGCAGATGTTTAGGTATGTGCTTTTTAATTGTTAGCACGTGTCGACATCACTATTAACTCAATGCTACTGATGTACTGGCAGTTAGGACACCTATGTGGTTTCTCGGTTACATGCACTGACATGAATGAGGCTGCTCCATGTCATAACAAACACATTTTTCCTGGCAAGGACTTCTTAGCTACAAATCACTGCACTGCCATCAATCTAATTAGTTCGATTGAAGCAAACTAAGACTGCACCAATCAGAACGCACTAGATTCTCACATGATCCAGTGTCAGCGATGACACCTGGATTCTAAGGGCCCACTAAGTTATTGCTCTAGTCTATGTAAATATTAGCAAAACATGGCTTCCTTCTCACCTTCTGCCCAGCTTCCTGCGCCTGCCCTCTGGTATTCTTCCTTGGGTGCTGCGATCCGAAACACCACACACACACACACACACACCCACACACACGCACGCACACACACACTCCATTTCCATTGTCAGAACTGAGCTACCATACAATGATTTATTGACTGATGGGCTGATTCACAAAGGCAAACTTACACTTCAGCTTTAGGTTGCGATTTTTTTGTTATTCACGAACGAATTTGACTAGTAGTATCTTTATGACTTAAAAAGATAGGCCTGCCTTTTATTTTTATGCGCCGAAGTCTCCGCAGTCGTAAAGATACTTCTAGCAAAATTCGTTCATGAACAACAACAAGATTGTAAACTTAAAATTGAAGTGTAAGTTTACCTTTGTGAATCAAGCCCTGAGTCTTTGCCTTTCACGCTGTACAGCCCTTCGCTTCTTTTCGGCTAAATTTGAACTGCACAAATAAGGCACGCACACACACATACATATATAAATAAACATTGATACATGGGACCTTTAATAGAAGTCCCTATTGACAAAATCCACAGCAAGGATGGTAGCCCATTTCTTTTTACATCTGACAGCCATCACAAATACCTGCAACAACCCAAAATGCAGATTTCGGAAATGTGCACAGTCGACCTCGATGTTTTTGGTTTGTCTGTTTCTTAAGTTACCAAATGGTCCCAAGACGTGTGTGGCACTTTCAGGGAGTACTGCCTTTACAGCCAACAGCCCTATACATTCTGGGACTTGTAGTCACTGTAATAAAGAGTGGGGGGACCTAGCACACCTTATCTTCCAATGCCCCAGCACTCAAGGGTTCTGAGGGAAAAACCTTTGATTTCATTAATGATGTGTTTAAATGCAAACTACCAACGGAATTCTCCACCCTCACCTCAGCATTCATGCGCACGAACTTGAGAACTGGACAAGACAAGGACCTAATGGACCTTTTACTGACAGCAGCCGTGAAAATGGTCCTAACCAACTGGAAGGACACAAGCAAAACCAGCTACAAAGGATGGATCATCTGGGTCACGCATCTCAGAGGAGCAGACAATATCGCGCTACAGGTCTCACCCTGGAAAACGTCCTCGAGAGGGATGTGGGAAGCTCTAGACACTTACCTTGACTCGTATGAACCCCCATAAACAGCTGGTATCCAGAAACAACGTATCGACCCTCGCTCAAAAATGTGCTCCCTAAC